>NC_035107.1:63519324-64855282 GCF_002204515.2 Aedes aegypti | reverse complement strand
CGATTCGCGATTCATCCAATTCGATTCGATTTCGTTTCGATTCGATTGATTCGATTCGATTTCGATTCTTCGATTCGATTTCGATTCGATTTCGATTCGATTTCGATTCGATTTTCGATTCGATTCGATTTCGATTCGATTTCGATTCGATTCGATTTCGATTCGATTTCATTCGATTTTCGATTTCGATTTTCGATTCTTTCATTCGATTTCTTCGATTCGATTTTCGATTCGATTCGATTCGATTTCGATTCGATTTCGATTCGATTTCGATCGATTTCGATTCGATTCGATTTTCGATTTCGATTTCGATTCGATTTTCGATTCGATTGATTTCGATTCGATTTCGATTCGATTTCGATTCGATTTCGATTCGATTTCGATTCGATTCGATTCGATTCGATTCGATTTCGATTCGATTTTCGATTCGATTTTTCGATCGATTCGATTTCGATTCGATTTCGATTCGATTTCGATTCGATTTCGATTCGATTTCGATTCGATTTCGATTCGATTTCGATTCGATTTCGATTCGATTTCGATTCGATTTCGATTCGATTTCGATTCGATTTCGATTCGATTTCGATTCGATTTCGATTCGATTTCGATTCGATTCGATTCGATTTCGATTCGATTTCGATTCGATTTCGATTCGATTTCGATTCGATTTCGATTCGATTTCGATTCGATTTCGATTCGATTTCGATTCGATTTCGATTCGATTTCGATTCGATTTCGATTCGATTTCGATTCGATTTCGATTCGATTTCGATTCGATTTCGATTCGATTTCGATTCGATTTCGATTCGATTCGATTTCGCAATAGCAAACAATAATCAATTAAGTCGCGGTCACGTCCTAACGGTAATTTTCTAACTACACACACACAGATTTCTGTGAAATTTCACCGAATTCTCAACAGCAGATTTTTCGGTGAACCGTTTGGTGATTTTTTACTTCACCGAACGATCTGTAAATCTTGAAAAAGTTTTTCTGTCAAAAGCACCGAATAGTCCGGTGATTTTATACAGATATTCTGTGGAATTGTTAGTTGTTTCAGGAGGTTTCACTGAGCTTTACGGTGAAATTCCACAGATTTTCGGTTATTTATTTGTTATTCAATTGGCATTTCACCGATCGATTCGGTGTATTCTTACAGAAGTTTTGTGAAATGTGAAAATTTTTCTATTCGGATTTTTCGTAATATGATATTATCCCAATCATCACGAAGCAGCGCCTACATCACTCTAACTATAATGAATAACGCAACCGAAGTTAGACACCCCGATGCCAAACACCGCGCATTTAACGGTGTTGCAAATTAAAACAATAAGATTGCATTTTTACACTCCTCATTTTTATTCAGACAGAGAACCCTCAGACCCTCACAAAAACATCAATCACATTTATTTTCTTTGGAAGTCCAAACCATTTTCAATTTTGAAAATACACTCTGATTTTAACTTTCTTTAGCTTTCTTCGCTTGAAAAAGCATCAATTTTGACTCAAGCAGCGGTTGTTAATCTGACAGACAAACGATTTCACAGATTTTTGGTGAAAGCAGAAACAATTTCTATCTTCACCGAAAGTTATGTTCAAGTTCCACAGAATTCTGTAATTTTTCCGCATTTACAGCATGTTCGGTGAATTTTTGACAGTTCGATTGAAAACATTTGTGTTTCACAGATAAATCCGTAAAAGCATATTTCACAGTTCAGAATCTGTGGTTTATTTTACCGAATTCTGTGTTTTATTCTAAGTGTGTATAACTTCATCATTCGTTGCCCATAGCAACTTCGATAATCTCATTGGCAACTGATAGCTTCCCAAAGCTGCCTTTGACCATGAGCAATCCTCAGTTTCACGCTTGGGACTAGAACACGGTTCAAATTTGAATCGCTCATGCTCCTCAATAAACCAACGATTCCAATTACCATTTCGAATGCCCGCAATTGGTTCCATCCTTGAAAACTTTCCTCACTCGCATCGGTTAGAATAATCGTCTAGCTAGATTCTCACGTCATCGCTCCGTAACTTGCTCAAACGTGAGAATCGCGTTTGTATCTACATAAACGACGGCGAACTCAAATTGTTATAGCTCGTCGTAAACATCTAGTGAAACACATTCCGGACGAAATTTTACATCTTCATCAATTCTAAAGTACGGCAACTACTCCGATCAAAGCAGACATTCCTGTATCGCCCCTGAGCTAATCGACCGTGAAAGCATCACCCTCCGACTGCTTGGATGCGCAAATAGACTCATCTATTCCATATTCATAGCGCTCCAACTAAATAATACGCAATAAAATTCAGCGCATCCAAACGGCGACCATTCGGATCCGCTGCCTCTGCTTGCTATTGTTGTTTTTGTTTATTTGATTGGACTCATCCGTTTTGTTTTTAACAAATTTTCAACTCACCTTTCGTTAGAGAGGATCTCACTGCTCACGTTCGCTCTTTGCCATGGCGACCACGCGGACATCAAACAAGAGCGCAAAGTCGGCGCAAAGAGAGTGCGTACGACTAGATATCGATTTTTTGCGAGAAAAAAGCTTTTTGGGCTCACTCTCTCACGAGAGTGGAGCTCAATTGCTCTCTCCGCTCCTCGGTTTGCATCACGCTTGAAAAATTCGACTTAAATTTTTATTCGAAAAATTAAAATTCTCTTTAAATGGCGTAAATTTGGAGTGACATTGACTAAAGATGATCCTTTCTTACAAAATTACTTTTTTAATTAAAATTATAATCGCAACAGTTTTTCACGCAAAGATAAGACTCAATTTTCGTACATCTACAAAGAGTGTTGCGAATAACGTAAAAGGGAATCACAAATTTGCATTCTCTTTCTCTCGCTCTCGAGTTATTTGCAGTTTATTTTTAGGTTATGTTCCAATCGTCGCTCTTCTTTCGCTACCCGCGTACGTCAGTATGTGCATCGCAGCCTGCTGCGTGTGTGTATGTGTGAATGCGCGATATTTATTTATTTGCAACGATTGCTCAAATTTGGTTTTAACCCAGAGTTGCCCGGTTTCTGCCTGCTTGTTGCACTGACTGCAGAAGCGGCGGCGGTGTATTATCTCATCTTTGAAAAATTGCATCATCTCGTGGTGGCGGCGGTCATCGCCGAAAATACGTTTTCCAATTTGGGCGATGGAATCGAAAATCACGGGAATGCATGCGCGCACGTTGGTTGTTCCGCTGATGCAAAGCGTAAACACGCAAAACAGCGCGAATCGCAATTTGCAGACTCCGCGATGGACGACGACGGATGGGTCCCGTTTAAATTTAGATGGCAGCTGTTGATTTGTTTTTTATTCTCTTTCTCTTACTTGCTCATATGTATCTTCTTCTGTCCATCTCGCTCTCGAACATCTGCTAATTTCATTAATCATTCTTATTCGATTATGCTTTCTCGGACCGTTCGTTCGTTCGCTTCTGGTTTTGACTCTCTCTCTCGAGCGATTCATCATCTACGATCGAATCCGATTATCGCGCGCACGAGAGAGAGAAAAGTCAATCGCATATTGTTACCAGAATACTGTTGGAAAAAGGGTGCGCTCGGTGCAAGTTCGGAAATGACATAATCGCGTTATTAATGGAGCAAGAAGTACAAAACCACTCGCAGTAGGTCGGTCGGTGTATTGATTCAAAAAACGACGGTAGCCAGTGGCAACGGTAAAGGAATGAGGAAGCGATGTGCTCACGTTCACGTCGTCGTTCCAGTGAGAGAGGCGAGAGAATGTGAGAGAGATGAATTCGCAATGTTTGCAAAACTTTATTAGTTTTGTTATTTTTAGGGTTTTAGTTTACCAAAATGTACTCACTAATCAAATCTGTTTTATCAATATGTATTTTATTATGAAAACTTTTCGTGAAAATTTGAACTATTATATCATTAAATGATGAGTGTCAATTGAAAGAAAATCTGAATTTGCAAATACTTGCCTTAATTTTCATTTTTGCGGATACTCTCATGAAAACGAACCAACTTTGCGAAGCTATGACAAAAGGTCGGAAGACAAAATGTCAAATTACAAAAGGTTGAAAGGTTTGACAATCAATATATTCATGAATGAAAAAGTTAAGAGGTACGAAGGGTCCGCAAATCGAATTAAGTGTGAAGTGAGTGATGTGTGAGAAAAAGAGCTTTCTCTCGGTGCTGTTGCATTTGCGAAGTTAACGTTTGAGAGTTCTGTTCCAAGAGCTCCAGAGGGTACAGTGAAGCCTCGATTTTATTGACAACCGTTCATTGGACAAAGCAAACTTGGTTTGATCAGAACATGAAGAATTTCTCAGGCGATTACACTGAATTTTTTTTAGGGGTTTCTTTTTGATTTTTTTTTGAGGAATAATGAGTTTCCAATTGAGATTTCAAAAATTTCTTTGAAATCAATTATATTTCCTGTTTTAATCTTGGTATGTAAAGCATCAATCGAGGAAATACTCTGGAAATTTTATTAGAAAGTCTGATTAAAAATAAATCACTAATCATGCGCTCCATTTTCTTTGGAGAATGCTTGCAAAATTAGCTTCATTGTTCCATTTAGTATTTGCTCTGGATTTCCTCAAGAGTTTAAGTATGTTTATGTATTTTCTTACTATTGCCTTGAAGTATTACTCCAGGAGTTTCTCCATTATTTCATCCAGAGATAATTCCACTGATTCTCCTTGGAAATCTTCTATGACTTTGGCTCATTGTTTCCCCAAAAATTTACCCAGAAACACATCTGAGAATACTTATTTGCACTAGTCCCGAAATTTCTATATAAAATCCTCCAAAAAGTCCTCAAAGCGTGTATTTAAAAATTTACGAGAGGTTTTTTTTTTCAGAAATTATGAGACGATTTCTTACACTCCTGATGAAATGCCAATGCTCGTGAAATCTCAGGCTTGACAGAATTTTCTTTGTGATGCGAAACTGAGGTGATTTTGAAGTTTTTCTGAGCAGTGCAATTTGAACTCAAAATTCGCAACATAAATCCTCGAACAATTCGAGTGAGAGTGCATCTAAATGCGGGGATATTTTCTGGTACTCTTTCTCTCTTGCTGTTATGCTCTCCTTAAGGTGATTATAAAACGAAGCCAAACTTTGCATTTTCAAATGCACTAGACTGGAGAATCTAACAACAGTTCGCGTTGAAAATCAATCGAATTACTTGCTTCCTGGTGGCGACCAATGGGATAAATTTTCAGCGGGGGGCGCTGTTTGGTACTCAAGTCTTGTGCTCTTGAAAATTTGACGTGTGGCTTCGTTCTATAATCACCTTAACTCATAATATACAAAACTTCTGGGTGACCCGTCCGAACGAAGCAGGCCTCGCGAAGTTATGATGGCACTTATGTTTGATGGAATTTTTTTTCCTCTGTTGTGTTGTGTGCCGTATCTTCCTCGCTAATTCTTCGAAGCCTTCGAAGAGCACTTTTTATGCAGCCCACAGACGCTCAGACGGTTTGACCAACATTGACTCCGCCCCCAAGTTAGTCAAACCGACTTATGTTGATACAACCGTTTGACCAACTGTCAAGGTTGGTTGCAGCAACACGATATTTCATCGCATGTTTTTAGACTTGCCGAGAGTCTAGTGAATATGTGACTGTTTTTTTTTCGAATGCTGTCGCTATGGAGGAGAATCTTTTCGCGATTTTCTGGCAATAATCGCAGTAAGGAAGAGAAGAACTTTCAACATTTAAGTACCGGAAGAAATAAATATATAAGAGGAATTCCAGTTATAATATAATAAGCTCTTCCTGGGATTCTACCACGAATTTTATCAATAATTCCTTTAGAAATTTATCCACAGATTCAACCAGAAATTCCTCCGGGGAACATTTTTCAGGTATACCTTCAGGTGGATTTTTTCCAAGAATTCCTTTAGAGGTTCCTCTACAAATTGTTGTGGATTTCAACCACTGATCCCTCAAAGATCTGTCCAAAAAATCCCAAGGAATTTCTTCAGGGCTAACTCCAAGGCTGCCTCCTAGAATTCCACCAGATTGTTATAACAATTTTTTCAAAGATTTCTTCAGAAATTTCTCTAGAAGTTAGTTCCAAGGATTCCATCACGCGTTACCCAGGAATCACATCAGGAATTCTTTCAGATACTTCTCAATGGATTTCCTAAAAAAAAAATCATCACCAGAAATTTCCCCAAGGATTTCACCAGGACTTTTTCAAGGGCTTGCTCCTAGGACTCCTCCTCTTCAAATTCCTCAAGGAGTTACATCAGAAAATCCACCAGGAATTTCTTCAGCGATTCTTTCTAACAATTTTTCAACAGATTTCTCCAGGGATCCATACAAATACTTCCCAAAGGATTTCTCCAGTGGTTCATCCAATGCTTCCTTCAAGAATTCCACCAAAAAATCCTCCAAAGATTCATTTAAGAATTCCTCCAGCGAAACTTCAAGCATTTCTATACAGATACTACTCACAATTTATCCAAGGATTCATCAAGTTCCTTCAGGGATTCCACCAACAATTCCTCCAAGAATTTCATCAGAAAGCCTTCAAAGATTTCAAGAGGAATACTGCAAAAAAAAAATCATCAAAACTTGATCAGCAGGAACTCCTTTAGAGATATCACTTGTAATTTTTTGAGAGGATTCCCCAGGTTATCTTTCGGTATTCCTCTAAAGAATCTTCAATAAATTCTTTTATAAATTCCACCAGTGTTTTCTCCATAGATTCTTCCTTGTATCTCTGAAGGGACCCTACGTGGCATTCGTCCTGGGATTTCTGCAGGAATTACTTTAATAATCTAATATAAATTTCTCCGAGGATTCCTAACGGAATTTATCCATCAATTCCATCCAGTACTTCTTGAAGGATTTTTTCCAAAGAGTCTACCAGATAACCTTTCAGAAACTCCTTCAGGGATTACTTTAAAAGTTCTTCCAGAAATATACTAAGGAATCTCTCCAGGAAACTCTGTAGGAATTAATCTATTGATTTATTTGGTGATACCTCCAAGAATTTTTAAAAGTATATCTCCATGGATTTTTTTTTCAGAAATGAAAAAAAAAACTTTTAGATCTACTTTAAATATCAGTCAACTCCCTGGAGGAATTTATGATAATACTAAAGCACAATCCTAGTAACACCTTTGAAGTATTTATGGTTGAACTTCTGGCGAAACTCTGGTAGATTTTTCTGGTGGTAATTCTAGCGAAACTCTGGTGATATTCCCAGTGTTGACGCTAAGGAGGAATTCCTGTTTTAAATCCCAGGATATACTGGTAGATTTCCAAATTACAGGTAAAACTATTATAATAAATTTCTTGTAATATCGCTGGAGGGTTCCTGAAAACCCCCAAGAATCGCTGAAGTTATTCCATGAGAAATTCCTTGACAAATCCGGAGGAATCCCTTGAGGATTTCCGTAAAGAAATTCAGGAGGAGCCCCATGATGAATCCCGCGAGGAATCCTTTGCTGATGGATTCTCTGAAGATATTTCTGGAGAAATTGGTTGAGGATAATTAAAGAATCCTTGGTGAATTTGCTAAAGAAAACGGTTAGAGATAGTTGGAAACGATAGTGAAATATATAGAAACAACTCAAGAGCGTGCATTTGATAGATCACTATGGCACCGACGCTGCGTAAATTCACGCATTTTGACCCATCTGCATCGGCAGTTCATGGGACGTCGAAGCTTGAATTTGACATGATGACGTCGATGTTCGTGCAACATCCCTACAAACGGTACGATCGGTTCGTCGAATATTTGGCTCCGCCCACCGGTGGTTTGAACAAAATCAAACCCGTTTGATTTTGGTCGACCGATTCGTCAACCGTCAAATTGGTTTCACAAACTGTCAAATTGGTTCGTCAAGCAGCATCACACACGGTCAAACATAGCACCAACATGAGCTTCAACCTGGGGGGCGGAGTCAATGTTGGTCAAACCGTCTGAGCGTCTGTGGGGTGCATTAGTATTTTTTCGATCCTTCACAAAGAGGCAAAGACAGCCCGCTGCTCCAGAGTATTTCATCGAACTCTGGCGATGCTAAGGAGTATAATCACTTGCTTAGAATGAGAAGCAAACAAGAACCTTGAGAAGAAAATAAGTCCCTGGAAAAATCACTGAAAGAATGGATCAGTGCACGAGTTCACCAATTTGACGTTTGAGCGGTGCCGAATTCACGGGTTGCCATGGTCACGTAAACAACACGGCACCGCTCAAACGTCAGATAGTGAACTCGTGCATCGGTCCATTGGATGAACAAGGATGAATTTACATACAAAATCTACTTTTTCTCAACGACAATTTCATCCCTCCTTAATTCTAGGTGAACCAATTCCCCTAGCCTATTACTGGAGTAATTACACGAAAAATGGCTGTAACTTATCATAACGGAAACGTTCAATGTTGAAGAAATCGTTAAAGCTAGGTATGCTGTTCCGCTCAAGTAAAGTAAAAAAATTGCGGAGTGAGCATTGACGTTTTTTTTCAACTGCGTACTGCGATCAAAGAAAAATGCTTTCCTTGAGCATTTCTTGTAATAAATTTCCCACCCATCGGCATAGGCGATTACTTTTCTGTTCCAGTGCATACTTCCCATGAACTGGTAGAGTAATCATTGTAGGCATTTCTGGTGAAGTCCTGAAGAAACTTGCTTAAAAATCTGTATGCGAGTAGGACTCAAAATTTTTGAAGATATCTTGTTTATATTGAATAACACTATAGAGCGTGTTTCTGAAAACCTTACTCAGGGTGTCTACACCTGGAAAACCTGGAATTATCAGAGGATTTTATTCAACCTGGGAAAACCTGGATTTCGCAGGGAATTTCGGCCACAGTTAGGGAAATAATTTTAAATTAGTAAAACATGGTGTCGTTTTTCTGACAAAATCTTTTAACCAAACATTTTTCAATCAACAAACATTTTAGCTGCACCCTGTCAAAGCGCTGCCTGCGATGTTCAGTCCTATATTTTTTTAGTTATTTTTTATTTGTTCAACATAAAACATGCCTGAACATAAGACTTACACAAGTTCTTCAACGCTATTTTCACAGAGATTATACTGAACAAATCTTAGCGATTATCCCAAGATTTCCTGGGAGGAGATATTTTTTGATTGGGTTTTTCAGCGATTTTTCCAGTTGTTACTTCAAGAAGATTTCCCTTGGATTGAGTTCCTCCACAATGGTTTATTCCAAAGTTTTTGAAAAAGAAATTGTTTCGATTTTTTTTTTCCAAGGAACCCTACAATAATTCCTATGCCATTTTTTTTTTGTTTATTTCAGGCATTTTTAAGGATTATTTAAATAAACATACGAATACTCTCAGGAATTGCTTCAAAAATTTGTTCAGATATTGTTCATTGAAAACTATAAAAAAGTTATCCAAAAAATTCTCAATAAATTCGACGATATTCCTCATCAAGTTTCTCCAGAAGTTTGTCTCGACATTTCTCCAGCATTTCATTAAAATATTATTGCTGCGGTTCAAACATTTTTCGAATACTATTCAAATAATATTTTCAAATCTCCATGAATTCTCCATTCAAGATTTCACAGCAGTTAATACTACAGCATTTATAACAGGATTTGTTTCGATCATTCACAAATAAATTTCTTCAGAGATTCTGTCCGAATTTATTAAAAAGTCTTTAAGACGTTATCTACAGATGTTTTGTTAAGTAATCTCAAAACTGTTCAGATATTTCAAAACATTCTCAAAAAAAATCTGAATTATTTTCTTAGCATTTCTCTGAAGACATCCCTTGATGAATAATTGGAAAAATTCTTTGAAAACATTCTTGGGATTTTTTTTTTTTAAGAATTCCTGAAGTAATTTTGTTTTTTTACACATGTTGCAGAATGTCCTAGGGAAATCAATGAATATATTTATGGTGAACTTGGAACTTCATTGAAAAATGAAATGATCTTTGGATTTCTGATCCTCAGAAAAAAATCCAGATTAAACTCATGAAGGTGTCTTAAATTAAATTCTAGGAAGAATTACTACGAAAGTTCTTAAAAAATCACAAGTCAAACTCCTTAAGACATTTGCAAAGTAAGAAATCAGCAGAAAACGAGCAGTTATATATGTCGTAATATTACGAAGAACTCAAAACAGTCTTAGAAATATTCTTAAAGAAATGTTTGTTCAAATGTGGAATTAAACTCTTATGTCGTGGTTTCTGTTAGGTTTCTTTAGGCTCGATTGTTTTTTTTTTATGTTATATATCTCTGAAATTGTTATTTTTAAGAATATCGGTCACTACCAGCCTTTATTTCCGTTAGATATTATTTATGACAAATACAAAACTTCATCCTGAAAAGTTTTCACGGTACGTCTCTGTTGTCCATGAACCTAAATTACATTTTAAAGGAAATGTTATTTTTTCTTAAGTCGATTAGTTTATATTCTTCATATCTGACTTTCACGATTAAAGGCACTGTTAGATCATTTGATAAGCAATCTTGGATTTCATGAATATCGAAACAAAATCATCAAATATTTCTCAAGTGGTTAACACATTTAGAAAACACAGATATCTGTGTTTGAAGTGTATAATGAGTGTTTTAAAGCCGATCTCCTATAAGCATCCTATAATTTAAGCAATTATTGCCTAGATAACGTGTGAAATCATAGGAAAGAACTACTGAAGCAATCCTAGTTCAGGTATTTTTTCAATATTTTCAAAATTTCTCCATGAAATCAACCAGCAATCCCTAGATCCCCGAAGAATTTCTGATGAATCCTTTCAATACCTTGAGGTGTATCTCGAAAGTTTTTTTGAGAACTCCTGATATGATATCTGAAGCAAATCTGAAAAAATATCATCAATGCTTAGCTCAGAAGAGTAAACTGGATACGGGTAACTCACTGCGAGTGGTAGTTGAAATGCGTATCTGTCAAAAAATAGCAAATATGGCGAAATCAAAAGGAACAAAATATTCAAATCTCTTTTTTCGGTTCTCTTTATCAAAAATTGTGCTCAGTTGGTTGAACACATAAAAAAAGTCATAACATCGTTTCAAAACAAATCACATTTTCTGAAAAAAATAATGTAAATTGGAAGCAAAATTCATTGTTCCGGAAAAGCTTCTAATGAAAACGCTAGTAGATTCAAATGGTTAGTAATTCAAATTAAAATATGTGAGCGATTTGTGAGAAAAAGGAGCTTTTTCTCTACGTTGTTACATTTGCAAAAAGGATCCTAAAACCTTGTCCAAATTTTAGTACCAAACGCTTATATTTAAGCCAAAAAAAGTTTCAGAGTAGGAAAAATCCCTGAAAAAATGCTCCTATGGAGTCTAGAGGAATGCCTTTATGAATAATTGTTAAACTTACTAGATGAATTGCATTGGATGAATTGCTGTAGCATTTATTTGTGGAAAATTTTTAAACATTGTACTGGAAAGAAATCTTAGATGTTGTACTGGAACAACCTTTGCAGGAATTACTCAAGAAAATCCTGGATGCAACTCCTGCAAGGGATTCTATAAGACCTTGTTAAATTATAACAAAACGGAAACGATGAACAATTTTCTAGATAATCTCTGGAGGGTTGCCTATAAGAATTTCCTGATAAATTGTTTTGCAATTTCCAAGAATGTCTTGGAAGATGGTTTTAAGAAATCTCTGTGAAAATTTCCAGAGGGATTCCTTAACGTATCAACATAGAAATGCACTACTAAAGTTTCTAAGTTTTGAGTTTTGAGTTTATTGCCGAATAAATCCTCGTAAAAATTTCTTTTGGAATCCCTGTCCTGTAAAATAACAGTTGGGGTAAATAGAAGTATTGCATTTATTTAGAAATCCTGTTTGTGAAAGCTTGAATAAATTCTGGGGTTAATCACCGGAACAATAGTTGAATTGAATCACTCGAGAAATCTGTAGAAGCGACTGCTAAAATAAGCCTTCTGAAATAAGTTATTATTCCACGGATTTATCCTGAAATTTCTTCAAGATGTTCGTACGTAGGATTTTCTAGAATAATTCCAACAATGATTCCTCCAGGAATTCACAGGGGGTTCCACCTTGAAATGCTATAGCAATTCATCCAGAGATTCCTAAGAAAAACCTAGCAAACCTGTAAACCTGCAATATCTTCTTCGAAGAACTCCTAAACATGTCTTGAAGAAACTTTTAGAGCTATGTAACCTTTGAGAAATTGCTAGAATATTTATTGTAAATTTTTCCAAATTGCAAAATGCATGGACAAATCTGATAATAGCTTGTTGTGAAGTCTTTGGGGAAATTTTTGTATTAATAATTGTTGAAGGAATCATTATATGAATTTCTGTATCATTTATTCGTGGAAACCCCTAACGAAGGATTCTCGAAGAGGCTCTACCCCATTTGGCATAATGCCATCTGGCATAATGCCGTTTGGCATAATGCCAATTGGCATAATGGCCATTTGGCATAATGGCCATTTGGCATAACGGCCATTTGGCATAATTTGAAGAATACATTGCCTCAAATTATTGTCCTCAACTTTTGGCCTGATAATGATCAGCCTAAATGAAATACATGTCCATTATAGACAACATAATGTAATCATTTTCGATTTTCGACCAGTGCTCTTCAAGTCACACTTGTAGCTGTGGGATTTTATTCACGTAGCTTCATAAAGAAGTTTTATGAGGAGTAAAAATTTGGCACCGTAGAGTGAGCCGGCTTTTATCATTCTTGTTATGCTCTTTGAACGTCTGTCTTTAATTATTTTTAAAGCATTAGCTCGATTTCTGGCCGTCGCTTGGGTGCCACGACTTTATATATTTTTTTTTTTTTTGAGGGCGCAGAAGTTGAATATGAAGAACATCCAATCTTCCAAAGAAGGAAAACCTCAAGAGAGATGCTTTGCCTTAAATGCTACAACAATCAGTTAATACACGGTTATTAGTTAAGCAGAATATTTCTCCTATTGCTGAACGGCCTTAAATCTTGCCTATTACTGTTCAACAATTAGCGAGCATTTTATGCATTCAATAATTGGTGAACTACCCAACTAGAAATTTTACCTTCTTTCAAACATAAGCTGTTCTTTTAGTATGCAGCGTAGTGAATCATAGGCACGCCATGATCGATTCTTAATTACATCGGATGCCCTTGGTACCGTGTTGATTCAAATTTCCCGGACGATTCGATTTCCGGAAACTCATCTTAATTGAATGAGCACGACTCAGTGGTGAAATCCATGATATGATCACGACTAACCAGATTTCTGATATTACTCGGTTACGCATAGCATGCCAAACAAGTATGTTTCTGGTCCCATCGCTCGCTCCCGCTGGAGCAAGCGACACATCCAATGGACTAAACAATACTCAATCCCAGACACTGCTCCTAATTCACCCAAAAGCCCTTTTTCTTCTACTGTATACATGGAGAATGTAAAGGACATGGTAATTATGGACTTTAGATGAAAAAGTCGGAATTTAGTCTAAAAATATCGCGAAAAGGCCACTGTCCGGCATTCGCAGCGTCCACAGTTCGTTATGACTCGCTAAACTGCAAACTCAAAAGAACAGCTCATGCTTGAAAGAAGGTGAATTTTTCTAAGGAGGATTAACCCATGGTCATTTTTTGGAATTTCAGACCGAATTGTTTCCTCCCCTTTTTTAGAATTTGTATGGACTGTGGTATTCGGCCAAACCCTCCTTTCGCCCATAAATGACCACATGGTTCATGGACGACCCCTAATCTAAATTAATTACCCCATATGTTATGGGATGCCTCTCCAGCGATATGCTCAACCTCAGATGTGACAAGTAATAATGTTGGTAATATTATTATCATCAGCCTCAAACGCACTATTTGGACGAGCCTATTAAGGGGGGGGGGGCAGGATCCGTCATTGATTTCGGAATTTTCAAAAGCAGTTTTTTCGTTCAAAATCAAGAAAATTTACAGGAAAATGTGTTCACTGTATTCTATTCTCCAACTGATACACAGTGAAAACATTTTCATCGAATAATTTTCAGTTTTGAACAGAAAAAACTGCTTTGGAAGTTTCGATGATAACGATGATTACAATGACGGAGCGTTGAACGTAAATGTGAAATGTGTGAGAAAAATATTTTTTTTTAATTATGCCAGATGGCCGTTATGCCAAATGGCATTATGCCAAACGGCATTATGCCAGATGGCATTATGCCAAATGGGGTAGAGCCCTCGAAGATAATATGGAGCAATCGTTGTAGGAGTTTCTCGGAAAATCCCCGGATGGAAATGCTTGAACAACTTCTTGAGAAATTGCATACGGATCCTGAAGAAATTTGTTGTGGAACGAGTGCATTCCTTTGGGATTCTTGAAATTTCCCTTGAAGGTCTCGTGAAATAAATACTAAAGTAAGATAATTACCGAAAGAACCTTTGGAGAATTTCTCAGAAGAAACTCTGTTAAGAATAATGAAGGAAACTGGAAACCTGAAATGCGCTGGAAGAAATGGAGAGACTTTATTTTTTTCAGAAATCCCGTATAAAATTCTGAAGAAACAACTTGAAATTCCAGTCCCCTTTAGAAAACTCGGAAATATCCCTAAAGGTTTCTATCAGAAATTACTGACGGGCATGGTAGATAAAATTACGAAAGAATCTTTGGAGGATTACCCGACAAAATCTTCTAAGGAATTTTCGAGAGTATCCCTGAGAGGTTATTAGAAATCACTGTTGGCGTCATTTACTTGAAGAAGGGTGCCAAAATTTCGGTAGTAAATCTTGATAAATTCCCTCAAAATCTATGATCGAGTCCCAGGAGAAAATGCTCTAGAAATTACTGAAGGAAATACTGGAAAATGTCTGCTGCATGTCCTGGTGAAACCATCGAATTAGTTTCTGGTAGAATTTCTGATTAATTTGCTGGATGAAGCATCATAGGAATTTCTCTAGGAATACCTAAATTTAACTGCTTGAAAAACTGCTTCAGGAGACCCCTGTGAAATCTGGATAATTTTTTGAGTCCAACTATCGGCAGCCCTATCCAAACGAAGCCCACCTAAAGATAGTGGGGCCTTCCTTAGCCGAGTGGTTAGAGTCCGCGGCTACTAAGCAAAGCCATGCTGAAGGTGTCTGGGTTCGATTCCCGGTCGGTCCAGGATCTTTTCGTAATGGAAATTTCCTTGACTTCACTGGGCATAGAGTATCGTTCCTGCCACACGATATACCAATGCGAAAATGGCAACTTTGGCAGAAAGCTCTCAGTTAATAACTGTGGAAGTGCTAATAAGAACACTAAGCTGAAAAGCAGGCTATGTCCCAGTGAGGACGTTAATGCCAAGAAGAAGAACTCAAAGATAGTGCAACGAACGAAATTTGACTGTAATCGATATATTTCTTACATAATTTTTGGAGGATTAACTAGCGAAAATTCTAGACAAGTTTGGATGTGAAACCTCTATTGATTTTCTTAAAGGCATCACTGGGAGAACTCCTTGAGAAATCACTGGACTCATTTTAAGAAAATGAAGGAAGCGCTTTTGTAAAGATTCTTAGAAACAACTCCCGGATGATAATCTGAAGAAAATTTTTTGGGAGTTCTTCCTCCAAGGATTTCTCAACAAATGAATCCATGGATTTTCCACAAATTAAAAAAAAAATCTTTTGAGTTACTTCAGGGATTAAACCCGCAGGCATTCAGAGAAATGATTTGTTTAATCCTCTGAGTAAATATTAGTGGAATCCGTGGATGAATCTTTTGGAATGTTATAGAAGCTTCCTGATGGAATACCTAGAGTAGAGAAAGGAATAATTTCTAGTTGAGTCCTTTGCGAAACTCCAGATAGATTCTCGTGAAAATTTCGTTGATTTTTCTGAAAACAGATGGAGAAATTTCTGATAACCCTGAATAAATCCTGATGCATTTTCTTAAGGAACTTCAATGGGAACTCCTCCTCTGAATGAACTTTTGATGGTATCTCTAAAAGTACTCCTGATTTATTCCCTATAGTAACTCGTTATGATATCCATAGAAAACAATCCTAATGAAATTCCTTGAGAAAATCCTGGTATAATCTTTTAAAGAAATCCTAATTTAATCTCTGGTGACATTCCAGGTGGAATATCTGAAGGAACTCTTGATGGAATCCCTCGAGAAACTGCTGATGGAATCCTTGCAGGAATTCCTAAAGATGTTCTTGAAGGAACTCCTTATGTAATTTGTGGGAATTTCTTTCTCCTGATGGAATCCCTAGAGGAACTCCTGATTGAATTGCTTGGAGGAATTTTAGGTGGAATCTTCGAAGGAACTCCTGAGGGAATCCAAAGAGACACTTCTGATGGAATTGCTGATGGAACCCGTAGTTGAACCCAATACTTGAAGGAACTTCTGATGGAATCCCTGGAGGCGTTCTATATGGAATCCCTGAACGAACTTCTGATGAAATCCTTAAAGAGCCTTCTGAAAGAATCCCTGTTGGAATTTCAAACGGAATCTCTGAAAGAACTCGTGATGTAATCTTTAGAAGTTCTCTCCTGGAAGAACTTCAATTAGAATCCCTGGTGGAATTCCCAACGGAACTCCTGATGGAACCGCTGAGTGAAATCCTAATTGAATTCGTATAAGAACTCCTGATGACTCCTGTGGAAAGAATTGGATGTAATTCCCAGAGAAGCTTTTGATAGAATCCCTGGAGGAAACTAAAGGAAATGCTAATGAAATTCCAGGAGGAACTCTTGATGAAATCCCTAAAAGAAAGCCTGATGTAATCCCGGAAGAACTCCTGATGTAATGCTTAGAAGAACTTCTGATGTTATTCTTGGAGAAGTTCCAGGTACAATCTCTAGAGGAACTCCTGAAGGAACCCCTATAGGAACTCCTATTGAAACTTCTGAAGAAATTCCTGATAAGACTCCTGATGGAGTTCCGGATAAGATTCTTGAAGGGATTCCTGATGGATTCCTCCAGTGAAACTGCTTATGAAATCCCTAAAAGAAATCCTGATGCAAGTTTTTGAGGAACTCTCATAAGATCTCCTGATATAATCTCTCGAGAAATTCCAGATTGAATCATTGAAGGAACTTCTGATGAAATCCCTGGAGAATCTTTTGAAAGAAACCCTGTAGGAATTCCTGGCGGAATTTCAGAAGCAACTCCTGATTTAATTCTGGAAGAACCCCTGATGTAATCCCTAGAAGAACTCCTCTGGATGCACTCCAATTGGTATCCCTGGAGGAATTCCTAATGGAATCCATGAAGGAAATCCTCATTGAGTTCCTTTAAAAACTTCCTTGAGGAACTCCTGGTGAAATCTCTAGAAGAACTCCTTTGAAAAAAAAGGAACTCGTGATGGAATCCCCAGATAAACTTTTATTAAAATCAATCTTAAGAAATATTTTTTTTTAGGAATAAATTTTGAAGAAGTTCCAGGTAGAATCTCTGAAGGAATTTTTAATGCAATGTCTCGAGGAACTCCTGACGGAATCCCTGGAGAAACTTCTGATCGAATGGCTTGATGGAATCCCTAGAAAAACGACTGATGAAATCCCAAGAATAATTCTTGATGGAATCCCTAGAGAAACTTCCAATGGAAACCCTAGATGAAATCCTTCGTGATAGTGTCTTTAGAAGTATTCCTGATTGAATGGATCATTAAAATAACCAAAACGGCTGGAAAGCATAGATAGCGCCACCGTAGCCTTGTGTGTTTGACCGAACAGCAATGCTGTCACAATGTTAAATCCCATATACAGTGGCGCCTTTGTTTTGATGCGGTGAGCACTTACAAAAATTACCTTCAATGATCCATTCCTGAGCGAACTCGTGTTTAAATCCGTACAAAAACTCCTAATCCCTAGAGGAACTTCTGATGGAATCCCTGGAGGAATCTCCGAAGGAGTTTCTGATGGAATCTTTACAATAACTTCTGATGGAATCTTCTGAAGTTCTCCTGATGGAATTCCTGGAAGAATTTATAAAGGAATCCCTTGAAGAACCCCTGATGGAATCCCGTGAGAAATTCCAGGTGAACTTTCGGAAGGAATCGTTACTGGAGTTCACTGGACGAAATCTTGATTAAATTCTTGAAGGTGGTGAAATTCTGAAAAGTTTGAACCCACATCCGTGAAGCAGGAATATAGTTTTTATCGTTGGATTGCAATAAATTTATACAGGAAGTGCATTTCAAGACCCAAGCAAGCTAGTTCGGTTTTCGCGTCGCCGGAGTGACGTCTATTTTTCTGCCACGTGTTTGGTCGGCAGACTCTTGTAATTGTTTAAAAAGTATTCAAATACACATACCTTATCTCTTATCCAACATTTTTCATTACAGAAATCGTTTTGAATGGTTCGACACTGAAAGTGTAGACTCACTTTAGGAACACGTTGTCTGTAGTGACTAATAGGTGACTGTTTGTACTAAGGCTGCATGGATCGCATCACTTACCCAGGTGAATCCTGATTATGTAGCTTTTGAACCCTCCCCACTAACAAATTCCTCCCTGTGACAACCATGGAGATGGTTGACCGTAAGGACGTGGCCGGCGCCGTTATTGACTTTATAATGTTTGGAGTTCTCAAAAGTGTACATTGAAGATGGAAAGCTATTCCCAAGCTACATCTGTTGGTTCCTTGAGCAACTTCGATTATTCTGGTCAATCACGGAGTAGCAACTACGAATTGTACGGTCATCAATGCTTATGCTTATGTTTATGCTTGGATTGCAATAAATTTATACAGTGTTTGTATGTTTATGTGATGCCGATAAAATAAAATTTTGCATATTTCTGATGCGAAAAGCTTGTATACTTGAATTATATGAGAATAATTTCAGCAGCATGTACAATCTAAGTGAACATCAGTTTACATTTTGTACCTATATTTCTTCAAATCATTCTTGATTATGTGGATAATTTCAGTCCTGTCTCAATTTAAGTACTAAAGGCTTAAGTTTAGGCGAGAAGCACATGTGTACTCAATTTTTGAATACGTTACGTTGGTTAACGACCGAAAATTCATTTACCTGATTTTTGAGATTTTGTCACACTTCTTGGTTTAAACTCAAATTTTGGGTGCATTTTGTTTACCGTGTCATTTCCGAAATGTCAAAAAGGAACAACCCCAGTGTTATATTGAATTATTCTTATGGTTGTAAGCTCCATCGAAGTTAATACGCCAATCGCGAAGTTAATGCGCCAATTTTTATCACAACATCATAAGCATAATAAAAATTTATTAATAAAATATAAACAAAAATAAAACAATTCATTTTATTGTTCTGCGCAAAAGTCCAGTAAAAGTATACTATTCTTGTTGGTCTAAACTTCGTTTTTCTGTTTTTTTTTTTTTAACTGTGCAAGCCACACATTACACTCTCAACGCAAGCATGAAAGCTTTCGTACTCTGCTTACTACTCACTGAGTCACCAAGGCACTCACCAAAGCTTTCACGGGTAAATAGTTTACAAGCCTGCAAGATTTACACCCAACGAACATTATTCAATGCAATTTTCTTAGCGTGTTCCGTTGATCTGAGAGAGCCCCTTCAAGAGAGTCCAACTGCCATCCATTCTCTCACGCACACGAACACATCGCCAATCTTCATTCGTCCGTGTGTTTCGCTCCCGCTTCTTGCTCACTCGCTCCCTACTCTCCCTGCTGCTGCTGCTACTCCAAGAGCATCTTTTGCTCGGTCTCTTCGCATCGGTCGGTCTTGCCTGCCTGGTGGCGGTCAAAAACAATCAAATCCAGTAGAATATTGTTACGGCGCGCATGTTTTTCCGCTGCGGCGAACTTGTACTAGTCGTATTTGACGAGGCAGCAGAGCTAGACCAGAGATAGGGTCAAACTAATCACATATAGGTGAACGGAATCGGAAATTCAACCCCTGAGGAAGAGTGCTTTGTAGTTTAGAAACGGTGTTCAAGTAAGGTTGCTTCGATTCGGAAAAGGAAGAAGCCCGAATCGAAATCGTTGTGGAAAAATAAAGTTAAAAATATCCAGGTTTCACCCTCCGAGTTTGAGTTGTTTGGACGCGGGAAGAGTGCGGTTCGACGAAGGAAGAACGGTACGGAGAATTTTCGTTTGGCCGAGTGAGGTTCGGTAAAATCGTTTGCAGAACGGCAATAGGAGTAGCAGGCGTTGTTTTTTTTTTCGGTGAGGGATTTTTGGAAAAAGAAGAAAAATTGCAATATCATTCCGTGCGAGGGAGCAGTGCGGTGTGGAGTTGATTGGTGGGAGTGAGCAAAAGAGCGCAATTGAGTTCGCGAAGAGGCGCGAGCAGTGCTGAGCAGTGAGTTTGTGTGATTAGACGAAAGTAAAAGTGTTTTTTTTTTGTCGTGTCCCCTATATTTTGGTGTGTCCGTGCGCTTGGAAGCGTTTGTCAACAGTCTACGTGCGAGACCTTGTGTTCTTACGCGCTTTACAAGCGGAGGAAAAAGATAATTTCCAGTGGAGTTTTTTGCGGTTGTTGGGCGTTGAGTAATATTGCCGAGTTGGTGCCTGCGGATTAGGCAACAAGTGATCGAAAGCGAAACGAACGGAAAGCACGCGACGGCATCTCTACTAGGAGTGGAAATTTCTCAATCAAGCCAAAATTGGACCCCGCGGCACGCAATCAATCTGGTACGTAGAGCACCGATCATCAGTGATAGCACTTCCTCCTGAAAGTGGAGCAACGCTCGGTAAATTTGCACGCATTTTACCGAGCATTTGGTTTCACTGCAGTGCACAGTGTCTGCTGTGTTAACTTTCAAGGTCATTTCTCGAACTGTCAAAATAATGGTCCATTGTGAGCAAGAGAAACGTTCATTGTGGGACGCGGGCTGCTGCGAGAGCTGCTCTCACTGCTGCATACCTTCCAGGGGCGCAGAACGTAAACAAAAATCCTACAATAGAAAAGAGCTTTGCCTTTGAACGATTGCCAAGTGGGTTAACTTTCACAGGCCATTCCAAACCCCGAGAACGAAGAGACCCATTTTCGGATTTTCCAGATGGTTGCCAACAAAACTGAAACCAACAGGCGGAACAATGATATGTCCTTTCCAGAGGCGGAATTCCTCCGCCACCGTCAATTGTTTACGGCCCCCTTTCCTCCCCGAAATCCAAGAAGGCTGTGCTAATTGACCGATGCGGAGTGCGCATGTCCCGACCTTAAAGACCGACCGAAAGTTTCCTGTCGCCCTTGCAACAACAAAGAAAAACTATGACCCACTGCAGATCAAAACAGATTTGACGATTGGTCCGGAGGAGGTTTTTCAGAAGACGACGCAGTACCCTGATCAACAGATAAACGAGCTCTTTGACCTCCAGCGGTTGAAGCGATTACCATAATCGAATAGACAATTGGACATAGCAATTTTTCGGTTTTGGCACAGATATACTTATTGATACATGACTCAGACTTTTACGTGTTGATAAAAATCTTCGAGCTGTTTAGGGGAATACCTATAAGTAGCTGAAAAACCGAATTGAGTACTATACTTGGAAGCTTGGAAGCTTCTCTCCAGAAGCTTGGAAGCTTCTCTCCAGAAACTTGGAAGCTTTTCGTCAGAAGCTTGGAAGCTTTTCGTCAGAAGCTTGGAAACTACACTCCAGAAGTATGGAAGCTTCTCTCCAGAAGCTGGGAAGTTTCTCTCAAGAAGCTTGGAAGCTTCTCCTCAGAAGCTTGGAAGCTTCTCCTCAGATGCTTGGAAGCTTTTCCTCAGAATTTTGGAAGCTTCTTCTCAGATGCTTGGAAGCTTCTCTTCAGAAGCTTGGAAGCTTATCCTCAGAAGCTTGGAAGCTTCTCCTCAGAAGCTTGGAAGCTTATCCTCAGAAGCTTGGAAGCTTCTCCTCAGAAGTTGGAAGCTTCCCCTCAGAAGCTTGGAAGCTTATCCTCAGAATCTTGGAAGCTTCTCCTCAGAAGCTTGGAAGCTTCTCCTCAGAAGCTTGGAAGCTTCTCCTCAGAAGTTTGGAAGCTTCTCCTCAGAAGCTTGGAAGCTTCTCCTCAGAAGCTTGGAAGCTTCTCCTCAGAAGCTTGGAAGCTTCTCCTCAGAAGCTTGGAAGCTTCTCCTCAGAAGCTTGGAAGCTTCTCCTCAGAAGCTTGGAAGCTTCTCCTCAGAAGCTTGGAAGCTTCTCCTCAGAAGCTTGGAAGCTTCTCCTCAGAAGCTTGGAAGCTTCTCCTCAGAAACTTGGAAGCTTCTCCTCAGAAGCTTGGAAGCTTCTCCTCAGAAGCTTGGAAGCTTCTCCTCAGAAGCTTGGAAGCTTCTCCTCAGAAGCTTGGAAGCTTCTCCTCAGAAGCTTGGAAGTTTTTCCTCAGAAGCTTGGAAGCTTCTCCTCAGAAGTTTGAAAGCTTCTCCTCAGAAGCTTGAAAGCTTCTCCTCAGAAGCTTGAAAGCTTCTCCTCAGAAGCTTGAAAGCTTCTCCTCAGAAGCTTGAAAGCTTCTCCTCAGAAGCTTGAAAGCTTCTCCTCAGAAGCTTGGAAGTTTCTCCTCAGAAAATTAGAAGCTTCTCCTCAGAAGCTTGGAAGTTTCTCCTCAGAAGCTTGGAAGTTTCTCTTCAGAAGCTTGGATGCTTCTCTTCAGAAGCTTGGAAGCATCTTCTCAAAAGCTCGGATGCTTCTCCTCAGAAGCTTGGAAGCTTCTCTTCAGCAGCTTGGAAACTTCTCTGCAGAAGTTTGGATGCTTCTCTGCAGAATCTTGGAAGCTTCTCTTCAGAAGCTTGGAAGCTTCTCTTCAGAAGCTTGGAAGCATCTCTTCAGAAGTTTGGATGCTTCTCTGCAGAAACTTGGAAGCTTCTCGTCAGAAGCTTGGAAGCTTCTCCTCAGAATCTTGGAAGCTTCTCCTCAGAAGCTTGGAAGCTTCTCCTCAGAAGCTTGGAAGCTTCTCTTCAGCAGCTTGGAAACTTCTCTGCAGAAGTTTGGATGCTTCTCTGCAGAATCTTGGAAGCTTCTCTTCAGAAGCTTGGAAGCTTCTCTTCAGAAGCTTGGAAGCTTCTCTTCAGAAGTTTGGATGCTTCTCTGCAGAAACTTCTCGTCAGAAGCTTGGAAGCTTCTCCTCAGAATCTTGGAAGCTTCTCCTCAGAAGCTTGGAAGCTTCTCCTCAGAAGCTTGGAAGCTTCTCTTCAGAAGTTTGGATGCTTCTCTGCAGAAACTTCTCGTCAGAAGCTTGAAAGCTTCTCCTCAGAAGCTTGAAAGCTTCTCCTCAGAAGCTTGAAAGCTTCTCCTCAGAAGCTTGAAAGCTTCTCCTCAGAAGCTTGAAAGCTTCTCCTCAGAAGCTTGAAAGCTTCTCCTCAGAAGCTTGAAAGCTTCTCCTCAGAAGCTTGGAAGTTTCTCCTCAGAAAATTAGAAGCTTCTCCTCAGAAGCTTGGAAGTTTCTCCTCAGAAGCTTGGAAGTTTCTCTTCAGAAGCTTGGATGCTTCTCTTCAGAAGCTTGGAAGCATCTTCTCAAAAGCTCGGATGCTTCTCCTCAGAAGCTTGGAAGCTTCTCTTCAGCAGCTTGGAAACTTCTCTGCAGAAGTTTGGATGCTTCTCTGCAGAATCTTGGAAGCTTCTCTTCAGAAGCTTGGAAGCTTCTCTTCAGAAGCTTGGAAGCTTCTCTTCAGAAGTTTGGATGCTTCTCTGCAGAAACTTGGAAGCTTCTCGTCAGAAGCTTGGAAGCTTCTCCTCAGAATCTTGGAAGCTTCTCCTCAGAAGCTTGGAAGCTTCTCTTCAGAAGCTTGGAAGCTTCTCTTCAGAAGTTTGGATGCTTCTTTGCCGAATCTTGGAAGTTTCTCTTGAAAAGCTTGGAAGCTTCTCTTCAGAAGCTTGGAAGCTTCTCTTCAGAAGCTTGGAAATTTCTCTTCAGAATCTTGGAAGTTCTTCTCAGATGCTTGGAAGCTTCTCCTTAAAAGTATGGAAGCTTCTCCACAGAAGCTTGGAAGCTTCTCTTAAGGAACTTGGAAGGGATCAGTTAGCCCTAAAAATACTGTTTTGCTCTAGATATTTTCACAACTCTTCTAGTAGAAAGATGGCATGAACACTATTCCGAAAAATGAAAACCAACAGTAGTCTTCCGTCTAGTTGTCCACCCTAGATTACCTCTTGATACTCACTCGAAGCCCGAGCGATGACATCACTTCCTTGAAGGTAAATGCTTTGACGCCTGGTTGACTAGCACTACATTTGCATAGCAGGTGGGGAAGCAGAAATGGACGAAACGAAACGATGTGCGGAATGTTCTCTCCTCTGCCTATAAACATCGCAGAGACGGTCAGCTCGTTAATTAAATGCCATACGTAATCGTATGAATAACTTCTTGGGTTCTGTCCGACTGTCGACTGCTCGCGAAGCAACTACAGACAAACAGGCGTATCATTTAGAGCAAATTTCTTTAAAATCTATTCGCCTAGTTCCATCTGACGAGGATGTTGCACAAAGTTCTGTTTTTCTGATCTTTAGAAGGCGGTAGTGGGAAACGTCAAAAACTTGACAATTTTTATTATGTTTGACGTTCATTTAGTCGACAGAAACGCCACAGAGGTTAAACTTTTTAACACTGGGGTTGTTCCTATCTGACATTTCGCATGGGACACGAAAAACAAAATACACTCAATACTTGAGTTTAAACCAAAGGATGTGACAAAATTTCCAAATCCGGATTTTTTTTACTAAAACCAACGAGAAACATTAAGAAATTGAGTGAACTTGTGTTTCTGGCCTAAACTTGGGCGTTTGGTTCTAAAATTGGGACAGAGCTTTAGAATCCTTTTTGATGGATGAGTGGTCGATGGAAATTTCGTCAATTTTACGTCTGTATGTCTGTGCACCCAAACTATATAAGTGAAATAGTCGAAAGAATCCGACTGAGCTGAGTTGATGTGCCTAGCAGTAGTGCGGTGTGGTTTATGGCTTTCTGGAAAGAACGAACGTGTGTTTCATTCGCGTTCCGCTAGGTTGGGTTTCTGAGTTAAAGGTTGAAAGCGCTACGTGCTGCTAACGGAACGAAGACACCACACGGAAGAGCGAACTTTTACCCATGGGAATACTTTTCTGGGGTTCTTGGAATGAATTCGGTTAAAACAACTGTTTTGTTTTTGTTATGAGGGCATGTCAGTCTGTTTCCAACCGTTGGGAAGCATTGAATACTTGTAAAAAGGTCAGCAGATCAAGCATTCAGAATTCAATAGGAAATTCCTCACAAGAACTTGTAGCTTCAATTATAAAAATTTTGAGCGTTCCGCGAAAAGATTAAAAACTTGATTTAGGGATTGGATTCTAAGAAAATTGAGAGTATCTCTCACTTATCGATCTCTGTAACAATCATGATCCGCTACACATCGCGAGAGTCTTTTTATCGCCTACAGCAACAGCTCCAAAAGCTCCAAACCACTATTACTACCGTGCATCCCCGCTAATTTGAACGGTACCTCATGCAAACTATCGGGGTTCATTTTTAATTTAAACATCTAGTCACCCTAGAAACTTGTTTCAGATTACCTCTTTTACTATTTTGTTTTGATTCTGCGTTCCTTTCCACAGCGTTCCATCTCACTTCACTCCGTTCCATGAGCTAAATGACGTATGAACAATTTATAATCTGAACGATGTGCAAATTAGCGGGGTATAGATTAAAAAGTGTTCAGATTAAATGTGGTCAAACTAACGGGGGTTCCCAGTATCAGATTCTCGATGATTGTTTATGATGCCAGTAGAGTAAAACACCTACCCTCAATGGTAAATAAGCGAGAAAAATTAGTTTTATGATCGCTCTCTCATTGGGGCTCTCCTTCGTTGCTGCTATCTATCAAGCTTGTTACAACTTGCGAATCATTGCCGATCATGAACCGATACAGATGCGACAATTTTCTTCGCTTGCTTTGATCGTGCTTCTAAATCTTTGAAGGTCACTTTTTTAGCACTTACTGCATCAAAACAGCTGAAAGAACTAGAAATGCCTTCATTTGAAAAAATCTCAAAGGTCTATGAGAGTCTTGGATTCTAATAGAATTCTGACCAAGCTTGATTCACTTGCGAAGAATAATTCTGTTACACAGTCCTGTTTTGACGTTTTGCAACAGTGTTGCCAACTTACAAGCCCAACCAGGAAACCACTTTTTTCCCACAAAAAGTAAAATGTCATACAAAGTAGGCGCCGCAAATAATCCGAACCAGATCTATCCATCTAAGCCATGCCCACGGAAAGCTTGAAGCCCGCGGATCAGCGGTAAAAATGCACCGCGAAAGAAAAATAAAAGAACAACAGAAATAGACTAACAGAAAAGATGCTCAGCCCCTTTGAAAGCCGGGTAGGTCGTTCGTTCGGCAAGGCAAAAGAAAGATGGGGAACCCGCTATGGAGCAGAGCTATTACTCATTGTAAAAGGTAATTGTTTCCCGCGCTTGGCAGTGGTTCCCTTTCACCGTCCCGTCCCGACCAGTGGCTCCATCTTCTAACTATTCACGTGCATCGTAGCGGAGCTGTTCAACAAGTCTTCTCCCGCTTGCTCCGAGGCTGATCGCCGTGTTTTGTTTCGTTTGCTTGCAGGTTTTGTTTTCGGCGTAACTACACGAAGAATACGGCCGGCGTCGTCGGCGGTTTGGCGGCGGCCCTCGGTATTCCCCCCTCGCAAAAGACGTCAGATCTTTTGTTTTCTTTTTTTCGGGGGAAAATAGACTAATAATATTGGACGTTTTGGTGCGCACTCGTGACTGAGCGGATTGAGCCGGCTAAACGTTGGCTAATTTCGAGTTTGATTGACTTTGCGTCCGAAATTGGCCTATTTTCGGGATCGAATGATCGAATCCCGGAGTATCGAAGTCGAAACGGTGCCTAAATAGCACAGCAGGCTGGGCGATTTTCATCCAGCGCCTACTGACAGACGGGTGTTTATTTATCTTGCTCAAGTTAGCACTAATTGAGTGTCTCTCCCCTTCGGGCTGCTTAACCTCATTCCGAGGCGGTTGTTGTTTTTTTTTCATATTTAGGCGAGAGGGTTATCTGGAAAGCCAGTCGTACAATTTATAGAGTCCACTCGTTTATCTAGATCGTAAAGTGCATTGTGTATGTACTTCTGGGCCCATTCCTGGAGTTGCTTCTCTCGTGTTTTCGTTTGCTTAATCGTCGGTTGCAGTAATCTTTTTCAAATAAACACAATTTTATATCAAGTAGCTTCCGAGAAGAGCGCAGGCAGGCAGAAGTGTGCTGGATGGAGGAATCCATTGCCTTAATTGAAATTAATCAAGTGGAAGTGCATTCCAGAGCGCCTACTGGCGGCGGTGGTGTCGTGCCCTGTTTCGGAACTGTCAAAGGGCAGTCATCTTTCAAAACTGTAAACGACACTGGCCAATGCGACGATGCTTTCGTCCAGCTACCAGCTCCAGCATGTCACAAATAGACCATGGAAATCGATTCTATAATGTACGACCGTACAACGTCTCGTAAAAAAATAAATTTCATGCTTTTTAGAGTTTACGGTGGAACGATACGCACGAGAATAATGCGTTAATAGGGCCCTAAAGCGCTATTTCAATTTTTGCACCGAACGATTAAGCTTACATCGAATATATACGTTTACTCAATTTTGTAATGTTTTGAATTCGTTGAAGTTAATTCAGATTTTGGATGAATTATGTTTTCCGTGTACTTTCAGACAGTTGAGCGACGTTGCAGCGATTACTCGGATGCACAATGAACTAATCTACGATGACGTCACGCTGCAACTTCTAGCGGGAAGAAAACCATTACTGCGAGCTGTGTTTACGAAAAATGAACGATTTCGCTGCGCATTCATCCACTGAATGTTCATCCGGTGAACAATTCTTCACTGGATGTTGGTCCGGATGTCATTTTATGTAAACACGGCCCTCATTTAGAGCGAAAAAGAAAATCGACAATAAAAGAAGACCGTGGATAAGTCCATAAACATATCGCACTTATCTACTGCACTTTTTTTTCAATTTTCTTCAGTGATTCATTTTCAGTGCTTCCCGAAACATTAAAATTTTATCAATTTGAGATGAATATGAATATGAGCCTAGGGCTAAAAATCTCAATAAAGAAAAAAAAACATCAAAATGAATTGCATTTCTAGAAAGATTCGCGAATCAGGCGAAACTGACAAAATGTACACAATTGAAGAAAATATAGCGTTGAAATTGTAGCTCGATTGTCTATTCACTGCACTTGAACTTTTCCCCTATTTTAACTATTCAAAAAATGTAAATTTGTAGAAGACGAAACTTCACCTCATGCCAAACCACACACTTTATTGATTACGCCTGTGTTTTTGTTTATCAAAGTGATGGGCGCATCTGAAATCGAAATCAAAACACGGCGAGAGTAAACGGCGACACTGCAAACAAAAAATAAACAAGGCGTACATGGCGGGCTTAATTGAATCCAGAATGTAAACACGGCGCAAAAGTAATAGGCGACACTGAAAATAATATCGATTACAGGCTCATAACATTGGGCGATACTGGCATCCTTGAGTGCGTTTAAGGCGAAACCTTATAATATTTTTTTAGTACGAAATAGCTAGGGAAATTGTAGGAGATGTGTGTGGTATAGATGAGGATTTTAAAACAAGGTTTATGAAATATGTATTAAAGTGGAAAGGTTAAAGTTTGAGTATATTTTCTCCAATTGGGATTAAAAATTGCACATGAGAATTTCATTGGTTATTTTCTCATTGTTATTGATTTGTCAGATAGGCCCTTATCGCGAATCCCTCTCGATTTCATAAAAACATGCCAAAACTCTGAATCTATGACGCAAATTCTTCACGACGAGAAAGCTGAACCGAAACCGGTGGCCACGAATTGACCGGTACAAACATTTCCCTAAAAAACCTTGCTTTTTCTTTTCTTCGAAGCCCTTTCGCGCCTCCAGTAAAACCTAACCTTGCCACCGGACGCCACAACACCGACAACACCGTGATTTGTGCGATTTATTACAGAAACGTGATGCTATTTTATGTGTGCTTCTTCCAAACCGTCATGTTCGAGGCAACCTGGCGAACGGAGTACCGGCTAACGGTTGTTTGTTGCGCTTTTTCCCCGGGTTCGATTCCGGGGAGGTCTCTGTACCTTCCTACCACAAGGTACTATGAATGTTTTCTTTGAGGTCTGCTTGAGACAATGGACTAATGCTGGAGGGCCATTTCCTGAAGCGGCTAAAGGCTATAGTCTAGTCACAGATGAACGGACGTAACACTGACAGAATTTTCATCGATTACTCATTTAACGATTGATTCAAGTTCACTATGTTACAAATTTCACAACCAGAGGCGCGCGCATCGTTTTCTTCGTGTTTGGCGTTTAACACTGCAGGTTCTTCTTCTTCTTTATGGCATTACGTCCTCACAGGAACAGAGCCAGCTTCTCAGCTTAGTGTTCAATGAGCACTTCCATAATTATTAACTGAGAGCTTTCTTTGCCAAAGTTGCCATTTTCGCATTCCTGTATCGTGTGGCAGGTACGATTATACTCTATGCCCAGGGAAGTCAAGGAAATTTTCATTTACGAAAAGATCCTGGACCGACCGGGAATCGAACCCAGACACCTTCAGCATGGCTTTGCCTTGTAGTCGCAGATTCTAACCACTAGACTAGAAAGGTCCCAGGTCTTGTTGTTCAAAACATATTTCAGTGGGCGATGAACTTCAAAGAAAATTGTTCTAAGTGTTTTGTCCGGTTGTCTGTGGTCTAGTCTTCGTCGACGTTGCTCGGTTCGCGATCTTAAGTGAATGGCTGATGTTTATGGTGGAAAAAGTGCATCAGCTGTCTGTCTGTCTATACTAGGTATATCTATCTGTCCAAAGGAACAAGCGGAGCGAATGAAGGAAGCTTTTATGCCGGGGCTAAAGGTGTTGATGGATTTGTGAAGTGGTTGGAAATAGGAAAGAGTGTGTTAGAAAACGTGAGGTAATCAATTTAGTTGGTTGATTTAAAAATTATACTTTTATTTTGTTGATGGACCACTCCTGTCAAGTCTGGCCTTTTCGAGAGGCAGCCTATTAAACATATTTTATATTTCTCGATTTTTTTTGTTCAAACAGACTCAAGCCAGGAAAGTAGGCAAATTTAGTTTATCGATGCTACGTGTTTCGCAGATGAAACTCTACACGTTCCGTTCTTAGGGTTACCATCCGTCTCAATTTAGCAGGACATGTCCTGATTTTGGGACTCTTTTGAGGCGTCCTGATATAATTTTCATATTTGAAGCGTTGTTCTGCTTTTTCCTGCTTGGCGAATACTTTGGAATGTCAATGATATTTCCAATGAGGAAAAACTATCCTAATACATACCAAAAATTAGAAAGAATGTTCAAATGGCATCTGTACCACATTCAGATTCAGTCGATGTTTGACGATTCTGGTGTTTTAATAGAATCATTTGGGCTCGTATTTAAACAGAAGCTTTGGTCGGTTGTCGGTGAACATTTTTGCCAGATTTCTTCCAATTTTGTTGTTGTTGGACCTTTCATGAATTTATTGATCTTTAACGAATTATCACGAGATTTTAATGTAACCTTAATGGAACCTTCTTTGTGAAACTTCTGAAAAGATTGTGAGCAGATATTTGTGAAAACATGGTTCAAAGAATACAAGCGGCATTTCCTTGCATGAGTCCGTGACCCGTGGCTGGTTCATCTCCAAGGTCTAGGTTTTTTTTCAAGGATAGCGCAAATAATTTAAGAAAGAGATGAAGAAAGACAAAAACTTATTTTCCTGATTTCATTGAGCATATGAACATGTATGCAGCTAGGGAAATGGATAGAATGGATAGAATATGTGCGTTAATGTAGAGTAATTCCAGTTTTTGTAGAATTGAATGTCTTGAAGGATTGAAGAATTATAAACCACACCGGTTTAGAGAATATGAATGGAAGGTCACGACAATCAGAAACTTAATGCCTACTGAAACGATGGTACTGATGATTTCATAATAATCTGGTACATTCTTCATTTCAATCACACATCTATCTATAGTATCGAATTTCAAATTGTTGTGTCTACAGACTTCTGAATGAAAAAAATATTAGAAATGTTAAGATGAGAAAAAATACGTATAGGATTTGAGATACAAAGTGATCCCAAACAAATATCAGTGAAAATATTTGACAATTCTATCAACAAAACTGCCATAAAATCTGTCCGCAAGAAATGTCAAAATTGAATCACCCCTAGTTTTTTTATGGCTAGCTTTAAAAGCTGGATGCTACTGTAACATCGTAATAATCGAAAAAGATCATTACCATAGGGCATAGTTTCCCAAACTGTGGGTCGCGACCCCTAGGGGCAGAGTTGGGAAAAGTTCTGAGTTTCACACCACAGTAGGCAAGCGTAGCGAATCACAGTCACCGGAGCCAGTGAAACTCACGCGTATCGCTGCTGTAGGCAAAATGCCTTGAAAATAGCAAAACACCCGTTGCCAAGGGCAACCCAAAACTACTGTAGAAAAATGTTCTATTTCCCGTTGCATTTCCCGCATTTGCAGCGTTCAATGACACTCCTGATTTAGAAAATTCATGTACCCAACATAGGCTACTTGATGAGATTCACAATTTTCAACTACTGTATTAGGAGAGCCACGTGATTTTCGCAAAAACTCAAGCCTACTACTATTACCATTCCCAGCACTGCCTAAGGGAGTCGTGAGCTGGTCTCTGGTGGGTCGCGAGAAAATTTGAGCAATCATTATTTTTTTTCGCTTTTGAATGTTTTCTAGAATTTGACAAGATTGTACACTAATTTATTTATCTGACAAATTTTCCCATTAGGTCAGTTGACACCATATGAGGGGGTTAGATGGAAGGGGACAAAAACAATAAGGTTGGAAAGCTCGAATACAGTAGATTTTTTAGTATATGGAACTAAAATCCAACCAATATGTCACTTACTTCGCTTGGCGTTTTGGCACCTATTAATTTATCAAACTTAACGTTTTAGTTTGGGTGATTTACAGCGCAACATCTGAGTTTCTGGGCTTAGGACATTTCGTCGAATGGCGTTTGGTCGAATGACATTTGGTCGAATGACATTTGGTCGAATGGCTTTGGAACATTTCGTCGCATGAAATTAAGTTGAACGGAAATTTTATTCAAAGCTTGTTTTGAAATAGTTTATTTAAAAATCATTTTGTAAAATTGATTATTGTTTTCTAAGTTTTGCGAAGTCGGTAAGATGGGATATTTTATGTTGTAATATGTTTTTTTTCATTGGAAGGTATGCCAATATCTAGGATTTCGTTGATATTTCAAATACATTTTTAAGAAGTAGTTTTTTTGTACAGTGACTGAAATATTTAGCTCTAGTGAATTTATTATTCTTTTTTATTATTATCATCTTTGAAAAACTGTTCAGCAAGTTATGTTCTTACTCAAAGATGTGAACATGATGGTTTTTTTAAATTTATTTTAATTTATTATTTTAATGTCATCGTTCTTCGTAATAAACTGCTGATCTTCATCTGATGGAAGCATTCAGAGAAAAATCTCGGGATCTTTCTTTGTTTTCCAGGTCTTGAAGCTTATGGACGTGGGTAAGATATTTGAATGCGGAAATCAGACCTAAACAATGAGAAATTTTCATTAACACTTGTCCGCCTAAGATATTCGTCACTTACACGGACGACTAAGCCTCAAAATCAGTTGGAACGCTAAATTCAACCCACTATATCTCGGCTGTCCTAAGTCCGATTTACAAAATTTTGGCACCTACAGAAATGTATGGGCTTCTAGATTCATGTCAGATTTTTGAAATATGTATGAAAACTACTGCTTGATTTGTAGTACTTAAAACACCGGAGCAAGTCCTAAAAAAAATTCTAACCGCCAGTAATTTGTAGATAACTTAGAATTTATCGCGATAACCTATAGATTTTTTTAATGTATGATGATCGTATTAGTGTAACCAAACAATTGGCATTGAATTTTTGATTGTTAGCTGTTCAAAGAACTACAATATATTCACAAAACTACGTAGAATACAGAAAAAATACGTTTTCAACTATAACTTGAAATTTATCGCGATGACCCAAACATTTTATGATCTTAAAATATACTCATATTTAAGGCCATCAAATTTGCAGAACACTGATAATAAATTTCTGTTGGAAAAACTACAATATTTTCACAAAACATTGAAAAATACAGTAAAATACAGGTTTTCTACAGTAATTTCTTATTTATCGCAATGACTCATCAGTTTTATAATTTTAAACTCTTTGTTTGTTCACGAGAAACAAATTTCCTGAACATCGTTGATCACTGTTTGTTTAAAGAACTACAATATATTCACAAAACTGCGTAGAATACAGAAAAAATACATTTTCAACTATAACTTGAAATTTATCGCGATAATCTATAGATTTTTTTAATGTATGATGATTGTATTAGCGTAACCAAACAATTGGCATTGAATGTTTGAATGTTAGCTGTTCAAATAACTGCAATATATTGACAAAACTGCGTAGAATACAGAAAAAATACATTTTCAACTATAACTTGAAATTTATCGCGATGACCCAAACATTTTATGATCTTAAAATAGACTCATATTTAAGGCCATCAAATATGCAGAACACTGATAATAAATTTCTGTACGGAAAACTACAATATTTTCACAAAACAGTAAAAAATACAGATAAATATAGGTTTTCTACAGTAATTTCTTATTTATCGCAATGACTCATCAGTTTTATAATTTTAAACTCTTCGTATGTTCATGAGAAACAAATTTGCTGAACATCGTTGATAGCTGCTTGTTCAAAGAACTACAATATATTCACAAAATCTTGTATAATACAGAAAATTCTTGAATTTCTTCTGTAATTTATTGATTGCCTCTAGATCAATTAAAAGATTTGAAGTTTTTTAAGTTATAAAAATAAATATATTTACAGAACATTTTTGATATTTTTTAAAGAACTACAACAGTTTCACAAAACTATGAATAATTCAGGGAAATTTCGATCCTAACAATCCTAACGATCCTAACAGTTTGAAATTTATTGCAATGATACATGGATTTTGTAATTTTTAAAATTTTGTCATAATGCGTCATCGCATTGAATATCAAACTACACCAGACATGACAAAATTTATATATTGTAAAATTCATGGGTAATAGCGATTATTTTTAACTATAGCTCAAACTATTTTTTTTTTCTGCCAAATGCTACGCAGTTTATAATTTATGTTGTGATTCGTTAAATGTACAAATTACAATGAAAAATGTTTGGTAATGTAAATTCGAACTTCATTGTTAGATAAGTTTCAAGTTATGTACAAACAAACGCTTATTTTTTTTAGACTAGCTTCAGTGTTTGTAGTACTACAAATCAAACCATAGATTCCAAGCACATTTCTATAACCGCACATGAATCTACAAATAAGGACAAACTAGGGTTGAAGCGATCCATTTTTTTTTAACACCGTCATCCATGTAAGTAAAATATCATTATTTGCGTTATTATTAGTAAATTGAAAAATGATGCCATTGCAACAATAATGGATTAGCAACAACTTGTAGTTGTAAGTCTCAAATATGAGAATAGTTTAACACTACAAAATCTAAGGGTCGTTACGGTAAATATGAAGTAAGATTGTTGATTTATGGTTTATAATATGAAAAAATATAATAAAATCATGAAAATGATAACTCTTTGTCACAATTATTATACTGCAACGGAAATCTGATATATTTCTATTATAAAAAATAATAATAATTAGATATGATTTGTGCAAATATTATCAATAAATAGAAATTGTTATATTACCAATTTTGTAAACTGCTTGTCGTGCTTTGAAACAGAATTTATAACTGCTCTATTTTTTATATATATTACGTTGAGAAAATTTCAAATCGTAAACACAACTACTATGAAAACGCAACCATAGTCAGAGACTGTTCTGTAAAATTCGTGATTTTGTGAAAATATTGTAGTTCTTAGAGCAAATAGCCATTATAATTGTTTAGAAAGTTTGTTTTTTTTCTTTTCAAAACTTAATAACGGTTTTGAAAAATAAAATCAATTAGTCATCTTGATAAATATGAAACAAGAGCAGAAATAGTATAATCTTTATTACATGGTATTTTTGTGAAAATATTGAAGTTTTTTAACGAAACTTCGTCGGTTAATTTACACAAGCTTGCCAACTCTAAATGATAACATTTTATTTAACATTTTCAAATTATAAAATCCATGGAACATTGTGGTCAATTGCAGGCTGTTATTATGATCTAACTTTTCTGTAGATGAAAAAACCGAATTTAGTACTATACCATTTAATTCCACTAGAGTTTGTATCCTTTGACAGATACGCGTATTTCGACCTCAACTGTAAGGCCGTCTTCAGTGTCGTGTACTAGACTCGACTATATAACTTTTCTGGTATTTTCCACAGTTTTGTGTAGATGTTTTAGTTCTTTAAAAATCTCCAAAAATATTCTGTAGATATATTTACTTTTATATATGAGTATGCTCCAAACCCTTAAAATGATATGGTCTGGAGGCAATCAGTGATTTGCAGTTGGCTGACAAAACGTAAAAAAGGGGGGAATTGGAAAAGAACTAAATGATCTAAGAAGAATTATTCTCTTCCGAAAGAATAAATAATTCGATATTTTTTTCTTTTCGATGTGTTATTCCTTTCGACGTTTTGTCATTCAACGTTTGCTGTGTTTTGATACGTTCTGTCAATTTATATGCGAATCTGAAAAAATTTAAACTGTGGAGATTATAAGCCAATGCGGCAATTTCAAAATTACAGGAGAAATTTTAAATGTTACTGTATTATACATGATTTTTGAGCACACTTATTTTTCTTGAAAATTTACAACAATTTAGAAAATTATACAGATGGTAAAATGTTCAAACTTCGGTAGCAACAGAATATTTTTGTATTATACGGTAATTTGTGAAAATATTGTAGTTCTTTCAATAAATTTTCATCGATCATGTTGTGCAAACTTGACAACCCTAAATATGAGAATATTTTAAAATCACAAAACCCATGGATCATTGCAAAAAAAAAAATCAAACTGTTTTTAGGATCGTATTTCTTCTGTATTATTCACAGTTTTGTGAAAATGTTATAGTTCTTTGAAAAACATAAAAAAAATTAAAATATGTTAATTTTTATTACTAACAATAACTTTAAATTGATAAGGTCTGGAGACAATCAATAAATTGCAGAAGAAATTTCAGAATTTTCTGTATTATACAAGATTTTGTGAAAGTATTGTAGTTCTTTGAACAAACAGCGATCAACGATGTTCAGGAAATTTGTTTCTCATGAACAAACAAAGAGTTTAAAATTATAAAACTGATGAGACATTGTGATAAATAAGAAATTACTGTAGAAAACCTGTATTTTCCTGTATATTTCAATATTTTGTGAAAATATTGTAGTTTTTCCAACAGAAATTTATTATCAGTGTTCTGAAAATTTGATGGCCTTAAATATGAGTATATTTTAAGATCATGAAATGTTTGGGTCATCGCGATAAATTTCAAGTTATAGTTGAAAATGTATTTTTTCTGTATTCGACGCAGTTTTGTGAATATATTGTAGTTCTTTGAACAAATAGCGATCAACGATGTTCAGGAAATTTGTTTCTCATGAACATACAAAAAAAAATTACAAAACTGGTGAGTTATTGCGATAAATATGAAATTACTGTAGAAAACCTGTATTTTCCTGAATTTTTCACTATTTTGTGTAAATATTGTAGTTTTTCCAACAGAAATTCATTATCAGTGTTCTGCAAATTTGATGGCCTTAAATATGAGTCTATTTTAAGATTATAAAATGTTTGGGTCATCGCAATAAATTTCAAGTTATAATTGAAAATGTATTTTTTCTGTATTCTACGCAGTTTTGTGAATATATTGTAGTTATTTAAACAAACAGCGATCAACGATGTTCAGGAAATTTGTTTCTCATGAACAAACAAAGAGTTTAAAATTATAAAACTGATGAGACATTGTGATAAATAAGAAATTACTGTAAAAAACCTGTATTTTCCTGTATTTTTCAATATTTTGTGAAAATATTGTAGTTTTTCCAACAAAAATTTATTATCAGTGTTCTGCAAATTTGATGGCCTTAAATATGAGTATATTTTAAGATCATAAAATGTTTGGGTCATCGCGATAAATTTCAAGTTATAGTTGAAAACGTATTTTTTCTGTATTCTACGTAGTTTTGTGAATATATTGTAGTTCTTTGAACAGCTAACAATCAAAAATTCAATGCCAATTGTTTGGTTACACTAATACGATCATCATACATTAAAAAAATCTATAGGTTATCGCGATAAATTCTAAGTTATCTACAAATTACTGCCGGTTAGAATTTTTTTTAGGACTTGCTCCGGTGTTTTAAGTACTACAAATCAAACAGTAGTTCCCAAAAATATTTCAAAAATCTGACATGAATCTAGAAGCCCATACATTTCTGTAGGTGCCAAAATTTTACAAATCGGACTTAGGACAGCTGAGATATAGTGGGTTGAATTTAGCGTTCCAACTGATTTTGAGGCTTCGTCCTCGGTGTGTTAAGGAACACCTTTAAGGCGAAGTGTACGTTAAGTGTCGGTGTCGGTCTACCTATGGCCTATTAACTTATTGTGACTTCCAGCCGAATAACATTCCTTAACCTATGACGTTTACTAACAGTGTTAATGACATCGGGTGAATAACAGAGTTTGCAGTAGATCGTTTGAATAATTCAACAAAAAAATTGTGCTTATTCTATGTATCGGGTAAGGGAAGACTGTTGTTGTCAATTGAGTTAACGGAGGTGACAGAAATTGATTTGCTTCCATTTAAGATCAGCTTATGACGACTCGCGGAACATGCCTGAATGGAAATGTGGCATGAAACGTGAAAATACAGTTAGGTGAGTCCATCAGATTGACTAACTGCTTATAGATTGTTGGTAAAAGGGCTGATACTTTTTTAAATTATTCAATCACTTTTGTATAAGCGACTAAATGCTACTCTCGACGATAAACGTAACTAAACGTAAAACTTTGTTTCTATACTATTTAGATTCGACCACATGTCCTTTCCATGTAATGTCGGTTCAACCAAGTGTCATATACTTTCTGATGCAGTTAAACCTTTTCGACCAAATGTCCATTCGACGAAATGTCATTCGATCAAAAGTCTTTCGACTAAATGTCATAGATTCGAGTTTCTGGCTTTCGAATCGCCAACTGTTAATGACATTCATTCATATCAAAAGCTTACTCACAGTGATACCTCCATGATTCGATGTTCCATAACTCGATATCGACTCATGGAAACATACTAAAAACAAAATTTTATGGTTACTATGATGGTCCCTAGAAGCAGCTTTCAAAAGGATGGCTGTTCTATGACTCGATATTTCCATAAGTCGATGGACCCTTCAATATCGACTCATGGAGGTTTCACTGTAATTAATTTAAATAATTTATCACAAAAGTTGTACCTTCAGCGGATTTCATTGGACTGGCTGCATTTTCCGAATGGCAAAATAAAGCGAGATATTAAAGATAGATTGTGCAAGTTTGTGAAGAACAGACAAGTGTTGTTAAATTACGTTCATTTTTTACTGAACATTTTTTTCCTAAAATTTTTTTATTCTTCAAAAAAGAACAATCTTATGTGAAAAATGGTGGAAAATGATATTAAATTGATACATCTTAAAATCCAAAGAACGCCGTAACAACTTGAGCCCAGCGTTTTCGAACGCAATAAACATAACAAATAATGAATGCACAATGCACTCTAATTTTAAATCTTTTGCTAGTGCATTGCACTGTGTTTTATTTCCTCGATATCATGCGCTTTTTGAATAGCGCCCAAACCGTTGATTTTAGCACTATAGAATCTGTTCAGAGAAGTTTCTTGGTATATTAAAGAGCAACTTTTGACGAAAAAAGTTTTGTGATCAATCCACCTAGCAGTGAGATAGAAAATCTGTTTTTTTTTTAAACATTTAGATATACATATGGTGTCTTCGGCAAAGTTGTAGAATTGGCAATTTGAAACAACTTTGTCGAAGACACGATTTTTCTATCTCTTATACTTTTTGAGATATATGCCGTTGTATGTGAATGGCCCCTAAAAATCATATTTTTTATTATAACTTTTTTCCAAGATTTTTAACATTTTTTGTGTTTTCTACAAAGTTGTTTGTCATAAAAAACCCGTGTTTTTGCTGAACATATCATTATCCTATCTTTTGTAATAACAAAGTTATTCATGAATGACTCATTTTTCAAGGGGTAGTTTAGGTCTCTATAACTGGCTTCGGCGCAAAATGGCGCAGACAACTCTTACAAATCATGAAAGTACCATATCTTCCCTTTCGGCAGTTGATAAAAACTTTTGTCTATAAGCGTCTTTTCATGGGTTTTTACTATCAAACAAATAAGCCTTATTAAAAAGAACTCGACTGATAATTCTTTTTCCTTAAGAGATAGAGAGGTGCGATGTTCAGCAAAAACACGCGTTTTAAGATGTTTAACAACTTTGTAGAAGACATGAAAAATGTTTAAAATCATGTGAAAGAGTTACGAATTTTTTAACATAAGGTACACAAATTTGTATAAAAAAAACTCGTTTAAAATCTTTTTTGTTCATAACTTTTTACTTAAATTTTTAACATTTATCATGTCTTCTAAAAAGTTTTTTTTTTCAAATGATAGTCTAGATACATTTTGGAAAAACTAAGTATCCAAAGTGCCTTATTTTGTCAAGATCCAGAAAATTTCATTGAAATTCGATTTGACGCGAAATGCGTCATCAACATTTTGTGAATTTGAGTAGGAATTAAGCAAGTAAAAACTCCCTGGAATTATCCAAGAAGTTCTTGATGAAGTTTTTGGCGAATTCTCTGTCAGAATTTCTCATTGAACTGCTGAGAAATTTCTGGTACAACATATGGAGAGATTCTTGGAGAAATTCACGCGAGAGATTCACGAAATCTTGAGAAAATTTCTTCAAGTGAGTTCCATAAATAGAAATATTAGTAGTAGAATGCTAATGGCGCTGTTCTCACAAAACTGAATTAGTTTATTATCACCTTTAACTGTATCTTTTCATTGTTTGTTCGATGCCATGTTGTAGTAGATGATTTTAGAATTTATGTGACACTTTGAGGACCGGTACTCAAGCTGTCAGCGCGTGGCAAACTAGATGTTGGTAACACGAACAGTAGCGACATTAGCATTCTTAGACTAATGCTTCTACTATTCCATACCAACATTATCTTTTTCTTTCGTTGTAACTGTGATGATGGGCGAGGCCTGCAATGTAACTTATCATGCAAATGCATCCAAAATGTTTGGAATTGAAATAAGAGTGGTAAGGTAAACAAATAGAAATATTAGTAGTAGAACGCTAATGGCGCTGTTCTCACAAAACTGAATTAGTTTATTATCACCTTAAACTGTATCTTTTCAAAGTTTGTTCGATGCCATGTTGTAGTGAATGATTTAAAAATTTATTTGACACTTTGAGGACCGGTACTCAAGCTGCCAGCGCGTGGCAAACTAGATGTTGGTAACACGAACAGTAGCGACATTAGCATTCTTAGGTTAATGCTTCTACTGGTAAACAGCATAATAGTTTTGAGTATGCAATCTACAAAATATTCAGTTACTACCAAGACTACGCTACGAAACCAAATTCGAATCACAAAACAACGAAAGGCTAGAAATAAAACAAGTAAACATCATATCAATGGCAAACATAATTTTGTTTACATCTTCCATAAACCCTTTACGACAGCTTTGATTATTATCAGCCCAGGTATAATCAAAACAACCATATTGCCTGTTTCACGATTCTCCCCATTTTGTATAACTTTTAATGGTCAAGTTCGAGCATCGCTCCTCCGTTGACAGCAGCAATTGTTTACATTTCGTGTGATCACTGCCTCCCGTCTCAAATCTCGGAACAACTTCCTCCTGACAAGAAGCAAGCAAAGCTTGCTGCGTCCATAGTGCACAGTCTCTACTCTAGTCCACGGCCCAACGCACCTTCACAAGAAAAATTCGATGCCAAGGCCAGCTTTGATTGGACAAGACAAGCTTGACTACCGGCGGTTGAAATTATTCAAATTCCCCAGCCAGAGGAAGTGTACGAAAAATAATCATTTTCCAACTTCTGAACCGAGTGAATCTTCCTGATTTCTGGCCTAGCGCCGCACGCGAGGCACATTCCTAGCTTCGCTAGTTTTGTTGGGCGCTTGCAGAAGAGACAAACAGATTTAACAGTTAGAACGATTTTCTTTAAAATGCATCCTCAACTGGAGACCATGAGATGGCGTTAGTAAGAAACGTCAATAAGAAAGGAAACCGATGCGCGTGCCTCTGGTTGTGAGATATGGAACCTAGGAAATTCGAAATGGTTGTTCAATGCTTGGTCCACAGTGTTACGTCCGCTGATCTGCACTTGAAGCGTCGAAATTCGGTTCATGGCCACCGCCGAATTGTGCGCGCGATGGCTGATGTTTATTCAGCTGTCGGCCAGATGCACGATTCGATTGGATTTGGAATTTTTTGGCCGCTCTCGACTAGCCAACATTTAGCGTTAGAGGGGGTGGTGGTGATGTCATTTCCTAGCGGATGGCGGGGAGCAAACACTTGAAATTGATTTATCTCTATGTGGTCGGGTCGTAATAATACTCCGCCGCAGTTGATTTCAAGTGGAATCGATGCAAAGTCCGGGGGCTAATTCCCCATGACCGTCATAAACTGATAGTTTTATCTTTTGAATGGAGTTATAATCAGGCATTGTGGCTGTGGTTGTGGTTGGTGTGAGTCAAAGTAGGCCAACGGTGCAGCGGTTGCTGTGTGAAACATAGACTGACTGATAGCGTGTCATCGCGTAATTTGTCATAGAAACCGTCACAAATTATGCCTCATCAAACGCCTGCTTTTCCCACAACTGCTGAAAACTTGCTCGGCTTAACGATCAACGCTCCGTCATCGTAATCATCGTCATCATCGAAACTTGAAAAGCAGTTTTTCTGTTCAAAACTAAAAATTATTCGATGAAAATGTGTTCACTGTGTTACGGTATGGGAACAGAATACAGTGAACACATTTTCCTGTAAATTTTCTTGATTTTGAACGAAAAAACTGCTTTTGAAAATTACGAAATCAATGACGGATCCTGCCCCCTTAAGCCGGGACTTTGTATAGGGCGCAGTGGAAATTAGCGAGGAACAACTGTCAAACTAACATTAAATTGTGAAACGACAATGACATCACGGAAAAAGATCCACATCAGAAGGGAAGCCTTTTATGTAGAGTAAGTTCTTCTCCGTGAAATGATGTGCTACCCGACGACCGCCATTGGGGAATGGTTTTTAAAAATAGATTAATCTCAATTTGTGTCCACGATCGCCAAGTAGCGTGGTTGCATGCAGTTTCGGTGCGCCTGCCTGTGGTAGATCGAAACGAAAACAGAAGGCTGGATGGACGTGCGGAAACAATTAAGATTAGGAGTGGAGTTCAACTGAAAGACATTGGTGCAATCTTGACGATGAAGAAAAACAAAATAATTGCACTGACAGTGGGGTGGTAGTTAATCCACTGGAATGCAGTGAGTTTTCGATTTGAAGTATGATGACGGGTCTGTCAACGAATGGACATTGTATCTGCTGCTTCAATGGAAAAAACTGTAGATCTTACAAGAAAACAACTCCAAACTTAGTTGTTTATCGTAATGATCGAATGGATAGAGCATGTGGTGAAGTTGCTATCATCATTCATAGGCGTATAAAACATCAACTTTTTTCGTAATTTTAGGCCAACAATTTTGAATCTTTGGATATTTCTGTTGAAACACAGGTTGGTAGATATACTTTCATAGCTGCCTATTTGCCTTTTCAATGCTCTGGGCAGCAAGTTAATTTGCTCCAAACTGACTTGCAAAAATTGACTCGCAATAAGTCAAACAATTTTGTCATTGTCAACTTTAATGCCAAACATCGCTCTGAAATAATTCGCAAAGTAATTCCAACGGCAGAATTTTGTTTTCAATGAGTGCTCCTCAGGATATTTCTCAATTCGATACCCTGATAGCCCAATTTGTTTATCGACTTCTAGAAACCCTTCTACGATTGATTTGGTCTTAACCGTCTAGTCACCTTTGTAGCCAACTGGTTACTCACCTTGATTTAGATTCTGATCATGTCCCTGTTACATTTCAAATATCCCATGAAGCGATTCTCAATCCTATCAGCTCCACTTTCAATTATTTGTGAAGCGTTCGACAAATTCCCATGAATCGAACTCGTCAAATCAGCAGGAAAATTGATCCGCATCTCAGTCATAGTTTCTTCCTCAGAAAATTCACACCACCAGTAGATCATCCCATCTAATACAGTCCAATGCCTCCACCGCCTCCTAAGACGTTGAAACTTGCCTGCTGCAGAGATCATCGTCAAGCGGAAGAAGCTTCGTAGGTTCTTCCAGTGCCCCTCCTTCCCATGACTCTGATCGCGAAGCTCTTTCTCTCGTTTGCAGCATCCATCCGTCCATCCATCAGTCCCCGATAGATCTTCACCAGCTAAAACAGTTATACTACACGCGATAAATTTCCCTACCCGGTCAGACCCTCGTCGATCGTTCGCCGTCTTCAAACTACATAGGATAAGGTGGGGCAAAAGTTTCCTCTTGTGAATTCTAGCTGAACTCTTAACAAAATGTTATAAAATATCATGGTGGTTCAGATTTGAATAGCATTTTTCTAAGAGACTTTCACTCCGAAAATTATAGAGACCGATTGAGTTTCGAAAAAGATATCACTATTTGTAGTTTTTCATCGTGAATGTTTTGAAATTATTCCTGGCCCATAGTGGGGCAAAAGTTCGACTCACATATTATCTCATGGGAAAACTTGAAAATTGCTAAAAAATTTGCTTATTCAACGTTCACTTAGTCGATAAAAACGCTTAACTTTTTAACACTGGTGTTGTTCTTATTTGACATTTCGGAAGGGACACGGAAAACATAATACAAGGGGTGTGAAAAAATCTAAAAAACCAGAAACAATTGTTTTTTGGACTTGAACCAAAAACTGTTAAAAGAAATGGGTAGATATTTTGACACAAGTTTGTTCAACAAAATTGTAGCCAATATGATGAAAATTCACTGTACGATATTTATTTCTTTCCAACTGTAATAGGCTTCCTGGAAAATTTGAATATTCAACTAAATTTGAACTTTTGCCCCACCTCACTCTACTGTAGGTTGTTCGTTGTTCGATTTTTCCCTTTCTTCCGCGGTTTGTTCACTATACTCAAGTCATCTTGATCTTGAGGCGCGCTTCTTCATGCGGCCCGCAAGTCAGTTGGTTGGTACTTGTGGTACATCCACAATTAGAGGGGGGGGAAACGGCTAGGCACATTACTAGGAAGATATCTGTTGCAATTCAAACGAACTACTAGATCCACCGATGCCGGTGGTGCCGCGCGTTTGGTTTGGATGGGTTCGATGCCCTTTAATAGGGAGGAAGACTAGGGTTACAACCAAACAGCATTTCTCAGTTCGATTCTTCCGTAGTTTTTAATTTTTAATTTCCTTCCAACCAAAGAATGACAGTATTTTTCAATTTGTTTAAGAAAATTCTCCGATAGTTTCAAAGGTTCTTCTCCAAAACGGAAGTTCTCTAGAATTTTCAAGGAAAATTTTTTAAGAAATTTTGAAAGATGCATCTAGAAAACTCCAAGAAATAGTTATCATAATTGGGTCTTAAAGTTTGTAATAAATTCTTGTTTTTATTTAACAATACGAAAGAGCATGTTCTTTCAACTACTTAAGCAATTTTTCTAGCTCAAATAACAGCTATAACGTATTTAAACTTTCATTTCAAAAATGGTTCCAAATATAAACCCTGACACTTTTGATCATGTTTCACTTTATCGACAAAAATGCCACAGGGTTTTGGGTTTTAATACTGGGGTTGTTCTTATCTGACCAGGCCCATGACAACCATATCTCGATACACAGTGTTCTTCGTAGCCAGGATGTCCCGGGCGATAAGTAAATATCGCCCACTGTCAGTTGTGACAACTGTGAAAATAAAGACCATTGTTTTGTTTAATTGTTTGTTATGGTTTGATTATCAATTTTTGATATTGTTAAATCAGCTAATAATGTGCCAAAAAGTTGAAGCACATTCAACATTTCGATGGTTTTGGAAGGAGAGCAAACATTAAAAGGCATCCGGCAAGCCTCCAAGCAAGCAATCAGTGATTTGATTGCGACGCTTGCTCGGTTGTGGATCATAAACATTAAACAAAACTTCGCATTCTGATTGCACTCTCGATTGAAATCACCCGAAAATGAGTAAACACATGGATATGTTGACTATGTTAAAAGTCGTCCCGTGCCATGGGCCTGTATCTGACATTTCGAAAGGGATATGGACAACAAAATATACCCAAAATTTGAGTTTAAAGCAAGGGGTGTGACAAAATCTCAAAAACCGTAAAAAAATTCTTTTGATCATACCAACGAAAACCATTTAAATATTTAGTAAGCATGTATTTCTGGCCTACATTTATACGTTTGGTACTAAAATTAAGACAGGGTCTTAGAACCCTATTAAAAAAACTATTTTCAAGAAAATAAAATCCAGGAGTAGAATAATTCGCCAATTGTTGAACGGCTAGAATGCTCGCTAATTGATAAAAACGCCATAAGGTTTAGAATTTTCATTGATAATTCTATATAATATCCTAAAGAAATGGTACAACATCTCTAGGTCCAACACTGTAGAATTTCTAAGGAAATCCAAAAGGAAGCTCAATTGAATTTTTCATTTTTTTTTCTAGAAATAATTCTTCAGAGTTTTTTGAAGTAATTGTTCTAAAAAATTCAACTTTGAAAAGCTGAACAACTGAGCCAGAAACAGTTTGCTTGAGAATTTTAAGGCATTTCTTTCACATTTTCCTGCAGACACTATTAAGAACTCCTTTTGAAAGTTATTGTCTTTGGAAGTTATTGAAAATTTTTCTTGAAAGCTCTGTTGAATGTCTTTTAAAAAGTGTAAAGAAATACTTTAAAACAATTTTCAAAAAAATGAGCTTGAGATATCACAAATTGTGCTTTTGGAAAAAAAAATCTGGAAAGCTTTAATTTTTTCTGCATTTTAAAGAATTGCTAAGAGAAGTTTGAGCTCAACTTCTGAGGTTAATTCTACAGAACATGCATCAATACATAATGAAGCATCAACTCATAAGAATATCAAGTGAACAACAGACATGTTGCTGTTTGAATGGAAAGACCATCATTTCTTAAAAATAGTTCCGTGAGTTGGTATCAAGTCACGGAACATCGAGTCATGGAAATGAGTTTCCAAATATTGTTTCCAAATATGTCTACATTTATTATTCTAAAGAATTTCTCTTTGAATAAATGAAGACCATACCCCTTTGAAATCTGTGAAACTTTTCTGTGTCACAGTAAATAAGAGATTATTTCCTTCGTAAATTCTGCAATATTTCTATGAAAAAATGAGAAATATTTTCTTAAAATGCAACTATCTTTTCGTTGTAACTGCTTGTCTTTTTATATTTTACAACAATTTTCATGAAAAATTCTGGGGAATTCCAATCGTGATGTCTTGGAACATTTCCACGAAAATCATGAAGAATTTTCCTCTCACACTCGAGAGAGATTCAAGATTTTTTGGGAAATCATCGTTACAAATTTTTCCTCAGAAGTTCATAAAAAAAACTTTTTCAAAATTTCGAGAGAATTGCCCTCAGAAAATCGGAAAGACGAATAGAAAAAAAAGTCCCTCGTGAATTCCATCGAATAATCGGAAGAATATACTTAAAAGGTAGGACAAAATTTCGCACGGAAGTACCAAATAATTTCAGAAAATTCGTATGGTTTTCCCTCGGAAATCGCAAAGTGTTTACATCAGTGAATCAAATTGTCATCCAAGGAGGCGAAAAACAAACAACAAAGCAATTCGCTCACAACCCGTTTATCCAAACTTTTGCGGATTGGGATACAATCAGAAGCAAAATTGTCATGACAATCTCAGGGCACAACATTGTTGCAACCTTTTCAACTCGCGATTAATCAGTTATTTTAAACACAAAACCAAATTTGTTTTATGCATGCTGTTCGATAGTGAGCCAATGTTTACCAACACAGAAAGTTCTCGAAAATTCCAATGCGAAGCCCAGAGAATCGTTGCGCACGTGGTGATCGATTTTTGTCATATTCTGTTCAAGTGATGATAAACTGATATTGCGGAATAAAATTGTTGCAACAAGAATAGGAGATGACAATGCCCTAAATGCTGGGTGTTGGGTGGCAATTTATTCACTGGTTTACATAGGAAAATCAAAAACTTTCCTTCGCAAATTTGAAGCAATTTCATTCGAAATTTCGAAGCCATGTTTTTCAGAAAATCGCAAAAAATCGTGAATTTTCTTTGAAAGTTTAAAGAATTTCCCACTGAAGTTAAAAAAAATGAAATGCAAAAGAATTTTCCTCGGAATAACAAGCACATTTTTTTTTTCAAGAATTTTCCTGTGAAATTCAATACGAAAGAAATATTCTCGGAAATTTAATAATCAAAATTTTTCTCAATTTCGTAAGAATTTTCCTTGAACACTTGACAAAACATCACTCGCTAGTGAATAGAAATTCTGAGTTGAATATGTTAACATTTCAATGGAAAACTGTGATAAATGTTACTCGGACTTTGTGGGAAATCTTACTAAGTAATTGTGCACAACTTCTTCAAAGAATATTGATAATCTTACCTGGGAATTTTGGATGACTTCCCTTCAAAGTTCATCAAAATTGCATTATTGATTTTTTTTTTTCCAAAGGATGTCAAATGTTGTTGCCGCATGGCAGCTGAACATTTTCTACATCTCCAAATTTTAAAAAAATCAATAAAAATAGGAAAGATAAAATTTTGCTCATTGACAGACGGATAACACAATGACAGCTCACTTTTTACCGAAACTTTGAGTGGGTTCAGTTTATCGTGCTCAGTTTGTTTACGAATTGCAAAGGAGGCCATGGTGGATGAACAATAGGTTGTCTGGACTGGACGATGTTGCTTGAATTAAAATTTTCTTTCAAAAACTTCATTTTTTTATTGTTCTGGGGCTCCAAACTTAATAAAAATTTGGTGTAGGAGTCAATGGATCATTGAAGGAAGTTTTTGTCAGTGTTCACCGCATCAAAACAAAGGCGTCACTGTATATGCGATTTAAAATTGTGACAGCATTGCTGTTCTGTCAAATACACAAGGCTACGGTGGCGCTATCTATGCTTTACATAGCGACCGTTTTGGTTATATCAATGATCCTTTTTAAACGATAAATCTATAAATGGAATAAACATCCCCCATGCCGTGAAATATTCTTGTAGATTTCCAGAAATAAAAATGTTCTGGAAAATACTGGTTTCCTGTAAATAGTTGGTTTGAATTTACGCTGATCTTAAATTTTCATAATGCATTCCTCAGAATTTGCGAATTTGTTTTGAATTTTAAACGACAAATCTGAAAATGGAATAGTCTCAACAACCCCCTGAAACCCAACCCAACTCAAGTCAGTAATTCTTTTTAATGTACGAAGAATATTTATTTGTTTTACCAAAGAAAAGTAATGCGAATTTAGCATGAAAATCAAAACGAGTTTCCATCAAAAATTTTCCCTTCATTGCGAAAACAAAACATTCCCTGCATTTTTGTTTGAAATTGTCATGATTTGCCGTGAAATATTCACGTAAATTCCCAGAAATAAATTTTTTTGTGGAATATACTGGATTATTTACTCTTAAATTTTCGTAATGCATTCCTCAGAATTTACAAATTTGTTTAATGAAAGTGCCTCAATAATGTTTTGTTCCTTGATTCTGTTGCTTGCTCTTTTGGGGCCAGCGACGGGATCTGGACCAATAGTGTCCGGCTAAAGATTTGCGGACCAATAAAAAGTATCGATTATCTATGCTCATGCTGATGCATCCGGCAAACAAAGAACCCTTTCCCATATCAAAACTCCCAGTGTTTTCTTTCGGAAGTGCAGAAGGCTCAACGGCTTCCTCAAAGCAAGTAATTCTTCAACATTTCCTTCCCTTCCTCTAATCGACCTGCATTCAATCATGCTCATGCTCAATCCCAAAATTTGCTAGGAAATTTTTGAGGATTTGTTTTGAATCCTAGAAAAATTTTATCTCACATTATTGAAGGAACTTTATTTGAATTTTTGTTAGAATTTCGACCGAATTTCCCAGGAAACTCTTAACAAAATTTCTAATGTTTATTTCTCAATTTGGTGAATTAATTTTGAACATTGCTCGATCAAAATTCTGAATTATTTATTAAGAGAAAATCTTCAGACTTTCTGAGGGAAATTCTTAGAATTATTAGAAAATTCTCTAAACAATGAATCAAAATTTTCACTGGAAATTTTTAAGAAATTTCGTAGGCAGTTTTTCTAAATTTGGAATTTTGGTATTTTGAGATATTTTTAGTTCTTCCGTAGAAACTTTGATATTTTGAAAAGAATTTTGAGATTCCATCGAGGAATTTTGAATTTATTTGTGAGTTCTGGTATTCTTTCTGGCATTAAATCCCAACTGCGTCAGAGGTTAGTTTAGCCTACTACGTAGGTTAGTGTTCCTACGTGTACTTACACAGTCAGTTACTGAGAGCTTTTAATGCCAATATTCCGATGGGAATTTTTGCGATGTTGACAAAGGATTTCAGAGTAAATCCCCATTGATTACTAACGATTACTACCGGGATCACTACAATGGATCCATAAAAATCGCAACATTTATTCAACGAATCGAATGAAATACATGAGTTTAATAAGGAACACAGCTGGACTCAAAAAAAAAAATTCCTAGAGATTCCTCCCAGAATTCAGAAAAAATCTGTCTCAGTGGTTGAATACTATTGTGAGAATTCATTTTTATTTCTAAAAACTCCAGGGATACTACCAAGAAAATATACCGAAATAACGAGAATACCACAGATATACTAAGAAAATTCTCCTGAATTTACGAAATAAAATTGTTTTAAATTTCCAAGAGAAATATCTTCTGAACTTCTTAAACTCGATTTTTTGCTTTCTACTCAAATATTCTACATAATTCCCCTATATTCCCTTAAAATTTGTTTAGAGAAATCGAAGAATTTCTTAGACAAATTACCAAAATTCCTTGAAAACCTCATCAGTTTAAGGGAAAAACATTGGCAACTGGCTACAGAAACTCTAATGATTTGCTTGGAAACCCCCTCTCAGAATTTTAGATCTTTTTTTAAATTTTACAGGCGATCATCATGGATTTCCTATGAAAACTATCAAGATTTTTCAAAGAAAGTTGTGTAGAAATTCTTATGAAATATGGTTAAAATCTTGATGGAAATCTCCACGATTTTTTCTTTAGAGCATCCATGGTAAGATCTCCAGAATCTTCTAGTGAAATTGTCCAATCTTTAAAAAGAAATGCATCCTAATTTCGATGGACATTGTTCTGAATTTCATAGGAAATCTCCTCAGAAGTTTCTAGAGAAGTTCTCCAAATTATTTAAAATGTAGGGAAAGATCCCCCAGTACCGGACAGCACCCAATACATGACAAAGTTGAAAAAATGAGAAATCATGGTCCAATCAAGATAGTATATTAGAAGAAAAGAAAGCTATTATGAAGACTAATGTTTGCCTAGAATAACACATCCTTGAAATATGCATGTCTTTTTAAAAAAGTAGAAATGTATGAAAATCTTAAAAAAATTGACGTATCACCTAAATTTTGAGCATATTAGTAATTATTTTGATCATGAATAAATTCTTTGGATCACGCAAGACTGATCAGACATAATCCTAATTTGCTAGTATGAATATATTGTGTACCATAATTAAACTAAATATGGACAAATTACAATTTTGGTTAAGCACCTCCTGTCCCCCAGTTTCGGACAGCTTGATTTGTTATATGATATCTATGTAATTATTGCACCAGTGTCTCAAAATACTTTCTCTTTCCATGTATTCCGTCGATCATAGTATCAAACATGCAATAAAATTAAGAAGAATGAGCATTCAGAACAATATCGTGCTATTTTTCATCATATATGAAAGAGGTTTTTGATGGACATTTTGCAAACTAAGAAAAACTCAAATTGTTCTTGTTAATATTGCAAATGCATTGAATTGGCAATTATTTACTATTCCTATAGTGAACACATTCAATGATGTTCAAATTTACAGAATTCGAGGTTTTTCCAGATCGTGTCCGGTATTGGGTGCCACCTTTCATGATCGATCATTTTGGTACTAAAATATATCATCAAAATGCAATGTTAAAATTCATATTTATATTTTCAAATTTATTTTTGTACACTATAAAAATCATGATATTTATCATAAATGTGTAACACGAGCACCTAAAACCAATATATTTCGAATTATGAATTTAGTGGCTCAAGCGTCCGGTACTGGGGGATCTCCCCTAATGTTTTTGTAATAATGTACAAAATAATTCTGAAAAATAAATGTAAATGAGGTTTTTTACAAGGATTTCACTAGCAAATTATCTTAAATTTCCGAGAAAGTTCTTTTTTTTATAAGGAAAATTCTTCTGAATTTTGGACGACAATTATTCTTAATCTCCTAGAAAAAATCTTCCGAGAAAAAATACTTTTGAATTTCCGAGAAAAGTTCCTCTGAATATCTGAGATGAACTTCGATGGATTTTGGAGAAAAATCTTCCTAAATTTCTTTCTTAATTTCATAGGAGACTCTCCTGGATTCAGTAGGAAAATTCAGCTGGATTTCCGAGAAAAACATCTTAATTTTTCGAGGACAATTTATCTGAGTTTTTCAAGGACAACTCTTCTGATTTTCAGATTGGTGCTTCTTGCTTCTCTTGAATAAATCTTATTTTTTTAGTTAACGATATGACAGCATTTTATCCATACACTAGTCGTTAAAAGAAAACAAAAATTCTCTGCGGTTTTGTAATGAAAATTTACAGAAAAAACATGGCTGATATGACTGATATGAGTTACCTGAAAAATATTTTCTTCGCTATATTGTTCCTCATTTTCTGTGCTCTGACCGTCATTCAAGTGTATATCAAAATGCTGCTTCCAGCTTTCGATCGCTACGGTTCCGTTTGTCAAAATTATTCTAACAATGTCATTAGAGTTATTAGAAATATCTCATGCAGTTTCAAGAGTAATGTTTCAAAAAAAAACTTGACGAAATTTCATTACCAAATAGCGAAGAAATTCAATTCTACACAGTACCAAAAAATAATGTGATTTACATCTTTTGGGATGCACATAAAAGAAGCGAGCCGAATGACGTAAATTTGTTTCGAATTTCAAATACGTTAGTGTCTGATTCGGCATATGTCGATCACAGTTCTATCGTTTTCGTGTCCTTTAACATTTAAAATTACATTTTTTGTTCAAAACATCTTCAAGGACACGTTTTTGTGTCGTTCCATCACTTACATCATGTGTCATTCAGTCATAACCAGAATTACGTCCAGAGTAATTTTCATTACTTTTAGGAGTGTATTCTTCTATAATTGAATTACATCATCACTTCAACGGCACCTGTTGCTCTTCAAAAGACGGATTGATAACCTTGCCCCAATCTCAAGCACTCAACCCCACCCCTTTCGAATCGTTTGCGATAGCTTACCATTAGCTCCGGCAACAATACCGTCTGGCCCCAAGAGACAATTAGGATGACAAACCGCCTTGTCAACTAAATCCACCACCTGAGCTGTGAATGAGTATCACCAGCAAAGACCAAGGCATCATCGACATGGCTGTCGTCGTTTTAGACGCTTTCAGTGTTTAGTAACAAACCCACTCACCTTCACCTCTCATCAATTGTTCTCACCTGTTCGAAAGAACAAACGCGCGTGCCACCCCTCTGGACTGATGATTGATGTGTCAATCGAGAGCCATTGTCGCAGCCTATCCAAAGACCAAATAAAGATTTTCGTGTTCATGGCAGTAGTACTAGAAGTGGTACCAACTCTGAGCCCAACTATTATGTCTTTATTTCATCTTTGACCTAACCGTCACAATCGTTGCTAACTCTGAAAATCTATCAAAAACTCATTGAATGCGAATCGACGAATTGAGGTTAGAATGTCACCGATCACTGACTAAATTCCACCTTAACGGTTTTGTTTACATGAGTCCAACAATGACAACCTTCAGTCATCGGTTGCTTTGTAACGAGTTTCAATTGTTTGGAACCTGTTGACGCGTTTCACTAGTGTTGCCAGCAGATGGGGCGACGAGCGAAAACCGATTGGAATTCGCCATTTTAATCAAATTAAATTCCATAAATTCAATCAATGATAACGAAATAGGTCACGACCGAATAGAATCGATCTTGCTGAAGGTTGTTTTTCTTTCATCACCAATATGTAGATATCCATTAGAGCTTGTGTTTACAATCACACATAGATTGATGCGGGTCGCATGGCATTATAACCCGCGTATGTGTCTTGGCTATTGCCATATCATTGCAAACCAATTTGTCTGTTGCCGGGTTTCGTGTGAGCAAACATTTGCTTATGAGCATCTGACAGCGATTACGTCACTTTGTTTTCTATTATCGGTCGGACACCGCGACGCCGCAACGGTGCGTAAAGCATGACGATGTCCCCGTATGTATGTGTGTGCAAAAATGGCTAGATTTGCTTCCCGCTAGATGAGAGTGTCACACTTCGAGGATACTCTTAGCCAGCGTCGCTCCGTCTTCGCCCACACCGCCCCCTTCGACGGATTTGCAATTTTTGCCATCGAGATGACCGATGCGGGTGACATCATGGCCTGCTTGGACGAGGAATAAAAACAAACCGAGGGGAAGGTGGTTCAAAATGGCAAAGATTCCTCCGGGCATGGCTTTAACTGTTTCTCTTATGATCCTCTAGAACTCCTATTTCTATTTCTCTAAGATTTTTTTTTTTTCGATTGCCACAAAAGTTCATCTGAAGCTTCCTCATGAGCTTCCTTCAGAAATTCTAGGAATTCCTCCAAGACATTCTCTCATGAAATCCTTTAGTAATAGTTGTAGAGATTTCTCATACAAATGGCAGCAGTTGTTGTTTGTGAGATTCTTCGAGGCGTCCCTCCGTAAATTCTCCTAAGAATTTCTCTGTTAATTGTTCATGGATTCCTCAAGAGATTTCTGCAATGATTCTGCGATGAATTGATCTAAGAATTAAAACTATAATTTTATAAACTATAAGGGTATTCAGGATAGCGTCAATAGTTTCTTCAGGGATTTCTCCAGAAATTCCCTCATGAATTCATGAAGGTATCGAAGATATTTCTCCACCAACTCTTGAATCTTTTTTTCCTTCTATTTATCCTGGGATTAGTTCAGGAAGCTCTTAAAAATTCCCTTCAGAATTTCTTCTTGATGTGTCTTCCTTGAATAATTGCAGCTAAATTTTGGTTAGGAAAGAATAGAATGAGTTAAGTGGTTATTTGAGGTACACAATGAGATCCAAACCTGTTTTGCGATTCCACAAAGGACACTAACCTAGACTCTGACAGCAATTCGTCTTTGAATTACACTGGAGATTTCATTAGGTGTGCAACAAGACATTCCTGCTGGAATTTAACAAGGGATTCCTCCATGCATTCCAGTAACTTCTTAAAAGACACAACCAGGAATTCATGTAGAGATTCCTACAAGGTTTTACACCAGGAAACTCTCTAGCATTTGCATTATGGATTCCTATTATTTCACCATTTTTTTCTGGAATTACTCCAAGGAATCATGTAGAGATTCATCTAAGAGTTTCATCAAAGACACCTTCAAGATGTCCACCAGGAAACTTTCTAGTAATTCTACCATGGACTCCTGTAATTCAACCAGGAATTAATTCTGGAATACTTCCAAGGATTACTGTAGAAATCTATCTACGAATTTCATCATTGATTCCTCCAAGATTTCCACCAGGATATCTGTAGAGATTCATCCAAGAATTTCATCAAAGACTTTTCTAAGATTTCCACCACGAAACTCTCTAGTAATTCCACCATGGAAACCTGCAATAATTCCAATTCAATTTATTAGGTATGCAATTAAATTCTTGGTCCAATTCCAATTCATTCTGGTATACCACCAAGAATTTCATTATGAAGAGGATCCTAATTTTTTGATAAAAACTAGTTTTCATTATATAACACTATGGAGCATGTTCTTGCTACTACTTTGGCGATTTATTCCGCTCAAATAACGACTATATCATATTAAAAAAATGGGTCCAAATTTGACCACTTTTAATCATGTTTGACGTTCACTTAGTCGACAAAGATGCCACAGGGGTTCATCTTTTTAACACTGGGGTTGTTCCTATCTGATATATCTGGAGGGACACGGAAAACTAAATTCACCCAAAATTTGAGTTTAAACCAAGGAGCGTGACAAAATCTCAAAAATCAGAAAAAAAAAATGTTTTTTTGGTCGTAAACCAACGAAAAGTATCTAAAAATTGAGTAAACAGGTGTTTCTAGTCTAAACCAAAGCGGTCAGTACATTGGGACAAGGCTCTATTCCAGCAGAAATTACTCCAAAAATTTCTCCAAGGATATCTGTAGGAATTCCATCAAGGGATTCCTCCAAGAAGTCTATCATAAATTCTTCCAGGAATGCCTCCATGTATTCCTTTAGAAATTCTTCCATAAATTCAAAGATTTTTCCAGCAATTCCACCATGTATTCCTCTAGAAATGCCTTCAGGGGTTCCTCCAGGAATAGAAAACTGCTCTAAAAAATCCACCAAAAAATCTTTAGCAATTCCAACACAATTTCCAACCAGTTGGCCATGAGAATCATCCCAGAATTCTTCCTGGGATTCCTTCAGAAATTATTTCAACGATTCCTCTAGGTAATTTCTTTAGAGACTCCTGTGGAAATTGCTCCAGTAATTTCTCCTGACAATTCCACATCGATGCTTGCATGAACTTTTCATGTTATCCCCGAACAGTATTCTAAGGATTTCTCCAGGGATTTCTGCATGGAATACTCCCGGGAATCCTCCAAAAAATAATCGAGAGATATCTCCTTAAATTGCTCAAGGGACTCTTCCAGTTATTCCATCTGCGATTTCATCCAAAGATTCCTCTAGGTATTTCATCAGGATTTATATTAGAGGTTCCTCCAGGAAGTCTGCCACCAATCGATAGTGAAGGGACCATCGAGTTTGGGAGGTTTCGACTTATAGAATACAAAATCAGTGCAAATGCCATCCAAGGGACCATCGAGGCAGTCATAATATCAAACTATGGCTGTTTAACTCGAATATCGAGCAAAGGAAACTTGACTGCATTCCTTGTATTATCCTCAGGAGCTTTCTCGTTGTATTTCTCTTGGAATTCCTCTTGCGGTTGCCCTAATAGTTCCTCTGAAGATTTCTGGAGGGATTCCAGAAATTCGCCCAAGGGTTCCTTCAAGAAGTCCTTGAATAATACTTCAAGGGCTACTCTCTGAAATTCCTACAGAAATGGCTGCAAATATACTTCTAAGATTCCGTCAAAAGTTCCTTCAGAGATTTTTCCTAGAATGTCTCCAGGAATTCCTCAATGAACTCATGGAGGTACTCCGTCGGGATCTTTTACAGTTAGTGATATTGATATATCTGCAAGAAATCAATCAGTAATTTCTCCAGGAATTGCACATTTGCTTCCAGGATTTCATTTGAAATATTTCCATAAATTCCACCTGAGACTTTTTAAACAATTCCTCCAGGGAATTCCAGCAGGAGTTTCTCCAGTAGTTCATCTAGGTATCCCTATGAAATTTCTCCACTTATTTGTTCTGGGGTTTCTGCAGGAACTCCTCCATTTATTCTTCCTGGAATGCGAACCATCAGTAGGCTTATTTTTGGGAATTTCTCAAAATCAAAAATTCGTGTGCTCTTCTGAAGTCCAATCAAAGTTTAAGCGAAAAATATTGAGACTTAGAGGTGCCGCAAGTGACTTGAAGGTGAATTTTCAAGTTATATATATATGGCCTTCAGTAAAGTCTATATAACTTTGCCGTTTTAAGACCATTCTCTTCAAAATTAAATTTATGAAAAGTTTGCTGAACACCAAATTTGTCCAATATACCAAAACTAGTCTCAGTTAAAAGTAGTTTTTCCTCATTTTATGAAAAACTTATCTTTATTTGACCATAACTTGATGAATACCCATCCGATTCCAATTTTTTACATGCTTCTGAAGCTAATTTAGTCATTTAATTTAAATCAAACAGGGTTTGACTTAGTTATTTTACAAAACATGCACAAAAACGTTTGTTTAGCGAAAAATGCCCTTCTTTTACTTTTTGCCGTTTAAACGTTATTACTAAAGCAAAAACTGATTTTTCTTACTTGTTAAATCTTTGAAAAGGTCTTTGCAACGATTTTCAAATAATTTTGTAACGATAAAAAATTGCATGTATTGAAAAAATATGCACTATTCAACTTGTATTTAAATAACATAGATATGTATAACAAGATGCTTTACAAACTTCTGTTTAACCCGTAGGCTACGGGGCTGACATGCAAAATTCAAATTGCTCGTATTTGAGCATAACTCAATATTTTTTTCATGGAATTTTGAGGATTGCCTCACTATTAGTTGTAGTTCCATGAGTAATAGGAAAGTATACATTCGGAGTATTGTTGGCAAAGTTATTCCAGAACATCTCTGGGTCAGGTAGGGTAAAAATCACATGAACTTCCTTCAAGAACTCATTTATCATTTAGAAACGAAATGTTTTCATATAAAAAGTAAATGTATAACTACCCTAGAACAATGCTAAGGCCAGAACATTCTTAAGTTTTGCCCATAATCGTCACAGGTTTATAAATTATTTTAAGCGAGTGATCTCTTCGTTTAGTGGTTCACAGCACTTATTAAGCCTTAACAGACGTGTTCACGAATTTTGACAAGATATTGGATATTGGGAGCAATCCAAATTGTCCTGGAATTCAGGTCCTTTTGATCAACCAAATTTACTACAATTATAATGCCAAACGCTTAAGTTTAGGCCAAAAACACATGATTACTCAACTTTTCATTGTTTTTCTTTTGTTTAAGCCCAAAAAACAATTTTTTAGATTTTTTCACACCCCTGGGCTTAAACTCAAATTTTGGGTACATTTTGTTTTCCGTGTCCCTTCCGAAATGTCAGATGGGAACAACCCCAGTGTTAAAACTAAAATCCCTGTGGTGTTTTTGTCGTCTAACCGAACGTCAAACATGATCAAAAGTGTCAAGGTTCATTTATGGACCCAATTTTTAAATTAAAGTTTAAACATGACATAGCCGTTACTTGAGCGGGAAAAATTGCTAAAGTAGTTGCAGTAACATGCTCTTTCGTGTTATTAAATAAAAACAAAATTTCATTAAAAATTTTAGGACCCAATTCTCGTGAAACATTCTTATTCCTATCCATAAAGCTTCATGTGGCTCGGAAAGTGTACTGCCGTTATAGGCATAATTGTCCCATGTTCCAAAATATGTAACCAAGTGCAACGCGCTTCAAGGTTTTAGCACATTCATATGTCGTGCCAGGTTTGTGATAAATTTAAATGAAATTGTTGCAAAAGTATGAAGAATAGCGTGTACACCAGAATCAAGAGTTTGTATGATGAGAAAAAGGAAATTTTGCTACGAAATTCAAAGTGGGACTGTTTTGCCAAGAAATACGAGGTTTTGGGTGAATTTCTTTGCCTAACAGTCCCTCTGATAGAACTGATCTATTGTGTGCTAAGCGTACCGATGACTGTTTTCACGTATATACGGTACCAGATATAGAGGATTTATATCCTCAAGACTATGTTGAGGCACTTAATGAAGGCTCAAGTGACCTAAGCAAAACCGAGCACTATGGGCCAGAAATAAAAATTTCGCGACAAAAGTCCAAAAACCTTTTTTCAATAAAATGAATTATTGAGATGAATTTCTCATTAATGAGAACATGTGTGATTGTATACCAACTATCTTATTTGATTTATTACATTATTTGAGTGCACTTTATGGGGCTCAATATTGTTTAAACTGTAAAACTTGAATTTCACCCTATCATAAGAGAGTTTGGTTTGAGGGGAAAAATGGCTAGAAAAATTATTATGAGCACATTTTTGGAAAGCAAATTAAGTGCATTTTACATGTCTGGTATAAAAATAAAGTTCATTTTAAATTTTAGCATTGATTTTACAATGTACCAGTAATATTCACTATATTTTTACTATTTCACCTTAAAACTTAAGGTATTCCACCGTATTCGGTTTGCAACCAGTATGAGGTGGAAGCCTAGACTTCACTCTTTCATGTGCTACCAAAAGTTTTTGCATATATTTGCGGATGGCCGAGATACTTCGGTTTAAGTACATGCGATAATTTAGTCGATTTTTTAACCCCATATTTTTAACTTCGATGCTGTTCATACAATCACAATTTATATAAGTTTGATTGGTATAAAATAACTAAAGCAATCATAATCCACTAATTTTGAGCAAGTAAGCATCATGTAGAACATGTAAGCTAGGTGACATCCAGAAATCTGGGTTGAGTCGGTTGAAAAATTACAAAAAATAATAATTTTGCTAATTTTCTCCGAGGTCATGACTTGTACGATATGATAAGACCACAACAGAGGAATCTGTTTGAGGTTCGCGATATAGGGACTAATGCGTAGTTTCTGAACAACATCCATATAAAAATAACAGCTCGAAGATTTATTAAAAGAAAAACCGATTTTTGAAGAAATATGAAACGGCTGAGATTGCTATGTGTCTATGTGTTTTTGTTCAAATCGAAGTGGCTTCAATTTAATATAGACATTTAGTAGAAATTTTCTAAAAAATATCAAACTCTGTTGGTTATTTTACAACCAGGATTAAATCATTGGTATAATATTTTACAAAATTTATTAAAAAATAAGTAGAAACATCAAAAATTTGCCCGTTTCTAAGTTTGATGGTTCACATAGAGTGAATTTATTTTCCCTTATAGATTATAAAATAATTAGGCAACCTCCTGTACTATCTTCCTAAACTACGTTGAAATATCAAAAAAATACAGTATAAACGATTGAAAGTAAAGGGGACGGACCTGGTGTAGTGGTTAAAACACACGCCTCTCACGCCGAGGACTTGGGATCGAATCCCATCCCCGAAATAGTCACTAAAAATTTCAGTGACGTCTTCCTTCGGAAGGGAAGCCGTTGGTCCCGAGATGAACTAGCCCAGGGCTAAAAATCTCGTTAATAAAGATAAAAAAAAGATTGAAAGTAAATAAAAATAAAAAAGAAGCACCAAATGGCCAGGTCAATGGCCATTAACGAAGAACGTCAAAAAAATCGTTTGAATCCTTTTAAATTCCTGCCAGAAATTTAAGCAACTATTTAAGCGTAATGTTGTCGGGAGAATGTTACTAGTTTAATCAGATGAACTATTCATTTGTACATAAAACAATCATTCCGGCGAAAAGAAATGAAGATTTTTAATTCTACTTGATTTATTTCAATTTAAAATCAATTTAACCTTCATCCAGCCAACATACTTTTCACATGCAAAAACTACACTAAAATGCGCATAACTTTTTTGATTCTCGATGGATTTTGTTGAAATTTTCAGAACTTCCCGAAAAACTCTTCTAGTTTGTGGTCCAGGACACTTTGGAATATGGTCCACGTGGTTCCGGAGTTATTCCGGATTGTCTTGGGGTACCAAAATTGGTCACATCGTCCATTCAACGGATATCTCAAAACCCAGATGAGCTAGAAGGTTGATGTCTTCGGCAAAGTTGTTCAGCAAACTAAGGGCTATCCGTCAGTAACAATCTTAATTGGGGATTTATCCGCTAGGTGGCGCCAGTTACAATTTTCTTCAATCTTCTATATCTCAAGATCCTGATGAGCTAGAAGGTTGGTGTCTTCGGCAAAGTTGTTCATCAGACTAAGGGCTATCTGGCAATCACAAAATTAGTTGAGAATTTCTCCGCTAGGTGGCGCTAGTAACAAATTTTCTTCAATCTTCTATATATAAAGATCCTGATGAGCTAGAAGGTTGGTGTCTTCGGCGAAGTTGTTCAGCAGACCCTAAGCTATCTGGCAGTAACAATCTTAATTGAGAATTTATCCGATAGGTGGCGCCAGTTACAATTTTTCTTCAATCTTCTATATCTCAAGATCCTGATGAGCTAGAAGGTTGGTATCTTTGGCAAAGATGTTCATCAGATTAAGGGCTATCAGGCAATAACAAAATTAGTTGAGGATTTCTCCAACAGCCACAATACATAAGTTGGATCATCAATTTGTTTTATATGCTTTTTTTTCATTCAAAGCCTTATATTTTATTTACGAGATTTTTTGGTGGAGCCTTCCTTCACCGAGTGGTTAGAGTCCGCGGCTATAAAGCAAAGCCATTCTGAAGACATCTGGGTTCGATTCCCGTAAACCCAGGATCTTTTCGTAAGAGAAATTTCCTTGACTTCTCTGGGCATAGAGTATCATCGTACCTGCCACACGATATATGAATGCGAAAATGGCAGCTTTGGCAATGAAAGCTCTCAGTTAATAACTGTGTAAGTTCTCATTGAACATTAAGCTGAGAAACCTGCTTCCTAGTGAGGACGTAATGCCAAGAAAAATAACGAGCTATAGGCTAGTTCATCTCGGGACCAACGGCTTATACCTTTCAGAAGGAAGTCGTCACTAAAATTTGTAATGATTATCTCTTAGATGGGTCGTATCCCAAGTCCTAAGCGTATGTTTTAACGACTATACCGAGTCCATTTCCACATACACAGAAAGAAAAATCCGTGTAAATTTCAGCGTTAAATCGTGCACATAAAGGGAATGCCAGATATGTCGCAAATCTACACGTCACATCGTGTAAAATTACATCAACATCATGTAAGTTTCCGCTAAACATCGTGTAATCTAGCATGGACTCTAACCGATTACGCGTCAATTCGCATAAATTTACACGATGTTGATATAATTTTACACGATGTGTCATGTAAATTTGCGACATATCTGGCATTCCCTTTATGTGCATGATTTTTCGCTGAAATTTACATGGATTTTTCTTTCTGTGTAGAGTCCTAATTCCTAGTTTTTCTGCTAGAATTATAACGAACCTTTCTAATGTAAACAATAACATTGGGTTTTGACAGACACTCAATGTGTTTCATGATTGAATGTTTTCGACGGCATGAGCGTGATTTTGCATCCAAAAATCATTCGTGAGAATTTCGAAGCATATCTCAAAAGATTTGGCTTTTGTGGGAGAACCTCATGGTTGAGATTTGAGTGTCAATGTACCAACACTGGATGTTCAATACATCAAGGGCAATCTGAAATGGAAAACTGAACCAATATTCATTCGCTATATGGTGCTAGTAACCTCTCCAATATTCTGAATTTGGTGAGCTGGTAATGCAATTGATTCAAATTTTATTCATTAGATATCACTAGTGATATTTTCATAGAACTTATCTAATTTAACAACATGATAAGCAGGAAGGTTAGTTTTTCGCCAAATAATATTGGATGGCTGAAATCTACCTAATAGGGATCAAGTTGGTTTGAGTTTTAGTAGCGCTGCCGCATATTTTTGAGGAAGAATTTTACTCCAAGATCCTCGTACGCTAAAATATCGGTCTTTTAGGATTTTTTTCAAGCAACAAACGTTTTGATGTTCGGGAAATTTCTAGTGAAATATCTTTCTCAATAAAAATTAAACGATTTTAATTATTTTGCTCAACTATAGGGATAATCGTAGCCGATAGTATATTCTTAAAATATTAGGAATTTTATCAGGATTAAAGGATAGCAAAAATCCTACCATCGCAGTCTAGAAATATATACTGTAGACAACAACCTTCCAGCGGATGAATTCAATCAAATTTTTCACCGTCAGATATAAAGTGCATGTTCGATTTTGGCAACATGCCAAAAAACCTTTATGATGCCCAAATCAAACCGTGCAAAATAAAACGTTTGTTTCAATTGAAACTTCTATCAACGTGATAATGACCACGAATTAAATTGAACACGGTAAGTTTCAAGACGGCTCACAGAAATTTCGAGATTAGCACGATTGTTGACTGACCCATGATCCATTGTTTTGCATATGTATTCCCGTGTTGCCAAAATCAAACCATGCCAAAATAAAAAAAAAACTTTGCCGAACATATAAACTTTCTCAATACATAGAAAAGAAATACTGTTATTGGCGCCACCTAGCAGATGAATTATCATTAATATTTTTTACCGCTAGCCTTCTAGCTCTTCACAATCTCAATATATAGCAGATTAAAACATTATTGCTAGCATCACCTAGTGGATGAATTCTCAACCGGTTGTTGCACTGCTAAATAGACTTTCATCTGTTGAACAAATTTACGGAAGACACCTTCCTTCTAGCTTATCGGAATCTCGAGACATATAATGGGGATTAATTTTTAATAAAGTTTGCAACTGCCCAAAAATCCTTGATCTGCTGAACAACTATGTCGAAAACACCAAACCTCTAGCTTATCAATATCTCGTGATATAGGAGATTGAAGAAAATTTGTTACTAGCGCAAACTAGCGAATAATTTCCCAATCACTACCAGATAGCTCTTGGTCTACTAAACAACTAAACCGAAGACACCAACCTTCTAGCCCACCAGGATCTTGAGATATAGAAGATCGAAGAAAATTTGTAACTAGCGCCACCTAGCGGATAAATTCCCAATTAAGATTGTTACTGACGGATAGCCCTTAGTTTGCTGAACAACTTTGCCGAAGACATCAACCTTCTAGTTCATCTGGGTTTTGAGATATCCGTTGAATGGACGATGTGGCTAATTTTGGTACCCCAAGACAATCCGGAATAACTCCGGAACCACGTGGACCATATTCCCAAGTGTCCTGGACCATAAACTAGAAGAGTTTTTCGGGAAGTTCTGAAAATTTCAACAAAATTTATCGAGAAACAAAAAAGTTATGCACATTTTAGTGTATTTTTTGCATGTGAAAAGTATGTTGGCTGGATGAAGGTTAATACGAGATCTGGACAATAATTCACATTTCTTATATAAGAACTTGCTCCACGTAATCATATAATGGATTTCATAAGCTTGGGTTTACCAGATGTTATGATGTTTTAACATATCAAGTTAGGCCTCCATTACAGCTAAAATATTTCTGACAATAATGTTTCGAAAGTGATTTTGATCGAAACGCCTCAAACAATTTGAAGTGTCACATTTTAAAACAGCAAAAGTTACAAATATGTGATTCATATTATCTTGTTCCATTTTGGACCATATCTATATAACTTTCTGATGATTGTATGGCTTTTCCATAGGTAATGCACAGTAACAATATTGCGTTATAAAATTTTAATAGTGCATTAAATGCAAATGTACGGTGAAAGACCAATAAATACATTAAATTAACAGTTGCCAATGCATTCCAAACAACTATGATAACTATGATCACATTTTACATGCAATTTTTAACTTTTCTGAGAAACTTACCAGTGTATCTTCAAAATACTTTGAAATGTTTGAAACATATCTTTGAAAATGTACTATATATTTTGTTAAATGATATATGAGCGAATTTGAATTAATAATGCCTTAATTAACATATTTTCTCAAATACTCTCAATCCTTGTAAATATTCTCAATTCAATTCAAAATGCATCTAAATCCCAAACATGACATTTTCATGCTTCCTCAAGTTTGTATTACTTTTAGGTTCATTTTTGTTTATTTTGAAGGAGTTTGGAATTTTGTCGCGAGTTTTTTTTTTCTGGCCCATAGTGCGGAGCCACATGTGGAGAAGTGAGGAAATATGATTTTATATTTTCGGATGGATTTTCTAGCAACAATAAGGGATACCAGTAGAAATTCTTCCAGAAACTTTCCCGGAAACTCCTCTAGAGATTCTACCCCATTACCCTAAATCTCATTACTCCGAATGCCATTAACCCGAACGCCATTACCCCGAATTCCAAAACCCCGAACGACCCATCTACCCGAATGGCATTACTCCGAATTCCAATATAATGGGATAATGTCATCAATATCATCATGTCAAGATAATTGTAAATTCTGGGAAATAGCATTCGGGGTGATGGAATGCGGGGTAATGGTGCATTCGGGGTAATGGAATTCGGGGTGATGGCATTCGGGGAAATGGCTTTCGGGGTAATGGGGTAGAATCATTTCTGGGAATTTGTTTAGCAATTCCTCCATTTATTTCTCCTGGAATTCTTCCAGGAATACTTTTATAGGCTACTCTGGAAAATCTTCCAAAAAATCTTGATACCCCTCCTAACCTTCTATTGGGCTTTTGAGCAGTGTTGATATTAATTCATTTTCAAATCTATTGATTTAAATTGACTCCAAAACTAAATTTTCAAAAAGTTTTGAGCCTCGGAACTATTTTTAAAACAATTTGTATATTTTGAAGAAACAAAATATAATCCAAACAACATGGTATTGATAAACTGCACCATGTTCGTCCAGACAACCGAGTATTTATCCTAGCACCATGACCTCTTTTGTCGTGTGTAAACAAACCTTTTTTTTCTTTATTAACATGAATTTTTACAAACGTTACACGTTTAAACAAACCGTTCACGATCATCAGAAACCACTCATAGTGATGGTGAAAAGTGCGAGCTGTCATTATGTCTTTCATTGAGGTCATTATTATTTTCGAGATTTTATTGATTGAAAAATTTCATGAAGTTAATTCCGTACAAGGTCCCTCGATTAGCAAGTGGTGCATCAACATTTCCGTTCTCTATCTCAACTTACATCATAAATGTGGACGTGGCCGTGCAAAGCGAAAGTAATGATTTTGGTATTCTTGTTTAATGTTCACCTCGACAGCCTAGTATCAATTCTATGAACTATACCATAACTGCTCTATCATTAATCTAGAATTCATGAGCAAATTAATCTCATTTCAAGTATTTATGCCATTTTGTCAAAGACAATAGTTATATGAGTAGTGTTTGATCCTTCGACCTTGTCGCCTGCTCCTTGCGCGTCGTCCGCTCAGTGAAATGAAAACGCGCCGCGGGTCGTTAGTAGTGTTTGATCTATTGAACGCGTCACTTGCTCAACTTGCGTGGCAAGTGATGAACACTTGTTCGGCGTATAACGCGATTATAGAATTATTTCGCGAATCCGGTTAGGCGTGATTATATCATGGATCGTATCACCCAACATTGGTGATCGTAAGGACGCCGTTATTGACATTGAAAATTTGAGCTCTCGTTAAGGTGAAAACTAACGGAGAGTATTCAGGCATTACCAGGGATTGAATCCTGAGAAAATTGAGAGAATCTCTCGCGTATCGCTCTTTGTAACTATCATAACATGCTGCACATTATGAGAGACTGTTTATCGTATACTGCTACAACTTTGATCAGATTGGGGGGACACGGTGCCCCGACAGACCGTTATTATGCAAAAAAATTGTCCATCAAATCTGAGCACAGGGCTCGATTCCTAGGGTCATTCTGCACCTCTGGACCAATTTTTAAAAAAATCCCTAGGAGGAATATCGAGAAATCTTGATTTGAAGTTTTTGACTAAAAATTTCAATATAATCCATATTAAATTTTTTCAATAGCACTGAAAAAACCTACAAAAACGCTAAAAAAGTTGGCCAAACTGTTCTCAACTAGTATAACATTGTTACCGTTGCTATAATTAGAAATATTTACGACTTTTCCGGCATTCGCACTAAATGACCAGCTCACTGAAGTTTGCCTATTTTATTCGCTCAATAGTTTCGCTCCTATTCTTGAATAAATGTGCTTAGAGAGCCAATAATAAGCATTTTATACAGGGCAAATTGACAATGATGTTTCATTTAGGTAAGCTTGTATTAATCGTTGCTCTCTTTGCATTATTATTAAAAAACTGCTTAAGTTTTCGAAACACTTTTCAGTGTTGCACGATAAAGGATCGCGAGGTGTTTTGGCGAAGTTGTTAACGAAATAATGGATCTTTGAAGTCAGATAAGCCTTGATCAAGCAACAGTGTAGAAATGTCGTCTCCATTTGCAAGTTGCGTAAGTTGGTTACGTAATCCATAAAAGGAGATATTCGCAGCTAGAACACGTGTTTTTACTACAAGGGAAACATTATCATACGTCACAAGTATATGGCTCTTCAACAACTTTAATTACATCTCCATCAAGAACTGCTTCAGCATCAACACATCTGAACCTGTTTTTTTCTCTTTATGCGACCTTATACGTTTGGGTAGAGTAAATGGCATCACAAGCTTATCTTAGTGAATCTATGACAAAAGGTCGAAAGACAAAAGGTCGAAAGGACAGAAGGTCGAAAGACAAAAGGTCGAAAGGACAAAAGGTCGAAGAACAAAAAAGAAGGGACAAAAGGTCGAAAATCTTTTTTCAAAGAAGGAAAAATTTCCCACCATGCAAATCTTTTTCGACCTTTTGTCCTTTCGACCTTTTGTCTTTCGACCTTCTGTCCTTTCGACCTTTTGTCTTTCGATCTTTTGTCCATAAACCATCTTAGTTGTCTATCTTCAAAATGGTAAAACCCTGCTTTACTGCACTGTGATCGATTCCAATAAAGTCATCGTCTGCAAAATCAAGGAGTATAAGCAGGGCAGACAATCGTGAGATTCGTCACCGACGAAATAAAAAAAAAAAACAACGTCATCCAGTATAATGACTCTGGCAAGGCGTCGTCTCGTCATCGACGAAAGAATGCATGACTAACTTCTACCCAAAATCGTCTACGAGCAAATATTTCTTCATTCCGCTTGCTACCCTTACATACATAAAGAAAGCGTTTACTGTATATTCGGTTCATATTTTAAGTCGGTTTGGTGCTCCCGAACGAAGATTCGCCCATAACGAAGGAATCGTATTTGATCGTCATCATGACGCCGAGCCTATGTGTTTGGATCTCTGCGGCAAATCGTCATCCGACGCTGGTTGAGTGACGATGACGACGCTTCTTTTAGTTTCGTCGCCGACTTTTTCCATTTGACGGCGACGATTGTCTACCCTGAGTGTAAGCGACAAAACGCAATATTGAACAGTGAATTCGGAAACACATCTCTTTTCATTCCATCTAATTTTACAACAAAAGGCTCCTCGTCTACAATCCTTACACTTGAATAAATTTGTCTGCTTAATCAGCTTTTAGTCTCATTTTCAAGTCTTTGACATTACCTGCAACAGCTAGATTTTTGTTACTGAGCCGAACTACTAGAAATCAATAAACAGATTGACGATGAATCCCGAAAAAAAAATAAAACGAAGTAAATGATTGAGGGTATATAGAGAGGAAGTCCTAGTGAAGTTGATACTTAAGTAGTGCTTAATGGGGATTTGTTTAAAATTGTTAATGACTTTGTTAATCTTCGAACACTAGTGACATATGACAATTATGTTTCCCATGTAGTTATAATCCTGTTGAGGCTGAGAATGTTGAACAGGATATTTTTTACGTAAAGTGCTGAGGGCAATACTCTGTGGAAAACTAGACGTAAACATCAAGAGTAGTACCAGATGAACAAAGAAGAAAATTTGATTAAGCAAAATAAATACGGCAGACTTTGGTGGGCTGGCCACATAGTGTGAAAGTCGAAAAATAAGCTGTTAATTAATAATATTCAGCATTAAATGTTTTACGTTTATTGAACGTAACATCAATAGTATATTGAAATTTATTTCTTTGATTTTATTCTATTAAACTAAGCTTTCTGGTTTACGCCATGTAAAAGCATACTTAAGCCACTCTGGTGAGTTAAGTCAGTTGTAAATATTTATAATTATAACAACGGTAACAGTTATATAGTAGTTGAGAACAGTTTGGCTAACTTTTTGTGCGTTTTTGTAGGTTTTTTCTATGCTATTGAAAAATTTTAATATGGATTATATTGAATTTTTAAGTCAAAAGCTTCAAATCGAGATTTCTCGAAATTGCTCCTAAGGATTTTTTTAAAAATTGGCCCAGAGATGCAAAATGATCTCAGGAATCGAGCCCTGTGCTCAGACTTGATGGACAATTTTTTTGCATAATAACGGTCTGTCGGGGCACCGTGGGGGATAGTAGTGTATGATAAAACCCCTCTAAACATGCTCCAAGCCTGGGGGACACTATTGCTATTGGAAGTTCGTGGATTGTTTATCGTGCCAGTAAAGAAAAATACCTATCCCCAACGGTAAACAAGCGAGAAAAATGGGTTTTATCATTGCTCTCTCTTTAGGGCTCTCGCTCGCTGCTTCCATTTATCAGACTTGTTACACCTTGCGATACAATGATGATCGTGGACCGCAACAGATGGGATGTTTTTCTTTGCTTGCTTTGATCGTGCTTCATACTCAAATGAGAGCGAATTCTGCAAAGCCTGGGCATTACAGAATTCGTTCTCGTTTGATTTTGAAGCACGAACGAAACAAGTGAAGGTAAACATCCCATCTGTATCGGTCCAGCGAACGAGAGCCCCAAAGAGAGAGCGATAAAAAAACCCATTTCGCTCTCTTATTCCTATCCGATCTGTTCAGAGCAGAAGATGATAAACAGGTTTGCATGATGTGTTGCGGATCGTGATTGTTACAGAGCAATGACTGAGAGATAATCTTAATGTTCTCCGAATTTAATCCCTGGGAGTATTCACGTTCTCCGGTTCTCGGCCAGCGTATTTCCTGGATAGCTGCCACGTCTACGGCGAGATTCCGCAGTTCACCAGCCAGAAGCCTAACACGCGCGGGTTCATTCAAAGTTCTCACGTTCCAAGATCCAACTTTCCAATCGTTGACCGTTATTCGTTGCCGGGTCTGTCGCCGTAAAATCAATCCGTTTGCTCTACTTTTGCCTTTCTTGGTTGGTGAAGAGTCTTCGATAGACCACCTAACCAGGGTTGCGCTACCTACATCATACTAGAGGGGCTGCCTCCTCGGTGCTGACACGATACAGCATTGTCCGTTTGTTCTTTATATGCTGACCACGGTCATAATCATCACAACCATCCACCTTCATCAGGGCTTTGGACCTGTAGTTCTGGTTCTCAATAGTTTCAAGTTCTTTCGGACATGCTACTATGGTGAGCCGGTATGCGCTAGCAGTGTTCCCTGGGAGTATTACTAGATCTAGCAAAGACTGTCTGTTTTCTGTACTAATTTTCTGCTCAAGTGAATGATTTTTAGTATATTCAACCCTGGTAGATTGGTGAATATTACTTAAATGATTAAAATATAAACTGGACCCTTTTATCCCATGAGAATGATGAACTTGCCATGGGCAAAAAGCCACTATAATAAAGATAATAATGATAAATTGACCCCATAAGGGTGCATTTTGAACCACTTCCTCCTATGCCAAAGATAGAGAATAAAAAAACGTGATGCACTTTTTGGTGCGGTCATTCGATGCTAATAACTGAGGAGATGTAGGTAATTCGGTTGACTTTGCGGTTTTTTTTATGACGCTTGCTCTCCTGCTGTTGCCAGATACCTACAGATGGCGTCATTTTGTGGGGGTTGGGATAAAATCTTTGACATTGTGGTTCGGTGTCATCTATGGGGACCGAGCGTGGTGACAGTAAGGTTGTTTGACAATTTTACGGCGGCCATAAAGAGTGTTTGCAAAATTTGCGACCCCAATCTGTGAGCAGTTCCATCGGTGTGGAATTGGAGAACAATCCAGTTTTCGGCGGACGCGAGTGACTTCATGGCGAGCAATCTGGAGCCAAAGGAGTTCCCTGTTAAAAAACATTATAAAAATACAATAGGATTGACTGTTAAAATTCCATACAAAACAAAACAAATTTTGTTCTTTTCACCACCAATTGAAATGTAGGTTATCTTACTGTTTTGCTTTCCAGCATGATTTAGATTGGAGTGCCTTCCTTTCATAGACATTATTACAGTATAATCAGCGCGATCACTGCGCTCCAATGCACTGAAATAACCCGCGCCGTCGTCGACAACAGAGGAAGCCGCGCAAAAGCGCTTTGACCGCTTATCGGTTCAAATCGATCAAATTTCAATAGACTGCCCGCACTCGAGAGTTGCACCCACTAGACCAATAGGCAGAGACAAATAGGCGTAACACTGACGAAATTTCCTTCGACCACTCATTTAACGATAGTTTCAACTGCGATATGTTACAAATCTCACAACCAGAGGCGCGCGCATCGTTTTTCTTCGTGTTTGACGTTTTACACTAGCGCCTTCTTGTGGCATGAAACAGTATTCGCAGTATATGGATTTTTAAGGAATTCGTTCCAAGTGTTACATCTATTTGTCTGTGCCATCAGTTTCAACGTTTGTTTGGACGACTCACGAACCGCTGCTTAACCATCGTCGACCAAAGTAAGCGTTGAAGTGACGACTTTTCTGCCGGTCCCTAGGTGGAGAAGCAGGCGATGTTTTCAATCATCGCCTTCCTAGACCTAGATATACCAAGGAAAGAAATAAGAAAAAGGATCGAGTTACTCTAAGTGAGTGACCAGACTAGACTGGGTGGTGAAAAACAGTGTTGGACATTCGATACATGTTATGAACTCACCACAGTGAATGAACGGAAACTTAGCACGGTGGGTGCTTAGGGTAACCTAAAAAAGAGTCGGACGCTACATTTGGTCACTATATGGTTAGCTTGCGCGGGTTTCGTTTTATATTTATGGGTTAATGTTGCTGTTACGCAAAAGCAGTTTGTTTATGGACAACTGTTACGCCGCTACGGTTTCTGTGGGTAATGATCTAGGTAGCGCGTAGATAAGGATGAACAACTGTTAATTGAGACGGTACTAAATGGAAGATTTTAATTTTAGATCACCACGTTGCTTATGCTGTTTGACTAACGTGTTTTTTCGTTCTTTTCGTTTCAGGTATGTAACTAAAACTGTAAATCATATTACTACTAGTCGTACGGATATGAGCGCTAAAATTTCTGAAGGTAATATGGTCAAGCAGTAAATATGTGGGACCAACTATCAAAAGCCAGTCGTACTTGACATTAACGAATAATAATAGAGTTTTATCCAAAGCTGATAAATGACCATCCATAAATATTTGATTCTATCCTAGTAAAAATTATTGACATTTCTCTCGTAACAATTAAAAAGAGTTAATCCTCAGATCGTTAGTTCTGAAACTAATCAATCAATGTGGAAAAAATGATGAGTGTAAAATGCTTGGACCATTTTCGATTTTCAACCAGGCATTGGCCTTTTTTATAGGCCAACTTGATTTTTGTTAGCGTGTATTGGCCCAAAGCTTGGCCCTTTTTGTTTACTTTGACAGAAACAACAGGGAATCATTTGCTTCTCACCATACTGAAACCTTTGATAGTTTGCGAAATTTTTCGTCGATTGTAGGCCCTTTTGATGGAGAGAGAGATTCGTTCATTGGCCGTTTTAAGTAGTGAGCCAATGGATGATTTGTAAAAAAACAGCTATTGGCCGTCTTGAAAGACGGGTTCATAAAACTAAGTTGTATATTCTTAAGAAATTCAGGAAAACTTTCAGTGAAAATTTCGGTGAATTTTCAGTGAAAATTCAGGAGATTTCAGTGGATATTCAAGAGAATTTTCAGTTGGGATTCAGGAGTACTTCCAATGAAAATAAGAAGAATTTCCTGTGAAAATTCAGGAGAATTTCCTGTGAAAATCAGGAGAATTTCCAGTGGAAATTCAGGAGAATTTGCTGTAGAAATTCAGGAGAATATTCTGTGGAAATTCAGAAGAATTTCCTGTGGAAGTTCAGGAGAATTTCCTGTGGAAATTCAGGAGAATTTCCTGCGAAATTCAAAAGAATTTCCTGTGGAAATTCAGGAGAGTTTCCTGTGGATATTCAGGAGAAATTCCTGTGGAAATTCAGGAGAATTTCCTGAAGAAATTCAGGAGAATTTCCCGTGAAAATTCAGAAAAATTTCCTGTGGAAATTTAGGAGATTTACCTGTGGAAAATCAGAAGAATTTCCTGTGGGAATCCAGAAAAATTTCCTGTGAAAATTCAGAAGAATGTCATGTGGAGATTCAGATGAATTTTTTATTCAAATTCAGAAGAATTTCCTTGCAAAATTTAGAAAAATTTGCTGGGGAAATTCAGGAAAATTTCCAATGGAAATTCAGGAGAATTTCCTGTGAAAATTCAGAAGAATTTCCTGTGGAAATTTAAAAGAATTTTCTGTGGAAATTAAGAAGCATTTCCTGTGGAAATTCAGAAGAATTTCCTGTGGAAATTCAGGAGAATTAGCTTTGGAAATTCAAGAGAATTTCCTGTGGAAATTCATGAGAATTTCCTGTGGAAATACATGAGAATTTCCTCTGGAAATTCAGGAGAATTTCCTGTGGAAATTCATGAGAATTTCCCATAGAAATTCAGGAGAATTACCCTTGGTTGGTTGGTTGGTTTGACTTTATTAACGAGATTTTAAGCCCTGGGCTAGTTCATCTCGGGACCAACGGCTTTACTTCCTTTCCGAAGGAAGTCGTCACTATAACTTTTTACGTCATAAGTGACTATGTCGGGGATGGGATTCGATCCCAGGTCCTCGGCGTGAGAGGCGAGTGTTCTAACCACTACACCAGGTCCGTCCCCAGAGAATTACCCTTGGAAATTCAGGAGAATTTCCCTTGGAAATCCAGGAGAATTTCCCTTGGAAATTCAGGAGAATTTTCTTTGGAAATTCAGGAGAATTTCCCTTGGAAATTCAGGAGAATTTCCCTTGGAAATTCAGGAGAATTTCCCTTGAAAATTCAGGAGAATTTCCCTTGAAAATTCAGGAGAATTTCCCTTGGAAACTCAGGAGAATTTCCCTTGGAAACTCAGGAGAATTTCCCTTGGAAATTCAGGAGAATTTCCCTTGGAAATTCAGGAGAATTTCCCTTGTAAATTCAGTAGAATTTCCTTTGGAAATTCAGGAGAATTTCCCTTGGAAATTCAGGAGAATTTCCCTTGGAAATTCAGGAGAATTTCCCTTGGAAATTCAGGAGAATTTCCCTTGGAAATTCAGGAGAATTTCCCTTGGAAATTCAGGAGAATTTCCCTTGGAAATTCAGGAGAATTTCCCTTGGAAATTCAGGAGAATTTCCCTTGGAAGTTCAGGAGAATTTCCCTTGGAAATTCAAGAGAATTTCCCTTGGAAGTTCAGGAGAATTTCCCTTGGAAATTCAGGAGAATTTCCCTTGGAAGTTCAGGAGAATTTCCCTTGGAAATTCAGGAGAATTTCCCTTGGAAGTTCAGGAGAATTTCCCTTGGAAATTCAGGAGAATTTCCCTTGGAAATTCAGGAGAATTTCCCTTGGAAATTCAGGAGAATTTTCCTTGGAAATTCAGGAGAATTTTCCTTGGAAATTCAGGAGAATTTCCTTTGGAAATTCAGGAAAATTTCCCTTGGAAATTTAAGGTGATTATAAAACGAAGCCAAACTTTGAATTTTCAAATGCACAAAACGAGAGAATCTGACAACAGTTCGTGTTGAAAACCAATCAAATTGCTTGCTTGCTGGAGGTGACCAATGGGATAGATTTTCAACGCGGAGCGCTGTTTGGTTCTCAAGTCTTGTGCTCTTGAAAATTTGAGGTATGGCTTCGTTATATAATCACCTTAAAAGAATTTCCCTTGGAAATCCATGAGAATTTCCCTTGGAAATTCAGGAGAATTTCCCTTGGAAATTCAGGAGAATTTCCCTTGGAAATGCAGGAGAATTTCCCTTGGAAATTCAGGAGAATTTCCCTTGGAAATTCAGGAGAATTTCCCTTGGAAATTCAGGAGAATTTCCCTTGGAAATTCAGGAGAATTTCCCTTGGAAATTCAGGAGAATTTCCCTTGGAAATTCAGGAGAATTTCCCTTGGAAATTCAGGAGAATTTCCCTTGGAAATTCAGGAGAATTTCATTTGGAAATTCAGGAGAATTTCCCTTGGAAATTCAGGAGAATTTCCCTCGGAAATTCAGGAGAATTTCCCTCGGAAATTCAGGAGAATTTCCCTCGGAAATTCAGGAGAATTTCCCTCGGAAATTCAGGAGAATTTCCCTTGGAAATTCAGGAGAATTTCCCTTGGAAATTCAGGAGAATTTCCCTTGGAAATTCAGGAGAATTTCCCTTGGAAATTCAGGAGAATTTCCCTTGGAAATTCAGGAGAATTTCCCTTGGAAATTCAGGAGAATTTCCCTTGGAAATTCAGGAGAATTTCCCTTGGAAATTCAGGAGAATTTCCCTTGGAAATTCAGGATAATTTCCCTTGGAAATTCAGGATAATTTCCCTTGGAAATTCAGGAGAATTTCCCTTGGAAATTCAGGAGAATTTCCCTTGGAAATTCAGGAGAATTTCCCTTGGAAATTCAGGAGAATTTCCCTTGGAAATTCAGGAGAATTTCCCTTGGAAATTCAGGAGAATTTCCCTTGGAAATTCAGGAGAATTTCCCTTGGAAATTCAGGAGAATTTCCCTTGGAAATTCAGGAGAATTTCCCTTGGAAATTCAGGAGAATTTCCCTTGGAAATTCAGGAGAATTTCTCTTGGAAATTCAGGAGAATTTCCCTTGGAAATTCAGGAGAATTTCCCTTGGAAATTCAGGAGAATTTCCCTTGGAAATTCAGGAGAATTTCCCTTGGAAATTCAGGATAATTTCCCTTGGAAGTTCAGGAGAATTTCCCTTGGAAATTCAGGAGAATTTCCCTTGGAAGTTCAGGAGAATTTCCCTTGGAAATTCAGGAGAATTTCCCTTGGAAATTCAGGAGAATTTCCCTTGGAAATTCAGGAGAATTTCCCTTGGAAATTCAGGATAATTTCCCTTGGAAGTTCAGGAGAATTTCCCTTGGAAATTCAGGAGAATTTCCCTTGGAAATTCAGGAGAATTTCCCTTGGAAGTTCAGGAGAATTTCCCTTGGAAATTCAGGAGAATTTCCCTTGGAAGTTCAGGAGAATTTCCCTTGGAAATTCAGGAGAATTTCCCTTGGAAATTCAGGAGAATTTCCCTTGGAAATTCAGGAGAATTTCCCTTGGAAATTCAGGAGAATTTCCCTTGGAAATTCAGGAGAATTTCCCTTGGAAATTCAGGAGAATTTCCCTTGGAAATTCAGGAGAATTTCCCTTGGAAGTTCAGGAGAATTTTCCTTGGAAATTCAGGAGAATTTTCCTTGGAAATTCAGGAGAATTTCCTTTGGAAATTCAGGAAAATTTCCCTTGGAAATTTAAGGTGATTATAAAACGAAGCCAAACTTTGAATTTTCAAATGCACAAAACGAAAGAATCTGACAACAGTTCGTGTTGAAAACCAATCAAATTGCTTGCTTGCTGGAGGTGACCAATGGGATAGATTTTCAACGCGGAGCGCTGTTTGGTTCTCAAGTCTTGTGCTCTTGAAAATTTGAGGTATGGCTTCGTTATATAATCACCTTAAAAGAATTTCCCTTGGAAATCCATGAGAATTTCCCTTGGAAATTCAGGAGAATTTCCCTTGGAAATTCAGGAGAATTTCCCTTGGAAATTCAGGAGAATTTCCCTTGGAAATTCAGGAGAATTTCATTTGGAAATTCAGGAGAATTTCCCTTGGAAATTCAGGAGAATTTCCCTCGGAAATTCAGGAGAATTTCCCTTGGAAATTCAGGAGAATTTCCCTTGGAAATTCAGGAGAATTTCCCTTGGAAATTCAGGAGAATTTCCCTTGGAAATTCAGGAGAATTTCCCTTGGAAATTCAGGAGAATTTCCCTTGGAAATTCAGGAGAATTTCCCTTGGAAATTCAGGAGAATTTCCCTTGGAAATTCAGGAGAATTTCCCTTGGAAATTCAGGAGAATTTCCCTTGGAAATTCAGGAGAATTTCCCTTGGAAATTCAGGAGAATTTCCCTTGGAAATTCAGGAGAATTTCCCTTGGAAATTCAGGAGAATTTCCCTTGGAAATTCAGGAGAATTTCCCTTGGAAATTCAGGAGAATTTCCCTTGGAAATTCAGGAGAATTTCTCTTGGAAATTCAGGAGAATTTCTCTTGGAAATTCAGGAGAATTTCCCTTGAAAATTCAGGAGAATTTCCCTTGGAAATTCAGGAGAATTTCCCTTGGAAATTCAGGAGAATTTCCCTTGGAAATTCAGGAGAATTTCCCTTGGAAATTCAGGAGAATTTCCCTTGGAAATTCAGGAGAATTTTCCTTGGAAATTCAGGAGAATTTCTCTTGGAAATTCAGGAGAATTTCTCTTGGAAATTCAGGAGAATTTCCCTTGAAAATTCAGGAAAATTTCCCTTGGAAATTTAAGGTGATTATAAAACGAAGCCAAACTTTGAATTTTCAAATGCACAAAACGAGAGAATCTGACAACAGTTCGTGTTGAAAACCAATCAAATTGCTTGCTTGCTGGAGGTGACCAATGGGATAGATTTTCAACGCGGAGCGCTGTTTGGTTCTCAAGTCTTGTGCTCTTGAAAATTTGAGGTATGGCTTCGTTATATAATCACCTTAAAAGAATTTCCCTTGGAAATCCATGAGAATTTCCCTTGGAAATTCAGGAGAATTTCCCTTGGAAATTCAGGAGAATTTCCCTTGGAAATTCAGGAGAATTTCCCTTGGAAATTCAGGAGAATTTCCCTTGGAAATTCAGGAGAATTTCCCTTGGAAATTCAGGAGAATTTCCCTTGGAAATTCAGGAGAATTTCATTTGGAAATTCAGGAGAATTTCCCTTGGAAATTCAGGAGAATTTCCCTCGGAAATTCAGGAGAATTTCCCTCGGAAATTCAGGAGAATTTCCCTCGGAAATTCAGGAGAATTTCCCTCGGAAATTCAGGAGAATTTCCCTCGGAAATTCAGGAGAATTTCCCTCGGAAATTCAGGAGAATTTCCCTTGGAAATTCAGGAGAATTTCCCTTGGAAATTCAGGAGAATTTCCCTTGGAAATTCAGGATAATTTCCCTTGGAAATTCAGGATAATTTCCCTTGGAAATTCAGGAGAATTTCCCTTGGAAATTCAGGAGAATTTCCCTTGGAAATTCAGGAGAATTTCCCTTGGAAATTCAGGAGAATTTCCCTTGGAAATTCAGGAGAATTTCCCTTGGAAATTCAGGAGAATTTCCCTTGGAAATTCAGGAGAATTTCCCTTGGAAATTCAGGAGAATTTCCCTTGGAAATTCAGGAGAATTTCCCTTGGAAATTCAGGAGAATTTCCCTTGGAAATTCAGGAGAATTTCCCTTGGAAATTCAGGAGAATTTCCCTTGGAAATTCAGGAGAATTTCCCTTGGAAATTCAGGAGAATTTCCCTTGGAAATTCAGGAGAATTTCCCTTGGAAATTCAGGAGAATTTCCCTTGGAAATTCAGGAGAATTTCCCTTGGAAATTCAGGAGAATTTCCCTTGGAAATTCAGGAGAATTTCCCTTGGAAATTCAGGAGAATTTCTCTTGGAAATTCAGGAGAATTTCCTGAATTGGAATTCCCTTGGAAATTCAGGAGAATTTCCCTTGGAAATTCAGGAGAATTTCCCTTGGAAAATTCAGGAGAATTTCCCTTGGAAATTCAGGAGAATTTCCCTTGGAAATTCAGGAGAATTTCCCTTGGAAATTCAGGAGAATTTCCCTTGGAAATTCAGGAGAATTTCCCTTGGAAATTCAGGAGAATTTCCCTTGGAAATTCAGGAGAATTTCCCTTGGAAATTCAGGAGAATTTCCCTTGGAAATTCAGGAGAATTTCCCTTGGAAATTCAGGAGAATTTCCCTTGGAAATTCAGGAGAATTTCCCTTGGAAATTCAGGAGAATTTCCCTTGGAAATTCAGGAGAATTTCCCTTGGAAATTCAGGAGAATTTCCCTTGGAAATTCAGGATAATTTCCCTTGGAAATTCAGGAGAATTTCCCTTGGAAATTCAGGAGAATTTCACTTGGAAATTCAGGAGAATTTCTCTTGGAAATTCAGGAGAATTTCTCTTGGAAATTCAGGAGAATTTCTCTTGGAAATTCAGGAGAATTTCCTTGGAATCAGGAGATTTCCCTTGGAAATTCAGGAGAATTTCCCTTGGAATTCAGGAGAATTTCCCTTGGAAATTCAGGAGAATTTCCCTTGGAAATTAAGGAGAATTTCCCTTGGAAATTCAGGAGAATTTCCCTTGGAAATTCAGGAGAATTTCCCTTGGAAATTCAGGAGAATTTCCCTTGGAAATTCAGGAGAATTTCCCTTGGAAATTCAGGATAATTTCCCTTGGAAATTCAGGATAATTTCCCTTGGAAATTCAGGATAATTTCCCTTGGAAATTCAGGAGAATTTCCCTTGGAAATTCAGGAGAATTTCACTTGGAAATTCAGGAGAATTTCTCTTGGAAATTCAGGAGAATTTCTCTTGGAAATTCAGGAGAATTTCCCTTGGAAATTCAGGAGAATTTCCCTTGGAAATTCAGGAGAATTTCCCTTGGAAATTCAGGAGAATTTCCCTTGGAAATTCAGGAGAATTTCCCTTGGAAATTCAGGAGAATTTCCCTTGGAAATTCAGGAGAATTTCCCTTGGAAATTCAGGAGAATTTCCCTTGGAAATTCAGGAGAATTTCCCTCGGAAATTCAGGAGAATTTCCCTCGGAAATTCAATTCAGGAGAATTTCCCTCGGAAATTCAGGAGAATTTCCCTCGGAAATTCAGGAGAATTTCCCTTGGAAATTCAGGAGAATTACCCTTGGAAATTCAGGAGAATTTCCCTTGGAAATTCAGGAGAATTTCCCTTGGAAATTCAGGAGAATTTCCCTTGGAAATTCAGGAGAATTTCCCTTGGAAATTCAGGAGAATTTCCCTTTGAAATACAGGAGAATTTCCCTTGGAAGTTCAGGAGAATTTCCCTTGGAAATTCAGGAGAATTTCCCTTGGAAATTCAGGAGAATTTCCCTTGGAATTTCAGGAGAATTTCCCTTGGAAATTCAGGAGAATTTCCCTTGGAAATTCAGGAGAATTTCTCTTGGAAATTCAGGACAATTTCCCTTGAAAATTCAGGAGAATTTCCCTTGAAAATTCAGGAGAATTTCCCTTGGAAATTCAGGAGAATTTCCCTTGGAAATTCAGGAGAATTTCCCTTGGAAATTCAGGAGAATTTCCCTTGGAAATTCAGGAGAATTTCCCTTGGAAATTCAGGAGAATTTCCCTTGGAAATTCAGGAGAATTTCCCTTGGAAATTCAGGAGAATTTCCCTTGGAAATTCAGGAGAATTTCCCTTGGAAATTCAGGAGAATTTCCCTTGAAAATTCAGGAGAATTTCCCTTGGAAATTCAGGAGAATTTCCCTTGAAAATTCAGGAGAATTTCCCTTGGAAATTCAGGAGAATTTCCCTTGGAAGTTCAGGAGAATTTCCCTTGGAAATTCAGGAGAATTTCCCTTGGAAATTCAGGAGAATTTCCCTTGGAAATTCAGGAGAATTTCCCTTGGAAATTCAGGAGCATTTCCCTTGGAAATTCAGGAGCATTTCCCTTGGAAATTCAGGAGAATTTCCCTTGGAAATTCAGGAGAATTTCCCTTGGAAATTCAGGAGAATTTCCCTTGGAAATTCAGGAGCATTTCCCTTGGAAATTCAGGAGAATTTCCCTTGGAAATTCAGGAGCATTTCCCTTGGAAATTCAGGAGAATTTCCCTTGGAAATTCAGGAGAATTTCCCTTGGAAATTCAGGAGAATTTCCCTTGGAAATTCAGGAGAATTTCCCTTGGAAATTCAGGAGAATTTCCCTTGGAAATTCAGGAGCATTTCCCTTGGAAATTCAGGAGAATTTCCCTTGGAAATTCAGGAGAATTTCCCTTGGAAATTCAGGAGAATTTCCCTTGGAAATTCAGGAGAATTTCCCTTGGAAATTCAGGAAAATTTCCCTTGGAAATTCAGGAGAATTTCCCTTGGAAATTCAGGAGAATTTCCCTTGGAAATTCAGGAGAATTTCCCTTGGAAATACAGGAGAATTTCCCTTGGAAATTCAGGAGAATTTCCCTTTGAAATTCAGGAGAATTTCCCTTGGATTATACGGTGAAATAAAATGAGCATATTCTTAAAAATGACACATGTTTACACTTCGCCGTCTTCAGCAAAGCAATAAAATATCCGGCCTATCGCCAGCTACCGGCCACACCGCAGTCAACAATTTCTCCCGATAGATTATTTCCAGCTGCAGGTCGTCGTGTCCATTCTGTGTATAGTTGCTTGTTTATTTTGGATTTTATTAGCTCCCCGATCCGCGATGCGCTGCTGTGTTTTGGAATGGCGTCACGAATTAAGTCGCTGGCTAGTCAAAGCCAAACCCTGTGTTTAACTCTACTCACTAGGCATTGCGCAGTACAGGATTTTCTGAATCATCATCGCGTCCAGTGTGCTTATTTTTAATTCGAGGAATATTGTGAGCTACAAATTGATTTGGAGTTATCTAGCCAATTGGACCGTTATCGCAATCATTCCTATCAAATCAGGCGCGGCGGTTTTTGGCATTGAATCGCTGGTTTGATATCAAGGGTGTTAACCCTAGGCGAGGCATAATTTCATTGTTCGTCAAATATTATCGAAAAGAATGACACATTTAAACGCTCTGTAGACAAAGAATACGTCGAATACAAAAACCTCCAATTTTAAACCTAGCTTTATAAACACAACCTCGGTAATCCGTTTGATTCTCAGAGGACAAAACAACAGGCTTCATGACCCACTTGAAACGACTTGCACCGAATGTGATTGAAATCCAGCATGTTTCGCGTTCCGTCAGCCGCGGTCACGAAATGGAACCGTTGCAAGTCGCCGAAACTCGTCATCATCCACCGACTGGCGACCGAACGACCGACGGACAAGTGCATTAACCTTTACGTTCCCGACCTTTGACAAGTTTTTTTTTGTTTTGAAAATTCAGGAAAATTTTCCTTGGAAATTCAGGAAAATTTCCCTTAGAATTCCAGGAAAATTTTTCTTGGCAATTCAGAAGAATTTCATTTGGAAATTCAGAAGAATTTCTCTTGGAAATTCAGAAGAATTTCTCTTGGAAATTCAGAAGAATTTCTCTTGGAAATTCAGAAGAATTTCCCTTGGATATTCTATAGAATTTCCCTTGGGAATTCAGCAGAATTTTCATCGTCGATTAATTAAGGTCGATTTCCATGGAAAATCAGGAGAATTTCCCTTCGAAAATCAGGAGAATTTTCATTGTCAATTTCCTTTGGAAAATCAGGAAAATTTTCCTTGAAAATTCAGGAGAATTTCCCGAGGAAATTCAGGAAAATTTTCCTTGAAAATTCAGGAGAATTTCCCGAGGAAATTCAGGAGAATTTCCCGAGGAAATTCAGGAGAATTTCCCGAGGAAATTCAGGAGAATTTCCCGAGGAAACTCAGGAGAATTTCCCGAGGAAACTCAGGAGAATTTCCTGAGGAAATTCATGAGAACTTCCTGAGGAAATTCATGAGAATTTCCCGACGAAATTCAGGACAATTTCCCGAGGAAATTCAGGAGAATTTCCCGAGGAAATTCAGGAGAATTTCCCGAGGAAATTTAGGAGAATTTCCTGAGGAAATTCATGAGAACTTCCTGAGGAAATTCATGAGAATTTCCCGAAGAAATTCAGGACAATTTCCCGAGGAAATTCAGGAGAATTTCCCGAGGAAATTCAGGAGAATTTCCCGAGGAAATTTAGGAGAATTTCCTGAGGAAATTCATGAGAACTTCCTGAGGAAATTCATGAGAATTTCCCGAAGAAATTCAGGAGAATTTCCCGAAGAAATTCAGAAGAATTTCCCATGGAATCAATTACATGGATAATTATTGAAAATTTGAAATTTCAAAATTTCGGTCTATTGATGATTATATAGACGTGGCCAAGGTTATAATTGACTTTATGCATCCAATATTGCCAGTATAGACGTGTTTACTCTGAATAAAATAAATATAAATTTAAGGCTGACAAAATCGGGAAAAAAGGATGCTAAAATCGGGGGTAGACAAAATTGGGTCAAAAAGGGTGCTATAATCGGGGGTAGACAAAATCGGGGGCTGACAAAATCGGGTCATTACTGAATCACTTTCCGTTGCCTTTATCCGTCGTATCCATTCTTATTTCGGTCACAATCGGTTTTGATTCGTCTCACAACTAAAGGTTCACCGTGTTGTACTGAGTGGTCAAAATACAACACTTCCACGTTGTATATAAAATGTTTTACTAGATTTATTCATATTTTCGGGCATCCTACTTCTTTCCAACAGCATGATGGAACATTAGAATTCCCCTTAAAATTCATTGACCCCATCAAAATACAGCCCAAACATATAAGCACAATTACTTTTGACCGAATAAACCCCTGACGGCCTACAGTGCAGCGAAAACAAATCTTCCATACCACAATCAGAGGAACCAGAGGCGCGTCCACGTTCTAAACCATGGGTAGAACAAACGTTGGCAAAATACCCGACAACATAGTTGTAACAGATTCTGTTACTCATGGAGCACATTTTATTCTAACAAAATATGTTGAATTTTGGCTGTTTAGAAGTCAAAATAGCAAATATTATAACAGTTGTACATACACTTTAATTTTAACAAAAATATTACTTTCTTTGTTTCAAATTAAACAAAAATATAACTCAATGTGTTATTTCCCATAACTGAATTATAAGAAATTTCGTTATTTGCATTCGATTTCAAAATACTTTTAACCTCACAGAAAGAATCTTATAATTGTTGCACTGTCGTGAATCGCAAGTCAATCATTTATATAAAAAGTAGACATTGAGGAAAAACACTGAGAAGTTTTTGCGCGTTTTTGTCAGATTACCAGAAAAAAACAGTCAGTTTATGCTATGCTATGCTATGCTATGCTTTTTGTCAGATTACCAGAAAAAGTCATGCTGGATCCAGAGTGCAACTGAAAGATCGTTGAAAGATATATTAAACACTGATATCAACTCAATTTGACTTGCGACTCATAGTAGTGATATCTAGTCACCGAAGTTTGAAATATCCGAGCTAATTTTTAAATTACCTAACAAGCTAAAGTTTCTTGACAACTGAAAATTCTCTTGACTACCCTGGGAATTAATTAAGAACATATTGCAGAAATGTTTACTACAATTTAGCCAAGAAATTATGTAGAGTGTGCTTCGGGAGTTCAGAAGAGATTGTTTAACAGATACATAGTCAACAGATTCTTCCAAAAATGTCTTGGATAATCAAGAGCATCATCGGCCATCGCCAGCTAATCCATGAATGGTTCCAACGATTGTTGAGGAATCTCCTTATAGTTCATCATGCGTATTCCAGAACATGCCAAGAAATACTTCCAGAAATGCTGATGAAAATTTATCCAAGAACATCTACATCTGGCTGTAGAAGATCTGTAAGAATGATGTCACTTCGTGTTGATACATGGGTACGACAACTCTCTGACTGTCCTACTCAGGTATTTTTGTGGGTAGGACACTTACCGCCCCACTGAAAGTAACCGCTTTCTACGCCGAACATTACGCACACGTTGATGCTTTTATTTTCGCAGTCCGGACGATGTAAAACTTTGCTTACATCATCAATTATGTGCAGGTGGTCGTTGTGGAGACTTCTTTAAATTTCGTGAATTATAGAAGTCACTCGGCGTGTGGAATGATATCCTTCAGTGAAGATGTACGAAGGTTTTCCATAGTGTAATTAAGAATCCGGTGAAGTAAGTTATACAGAGGGCGGGAAGAAATTTGAATCGTAATGCGGCGTGGTTCAGTCGATCGCTAATCAGAATTCGCTCGGTACGGCTTCGTCCTTGCGATTTCGCTGAAAAAGCGCAAAGAAGAAATAAGTTTGACGCATTTCCGGTTTTTTATATTTGCAAAACCAAGCCAAATGTATTGAGGTGTCTTAAAAGGGGCTGTTTTTCGAGCTTCTGACGGAAGAGAAATGTCCATAGAACACACTGGATTTGACCGTATAATTTTCTATTCCCAGTCTAACTTGAAGCCACTAAACTGCAGGTAACATCAAATAATAATAGGAAATGGGTTCATATCTTTTAGATTTTAGGGATAACACATCTCCAGTATGACTAGCGGCCCTCAAGAAAAACGTCTCCGAAAAAAATAAATTTGCCTATCTCAGTAACAAGCAATCATTTCGAAATTATTTGAAGTTGTATTTTGTGTTAACACATAGATGTATTATAAAAGGTACATGGACTTTGATTTTTTCATTGTTTTCAATGCGAGATCATCTTTCCAATATTTTGCTGTTCGGATAATTTGCGGACACCCTGTATACCCCATTAGGCATAAAGACGTTCGGCATAAGGGCGTCAGACATGATAGACGTATGGCATAATGGACGTTCGGCATGAAGATGTTAGGCATAACAAACGTATGGCATAAAAAACGTTTGACATAAAATAACATGTAGGTGTACTAATTTATTGGAAACAGATATTTTACTCACGCATACATCACTTGGGGCTAGAAGGGGAGGGAATCCTAAGAAAATTTAAGCATTGAAAAATGCGTGACAGATGGAAGATGGGGTCTAGAAACCCAAAAACGATAAACGACATTTTTTAACTTTCCCATGTGGTGGGATCGACTAGAGTCTCTCCTATATTATAAACTAATCAACTATTTTCGTACTATATAATCAGAATGTTGTTTCTTGAGGCGCCTTGATTACAGTAGTTAAATTAAAAATAATCATCTCAGTGTCCCAATGCATTTATATTCAAAATCTTAAAATCTTCTTTTTAGTCATACTCTTCTTGCATGTAATCGTCGGATAAACGCCCTTAAAAATAAAGAAGGGCAAATCTTGAATAAAAACATTGTTGATTGAAATGCAAGTATTCGATAATGCTGGATATATCAAACGAACAGAACACGGTTGACAGAAATTTCCTGGTTGTCATTCAACCCACTTGTGGTATACAATTTTCAGTGGAACTAAGCCTGATTATAAGTTCCTTGTTCTGAGAATACTTTTAAAGTAAGTGACTGAGCTCAGCAAGCAGCACATATTGTTACAAGTAGCTTACAGCAACGGCTACTTAACATATTCAATAGTTACAATATAATACATTTGCAACATGGAAAAATACTGCTATGTAACCGAAAAAGCGCAAAAATTCGAGCCTTATGTGACTTGTTTGTTCGTTACATAAGAAGTTTAAAAGCGACTGTTATGTAATTTGTTGATTACGCATGGGTTTTCCTGCGACAAAATAAATGAAACGGCGTTGAAGTTGTTGTTTCTTTCTGACGGTTTTGGAACCGAACAACCATTTTAAAATTGAATGTCAATAAAAGTTATACGTATGATTTTCGAACGCGTAATTATGGACAAGTACATAATAGATTTAACATGCCGTTTTGAATTTGTGGTGAAATCAATCATTTTACTTGCTCAAAATTGACGCGCTCATAAAATAGATAGTAATTGCATATTGAATAACACATGATACCTGGATTGTTGAGATATTATTCCATTAGAACTGACACAAAAAAATGGATATTGACACTGTTACTCAAATCAGCAGTGTTTTTTTTTATTTTATTTTAATTTAATTCTTTGTGAAGATTGTGATTCCAAAATCACGTTGTTTCGTGTCCCGCAGTTGGATTTTCTGGGTTGCCTATCATAAATCGCCATTTAATTTCATCTTGCTGCAGAAACACTTCTGCATAACTGTTTGAGGACAGCCAATCTTAAAAGATAAAAACTATTAAAAAGCTGTTAGAGAGGCTGTAAATTGTAAATTCAACATTTTTAATTAATCACTGGGAAAATATCTATGAAAACAATAACTAGTCATAAAATAGTAAAGTTCTTATATCAAAATTCACAATACGTATAAAAATTTTTGACATGTAGTGTTGACCACTGTCAGCAAGTTACTCGTTTGTTACACATTAGTTACCCAGAAATCTTATGTTATTTTGAAGCTGATGTGTAACTATACTGAAACTGCCAATAAATTACACTGCTGTCAATAGGGGAAGGGGTATTAAAATGAACACCTAAACGATATCGTCTTGCTTTTAATGGGAAAAACGATGAATTTGCGATAAATCATCAAATAATGTACAAAAATCCCCTATGCCAATTAACTTTCCAGTTACAAAGGTATGAAAATTAAATGCTCCGTCCAAGAAAGCACATGGTTTGTGATGTGCTCAAATGGCTCAAAAAGCTCGAAAGAAAGTAAATTCAAGCGTGTGCTATAATAAGGGCACAAGTCGCATGATCGATTTCTTCTCATCGATCCTCTCTTCTGTGAATAAAGGTGACAAGATGCGGGTTTGTTAACATTTTTTCACTACAAGACGCTAGGAAGTAATGCAATCTTGCGTCTTGAGGTGAAACGACGAATTGAATTTAGAAATTGATCAATTTGTGCCAATATTAGGGACTGAGGATAATATGCCCATGATAAGGAAAATAGCGATTTAGATGTGAAAATATGCTTTTTTTTATTATAATCTCCCTAATTATGTGCTCTATCAAATAGTAGTAACAACATCCATCCGTTTGAGTATTTCTAGGGTTAATAAATCAATTAATGCGTGCTTATGGTTATTAATCACATAGTCATTTATTGGGGGAGGGGAGAGATTCTGCCCAATGACCACGGTCCATACAAATTGTAAATTTTGGGGAAGGTGGGTTTAAAATTGGGAGAAATAACCGCGTTGTTAATGGTAGCCCCTTGTGAATTTCTGTGATGTCACATCAATAGGACCTAACTAACATGAGTTATTTCACTTCATCGATTATGCATATATAATGCAAACCTACAGACGTTTGTTCTGATGTTATTGTTCAATAATAGATACATGCTGATGCGAAAAAATTACATTTGTAAGGTTCTAATTTGCGCGTTACTTCAGCGTGGCATTACGTTTGGTAGAATTTGAATTCAACAGCTGTTGATTGAAGTTTAGGTCCTTCGATAAGTTTTTCAAAGACAAAACTTAACAAAACACAATCATTTACGGGATTGACTGTTTAACGAGAAACTTGCGACGATCGACGCGCCACAATAATTCGTGGACGGAGGATATTAGAACTAAGTTGGAGATGTTAATTTCAAAATTTTGAAGTTAACATCACCTCCAAACACTAGCGATTTTGCGGTGGAATGTTGACGTTTGATTAAAAATTGTCTAGAGGACCCAAACACTTCAACGTTCAAGGATCCGTCATCGTAATCATCGAAGCTTCAACAATCATTTTTCTGTTCAAAACTGAAATTTACTCGTCGAAAATGTGTTTCGGTTGGAGAATAAAATACAGTGAACACATGAATATAGTCATGATTTTGAACGAAAAAACCGCTTTTGAAAATTATCGAGTTGATGACGGATCCTGCCCCCTTAAACTAAAACTCATCATTCCGTGTCATTGGCTCAAAGATTGGCGTTCCCCACAAAAGTAGTAAAGAGAACATTACAAATGTAACTCGATGTCCTCGCAGAAATTGTCCTTCATTTATTAATTTGTTTATTAATTATAACTAGTTCTATCGCACAACATCAAAAATAGAGATGTTAATTAACGCAGCGACACGAATTGAGACTGACAGCTAAGTTTTCACATACTTTCATCGTCATTAAAATATTAGTAGATGAAAAAACCGAATTTAGTTCTATACCATTTAATTCCACTAGAGTTTGTATCCTTTGACAGATACGCGTATTTCGACCTCAACTGTAAGGCCGTCTTCAGTGTCGTGTACTAGACTGTAGTACACGACACTGAAGACGGTCTTACAGTTGAGGTCGAAATACGCGTATCTGTCAAAGGATACAAATTCTAGTGGAATTAAATGGTATAGTACTAAATTCGTTTTTTTCATCTACTTATAGGTATTCAACTAAACAGCTCGAAGATTTATTATCATTAAAATATTATAAAAAATATTCATTTTATGTTGGTGGTTAAACACACGAGCAAACAATCATTTTTGATTTTTTTTTATCACAGTCCTAAAAAAATATCTATGAATGATTATAATCCCTTCGAAAACAGTTCTAAAGGCTTCTGCTTCGACATCATATCATTACAATATTCACCTCATTGAAAAACCTCAACATCTCCGTGCCTAAAATTACATCAGTTTTAATTTCTGACCGTGGTTCTGACTTCAATTTATCTCCGTATCAACTAAAACACTCTTATTCATGCTCTAAATCAGTGATTCCCAAAGTGGGCGAATTCGCCCCCCGGGGGGCGATTTTCAGGCTCAAGGGGGCGAAAATTTATAAAACTTAATTTGGGGGGCGAAAAATTCTGAAAGGGGGCGAAAACGCGAACACGGGAGAGTTTGAAAAAAAAATGCACTTAGCTTTTGGCAGACATACATCTGAAAGTTAATCAATTCCAAACTTTACTAATTCCAGGACCATCTATCCTTAGATCGTTTATTTCAAATCATGGTCATTGTAAAATTATGGTAAAAAACACTTGACGATTGTCAAACAGAAAATGATTGTGTTATGGAGTGAGTATTAGGTCGGAATAATTAATCACAGATAACATTTAAAACACACAACATATTTTGGATGTACAAAACATGTTTTTAAGAATTTATTTAGAAGGCCAATATTTTATATAAGGGTTTTTATTTGAATGGGAACTTTGAGATTAGAAGGCTCATATTTCTATTATTGGTATCCAGCTTTCATGAGCATGAGCATGATCATAAATGACCGTACAATTCGTTGTTGCTATTCCGTGATTGACCAGAGCAATCGAAGTTGCACAGAGATTTATCTATTATTGGCATCCAACTCTCAACGAAAAAAAAAAATATTTTGAAGTTGGTTGCACTCATTCTTAGAATCAATTTTCATTTTTAAAACAAATTATGATAAATTAGGCAGACAAAAATCAGATTCCAACGATAAAAACGCTTGATGTCGAAGACAACAAACATTCTATTTAAAATTAGGTTTTAATAAATATAAGATAAACGTCGGATTTGAACCTTCAGAAAGTCCGAAAAATCGGAGTTTGTCTTGGTGTCAGACAAAATATATTTTTGATATATTGCATTGGAAATGAGTTGAAAAACATTCAGGATTTTCATATATTTTTTCAGTGTTTTTGGATTGAATAAATAAAATGTTCCCAGAAACGTCAAACATTTATTATTCACAATTTCTGAAAATTATTGCGGTAATTTTAGGAATAGCAGATAAATCAGAATGAAATAACAATTAACAAACCATATTACATATACGTGCCAACTGGTCCTTCCAAAAACGCACAATTGCAAACAAAATCAATGCAGTTTACTCAAATAAGACATGTTTATGAGAAGAGAAAGGTGTTTGCTCGTAAAACATTTTATTTGGTTCAATTTTGGAGAGCTTCACCCCCAATCACGTCAACTAAGTTGGCGCCCATATATACATTATATTTAAATAGTTGAAGCTGGGCCGAACTTGTATCGAAAACTGTCTGTAATGCACGTGAGATATTGTTAGAATTGCTCTTATAAATTCCAGGCTAGTAAATCTTTCCTAATAATTGTCTCGATATTTAAGAAAATATTTCAAAATGTAAATAATAGTATATGATTCTATGGATATGCGAGTCGAGGACATATTATGGCGTACTGCGCTTAATTGGAATAATTGAATCGCAAATCAGGGGGGCGATTTCAGATAAATATTAGCCTCAAGGGGGCGAAAGTTGAAAAAGTTTGGGAAGCACTGCTCTAAATCATCCGTGTGTAATAAAAATTATTGAAATTTGTTGTTCATGCGTAACAAGTTCGGTGTTCATTTAACCATCCTGTTCATTTTTCCACCCCTTCCCCTAAGACAAATGGTAAACAAACTTTATGCTGTTACACACATGTGACTTAGCAATCTGTATGTAACCTAGCGTGTTATTTGTTTCTATGCAACCACAGATTCAATTTCAATGTAACTTATTCATTTTGACAGCTCTAGATTAAGTTACATGCAAGTAAAAATGCAACACCTATGTAATGTAAACAAAGCGTAAGTTACAATGTAATAGTTTAGTAACCCAAATTGAAAATCATCAATAAGATATGCTACACATTATCTGAAATGCAACGGTAATGTAATTTGTTTTATTTTTCTAAAATATTGCATTTGTTACCAGTGCTGAGCTTTCGGTAAATTATTGGTGCAGATTTTTTCTCTTCTATTAAAAATTGATTTTTAGTAAGTTACAAGTAACTCTTGTTACAAAATTCGTAATTGTAATTTATACATCATAACCAGAAATTTTTAAATTGAGGAAGAAAAACTACAAAAAACAACCTTTGATTCAAAGAAGGGAAAATAAATGATTTTTTAAGCTAGTATGCCAATAATAACAGACACGGTATGACTCGGAAAAACATGTTTAAAACAAGGCTATACGGTTGGTGTTACCAAAAATGAGCCACATCGATCGAATAAATGGTGATTCGATTCCCGCTTCAGTCCGGAAACCTCGTCAAGACCGCATTACGACTGTGCTGCTGGGCGTTGCATGCTAGTCCGTTGTCTTGTGTGATGCTTTCTTCGAAGGGCATACCCAGACAACCAGAATGTACATATAACCAAATCACCTTTTGCGTTATGCGATGCTTATACAGTCGCCTCTCCACATCTCGATATCGAAGGGGCCATCGAGATAGGGAGAGATCGAGACATAGAACAAATTTTTAACGAATACTAGATTGAAAATCTCTCCGTTACCAGGAAAATAAAAACAAACAGATGTCATTTCGTCTTCGCAAATTGTTTCGTATCTCTAAATCTAGTCTAGTAACCTTTGATAATGTGCATATCGACATACGGAGAGAAAATTGGGAACGAAAATCACATCGAGATAGGGAGACATCGAGATAAGGAGTATATCGAGATATGGAGAGTGAAAATGTACGCAGACTGAAGGGACCGAAAAAATCATCGACATAGGGAGAGATATCGAGATGTAGAACATCGAGATGTGGAGAGTCGACTGTATGTGCAAAGTTTCACGTAAAAGATGTCGCGAAAAGGCCTTATACGTACAAACGTGGAGGCGATATACGTGCATATTTCATATGATGAAACATAACATGCAATGCGAGTTTGTAGATTTTCTTGCGAAGTAGTATGTACTCTTATGCGACTTAATTTATGATAACAAAGTTTTGACAGCTGCTATGAATTGATCCGACTTACTTTGTACAACTATATGGGACGAAATGGAATGTACGTATGAACTCATAAAAGAACGTTTTATGCGAGGAATCTCATCGATCAAACGATTTCATCCACCATGTAGTGCGGGAATGATACAGTTTGTACAAATAAACGACTTCGTTCGTATACTGCTATGCGATTTCTGGTTGTCTGGGTATCTTCCACTGGAAAAATAAATGTGTCGGTGTCCTAAAATAATGTTTCATATTCAGATATGAACAGTTCTATGGAAAATAATTTATAACAATAAAGAACAGCCTTTGATTTGAAGAAGGTAAAACATCTGATGAATATAGTAACAATTATTCATGCATTACCCCAATCGGAAGAGGACCAGCAAAATAAATTGCATCTTCATAGAATGATATTCATATCTATTTGTACCTTTTTAATCGACATACATCCACTTACAAAGTCATAGTATCATTCAACGTTAAGCGGTAATTTAATCATGTCCAGCATCACTAGCTTGCTTGACATATTTTCTTATGAAGATTGACCCTGAGGTAATTTTGAACTTCTTACGCCTTTTGCAAAACCAAGATATCTATTGCTAGAATGAATTCAAGTTTGATTTCAATTTGTTGATTGATTGATTGATTTTCAAGTTTATCATTATTTGAAAATTATGCCAATCGTCTATTATGCCTATCGTGTTTATGCCTGTATTATGCCTAATGTCCGTATGCCTAACGTATTTATGCCTGACGTCGTGCACCCTGGTCATGTAGAGGAAATATCCCAAATAAGTCTCAGCAGAATCTACCCCAATAACAATTTTAGTTTAGTTATAATACCATGAGAAAACCCGAAAGTGTTAATGAGTTTAGTCACCAAATTAGTTGAAACAGGACGGTTTCCATATGGCCTATTTATGTCAAATAACCATCTGATGATGCTTTCAAATAATTCGAATGCAAATTGATAAAATGACAGCTATTTTCAAATACTTTCTTGATGGCCGGAAACGTAAAGGTTAAAACGTTCTATTCTGCTGGAGCTGGTGTGGTGGATGTTGCCTGTGCCTCATGATGTCATCGGATTGCAACAAAAACGACAACACGACAGGAGGTGGCAAATGTCAAACGAATAAATTTGCTATCAGCACTCGACAGTCGACCGCCATTCTGGGTGGCTAGGTGTGCACTAGAGTGGATCAAGTTGAAAAAAGTTTGAAAATCCTATTTCTCTTCTCTTTTTTGTAATCTTATCGATAAAAATAGAGTGTTGTAGAATTTTCAGCAATTTCGTCTTTTATTTTATATTTTGCAGAATTTACAAATTCATTTAGGATTAAATTTGTTTGGATATTTTTTTAAGTTCCATAAACTATGAAATTTTGCAAAGCCTCATTTCTGTCAATAAGATTGTAAGGACATATGTAGAAGATTGAATGTTCAAACTTTTTTGTAATTTGAATCACCCTAGAAAACTGGTTGGTATCTCCCCGTACAAAACTCGAGGGTCGTGCACTTATTACGTCGCACATCGCCACTCGGTCCTCGGGCCGAGGTTAACTTTCAATTGAGTTTTATTTCATTTCGCGCTCGTTTGAGCAGATTTTTTTTTCTTTTGCTTTCGGGAAGCCGATAGAACACATCTGGCTTGGTTCAACTGTCGACGGGCAGTTCGAATTTTCCGCCGCTCCTTTAGTTTTTTTTTGGTGGAAAATGATTTACGAGTGGCTTAGGAAATCGAACGAAATGGGAAACGATGGGAGATTTTCCCCTTTCTTACAATCCCCCTGCATGACGTCTGCTAGACGTCATTAGGAATTAATGGCTTTTTGCATGAGTACAGAGAGAAATCCGGTCTAATTCAAGGCTAAAGAGTATCCAGGCCAGGCCCCACGTCGTCGCCTTCGTTTGGTGGGATGTTTATAACTAAACATTCCTTGAGGAGATGATGGATTCTTTCCATGGCTCTTTCCCCGTTGGGTGGTTGGGGCTTTATTACCATTATTACGTTACGATCGGGTGTGTCTGGTTGCATGGTTGATTTGATTATTTCTCAAGCGAGGAGAGATTTTCAAGTTGATTACCACATCGAGTTTCGTCAGAGTTAGTTCTGCGTCGTAAACATTTCTATCCATGTCAAGGAAGAGGAACATGTTTACGCTTCGTATATTTTACGAAATTTAATTGAGAAGATTGCTAGCATTTTAAAATCAGCTGAGAAGGTCTTTTACTTAAAAAAAATCAAATTATGATAAGAGTAAGTAGAAACGTGTGAGAAAACATTCGAATGAATCTCCTGTTAAAATTCATAAGATTTTTCTATTGAAATGGATTCTTGGATTCTCCTGTGGAAATTCGGGAGAATTACCTGTCGATATTGAAAAGAGTTTTATTTATAAAAATCAAGAAGAAGTTCTCATGAGAATTCAGAATTATCCAGTGAAAATCAGAAAAAAATATCTATGAAAACTACAGGTTTTTTTTTCGTTGAAATGTTCTGCGATTTTCCGTATAACTTTTCATGGAAGTTTGAAAGAATGATATGAAGTTTTTCATATCAAAACTCCTCCCTAATGAATGAAGAAATCTCCTAAATTTCTCGTAGAAATTCTGCTGCATTTGCAATGGATATTCTTCTAAATTTTCCGTTGAAATCCTCGTGAAAGTTCTCCTGAATTTTCCTTGTAAATTCTCCTGCATTTCCATTAAAAATCCTCCGGAATTTTCACTGGAAATTGTCCTACATTTCGCTTGTAAATTCTCACGATATTGCCTTGGAAATTATTCTGGATTTCTCTTGAATTTCTCCTGAATTACCTTTTAAAATTTTTCCGAATTTCCCTTGGAAACTCCTGAATTTCCCTTGGAAATGCTCCTGAATTTCCCATTGAAAGTCTCCTGAATTTCCCTGAGATATTCTCCTGAATTTTGCTTGTAAGTTCTCCTGAATTTCCCTTGGAAATTCTGCTTAATTCCCCTTGAAGATTCTCATGAAATTCATCCTGAATTTCTAATGGAAATTCTCTTGAATTTTCCATGGAAATTCTCCTAAATTTTTCAAGTAAATTCTCCTGAATTTCCCATAGAAATTCTCCTTAATTTTCCATGTAAATTTCCCTTGATTTTCCTTGAAAATTCTCTTGAATTTCCCTTGGAAATTCTCTTGAATTTCCCTTAGAAATTCTCTTAAGTGGAAATTCTTTTGATTTTCCCTTGGAAATTCTCCAGAATTGTCCCGTGGAAATTCCCTGATTTTCTCGAGAAAATTCTTCTGAATTTCCCGAGAAAATTCTTCTGAATTTCCCGTGGAAATTCTTCTGAAATTCCCGTGGAAATTCTCTTGAATTTCCCTTGGAAATTCTACTGAATGTCTTTTGGAATTTCTTCTGAATTTCCCTTGGAAATTTTCTGCAATTCCCATGAAAATTCTCCTGAATTTCCACAGGAAATTCTTCTGAATTTCCTCATCTCTTAGAAATTCTCTTGAATGTCTCTTGGAAATTCTTCTGAATTTCTCTTGGAAATTTTTCTGAATTTTCCTTGGAAATTCTTCTGAATTTTCCTTGGAAGTTCTTCTGAATTTTCCTTGGAAGTTCTTCTGAATTTTCCTTGGAAATTCTTCTGAATTTCCCGAGGAAATTCTCTTAAATTTCCCGAGGAAATTCTCTTGAATTTCGTATGGAAATTCCCTAAATTTCCCGAGAAAATTATTCTGAATTTCCCGAGAAAATTCTTCTGTATTTATCGTGGAAATTCTTCTGAATTTCCCGAGAAAATTCTTCTGAATTTATCGTGGAAATTCTCCTGAATTACCCTTGGAAATTGTCTTGAATTTTCCTTGGAAATTCTCTTGAATTTCCCTTGGAAATTCTCTTGAATTTCCCTTGGAAATTCTCTTGAATTTCCCTTGGAAATTCTCTTGAATTTCCCTTGGAAATTCTCTTGAATTTCCCTTGGAAATTCTCTTGAATTTCCCTTGGAAATTCTCTTGAATTTCCCTTGGAAATTCTCTTGAATTTCCCTTGGAAATTCTCTTGAACTTCCCTTGGAAATTTTCCTTGGAAATTCTCCTGAATTTTCCTTGGAAATTCTCCTGAATTTTCCTTGGAAATTCTCCTGAATTTTCCTTGGAAATTCTCCTGAATTTTCCTTGGAAATTCTCCTGAATTTCCCTTGGAAATTCTCCTGAATTTTCCTTGGAAATTATTCCAGGATAATTTCCAAGGAAAATTCAGGAGAATTTCCAAGGGAAATTCAGGAGAATTTCCAAGGGAAATTCAGGAGATTCAGGAGGAATTCTCCTGAATTTCCCTTGGAAATTCTCCTGAATTTCCCTTGGAAATTCTCCTGAATTTCCCTTGGAAATTCTCCTGAATTTCCCTTGGAAATTCTCCTGAATTTTCCTTGAAAATTCTCCTGAATTTTCCTTGGAAATTCTCCTGAATTTTCCTTGGAAATTCTCCTGAATTTTCCTTGGAAATTCTCCTGAATTTCCCTTGGAAATTCTCCTGAATTTCCCTTGGAAATTCTCCTGAATTTCCCTTGGAAATTCTCCTGAATTTCCCTTGGAAATTCTCCTGAATTTCCCTTGGAAATTCTCCTGAATTTCCCTTGGAAATTCTCCTGAATTTCCCTTGGAAATTCTCCTGAATTTCCCTTGGAAATTCTCCTGAATTTCCCTTGGAAATTCTCCTGAATTTCCCTTGGAAATTCTCCTGAATTTCCCTTGGAAATTCTCCTGAATTTCCCTTGGAAATTCTCCTGAATTTCCTTGGAAATTCTCCTGAATTTCCTTTGGAAATTCTCCTGAATTTCCTTTGGAAATTCTCCTGAATTTCCTTTGGAAATTCTCCTGAATTTCCTTTGGAAATTCTCCTGAATTTCCTTTGGAAATTCTCCTGAATTTCCTTTGGAAATTCTCCTGAATTTCCCTTGGAAATTCTCCTGAATTTCCCTTGGAAATTCTCCTGAATTTCCCTTGGAAATTCTCCTGAATTTCCCTTGGAAATTCTTCCTGAATTTCCCTTGGAAATTCTCCTGAATTTCCCTTGGAAATTCTCCTGAATTTCCCTTGGAAATTCTCCTGAATTTTCCCTTGGAAATTATCCTGAATTTCCCTTGGAAATTCTCCTGAATTTCCCTTGGAAATTCTCCTGAATTTCCCTTGGAAATTCTCCTGAATTTCCCTTGGAAATTCTCCTGAATTTCCCTTGGAAATTCTCCTGAATTTCCCTTGGAAATTCTCCTGAATTTCCCTTGGAAATTCTCCTGAAATTTCCCTTGGAAATTCTCCTGAATTTCCCTTGGAAATTCTCCTGAATTTCCCTTGAAATTCTCCTGAAATTTCCCTTGGAAATTCTCCTGAATTTCCCTTGGAAATTCTCCTGAATTTCCCTTGGAAATTCTCCTGAATTTCCCTTGGAAATTCTCCTGAATTTCCCTTGGAAATTCTCCTGAATTTCCCTTGGAAATTCTCCTGAATTTCCCTTGGAAATTCTCCTGAATTTCCCTTGGAAATTCTCCTGAATTTCCCTTGGAAATTCTCCTGAATTTCCCTTGGAAATTCTCCTGAATTTCCCTTGGAAATTCTCCTGAATTTCCTTTGGAAATTCTCCTGAATTTCCTTTGGAAATTCTCCTGAATTTCCTTTGGAAATTCTCCTGAATTTCCTTTGGAAATTCTCCTGAATTTCCTTTGGAAATTCTCCTGAATTTCCTTTGGAAATTCTCCTGAATTTCCCTTGGAAATTCTCCTGAATTTCCCTTGGAAATTCTCCTGAATTTCCCTTGGAAATTCTCCTGAATTTCCCTTGGAAATTCTCCTGAATTTCCCTTGGAAATTCTCCTGAATTTCCCTTGGAAATTCTCCTGAATTTCCCTTGGAAATTCTCCTGAATTTCCCTTGGAAATTCTCCTGAATTTCCCTTGGAAATTCTCCTGAATTTCCCTTGGAAATTCTCCTGAATTTCCCTTGGAAATTCTCCTGAATTTCCCTTGGAAATTCTCCTGAATTTCCCTTGGAAATTCTCCTGAATTTCCCTTGGAAATTCTCCTGAATTTCCCTTGGAAATTCTCCTGAATTTCCCTTGGAAATTCTCCTGAATTTCCCTTGGAAATTCTCCTGAATTTCCCTTGGAAATTCTCCTGAATTTCCCTTGGAAATTCTCCTGAATTTCCCTTGGAAATTCTCCTGAATTTCCCTTGGAAATTCTCCTGAATTTCCCTTGGAAATTCTCCTGAATTTCCCTTGGAAATTCTCCTGAATTTCCCTTGGAAATTCTCCTGAATTTCCCTTGGAAATTCTCCTGAATTTCCCTAGGAAATTCTCCTGAATTTCCCTTGAAAATTCTCCTGAATTTCCCTTGGAAATTCTCCTGAATTTCCCTTGGAAATTCTCCTGAATTTTCCTAGGGAATTCTCCCCTGAATTTCCCTTGGAAATTCCCCCCTGAATTTCCCTTGGATATTCTCCTGAATTTCCCTTGGAAATTCTACTGCATTTCCCTTGGAAATTCTCCTGAATTTCCCTTGGAAATTCTCCTGAATTTCCCTTGAAAATTCTCCCCAAATTCCCTTGGAAATTCTCCCCAAATTCCCTTGGAAATTCTCCCGATTTTCCCTTGGAAACTCTCCCAAATTTCCCTTTGAAGCTCTCCTGAATTTTCCTCGGAAATTCTCTTGGAAATTCTCCGGAATTTCCCTTGGAAATTCTCCGGAATTTCCCTTGGAAATTCTCCGGAATTCCCCTTGGAAATTCTCCCGAATTTCCCTTGGAAATTCTCCCGAATTTCCCTTGGAAATTCTCCCGAATTTCCCTTGGAAATTCTCGCGAATTTTTCTTGGAATTTCTCCATTATTTCCCTTGGCAATTCTCCAAAATTTCACTTGCAGATTCTCTGAAATTTCCTTTGGAAATTCTCCGAAATTTCCCTTGGAAATTCTCTTGAAATTCTTCTCCTTTGGAAATTCTCTGAATTTCCCTTGGAAATTCTTCTGAATTTCCCTTGGAAATTTTTCTGAATTTCCTTGAAAATTCTTCTGAATTTCCCTTGGAAATTCTTCTGAATTTCCCTTGGAAATTCTTCTGAATTTCCCATGGATATTCTCCAGAATTTCCCATGGATATTCTCCTGAATTTCCCTTGGAAATTCTCCTGAATTTCCCTTGGAAATTCTCCTGAATTTCCCTAGGAAATTCTCCTGAATTTCCCTTGAAAATTCTCCTGAATTTCCCTTGGAAATTCTCCTGAATTTCCCTTGGAAATTCTCCTGAATTTTCCTAGGGAATTCTCCCCTGAATTTCCCTTGGAAATTCCCCCCTGAATTTCCCTTGGATATTCTCCTGAATTTCCCTTGGAAATTCTACTGCATTTCCCTTGGAAATTCTCCTGAATTTCCCTTGGAAATTCTCCTGAATTTCCCTTGAAAATTCTCCCCAAATTCCCTTGGAAATTCTCCCGATTTTCCCTTGGAAACTCTCCCAAATTTCCCTTTGAAGCTCTCCTGAATTTTCCTCGGAAATTCTCTTGGAAATTCTCCGGAATTTCCCTTGGAAATTCTCCGGAATTTCCCTTGGAAGTTCTCCGGAATTCCCCTTGGAAATTCTCCCGAATTTCCCTTGGAAATTCTCCCGAATTTCCCTTGGAAATTCTCCCGAATTTCCCTTGGAAATTCTCGCGAATTTTTCTTGGAATTTCTCCATTATTTCCCTTGGCAATTCTCCAAAATTTCACTTGCAGATTCTCTGAAATTTCCTTTGGAAATTCTCCGAAATTTCCCTTGGAAATTCTCTTGAAATTCTTCTCCTTTGGAAATTCTCTGAATTTCCCTTGGAAATTCTTCTGAATTTCCCTTGGAAATTTTTCTGAATTTCCTTGAAAATTCTTCTGAATTTCCCTTGGAAATTCTTCTGAATTTCCCTTGGAAATTCTTCTGAATTTCCCATGGATATTCTCCAGAATTTCCCATGGATATTCTCCAGAATTTCCTTTGGAAATTCTCCGGAATTTCCTTTGGAAATTCTCCGGAGGTTCCTTTGAAAATTCTCCGGAATTTCCCTTGGAAATTCTCCGGAATTTCCCTTGGAAATTCTCCGGAATTTCCCTTGGAAATTCTCCGGAATTTCCCTTGGAAATACTCCAGTTTCTCTTTGTTTGCGATTCAAATTCAGAAGAGCAAATAAGCTTCACCCTAATAGGCCGTTACAACAAGATGCTGATGATGATGACCATATTTGCGCGCCACAAGTATTAAAATGTGCAAACGAGTAATGGGTGCTGAGGCGACGAACACGTGCCCATTCCACGATATTCGTTCAAGCAATGGATGGGTGATGGAGCGGAAACTATTCGACCGGCTGAGATCATGCATGCATTCAGGAATGGAAGAAGCAAGGTGTAGTGCAGTGTCAATATAGATAAAATTTGCTCATCTCATTCGACGAAGCCCGGCAGATACTGACTGACCATACATTGGCTCGTGGTGCGCAATATCAGCCTGGCGAAACCGATCGCACATACGAACACATGTAGGTTTACACATATTTGCACTTGTTGCGATTGTTTATTCGGTGAGTCGTGAGAAAATCGCGAAACGTCGGAAGAAGGAAAAATGGAACGAGAATTGCTAGCTGGGTGCATGGGAATAATATGATATAATGATGATGAAGAAGATATGGCGATGGAAATGACATCATCAATGACTCGTTTTCGAGCAGAATTAGGTTGTGTGCCAACGGCAAGTTGCGATTCTTATAACCAAATTATTCCAATTGGTGATGACAGTATCATCGTCATGCATTGCAAGCATGCAACAAGTTCAATTTAAAGAAACTTTTTCCAGATGAAACCAACACGAATAACCAATAGGAATTTGCGGAAAAAAAATCTTGCTAAGTCAGGGGAAGTTTTTTTTGGTGATTCGATGGGATTTCCTCTGGAAATTCTAAGGAAAAGTTGAATCACTTTCCTGGGGAAATTCGGTGAAAATTCCTGAAAAAATTAACAATATTTCCTGTGGAAATTCGAAAACATTGCACATTGCAAACATTTCAAGTTTTTTGCTTTGGAAATTCGAAGGAATTTCATACGGCAATTTAAAGTAACGGATTTGAAGAAAACTTCTGTCAAAAATATAACTTTTAGAAATTCGAAAAAATAGGAAAATATTTTCTGTGGAAATTCAAAAACATTGCTGGTGAAAAAGTTTTGTTTGGAAATCCTCGAAGGAATATCCTACGGTAATTTGTAAGTAATTTTCTGTGGAAATTAGTAGAAATTCTGTGAAAATCAAAAAAAAAATGTAGAAATTCTAAGATATATTCTATGGAAACTCAAAGGAGTTTGGTACGGAAATTTGAAAAATTTGTCTATGGAACTTTGACGAAACTAGATAAATACTGGTTAAAATTTCGTAGAATTTCCCCTAAAAACTACGAAAGGTAAACAGTAATTGCTTCATTGCTTCGTCCGTTCAGCTTTATCAAATATCTTTTCTCCTTCATTCTAATCACACGATCGTTGATCATCATCTTTACATCGTTCAGACAAAAAAATATGTCTTTACCGTTTCGAATTGCAAGAAAGCGCCTTCTTTCTCAGCTAATCGAAACCGCAAGAATCAATCAAATCGATCCGTGCTTGATCGATGGCCATGTGAACGATCGATCTTACTGGTGAGACTTACTGGTCGAAAGAGGAACGTCGTTATTTTGTCGGGAAGTGAACCCAAAGCCAATCCCCGATCAGCTCTATCTCACGAGATTAAGAAACAAGCATTAAGCAAACGAGACGAGAATGACAAGTTATCTACTTTACTTGGCTTCGCCCTCTGATTGCGGTGGCTTAAATTACCTCCTTCGATCCGATTCCCTTCTACGTTTCGTCATATGGTGATTGAAATTCGGCAACAGGTGTGGGAAACTTCCCGTCGTTTGATTGAACTATTTGGTTTGTTAAACTACCAATCAAAACTCATGTCAAACTTGCCGATCAACGACCGATCGCCAATGCGATACGACGAAAGACAACGAGCTGAATTTGAATTTCCGATCGGTTGCCCTCCTTTACCTACCCACATTTGTTATTGGGCTTGCTTGGTGTGAATGCTAATGATGTCGACCTCGATCAGTGTGCCGTCGTTCCGTTTCAGAGATCAAATCCGATCGTTTGTCTATCGTCTAGATATACAAATCTGATAACACTAGGTGGAAAAATCAAAACCTTTTTGACGCACTTTGACTATTTGCAAGGAATACAATAGATTAGTGGCCTTCTATTGGTAACGTCCGCGACTACAAAGCTAATCCATGCTGAAGGTATTGGGTTCGATTCCCGGTCGGTCCAGGATCTTTTCGTAATGAGAATTACCTTGACTTCCCTGGGGCATAGACTATTATCGTATTTGCCAGACGATATACGAATGTAATTGATGGACCTTCCTTAGTAAAAATCCATTGAAGCTATCACAGATGGTCTAAAGTGCGAAAACCAGTGTTGCCTGGTGTAATGCGTGCTATGCCCAGCCAGAGTCACACCTTTATCTATGAGCCTATTATAGTCTACTCGACTCACATTGATATTGAAACCCGGTGCTTTGGAATTTCGTGGTCAATGGCAAGTCGCGTGCTCCGTCGTCGTGTCTATGACCTAATAGCTCGCTCGTCGCGGCCAAATACCGGAAGTGGCCCGCAAAGTGTCGTCTTCCCTTTAAAAAAAGTAAGTCGCATCGCTTCGCCGTCTTTCGGTCCTTGGTGAAGTTGAAGAGCGCAGCTTGATAATTTGATTAGCGGTGTCGCGGCAATGCAGTTTGTAGGTATAAGACTTTCACACTTCCCAGACACGGCCCAGGCTGGGCTCAGATTGCGGTAAATGCGATTAGGAATGTACCACTGCCGGCAATACCTACGGCAACGATGATGGTGGTTGACATCGAGATGCAAGCGAGATTGAGGTTAGGTTTGCGCGACAACGGTGATGTCGACTACCAAAGGGAATGCGATAAGATGAAATTTGATTTCGCTTTATGAAGAGCAGGGCGGAATCGGCGATAAAGCTGTGTAATCGATCAATGAGATAAGGCGACAGCTTACTCGATTTAGTTGATGGGGTTTAATGAAAATTCTCATTGCATCTTCTGGTTAGAAAAAGCTTTTCAAATGAGTGTTTTAAAAAAAATATTGTTCCCCATTTAGTTTTTTACCATTTTTTAGTTTTAAGTGAATGTGAACATGAGTTGACTTGATTTCAAATATTTTATGGGTGACAAAATGTCGAACTCTATAACGTCGAATGCCAAAACGTCGAAATGAAAAAAATGGAAGGAAACGAATTTTTTTATAAGAATTATGCTCTTATAAAAAAATAAATAATTCACTATGTGCCAAACGAACACGATGTGAAAAAATCATTCTTGTAGTAGGCCTTGAACGGGTAAGACGTTTTTTTTCCATCATCTGACATTTTTCTCTTTTCAGGAGAATTTTTTTCAAGATTCTGGAAATACGACTCCTGTGTGGTGCGAAATCGGATGTTATTTGCAACAAACTTATAAATGCGATGTCAAAAATATAACAAATTTAGTTATAAATTTGTTACTAAAAATATAACAAGTTGAGAACAAAGCCATCTTGATAACAAAATTTTATCAACTTCTGTTATTTTTAACAGCTGCTGATAGAAACGTGTTATAATCTTGTTATTTGGTTCTGGTCGGGAATACAAACAAGATTTCCTGAACGGCGTGTTTGAAGAAGAAGGTGAAGATTCGATTTGGATCTTGAGTTCCTGTGTGGTGCGGTTTAGAAGTTCCTGTGTGGCGCGGTAGGAGAAGTTTTAACGGGTGTTATTTGGCGCGAAAGAAGAAGATTTGGTGCGTGTGCTGGTCGAATTTGGATCGTGTGGTCCGATTGTAATCCTGTGTGGTGTGTGATTGGAGTTCCTGTGTGGCGCGGAAGGAGATTTCAAGCGTTGGTGGCATTCGATCCATCGAAAGCTAGAGGATTTAGCAAGCTTGAAATATTAAGTATCTTTTCGTTTTATTTAATTAGTGTAACTTTTTTTTTTGTATTATTTTTTCTGTTGCTCCTCGACTATGGATGTTGAAGGAAATGACTCTGTTTTAAAAGGTGATCCACCTCCTGGTACATCTTCCTCATTTGAAAAGTCATTTCGTATTAAAATTTATCCGGCTTCTTTTTCTGGGCCGTATGTAGTATTCTTTCGGAAAAAAGAGAAACCGATTAACGTTTTACTAATTTGTGCCAAAGTTTATGAAAATTTTTCATCAGTCAAGGAAATCAAAAAGATTTCTCTTGATAAATTGAGAATTGTTTTTGGTTCTCGTGATGAAGCGAATTCCCTTCTTGAATCTCAGCTTTTTTCTGGGTCATATCGTGTATATGCACCATGTGATTTCTGTGAAAGCAGTGGTGTAATATACGATGAATCTTTAGAATGTGATGGTATTAAAAATCATGGCAATGGTATTTTTAAAAATAAATCTATACCGCCAGTAAACATTTTAGATTGCCAACGCTTATCCAAGCTTCTTTTGAATGACAAAGGAATTGTATTAAAATTACTTTTGCTGGATCAGTTCTTCCAGATTTTGTTCAGGTAGATGGAGTAATGTAAGACTTTATCTCCCAAAATTAATGCACTGCGAGAGATGCCTTCTTTTTGGACATACTATTAAATTTTGCTCTAATAAACCCAAATGTTCTAAATGTGGATTATCACATTTAGCTTCTGATTGTAATAAAAAACCAGACATTTGTGTTTATTGTAATCAAAAACATAATTCATTGAAAGATTGCTCTGTTTACATAAAAAACCAACTAAAATTAATCAGAAATTAAAAAGTAGAAATCAATTATCGTATTCAGAAATTTTAAAAAATTCCGAAGATATTTCTGCTCCCAATATATATGAATCTTTAAGTGATGATGAGCAAGATGATTCTCCTGATTCGGTCAATTTTGTTTACAAACCCCCTTCTAAAAGAAAGCGCATTCAAAAATCTGCTACAAATGCTCAAAATAATTTCAGTCCTGATACTAAATCATTTGATAAACATTTTCCACGTTTAAATTTATCTGCATCGCGAACAGTACCTGGATTTCAACGTGTTGATTCGGATCCATCAAACAGTAATTTTAATGCAAACGTAGAAGCAAATGATGATACCAGTGCCAATGATAAAACTTCAATTTTAGGAATTTTGGAAGAATTAGTTGAATTTTTGGGATTTAATGATTTTTGGAAAAAGATTATCAAAATGATTTTACCATTTATTGCTTCTTTACTTGATAAGCTGAATTCATTTGGTCCCTTCATTGCTTCATTGTTTTCGTCGTAATGGCTTCGAATGTGAAGAGTAACTTGAAAATTTTGCAATGGAATTGCCGTAGCATTATTCCTAAAATAGATAGATTGAAAGCTTTAATTAGTTATAACAATATAGACATTTTTTGTTTGAATGACGTGGTTAACTAGTTCCAAATTTTTGCGTATTCCCAAATTTAATATCATAAGAAAAGATAGGGATACTCCATATGGGGGAGTTTTGATTGGCATCAAAAATGATTTGGAGTTTAAATATTTGGATTTTGCATTTGATGTACAATTTGAATATGTTATTATTTCTGTGAAACATAACGAATGTACATTTTGTATTATTTGTTTATATACTCCCCCTAATTCAACTTTTTCAATTTCTGAACTTAAAATGGCTTTAGATAATGTTCCTGCTCCTTTTTTTTATTTTAGGCGATTTCAACGCTTATAATTATTCTTGGGGTAGTGATAGAACTGAAGGTCGGGGTTCTTTATTAATGGATTTAATTGATGAATTTAATTTAAATATCCTCAATGATGGTTCTTTTACAAGAATTGCTGTTCCACCCTTGCAAAATTCATGTATTGATTTGTCTTTATGTTCGAGTATTTTATCTTTTATATCATCTTGGAAGATAATCAATGACCCAAATGGAAGTGATCATCTTCCTATTTTAATTCAAGTTACTAATAATGAAAATTTGGAAAACCAAAATTTACATGATTTTACAAAATATGTGGACTGGACAAAATTTTCCGATATAATTTCAATGTCGTTAGTTAATTTAGAAAACTGTAGTTCTGTAGTTGAAAATTATGATCAATTCATCAAAATTTTAATTGAATGTTTACTCAAGTCTCAGAAAAGGAAAATAATTTCACATACTCAACGGGAAAGGCGTCCCACTTTTTGGCGGGATAATGATTGTTCTAATGCTTTGAAGAATAAATCTAAGGCTTTTAAAACATTTCGTCGATTTTGCACAAGAGAAAACTATTTGATATATTGTAGGGAAGAAGCTTTATTTACACGTATTACTAAATTTAAAAAGAGGAATTATTGGAAGAATTTTATTAGTAATCTAGATAAAGAAACTTCCTTACCTACTTTGTGGACTTTTGCAAGAAATTTGAGAAATCGAGATAGTTCTTCGCCTGTCGTATTGGAATATTCCGATAACTGGATTGATCAGTTTGCATCTAAAATTTGTCCTGATTTTGTTCCTCGTTCTATTACTTTTAAAAATAATAACAATATTAATTATTTTCCAGAGTTAAGTTCTCGATTTACATTAGAAGAATTAAATTTGGCTTTATTTATTACTAAAAATACAGCTCCAGGTATTGATAATATTAAATTTATTGTTCTTAAAAATTTACCTTTTGAAGGAAAAAATCATTTGCTATCCTTATACAATTCTTTCCTTATTCAAAATATTTGTCCATTGGAATGGCGTTCAATTAAAGTAGTAAGTATTCTAAAACCTGGAAAAGATCCTGATTTGTTTGATAGTCGTAGACCAATAAGTTTATTATCTTGTCTTCGTAAATTAATGGAAAGAATGATTTTGAATCGTCTTGAATTGTGGGCTGAAAAAAATAATATTTTTTCTTCATCACAATTTGGTTTCAGAAAAGGTCGAGGTACTCGAGATTGCACAGCTCTTTTAGCTTCTCAAATACAACTTTCTTTCAACAGAAAACAAGATGTTATTTCTACATTTTTAGATGTTTCTGGCGCATATGATTCAATACTTATTGATTTGCTTATTCAAAAAATGAATAATTATAAAGTTCCTTCGATTTTATCCAATTTCATTCACAATTTATTTTCATTTAAAATTATGCATTTTTATCATAATGGTTCATCAAAAATGTCCCGTTATAGTTATTTTGGCCTTCCTCAAGGATCTTGTTTGAGTCCATTTTTATATAACTTGTTTACAAGTGATATTTCAGACATAATACCTAATAATTGTCATTTAATTCAGTTTGCTGATGATAAGGTTATTCCTGTAAGTGGGAAAAATAGAGAAATTATTCGCCATTTTATGCAAATTTGTTTAGATAATATTGGATTATGGGCTTTCAATAATGGTTTTACTTTTTCAGTTCCGAAATCTAAATTTATTATATTTTCACGTAAATATTCCACCATAAGTGTAAGTTTATATCTAAATGGGTTTGAAATTGAACAGGTATGTGAGTATAAATATCTAGGCATTTGGTATGATTCCAAATTGAATTGGAATTCACATATTACATATATTCAAAAAATTTGTTCAAAAAGAATTAATTTTCTTCGCACCATTACAGGTACTTGGTGGGGAGCTCATCCTTCTGATATGATTACTCTTTACAAAACTACAATACGTTCTGTTTTGGAATATGGATGTTTTACTTTTGGTTCAGCTACTCAAACTTATTTTTCAAAACTTGAAAAAATCCTAATTCGTTGTTTAAGAATTTGTTTAAAATTAATGAATTCCACTCATACTAAATATGTTGAAGTTTTAGCTGGCGTAGTTCCACTTAAATTTCGTTATAATGAATTAAATTGTAAATTCCTAATTCAATGCTTTAGTAATAATCATCCAATAATTGGAATTTTGAAAGATATACGTGAAATAAACCCCACATGTAAATTGTTGAGCTCATTTAATTATACAATTACAGAAAATATTGTTCCATTTGTTTCCAATATGTTTTATGATTGTAACATAAATATCCACTCTTTCCATCCTTTGATTGATTTATCTTTACACATTGAATTGAAACAACTTCCAAATCATGTGCATCGTCATTTTTCAAATTTATTATTAGAGCGTAAATTTAATGGATTTGATAGAAAGCAAATATTTTATACAGATGGATCGCTCATTAATAATAATGCTGGTTTTGGTGTCTATCATGTAGACGTTACTCATTTTTTCAAATTGCAATCTCCTTGTTCCATTTTTATTGCCGAATTGATTGCTTTGTATTTTACATGTAACTTAATTAAAGAGTGCTCTCCAAATGTTTTCATTATATGTACTGATAGTATGAGTTGTATAAATGCTATTAAATCCATTAATTTTCATTATAAGACACACCATTTGTTATTATTGTTGAGAAGTTTGTTTATTTATATCGCATTAATATTGTAGATTCTAATTTATGTGACTGTGGCGAGTCTTATCAAGATATTGATCACATTATTTTTCATTGCAAGAATTATGTTTTACCTAGAAAGAAAATTCTTGATGATTGTCAAACATTAGGCCACTCTGTACCTTCATCCATTCGTGATATTATTGGCAGTAAATCTCTTTCTATGATGAAAATTATTTTTGAGTATTTAAATGAAATTTGTTATGTTGTATGATACCGCCTTTTTCAATTATCTTTTCAGAGTTCAAGAAATCTATCTCATCGTTTGTCCGTTGGCCACCACAGCTTATTGATGTTCTCCCTTCAAGATCTTGGCTCTGTTATGGATTATTAAAATCTGCTAAAAACACGAGTTTAAGGAAATGAGGCTTGCGGGGAAATTCCAAGGGAAATTCCGGGGAATTTCCAAGGGAATTTCCAAGGGAAATTCCGGGGAATTTCCAAGGGAAATTCCGGGAAATTTCCAAGGGAAATTCCGGGGAATTTCCAAGGGAAATTCCGGGGAATTTCCAAGGGAAATTCCGGGGAATTTCTAAGGGAAATTCCGGGGAATTTCCAAGGGAAATTTCGGGGAATTTCCAAGGAAAATTCAGGGGAATTTTCAAGGGAAATTCCGGACAATTTCCAAGGGAAATTCCGGAGAATTTCCAAGGGAAATTCAGGAGAATTTCCAAGGGAAGTTCCGGAGAATTTTCAAGGGAAAATCAGGAGAATTTCCAAGGGAAATTTGGGAGAATTACCAAGGGAAAATCCGGAGAATTTCCAAGGGAAATTCCGGAGAATTTCCAAGGGAAATTCCGGAGAATTTTTAAGGGAAATTCAGAAGCATTTCCATGGGAAATGCCATGGAAAATTCAGATGAATTGCCATGAAAAATGCTGTAGAATTTCTATATGAAATTCAGAATAATTTCAATGAGCGAATGGAAGGGATATTCAAGCGAATTTCCAAGGGAAATTGAAACGTATTTCCAAGGGAAATTCAGGATAATTTCCGACTGTATTTTTCTTCTTCTTCTTCTTCTTCTTCTTGTTCTTGTTTTTCCTGTGGTGCAAGCTATTCGTTTAACAACTTCTGTTTGTGACCCGATAACAACTCCATATATCGATGTGAAAAATTTATCATATAATTCTACATATGTAGTGCACAATCGATTAAATTTTCAGCTTCATCAGTTAACTAAAACTCGAGATTTGCTTTTGCAAAGTTTTGATGAAAATTGTTAGAGTGAGACAAAAGATAGGGAAAATAACACGGTCTACCGTATAACCTTGAAACAAACTGAACTAAGCACATCTTTTTACAATAATAAAAAATTGAAAAAAAAATACTTTTAACCAAAATTAGTTTTGTTCTTAAACCAACTTTTCAATATTGAAGAGAATGTCGCCTGTGACACCTTTAAATCTTAATAGTTTTAGCTCAAACTTTGAGGTTTGTCTTTTTATATGATCTTAATTTTAGAAGAGCACACGAACTTTTGGAATTGAGAACTTTTGAAAAATAAGCCGCACCCTAGTGCTTATGCCTGCCGGAGTCACACTGGTTAATTTGATTTAATTTTTATGAGCAGGCAGTACATGCTCTCGGTACTCTGTTCGGTCGATGGCTGGAATTCATTACTTTTTTTCAAACCGGTGTTGCCCGTTCGAGGCTTCGTCTGATAAGATTATAGCTAAATGACTCTTATGGCGGAGTCGTGAACGGGCTCGTGTATTGATCGCTACACACCGTGCGGTGATCTCATCGTTGTCCTAAAGCAGATTATCACAATCGCAAATTCCGCCAAAAATTGGTTCCGTCGGTCGGTTGTATTTACACCGAAAAGTTTTTAACGCTTTTCTTGGGGCGTGGGATTTGACAAATTATACCTCTCAAAACAAATCTTCGGTCGGCAAAACTTTTCGGACGTTCTGTTTATTTTACCAATTTTCCGCCGTCTGGCGAGCATCAACATCATCATGGCAGCAGTGTTCCAGCGTGATGCCGTACGTGTTAGGATTTCGCGCTAAATATTGGAATCAATTAGTAGTAAACAATAAAACTGGTCATGTTCGCATAGTCGACGTAACCACCAGCACTATCTTTGCTGGAAAAATGCGTTTTTATGCGACCAAACAGTAAGTTTGATTAACGAGTATATGTATGAACTGACGTAAGCACCAGATAACTATCATAGCAACCTGGTTTGTACGTCAAACTATCCGAACAAAAGCTTAACAAAACGTATGTTTGTTCGTCAATCCATGTCAATCCTTTTCCAGTTATTATTCAAACATTTTCGAACAATTAAGTGCTGTTCGCAAGTCCTACGAGTGTGTTATTAGGTAAAGAATACATTGCAAAAGAAAAAAAAATGTATTTTGATCATATTGACGCTTGCGTCAACTATGCGAACATGGACAGAACAGTGGGAAACTACGAGTGACTGGCCGCATGCATAGAATTCGCATTGTCGGATTTTTTCGCAGTCTCCAGTTGAGTTCTAGATCCGATCGTGATCCGCTTCCATCGCATTTACGTATAGATTGGTGATAGGTTTTGTACTGTAACTTACCCCGGCGCAATCTGTAGTTGCCTTTAGTTCCGATCGTCAAGTCGCGCCGGCCGGTTGGCTTTGTTTTGTAAACAGAGCGTGAACACGTGGCGGTGATTCAGTTTCGGAGAGATCGACGACAGATTAATTAACCGCGCGGCTACAACAAGTGTGTACCTACAAGTGATTACGTGTGTGGGACGGTTTATGGTGCCGACGAAGCAATGGAAGTGTAAGTGGAGTGCTGAGTGGTAATAGGAGGCATGGAGACTTGTATGTAATGAGCAAACTGTATTCCAACTTTTATGTTTAGGGTTTGAACGTGATTTCAATATAAATGGTGAAACCACTTTCATTCAATACCAGTTAGCTCGAAACGTGTGGTACTGACCATTTCATTTAATAATTATCAGACGTAAATGAGCCCATTTATAGAAATCCATCCATTCTGGTCACTAATTGGTCACTCGTAGTAGATGGAAAAGAAGCTGACGAAGATTCTTAGTTTATGAGGTTAAGATAATTTGTTCTTACAAGATTATATCATAGCAGCAAGCTACATACGCTTTCCATGTTAGCAATCACGGTAGTCGACACGTTTTCTCCAATACTCGGAAGTGCTTCCCTTAAGGCGAAGTAGGCCGTCATTGAAATTCGTTCGCGTCGTTGATGATTGTTGCTAATTCATCTCACGATTTCGAATCAAAGAAAATGCGTTGGTTTTGCACTGACACACCTGAAAAAGTATCAGCATACTTTATGCATGTTAGCGCGTACAGTGATACTTTTTCAAGTCAATATAAACTATCATGGCTGAGTTTTATCGCTTTGAAATGCCAGCAGAAAAATCATCATTGTTGCCAAAACTAATGACGGGCTACTTAGCCTTAATAGTTCAAAACACGAGCGATCAAACGAATGTCGGAAAGAAAAATGTCAATTGAATGCCTCTGATCACGATCGCGTCGCTAAGAAATGTTGCGGTTTTGTTTATTTCTATCATTTTTCGTAATAGGCGCTGTATGTGTGTCACATTCAACATAACAAGATCAAACTATTCATATGTCCGAACTCTATGTAAAACTTATGATTTATTCAAATGTCATCGTGTCAGACGACATTCAATCAGGCTTGGGAACTGTGATCACAATTTGCCACAGTTCATCGATTCTGCCAGTCAACCAAAACACAAAGCAGCAGCGTTGCGCTGCCAACGGTTCACACACTGCTTGACTGTTTTTGTCTCTCCACTATGACCGTTTTCGGGCAGCCATCTCGAGGTGAATGATTGAAAAAATGTTAAATAATTCAATCGCTAATATGTCGCTTGTGTTTTCAACTAATTGAAATCTATTAGCGCTAACAGCAAGAGCACAATCATTCCGTTGCGATACATATAAACAAGTACAATTTCATGCTGCCTTTATCGAGCAAAAATGCAAAACCCCGAAAACCGGAAAAATCGTGTCACCACTGGGCTCGGGTCATTTCGCATTCGGGTTTGAAAAAACGTTGCGAAGAAGAAGATTACAGTTTTTAAAAGCCATGACATTTTTTTTTTTTTTTTTTTGAACGGTCATGGTTTGCTTTGGATTTTGATGGTCGTGTAGAAAAATGCGAATGTCGAGGTGGTAAATGTTTGCTACAGTACATTTCCCATCCCTGCATTCAATTGACTTTTTTATGTGTTTCTCGATGTTCATTCTACCGCTCGTGCTGTGTGTGAGAGGTGACGGTAGCGGATGAGTGTAGAGAAATTCTATGACTGTTGGAAGCGAACGGGAAGTGGGAGTGGGCTTCGTAGCCGTGCGGTTAGTGTCACCGAGGCATTTAGCCGCATCGTGCTACGGAGTGTGGGTTCGATTCCCGCTTCAGGCTGAAAAACTTTTCGAAAGAAATGTTTTCCGACTGTGCCACTGGGCGTTGCATGCTAGTCCGTTGTCTAGTGTGGTGCTTCCTTCAAAGGGCAAATAGCTCACTGAAAGCATTAACGTGTAGTGTCTTTTTAACGAACGTTGCGAAAAATGTCGAATGTTTACAGCACTGAATCGGATGCAATCGAAATTTTCACATTGAAAACTATTGGGAATAATTTATACATTACCTGACAATCCTAGATTAAAAATCAGATCTCATTCTTCCTTTTGTTGTTTTTTTATTTGTTTTAAAGTTCTCTAAAACAAAAACTCGTGTGCTTTTCTGAATTCAAATCACATTAAAAGAGAAACCTCAAAGCTCGAGTCAAAAATATTAAGATTTAGAGGTGAAGGTGGATTTAAAAGTTATTAAATATGACATTCAGTGAAGTCTTCATAACTTAGTTATTTCCAAACCAATTTACAAGTTTTTAGCATCATTCTAAAACACTAAATTTACGAAAAGTTTGTAGTACATCAAATTTGTCTAAAATCAAAACTAGTCTTGATTAAAAGTAGTTTTCTCTCAATATTCTTTGTTTAACATAACTTTTTTAAATCGTGTATACGACACATTTAATTTAAAAATGTTTTGACCTAATTATTTAACAAAAACTGCTGAACACATAATTTTTCAATAAAAAAGGCAATAAAATTCTTCGCACTTTTTAATTTTTTTTCGCCGGAAATTACATTTTTACCATTAAGCTGAAGTTTATAAAGCATCTGAAGGTTAAACAAACGGGAATACCGAAATTTCGGTTTTTCTTGTCTCTTTTCTACAATGTTGACAATGTCAAACAACTGAATGCAGGAAAACAAGTACGACGGTGAGCCTCATTGACTCATGTACCGAAATTTTCTAACAAATTCAATTTTAGTGCTAAAATCATCTCTAAAATAAAATAATTGTGGAATCCCATTTCGGGGTGAAATTGATCACTTGTCAATGCGATTATTATTAGTTTTTTAAACATCTCTACATACTGAGTTTGAGCTCTCTGAATCCAAATATTCTTAACAATACAATATTAATAGGAATAATGAATTACAGTCGACTCTCCACAACTCGATGTTCTATAACTCGATATACTCTATAAGTCGATGGATTTTTCGGTCCCTTCAACTTTCCACATATCGTGCTCTCCATAAGTCGAAATTTCTATAACTCGATATCTCCACTCAGTGGCGCGGGAAGTGGGTAGGACAGGTAGGACATGTACTACGCACAAAAACACCTGAGTAGGTCAGTCAAAGGATTGTCCTACCCACGATTCAACAAAAAAAACTTCAGTGCAAAGAAAAAATAACAACACAAATTCACAGAATGTTTGCTGTTCAACCATTTGTTATCTAAAAATATATGAGGAAATTAGAACAACCTCACTGGTTGCCTTTACAAGCTTTTTGGTCTGTTTTTGTCAAATTTGTTTAATAAAATTGTCATAAAAAGGATATACATATTTTTCGATATGAATGATAACAAAACTTGATTCAATGAAAGATACAAACGACAGGATTTGTAGTACCGTAAAACGGGGTAACTTTGATAGTTTTTTCGAAGAAAACTTTAATATTTATGCATGCTGTTTTAAAGAATTACAATTTATATTTTTAAAACAAGTACTGGCATCCTAGCTATCGATTGCAGTTGATAGATTGCCAAAAGATTTATTCTGAATGGATATATAATTTTCCATATAATCGAAAGTCGGTTTTTTGCTTTGGGGTAACTTTGATAATGGAGTATGAATCGAACAAAATTGAATGAATAACGAACATTTGTAGGGCATTGCATACCTCTAGGCGTTTAACGTTATATGGAAATTTCTGACTTGGTTTACAAAAATGGTCCCAGTTTGTAAAAATGCTTTTCGCTAAGACATTTGTGACTGTATTCAAGTTCTATGATAACTAGGCTGTCAAAGATAAGTGGCCAACTATTCAAAACTACATAAAATAGTGATCGTGGAACAGATTGTTTGTAAGCGTTTCGAAAATGCTAAAATTGTGTCAATTTTTAAAATCCGTATAAAAAGCCTCAAATGTTCTCGATTCAAATGAAAAAAGCTCTTACATGAAGAGTCATACTAATATTCTTCAGTTTTGCATTCGTTTTGCTTAACCGATTAACAGAAATAATGATATTTCGTTTAGTATGTGGTGGGTTACGCACTATCAAAGTTACCCGCATTATCAAAGATACCCCATTTTACGGTAGGTTTATTTACAGAGACTTGGTCTCTATTTCTAAGCAAGTTTCTTAAAAGTTTGTATTTTTAATTTTTTTAGTCAAAAAAGCATTTTTTTTCCTTATTCTGCTTGTATTGGGTCCTGATGCATAATTGTACAAGCTCCAAATGAACTTTAAGAGAATATAATGGGTTCAAGAGCCTCTTCAAGAAATTTTCCTTAGATTCTTCGAGGAAAAGCTTCAGGAATTATCATAGTGATTTTATTTGAAATACTTTCTCCTACAGGGTTTTTTTTAAAGAAATTCTTGCAAATGTTTTTCTACCAATTCTCCCATTAACTCTTCCAGCGATACTTTAAAGGATGCTTAGACGTATTTCTACTAAATTCGCTCCAAAAATCTTTGAAAAATCCAAAGCTACTACTTTCAGGAATTTCCTCATTTAAAATTTGTTTTCCAAACTATCTTAGAATTTCCTCCAGATATTTTTCACAACTCCTTAAACCAAATTTTCCAGTTGTTACTCATAGAGATTTTTAAAAAACTTCTACAAAATTTCTTCCGAGGATATTCACAAAGGTTTATTCCAGAGTGTTCAGATAAAATAGCTTAAGAGTTTTTTTGACAATTTCTTCAAATGTTTATGTTGATTCCATCAAGAATCCATCCTCCCATAAATCCAAAATTCCTTGAGGGATTCTTCGGACAAATCTATTGTTTCAAGGGATTTTTTCAGCATTTCATCCAAGTATGACTCCTGCAGTTTTACATAACATTACTTAAAAAGTATCTCAAAAAATTCTCATGCAATCTTCAAAAATTTATCACCACCAGTTTATACTACAGTTTTTTTTACAGTAAATGCTCCGATCATTCCGACACAAATTTTATAGAGATTTTTTCCAATGTTTTTTGAAAAATTTCTTCAGAAATTATGCGGAATACAATCCAGAAATTCGATTGATTATTTTAGTTATCTTTGCAAATTATCAAGGATTTTTTTTAAAAACTTCCTCAAAAGAGCGACTTTAAAATTTACCCCAGTTTTATTAACGGGTACTCTTGAATTTTCTTTGGAAATACCTTACGGATTTATTTTTGAGAAAAAATTCTTGGCATTTCCCTGGAGACATTCCTGGAAGAATTTCGGATTTTCTTTTTACTTGAGACATATTTGAGAAAATCTCAACGAACATCTTGAGAATCTCTGTAAAAATCTTAGAAGGAAACTTTGGATCAATTGCTGAAGGTATCTTTAGAGAAATCCCTCGTTAAAATCTTTTTATTTTGTCTTTGTTTTTTTTTTATAAATCCTGATAGACAATTTTAAAGAAAATGCCTAGAATTTTCTGGAGAAATTGTTGATTGAATTTTAGAGGATTTTTTGGCCGGGAGCCTTAGAAAATGTCCCAGGGAAAAATTTCTCAAAAAATTTTTGACGGAATTCAGATGGTTTCAGAAACAATCTTTGAAGGAATTCCATTTCTGTGGTTTTCCTTGGGAAAATTCAGGTTGAATTTGAGGTATCCTTAAAAAGTCTTGAAGAAATTCCTTTGGAAATAATCACTAAATGAACTCCTTTAGAAATTTCTATCTGAACATTTGGGCAAACACTTGAATAAATTTCTGATGATATTCCTGGAGAGCCCCTAAATATAGTAACTTTCAATTTCTAGTCCAGGGTTAAAAATGCACAAAATATTTGAGAACCTTTGTCCTACCCATGGTTTTGAACGTGGCCGCGCCTCTGTCTCCACTAGTCGATGTCACGTGAATGGAAAATTTCTCTCTATAGCTCGATATCAATTTCAAAATATTTTTTATTTGGGGAAACGTGATCTAACTCTTGTTTGGAAATGAAAAAATACTTGCAAGTTGTAATACAAGTTGAAAAACATGAAAATAAAAAAAAATATTGTCGGTCAAAATAATGTGATTTTTTGAGCATTTCGAAAAAAGTTTTTAAATAAAAGTTTGTAGAGTACAATCAACAAAATAATATTACTTTCTTACAGAGGTGATCATTTATGAATTAGAAACACAGAAATTTGTTCCTTCGATTTTGTGATTTTTTGTTTCGGTACATTCTATAACTCGATAATTCTATAAGTCGATGGTCCCTTGAATATCGAGTTATGGAGAGGCGACTGTATTATTTTGCAAGAACGACCCGGAAAACGCCTAAAAGTAGGCAATTTACAAAGGAATTTCCTTATGTCTTCCAGGAATTCAATTATTTCAACCAAATGAGCTAATTGGTACAAGTTTTGATGATAACATCAGGTTTGAGGATATATGTTCAGTATCCTCACGAACTTTGAGGTTGATACCACGTTCAAATCCTTGTCTAGAACTAGGAGTTTATGGATGCTTCTCAAAACCATACCGCACATGACTCTGAAATTTTACATTATTTTCATAAAAATGAACATTCTTCAACGCAAAAAACTTCACAACATACAATTGGACAATGATTACAGCAATCAAAGTTCATTCACTGAAGGTTACATTGCTATTTGTGCACCATCAGCAAGAAATAAAATCATGTGACACGGTGATCATTTTTACCCGAATTTACGGTACACAGTTTCTACTTAAAATTACCGTTTAACTAGGAAAAAGAGCTGAAATATAAGGTATTATTCACTAAATATTATTGTTTTCCAGTACTTTTTTTTTGTTAATAATTAAGTCAAAACATTTTTTGTTATTAAATGTGTTGTATACACAATTTCAAAACAACTAAATTCGCTTCAAAAACATATGAAAAGATTCGAAATCGGTTGAGTATTCATTAAGATATGGTCAAAAAAAAGTTGAATTTTTCAGTAAAACGAAAAATTGGTAGAAAACTACTTTAGGACTATTTTTTAACAAATTGGATTTTCTGCAAACATTTAAATATAGTTTTAAAAAGAAAAAGTGCTAAAAAGTTAATTTCTTTTAGAATATAAGAAAGTTATGGGGACTTCACTGAATGTCATATTATATAGCTTGAAACTTCACCTTCAAGTCACTTGCGCCACTTGTCAATCTTAATATTTTTGGCTCAACCTGTGAGTTTTTTTTTCCACTCACATGAATTCAGAAAAGTACACGAAATTTTGGTTTTGAGAACTTTCGAAAAATAAGGAAAAATAAGCCGCACCCTACTTTTTGGAGACCTGGTTTCTATTTCAATTCCAATCTCTAAAAAGTCTCTATCCTATTGATGTCTCCATAAAGCTCTGGAATAATTTTAGGGACTCTCACAGGAATCTCGTCAGAAATGCTACTAGAGATTCACCTACCAATTGTCTCAGACATATTTTCAGCGATTTTTCAAAGGATGCTCAGAGGAATTTTTCAGAATATGCTCCAGGAAATCCTTGAGTATTCCAACGCAACTACTACGATTTGTTTTTTGAAGAACTGTCCAAGGATTTCCATCAGATATTTTTCCACTAATCTTCGACCGAATTCCTAGCTGTTACTTCAGAAGATCCTAAGTCCTACAAAGAGTCCTACTGGATTTTTGCAGAGAAAATTCAAAAAGATTAATCCTAGAGTTTTTTTTAGAAATCAATTAATAGATTTGTTTCAAGAAATCCCGCAAGAATTTCTCCGCCTATTCATATAGATTCCTTCGAGAGTTATTCCAGGTTTTCCTCAATAAATTCGACCTGACATTCATCATCAGGTCTCTCAGTTTTTTTTATAGAAATTTTCTCAATTCAAACAGTGTTTTTTTTTCTACTGTCCAATAGAAACTGACTGCAAGTCAGAAATTCCTTCAACTAGTGATTTATCAAGGAACTCGTCGTAAATAATTCTTAGCATTTTCCTCGAAATTTTTTTTTGAAGAACTCCTAAAAGAACGCCTTGAGGAAATCTTTGAACTATCTCAAACAATAACTAGAAGCATTCCTGAAGTACTCTTATGAGAAATCTCTGGAGGTATTCCTGATGAATTCCTTAGTGAACTTCTAGTTGAAGTGTTTGAAGAATCCTGAAAGGCAGTTTTATAGAACTAAGAAACAAAAAAAAAATATGGAGGTATCTCTGGCGAAATTATTGGTTGAATTTTGAAGTTATAAACAGTTATTTTTTGGAAAATGTCTCAAAAACTTTTGGAGGAATTCCTGATGGTCCCCTGAAAAACCGTTTAGAACCGTTAGAAAAACAAATGGAGCAATCCTATATGACATTTCTGAATGAATCAATGAATGGTTTCTTGAAAATATCTACAATCTTGTATATGCATAAAATGTTCAGAGTACATTATGACGAGTTTTTGATTTTTTTTTGCAGAATTGTAGAATTCCAGCAAAATATATGATGGAGTTTCTGTGCGATGAAACATTTGGTCAGTTTAGTGTACTTTAGTCAAATTTGTTCAATTATATTGATTTATAAAGGATATTGCTAGTAGGTGCGGATAGCTGGAAAGGATAACTGCTAGTAGATTTTTTCGAAGACTTGATCTCTATCCTTATGCAAGTCTATTAAAAGTCTCTATTTTTGATCCAAGGCCTCTAAAGTATCAATTTTCTTCGAAATGGTTTCTTCAATCTCTCTTTGACTTATTCTGCTTGCATTTGATTCTTATGCAAAATTGTACAAGCTGCAAAGAAACCTTCAGAAACCATAACGGGTTCAATTGGCTCTACAAGAATGTCGACTCAGATTCCACGAGTAAAAACTTCAGGAATTAGCATAGTGATTTTATTTAGAATACTTTCAGGGTCTTCTAAAGGGATATCTCCAGAAATCCTACAGATTTCTCCAGAAGTAGCTCCAGGTAATCCTTGAGAACTCCAAAGCTACTACGTCTAGTACTTTCATCAGGTATAATTTTATTTTGTCCACTTATCCTTCAACTGAATTCTCCAGTTGTTATTCTAGGAGATCTTCCAAAGATTTTTATAGAATTTCTTCTGAGAAAAATCCTCAGAGGTTTATTCTAGAGTGTTCGAAAAAAATAGCTCAAGATTTTTTTTAAGAAACCCTGCAAGAATTCCTCCGCCTATTCATGTGGATTCCTTCAAGAATTTATGCACGTTTTCGCCCAGAAATTCAAAATTCGGTTCAATAATTCCATAAATTTCTACAGAGATTCTTTCTAATATTGTTATAGAAATTTCTTTAGAAAGCAGTGCGAAACTCTTCCCTGAGATTCAATTGATTTTTTCGATTAGCAAGTTATTTAAAAAAATCATCTCAAACTTCCTCAGGAACCCAGGTGTTATTTCAGAGATCCTTGTTCATTGAAGATGACTTTAAAACTTACCAATGTTTTATCAGAGGTTATTCTATGTTTTTTCAAATACCTCAGAATCCTTTGCATTTCCCTGGAAACATTTTTGGAAGAATTTCTGATATAAACTTATAAAAAAGAATTACTGGAAGAATTTCTGTAGAAATCTACGGAGCAATTGCTGAAGGTGTCTTTGGAGAAATTTCTGGGGAAGATATTGTTTGAATTTAAGAAGACGTTTCGGCCGGGAATTTTGGAGGATGCCAAAGAAAATCGATGGATGAATCACTGGATAAGATATTTGGAGGAGCTAGGATTTTCTGGGAACATTTCTCAAATAATTTGTGGAGGAATTCAGATGATTTCTGAAATAATAATTGGAGAAATTCTACTTTTGTGGTTCTCCTTTGGAAAATCATGGTTGAATTTTTTAAGTATCCCCAACAAAATTTCAGGAGAAATGCCCTAGGAAAATTCGTGGAGAAAGTGCTTGGAAAATAATCATTAAATGAACTCCTTTAGAAATTTCCGGAGTAATATTTGAACATTTGGGCAAATAGGGAGCCGGGTCCTATTCTTGGCACTTTTGATTCATTTCAGCAGTGGGGTTTTTTGAAAGCTACCGAGCTCATATTTGGCTACAATATGTGACGTATTGAAGTGCTTCGTATTGTAAAGTTTCAGACCATTCGGTCGAGGAAAACCCCCCATGCCAAAGTGATTCATGGAAGTGCCCAAGTGGTTCTGCACTAGAGATGGGCAAAAAGAATCAGAGCCGTTCAAAAGATCCGGATCACTCAAAAGAACGAGTGACCCGTGGCTCTTTTATGGCGAGATTCGGTTCATTTGATCAGCACTGATCAGGCAAAAAGTTACCCGGAAAAGAACGAATCGATTCGTTCCCCCTTCTCCCTTCGTTCGATCTCGGTTTTATTATAACGCTTGACACGTGCCTTGCTTTGCGCGCCACGGCACACATGCAAACACAGTTTGCTCCAGCTCTGCACTCTCAGCAAACACAGCAGAACAACTAATTCGCCCCGCCCACTAGCATATAGGCAGATGAGAGATAGAGAAAAATATTGCTCACTTGAATGGCACAGCACATTTTGCTTCTTCCTTTTGGTTCGGGTAGGGGAAATCGGCCGAGTATATCGTGAGTTCCTGGGGAGGAATGTACGAAGAATAAGAGAGCAAAAATATGAAAGGTACGACGTATGTCGCGCAACAGGGAGGGAACTGCTCTTTCTTTCCATTTGCTCGGTTCAGTTCGCTCTTGCTTTGCGAGCCGCTGAATCACTGAACCGTTGTAAAGATCCGGTTCACTAAAATGAGTGATTCGGATAGGAACCGATCACTTAAATAAAATGTTTTGCCCATCTCTATTCTGCACCCTACCTAAATAAGTTTCTGCTGAAATTCCTAAAGAAAATCATGAACAAAATAAAACACATTCAGTAATACTGGTTGTAATGTCACGAAGAATTCTCAAACAAAAGTCTTAAACCGTAGAGAAATAGTTGCTTTGATGCTATAAAGAATCTAACTCTTATCTTCTGGCTCATATTAGGTTTCGTTTTGTTTTCTTGATTCCTGTTTGGTCTTTCTTCGGCCTCTTTTTGATTCCTTTTAAATCTCTCCTTTCTGGAAAGAGGTCTTAAATTCCCTATTTTTAAGACAATCAGTCGCTACCAGCCCTATAAAGACGTAAAGCTCACTTAGTCCTGTGGTAACGACTGGTATGAAAATGAGGGGTCAGAAGCAGAGGAGTGTCAATGACCTTGTTTGAAGAAAATCTACTTTAACGTTCAACGCTCCGTCATCGTAATCATCGTCATCATCGAAACTTCAAAAGCATTTTTTCTGTTCAAAACTAAATATTATTCGATGAAAATGTGTTCACTGCGTTCCGGTTGAAGAATAGAATACAGTAAACACATTTTCCTGTATCTTTTTTTTTTTTATTTTCCACGAAAAAAACTGCTTCTGAATATTCTGAAATTAATGACGGATCCTGCCCCCTAAAAGTATTTTCAGAAATGCTTCATTATGTACTAATTGTATGGGAGTTAAAAAACAAACTTCTGCTTCTGAAAATCATGTAATTTTTTTGGGTTGAGCGAAAAAACACCTGAAAATATCATTAGAACGCTTGGTAACAGTATACAGTACAACATTCTCTAGAATTTCCTCAACTCAACTAAAAACCGACCAAAATGTAATTTACACCCTTTTGCGCTTGAGCCCCTCAAGTATAGACACTTTCAATTTCCAGTCTAGAGCTAATCTTCTAGCTTCACTGTGTACAAAATATTTGCCAACGTTTGTCCTACCCATGGTTTCAAACGTGGACGCGCCTCTGTAGATAAATATCTGGTCGGACTCTATGAACAATCAAACTCTCATCTCCTGGTTCGTATTAGGTTTTGTCTTGTTTGCTAGATTCCTGTTTAGTCTCTTTTCGGTATCTTTTTGTTCCATTTTGGTCTCTTTTTCCAGGCAAGAGGTCTCTTAAGTTCCTATCTTCAAGGCAATCAGTCGCTACTAGCCGCTACATGTATATTGAAGAAAGAAAATTTTGCGAGTTTTATATGAAGTTTTATATGAAACGGATCAAACCGTTGATTGTGTCACTTGCTCCTGTGAGAGCGAGCGATTGGACCGGAAGCACACTCGTTTGGTATGCAATGCATTAAGGCCCAAGTCAGTGGCGCGTCTGAAATGCGCGCGGGCTACTTTGATCGCAATTTTAACAAATTTGACCACTTTTTTCAAAATTCTAAACTCACTTGTCTCTTCGAAATTAAATGGAGATTATTTCTTGTGAAGAAACCATGTTCATAAAGTTATTAGATTTAGCTGGAATGTCTTTTGAGTGGCAAATGAAATGCCGAAAATATAAGACATTGCTTGCTATTTCATCTGATAGAAGCTGTTTGGGGGCATATTTTGAAAATTGGAAAACATCCATCGATAGATATTTCCTCAAGGATTATTCCTGTAAAAAAATATTTCCAAAAAAATTAGGCAGGAATACGGGAATGTCTTTTAAACGCGATTTAAAAATCATCATTTTTCTCATAAAATTAGCCATCAAATTGCCAACGATAGCCATGCAACGATCGATGAATCAGGCATAGTTCATCCAAGTGGGCAAAATGAATTCTAGGAGTAATCCACGTTGCAGCTAATGGGAAACTTTCTGGTGGTTGATGAGTTTTGATGATAGAGATATTTTGTTTCTTGGATAAGTACAATTTCATGGTGAAAGTTCATAATGATACTTATTTCACTACTGGACTATCGCAAAAGTTTTTACAAGTGCGGGAACGCTAATGAAAGTGCGCGATGGCATCAAATCGAGTCAGTTACTTCAGCGGGATTATTCATCGCAGTCCAAAGAATAAATGATCTGAAGACACCACTATGGTTCGAAGCAATCTCGCACTTTTATTCCCAGTTCAGCAGTGAAAGAAATATACAACAACTTGATAAAACTTTTGCGCGAGTTAGAATTGATTTGACGCTTCCACACTAATTATGATTTGCATGAGGGAACATATGTCAACAATATATAAAATTATGTTTGATAAAACCTGATAAGGAGGTGTTGTTATGTTCCATGCTTATTTGAAAATGATGAGTAAACTACCTATCTAAATGATGCTTTTCTGAAATAAATTTGACTGCTCCAATTGCAATATTGAAATTATATGAAAATTCGCATGCCCACCCTAGCCGTTGAAGAAATGAACCGTTACTCTTTGAACGTGGCAAAGGATGGTATTACCATGGATGGTGGGTGCGCTCGTAAGACATGCAGTTGTTTGCCCCAAGATTAGTTGGTTTTCTAATATGAAAGCATACATTTTTTTATATACCAATGAATTGCTGAGAGAATTTGCAATCTATTGGTGCTAATTATAAGGCTGAAAAATAAAATTCATAGCATACTTTTTCAATTTCCATTTCATGCGCAAATGATTTCCGCTGCAACAGCAGCGGGCCGTGGGAAGAAGGAATACGAAAAACCGACCAACAAGCGATAAATGAAATGTGTTCATCTAACTGTGAGTCATTTTGCTAATGATGTAGGATGGGTGATCTGTTGATATTGATATTGGTATCACGTGTTGATTACTTCGAGCCTCAAATTCTTGGATCAATTTTAATTTTATCTGCAAATTGTTCTGAACAAATCTTCTTAATTTTGTTGAACAAAATATATTGGGGGATTAGAGATTTCTAAATTTGTAAATAATACGTTATAAGTCATTTTTAATTTCAGAGCGGTCGGTTCTCAGCTTGCTCCTGGCGATCAACATGCTCGTGCTGTATGTATCAAGCGAGCGTGCTTGTGCGAAATGTACTAAGTATACGATGCAACTGATCTTGAATTAAATATTTCAAAATACAATTGGCATTGGAAATTCCAATTATATATTTATCTCAAGGCTTTCTAAGTGGGATGCTCGAAATTTATTGAAAATTTTCTAATTGTTTGTGGCTGAGAACTTTGGACAGACAATTTGAATGTGATTATTGGGAATTTGCTGAATATTTTCCAATTACTGGTAGACACTGAAAAAGGCTGCAATATGAAAAGATGATTGCTTAAAAAGTCTTTGATAAAGTGTACAATATTTTGAAATACATCGAGTTGAAAACAAACAAAGCTATGACAAGAACACTATTTGTATGACATGTAGGTTTCTTAAAATAAATCCTAATAATATTTGAGATTTTTATGGAATAATTTGAATATTTCCGAATACCTGATGACAAATGGGCATTCCAGACAAATATTTGAATGAGATGAGGAGCTTTTCCAAAATTTTGAGTAATACATTACATTCAAATGAAATAAGGGTTTCTAAAAAAAACGGTTCAATGTATAAACGAAATGAGTGTTATCTAATAAACTCTCGAATATTTGAATGCTCTCTCGAAACATTCGCATATTTTCGATTACCTGGGCATTTCAAAGATTCCGACAACTTTTTTTTTAATAAGATTAGGGTATAAGATTTTTTTTAATAATTGAAGTTGCTGAGTATTTTTTCAGCAACTTAGAAATACTTGTGTTTTGTGGAATTCTTAAAATTATTCTGAATATATGATGGCGATTGAGAATTTCTGACTTATATTTGAATGAGATTAGAATATTAGAAAATTTCTGAAAAAATAGAGTATCTCGTCAGTGATATTTGCATAAAAGGAATGTTTTTAAAGAAATTTTGAAGAATGCATGATTGAGATTAGTATTTATTAGTGCAATTTTAAATAAGACGTCTCAATATTATATGGATAAAATAAAAGAATATATGTTCCTTTTTTAAGAATTACCGCTGAATGTTTGACTGAGATGAGAATATTTTAAATGACTCCGGAATAATTCAGTTCTTTATGAATATTTTGAATATTTCTGAATATTCGATGTTATTTGAGAACTTCTGGCAAATATTCAATGCGATGAGGATTTTGAAAAATTGAAATATAACAAAATATTTAAATGAAATGAGTTTCTCGTGAATAATATTCATATATGGTTTCTGAATGAAATTTTGATAAATGTATGGATAAGATGAGTGTTTTTATTTCACTTCAATATTTAAAATATTATGGAGTTCTTTGGAAAAAATCCGAATTATCGATGGCAATATAAAATTTCTGACAAATATTTTAATGAGATGAGGATTTTTACGAAAATTCTGAGAAATATAAGAATGCGATAAGTATCTTGTAAACAATATTCGAATAAGACTGAATTTCTAAAATAAATACGGTATCATGCATGAATGATACGAGTGTTTTCTAAATAACTCTCGACTATTTGAATGCTCTCTGGAATCTTCCGCATATTTTCGAATATCTGCGAATTTCAAAGATTCTGACAACTTTTTCAATAAGATAAGAATATAAGAAAATTTCTAATAATAGGAGATAAACATCTCGAAAGTAATATTTGCATATAAAGAAGTGTTTCAAAAGAAATTCTGACGAGAATGGGATAGATATTTTCTCAATATAATTTCAAATGATATGAGTGTCAGAAAATTTATTAATAATATATGAATAAGATGAGTATCTCATGAATGACAATTGAGTAATATGCTTTTTACAGGAATTCCGCTAAATGTATGACTAAGATGAGTAATTTTTTAATCACTCCGGAATACTCGAATAATTTATGAAATACTTTGAACAGTTACGAATTATCGATGCCATCATGCCAATCGAGAATTTCTGACAAATATTTTAGTGAGAAGAGGATTTCAAAATATTTCTGAAAAATATATAAATGTGATGGGAATCTGTAAATGATATTAAAATTATAGAAAGGTTTCTTGAAGAAATTCTGAGAAATATATAAATGCACTGATTATATTTGCAGTAACTTCGAAATACTTGAGTGTTTTGTGGAATTCTTTAAATTGATCGCAATTGAGCATAACTGATATTTGAATAAATGAAATGTTTTAAAATAAATTCTGAAGAATAGATAAAGTATTTTTTTAATTCAATTTTAAATAAGACGTCAATTGTCATGTTTGAAGGCCGGTAGTTCGGTGTGCAATGATCCGAATGGCATGAAATTGCGGTGGTGAACTAAACATAAAGTGAATTTACTACTTTTGTTGGATTTTAATATTTTTTATGCACATGTCTTAAAGTTCCGGACGGTTTTAAAATGGAAATAAAAAAGTAAACAACATCAATGTTAAATAACTTAAAACATATATATATTACAAAATCATCCCATAGTTTTTTTTTTGTGTAAGGGCTGTGCCGGATGACAAACCTAATTTGGTAAAAAATCATATTTGTTTTCATTCCTAAGTTTTAAGACCTTGTTGTTGTTTACTTTTTTATTTCCAATATCAATCCGTCTAAATTTTTTGGGCATGTGTATAATAATCTCAAAATCCAATGAATATGCTAAATTCACGCTATTTTTTGTTCTCCATCGAATTTCATGTCATTTTGATAAATACGCATAGAGCTATATACCTCCAAACATGACCATTTTTAAAAATTGGCATTTGTTTACTTTTTTATTCCCAATACTGTATATCCAATATATAATGGTATCTTAAAGTCTTAGGTATCTTAAATAAGTTCTGAAAAATGTATGTATGAGATGAATAATTTTTCAATGATTTCGGAATATTTGAGTGTTTTATGGAGTACTTTTAAAAATTCTGAAAACTTTAGGCTATATATCGAAAATTTATTTCTTGTGTTCTCGTTTTATATAAAATTGAGTTAAGACAATACTTATTCATACAAATATATGTTCTCGTTTTATATAAAATTGAGTTAAGACAATACTTATTCATACAAATATATGTTCTAATGTCTCAATTGCTAAAAATTGTACTAAATTACATTACAAAAATACATTTGTCATAAGGTACCGCGGGGCAAGTGGGACATAAAAAAACGATAGTTCAAACAAATTGTTCAGAATAGTTTTCAAATGTCAATATTTTACAAATCCAACAACACGATTACATTTCGGGAACATATTTGCTGGTTTGTGCATGAATTTGATCGAATAATTTCGAAATTGTGAAAACCTTAGAAGAAAGATGTACAATGAGTTATTAGACGCAGTTTCCTCGACAAACGGGGCAAGTGGGACACACCCAGTTTCGTGCGTAAAACCACATCAGTAAGTCAACCGTTGCAATGATGGAATTGTTAAATTATAGATATTTTATTTTTAGTACATATTTGATGTACATAAGGGATCAACCATAAAATACGTAACGTTTTAGGAAGAAACCCTGCATTTATTAATATGTCCCATCGCATTTAATTTTAACTGAAAATTTCTCACTAAAAGCGTAAAGCAATAAAAACATGTTCAAAATATATCATTTATAAGTTATCAATCGAAATGCAGCAAGTAAATTTTCTTTAATTGACGAATACTTGAATATAATCTGTTATTATTCTTATGCATGGCGGAAAACCACTTCATGGGATGGAATTGTTTTCCGCAACTACTAAATTTGGTAGAAATAGCAAATAAAGCTCAAAAATATATAAAAGTAATCTTTCTCATGATGTATTTTAAATTTTATTTCTATCTTCGCTCAATTTCAAATTCGCATTTCAAAAAAAAAAAAAAATATAAAAAATTGTCATTTTTTCTCCCTTTTCAGCAATTTTTTAACATAAGATTGATTTTTTTTTGGATAGAAATCATTCGTTTGAATGTTTGAATGCTACTTTCTAAGAAAATGTTTGAAACGTGTAAGAAAAGTTTTAATTCTGGTGCTTGTTTTGATGTGTCCCACTTACCCCGGGTATTAAGATATTTTGGGGTGAGTTAGACTATAGAAATTTTCATATGAAATGAAAATAAAATATATGTTTATCGTAAGCGACTTATAATAATACTTAAAAATGTTAGTTACCGATGGTAATTCGATTTATGACACAATTATTTTTTGCGAGCCAATGCAGAACGTGAAACGTGTCACAATTTATCATGCAAGTTGAAAATGGCGCTGAGCTGACAAGTGTTACAAGGGGCACATGGTAATAAAAATAACAATATATTTTGTACTGAATACATTCCTTATTAATGTATCTTCAACTTTCTAGAAGAATACCCCCTTGAAAAAACTTTCCTAAACGAGCTATGACGGAAGGTCCCACTTACCCCGTATTCTCACTTGCCCCGGGGTACCTTATTCTCTTTTAGAAACCCTTCAAATGACATTTACGAGATACTTATTTCAATAATAATTTTCTCAAATTTTCTTTCATCCTCATCTCTTTCAAATATTTTTCAGAAGTTCTCAATTGGCGTCAGGCGTATTTGGAAATATTCACAGTACTCCATAATTTACTTAAATATTGCGGAATCATTACTAATCTCAGTTATACGTTCAGCGGAATTACTTTAAAAAAAGTATTTATGTTATTTAAATGCCATTCACTCATCTTATTAATATATTATTAAAATGTTTTGTAGTATCCCCGTATTATTTGAAATTGAATTAAGGTAAAAATTGTCCTATTCATGCATTCTGCAGAATTTGTTTTAAAACACTTATTTTATGCAAATATCACTCACACTTATCTCCAATTTTTTCAGATATTTTCTAAAATCCTAATCTTATTCAAAACATGAATTTGTCAATTGCCATCAAATAAAAAGAATAATTCAATGAATAGCACTAAGCACTCAAGTATTCCGAAGTCAATGAAAAACACTCATCTTCTTCTTTTCTGGCGTTACGTCCCCACTGGGACAGAGCCTGCTTCTCAGCTTAGTGTTCTTATGAGCACTTCCACAGTTATCAACTGAGAGCTTACTATGCCAATGACCATTTTTGCATGCGTATATCGTGTGGCAGGTACGAAGATACTCTATGCCCTGGGAAGTCGAGAAAATTTCCAACCCGAAAAGATCCTCGACCGGTGGGATTCGAACCCACGACCCTCAGCTTGGTCTTTATAGGAAAAACACTCATAATTCATACAATTTTCAGAATTTATATGAGAAATCATTATATAATTCAAATATAACTTATAAGGTGGAAACCTCATTTCTACTTTCATTATCTATCTTTATTAAAAAGGCTTTCAGTCGTTGGTAGGCTCGTCTCTGTCTCATTTTTTTATATATAAGAAATATTTTGGAATCCTTATCTCATTCAAATAGTTGTCAGAAATTTTCAATTGCTATCGATAATTAGGATTTTTCAAAGAATTCCATAATGTTTCTTATATTAAAGTAATTTAAAAATACTTAAATCATTCATACATTCATTAGTATTTCAACCAGATAAACCTGTCGTATATGAATATCATTCACGAGATACTCAACTCATTTTTTTTCTTTCTAAAATTTTCTTGAATCCTCATCTTATAAAATATTTGTCAGAAGTCCTCAATTAGCATCGAGTATTCGGAAATACTCAAAGCATTTAATAAATTACTCAAATATTCCGGAGTCATTTTAAAGATTCTCATCCCAGTCATATATTTTAGCGGAAATTCTTTAAAAACCACTTATATTGTTCAATGGCATTTACGAGATTTTTATCATATACATATAATAAAAAGAGACTTTCTAGTATCCTCGGTTCAATTTAATTTAAACTAAAAAAATATTTTTCTAATTCATACATTCTTTAGAATTTCCTTAAAAAACACTTGCGGTATGCAAATATTACTTACGAAATGCTTATCTCCTATTTTTCAGAAATCATCTAATATCATAGTCTTATTCAGAAAATTTTCAAAAACTGATTTCAAAAACCCAGGATGCCCAGGTATTCAAAAATATGTGAAAGATTCCAGAGAGCATTGCAATATTCAAGAGTTATTTAGAATATTTTCTTTCGTATTTAATTCAGAAATTCTATCTTATTCAAATGCAATTTACGAAATACTCATCTTATTATTACATTTCTCAATCATATATTTGTCAGAAATTTTCAATTGCCATTTGGAATTCTAATTTTTTTAAAGAATTCCAGAACATTTAAAATATTTAAGACAATTTAAAATTTCATTCAGAAACCCTTATTGTATATAAATATCATTCACGAGAAACTGATCTCATTTATATATCTTGTATTCTAAAAATTTCTAGAATCCTCATCTCATTAAAATATTTGCCAGAAGTTCTCAATTGGCATCAAAAATTTAGAAATATTCAAAGTTTTCATGAATAACTGAAATATTTCGGAGTCATTTAAAAGATTCTCGTCCCAGTCATATTTAGCGGAAATTCTAAAAAAAGTATTTATATTGTTTGAATATCATTCACGAGATATTAATTTTATTATTGTATCAATACATTTCTAGATTTTTTTTTAAATTGAATGAAACAAAAATACTTATCTCATGCATGCATTCTTCAAAACTTCTTGTCAAACACTTTTTATATGCATAAAATAGAAATTTTATAATATCCTAAAATCATTCAAGCATATGTCAGAATTTCTCAATTGGCATCAAGTACTCGAAACATTTGAAAGAATTTCATAAAACACTCAAGTATTCCAGAGTCATTGATAAAATTCTTATCTCATTCATGTATTTTTCAGGATTTCTTTAGGAAACAATTATGTAATTCAAATAACAAGACACGCATTTCATTTATATGTTATTCAGATATATTTTGGAATCCTCATCTTATTCAAATGCTTGTAAGAAATTCTCAATTGCTATCAATACCGGATTTTTCAACAAATTTCATTACATTTCAAATATTACAGTCAATTAAAAATACTCATCTCATTCATACATTCATAAGAATTTCATCAAGAAACCCTTATCGTATATAAATAACATTCACGAGAAATTTCACTCATATATTTTTTTCTGAAATTATCTGGAATCCTCATCTTATTAAAATATTTATCAGAAGTACTAAATAGGCATCGAGTATTCGGAAATATTCAAAGTTTTCATAAATTACTAAAATATTGCGGAGTCAATTTAAAGATTCTCATTTCAGTCACACATTCAGCGGAAGTTATTTTACACTTATATTGTTTGAATATCATTCACGAGATGTTCATTTTATTCATTTATTATATGGATATTTTCTAGTATCCTCGTCTTATTTAGAATTGATTTATAAAAATACTCTACTTATCTCATTCATGCTTTCTTCAAAAATTTCTTTTAAAACACTCCTTTTATGCAAATATCGCTGAAGAGATACTCCAACTTTTTTCAGAAATGGTCTAATATTCTATTCAAATATATGCCAGAAATTCTCAATCACCATCAAGTATTCAGAATAATTTGAAGAGTTCCACAAAACACTCAAGAATTTAGAAGTTACTGAAAAAATACTCAGCGCATTTACACATTTCTCAGAATTTCTTTAAGAAACCTTTCTATAATTTTAATATCATTTTCAAATTCCCATCACATTTATATATTTTTCAGAAATATTTTGAAATCCTCTTCTCATTAAAATATTTGTCAGAAATTCCCGATTGGCATGATGGCATCGATAATTCGAGTATTCCGGAGTGATTAAAAAATTACTCATCTTAGTCATACATTTAGCGGAATTCCTGTAAAAAGCATATTACTCAATTGTCATTCATGAGATACTCATCTTATTCATATATTATTAATAAATTTTCTGACACTCATATCATTTGAAATTATATTGAGAAAATATCTATCCCATTCTCGTCAGAATTTCTTTTGAAACACTTCTTTATATGCAAATATTACTTTCGAGATGTTTATCTCCTATTATTAGAAATTTTCTTATATTCTTATCTTATTGAAAAAGTTGTCAGAATCTATGAAATTCGCAGATATTCGAAAATATGCGGAAGATTCCAGAGAGCATTCAAATAGTCGAGAGTTATTTAGAAAACACTCGTATCATTCATGCATGATACCGTATTTATTTTAGAAATTCAGTCTTATTCGAATGTTGTTTACAAGATACTTATCGCATTCTTATATTTCTCAGAATTTTCGTAAAAATCCTCATCTCATTAAAATATTTGTCAGAAATTTTATATTGCCATCGATAATTCGGATTTTTTCCAAAGAACTCCATAATATTTTAAATATTGAAGTGAAATAAAAATACTCATCTTATCCATACATTTATCAAAATTTCATTCAGAAACCATATATGAATATTATTCACGAGAAACTCATTTCATTTAAATATTTTGTTATACTTAAATTGTTCAAAATGCTCATCGCATTAAAATATTTGCCAGAAGTTCTCAAATACAGTGAAACCTCCATGAGTCGATATTGAAGGGGCCATCGACTCATGGAAATATCGAGTCATGGAACAGTAATTTTCTAGGGACCATCATAGTAACCATGAAATTTCGTTTCTAGTATGGTTCCATGAGTCGATATCGAGTCATGGAACATCGACTCATGGAGGTATTACTGTAACATCGAATATTCAGAAATATTCAAAATTTTCATAAATAACTGAATTATTCCGGAGTCATTTAAAATATCCTCATCTCAGTCAAACATTCAGCGGTAATTCTTAAAAAAGGAACATATATTGTTTAAAAATTTTATTTAATTTTATTCATATAATATTGAGACGTCTTATTTAAAATTGCATTAAAAAATACTTATCTCAATCATGCATACTTCAGAATTTCTTTAAAAACATTCCTTTTATGCAAATATCACTGACGAGATACTCTATTTTTTCAGAAATTTTCTAATATTCTAATCCTATTCAAATATAAGTCAGAAATTCTCAATCGCCATCAAATATTCAAAATAATTTAAAGAATTCCACAAAACACAAGTATTTCTAAGTTGCTGAAAAAATACTCAGCAACTTCTAAAATTAAAAAAAAATTCTTATACCCTAATCTCATTAAAAAAAAAGTTGTCGGAATCTTTGAAATGCCCAGGTATTCGAAAATATGCGAATGTTTCGAGAGAGCATTTTTAGAAACCCTTATTTCATTTGAATGTAATGTATTACTCAAAATTTTGGAAAAGCTCCTCATCTCATTCAAATATTTGTCTGAAATGCCCATTTGTCATCAGGTATTCGGAAATATTCAAATTATTCCATAAAAATCTCAAATATTATTAGGATTTATTTTAATAAACCTACATGTCATACAAATAGTGTTCTTGTCATAGCTTTGGTTGTTTTCAACTCGATGTATTTCAAAATATTGTACACTTTATCAAAGACTTTTTAAGCAATCATCTTTTCATATTGCAGCCTTTTTCAGTGTCTACCAGTAATTGGAAAATATTCAGCAAATTCCCAATAATCACATTCAAATTGTCTGTCCAAAGTTCTCAGTCACAAACAATTAGAAAATTTTCAATGAATTTCGAGCATCCCACTTAGAAAGCCTTGAGATAAATATATAATTGGAATTTCCAATGCCAATTGTAATTTGAAATATTTAATTCAAGATCAGTTGCATCGTATACTTAGTACATTTCGCACAAGCACGCTCGCTTGATACATACAGCACGAGCATGTTGATCGCCAGGAGCAAGCTGAGAACCGACCGCTCTGAAATTAAAAATGACTTATAACGTATTATTTACAAATTTAGAAATCTCTAATCCCCCAATATATTTTGTTCAACAAAATTAAGAAGATTTGTTCAGAACAATTTGCAGATAAAATTAAAATTGATCCAAGAATTTGAGGCTCGAAGTAATCAACACGTGATACCAATATCAATATCAACAGATCACCCATCCTACATCATTAGCAAAATGACTCACAGTTAGATGAACACATTTCATTTATCGCTTGTTGGTCGGTTTTTCGTATTCCTTCTTCCCACGGCCCGCTGCTGTTGCAGCGGAAATCATTTGCGCATGAAATGGAAATTGAAAAAGTATGCTATGAATTTTATTTTTCAGCCTTATAATTAGCACCAATAGATTGCAAATTTTCTCAGCAATTCATTGGTATATAAAAAAATGTATGCTTTCATATTAGAAAACCAAATAATCTTGGGGCAAACAACTGCATGTCTTACGAGCGCACCCACCATCCATGGTAATACCATCCTTTGCCACGTTCAAAGAGTAACGGTTCATTTCTTCAACGGCTAGGGTGGGCATGCAAATTTTCATATAATTTCAATATTGCAATTGGAGCAGTCAAATTTATTTCAGAAAAGCTTCAGTTAGATAGGTAGTTTACTCATCATTTTCAAATAAACATGGAACATAACAACACCTCTTTATCAGGTTTTAGCAAACATATTTTTATATTTTGTTGACATCTACTCCCTTGTGATAATATTGCTAATAGTGGGAGTTCATACCCGGAGGACAACGAGATCTTTCTGTCTCTGGAAGTTGGTATTGAACTGTTGTGGTCGTGCATCAATTTTGTATTCGTTGGCAATTTGCAATAGAATTATTTACTGAATATTTTTGACGGGATATTTGAATCCTTGTAATGCAATTATGAAGTGGCATTATCCTATATGTGCATTCTTTATATGATAAACCATATCATGCATGGTGACTTGGATTGCTATACAGAGGGATTATAAATAACGAAAAGTTTATTATTTTTAAAGCTAAGTGGTACTGTTAGATTTTTAAATATTGTGGATAATCATTCATAATATTATCGCATATTCTCATGTGGAGGATAACAATACTTTTTTCGGTAGAGAAATATTCCCTTGCGCATGTGGTAGTGATTAGTTCATTTCGGTAAAGATGTTCATTCAATAAATTTCAAATTGTCGGTTGATTCCAGATCCTCCACTGACTTGGGCCTTAAACGAGTAATATCGAGAATCCGATATGGCGTGAATGTATCATGGATCGAATCACCAATCACAGGTAACTCCCAGATCCTTCCCAACAAACATTTTGGTGGAATAAGAGTTGAAAAAATCGCTCTAAAGCAGAATTTCAGCTCAAAAAAAACTGTAGTTCAACTAATAATGTCACTGGGGTTACCACATCCTACTAACCAAATATCCTTTCCGTGACAACTATGGAAATGCAGAGGTTTATTCGGTCTCTAGTAACAATGGTTGTCTAACTAACATTCCTTCCCTTCCCAGATGATCGTGTTCGGCGTGGCAGGTGCCGTTATTGACTTTTAAATATTGAGCTCTCGATACGTGCACATTGCTAAGCCAATCCAAATTGATTGAATCTCTAAGCAATTTTGATTATTTTGGTCAATCACAGAGGGCAACTTCGAAGCGATCATGCATGATGAAATTTCGTTATAGCAAATATCAAACCATTCCACAGTTTGAGACATTGTACACAATTACCTTCTTACTTGCATGCGATTTCCTTCCAGCTGAGACAGACTAAACCGATAACTAAACGAATACTCATGTGCCAGACAATCGACCCAAACAAACCGTGCATTCACATCGTTAGCGAACTTGCACCACAATCGCACGCGATGCTCGTCATCACCTTACCTACCATACCGTTCCATAAAGTCCAGCACCACAGTGTTGAGCGTTAACACTGCTGCTGTCTTGCATGTGGTCGCCATTTAGGCGCCAAGCTAGAATCGATTCTCGCATCGCGTCGCGTGTGCTCACCAAACCAAACAAAGCAGCTGCAAAACTAAGTTAATGGGCTACGCTGGCTGGCTGGCTGGCTTGCTGTTAGCCGGAAGCACTCTGTGGACTCTGTTTTTCCTGGCTTGCCCACCGTTGCACAGAGGAGTAGCAGGACCAATTTCTTGGGGAAAGTTACTCCGGGTTTCGAAAGAATTCCCAATCAAGAGAACGTTTTCGAAAACTCCTGGGAGACTGATTCGGAAGAAGCGAAAACTATTATTAAAAATAAATCAAAAATATGAAAGCCCCTGGCGATGGTGGACTTTTTACATCCTCATCAAGAAACTTCCAGAAAGTAGCTTATCATTCTTAGTTGATAATATTAACAAATGTTTTCAATTAACATATTTTCCTGACAAATTGAAAAATGCCGAGGTTGAACAAATTTTAAAACCAGACAAAAATCCTGCAGAAGCTTCTAGCTATCGTCTAAAAAGCTTGTTTACCTCCATCAGTAAAATTTTTGAACAGAATAATGGTCCACATCAACGAAAATTCAATGTTTGCCAATGTACAGTTCGGATTTCGCCATGGACATTCGACCACTCATCAACTTTTAGGTGTAACAAATTTGATTCCTTCCAACAAATCTGAAGGCTATTCTTCTGGTATTGCTCTTCTAGACATAGAAAAATCATTCGACAGTGTTTGGCATGAAGACTTGATTTAAAGTTAATAAACTTTAATTTTCCAAAATACATTGTTAGAACAATCTAAAGTTGTCTGTCAAATCGTACACTTCAGGTTAATTATCAGAACTCCAAGTCTGAGAGTCTTCATTTTTTTATCTCCATATTGAAGTTTATTCTTAAGCTAAACTGCATTCTCTACAGCACCTCAAGGAAACTTGCTAAATAGGTATGCTCTTTAAATATTTATTTAGCCAGCAATTTAGTCCAGTCACTCTTATGTGCTTGGGTGAGAATAAGGAAATTGAATGATTAGCAGCTCGTATTCCGTTCTCTTTTAGATCCATTTCTTTGTTAGCTCACCCAACATCACACTAACCCAGTTTTCCACCTTCTTTCCCGCTTTTGCTCCCCAACAGAGTCGAACGTTCCAAAGTGCGTGTGTCGTTTTTCCAGAGTAGTAAACCGCAATCGATAAGCCCCCCGGAGTCGCTCCTGTTTGGCGCTGGCAGCTACAATCTCATCCACTTTGGCGGCCCCGGAAGTGGTGGCGGAGGAGGAGGCGGCGGAGGTGGCTATGACAACAACAATTCCCTGCTAGACGCGTCCTACATCACCTCGGCGGCACTTAATCAGCAGTACGATTCGCTGCTCGGTGGACACCATCATCACATTCAGCATCTGACGGCGGCCCAGATCCAGCAGCAGTTTCCCTCGTACAATCCGGACGATCCGGAAGCAGCCGCCGCAGCCATGGCCGCAGTGATGGCCTACGATCGGCAGATGAGGTGAGTCTAATGTTTTATTCAGGATTGTATGCACATTGGATGCATATCTCGAAGTATATCCGGATGTTTGGGACTACGAATTCTTTGGAATGATGGTTCGAAAAGAAAGTCTAATGCTAAATACTCTTTTATCAGGATCCCCAATCTTGTGTCATTCAAAACTAATTATCAACAGTTGACTTTGAACATTTAGAGAACTTTAATTCTTCGATTTAAAGATTAATTTATTGAGTGAAATAATTTAGGTGAAAAATTTTCTTAGTTATTTGGAAACCACAGTTGAAACCACCCTTGAAAATTTAATCGAAAATCCTCTGGAAATTCAGTAGAATTTCCTCTTGAAATCCAGTTGAATTTCACCTGAATATTTAGACGGCATTCCTTCGAAAATTCTGACAAACTTCCCTTGAAAATTCTGACTTATTCTCCTTGCAATGTTCCTTAGAAAATCAGTCGAATTTCCTTTTGTATATTCAGTCGTAATTTTTAAAGAAAATTCCTTCGAAAATTTAGGCGATCTTTCTTTGGGAAATTCAAACGAATTCTCCTCAAGAAATTCAGTTGAAAATTTCCCCTGGAAGCTCTGGTAAAATTTCCCCTGGAAATTTAGTCCAAGTTTTCTTGGAAATTCATTCTAGGAGAAAGCTCTTCTAGCTTCTAATGGAAGTTCTCCAAACTTCGGAAGAAAGCTCTCCAAGCTTCCAATCTGGTAAAGCTTCTTCAGAAGCTGGGAAAGCTTCTTCCAGAAGCTGATAAAGCTTCTTCCAGAAGCTGATAAAGCTTCTTCCAGAAGCTGAGAAAGCTTTTTCCATAAGCTGGGAAAGCTTCTTCAAGAAGCGGGGAAAAACTTATTCCAGAAGCTGGGCAAAGCTACTTCCAGAAGCTGGGTAAAGCTTCTTCCAGAAGCTGGGTAAAGCTTCTTCCAGAAGCTGGGCAAAGCCTCTTCCAGAAGCTGGGCAAAGCTTCTTCCAGAAGTTGGGAAAGCTTCTTCCAGAAGTTGGGAAAGCTTCTTCCAGAAGTTGGGAAAGCTTCTTCCTGAAGCTGATAAAGCTTCTTCCAGAAGCTGGGAAAGCTTCTTCCAGAAGCTGGGAAAGCTTCTTCCAGAAGCTGGGAAAGCTTCTTCCAGAAGCTGGGAAAGCTTCTTCCAGAAGCTGGGAAAGCTTCTTCCAGAAGCTGGGAAAGCTTCTTCCAGAAGCTGGGAAAGCTTCTTCCAGAAGCTGGGAAAGCTTCTTCCAGAAGCTGGGAAAGCTTCTTCCAGAAGCTGGGAAAGCTTCTTCCAGAAGCTGGGAAAGCTTCTTCCAGAAGCTGGGAAAGCTTCTTCCAGAAGCTGGGAAAGCTTTTCCAAAAGCTGGGAAAGCTTCTTCCAGAAGCTGGGAAAGCTTCTTCCAGAAACTGGGAAAGCTTCTTCCAGAAGCTGGGAAAGCTTCTTCCAGAAGCTGGGAAAGCTTCTTCCAGAAGCTGGGAAAGCTTCTTCCAGAAGCTGGGAAAGCTTCTTCCAGAAGCTGGGAAAGCTTCTTCCAGAAGCTGGGAAAGCTTCTTCCAGAAGCTGGGAAAGCTTCTTCCAGAAGCTGGGAAAGCTTCTTCCAGAAGCTGGGAAAGCTTCTTCCAGAAGCTGGGAAAGCTTCTTCCAGAAGCTGGGAAAGCTTCTTCCAGAAGCTGGGAAAGCTTCTTCCAGAAGCTGGGAAAGCTTCTTCCAGAAGCTGGGAAAGCTTCTTCCAGAAGCTGGGAAAGCTTCTTCCAGAAGCTGGGAAAGCTTCTTCCAGAAGCTGGGAAAGCTTCTTCCAGAAGCTGGGAAAGCTTCTTCCAGAAGCTGGGAAAGCTTCTTCCAGAAGCTGGGAAAGCTTCTTCCAGAAGCTGGGAAAGCTTCTTCCAGAAGCTGGGAAAGCTTCTTCCAGAAGCTGGGAAAGCTTCTTCCAGAAGCTGGGAAAGCTTCTTCCAGAAGCTGGGAAAGCTTCTTCCAGAAGCTGGGAAAGCTTCTTCCAGAAGCTGGGAAAGCTTCTTCCAGAAGCTGGGAAAGCTTCTTCCAGAAGCTGGGAAAGCTTCTTCCAGAAGCTGGGAAAGCTTCTTCCAGAAGCTGGGAAAGCTTCTTCCAGAAGCTGGGAAAGCTTCTTCCAGAAGCTGGGAAAGCTTCTTCCAGAAGCTGGGAAAGCTTCTTCCAGAAGCTGGGAAAGCTTCTTCCAGAAGCTGGGAAAGCTTCTTCCAGAAGCTGGAAAGCTTCTTCCAGAAGCTGGAAAAGCTTCTTCCAGTAGCTGGAAAAGCTTTCCTGGAACTTCCAGTAGCTGGAAAAACTTCTTCCAGAAGCTGGAAAAGCTTCTTCCAGAAGCTGGGAAAGCTTCTTCCAGAAGCTGGGAAAGCTTCTTCCAGAAGCTGGGAAAACTTCTTCCAGAAGTTGGGAAAGCTTCTTGCAGAAGATGGTTGGATTCAATTTCGATTCGATTCGATTTCGATTCGATTTCGATTCGATTTCGATTCGATTTCGATTCGATTTCGATTCGATTTCGATTCGATTTCGATTCGATTTCGATTCGATTTCGATTCGATTTCGATTCGATTTCGATTCGATTTCGATTCGATTTCGATTCGATTTCGATTCGATTTCGATTCGATTTCGATTCGATTTCGATTCGATTTCGATTCGATTTCGATTCGATTTCGATTCGATTTCGATTCGATTTCGATTCGATTTCGATTCGATTTCGATTCGATTTCGATTCGATTTCGATTCGATTTCGATTCGATTTCGATTCGATTTCGATTCGATTTCGATTCGATTTCGATTCGATTTCGATTCGATTTCGATTCGATTTCGATTCGATTTCGATTCGATTTCGATTCGATTTCGATTCGATTTCGATTCGATTTCGATTCGATTTCGATTCGATTTCGATTCGATTTCGATTCGATTTCGATTCGATTTCGATTCGATTTCGATTCGATTTCGATTCGATTTCGATTCGATTTCGATTCGATTTCGATTCGATTTCGATTCGATTTCGATTCGATTTCGATTCGATTTCGATTCGATTTCGATTCGATTTCGATTCGATTTCGATTCGATTTCGATTCGATTTCGATTCGATTTCGATTCGATTTCGATTCGATTTCGATTCGATTTCGATTCGATTTCGATTCGATTTCGATTCGATTTCGATTCGATTTCGATTCGATTTCGATTCGATTTCGATTCGATTTCGATTCGATTTCGATTCGATTTCGATTCGATTTCGATTCGATTTCGATTCGATTTCGATTCGATTTCGATTCGATTTCGATTCGATTTCGATTCGATTTCGATTCGATTTCGATTCGATTTCGATTCGATTTCGATTCGATTTCGATTCGATTTCGAAGCTTCTGGAGGAAGCTCTCAAAACTTCTGGAGGAAGCTCTCAAAGCTTCTGGGGGAAGCTTTCAACGCTTCTGGAGGAAGCTCTCAAAGCTTCTGGAGGAAGCTCTCAAAACCTTTGGAAGAAAGCTTCTTGATGAAGATCTCAAAGCTTCTGGAGGAAGCTCTCAAAGCTTTTGGAGGAAGCTTACAAAGCTTCTGGGGGAAGCTCTCAAAGCCTTTGGAAGAAGTTCTCTAAGCTTCTGGAGGAAGCTCTCAAAGCTTCTGGAGGAAGCTCCCATAGCTTCTGGATGATGCTCTCGAAGCTTCTGGAGGAAGCTCTCAAAGCTTCTGTAGGAAGCTCTCAAAAAGGTTCAGAGGTTCAAAAAAGTTTTTTACAGAAGCTTCTCCGAGCATTTGGAAGATTATTTTGAAATTTCTGCAGAATAATAAACCCTATTAATGCTTGCCATTTTTCCTCCATTCATACCAACAGTAACCTGAATCATCAGCTACTAAACATATGTCAATTATATATGCTCCGCAAACATTCTCTTCTTTGAAAGCAGTCTATTTGCCATCAACACCCCCACTTGCTCCACCCCAACCTCCATCTATTTACACAGCTGCATCGACATCCATTCATCCCTTCCGAGTGAAGACGGCTCAGCCATTTAACACTATGTAAACGCGGCCTCATTATCCAGGAGCTTTGTCAAAGGCTACTACGACCAACCAACTGAACGACCGACCAACGACCCTAGAAACCTACTAAACAAACTGCTGCACATCGTTGCCGCTGGGCATTCATCTGGAAACTAGGTAGGCGTTGTTGGAAAGTTCCTTCAACCCTTTCCTTTGAATTCCAAACGATTCCAAGAATGGGAAAATGAGAAAATTCTTTACGGAAAAGAGGGGGGTTTTCGAAAAGGATAAAGGTATATGATGTGAGGTCATCAACCGTGCAATGACGTGTATGAGTGGATATTACGTGAATGGGTTAAAACAGCCGACGGGATTCACATACTTATCTACGATAGACTGATGCATATTAGAGAGCTAGTACAGTATGGCCCATAAAAAATGCGAAAATTGTTTGAACGTGAATATAGCATCCACAAGCGTTATTTTCATTGTTTTTTATATTGAATGTAATTTCTGGCTAATGTAGTATATTCTGACATAACTTCGCTATTCAGGACTATTTTTGTCATATTTTTCTTACTGTCCTAAATTATGTAATAAAGTAAATAAGTTCAAAGGTTTTGTCCGCCCAAAGCTAGAAACAGCGTCTGATTGTCGTATACTCTGGTGATAAACTTTCCACCATCAAAAATCACACTTTATTGTTGAAAATTTTAGTTTGTTTGGTATCAGAGGATGGAGGAGTTCTTAGAGAACGTGTTTTTCATGATCACAATAAAATATTATGCCAGGGTCATAGTTTTGAGGGCATTTACGTCTTATAGGTTTGAAATGCCTTTATTTTTTGTTAAAGTTGAATATAAAATAAATACAGAGGCCTATAATAGATTTTTGAGGATGAAATTTGTTCCATCGGTTAGAGACAACTTATATCAATACTAGCTCATAGGTTTTGAACAAAACGGAACCGCTTATCACACTTATATGAAGGTTCAATCAAAGCTCTGCAAAATGAGCCGTTTTTTCGAAAATATGTTTAAGTCTCCAATTACCCAGGTATGAATCAATTCTGTCATTTGATATGGGCGTATGCTGGAGACAAGGCCTGTGAAGAATACCACGCCATCGTTGATGTTTAAGAAGCTTTCATCACACAGATATTGAACTCGACGTCTTCATGATAAAATTTGAAGGTATGCTTCCAATTCCTCTCTGGTAAGGTGAAAGTAACAGATAAAAATCATATCCAAAGCGAAAAACTGAGTCTCAATAGATTAAACAATACACGTAATGAATAATATTTATGTTTCATTCACAAAACATGATATGACCATTTTCGCATTTTTTTATGGGCCATACTGTATAGATGGAAATTTTTTTGTTGACGAATAAATCCATTTGTCATTGCCAACAATTTCTAGTTTAATAACATGGATCTATGACACAAGGTCTAAAGACAAAATATTGAATGGACAGCTTCTGCTCCAAGAGCAGATCGCTTAAAACAGGACAAGTAGGCGTTGAAGTGCACAATCTTTGTGACGATTCAATGCTGAAAACGAGCAAATGCTTGCTACGTTCAAAGAAAAAAATAATAAGTCTGTCATCGAAATTTAGAGCGAAATCCCCATCATCGAAACAGAAATTAGTTTCCAGAACCCAAAGTTTATGTTTTCCTTCTGCCGTTGTCACAGAAGATTAGCTAGATCCACTTGGCTTACAAATCACTTTGCACGCATAAATCTTTCGTTTCCCTCCCCGCAGAAATCCTCCATTGTCCAACGCGAACGCAGATTCTAGCTATGAATTCAGGGAACCACTTGGCCCAGACTTGGACGACCGGCTGTAATAATGTTTACAGAAGTCGATTCCAAAAATATCTCCCTCATCTGAGTCCACGACTCGGTGCTCTTCCTGAAAGAGGGGAAGGGGCCCCCCTTTCCCCTTATGTTGACTGTCGATTTCCACTCTCAAGATGGGAGACCAATTAGCAACTCGAAGTCGGTTCTCTACCGCTTAGGGCTTGTATACACTGGTGAAGGACCGATAGAAATTGATGATGTCAATTATGTTACTGGCCAAAGCATCTTCCCCGACTGTGTAAAGCTAGAAGAGCCGTATTATGGATATGTGTTTGCTTTAGCGATTACGTAGTTTTGTCAACAGATGGGGACACCAAATGGAGGAGAGTTCTGGGGGTGGATCATTCAATCAAGAGAGTTCAAAAAGCGTGTTTATGTTACAAAATTTACATGCTGGTGGTTTGGGTGCTAAATTTCGAGCGATTCGTCACATGAATGAGGCGTTACTTATGTGTGAATTGGCAAGTCGTAGTATAGCTGTTACGAGAGTGAGTTCCAGAGATGGGCTTGTTTGAGTTCTTCGTGCGCTGAAAAGTTGCGCAATAGCCATCTGCTATACTGTTATTCATTGTGAACTAATACGTTATTCTCAAACATTTTCATTAATTTTCATAATTTGATGATTCAACAAGTTCTATTCTATGCCGAATAAAAGAGAATTGCTGTATTCGACCTTATGATCCATTCTGTCAAATGACTTTCAGTTTTCAGTTCAACCGAGACTCAGGTCTAATTACCAATTCACTATGATAACCGAACGCGCCTAATGACCGTTTTATCGTAATGTAATTTGGTCTAAAACAATCTTGACGTTGAGATCTATTTAATCTAAAACTAATTAAACCTTACGATTATCAGACCGTTGTATATTTTTTCGGCTCTATGACCAATTTGGTCTAGTCACCCATGATTTTTAGTTCGCTTTCGATTTTAACAAGTGTTTTGAAAGAAATGTTTAAAATCTGATTATTCGTTTTGATATTCTAGCCTCCCAAATGACAAAATAATGTAAACTTATCAAAACAATTTGACTGCAAGTTCATCAGTTTAAATTGTCTAGCTGGTATTCGCCCTGCTACGGTACCACTCATTGTCCTGCACTGAGTAACTCACAGAAAATCAATCTTCTCATTAACGATAACCTCGAATTTTCCTTCACACTTCTTGCATGTGTGCGCACATCTTTCCCCTTCATTATTGGGAAAAATGGTACGAAATGCACCCCCTTCCGGTCAGGAACGAATAACTCGCTCGTAATGAATACCATATTTTGATATCATATCGTATTCAGGTATTGTTTAGTAGTTACAACTTTAATTTATGTACAAAGGTATCGACCGTGATGATTTTATTTTGAAATTGTTTATCGGCATATCGGTCTATTTTGCTCGAAGTAAGAGGGAGCATGGAGAAGAAAGCAATGAATACAGGTGACAGGCTGTCTTGGTAGTGTCATTCTCAAAACACACCCAAGCCGTTCCCATAGGGGACGTTAGCCACAAGGAAGTGACGTTTCAAGTAATACTGTTTCATATGGTATGCCCTCTTCAACATCTAATCCAATTTCTCTCGCCGTTCCCTTACGGTACCTATCCATCTAGTATTCATTGCTTTCTTCTCCATGCTCCCTCTTACTTCGAGCAAAATAGACCGATATGCCGATAAACAATTTCAAAACTTTAATTTATGGTATTAAAAATATTGTTTAAAGCAATTAAAAATACCTCATTGAATGTTCGAGCGCTATCGAGGAATGCTTGAGTTATTGAACTACTATTGGAAAATTTCTCTTTTACATCAAAATTCATCAAATTTTGCAAAATCTGACCCAATTATCAGGTTGGTGTTTGTAGAATATGCATGATATATTATTTTCATACCTCATTCTGATGGTAAGTATTGCAAGCTGCAATTTTCTTCTCCTCGGGCTATGATAAACTTAAAACTGGAAATAACTCGATATCACTAAGCCACGTGAATGCTAAGAATTACTTGACATGTGACATCGACCAATACTTTTAATCACTGCAATGAAGATATAATGTAATGAATAATTGCAATGTAATGATGATGTTATGAAATGAAGATTTATAAGAACTATTAGCTTAAAAGCTGGCATAAACTTCACATGTAAGGTAAAAAGGTGGAATACGTCCCCCTTAAGGAATTTTAGCTCTACCGCAGTAGCAAATGCATCACTTCTAAAGATTTTTATGTCAAGGTGTCCCTTATTTAGTTGGTCATGCTTTGCACGGTTGCTTCAAAAAAGTGTACAAGATGTTTTATTTTTTTTGTTAACGGTCCCAATGTTTACGTTTCAAAACAACCCGGGCAATACGCCCCTCCCGTAGAAAAAAAGGCCCATGGCATTGTAGAAATGTTTCCAAGGAGAATTCCACCGCCTGCTAAGCTTGAAAGGGTCCATTAGTATTCGTCCTCCGGTAAAAATTTTTGTAAGAAGTACAATAGTAAAGAATGGGTTTCATTTACCCTGAGACTTGCTTATCATTTTAAACCAAAAACCCGATTTTCGATATTTTAAGAATTTCTATTGATTGTTTGTACTTCTCTAAGGACATTTATGCGCAACATATTTTTTTCACGAATATTTAGGATATGTGATCATATTTACGTGTAAAAGAAGCCTCAATCCCGTGAAAATGAAGAAGCGCGTATTGCTCCGTTGGAGCGTATTACACCTAGTTACCCTATAAGTATAGTGACTTCTTCCCATTGGCATTGAAGCTCAAACAATGTTTGTTTGTTGATAAATATTCTGAACAATTTTACATTTAACAGACGTTTTTTAGCCGAACTTCTAAAAAGTTCTAAATCCTAATTAATGATAGGTTATTTGGGATAAAGTCGTTTGACACAAAGTAGATTGGCATAGAGGTCATTTGCATATTGGTCGTTTGGCATAATGAATCTAAAACTAATGATTTCTTAATGTGACTTTCTTTAATACGTTTTTTTATAATCTTACTGACGAAATCATGCCTTGAAATGAACCTATAATGAGCTCCAATGAAAAATTCCGGAGGCATCATTGCAAAAAGAAAAAAAAATCATGAATAACTAAGAATCAACCCTTGTGGTTTTATTAGGAATGTTATAAGATCAAAGTTCTCGCTTCTTACAAATTTCCTTCCTGAAAGATCAGAAAAAGTATTATTATTGTAAGTATGATGCTAAAAAACTTTCTTAAAACTGGATAAATCCTTGGAGGATTTTTTGGATAACCTTCTCTCATAATAAAAAATAAGACGAATAAGCTTTCTTATCAGTTGTTCAGTAAAATTGTTCGTTCGCTACAAATCACAATTGGGCAAGTGGTTATCGAGATGAATAGCTGTTGGTGGTAAAATGAACATCATGCAAAAACGTGAGAAAAACAAATATTTTTGAAAATTTTCATTGCATATGCGAAAATATATCTATTAAGGATTGTAACCCATTCAAAAAGAAATTTAAAAATATCAGACTTGACATCATATCATAACGATATTCACCTCACTGAAAAAGCTTAAGACCTTCGAGCGGAAAGTTACCGTAAAATGGGGTGTTAAGGGATGAAAAAAATTTCAACTCGAATTCCAATCAACTTCTAGTATGTCAATTATTGGACAAAGGACAGCCCTACAATTCTCGCGTCGTATACCGTGGTGAATCAAAATCCGGACGGTACCAATATCCGGACACTCTGATTATATTTGTTAATTAAAGGCAAAGTTATATGTTAATATGTTTATTTTTATTCATTACTTTGGCTATAAAAACAGCTGTTACATTTAATTATAATCTAGTTACCCTTGCCAAATAATTAAGGATAATAAAAACAAAAAAGTTGCCCCTGTTGAACGTCTTTTCGCCGCGGTGCAATAGGTTTTTGCGATGGCGTCGTCGAACGTACCCTGCAATGTTTATTAGCTATAATGTATTAAAATTATATTATTCGTGCAGTGATTTCAACATAATCGTTCGTTAAGTTATTGTTTAACAGTTAAGTGGCACCACATTGTAAATCTAGAAGATAAATACAAGTAGAAAATAGTGAAAACAGGCTGTCCGGTATTGGGACCAAGTGTTTGTAAATCCGGACGTTGAATTGAAAACGTATTTTTCGAAGGATTTACAACATATTTTCCAAGAGAAAGTGCAGGGAAGCTTTTAAGATTTTCTTAAAAGAGATCAGAACAATGCAGTGCATCGTTTTATGCAGAGAAACTGAAGTAATTAGTGATGATTGCAGTTCAAATCGCAGAGATTTCAGTACAGGTAACGAACCATTCAATTCGAACAGAATTTTAGTTTCAAACCATAACAGAACATATTCTCTCGATTGATTTTTCAAAAAAAAAGTGAAACTTGATGCATTTAAAAAGTTTAACACAGTTTAATTTGATAATTCCATGTTAAAACATAGCTGTCCGGATTTCGATTCAAAAGTGTCCGGATTTATCGTCATGCTTTGTCGCAGGTGTCCGGATTTAAAGACACGGAACGCTTCATTGTTTTAACTATTTTCAATGTAAAGTCTCAAATTTCATCGTAAAATTAATCATTTATACTAAGCTCAAACATAAAACTGTTCGTTATGTACCATGGATTTGATGAATTCCGAAGGAAACCTATCGTAAAGAGGGTTTTAAACATTTGTTCCGTCTTGAGTGTCCGGATATTGATGCATCACGGTATATCAAATGCCAGATACAATTATGAGGATACTATGACTGTTTTTTGTGATTATCATGAAAATGTGTGCTTTTTGACGGAAATGCAAAATGCGGTGTTAAGGAAATTTTGTTTTTGCCAACAACAAAACATAATCGTTTTTGGTCAATGTTCAACCTTAATCAAATAATACATCAATATTATTGAACTTGGAAGTCAGGTAAGGTCAAACCGTATAATTTTAACTGCTTAATCTGTCATAGTTAATAATTCTTTTTGGGAACTATCAGTACATGGTAAAATTGTCTTATTTTATACTTATACTAGTGGTCCCGGCAAACTTCGCCTTGCCATCAAGTAGGCTGTTGAAAAACACTACTGATCGACCCATAAAAATGACAGTGCCGTTCACGTTCGTTTTTCCAACTTTCCCGGTGAATATCCTAGGGTTTTTATACACACAAACACGTCGGAACCCTTAACAAACAAAACGGAGAAAGAATCGTTCATATCCGTTCACCCGTTCGTAAGTCATTTCGTGACATACGAACACCATTCCATTTTTATTTATATAGATGCAACAGGATCATAACCTATACATTTGCAGTTTACAATTCCTATAAACTATGCAGAGCAACTTCGTAAATAACCTATCATATAGGAATAATTTCAACAACCTTTTAGTGTTAATAGGAGAAATGGTCAATTTGCCCTGTAAATAAAACACTAAAATAAATAACGAATCATTGATGAACTAGCCTAATATCGAGTTAGGGAGAGTTGACTGTAGTATCAAGAAAAAATCCATATTTACTTTAATACGTTGTTATCCAAATTTTCCTACCAATTTCACCAATTTTCGAGATTAGACATTTTTGATAATATTCAGTAACAAACAAAATAGGGGGCATCCACAAATAACGTAACGCTCTAGGGGGAGGGGGGGAGTAGACTCAAGCGTTACGACTCATACAAACATTTTAAATTTTTCATACAAAAAGCGTTACGGAGGGGGGGGGGTGGTCAAAAATTTCCAATTTTAGCGTTATGTAATAAATGGACGCTGCCATACACCCCTTAACTTTTACAATGCAGTTTCACTTCACGGAACTAGTCAAAAGTATATTGGAATATATTACGGCATAGATCCAATGAGTTAAGTGACTTGGAAAAAGTAGAAAAGATAATCCCTTAACACCCCACTTGTTTTCAAAAAGAGAATTTTTCCATAAATATTATTAAAAGTCGAATTCTAGATAAAATTATCAAAAGTTTTTGTCTACATTATGATCTTAAATAAATATACTTATCTTTTAAGTTACACACATATTTTTCTCAATATTGTTTCACAGTTTTGTCGTTAAATGTATTTAGGCTATGAAATTCGAACAAAAGTGATTTAAAATGTTTTCAATATCTAGATTCCACAATACATTATTTTAATAGTCAACCCTTATCACATAATGCAGTTCACAATCCTCCGAACAAATGAAGCATTTCAGATTACTGATACATCGACGTTTTTGAGACTTGTCAAACTAGATGGAGAAGTTCAATCCCTTAAAACCTCACGAGTCCTTAACACCCCATTTTACGGTACGTTAGTTCTAATTTTCAAACGTGTTTTTTTTTTCTAAATTCTTAGTTTTTGTTGTTATTTTTACTACTTTTTACTCCGTATTTACCCAAACACACCGATTTATGCCCAAAATCGTCCGTCAATATAAAAATTCATTGAAATTCGATTTTTCTCGGTAAAAGGCACGGTACTCATTCTACCACCCCTGTTTATTTTACCACCACTTCCCCTATTCAGCATAAAATGCTGAGCAGCTTCTTCTCAAGAGACCCTGAAAAAAAATGCTTTAGATAATCAAATAACATAGCTCCGAAAAGCTGTTCACCAAAAATTTTTAATCGAATTCCAAACGTATTCTTCTTACGAGTCTAAGATAATCTTGCTCAATATTCCAAGAAAATCGTGTTCATCTAACCAGATCTAAGTGAATATTATGGGCTTCTCAAAAATCGTTGTAAAAGAAAGAAAAAGGTTAGGCCGAAGAAAAAAAATCTGAGGAAATTTATCAGGATTCTGGACGTATTTCGCTTAGGACATATCTTACTCAGAATTAGTTTATTGAGTGAATTTTGAGTGAATTCTGCTCAAGATTCTCAGTAGAATTTATTGCTACCTTGTGATTCTGAAACAATCTTGCTTGATGAGTCATTTCTGCTCAATATTCGAAGCGCAGCACGAGATCTTGCAAAGGATTATAAGCAAATACTGCTTATGATTCTGGGCAAATCCTACTTTGAATTTTGTAAAACATTCTCAAGATTCTGTGCGTATTCTATGCAAGATTAGAAACGAATCCTATTGTTAAACAAAGTTCTAATCAGGATTTTAGACAAATTGTCTTCGAAAAAAATTAAAAATTAATCTAAAAATTCTGAGGAATTACTCAAAGTTCCTTATTCATTATGGATGAACTATACTCATTGTTCATAATAAATTATATCCAGGATTCTTGACAAATTCACAAGATTCTCCGCTCTCCTGCAAAAAATGCAGCTCAGGAAACTGAAGCTATTATGATAAAGATTTTGTGCAAATCTTGTCTTGCATAGAGCTCTCTTCCGACTCAGAATATTTTCAGAAATAACTTTCATCGTTTTGCAGAAAACTTCTGCATCTACATTTCATCTACAATGATCTACATTCGCCCTTCTTTCCCCCTTTAACAATAGCTACCTACACCCAATCACATCAATCGTATGGTAACTGATTAAACATGTTCAAAAATAAATTCAAATAACTTTGTTGGGGAACCGCCACTGAATCTTGGATAGCAAATTGCTTCAAGCTAGAAGGGTTATATTTTCGTGAATAACTTTCTTTATAGTATAAGGCTGGCTAACTTACAATTTCAGTTCGATTATAGTCCAATCCTGTTCCTAAGGGATGGTACACAAATTATGTCACGCTAAATTTCAACTTTTTTGACTTTTTCTACTGTTTTGAGAAAAAATATAGAATACCGTAAAAAGTGTGCTGCAATATGTCAAACTTGGGTACCGAATGTAGTATCAAGGGTCCAAATGGTGTACTAGAAGTGGTACTTATTCTGAGCCCGACTACTACAAAGCCAATTTCGATTACCGACCCCAGTAAAATTTCACAGGGTTTTGAACTACGGATTTTTCGATAATTTTTACGATTACCGAAAAAAAACATTAAACCAAAATATATTTTGATTGATGGAAATTACTGACTTAGTCAGTTAAGTTGTAGAGTGTTTACAGGCTTTTCCAGTTACTCATGATTCACCCTTTGCTCTTCCGGATTCTGATTACTTCAAAAATAATACTTATTAAAAATCCAATCGACATGAACATGTCCCTTATCGAGCATTTTCGTGAAAATAAACATATACCATAAGCTGTAGTAGTCAATGTAAGTAGTCGAAAAATGTTTGACAAAATCATTATTATTTCGTCGGTTTCCATACAAGAGGCAAACTCAATGATGGTTACTTTTACTTTTTATAAGGAAACCAACGAAATTTTCCAGTGTAAACGGTTAAAATCATGCTGATCATTGTTTGAAATGGCTAACTTTGTCACTATATTTCGACTACTTAGCACGAGAAAGCATAAAATACGTGGAGGAAAAGTTTGGTCGCCACAGACGTGTCTCCTGATGCCGGCTGATTTTACAGCAAAAGATTCTCGTTTGACACATTCAGCTAGTAAAATAATTCAAATAATGAATAGTCAGTAATTATTCTAACTGAGTTTTCGGCCTGTTCGATAATGCCGTACTAATATTGTAGAAATTGGTCTGACAGCTACCGTAGTTCGGTTATAAATTAAAATTATTACTGAACTTCAGAAGTTTTCAATCAAAAAGCTGAATGTTCAGTATTTTTTATGATTAATGATTCACACCCAGTATAAAAAAAGTACCGAACAAGAAAATCGGGATTGAGTATGTATTTCTTTATTTCGTCTTTGAATAAATTGTCAGTTTGGACCATTAGGTGCTAGGTGGTTACTTGAGCCACAGCATAATCTTTCTGAATAGTTGCGCGTTTACCACTTTTGCTTTTTACCCAACTCTCCCCCGTACCACCTTTGCATGTCTGCATTTTCCTGTCTGTGTTTTCCAAACAACCCACCATATGGCACCCATTTTTCAACTCTCCCGCTCTCACGTGGTCTGCGTGGAAAATGCCTGCCTTCTCTCTCACTTCTCGCCTACTATTCTGATCACATCGTAAGCGACAGAGCAGACTACTATGATAGCTGCTCGTTCCGTCGTCCCAACGACATATGAAGGGCGAACTTGAATTTCCGCTCGCACTCTCTCGAAGGGGGGTGACACCAACACCAGTATCCGGCAGGTCGCACTCGGCGGTGGATCCGTCACCTAGAAACATCAACCCAACAACACACATCGCCATGGGTGTAGCCTGGGTTTACTAAAGGGGACGAAGTAGACTTCAAAAGTTTTTTCACGAACTAAACTATTAATTACTCCGTGATCGTTTTTCTTTCATAGTGCGCAAAATACAACAGAACCAACAAAAAATCTGCCAGGAATTTGTCTGGGGATTCTTGTACAGTTTTTCCTAGGATTGGTTTTCAGTTTTCTCTCAGGGTATTTTGCATTATTCCAGAAACTTCTCGATGTAAACTTTCAAATATTTTGCTATAGAAAACAATGCCTGAGTTCATGAATTTGATACTAACATTTGTTGCAAAGATTCCTCCGTAAACTACTCCAAAGAATTTTTATGTAATTCTTCCTGGATTCCACTAGTTATTTTACTAAGAATTCATCTAATGATTCAATTTAAAAATTCTCAGCAAATGCTCTTCAATATCCTCAGACTTATTTTCGATGTCTGTGTTACATGGGAATAATTCCAGAAACCTGGAGGGAATTTCCAGAACCCCATTCAGTGCTGTCGGTGCCAAAAGTGGGGTCATGGAAAAAAAACATTGCCACATGGATGCCACATGGACCTTCCTGTGAAGGAAGATACCAAAAAGTTTGTATGTGCAACTTCCAGGAGCAACCATAAGTCTAACTTTTGGGTTTGCCCTTCGCGTAAACGAATCGTCGAGGCTCGTACCAGGTGGATGGACGGTAAAGTTTTTCGTCCCCGTAATTCCCCTGGCAGAATCTCTAACAATGCTCATTTTCCAGTCAACGATTGTTACCCATCAGGTAAATTATGATCATGCTCATTCACAAACGTCGGGTAGCCGTTCGAATCTTTTAATTATGAATGGGTTTATCCAGGAAAACTTCTATGTCGATGTTGTAGCAGAGAGTTTCAGCTCCTCCCCTTCTAATTATTTCAAATCATATGGAAACACCATGTCGCTGCAGGCAACTCCTATTCTGTCTTCTCATTAACAGATAATCCCAACAAAAATCATCAGAAAATGCACCTACTTCTAGTAAAATGTCTCCCTCTGATTTTGATTTTTTAACTGAACTATTGAATCAAATGATTGATGCAATGTTCAAAGCCATAGTGGTGGCTGGAACAGTCCAAAGTGGTGTAAAATTTACTAATAAAATCGCTATCAGATTACGTTTCTTTAATGAATCCAAACATCTTTTTAAATATTTTAAATTGGAATGCTCGTTCTTTGAATAGAAATGATGACAAGTTGTTAAATTTTCTAACAGCTAATAACATACATATAGCAGTTATTACTGAAACTTATTTGAATCCTGGATCCAAACTCAAAAGAGATCCTATTTTTGTTTATCATAATGATCGACTTGATAGGGCATGTGGGGGAGTTGCAATCATCATTCATAGGCGTATAAAACATCAAATGTTTTCGTCATTTGAAACTTAAGTTTTTGAAACTTTAGGTGTTTCTGTTGAAACACAGCTTGATAAATATACTTTCATAGCTGCTGTTTGCCTTTTCAATGTTCTGGACAGCAAGTTAATTTGCTCCAAACTGACTTGCGAAAATTGACTCGCAATAAGTCATTTTTTTTTGTCATTGGTGACTTTAATGCCAAACATCGGTCATGGAATAATTCTCAAAGTAATTTCAACGGCAGAATTTTATTTCAAGAGTGCTCTTCAGGATATTTCTTAATTATATACCCTGATAACCCTACATATTTTTCCTCTTCTAGAAATCCATTTACGATTGATTTGGTCTTAACCGACGCTAGTCATCTTTGTAGCCAATTAGTTACTCATGCTGATTTTGATTCTGATCATGCCCCTGTTACATTTCATATATCCCATGAAGCGATTCTCAATCCTATCAGCTCCACTTTCAATTATTAACAAATTCCATTGTTGAACCCAGGAGCATTGCAATTCCAAAATGTGAAGTAAAATTTGAATCCGTGATTATAGACGATGATCTTAAACTCTTGATCCGTCTTAAAAACGTGAGGAGAAGGCAATTTCAACGCACTTGCGACCCTGCTATGAAAATTATATGGCAGGATTTGCAGAAAGAAATCAAGAAACGTTTTGCACAATTGAGAAACAAAAATTTTGAAAATAAGATTTCTCAATTGGATCCTGGCTCTAAGCCCTTTTGGAAATTATCTAAAATTTTGAAAAAACCTCAGAAGCCAATACCGGCATTGAAAGAGGAAAACAAATTATTACTAACTAATTGCGAAAAAGCTTAAAAACTTGCTATGCAGTTTGAAAGTGCGCACAATTTTAATTTAGGACTTACTAGTCCAATTGAAAATCAAGTTACTCAGGACTTCGAAATATTCTCAATCAAGAGAACGTTTTCGAAAATGCCTGGGAGACTGATTTGGAAGAAGTGAGAACTATTATTAAAAAATTCAAAAATATGAAAGCTCCTGGCGATGATGGAATTTTCGACATCCTCATCAGGAAACTTTTAGAAAGTAGCTTATCATTTTTAGTTGATATATTTAACAAATGTTTTCAATTAGCATATTTTCCTGACAAATGGAAAAATGCTAAGGTTGTTCCAATTTGAAAACCAGACAAAAATCCTGCAGAAACTTCTAGCAATCGTCCAATCAGTTTGCTTTCCTCCATCAGTAAACTTTTTGAAAAGGTCATTTTGAACAGAATGATGGCCCACATCAACGAAAATTCAATTTTTGCCAATGAACAGTTCGGATTCCGCCATGGACATTCGACCACTCGTCAACTTTTACGTGTAACAAATTAGATCCGTTCCAACAAATCTGAAGGCTATTCTACTGCTCTTGCTCTTCTAGACATAGAAAAAGCATTCAACAGTGTTTGGCATGAAGGTTTCACCGTAAAATTAAAAAACTTTAATTTTCCAACGTACATTGTTAGAATAATTCAAAGTTATCTGTCAAATCGTATACTTCAGGTTAATTATCAGAACATCCTGTAAGAGCTGGTGTTCCTCAAGGCAGCATTTCGGGACCAATATTATACAATATTTTCACATCTGACTTACCTGAGTTTCCTCAGGGATGTCTAAAATTCGGAGTATGGGTCCTGTTCGTGACAAAACGGTATGTGAAATAGATTCAAATGTCGCTCGACATCTCCCTCCCCCTTACAATAAATCCTGGCTACGCCCATGATCTCTTCTAGCCTAGCGCTGTGTGAACGATAGTCGATTGCCAGCGCGCGCGCTCCCTCTCTCAATTCGGTCAACTATTTAGAATATCGTCCGCGTAGCCACTCATCGCAGTTTCACTCTTGAACTCAGACGGGATTTTCGCACAAGTTTTTTCATCGTCGCGACGTGTTTTGGGATCAAAAGCCCTTACTCTAACCAGTGGAAAATCTGGAAACGAATGAACAGGTGACGGATTCGGATTCAGTGATTCAAGTGACCCCCAAAAGTATGTGATTTTTTCCGTCCTTTTGGAAGTGATCGAAACAGGAAAACACCACCCATCGGAAATCGGGGAGGGTGAAAATCCTGGTTTCGCTTGTGTGAGTGATTTCGGTGAAAATTTTCCCTCGATAGCACGCAAAACACCCTCCTTCGTAGAAGGGGCAGAGGGGTGCGACAGGAATTGTGTACATCGACGAAATCCTAATCCAATTTGTTGGAGAAGAAGAAGAAGAAAACGTTTTCAGTTGCAGAACGACAGGAGGAAGATTGAAGTTTGGCGGTGGCGGTGACGGTGGCGGCAATGAAACCGAAATCAAAGCTAAAAATATACAAAGTTTATTTTCTCGTTGCTCGCGCGCGGCGTCGGAAAAACCACCAAATCGGAAAATTGCCAACCCAAGGCGCGCGCGTTCGATGATGTTGCCGATGGCAGCACAGTGCACAGTGGGAAAAACATGAATCCAAAAGTGGCCCAAAATGCATGATTCTTAAAAATTTCCATATTCCATGAAAAAACCTCAAGGAATCAAATGGTGACAGTTTCGTTGACCATAACCATGTGGAAGTGCCTGTTTTGCCCTTAAAATTTATATTTTTTTCTGAACATAATTACTGTAAATATAATTTTCCTAGAGTAGAATAATCTGGAGCAAACTTCCATCAATGTCAATGATTAAAACAACGTTTTTAGTTACATGTTCTACATTGAGGGTCAATAACGACCAATGGCTTTGGAACGCAATTAAACATTATTTTTGAACCGATTTGTATTTGGATTGAGCTAATTTTCCCCGAGTGTAATTTTCTCGAACATTGAATTGTTCTCGACTAAACGGCTGATGCCAAGAACTCCTAGGGAAATAAGTCAAAAGAACAGCCAATCGAATAAAAAAGGCTGACTCAGCACCTTGAAACCAATAAAGCTAGGGTTTCGATCTACTTCGTCGTAAGCGCTATTATTCGTCGTATTAAACTTAAAATGTTCCGCTACGGTGGATATCCAAACTTACCTGCAACATAGATTCATTTTTCAAGCGTGCTAATTAATTTTGTGAAAGCTATTATGGTCCACCCACTTGTACACTAAAAATGCAGTAGAACTACTGTATTTAGATAAATAACTTCAATTCAATTATCCACTTTGCATTTTTTCATCGAAACTGCATGGACGAATACGTACCAAGCGAAATCTGATTAGCGATCGACTGAGCCACCCCACTTACTTCACCGGGCACTTATTTACTCTATGGAAAACCTCCGTACATCTTCACTGAAGGATTTCATACCAATCACACGCCGTAAAACCAAAGACAAAAAAAAGACCTCCATGTCCCTTGCAAATCTAGAATGCCGTGCAAAGTGTACTGCGATGTGTCAAACTACCTTTTGCTGTACCAAGGGACCCAATGCAGTACTAGAAGTGGTACCCAATCTGAACCCGAGTGGGACGGATCTGGTAAAACTTCCATAATAACCGAAATTTTAAGAAAATACCTCAACAGCCGCCTAAAATTGAGAGCGTAAGCAAAGTTTTCCATTCGTCAGGACTGAGAATAAAACTTGTGCGTATAAAGTTGAAAACGATTCCTTTGATTGTGGATGCTTTCGCTGCTCTGTGAGCCGTTAGGCATTTGTTCGGTCAAACCAATGACTTTTAACGGAATCCATGTATTTTATCATGCTTAACCCCTCTACCGGCAGCTTCATTTTTTACCGCTAAAAAAATATTCAAATAGCGATAACTTTTTTGTATATTTTTGCACCATTTCTTCACAAGCCCTCAAAAAACTCTTCTAGTTTAAGAAAATGTGTCGATATTGATAATTGGTCAGCTGGATCTGGAGATATTAAAAAAATCCTTGGGGGACCGACGCGTAGCCATAACCCACGTCTACAGAAGTTTTATCGTATTCAGATATTCACTCCACGGAATCATACATTAATGCGAGTATGTTGTGAAGTATATGTTCTCGAAGAATTAGACATTGGAATACTAAGGATTCCTTGAGAAGTTCTATCATGAGATCCTTATACATACTAAATTCTTTAGATATTACTACAAAACTTATTCCAAGTCATCTACTCGAATTTTTTTCAGAGATTCCTAAAAAAATTCTACAAAAATACTGCTAATAATTTCTCCAGAGATCTTTCAGTTTTATTTTTATACGGATTGCACCAAGATATATTTCAAGAATGGTCTGCTTTTTAAGAAATTTCTTCAGGATTTTCGTCAGGATTTCCCTTAAGAATTCTTCCACATAATTTATTGGGATGACTTTATGTATTGCTTGTTGAAGGATTCCTTCAATGTTTTCCCTAAACACCTTCAGTGATTATTTGTTCATAAATTTCTTCCTAGAGACCTCCAGAGATTCCTCAAAGAATTCTCCAATCAATAAATTTCTTCTAGGACTTTTGGAAATTGTACAAGAAAAACTGCATGAACCATTGTACGAACTCCGCACCTCTAATATTTTGACTCCGTAAGGAGTTTTCCAAAGATTACTCTAGGAAAAAATCTTCTCCCTACAAGAATCCCATCAGGAATTTCTCCATTATTCCTTAAAAGATTTTTTGGGACTTAACAAGGCGATTTTCTATGGATTCATCCGGAAACTTCTTCTAAAATTCTTTGAAGGAATTCCTGGATAGTTTCTTTTGGTAATCCTGAAGCGAATTTTCCTCCAAAAATCCATTGACTCTGAGGAAAAATAACTGGAGAACACCTTGAAGATGTTCCAGTAAGAACAAATGAAGGAATTTCATGAGGAACTCCTGAGAGAATCTATGAATAGGAAGATTTTCTGTGATAATTCTTGTCAATTTGATTTTTCCTTTTGGAATTCTTTGATTAATTCATCGAAGAACTACAGGAAGAATAACTGGAGGAAATTTTGGAAATATCCCAGAAAAATATCTGGAGGAATCTCATGAGAAGCTTTTGGATGAATCTCTGGAAAAACTTATTCTGCAGTTCCTTGAAAAATAGTGGAATGAACTGTAGAATGTTTTAAGGCTAAGTAGCCCGTCATTCGCTTTGGCAACAATGATGACTTTTCAGCTTGCATTTCAAAGTGATAAAACTCAGTCTTGATAGTTTATATTGACTTGAAAAAGTATCACTGTAGGCGCTAACATGCATAGAGTATGCTGATACTTTTCCAGGTGTGTCCGAGCAAAACCAATTGATTTTCTTTGATTCGAAATCGTTAGATGAATTAGCAACAATCATCAACGACGCGTACAAGTTTCAATGACGGCCTACTTCGCCGTAAAATGATTTCCTGACAGAATCATTGAAAGAACTTATAGAACAACTTATGTACGAATCTTTGGAGGAGCTATTGGGGTTAATCTCAGGAAGAATAAATGTAGGCATTCCTGAAGGAATTTCTTAAAGAAATCCCTTACATCATAACTAAAGAAACCGCTGAGGTATTCTTTGATAAATCTTTTGACGAACTATCGTAGAACTTCTTGAAGTATTACGAAATTTTTCAGAAATACACAGGAATAATTTCTGGAAGATTCAAAAGGAATAACTGAAGCAATATTTAGTAGATTCTCCTAAGAAATCTCTGGAAGTAGTCCTAGAGTAATATCTAGAAAAATCTATGGATGAATTTTAAGAGAGATTGACTAAGAAATTCCTGGAGGAATTCTTGACGGAATGTAAAGAGGAATATTTGAAGGAAACTTCGACGAACTTCAAGGAATGTCTCCTGAAGGTATACATGAAGCACTGAAGAAATATCTATAGAAGCTCACTAATGAGAAATTATTGGAGGAATTCTAGGTGTAATGTCTTCCAGAATCCCTTATGAAATTTCTAGAGGACTCTTTGGAGGAATCCTTTAAAAAATATATTTATTCTTGGACAAATCAATGGAGAGACGCTTGAAAGAATCTCAATGAGAATGTCTCTAGTCATTCCTGGAAGAAGCCCCTACGAAAACCTTTGAGCCAATTCCTGGAGGAACTTTTTGAAATCAGATCCCAAGACCTCTTGATGAATCCTAGGATTTTCATCCTTGAGAAATACGAAGGAAAAATACTTTCAGTAATACCGGCGGGCAGGAATTTCTGGAAGGTTCCAAAGGAATAACTGGGGAAATATCTAGTAGAATCCCTTAGAGAATCTTCGGAAGAAATCCTAATAGCTAGAAAAATCTCTAGTGGATTGACAAAGAAGTCCCTGAACTCTTGAAGAAATCTGAAGACGTTTTTCTAAAGGAATTATTGAACAAATTTCAGGAAGACTTCCAGAAACTGTAGTGAGGAGCCCGATCCTAGTCTTTGCACTTTTGATTCACTTGCAAAGTTTCAGGTAATTCTGCCGAGAAAACCCCTTTATTCCCAATTTAATCATAGAAATGCCCATGTAGCTCTGCACCCTATTTGTTGGGAATTAGCAGGGATAATTCATGGGGAGTGTATGGAGGAGTCCCTTAAAGCATTCCTGAAGTAACCTCTTGCTAAACGACCTGGAAAATTTATGAATCCTGAAGAGTTTACAACATGAAACTCCGTTAATGTTTTCTTTCAGGGATTCCTCCAGAAACTCCCTCATGGACTCCTCTACGAATTCATTTAGCCATTGCTCTAGAAATTTCTTCAAACAATCTTCAGGAATTCCTTCATACATTTTCAAACTCAACCCAAGCAATCTACTAGTTATCCGAAGAAATTTCACCTAAAGATTCTACAGGGATACCGGCAATAATTTCTCTCGAGCTTCTTTCAGTATTTTCTCATGGAATTCTTATCCGGATTGCTCGAAGAAATCTTTGTAGGATGGCTTCATTCACTTCTGCTCTAATTATCTTGAAGAATACTTTCAGATTTTTGTATGGTTTTTGTCAGGAATTCCTTTAGGGATTTATCCAGAAAATTCTCAAGGGGTCCTTCGTGTATTGCTCGTCAAAGAATTCTTCTAATGTTTCTCATAAACACTTGCAATGATTACCTCATTAATTTTTCCAAATTTTCTTCGAAATGATCTCTAAAGATTCCGCGAAGAATTTTCTTATCAATTCCTCCATAGATTTCTTGTACGATTACTCTAGATAATTCTCCTAAAGATCCCGCATCAATTCTTGCACTGTATAATTCCGCTATATGCAACTCCATCATTCCGCTATATGCATACCATCAGGAATTTCACTAGTTTCTTATAGTAATTTTTGGAAAAAACTTCCTCTTAGGGAATTGATTTTCTAAAATCAAAAATTCCATTATAAAAGTTTATAAATTCAAACAATATTTTCACAGGCAGTATTGATAATGCCCCAAAGAAAAATAGCAAATATTAAAAATATTAATTTGTTTGAAAAAATATTGTGATTCTCGTTATTGAAGTCGTGCCCATACTTTCTGGGACACCCTATAGATTAATATCTGTAGGAATCTTCAGAAGTATGCCCAAAGCAATCCCCGGAGGAATTGTTGAAGGAAGCGCCGGAGAAATTTCTGAAGGAGTCTCTGAAGAAATTCCTGATGGAACCGTAGGAGAAATAATTGAATATAACCCGTGGAAAAATTCTGTAGAAGTTCCTGGAGAATTTGCTGGACAACTTCCTGAAGATACACCTAAAGCATTAACTGGATAAAGGAGCTCTTGAAGGCATCTCATCAGAAATTTTTGAAGAAATACTTACAGGATTGCGTATTCCCTAAAGAAATTTCTAGAGGAATTCCTTGACGATTTTTTTTTCTTAGCATGGAAAAATCTTAAAAATTATACCTGCAGTCATCAATGGAGGACTTTTAGGAAGAAGGTCCAGAGAAATCCCTAGAAGTATCACTATAGGTATTTGTGAAGAAACACCTGAAGAAATTTTTCGAGACCCTACAAGAACTTGAGAGAAATCCCAAGACAAATTTCTACAGAAATCCAATGAGAATATTCTAGAAGATCATAGGAAAAAAAAGCTTGAAAAATTACCACCAGAATCCATTGACTGTTTACAAGAATTCCTAAGTTATGCGGGAAAAAATCTTAGGAAGAAATACCCACAGTCATCTCAGGAGGAGTTTAAGGAAGCCTTGAGCTCTTGAGAAATCCCTAGAAGTATTCCTTTAGGAGTTTATGAAGGGACCTCTAAAGGAATTTTTTGAAACCCTACAATAACTTGCGAGGAGTCTTAAGAGGAATTTTTAAAGAAATTTAAAGTGCAAATTCTTGAGGATGATAGAAGAAAGAAACCCTGAATTTATTCCTGAAACATGCATGGCCTGGAAAAAACATAGAACTGTTCTTCCTTGAAATGGCTGTTGTAATTTCCTAACGCTTATATAAACTGTTGTAGTGTTCAAAAATTATGTTGTAGTGCTTAACAAAAGATTTCAATGTGTTATTGACAGACAATTCTGGGATTTTAAATATATGATAGCCGAAAGCAGCTACAACTGTTCTTTATTCTACAAAATTGAATATCTTAGGGCAAAACGGGCATTTCCACATGATTTTGGTGAATGAAGCTGTCTTCGTTCGGTTCCTTTTTTTTTCGATAGAATATGGAGTTTTTCGAGAACCGCAATAAGTGACATGATTTTGGTGTCGTCTTGTATCCATTTTTCCCACTATGCACTAGCTTCGTTGGAGGAATTTCATTTGATTTTTGATTGTGTCCTCGCGGAGTGTTTGATGGGCGGTGGTTAGTGTGCGTACCTCACATCGACTTTAGTGTACAAGGGAAACTTGACAGGGGGCAGTGAAAACGCACGAGGAAGAAAAGGGTAGGAATGTGCGTGCAAATTTTTCGGGTTTTCCACGTCGCCCTTCGTCGTATCTTCTGTCGTTGTCATCGTCGTGGTTTGCATTGGAATTTACTGTGCTTCCTCCTAGTAGCGGCAGAATGATGAGGGATGGGAGTGTCGTCGTGTGCCTTGTGATTTGAAGGAAATGTGGTAACAGTCAGTGGAGGGGGAGTGGTGGAAAAATCGTTGAAAGCGAGAAGTTGGTGTTTTTCCAAAATTGGATTTCAACATTTGGGAAAGTGAAACTCGTGTGGATCCAACCTGTCTTTCGGGACAGAACGGTCTGCGTGTTGCCTAGAAGAAGATTCTAAACTTGTGTTGGTACCGAGAAAACAGCACAACAACAATATGAATATCATAGGGAAAGTAAGAGAAAGGGGTGGCTCAACAAACCCCCAGTCGCAGCAGTTGAAGGATTGGTTTTTGGTGTGCGTTGGTCACTTGTTTTGACCTAGATTTCGGAGCATTACACCAACTACTCGTCGTATAGCTTATAATAGTCAAAGTTGAACTGTAATCGAGTCATCTCTTGATGCCGAATGGGGATCCAAGCTATCGAAAGCGCGTTTAGTGCTTTTTGTGTGACACGTTGACTGATTTGTGTGTTTTCGGGCGACAAAATCGCGTGCAGGGCCTACTGAGCTAGAATGCTATAACTCGGATGAGAATGGAAGTAGGCCGTTGTTTTCGGACATTAGTTCACTACACAAAGAGTAATTAGTTGAGTGCACCGAAGGAAACTGAACCGGGGCGAGTTGTTTATGGCTGTTTGTGAACTCTGTCGATTTTTTGCTAATTTATCGGTGTTTTTAAAGCCAGAAGATGACTGAAGCTTCTGTTCGTTTATATAATTGTGTTCGTTGTAAAACTAAAACGGGTGGGCTAAAAAAATAATTATTAAGTCTAAATTCGGTTGTTCTGGGTCATCTAAGAACTTCCTGGAGCATAGTTTTGCAGTACGAATATTATTTGGTATCTATTGTAGAATGATACATAACATATATCGAAGATGAAACTTCTATGAAGACCTTTGTGGATGATCTATGTGGAAACCTCTCTGTTATGTTATTGGATCTTGACCCATTATTCGTACAACAAAGTATAATAATTCCTATATTTGTATGAACATTAATGGTCTATGCCAAATAAACTCTAGGCCTATATTCCATCGTGTCCTTGGAGGATTTAAAACATTTGAAAATTTGACTACACTAGTAGACTCTATAGCAATTGAGTCCTTAACTCCCTCAAGCTTTCAGTACTAAATTTCGTTAACTTTTTAAGGTTAGAAGCCGTGCCATGTATCGTGGCCTTTCTTCATCATCAAGCTTTAAGAATCGAGAACATCCGTAAAACTTATTACGAATATACTATTTAGTTTACTTTCGTTTTGAGATTATGGTATGTACAGTACTTAAAATCATCTACGGATTGATTACACAGATTTAGGGCATTCTTGAAAGTACATACTTGGATGATCTTGAATACCTGTTGTATCCGATTTTTTTTTTCTGAGTGAAATTCTGAGTGGAACTTACTCCATTGGGTTTCGATGGAAGTTCTAGGATTTCAACAGGCATTCACCTAGAAGTCTCAGTGTCTCAGTAAGAATGTAGACATTCTGACAGGTATACCGGGTTGTTGAAGCAAATCATGTCATTCTTATCAGCATTCTGGAAATCCTTAATTTTCAATAAGAATTCTGGGAATTCTATTATATTAGTGGAAGTTTCAATGGACATTCTAGTTTTATGGTGTGAGTATACTGGGATTTATCTGAGGATTCTGGAAAGCCGATAAGCAGTGGAGAATTATTGAATTGCGGTGATAGTCGTGGAGTTTTAATTCTCCTTCATTCAACAAATAGTTTCTTCAGAATTTCCCTTTTATTATATCCAGGATGTGTAGACATTTTTTTTTCAGAAAAATCTCTTGAATCTATAGGTTAACATTCACAGCCTAAAACCAAAGGGATTTATTTAGTTCTTACAGACGCGAACGATGAAGATTTTTGCACAATATCAGTCATAGCAGCTGATGGCTGATAGACTAAAGCTATCAATATCAGTTGCTAACTATCAATATCATTTTGATCTGACAACCAACAGCGGTGATGCGACATCGCACTCTAGATCACAATCACTGCAGAATGAGTGATCACGTGGTTATTACCCACACTATTTATGTTTTTCATTGACCAACACACAGTTTCAATCCGTCTGCAGCACTATCCAGAATATCGTACTGATAAACTGCCATATTATTTGATTAATTTAAGGCATAACTTGACCTATCAGTGATATCCATAGTCTATCGCCATCAATGCATTGGTGATGGAGTAGACAGCATGATGTGGATGTTATAAAGAATGATCCGAATTGTATCACAGTCGGCCTGTACAAATCAGCAAATTTCAAGTGTTGATAGTGATAGCAAGCAACTCTGATTATGAGGATAATTACAGTAGTTGAAATGCTTAAATCACATCAAGTAGCCTATTTTGGGTACATGAATTTTTCAAATCATCTGTGTCATCACTTACTGTAAATGTTTGTGAATCTGTGCATTTTTCTACAGTCAGTTTGGATTGCCTTAGCAACGGGTGTTTTACTACTTTCAAGGCATTTTGTAGCAGCGATCGGCATGGTGAGTTTCAATAGCTTCGCTGGCAACTGTAGTACACACCAACCCCTTTTTACGACCGTTTTTTACCGACGGTTCTTTTTACGACCATTTTTTTTGCGACCGAAATTCAGATTACCGACCGTTTTTATAAATGATCAATATCTTAAAAAGTATTCAAAATAGCGGATCATGATGTTCAGCAAAATTGTTCAGTAGTTCAAGGGCTAACATATGGTGGTCATTGAATTGCGGAATTCTGCCACTAGGTGGCGCTAGTGAGCATCGATTTTTTTGCGGATATCTCAGGATCCTGACCACTTAGAAAGATGGCGTCTTCGGCAAAGTTGCTCATTAGCTCAAGGACTATCATTATAAAAGCTATGAGATTCAGAATTTTGCCACCAGGCGACGCTAGTGAGCATATAATTTTTGTTTTGTGGATAGCTTAGGATCCTGACCACTTAGAAAGATGGCGTCTTAAGCAAAGTTGTTCAGTAGCTCAAGGACTATTATTATTCTAGCCAAGAGATTCGAGATTTTGCCACCAGGTGGCGCTAGTGAGCATAGAATTTTTGTTTTTCGGATAACTCAGGATCCTGACCACTTAGAAAGATGGCGTCTTCGGCAAAGTCGTTCATTAGCTCAAGGACTATCATTATAAAAGCTATGAGATTCAAAATTTTGCCATCAGGCGGCGTTAGTGAGCATAGAACATTTGTTTTGTGGATATCTCCGGATCCTGACCACTATGAAAGATGGCGTCTTTGGTACATTTGTTGAGTAGCTCAACTTTGTCCAAGACGCCATGTCTATGTAGTCAGGATCCTGAGATATCCGCAAAACAAAAGAAATCGTGCTCACTAGCGCTGCCTGGTGGAAAAACCTTTTATCTCTTCACTAGCATAACTTCGAACTAACATAACTAACTGAACAACTTCGCCCAAGGCGTTATTTTTCTAAGTGGTCAGGATCCTGAGCTATCCGCAAAACAAAAGTTCTATGCTCACTAGCGCCGCCTGGTGGCAACATCTCGAATCTCTTGGTCAGAATAATGATAGTCCTTGAGCTACTGAACAACTTTGCCGAAGACGCCATCTTTCTAAGTGGTCAGGATCCTGAGCTATCCGCAAAACAAAAGTTGCATGCACACTTGTACTGGTGGCACAACTGCACTTAAGCAGTGTTGCCAGCTACGACAAAATTTTGAACCCTTAATGAAAAACTGGATTACAGTTGAAGAGTATTGCTATATTGCTAAGCATTCTATTTTTCTGTTTCGCTCAAGTTTCGATCTTTTCTTTATTCTTCTTAAACAGTGTTGCCAGCCACGTGAACATTTGTGATTCGGCCGACTGTATGGCACGCAACACTTCCTTCAACTTCGGTGAACATTCTGTATCATTATCCTTAAATTTTTTTGGTATTTGCATATCACATCCCCATAAAATTGGCTCTTTTGATAACAATCGAGCAGTGTTACCATCTATTACCAAAATATGAAAACTTGAACGGCCATTTCGGAAAGTTTTTACGACCCCCTTATATCGGTCGTAAAAAGACATTGGGGTGTATCATAAATTATCGATGAATGGTATCGACATCATGAATTTTCCCAACTCTGATTACAATTACTACTGCTCTTATTACTGTATTACTTTTTACTTTTTTTCAAGTTTGTTTGCTAAAATTTTATTTAGAACCAAATCAGATATTTTCCCAAAGAATATATTTTTCTTTTTCTGCGGCCTTTTTAGAGCATTCTTCATCCATTTAGTTCCATATCCCTCAAAGAACTCTGCTTGATTTTTAAGGATATGCCTAGAAATTACTCTAATTACTTGATCATAATTTTCTTCAGAAACTATTTCAAATATTCTTTAACCAATTTTGTCCGAAATTTGAACCAAGAACTCCTTAGACGATATCTTTAAAAAAGTCCAGCAGAAATTCTTTAAGAAATCACCCAGGGATGTCTCCACGGTATCGTCAAGGGCATTTCAAAAATTATTAAAGAAAGTACTGAAAAAATCTGGAAATTGTTGATGCATCGAGAGAATCCAAATGAAATAATCAATTGAATCTCTAATCAAAATTATGTAGGATTTTTTGGACGTACAGTATTGGACAAAACATTTGCAACTTTTTCGATTTTCCGTACAAAATGACCAACTTTGGTAAGCTAGATCTCAGTTATTTATCGTCCGATTCGAATGAAATTTTTACAGAACATCAGATATAACATGAATTTTTACATATATTTTTGAGTGATTTTTCCAATCACGGGTTTATAAATTATAACGGTTTATCTAAAGTGTAATTTTCGACGAAAAATTCAAAACTATTTATCTCAAAATCTGATAGCCCTACACAAAAACTGTCTTCAGCAAACTTGTTCACCTTGTTAAAATCTTTGCTGAAGATACCATGAAGCTATTCCTTCAATATGTTTAGTTATGACATTTATAAAAAATCGTCAAAAAATTGACTTTAGTCAAACCGTTACTGCTTTTGAACTTGTGATTGGAAAAATTACTCAAAAATATATGTTAAAATTCAAGTTATGTCTGATGTTCTGCCAAAATTTCATTCAAATCGGTCTATAAATAACTGAGATATAGCTTACCAAAGTTGGTCATTTTGTATGGAAAATCGAAAAAGTTGCAAATGTTTTGTCCAATACTGTATTTCTTGTAAATTTTGAACAGATCCCTGAAGAAATGCCTATAGAAATGGTAGGAATAATTGCTGTAGTATTTTCTGGTGTGAAACCTCAAATAAAATTTGGAAAAATCCACTAAAATGTTGCTTGGAAAATTACACGAGAATTGTTTGGAATAACTGTAGGAGTAATCGTTGGTGAAATATTGGAGAATTAAAAACACACAAAAAGCATGCTCTAAAAAAATCCTCTGGCGAAGTGGGAATCGAAGTCACACCCAATGACACGATGCGGTTACCTGCTCAACGACACTAACCGCACGGCCTACAATTTGGAGGATTTTAATAATCACTTAAACTTAATGATCACTAGTTGAATTTATTGGGGAGTTCTTGGGAGAGTTCTAAATAGATTTCCAGGTATAATCTCTGTAAGAATCCCTGGAGCAATTCTTGAGATAATTCGTATGTGAATTCAAATGAAAACAATTGGTCGTTGTTCAGACAGACCGGACTAGATGATATTTTATCGTTCAAAATATACGTTAAGAACTCTATCAATTTTGATTTTCCCGATGCTGTTTTGATACAGATGTACCATCAAATAGATAAGTTACATTATTGCAGCGAATGATGCCAATATTTCTACATTTCGAATGCCTGGGGTACGTTTTTCTGAAACCATTAAAAAGCACTTGGTTCAGTCTGTCTGAACACCGACCAATTGAAGAAATAACTGAAAAAATATGCAGCAACTCCTAGTGGAATTCTAGTAGGAATTCCAGGTAAAGCCTTAAACGAATTTTTTTGAAAACCCTACAATAAACTCTTAAGCATTTTTTGAACGAATCCTATAGGGAACGGAACACTACTAGAGCGATTTCTGACAAAATCGGTGGAAAACTGGAATTGGTGGAAAAATATCTGAAGGAAATCCTGGAAAAGCATTCTAAAGTATTTTCAGTGTAATCCCTGTAGAAATTCATGATTAGGTAATTAGAATCAGAGTTCACTGCAAGGAGATTTGGTTTGAAGAAGAGACTTTAGAGACCTTCTAATTAAGAATAGAGACTTACTTAAAATAGAGACCAAGTCTCTAAGAAGAGACCCCCAAAAGATAATTGAATTATCATCTAACCCTGATGCATCTGTATCCTAAATCTGCAATGCTTGAATATCACGATGCTGCACTAATTCCGCATTCGCCCTGGTATTGGTGCGTATTACGCCCGCAACCCTCCTATTGGGTGAGTTCCGCTTGAAAATGGATCGTCCTCCCCCAAGTCTGTGGACGTTTATTTGCGTCGTCATACGAGTACATAGAGCAAGTACAGTAAAGTAAATGCTCTGTGAAACGCAATGCTCCAATGATGGGAATGGAAACAGGTGGCAGCGATAAAGCCAGGGGAAGTTCAAGGTCACAAGCCGTTAAGTGGATTAACTGGGTTGGACCATTTCCCCCCATCGCTTCAACGTGCTCCAACAGACCTGCACAAACTTGCGAATTGATCGTAGAATGGAATAGAATCGAATCGCTTTGAAGTTCCATTTTCCCTTTGGATGCTCCCCGAATGTTTCCGCATTCCACGTGACGGAACGGAAATGTAGAACAATACATTGTGTCGTGCCGGCGATGAACACCAACAACGGGACAACACGAATTAGCTGATGGAAGTCCAATACAGCACACCATCGATAGTCGCCGTATTGGTTCGCCTGATTAGCAAGTAGTCGCTAATCAAGGGACTTTAGAACTGAACAGACACAGACATCCAGTCATCTAAGAGGCAAAGGCGACCGCAAATTCTGCGCAAAACCGAATAGTGTTTCTCGGAAAAAGTCCTGACTGCAGGTACTTAACTTGGCAAATTCCGACAATAATTAATCCTGCTAATTTTCAGCGAGAAAAGTCATTATTTTAAGCATCCGGACGAAAGACGTTTCGAGGTGGGTTCGTGTCTCTCGAGCCGCTTCGCCGATTATTATTATTATTGTATATAAAAGTTTTGTTTAGATCATCACCCCGTTATAGAACATGTCAACAATCTACCGTTGCACACAGAGAGACGTTGGCCGATCCGGTCGGTCAGTGATGCGGTATGAACAGCAATATCTGTATCACAGACAAACAGACGTAATATGTAAAACAAATTCCTTTAAAAACCATCGCCCAGTATCCACGATCATCATCTAGTAAGCATGTTGGCCGAAGTACTGTTTCGTGCAACAACACTTGCAGATAACGGTAGTGTAGTGTAAAACGTAAAATACGAAGAAAAACGATAGGCGCGACTCTGATTGCAACGTTTGAAACACAGCGAATTCAAAATGATCGTTAAATGAGTGTTTGATGGAAAATCCGTCAGTGGTATGTCTGTTTGCCTGTGCCTATAGTATATTGTACACGACGTGACTGACGACGCAAAGGTTGGTTATGCAATCGCGAAATAGCGATCTGCACGAACGGAGCGGAAATTGTTCTGAACTCTATCTACAGCCGTCCCAATAATCGCCCCAAATGCGAGGGCAGGGCACACATGCGATGACACAGACGCGGGCAGAAGTCTGCACCGGCTTCATAATAGTTAGAAAGGGAACTACGCGTCCCATTTTATAATATATGAACAGACTCGATAAACTATTGTGATATGGAATGGTTGCAAATTTCCTCTACTGATTAAAATAGCAATAGGGTAGAAGGGTCAATTCTGGCCAGCCTAAGAAGAAATACCTTTGGAAATCACATGTGAGTCCATGGACATATCCCACAAAATTTTCGTCAAATAAAAGCTTTTGTTCATACTTTTTGAAAAAAAAAATATATCGGAGCTGGACAGAAACAATGGCCAATATTGGTCAATAACTAGTATTGCGCAAATTGAAATTATTTTGGCGATTCAATCAAAGTACCTAAACTCTACCATTTGAAACGCGAAATGATTTATGCTGATGTACTCCGTGGAATGATCTTCAATTCACATCAGCAGCTTTGTTTTTCCTGTGTTGGGTGTATAATCACTGCGACCATTTGTTTGATCTATTGTGATACACTACCCATTTTAATGTATAACCGTATTCAAGGTGATAGATTACTATGATTAGTTATCCTCAACTCCTGATTTCGGTATTTTCAAAATGGGGAATAATATGTCGTATAAACCGAACTACTTTGAATGGAGCTAAGGACCATATATCAGAGGGCTGTAGAAACCCTTGATCAAGATATTTTAATCTCACAGCAAAAAGTGCAACGCAGTTACACAGAAGGTGTTCAGAGGTTTCTGTTTCCTCACTACAATAGCGACAAATATCATCTTCAATTCTCTTGATTAGTCGTAAATGATATTTAACTAAACAATGTCCTGTAATTAGTCCTGTGTATGCACACAGGTCTTTTTTTGACAGGGTGAGAAGTTTTTGTGTATTTGATTTATTGGGTGTTATAAACTTTTTATATTGGCGGGCTTCAACAGTTTTATTCCAGTTGGTATTTACCATGGCTTTTTCCCAGTTCCTGAGCTCCATTTTAATGGAGCATGGTGAGACTCCACAGAAAGGCTCTGGCCCTTGTAAAGGTTGGGATGATCCAACTCTTGCTCATCTGCTTTTAACTACTCAAGTTTTGTAGGAATAGTCAATCGGGCAACATGAAAGATATTCAAGTGATTTAAGGAGTCACTTTCATGGTAGTTTCATTGGAAAACTGAAATATGCCTTCCGGAAAATCCGGAACATCCGTAAAAGTGGTCAAATCGTTAAAAATGACTTGGGAAGCCGCGGTTTTTTTTCAATCTCACTAGTTTTCAACATTCATGGACATAAACGATGCTTTGAGTGCATAAGACCCTGTACGGCCGTTGGGGGGCTCACCGGAAGATCCGGAACATCCGTAAAAGTGGTCAAATCGTTAGAAATGACTTGGGAAGCCGCGTTTTTTTTTTCAATCTCACTAGTTTTCAACAAACATGGACATAAGCGATGCTTTGAGTGCATAAGACACTGTATGGCCATTGGGGGCTCACCGGAAGATCCGGAACATCCGAAAAAGTGGTCGTTTGAATCGTTAGAAATGACTTCCCGAGGAGGAACAAATAACTCTCCAATAACTTATGCATACCATTTTGTGGTATCATACCAAAATTAGGTATTGTTCAGTTGTCAATACCTCAATTTGGTATTATAATGGTATTGAAAAATATCTTTAAAACAATTAAAAATACTTCATTGAGGTATTGAACAGCTATTGAGGTCTGCTGGAGGTATTGAACTACAATTAAAAAATTTCATTTGTTTATGAAAACCCATCAAGTATTATTGAGGTATTACAATACCTGATCTAGTTATCAGTTTGGTGTTCGTAGAATATGCTTGAGATATTATTTGAGGTATTTTACCTCTTATGCAGGGCTAATCCATACCTCATTCAGGTATGTAGTATTGGAAATTATCTGGTATGGAATACCTCAATTTGGTATTCAGTAGTTATTTTCTTCTGCTCGGGTTGGGAAGCCGCTTTTTTTTCCAATATCAATATTTTCAATATGAACATGAACGATGCTTTGAGTGCATTAGACCCTTTATGGCCATTGGGGGGCTCACCGGAAGATCCGGAACATCCGTAAAAGTGTTCAAATCGTTAAAAATGACTTGGAAAGCCGCGGTTTTTTTAATCTCATTAGTTTTTAACATACATGGACATAACCAATGCTTTGAGTGCATAAGAGTGTAAAAACCCGGTATGACCATTGGGGGGCTCATCGGAAGATCCGAAATATCCGGAAAAGTAATAGAAGTAATAAACCATAGAAGAAGAATGTCGCTAGCGTCGCAGTAGGAACATCTTTTGCTGGCGGAGATAGGCGGGGCTAAAAATGTCAACGCGAAAATGTATGCAGTTTGATACTTATGTACCCAACATGTTTCTGAGCAAGAACAAAGCGAACACCAGCGACATTATTCTTCTATGGTTTATTATTTCTATTGGAAAAGCGGACAATTCGCATAACTTACCCTACAAAACCACATTTTTTTGAAAATTCATTGTTTTCACGGACCATAAACAGTATCAGTATTTAGGCCACCATGTGACTCTAGTTGGCTTCTGATTGGTCCCCCGAACGATCCGGAACATCCGTAAAACTGGCCTTATTATAGAAGATGTCTCGGAAATTCTCTTTGTTATTTTTTATTATACTAGTTTTCTACATTCAAGGACGAAACTAATAAATCGAACGCTTTATGATCAGCTTTGACTACTTTGGGGGTTTCCATGTATGTTGAAAACTAGCGACATATAAAAAAACCGCGGCTTTCCAAGTAATTTCTAACGATTTGAACACTTTTACGGATGTTCTGGATCTTCCGGTGAGCTCCCCAATGGTCATACAGGGTCTTATGCACTCAAAGCATTGGTTAGGTTCATGTATGTTAAAAACTAGTGAGATTGAAAAAAATCACTGCTTTCCAAGTCATTTTTAACGATTTTACCACTTTTACGGATGTTCCGGATCTTCTGGTGAGCACCCAATGGCCGTACAGGGTCTTATGCACTCAAAGCATTGTTTATGTCCATGTATGTTGAAAACTAGCATCGTTTATGTCCATGTATGTTGAAATCAAATGAGATTGAAAAAAACCGCGGCTTTCCAATTCATTTTCAACGATTTTACCACTTTTACAGATGTTCCAGATCTTACGGTGAGCTCCCCAATGGCCATATAGGGTTTTATGCACTCAAAGCATTGTTTATATCCATGTTTGTTGAAAACAAGTGAGATTGAAAAAAAAAACCGCGGCTTTCCTAGTCATTTCTAATGATTTGACCACTTTTACGGATGTTCCGGATCTTCCGGAAGGCATATTTCAGGTTTTCAATGAAACTTCCATGAAAGTGACTCCTTAAATCACTTTAATATCTTTCATGTTGCTCGATTGACTATTCCTACAAAACTTGAGTAGTTAAATGACAGTTTAGTACTATAAAACTGTTCAGAAAAGGAAGTTGATCATTTTTTTACCCGACTTGACCCAGGAGGACACCGGAATAACTCCGGCCACAGGCAAAATTTTGGACCACTTTCCCCAGCATAGGAAAATAGAAGAGTTTGGATTTCATATAGTGAAAGAAGTTTGCAAATCGGATAGAAAATAGCTTCACGAGAATTTTTTGAATTTTTTTTCTTAACCCGGTCGGATACGGGTTAAAGTAAGAGAGTACATTCCCAAACCAACTTTGTGTCATGTCTACCTATCTCAAATGATATTCCTTATGACTCTGGTACCTTTTATTTGATCGTACAGTGACCCCACGCAGTTGAATCACCCACAATTTATGAATCAGCTGATTTCAAAAGACAAAATTATTATGAAAATTGGCACAAAACATCACAGAATTATTTTTACACATAGTTTCTTATCAGTAAAAATAATTCTGTGATGTTTTGTGACAAGTTTGATGATAATTTTGTTTTTTGAAGTCAGCTGATTCATAAATTGTACGTATTTCTGAACTATAAATACGGGCTGACGTAAGCGCAGAAGAGGAGAATGCCCGGACTGTGGACTGATAAACATATTATTTTATTCATATTATTATTATTTGCAGAATATAAAACTTTGAAGTACATGTGCATGATTTCAAAGCAGCGAGCGCTGCTTGACTATCAGAAAAAATGCATGTGTTGGAATGCTTGTATTTTCTTTTTAAGCAAATAGAAGTACATTCTAGTATAGCTTGTACTTCAGCCTGGAAGACGGTTGGCCATCTACCCATTGAGACTGATAGACATACACCGGGACCTGTAACACCAGCTCCCACTTGATCGTTTTGTTTGGAACCGTCAGTATAGAAGACTATTGAACCTGAGCGAATTTGTGGTCCTCCCACACAATGAGCTACAGTACATGTGAAGAAGACCATGATTTGCATATGTATTGGTAACCAAAATAGTGGTGACGTCACTATTTGGTTGCAAGCACGAGTAGATATGGGATATTTTAAACAAATTGAATGTAACATAAAAAATTGTGGTGCATACCATGAAATTTAATTCGAACTAGATGATTTTTGATTATTGTATTTATCGTTGGACTATTTCAACACAATAGACATAAAAACATTCAAAATAATCATATATTTAATTGAGGTTTGCCTAACACGAAATAGGGTATTCCATCTGTATAAATAACTAATGTATACTTTTTGATGACGCCGTAAAAACTATTAGTAACCAAGTGTGTAGCTTGTTGTTTCTGAGCAGATGAATAGATTAACACGTTATTAAACAACACTGTGGTGAAACAATGCTCAGAAACAATAAGGTACATACTTGGTTGTCATTGGCTGGATTATATATCTTGCTTGCGTTTAATCAGCGTTCGTAGTGTGTTCAGCATTACCAATCTTACCGCTTCCTCTAACATGACATGAGTAGAATTGAGCCCATCATGACTGATGAACTCTGACCAACCGGAATCGTTCAGGCTATCAACATCTGAACTTCGTAGCAGTAGACAGATTGGCCAGCTCTATCACCTCTAACAAAACATCCATGTTTGAGTCGGAATCACGTATGTTCTGTTCCTTTTGGAACGGTGAAACATCGCAAGAAGATCCATTTTCAACTATTAACGTTTTTCGATTTCTCCGCCTCCAGTGAACAGTGATTTTGCAAAAGGTTAGCCACAAGTTCCTTCCGCTCGTTTCGTTGATAACGTTGGGAACGACCTCTACAATCAACGCATGACGATTCCGGAGTACGAATGGTGGGAAAAGCTGTAATAGGGTCCTAAAGCCCTGTCCCAATTTTAATGCCAAACGCTTAAGATTAGGTCAATAACACATGTTTACTCAATTTTCTAATGTTTTCCGTTGGTTTGAGCCCAAAAAACATTTTTTTTAGATTTTGTCACACCCCTTGGCTTAAACTCAAATTTTGGGTGTATTTTGTTTTCCGTGTCTCTTCCGAAATGTCAGATAGGAACAACCCCTGCACTGTAAACTCAGCATTACTCTTTAATGTGGAAAAAGTACCCATTATTTTCTGATATATGGAAACGTCAAAATGAGGGGTATTTCATTTTTTCAGATAATGGGTATTTTTTGCCCTTTTTTATGTTCGGTTCTTTTACTCTATAATGGGTGAAAATTTCCTTGCGATTTAATAATTGTGGAACTTCCCATTATATTATGCAGCAGTTTGTGATACGCATAGTAGTTCGTTCCCAAAACAAAGAAATATGTGTTCAGAAAGGTCAAGGTTAAGGTAGGTGAACTAAATGAATTCCTATTCCTGCCGTGTGCACTAACTAGGAGAAAAATCAAATTTTACAGGATGATTATAATGCCGAGTATATCCCAGCACAAAACCTCCAGGAGAAGCAGCCCCGTTTTCCAGGCCAGCAACTCTACATGGCTGATGACAAATGATTCTCCTGCATTAGATACCAAATAATTGTTGTTGATTATTAATATTAATTGAAATAAATTGATGTTTTTATATTAATAGGATTCCATTGTTTTTTAAGAAAATAGCATACAAATCAAAGTAAATTCTCATATATAAAAAAGAGTAAATTTTACTCTGTTCCTCAAAATATGTTTTTCGGATAGTGGGTAAAATTCACTCGTTGATCTGACGTACAAGCCGTTTACTCTTTAATGAGTACAGGGCCTTTACTCTTTTTATGAGTTAAACTAGTTTCTCTCAAAGTGGGTACTTTTTTACTCTTTAAAGGGTACTTTGACCTTACATGTGTTAAAACTAAAACCCCTGTGGTGTTTTTGTCGACTAAGCGAACGTCAAACATGATCTTAAGTGTCAAGGTTCATTTATGGACCCAATTTTTAAATTAAAGTTTAAACATGATATAGCCATTATTTGAGCGGGAAAAATTGCTAAAGTAGTTGCAGTAAGATGCTTTTTCGTGTTATTGAATAAAAATAAGATTTCATTAAAAATTTTAGGACCCAATTGGCATTACGTCTCTTGGTACTGGACAAAGAAATCTTACCGCCTCGGACCAGACTATTTCGATCTGCACCTGTCAACGATTTTCGGATCGAAGCATTGAACACAAAATCGTCAGATGTGAAATGCTGGGAGCATACATAAAGCGATGTACCCGGATCTTTGATGAGCCCACAACATTTCACCCATTTCGATCGTTTGCTAGGTTCTTTGGGGAAAGTGTGAAAACTTATGCAAATATCACTGTTCTTCGCTTCCTGTGTCGTTATCTTGCACACATTGACTGCACACTGCGGCATTCTATCAAAATTTACCAGAAATTGTTAAAACTGTACGAAATAAAGTGGAAAAACTTCTGAACTCGCGCACTTTTTGCTTTCGCGGGATTTTAAATTGTAAACACAAATAGTGACGTAGGCAAGATCAGCGATGTATTGGTGTTAGGTGTCATTTTCAACTTTATACAGTTGTCACACACACTATTATACGGAACTGCGCCACCTGTTCTGTAACTCATTGCCTCCCACATCCCAGACAGAGCGATCCGGCTCTACTACATTGTACCTACGTCTTTTCCAGCTTCTAGTTGAACGAATTGATACAGAGGGAGTAGATTAAGCATTGCATCTAATGCTTTTGTAGGTGTGCTGCGCATTGCGCCTGTTATGGATATAGTAGCCAGCCTTTGTATTTTTTCTAATTTTTTTATTGCACACTTTTCCAAAGTCTCCGGCCACCATACTAATGAAGCATACGTAATTCTGGGTCTCACAATAGCCATGTATATCCAGTGAATTATAGCTGGCCGCAGTCCCCTTTTATTTCCAAAAGTTTTTTTACTTATCCATAGTGCATTTGCTGCCTTATCGAGTATGTTACTTAGATGTAGACACCAGTTTAATTTACGATCTAAAATGACTCCCAGATTTTTAACATTCGATGAAAGTGTCATTAAAGTCCCTAATCAGTACAGAATCAGAAAAATGTGGCTGCATCATAACTTCCAACGTTTCTTTTGCGTTCGATGTTAGGCAGTTGTTTTCTTTCTTTACAGTACCTAAACCATTTGTATGATCTTTCGATAGGACTTTTTGTAATCTTTCGTAGTAGTAGTGTTTTCAATGCTTTCACATGGATGTCTCCAGTCCAGTCTTTTAGATCTTCTTATTTCTTTATTATATTCAGTCAGAGCAATTTTATATTGGTCCCATTCCCTGGTCCTCTTTGCTCTATTGAATAGTTTTCTAGTATTTTTTCTAAGAATTTCTAGGCGTTTATTCCACCACGAAACATCTCTGTTTGTGGAACGTACAGTGATTGGGCAACTCGCATGGAATGCCTCTTGGACTGATTGTAACACTCAGTCAAAAGTTTTGAATAATATAAATCCCAATTTGTTTTACGAGGGTTGCGATAAGCTTCAGTTTTAACATTATTTGCTTGATACTCAAACAATATTTGTCTGTGGTCAGACAGGGAAATTTCGTTTGATACATGCCAGTTTTTTAAATTTTCTGAGATGTTTGCACTACAAAGTGTCAAATCCAAAACTTCTTTCCTAATGGAATTAACAAAGGTCCTTTATTACAAATGTCAATGTTATTGTTGATTATGTATTCTAGGAGGTTTTCCCCCCTATCATTTATATCGGTGATGTGTGATGAGCATTCGCATCACATCCTATTATGAAGGGCTTGTTTTGACGCTTGCAAAAAGAAACAAAATTTGAAACGTCTTGGGGAGGAATGTCTTCTGCATCTCCAGGATACATACATTTCCGCTACTCCACGAGAAGTAGGAACTTCCATTGAAATTGCAACAATATCTCTTTTGATAAACTCTGTTACCGGCAAAAAATTAATCCTACTATTAACTAGAATAGCAGTTCGGGGGGCAGTTTGATTTTCATCATAAATAAGTTTGCAAGAAGATTCTGCTATGCCTAATACTCTATTATTATACGTCCACGGCTCCTGAATCAGTGCAATGTCCAGTTTGCTATGAGTGAACGTTTTGTGTAGTACAGCAGATGCGCCTTTCGCATGGTGTAAGTTTATTTGAACAAATTTAATCTGCTTATTTGCTTGATTATAGTTAGTTGTGTTAGTATCAATGTTGGTATTTTTGATACTGGTATTATTGGTTCGCGTAATGTTATCCATCAAAATATGTTTATTCAAATTATTGCATTCATTACTTTTCACTTGCATTATTCATAGAAGTTTCACTTTCTTGGGGTGATTTTAGCCCCCCCTATGTTGGTTTCGTGATTACCCAAACTTTTTATGTATTTAGAAATATATTTGTTTTTATGTACAGGGTCTTTGTTGTCTAAAACTCTTTTTGTTTGACCATGATGGATGGAATTTTTAGCATATCGTTTCGATTCTAATAGAGCTTTAGGTCCTGAAGACTCTTGGGAAGTGTTTTCCAATCCTACATCAACGCCGCGAGGTTCTTTAGAGATTTTTGGGTAGCCCAGATTACCTGTACTCCCAATCCCACTAGTACCAGGTCGGTTTAGATTTGGATTCGATTTATTTCCTCGTGCAGTGTCTCCAGTATCCTTTAAGTGTTCTGTAGGGATCTTCGTCTGCTTATTTTCTCCTACCCCAGACAGAGTAATGTTCTGCTTTGCTGGTTTCAAATTATCACCAGATTTGTCAACTCTTTCGTCCGAGTTATCAGGCGTTTTGTGTTTTGGAGGAAGTTTACGACGAAGTGGAGCTGTTCCGAACTTATAATCAAGAAGGAATTCACACTTCTTGATCGTGTCCATTGACGCTCCATCTACTGTAAAAATTAATTCAACATGCAGTTGATTGATAATTTTTCTCTCCTTTATTCTCCATTCGTCAGTATTTAAACCGTCATTTTGGCTTTCCAGGAGCGCTAGAATCTCATCAGTGCTGTCTTCAGCACTCACTGGGAAAAACCCGATAATTATTTCAGGACGAGGAATTTTATTCTCGTCTAAAGCAACAAGTTCTACTTCTCCAGCAATAGATAGTGTGGAAGCTATGCTTTTTAACCAGTCAGCTGTTTCCTGGTTTTTGCAGACTAGAATTAAATGCCCGGTTTTGAATGAACATTGACCAAATTTAGGTTTCACCATTTCTTTGCGTTGCTGTACAACCTTTGCCAAAATAGCTTTTCGTGTTGCTAGCAATTGCTGGGAAGAAAGTTCTACGTCGGGGTAGTCCTTCGGAACGATTCCTACCCTAACGTATTGTACAACGGCACTAAAAGATGGATTGCTTCCGCTCTGTATCGTTTCAATTCGTCCAGAGCGTGCATTTGTATTTATTTGTAAACGATTTTGAACCGAAAATTTTCCCGAGATTGGGCGGTTTAATCCGTGTTTTGGTTCAAGAACAGGACACAAATTTTTCTTTTTACGAGGATTTCCATCACTACTGTTAGAACCGTTATGATAGTCATTACGTGACCGCTTTTCAGAACTCGGCGGCTGACACGGGATTCAGCAGCTACTGGTGCTATAGCCAAAACTGGTGCTTTTACCCTAACCGTTTATTCTATTGAATCGATACCTATGAGTAGACTCAATCACTTTGTCAAATAGATGTGGTAAATAAAGAAGGAAATGTGATCAAGCGTTTTGATACAGCACTAATAGAAGTTCTAATTAACTGAACAGCGCCAAATCTGAATAACACTGCAAATAAACAAGTTTACCGATATAGTTAGCAACAAATGATTGTGAACGATAACCGACAGTCAACATATGACAAACTAGGTTGGCCGAAATATAAACTGGGATCGATACCACCCAATAGACAATTTATGATCCTCAGGTAGTAGTTACTTCTTCCCAGCAACCCGTCCAAAATAGTATCACATGTGTTACAAATATCGGATTTTGTTATTGAAAATAACATAATGAGTTAAACTTGCTAACGTAGTAACAAAATCTGCGAAAATTCGGTTGTAATACGTTTCACAAGTTGGATATTTATTTTAAACAATTCTCGCTCTTCTTTTGCATTGAACAACTGATTCACAATTAATAAATTATGTGCCTCAAGCACTGCTATTCATCGTTTCCAATCAAACTCGCTCCCGTTTCGGTTCAACATTCTCTCTAGACGAAACAGTGGAGGTGACTTTTCTTTCTTAAGCTTCATAAAAGTAATATCAACTCAACTATTCATGCCTTTCTTCAATAGCACAATCAGCAACCTACCAACTACACTACTTTTGATGATGCATATCTATCTAGTTTCAACCATCGCATCGACCGAGATTGACACGAAACACGTCCCCTCCTTGGAAGTTGCGCTCCAGCATGGGGTTCCTTTTCTTGTTAATTTCGGTTTTTACGAGCCCTTTTCCAAGATAGTTGACTTTGTAAAGCACCAGCCAGCGTGAAGATTTGTCGATAAAAGTCTCTCGACTTTCATACTGCTTTTGCAGTGTGCTATCGTGGTCGTCGTCTTGGTCGTCAAAGTTAAGGGTTGGGCTCTTGCGGCCACCACACAACACACTATTCACTAGGGGTCAGAAATCAGATTTTCTTGACAGAATTCCAAACACTTAATGAATAATATCAACCTAAGAGAAATAAAAACTCAAATACACATGAAAAAGTTGTGTTTGGAGTGATTGAGATGCATTTTTTATTTAGTTGAGGATAATTGTTGGTATTATAAATTTTAGAAAAAAAAAAACAAGCAAATTGTGGTAAAAACTAAGTCAAAAAACACACATTTCAAAATTACTGTATAAAGATTCTCAGAATTGTTAAAAATGCAAGAAAAACGTGACCAAAGAGTCATAAGTTAGGTTCAGCTTGTTTTGACAACTGTTTATTAAAAACTTACACTTTTTTGCTTCCAACCAAATATTTTTTGTCGTGAAATTTTTCTTTCTGATCCATAGTGCTATGTCCACTGCTGATGTCGTTTCCTTTTCTTACTGCTGATGAGATCAAACCTTCCAGCTGATGTGAATGGGTTGATAACCCATTTATTTGCTTAAATCGTAGGGATTCAATTTTATGAACAGAACTTAAGGGTACGAACAGTCAGTCCAACAAAGTTTCCCATTCTAAGGATCGTCAAGAGTGCGAAGGGAATTTAACTGAAACCAGCAATGATGGTGACTTTTACCGAACGGACTTGATGTGATTTGGAAGAGCTTAGTGCGACGAGTTGAAGATAGCGTGAAATTGACACACGAAACGAAGCGAAACCGATAGAATAATCGAATCTTCGAACTGACAGTGACAGAGAAAGAGTGATTAACGAATTGAGCCATGGTGAACTCGACGGCGACGACGCCCTCCCAGTCCCATGGCGGCGCCCTGTACTACGTGGTGGAAGTGCCCCGGGAAGAGTACATGAAGCAGTGTGCCGCCCAGGCCCATGCCGCAGCTTCCGCCGGAGGTTATCCGAATGCGTCCTACCAGGCACAGTATGCGGCCCATCATCAGCAGTTTCAGAATGTGCATAACACGACCATCCTGGCGCGACTGAACAGGTACTTCTCACTGCCATCAGTAGTCCTCCTCTCATCGTCATAACGGTCTATCGATTTCAGAAGTGACAGTCTCGATTGCATCCTCGCGATTTCCGTACCGACTCCACGTTTTTTAGATTACTTTTCATTTACTTCGTCCGTCATTTCGCTGAAGTCAAATTAAATTTCTGCTTTTGCAAACCCAATTTCCGCTTTCCCCCGAAAGGGACTTGTAGCAATGGTACCCAATCGTGTCCGGCGGATATTTACTTCGAGATTGCATCCTCACACTATGTAACGAACTGGGTGGAAATGCACAGTCTGGCTACGATTCTAATGATTCATTTCTTCATTTTCTCGTCTTGTTCCTTTCAGTACCGAGTCTGGTTGGGACAACCCGTTCCGGCCCGGGGGAGACCTCTCACGGGAAGCAGACGAAATAGTCAATCTCATCAAAGGTAAGTCGAACAGAGGAACTGCAAATCAGAATGGGAGGAAATTATTATGTTTAGAGAGACAAATTCTAACATTTTATAACAACAAGAAAAACGTATCTCTCATAAGTTATACAAATATTACATCAGAAAACCTTCATGTATTACTGCACGGGAATCTCACAAGAATTTCTGTGGAGATTTCTCCAAAAATTCCTACATAGACTTCATTAGGAGGAATCTTTACATGTTAGATTTGGGACCGATTCCACCGATACTCGGCTCTTAAAGGATTTCCGGTAAAAGACCACTCCACGGGGAGCTTCCTTTGTCCAAGCCCCAGCATCGAATTTGGTGGTAGTTAGCACACAGAAGGCGTACACTGATTTCCACAAAACACTGCACAGTAAACTGCATTTATTCCACATATTTTTACTAATAGGTTTATAAAATAGAATGGGATACATTGGTTTTCCCTGCCTACATGTTCCAATAATGGCTGAGCTGCAACTAACTCTATCTAAAGCTATAGAGGTAGAACCCCAATAGCTATTGGGATCTCTGTACTAGTTCCACGCGATCATCCTTAGATTATAAAATCACATTGTGTTACTCCTTATGGAAGGGAATGAGGGTTGTAATAGAGTCAGTAATATCAGCATATATTTATTTCTTCATCACATACGTAGCCTTGTGTTACTAGCAGAGGCGCGTCCACGTTCAAAACCATGGGTAGGACAAACGTTGACAAATATTTTGTGTACAGTGAAGCTAAGAAACATTTTAACCCTATGGATTCCCTAACTGGAAATTGAAAGTTACAATATTTAAGGGGCCCGAAGTCATTACCACAAGAGCTTTCCGTTTTTACATGACTGGTTGCGAATGAGTGCCTTAAAATAGGATATTAAAGACCTGTTGCCTGGAAAAATAGATCTAAAAGGATATAATAATAGGCCGAACAGAGCCAAACAGAAAGCAAGAAAGCAAAACGAAATATAATAGGAGCCAGGAAATTAGAGTTTGATTCTTCATATCATCAGAGCAGATATTTCTCTAGGATCTAAGACTTTTTTATGATTCCTCGTGACATTACGACTAGTATTACTAGTCGTATTACTGTATGTGTTTTTTCATGATCATCGCTAGAAATATCATCACAAATTATTTCTAAAGGTGTACATTTAGCCATCCAAGGAATTTCTCTACGAATATTACGAATATTCCTAGGGAATTTCTTCAATACTTTTGCTTAGAATACCTCAATAAATCAGCCTGAATTTTTCCAAGTAGTAACACAAGTATGGAATTGCTCCAAAGATTACGGAAATCATAATAAAATTCTCCAAACATTATTTGTGAAATTTTTCAAAAAAAATTCTAATTCCTCCAAGATTTTATCGTGTGATTCATCCAAAGATTTCCCTGGGACATCCTCCAAAATTCTTGTTCAGAACATCTTATAAAATTCAATCAATAACTTCTCCAGAAATGACTCCAGGGATTTCTAAGGATTTCCTATAAAATTTTCTTTCAGGATTTATATAAGGGCTCAACTAGAAATCTATCCGATATCGTCAGCAATTGCTCCAGAGATTCCTTCTAAGATATCTACAGCAATTCCTCCATCGATTCTATGAGATTTTCTTAAGAAAGTCTTGAAAGTTCTTTTTCAGGAATACTTCATTCCTGTCTCCAGCGAAATGCTAAGATTTTTTTTTTTTTTTTTTGAAAAATAAATCCGTGATGTGTTTCTGAAGGATATCCTGAAGTAACCTCTAATAAAACCTGTTACTTGCAGGCCGTGTTACTCCCAGCCTAGATGAGACCCCCGTCTCCAAGCCTCAGGGTCGGCGCTACGCTCGTGACACTCCGCGAAAGAAAACACTTAAAGATTTGCTCAAGCAAAACCCCCTCTATTTCGTGGTCGCGTGCACACTTATATTTCCACTTTATTGACGTCCTACTTCTTCTTCTTCTCCTGACTTTCCCTTCTCTATCCTTGCGTCCGTCCTCAACACCGGACGACGCCTCCCACTTTCTTACAAATACTCCTACCTTACACTTTCGTATCTTCTTCGGGGCCCCGCGCACTGCAGCACCTTCTCCACTCCTCTGTCGACCGCTTAAACTTCTCCTTCTCTCCTGGCCAGGGGGCGGATGAATGGTCCTTCACTACTCTCCTACTTCGGCTGCAGCCTCTCGTGGACCTCATGCCTGTCCCGTGCGCCCCTCGAGTGTGGTGACGGACTCGAGGATTCAGTGATCCGTGGAATCACTGGTAAAACCTGGTTTTTGTGGCGCACTTGAAGGTCGATCTCGGTTAAGGGCTTTAGGAACACACTACTGGCGAGTAGGTTCTTCACTAACGATTTTGAATAAAAACCGCGATGGCGATTGCGAATTAAAACTGCGAGGTCCTATGGATGAAGGACATGGTACAAAAGGGCGAGTATTAGGAACTGCTCGGTTGGTCTTGGTTCGGGGTAATTTGGGTTCTGGTTTACCTGGAAGTCCAGTTATCCTTCACACTTTCCTCCTCTCCACTAGTAAACTTAAGGCCTTAAGGCCTTTTGGTGCGTCATCACAAAATGGCTTTTTCCAAAATCATTAACATAAGCTGTGTTCAACGAGCTGCTCGAACTTGGTTGCAACCACTTGCGAGTCAGCTTTTGGTGTTCATTGAGCCACTCCAACCTACTTCGAGTCGCTCGGGTTTGTGTTCATTGAGCCGAGTCCAACCAACTCCGAGTCGCTCGAAACAGGTTGGAAGCTAGAGTCCGAGCTAGTTCAACCAGCTCGCAGTAGCTCGTGTTTTTGACGTTTAAAAACGTAAACATTGAAAAAAAAAGCAAAATTCCGAAGCGATACGGATTGTTAAGTGCGCGAATTTTTTTTTCACGTGGAATTCCGGTAAATTAGTGCGGAGAGTGACAGTTTTTCATGAAAAAATGGAATTGTTTTATTTCGAAGCGAAAAAGAGCGTTCATTGAGAAAGCAGCTTGGAGTTGCTCGAAGTAGCTTTGACAGTTATTTGTTGACAAAAAATACGAGCTAGTACAACCAACCCCGAGCAAGTTCGATCAAAGTCATTGAACACAGCTATATTGTTATGATAGTATTGGTATTTGCAGTATCGATGAAATATAACTGCTTATCACCTGATGTAATGGATAATTTATGCGAAGAAAAATGCTTCAGGTGGTATTTCAATATATAAACAACACTTTCAGATACAGCATTATCAATTTAGCGACAATATACATGAGATTTGTATTCTCGAAAAAAATCTCCGATTTTATGCCGCATTTCATTGCCTCACCCAACTACACTTGTAAATAGAAGGTGCTTACCTTTTCCATTGTAATTCTGCAGCAAGCATTTGTATTTTGGAATTTATATTGCGTTCACTACACTTCCACTAAACAAATCTTTCATTCACTTTCCTTAAAGGAACACATTTCAAACGGGAATCAAATATTTATAAAGTTTTATCAACCGCAACACCCAAAACTATTAGTGCGGTGGTTTTCACTAGCTGCGAATCGACGCCGCCACCGCACACTGAGACATGCCTGTGTTTATAGTCTAAAATATCCAACTTTTTTCCTGTTGTATTAATTTTCAGTACGGAAAGGTTGGGCAAAGCATAGAAACTTGAAACTCATACGTTGTTTGTTTTTCGATTCTCTCAAATTACGAAAACCATCTCTACGAAGCATAAAATCATACCAAGAGTTTATCAATTTGGACCACCCAAAATAATTGAAAAGCTCCACAGTGCGATGCGTCGGGATGCGTCGGGACGCGTCTATCGTGTGTGCACAATCATCGCGATCGTTGAGCGCAGTGATGTCAGAGTTGCTATCTGTAAAATCATAGTATTTAATGTGAATTGATCACAAAAATCATTGAAATTTTATTAAATCAGTGATCTTGTGAAGGAAAACTATTTGCAAAATGATAAGTTTTTATAATATGCAGCAAATGTTCCGAAAACAAGCATATAACAATTGCTAGAAAAATCTGTCACCAATCACCTGGCAACACCGTCATCCCTTGCAAACATAAACCGTACCGATGCATAACAAAAATATGCGATAAATTCAATTAAAAACAGAAAAATTCCGTTGCCCTTCATTAAACTGTAATGTTTTCTTTTGATATGTACGATTGAAGAGTTGATTTTGATTTCCAATACTCGTCAATCTACTAAATTTCCCATGTGTTTACATAAAAATATGCTAAACACAAATGTTATATATTTTGTTTGTTTGTTTTGAAAATATACATGGAAAGGCGACACTACTACTATTACATCAATGATGATTCTAATGATTCTTTGAGTTACACGCTTAAGGGGACACGGGAGATCGTGTTATTTTCCCTATCTTTCGTCTCACTCTAACAATAATCATCAAAACTTTGTGGAAGCAAATCTCGAGTTTTAGTGAACCGATGATGCTGAAAATTTATCGGGTTGTGCACTACATATATAGAATTATAGTGATACTTTTTCGCATCGATATATGGAGTGGTTCTTAGGATTTGCTTCTTGAAATGGATAGGTGATTATGATGACGTCCCGTGTGGCCTTAAGGTGAAGCGGCGATTGTGCACACACGATAGACGCGTCCCGACGCATCCCGACGCATCGCACTGTGGAGCTTTTCAATTATTTTGGGTGGTCCAAATTGATAAACTCTTGGTATGATTTTATGCTTCGTAGAGATGGTTTTCGTAATTTGAGAGAATCGAAAAACAAACAACGTATGAGTTTCAAGTTTCTATGCTTTGCCCAACCTTTCCGTACTGAAAATTAATACATCAGGAAAAAAGTTGGATATTTTAGACTATAAACACAGGCATGTCTCAGTGTGCGGTGGCGGCGTCGATTCGCAGCTAGTGAAAACCACCGCACTAATAGTTTTGGGTGTTGCGGTTGATAAAACTTTATAAATATTTGATTCCCGTTTGAAATGTGTTCCTTTAAGGAAAGTGAATGAAAGATTTGTTTAGTGGAAGTGTAGTGAACGCAATATAAATTCCAAAATACAAATGCTTGCTGCAGAATTACAATGGAAAAGGTAAGCACCTTCTATTTACAAGTGTAGTTGTGTGAGGCAATGAAATGCGGCATAAAATCGGAGATTTTTTTCGAGAATATAAATCTCATGTATATTGTCGCTAAATTGATAATGCTGCATCTGAAAGTGTTGTTTATATATTGAAATACCACCTGAAGCATTTTTCTTCGCATAAATTATCCATTAAATCAGGTGATAAGCAGTTATATTTCATCGATGCTGCAAATACCAATACTAGGGGAACATGGTCCAATTCGGACCTAGTAACATTTTTTTGGCCATATCAATTTAACACGATGGACGGCATGAAAAGTTTTATGTTTTCTTGAAAGCCTGATTTAGCGCGCGTATTTTTCTCTCAGAGAGTTTTGTGATATCTCTTACCAGGACATGACTAGACATGTTTGTACAAAATTCTCCCAAAGATCCGAATTGGTCCAGCCCTGTTCTAATTCGGACCCCCCATGTTCTAATTCGGACCATCCTATATTTTATCGTTTTATGCTATGGTAGTTATTAAATATAGGTCCGATTTGTTTGGTATCGAAGCTTGTTGAACTTCTTCTATAAGCGCAGGCATAAAAAATTAACTCAATGTGTAAAAAATTCCAATTAACTTCGAGTCAGAACTAGCTCAAGTAAAATGTTAATTTCATTTAAAAAAAAAACATGGGTGAAATCCGAACCATGTTCAAAATTGAGTATAGTAAACTTTCTCTAACTAGATTTTAAACTGACCATCGTGTATGGAAGATAAAAAGATAATGAACATTTTTTTATTCTGGAGCTTTTTGTTATATTGCCAAAATTCATTGGAAAAAGCCATTTTTGCTTGTTAGAATATAGTAAAAATTCAACATATTGAATCATGTCATAAAAATATCGTGTTAAAAAGGTGAACTTGTTCGGGAAACTGAAAGAGACAGCATCGAATCTCGGGACAACAAGTTGGAGTAGTATTGACGTACATTATAGGGTCAAAGTACGCTATATTAAAGTGATTTTAAAATTAAGCCAAACTTCAAATTTTAATGTTCCAAACACATTATATCAGGTAAGGAAAAGTTGATTGTATTGTTCTCAGCACTCGTAGTCGTTTTTTTTGTATCGTATTGTCAAACAAATTATGAAAGCTGTATTCAAAATAGACTGTGGTATTAGGGATAGTACACAAATTATGTCACGCTGAATTTCAATATTTTTGACCCCCCCCCCCCCCCCCTTTGTCACATTTTATGTATAAGTTCTCCAAAATTTTTGTAAGGCTTGTCACGTTTGGTTTGACCCCCCCCCCTCGGAACGTGACGTAATTTGTGCATGACCCCTCAATGGTGATGCTTTCCAAGTAGCTGGTTTCTTTTTTTTTGAGTAGTCTGCCGTATTTCTTAGATTTTTTCGAAGACTATTTCTTGACTGCAACAGAAACAAAGGTACAATCCATCAATATTACAACTTCTGTGATTTTCTATCAAGCCGAGATGAATTTCACGGGGTGGAGCTTATGAAATAGAGTTACTGCTCTATGAAAATGAGGAGGTCCGTATTGAACCATATTAAAAGGTCCGGATTGGACCAACACACATTTTGAGATTTTCAAACTAGCTGAGCACGAACAGTGCTAGACATATCAAAACCATATGGTCAGATGAAAGCTAAGGCTAAGGGGATTCGATCATAAAATAACACAGAAAGATTGGAAAATTATTGTCAATTACAGAAGCTTGAAAATGATGCTAACCGATAGCACACTAGAGCACTTCAGAACAACAAACTAATATAAAAATCAAACGAATTAACTGAATGGTGTCAACTGTATTGTGTTAGATCCTACCCAGACGTGGGTAGAAAAAAGTTACACACGATCTTTACAATAGCGCCAGTATTGAGAAATGCTTGATGGTCCGAATTAGAACAGGGTCCGAATTGGACCAGCTTCCCCTATCATAACAATATGTTAATGATTTTGGAAAAAGCCATTTTGTGATGACGCACCAAAAGGCCTTAATATTGCACAGCACTTGCTCTTAGCTTCTTCTCCAATGATCACCAGGCTAATGAAGTGTCGTTCTGGTGATCATTGACCCCGAACGTTTGGTCGTTGACCCATCTTCGTCCATCTACGTCATCGATGATCCACCTCATCATGGCCACCCATTCGTGTGGTTTAGCACTGCCCTGGTAGTGACTAGCGGTACTACCCTCGTCCTTCTATAGGGTGGAGCTGTGTTGGCTGCGTTCGTGGGAGTTTTCAGGACATTCTACACTAACCTATCTACAACGTTTTCTTTTTCTTTACAACACATTTACGAAACTAAACGCGACAAATCTCAACAACACTAGACATCACACTGACACTGGTTACAAACCTGTGTGTGTTTTAATGTCATCCTTAATAAACAAAAATCACTGTAAGAACTATTTAATTTTGAAGATGTTATAAAGAATTTCATAGATAATTTTCTGAAATAATCGAATAAAAAGTCAATCGAATTTTGGGATAGTATTTCGCAGAATTTACTAATGGAATTTTTTGAGAGTCATTGGACAGAAACCCTAAAAAAAATAATGCAGGAATGCTTGGAGGAATTATTGGAAAAATTGCTGTAGTATTAACTAGTATAAAAACTTAAAAAGGATTTCGAAGACTGCCTGAGAGATTGAGAAACATTTTAAGAAATATTTGGAAAAACTGTAGGATTAATATTTGGATTGAATGCTGGAGAAATCCCTAGAAAAAAATGAATTGGTTCGATTAACCTCTCAAGGAATTCCTGAGTCCCTAGGAGAAAACTTGGATGATTTTTTTAAGGAATCCACATGAACAGATGGATGAATTCTGGCAGAGTTTCTTGAAAAAACCCTTAAGCTATTTTTGAAAAATTTCTGGAATAAATATTTGTAAATTATCTCAGGGAACTCTTTTTTTCTTTGGGAACTTTGGAAGATCTCCTACAACTGGCGAATTCGGTTGAAGGATTAGTATAAAAAAACACCTGGAGGAAATTCTAGGACAGCTTTGGAAAAAAAAAATTCAAAATAATACCTGAGGAAATTACAGAAGGCAGTAGCTTTGGAGTTCTCATGGATATCATGGAGCATATTCTGGAATAATTCTTCTAAGCATGCTTTGGAAAATTACTGGAGGAATGGTCAAAGAAATCTCTAGAAGACGTTTAGTAGGAATCCCTCTAGAAGACCCTGAAAGTACAGTAATACCTCGATATAACGTAACTCGATTTTTATTTTCGTTACGTTACACATTGGGGAATTCCGAACCCAAAGGTGGAAAAAATTGATAAATTTCACAATAGAAAGATAAAAAGTAAGTTTAATAGCTCATTCGAAAGGAAATTTTCTCAGAAATCGATTGGTGATGGTTTCATGAATGTGAGGCCACTCTGGGATAAACTATGGTGCCCGTTTCGCCCCAATCCCTTGAAAATTTTAGATTTTCATGTTGTTTTGAGTAAAACTATTTTATTGTGGAGATTGTTTCCCATGAAATCCATCATTTCTAGTCCATTCAACAATGTTTCACAGCGAACGTTATAAAAAGATGGAAATTTAGGGGATTATGGGGCAAAATGTACAATGAAATATTTTTGAAGAGGAATTTTTGTTTTAAATTTTTTCAACGTGTTTTTATATTGAAATAAATTCTAAAATAGTCAAATAATCATGAATATAGCCTGCAGAAATAAGTTGAAGTAAAATTTGTAGAATATGTTTGATAATTATGTATGCTCTACGCAAAATATTGTGAATAATTTACCTTCTTATATCACAAATTCCAAACTTTTCCAAACTATGTGCGATAGTTTGGGTAAACGATATTGATCTAAATGATCGATTGCCGTTAGCCTCATTGATAGGAGATAGTGGGAGCATATAGTTTTTTGGCTATGTTTGCCCCATTTCCCCTTAACACGATTTCTTTCATAATTAATTCAACTTTTTTTCCCAAATCAAATTTATTGTGTACTGAATTGTTTATTCTGTATCTGATACAATATTTAAATCATAAAACATAGGAGATTTTGGGGATCTTTTACACATAAACAAAAATATAACCAAATAAAAAATTCAAAAATGAATCTATCAAGAAATCATCAGCCGTTTTTTTTTCTGATTGCAACAAATTACTCAGGATCAGGTTAGTTATTCAATCATTACTGTAGCAATTTCGCGAGAGTCAAATTGCATTTTACAAGAAATTATTCGGGAAATAATTTTGTCTTTTTATGGATATTTGGTATTCAATATTCCAATTGCCATCATACACTACAGAAAAAGTTATCGTAAAAGTGATAATGCAGTTGTTAATAATGCTCAATTCTAGATTTTTCCAAAATCGATCATTCATTTCATTAGTATTATTTATAGTTACTATGTTTGTTATGTTGCCTCTACATTTGCTGTTAACAGATTGCTTGTTGGTTGACATCAATGTTCCTCATGTTGAACCATACTTTGTTAATATTGTAAACAGTAATTATGGTTACATCTGTTTTACTGAATTTCAAGCATGTTCAAGAGCCTTCTAAAATGCATAACATGAAGAAATTAACTCATTACGCGTGGTAAAGATGGACAAATTATGGGTGAAAATATGAAAAAAATTCACGAGCTCAGCTGGGATAACCCAGAACTCTTGTATGCTAGCGCTTTACGGGCTTGGTAGCTTAGTTGGTAAAGCGCTCGTCTAGCATACAAGAGGACTGGGTTCAAATCCCAGCCGAGCACGTGGATTTTTTTCATAATTTCACCTATGATTTGTCCATCTTTACCACGCGTAATGAGTTAATTAATTTAACCCTCTAATACCCAACCCCGTCTTTAGACGGGGTACACTTTGGAATTTTGTGTATTTTTTCGCAGCTCGGAAATCAAAATGATATTATTTTTGGCTTATACCTTGACTCATAACACGCATATAGGAAAAGTTTTTTATGACTTTTGAAACTTTTTTGTATTTTTAGAAATTGTTTGAAAAATTGCATTCTTATATAACCTACAAATGCCTGGGCTTCATTTAACGTGTAATATAAAAAATCGTACTTTTTATATTTTTCTACGATTAACCTATCACAAAAGAAGAGCCTGGTGGTATTAAAATCATTTCAAACCTGTTTTCCGTTAGTTACACGGAAAATAAAATACGCTCCGAAAAAAAATTAAAAATTTTATATTTTTCAAAATACCGTAACAATTTAAATTTTTATTATTGCTAAAAATCAACAACTAGAAAAGGCTTCAAAAAAAAATTTAAAAAAGCTAGGGATGTTCAAAAATAAAAATTATAAAAATCAAAAACCAAAATTTAAAAATTTGCGAATAAAAATAAATAAATGCCCAAACCGTGTTTAGAACGATTTTAGATAACGAAAAATAATACTTAAATCGAAAATAAAAATTTGGGTATTAGAGGGTTAATAACCATGCGGATAGGATTACCGAACAGCTCAATATAAGCGTCAATTTATTTTGAATTAAGCATTATTAACTACTACATCTTCAATCAAAATGTGCCATATTGAAATATATGGAAGACTTTGTTTGTTTATGATCACTTTTTCAGTAGTAGGGTACAGGCAGAGCTACTTGGGCACTTCCACGCAATTTTATTCTCATGAAATTTCTTCAGGTATGATTGTGTAACTAATTTAATTCTGAGTGATTTGTTTCAATCAGAAAAAAAACTGCGGATGGTTACTTAATGGATCCATTTTTGAGTGTTTTTATTTGTTTTTTTTTATTTATGTGTAAAAGATCCCCATAATCTCCATTGTTTTATGATTTAAATACTGTATCAACTATTGAATAAACAATTTAGTACATAATAAATTTAATTTGGAGATATCTGTTCAATTAATTATGAAAGAAATCATTTTTAGGGGAATTGGGGCAAACATAGCCAAAAAACTATATGCTCCCACTATCTCCTATCAATGAGGCTAACGGCAATCGATCATTTAGATCAATATCGTTTACCCAAACTATCGCACATCGTTTGGAAATGTTTGGAATTTGTGATATAAGAAGGTAAATTATTCACAATATTTTGCATAGAGCATAAATAATGATTACACATATTCTAAAAATTTTAATACAACTTATTTCTGCAAGCTATATTCATGATTATAAGACTATTTTAAAATTTATATCAATATAAAAACACGTTGAAAAAATTTAAAACAAAAATTCCTCTTTAAAAATATTGCATTGTACATTTGGCCCCATAATCCCCTAAATTTCCATCTTTTTATAACGTTCTCTGTGAAACATTGTTGAATGGACTAGAAATGATGGATTTCATGGGAAATAATCTCCACAATAAAACAGTTTTACTCAAAACAACATGAAAATCTAAAATTTTCAAGGAATCGGGGCAAAACGGGCACCATAGCTTATCCCAGAGTGACCCCACACTCATGAAACCATCACCAATCGATTCCTGAGAAAATTTCCTTTCGAATGAGCTATAAAGCTTATTTTTTTTCTTTCTTTTGTGGAAGTTATCAATTTTTTCCACCTTTGGGTTCGGAATTCCCCAATGTGCGTTATATCGAGGTTACGTTATATCGAAGCAAAATATTTTTTTTTCTGAATTTCGTTCAATATGTATTTTTTGACGGAGATTTTACGAAACTGTCAATGGTGTACGGAGAAAAACTGCGCCGTCTCCCGTCATGTGCAATGACCGCGACGGTGACTTGCTGACAGACAAAATCTTGGTGGCTGCCAGGTGGAAAGAAGACTTCGAGCAATTGTTGAATGGAGAGGACACGAGCGCGTCTGAGAACAGATTAATCATCAGCAACGATGGACAAGCTGTGGAGCCCCCGACGCTAGATGAGGTTAGAAGAGCGATTAAGGAGTTGAAGAACTGTAAGGCTGCTGGAAAAGACGAGCTCCCGGCCGAACTTTTCAAGCACGGTAGTGAGCAGCTGTACGAAATGCTGCACCGTACTCTGTTAAGGATATGGGAGGAAGAAGAATTGCCTGCTAGCTGGCTGGAGGGCCTCATCTGCCCTCTGTATAAGAAGGGCCACAGATTGGAGTGCGCCAATTACCGAGGAATAACGCTCCTCAATTCGGCGTACAAAATAATGTCACGTGTTCTTCTTCTTCTTTCTGGCGTTACGTCCCCACTGGGACAGAGCCTGCTTCTCAGCTTAGTGTTCTAATGAGCACTTCCACAGTTATTAACTGAGAGCTTACTATGCCAATGACCATTTTTGCATGTGTATATCGTGTGGCAGGTACGAAGATACTCTATGCCCTGGGAAGTCGAGAAAATTTCCAACCCGAAAAGATCCTCGACCGGTGGGATTCGAACCCACGACCCTCAGCTTGGTCTTGCTGAATAGCTGCGCGTCTACCGCTACGGCTATCTGGGCCCCCACGTGTTCTGTTCAACAGATTGAGACCGCTGGAGGAGTCCTTCGTCGGCGAATACCAAGCTGGTTTTCGTGAGGGCCGATCAACGACGGATCAGATGTTTACCTTGCGACAAATCCTTGATAAGTTCCGGGAGTACAACTTGCAGACACATCATCTGTTCATTGATTTCAAGGCGGCGTACGATTCAGTAAAGAGAAATGAGTTATGGCAGATAATGGTAGAACACGGTTTTCCGGCGAAACTGATTAGACTGATTCGTGCAACGTTGGATGGATCGAAATCAAGTGTGCGGGTTGCGGATGAGACTTCAACCTCCTTCGTAACCTTAGATGGATTGAAGCAAGGAGATGCGCTTTCGAATCTTTTGTTCAACATTGCTCTCGAAAGAGCTTTAAGGAGAGCGGGCGTGCAAAGAAGCGGTACCATCGTCACCCGGTCGCATATGCTCCTGGGTTTTGCGGACGATATCGATATAATCGGAATTGATCGTCGAGCCGTAGAAGACGTATTCGTGCCTTTTCAAAGGGAGACAGCGAGGATTGGACTTACCGTCAACACCAGCAAAACTAAGTACATGATCGCTGGTAGACATCGTGGTTCCAATCGTGACGTTGGTAGTGAAGTGCTGCTAGCTGGTGAAAAATTTGAAGTAGTGGAAGAATTTGTGTATCTTGGTACTTTAGTGACTTGCGATAATGATGTTACCCGCGAGGTGAAAAGGCGTCTGGCAGCTGCGAATAGGGCTTTTTACGGGCTCCGTAACCAGCTTAAGTCCCGTAGCCTGCAGACGAAAACAAAATTCGCGCTATATAAGACTCTTATCCTTCCGGTTGCTCTATACGGCCATGAATCCTGGACGTTAAAAGAGGTCGACCGGAAAGCGTTTGGAGTTTTTGAGCGTAAAGTGCTGCGAACAATACTCGGCGGTAAACATGAAAATGGCATCTGGCGGCGTCGCATGAATCATGAGTTGTACCAAGTATATAAAGAAGTGGATATTATCAAGCTCATAAAACACGGCAGGCTGCGTTGGGCTGGTCACGTGGTACGAATGCCGGAAGAACGACAAGCAAAAATAATATTCAGTAGAGAACCCGGACGAGGCCGTCGGCTTCGTGGTAGGCCGCGCACACGTTGGCTTTTTGCAGTTGAAGAGGACTTAAGGACACTTAACGTTCAGGGCGACTGGAAGCGATTGGCTCAGGACCGAGCCCAGTGGAGAAGAATTATCCATTCGGCGTAGATTCAACGTAGTGGATTGTAGCCCATCAAGTATCAAGTAAGTATGTATTTTTTGACGAGGAATGGGTCTTGAATTGATATTATTGACCTAACAGGCATTTTCAGTCTTTCCTACATAGTTGTTCGATTTTTTTTCGTGTCTAATTTTTTATATTTTTCTTTTAATTTTTAATTTTTTTTATTTTTACGTCTCTATTACAGTAATCCTTAGAAAATTTTTTTCAAGAAAAATCTTTGAAAGAATCCTTAAATACTCGGAGAATCTCTGAAATAAATTCATAAATGAGATCTTTCAGAAACCTTTAAACAAACTAATGTGGAGCAGTCCATGAACATTTTTAGTAGGCAATTATGGAAATTCAATAATTTTGCTATTAGGAGCTTGTGGCAAAATTCTTAAAATAAATTCTTTGGTAATTTTTTGACCGAATTTTAGAATGAATGTCCCAAGAACTCATGATTTTTTTTTTCAGAATTTATGAAGAAGTCATTAGAACCAAAGAACGCTCCAATAAAAACAAGAACTATCCTTGAGGGGTTTTCAATGGAAAAGTTTCTGAATGAATTCGTGGTGGAATTATCGGCAGTATTCTAGAAGGATTCTCTGGAGTAACTAGGGAACTGGCTCAGCTTTTGATTGAATTCCTGAATATATTTTTGTAATAAAAACAATCTATAGAAAAATTACTTGGTGTAAGTAAAGGTACAGTAAAATTCAAAGATATATTTAAAAAACACTATTGGAGAAATCCACAATCATTGAATTTAAAATGCATAGAATCCGGAATTCCTTAGACATATTCTGGAGAAGTTCCTGGAGGAATATTTGAACCATTTTTTGTTGAAATTCAATGAGAACATTCTGAAGAAATTCCTCAATTAATTCTTAAGACGGAAATCCGTTAAGTTCATATTGAGCAAAGTGACCCGGCGACACACAAGTGTAATCTGAGTTTGATGTAGTCTTTTTGACTGCAAAGTCTAAATAAAAAATCATAAAAGTTTTTGTAGAAAATTGAAGTGAGTAGCAGGCTTGGATCCAGTTGGAGCGTAAATGCAGCAAAAATAAAGAAGAATGATGTAAACATATGTACAAAATGTTGTTCTTAACATTGAGCTTATAGCTCACTCGATATTATGACTGCATTAAGCGTTTAAACGCTTGCATTGCTTTGATTTATTATTGGTTGGTGTTTGAAACTTGAAAAATGTTAATTCTAGCTCATAAATCATGTTTTTATTAAAAAATTGAAAAATAAATGGGTGCTGAAAAAAGTTACGTTATATCGAGGTAAAAATTACGTTATATCGAGTTACGTTATAAAGAGGTTACGTTATATCAAGGTTACGTTATATCGAGGTATTACTGTATTCTAAATAAAATCACTATGATAATTTCTGAAGTTTTTCCTCGAGGAATCTGGGACGAAATTTTTGAAGAGCGTGTTAAACCCGATAATTTCTCTGGCGCCTATACAATTTTGCATCAGGGTCAATGGAAGCAGAATAAGGAAAAAAAACCTACAAAGATCTTCTTTTAAAGTAGAGACTTTTTAGGAACTTGCATTATAATAGAGACCAGAAAATATCAGTGGGAATTTGATGCAATCATTTTTTGAGAGTTAACTAAGAACTACTTCCTTCTGGCCAAGAAATTCTCGACACTCTGGGAGTTCTAATGTTTTAAAAATCATCAAGAGATTCAGCAATGCTTTGATAGGTTGTATCAAGAGTTATCGCACGTTCAGGATTTCTTTTACGAATTGTAAGAAGAATATTGAAAGGGTGATACGCTTCTCGTGAGAAAAGAATCGTTGGCGGAATGATGCTTTCAAAGACTCTGGTATGATTCAAGAATTCAGGATCAGATCACCTTTCTTTAATTCTGATGACTTTTTAAATCCATGAACGCCTGATTCAGTTCGTTTGCTGATCACCAATGTTAATTCCAAACCACCCCAAACTTTGTGAAGAAAATGATAGATTAATTCTAGGAGAAAGAGCAGAAAATCGGTATGCAACTTTTGTCATTGACCCTTATCTCCTAAAGCCTGCGATGCTTGCTGTGGTTCATTTCCCCTTTGCGGGGATTGCTTGCTGCGCGTTATTTCCGCGAAACAATCCAAATTCCCCTCAATAATTACTAATTAGAAAAATGCCCCTTCGACAAAGTTGTTCAGTGCGTCAGGTTATTTAATAATACAAGATTGTAGATTCGAAACTTTGACTCCTGGCGGTGCTAGTCATGCAATTGGATTATTCATTATTTTTTTCAAAAGTTGTCAAATTTCGGATTTTTCGCACATCTAAATCACGGATGTCGATAAAAATCGAAAAAAAAATGCTCAATTAAAGACTACCATCCGTCTTTGAGAAGTAGAAAACGAGGAATGAGAAATAAGAAGTTAAATAAGAAGAATGAGTGAGGAGTGAGGGATCAGAAGAAAGAAATGAGGAGTGAGGAATTAGAAGTGAGGTGTGAAGGGTAAGGAGTGAGGAATGCGGAGCGAGGAATATGGAGTGAGGAGTGAGCAGTGAAGAACGAGGAATGAGGAATGAAGAGTGAGAAGTTAGAAATGAGAAATGAGGAGTTGGGAATGAGTAGTGAAGAAGAAAAAAATAGGAATGAGGGGTGAGATATGAGGAATGATACATGAGGAATGAGGAATGATACATAAGGAAAGAGGAGTAAGGAGTAAGAAATTAGGAATGATACATAAGGAATGAAGAGTGAGGTAGAGTAAGGTGGGGCAAAAGTTCGACCTTAGTGGTATAATCAAAGTTTCCAGGAAAATAATAGCAGACGAAACAAAACAAATACCATACAGCGAACCTTCATCATATTGGCTATGACTTTGCTGAACAAACTTGTGTCAAAATATTTACCCATTATTATTTTTTTTTTTTTTTTTAATCTTTATTTGAGTGTATTTTAACGCACGAGGGCTAGTTCTACACTACCCATTATTAGTTATAACAGTTTCAAAATTGATTGTCTTATTCGAACTTTAGCCCCACCGGTGGGGCAAAAGTTCGAATCTAGTGTGGGGCAAAAATTCGTTGGCTAAAACACAAAATATCAATACTTTTATGCCAGGCATACTTTCTACCAGCCGTAAACTTATGTTTGCCGAAAAATACACACTAAATTTTTATCAAAAAATGCCCAAAACAGGGTTAATTGTAATACACCCAAAAAATAGCAGTTTTTCGCAAAACTAAGGGAAATGTAAAATTTTTGTGACATTTTTCGTACGTTCAGGCAAATTTCGCTAAATTTGAAGATAATATGTAGATTTCAGGAAATTTTAAAAAAATTCCGTGGGTTTATACATGGGTCAAACTTTTGCCCCGCTATGGGCTTAAAATTGATTCCAACTATTTATGGAAAATCTAATCCACGTCAAAGCATCCTTATGATAGGCCTAGAAACGCCCTTACATAAAATATTGAAAAAGATTTTATATTCATTTGGTTCCATGCATCGAAAGTTTGACCAAATATTACAATATTCACGTCGAAAAACAACAAATAGTAATCAATTTTCCAAATCTCAATCGATTTTTATGATATTTGGAGTGAAAGTCTCTTACTTGAATAGCATTCGAACCACCATGACATTTCTAAGTTTTGATTTGATTTGAGCTAGAAATCTTAAAAAGAAACTCTTGCCCCACTCGAACTTTTGCCCCACTTTACTCTATGAGGAATGAGGAGTAAGGAATGAGGTGTAAGTAATGAGAAATGAGGAGTGAGGAATGAGTAATTAGGATTGAGGATTGAAGAGTGAGAAGGAAGGAATGAGAAATGATGAGTGAGTAATGTGGAATGAGAAATGAGGAATGAGAAGTGAGGAGTGAGAAATGAGATGTGAGGAGTGAGGAATGAGGAGTGAGAATCAAGGAAATGAGAATGAATTGAAAAAAATTGAATGGATGAGAAATGAGGAATGAAACATTTTTCATTCTCTCATTACCTACTAGTAATGAGGAATGAGGAGTGAGATATGAAAAGTGAGAAGTGAGGAATGAGGCAGGAAGAGTGAGGAATAAGGAATGATGAATAAAGATTAAGGAATGAGAAATGAGGAAAGAGAAATGAGAGATGATGAATGAAAAGTGAAGAATTAGGAATGAGGAGTGAAGAATGAGAAATGAGGAGTAAGAAATGAGGAATGAGAGATGAGGAGTGAGGAGTGATAAATGAGGAATGAGGAGTGAGGTGCGAGAAATGAAGAGTGAGGAATGAGAAGTGATGTCTGTAGTGTGAGGAGTGAGGAATGAGGAATGATGAGTAAGTAACAAGAAATGAGAATAAGGAGTGAGAAGTAAGGAGTAATAGGAATGAGGAATGAAGAATGTGAAGTGATGAGTGAAGAACGAGAAATGAGGGATGAAGAGTGATTTAAGGAATGAGAAATGATAGCTGTAGATTGAGGAGTTAGAAATGGGGAGTGAAGAATGAGGAGTGAGGAAGTTATGAGGAATGAAGAGTGAGGAGTAAGTAATAAGGAATGAGCAAGGAGGAGTGAAGAAAGAGGAATGAGGTACAGGTCGGACTCGATTATCCGGAGACTCGATTATCCGGCAACTCGATTATCCAGGATTCGATTATCCGGAATTTTAGACTCAATTATCCGGAGTACGTTTGTTGATATTATTGTTTTTCAGTTTATATGCATCAATTTGAGATAATTTAGTATTGCAATACACATTATGAATGGTTTAGCAGTTTTGGATGTAGGTAGAAATAGGTGAAAAGGGTTTTTGTTAGGTGTGAAGAGTGAAGAATGACGAATAAGGAATAAAGAATTAGAAGTGAGAAGCGGGTAATGAAGAATGAGGAATGATGATGTGGAACATGATGATGATGATGTCGAAACAAAATGAACTCAAGGAAAGCAAGAGATGAATGAATGATAATATGATTTTTTTTCATTGAAAGATAAGGGCCTGTTCACAAATTTCATAACGCTGAAGGGGGTGGGTGGGTGTTCTCAATATGTTACAGGTCATACATAACTCGCACAATATTCATACAAAAAGCGTTACAAGGGGGTGGGTGGGTGTCGAAAATGGCCATTTTCGGCGTTATGAAATTTGTGAATGAACCCTAATAGAAGAAACAATCTTATTATTATAAGAGTAGATCAGGAGGAGAATGTAGGGATTGAGAGGGGTACTAATTACAGTTACGCTTTGGCAGCCGGCGAGATCGCACGCTTTTGCAATTGTTCGGAGTTTAAAAGTGAAGCTATTATTTTGCCAGTCAATACAGACTGTGCTCATCAACACAACACAATACAACACGTGAGAACAATGGCCGTATCGCCATATCACCTCACCTCCAATGGACCACGAATCAATACTATTGTCATCGATTTGGCTACAGTGCCCACGAGGAAGGTCACGATGGACTTGATTGTACGTTTCATCAATCACAATTTGAAAATACAATTTTCGTCAGTTCAATCACTTCAACACAATACGGGGAAATCCTTGGTATTTCTGGAATGCCAATCTGAAGAGCAAGCGTTGGCAGTTGCGGACAAAAACGATGGAAAACACGAGATCACGATCGAGAACATCAAGTATGCAGTAAATGTATACATGGAGGATGGAGCAACAACCGTAAGGATTCATGATATCTCACCGCAATCGGAAAATTCGGTTATTGAACAAGCGTTGGAGCAGTACGGAGACGTAATTTGGCTGAAGGAGGAAACATGGACTGAACCAGCTATTTTGAAGGGAATCAAGAGTGGAGTCCGATCGGTTCGTATCCGGTTGCATTCTGCCATACCGTCGTACATCAACATCCGGGGTGAAGTCACGTTAGTCACGTACAAGAACCAACAACAGACATGCAGGCATTGCAACAAACCGGTGCACTGGGGACGAAAGTGCATTGAGGCCAACTACATGGAGTTACAACTGCAGACCGGGTTGACTGGAAATATCAGCGATAGATTGAGAGCTTCTGGCGTAGATTACGCAGGGGCGTTAAAGCAAGTGGCTCAAGAACCCGTAACAAGCGTAGGAACAGGTAGCGCTAACAAACAGGTAAGTGCCAATTTCACAAGTCTCAATCAACTGCTCCGAGTAGAGCAGAATGCTAATACGAGCAAGTCGGTTGATCCAGTTATTCACGCTTCAAACTCAGAAATTCCTCACACGAAAAAAGGCAATTCCGTCACTATTCATCGCACCACGGATCCATCTGTGGGTAATGAGATGAACACGGAGAGCGTTAGCTCAGCCACCAAATCACCATCTTTCTTAGCAGAAGGCTCTCAGTTGGGAATTCCGACCAACAACACGTTTATGGCACTCATTTCAGACGACGAGTCATTGCATAATGACGGTACTCGGAGCAGAAGCACCTCTCCCTCTCACCAAAAAGTTCAGAAACGTAGTAGACCCAGAAAAACCTCGAAGTAATTTCGAAAATGAACGCTCTCTCGTATAACATTGGTTCCATTAACATGAACGGGATCTCCAACAAGAACAAGATCGATGCTCTCAGAGCATTCGTTCACTTAATGGAACTAGATATAGTTATGCTTCAGGAGGTTCCTGAGCAAATTGATTTTAATGGCTTTGATTCCTTTTCAAATATCGATCATAAGAAGCGGGGTACAGAGATAATGGTTAAGTCGCACATAAAAACATCAGGGATTCAACGCAGTATTGATTCTCGTATCATCAGTCTTCAGATAGATCAACATGTAACCATTTGCAACATATATGCACCATCAGGGTATGCTTTGAGGTCAGAAAGGGAGAAGTTTTTCACGGATACGATTCCACACTATATCAATCATGGTACTGGCGAACTGATTTTGGGGGGCGATTTTAATGCTGTTATCAACAAGAAAGATGCTAATCACACTTCTAATCACAGTAGTTCTTTAAAATTTCTCGTAGAATCTTTGAAACTGTCGGATGCATGGGAGCACGTACATAAAACGGTAGTAGATTACACTTTTGTTAGAAACGGATCCGGAGCAAGGTTGGACAGATTTTATGTGACAGAGGGAATTAAACAGAACGTAGTAGACATTAAATCTAATGTGTGCTGCTTCTCTGATCATAAATCAGTGATTTTGAAGGTGAAATTACCAAATTTAGGAAAGCCTTACAGAAAACAATTCTGGCGTTTCAACGACAAAATTTTAACGGAGGAAGTTCTGTCAGAATTTAGAACTAAATGGTTGTGGTGGGTTAGACAGAGGAGGTATTATGATTCTTGGTTCTCATGGTGGAACGAGTTAGCGAAAAAGAAAATTGTTTCGTTTTTCAAATGGAAAAATAGCATTGCTAGGAAACGAAATCATGACACCATGGAATTTTATTATGCAGCTTTGAACCTGTTGCACAGGGAATATGTTGATAAACCAGCTTTGATTAGTGAGATAAATCTTGTCAAAGGTAAAATGCTAGCACTTCAGAAGCAAATATCAAACAATTTTTACTCCCACTCAAAAACAATGATCGCGGGGGAAGATGCTTCAATATTCCATGTCGGTGAGCAAATCAAGAACAAGGGGAAGGCGTTTATCAAATCACTGGATATTGCAGAGAACACGGAAAGAGATGCAGATAAAATAGAAGAAGAAGTAGTGAATTATTTTCAAAAACTTTACTCAGCGTCAGATGTTACATCTGATAATAGTTTTAATCCTCAAAAAACAGTTGATGTCAATCTACCTGCCAACAATGATTTGATGAGCCCCGTGACCGAACAAGAGTTGTTGTTGACAATCAAAACCAGTCAATCCAGAAAATCCCCCGGTATTGATGGTCTGTCCAAGCAGTTTTACTTGAAATGTTGGAATATTATTAAAACAGAGTTAGTTGAAGTTGTTAATGATGTACTCAATGGGAAAATGTCAAAAAAATTTGTTGAAGGTATCATAATCTTAATACATAAAAAAGGATCCAGGAGTAGTATTGAAAATTACCGACCAATCACATTGTTAAATTTTGATTACAAACTTGTTGCAAGAATTCTAAAAACTCGTCTAAGCAAATTTAGTCCGTTGCTCTTGTCTAAAGCACAAAAATGTGCTAATGCGCCAAACACCATATTTGATACAATTTGTGGCATCAGGGATAAGATACTCGAAGTAAATTGCAGAAGAAGAACTTGCATTCTCGTATCATTTGATTTCGAGAAAGCATTTGATAGGGTCAGTCACACCTTTTTAGAAAAAACTTTGGTCAGAATGGGAATTAATAACAGATTCATCGATTTTTTAAAACATATTCATACTAATTCATATTCCAGAATTATGGTCAATGGTCGTTTTTCTAACCAGATAAAAATTGGAAGATCAGTCAGGCAGGGCGACCCTCTTTCAATGTTACTTTTTTGTTTATATCTGGAACCTCTAATACAAAAGTTACAGAGATGTTGCAATGCTGAGTTAGATATGTTGTATAGTTATGCGGATGATATTAGTTTGATTTTGAATGATTTCACTAAACTTGAGGAGGTCAAACGTATTTTTGAAAATTTTGGAAAAGTCTCGGGGGCAAAAATTAACTTCTTGAAAACTAAAGCTATGTGTATAGGAACAAATAATACGTCAAACGTGCCGGATTGGATTCAGCTTGCCGAGAGTGTTAAGATCTTAGGCATTTATTATCACAACAACAGCAGAACAATGATGAATTTGAATTGGGATAACGTAATACAAAAGTTAAAATTTTCAACATGGAATAACCAGTTTCGGAACTTAAATTTGATACAGAAAGTTATCTTTTTAAATACATTTGCTTCATCAAGAATTTGGTATGTTTCATCGGTGGTGCCGTTGGACAAAAAACGGAATGCTAAGATCAGGAACATTTATGGTAACTTTCTTTGGTACCGTGCTACACTAAGAGTCGCTTTTGATCAATTATGCTTGCCTAGAAAACGTGGAGGTTTGGGTTTGATAGCACCCAACCTCAAAAGCAATGCACTTTTATTAAATAGATTTTTGCGCTTAGAGTCTGAATCACCATTTCTCCACAACTTAACTAATCAAATAGATAATCCTCCGAACATAAAAGATGTTCCCCTAAATTCACCTTTTCTCAAAACTGTATATCTGGAGCTTCCATACATTCCTGAAAATATCAGACAAAACTCAACAGCTAACGCTTTGTATAATCATTATATAGCTAGACTACCATCACCACATATCGAACAAAAATATCCACAGTGCACGTGGCAACGGATTTGGAAGAATGTTTTCAACAAAAAAATCATTTCGGAAAACCAAGTATCATGGTATCTTTTTGTAAATGAAAAAATCCCGTGTGGTAAACAACAATTTCGTTTCGGTAGAACTGCAAGTGAAAGGTGTGTGTTTTGTCCTCAAGAGATTGAAGACTGGAAGCACAGATATGCAAACTGCGAAAAAATGCGGAAATGTTGGTGGTATTCCTTAACCCAGATAAAATTGATAAATAGGAATCGAACTCGAAATTTGAGTTTCGACGATTTTAAATTTCCTGTATTGAGTCGCCTTAATATGCTTGAAAGAACGGAAGCTTCAAAAATATTTATTGAATATTTGAATTACATAAAAAGCAGAAGCAGAGAAGAACTGGATTTGTCCGAACTTGTATTTAATTTGAACTGTAAGACATGAAATTGGCACTTTAACAAAAATAAAACGAGAAGGGATAAACTCACTAACACATAATTAACATCAAGACGCAACCAATGTCAAACAAAATAGAAAAAAACACAAAAAACATACATACTTATTGTATTACAATATTAAACGGAAATAAAACAAGTTTTTAGAATTTTTAGAAAAAAAAAAAATTAAAATATAAATTAAGCAGAAGGGCATATAGTTTGAGTAACAAGGAAAATCTAAGCTAACGGGAAGAGACGAATGACACGTCAGTCTTATAAAGTCAGGGGAGTGGCATGAGCCAATATTTACCAACCTAACATCAATTCAACATGGCGTCCAGTGTTCTTGTTTTGATTATTTTGGGAGGGACAAAACATATGTTTTTATGGGTAGGAGACATCAATTAGGTACACCTCGATCATGCGTAAAACATTAAACAAAATAATGCACTAATGAAAAGCGTCATCAAATACGACGATTCAATGCGATATGTTTAATTGCCAGAATCTAGCACTAGCAGCGTATGAGCCGTATACTCGACAATCAGGAGCAAGGTTAAGGCAAACCGACCAGAAAGTGGGTACCAAAACTCGAAGTACCAAAACGATGTGAGGAAGAGCCGAAATGTAGCCGTGTCAGTCCCCTGTATAAAGTGTTTCGAGTGATGAAGTTGCGCTGGAATTGCTCCTGTTGCAATTCGGCTGATTGAGCCATTAACTTTGCATAGGGTAGAAGCACCGGTTTTGGCCATACGCCAATTGTAGCCATAGTGGATTATACACCGTTTTACATAGCCAATCAGCATGAAACCTTTTGTGTTCAGTAGATCACATTCATATGATACAGCTACATTGATTTACTCGTCCAAATTGATTCAAAACATAAGAAAAACAATTAATTTTCCTTATAATTTTAACTCCCATACACCTAATTTGGCCAGGGCACTCCTAATTTGGCCACTCTCATGAGAAATCAATGCAATTGGCCATTTTAGGAACCAAAGGTAAATCTCTGGCCGAAACTAGTTCCGTTGGCCTATATTGACCAACGGAATTTTCAAGGCAAAAAAATGGTTTTAGCTCAGTTTTGATATTTCACACACATAATATGGATTGGAAGCTTGCATTTGACATATTTGTAGTATAAATACGACTTCCCACTGAAATTTTACCGACATTTTCTCTTAGGCTGGCCAAAACCGGTGCTTTTACCCTATACCGGTTCCTTCCTCTGAACACTACAAAGAGAAATGACTGTCCAGTAGACTCACGACTGATTCTGAATTTTCCAAGTAGCGGTTTTGGTTTTAGGTAGCGCTAGTGAGCGTTTATTATTATTTTGAATATTCGTATCTAAGATTCCAAATAGATAGAAGAGAAGTGTCTTCGGTAAATGAACATGTTCACATAGAAACCCTTATTAAGCTTCAAAAATGCTTAAGATGTTCCTCGAAATATGGGCACTTTTAGCGAGAGCATGCTTTAATCTTTTAGACAGCTAGAAGTTCCGAACAGATCTTTGCACGAGGTTTTTGGACCTTTGAAGTGTATTCTACTGTGGGAATCCGAACTCTCATTTACCAAAATAGTCCCGGAACTTCCTACATAATCATTACATTCTTCTTTCCTTTCTGTTTTTCTTCCAGGTGGCAAACCAATCACACCTACTGGCGATCAGAACCTGCTGAACGGTAGCGCACCAAAGGACAGCAGTCACCCGGCGGAAAACGGTGGCAGCACAGTGGTGGACGGCGTTGCGACAAAGCTCGATGTATGCCCATAACCTCAAAATAACCCTTTCGTGCCCATTTTCCTCAACCCTTTCTCAATTCCTTTTTCTCAGGCGGCGCAACTCCAGAGCCAGCCAAACGGAACGAAATCTCCTCAGAAGGGTGGCGCCGGCGGCGGCGGGGACGCCTCGCCCCACAAGAACGGTTCGACGGGTCCGGCGCAGGGGACGCCCAGCCAGGGAGGGGCGGCCCCTCAGACAACTACGACGACCCCCGTCAGCAACCAGGTGATAGCGGGACCACAGTCGGCAACCCACGTGGTCATCGACGAGAAGAAGAAGAAAAAGTGCGCCTGCTGCGTAATACAGTAATTTTCCCGCTGCGTGCGCCATTGTCGTGTCCGGTTGGACACACGTGTGCAAAGTGCATAGGGAAGGAGGAGGAGGAACAGTAGGCGAGAGAGTTGCGTAGTTACGTACGGTACGGGGATGTGTGCGTGCGAGTATCCATGATGGTTTTTGTTATTCGATGAGCAGGCTATGCGCGTGTGTGAGTGAGAGAGAAACGGAGGAATTTGCTTTCATCGTTGTCGAAATTATTGTTTATTTTTTTGTTTGGTTAGTTCGTTTTGTAAGAGTTTTTAATGCCAATTTTAAGTTGCAAGTAGCCTTAGTTCTTACATTCTCACAATAGTGTCAGTCGGAAATTAGGACAAGAGTAGGGCAAGTTGTTTACTTTACAGTGGAAAAGTATCGAAATTATTTTATGTTTTCTTGTGAATGACAGAAACGAATGCTGCGAGAGAATGGAAAACATAATTTGGAAAGGAAACAATTACGATTATGTATCTCTGTGTAACTGTAAACCTATGTAACAATTTACTGTAATTTAGGACAAATAATGCTTCGAGCGTGGGTTTGTGCCGGTTTCTGTCAGGGTAGGAATGTTAGGATCCTACCTTTTTCAGGAGCTATCGGTACGGTCCACAAAACTATGTTTTATATATAGGATTTTAAATTAACAGACTCAGTTTCTTATTTATATATTCTAAAGCATACAAAACAATGGTAATCTTCTATGATTAGTATTGAGTTAAGCAATGTTAGGTTCGGAAGTTGGAAAGGATGATATTCTGAAGTGCTAGAATAGAAGGTGCGAATTTGGAACAGCCGTGATCCCGTTCCTGAACTTTGGCAGCTCTTTCAGTCAACAATGGGATAAGAGAAGTCCCAAGCCAAAATGATGAAATGTTGTTGACTTTGCCATTTTCTTGCAAAAAAGGAACTTTCAACCATATCCACTCCAAACAAATGCTATATTGTTGAATTTGATCACGGCTTGAATTGTGCGAGAAATCAAACGTAAAGCAGTGAATGAGCTTTCTCAGTCAATGTGTTTAAAATGTGTATATTATTTCGTAAATCATAGCAAGCATTGTAAACAGAGTCACACATTCATTAGAACTGTAGAATCCACCTCCTGTCTGTTGGAATCGAAAATACAAGAACACACATCAGGTACTCAGTCGGTAAAGTAGGCTGCAGCGATAACGGATAATGGTAACCGCTGTTACGCAGTAGGCGCTGGATAAATAAAAAAAACATTGTAGTAAACATTAAATCGTAACTAAACAGAACCACGTGATTGTTAGTTGAAGCATAATAATTAAACAACTGAAAAAAAAACTAATGTTTAAAGTGTCGAAATAGTTTAACGAAAACTGAAAAATCAGCATGCTTTATGTGCTACAAAAGAGTATTGTAATCGAGGGATTAACAAAATCAATGCAAACATCCCTGCAAAACAACAGTTTCACGCGCCTGCACGCCACTCCGCTCTCCCGTAAACTTTTGACAACAGCAAGAAAGAAAAAAAACCGTGTACCCAAACGATATCCAAATAGCAACAACAAGTAATAACATCACACTGCGAAAACGATAACTAATGTGTTAAACTACAACTTGATAAGAGAACAAAAAATACTTTTCATTACAATTCCGTAAGAACAACTCACTACTCTAAAAATCGAACATCATTGACTATTTAACGGAAATGCAAAATACAAACTTCTGTACACTTTTTGCATAACTCACAACTACGCAAAACAAAAAAAAGTATAAAACATCTTTAAATGGCATGAAAGAGAAAAAACTAATAAGAAAAAATCCTATTTAAGAGCAAATGAAAAAAAAACTATAAAAGGATCATATTTACTTAGCAAATGAAACAGAAATTAAACAAAAAAAAACAATTACACAAACACACACAAAAAATGGATTATTAAACGTATATATTTTCGTACTAAAGAAACAAAAGCAAACGAAGCATACAAAGTAGAGAAGAGAATCGGAACAAGAAATAAAAAACCGTATGGAAAGTAACCAGGGTCAGGAGTGTGGAACAATACAAAACAGACGCGAGTAGCGAAATCAAACAGAAATGTGGGGAGGAAACAAAAAGTCACGTTAGACATTGCGATAACAAACACACACGTTACACCCAATGTAGAGAAGCGCGCGAAACAGTAATTAACCACCAAATAGGGAAGCTGGATTCGGTAGGCAAAATCCAAAAAAAAAACGGAAAAGCGAATGTACAGAGATAGAGGGTTTTTGAGATTTGAGATCGGTGGTGTGTCACGAGTGTCGGAAATGGTTGGAAAATGATGGCAAAGAAGGTTGGTAGCGTTTCGGAGTAGAAGACGAAGAAGCGAAAAAATGTCGCTACCAACGAGGACGAGCGAGAGAGTGTGTGTCTAAAACCGACAGAGTAGAACCTAATCGTTTAATGGACAGAAATATGGAGAATAAGAGATGAAACAAACAACCAGAACCTAATTAAAACTGATATAAAGAAACCTGAAGGAAATAAATTAAATTAAAAAAACTAACATGGTTCTGAAAAGTAAGGTGAATACGCTGTTGTAGTTGTGAAAGCATTGAAGTCTAGTGGAAAAACTACTATCGTGACAACCCTGGAGCAGTGCTGATAGACTCACACTCAAAATCTCAATCAATACGCTCTCCCGTGAGAGCAAATTCATTAGAGATCTGCTTCACAAATCTCACGCTTGAGATTTTGATGCAAAATCAACTCAATCAACTTAAACCGTAAAAAGTGATTCAATCGCAAAACCCGGCAAAAACTCGTGAAACCCATATGTTGTTGTTTACATTAGAAAGGATTAACATAATTTTACCAGACTAACAAGAAATTATTGCCGTGTGTGAGTAAACTGTGGAAATACGAGACAATGAGTTAAAAAGGTGAGCCAACTCATCCATGATTTTTTTGACTGATGAGTTGCATGATTGACAACTCACGCATGAAAAATCTCAAGCGTGAGTTGTTAGAAATTAAGTTTTTCACAATACTGGCCTGGAGATATTCTTGGTCTTTAGTAACAACGGGTATCTAACTAACATTTATTCTCCTCTCCGTAAGAACAGGTAACTATCCGGAAGTGATCAGAACTACTGTCAACCACATTTTACGGACATGTGGGAAGGGGAGGAATGTTAGGAATGCCAATTGTTGATATTGGCCAAGAATGACTCTACCCCATTTGGCATAATTTGAAAAATAATCTTTTTTTACATTTTTACGTTGAGCCAATGAAAGTTTAGTGCTTGTTATGAAAACAATGTTTGTCTAAGACAAGCTTACTGAAAGGAAAGGTAAATATTGATCATGATCTTTTTTGAATTTATTGGTTACTTGGTTTTTCGACTTTTTTCCGCCCTCGCATCACTGTACTGCGGTGTGAAGTTTGGGTATGAACTGCTTGTATCCTCTGACACTTTCTGGTTATATGTTTGTTTCGAGAGCCTGCATAAGTTCTTGAAGGTTTTATCATTCTTATCAATTTATCAATTGTTCGAATATAAGCATCTGTTTCCATGTCGTACGCTTTTGGGGAACATAACGACAACCGTGATAATGAATCAGCGAAGCTGTTAGATTCTGGTTCGTAGCTAATCTTATAGTCATATGCTTGAAGCCGCAGAACGCATCGCTCAATTCATAGGCAAGAGCGAAATAGAGGGCTAAAAGATATTTAAAAGCCTTGCAATCAGTTATGAGTTTAAATCGCGTTCCCAGCAAATAAAGGCTGAATTTCTCCACTGTCCATACATTCGCCAGTGCTTCTCTCTCCGCCTGGAAGTATTTACGCTCCAGATCCGTTAACGCTTTGCTAGCAAAAGCGATCATCCTAGTTTCACCTTTCTCATTTTTTTGCAGAAGTACAGCTCCTAAGCCTTCTAGGCTTGCGTCTGTCATGAGTTCGATGTTCGATTAACACGATTGAAAAACCCCAAGTATCCAATGTTGCAAACTGCTTGCTTGATCTTTTGAAATGCCACACTATGTTCCGGTTTCCATCGGATAACTGATGCAGCTCACAGAAGTTTACGAAGAGGTTCTGTTTTTTTTTGCCAGATTTGGCACGAAACGGCCAACATATGTTACCAACCCCAAAAAACTCCTTAGCTGTTGGTTTTACTCAATCCGAGTTAACTAGAGGTCGTTTTGATCCACTGGTATTTCGACAACCACATCATTATCGGATGCTCCACGTAGAATCTCCCGAAATTCGACCAACAACGAAACCCACGCAGTATGACGCGTGCCTTATGCACTTTCAATAGGGTCCTAAAGCCCTGTACCAATTTTAGTACCAAACGCTCGAGTTTAGGCCAGAAACACATGTTCACTCAATTTTGAAATGCTTTTCGTTGATTTACGACCAAAGGACATTTTTTCCTGATTTTTGAGATTTTGTCGCTTTAAACTCAAATTTTGGATGTATTTTGTTTGCCGTGTCCCTTTCGAAATGTCAGATAGGAACAACCCAAGTTTTAAAAAGTTGAGCCGTGGTGGCGTTTTTGTAGACTAAGTGAACGTCAAACATGATCAAAAGTGCCAAAGTTCAATATTGGACCAATTTTTGAAATTGAAGCTATTGAGTGGGAAGATTTGTCAAACTAGTAGCAAGAAAACGCTCTACAGTGTTATTTAATAAAAACTAGTTTTTATCTAAAATTTTAGGACCCTACCCGTAGTAGCTTCGCTGTGTCACCTCTGAGAAGACATTGCTGGCCCTTCTTGATAACGTCCTCCTCCTGCAACAGATGCCGTCAAACAACCAACCATTTTCATCGGTTCTTTTGATCCGTAACACGTAAGCGATTGGTCAATCTGCGTTGTCATATTCTACCTATTGCTCCCTGCCACTTCATCTCTGTCCATGTTGACTGAGTTATTATACAGCAGCTCCGGAATCTATTACCAAGGGTATTTCCACTTCTCACACGGAGAATGAGAAAGTGTTTTTCCCATGGCAAAGAAAACATAATCAATTCACACTAAAAAATTCTCATTTTTAATGATGACGTACTCATCGAGATTGACGTAATTGTTCATGACGCAAATTAAAATTTGATTTATTTTTGAGATAACGATGACGTAAACTTGAAAACCAGTAAATCCAGTTCCATTTTGAGACGCGATTCGAACTTTTCAATCACTTCACTTGATTTTACACGCCAATAACTTAAAATTACACGAACGGTGACATAATCCACGGTTGCATGTTCGTGAAACGTCAAACACCGTTGGAATCAAACAAAACATATGGAGCAAGTGAATACTTTTTTTGGGGTGAAATCCTCGAAATTATACACAATTTAGTGCAAGAAATCCGTTTTTACAGCTGCTAGTGATAATTTGTAAGACAGTGTTTAGTGTCATCGTGGCCGACAGTGTTTAGTGTCATCGTGGAGCAACCGATTCCATCGATTTCGTAGAAGATTTTTCTTTTGCACCCACGCTCACCGATACAATAATCCAACAGATATTTTGAATAATTTTTAATTGTAAAACATTTATGCAAAGAATAAAACAAGATGTGGAACAGTCAAAGACAGTGTTTCTAATTACTTATATTCAGTGTCCGAAAGAAATGAGTGGGAATCCCTTTGAATGGTTGAGGTTATGTCAATATACATTTACTAATTACGTCATGTTTGCAATTTACAGCTCACAACATTGACAGCAGTAAAATTACAATTTTTGCTCACAAAACTACGAGTGAAAAAGAGAATCTAACGTAATTTTGTGTCATTTTACTCGCTTTAATATGTCGGTGCTATATGACACAAAATTACATGATATTTTTGAAGTGTGAATCTCCTTATTGTTCTCGGTCTTCTTGAACCACACGAGAGCGAGAGCCAGCAGCTAAGAGGGTTCACTGGCTCTCGATGAGGATCTCTGTTAAGGCTAAGTAGCCCGTCATTCGTTTTGGCAACAATGATGACTTTTCAGCTAGCATTGCAAAGTGATATAACTCAGTCTTGATAGTTTATATTGACTTGAAAAAGTATCATTATACTCGCTAACATGCATAAAGTATGCTGATACTTTTTCAGCTGTGTCAGTGCAAAACCAACTGATTTTCTTTGATTCGAAATCGTGAGATGAATTAGCAACAATCATTAACGACGCGTACAAATTTCAATGATGGCCTACTTCGCCTTAAGACGTTGGCGGCATTGCCGCGCAAAGTGTTCAACCCTTTGTAATTCAAACATTTAGCTTGTTTGGCTGGACAATACGAAGCTCCTATTGCATGTCCACGCCGACCACCAAACGGCTACCAAAAAAAATTCTTTGAGATGGTCGATATACCTAGTTGAACTCTCGCGTGAATCCTCTTTGACGAATATGCCTCTCACGATCCGATAGGTTTGTCGTAGATTTTCCAGATCAGTGTTGCAAGCAATCACGGAAGTCGACAAGTGTCCGCTATGTTCGGCAGCGCTTCTCTTGTACAACACGAGCGATCAAACGAATGTCGGAAAGAAAAATGTCAATTCAATGCCTCTGACCACGAAAGCTTTGCTAGGAAATGTTAGGGTTTTGTATGTTTCTGTCATTTTTCGTAATAGGCGCTGCTTTCACTGTACACTGTATGGACTTATGCACGGGTTCATTATTTGTCCATGGACCGATGCACGAGTTCACTAATTTGACGTTTGAGCGGTGCCGAATTCACTGGTTTCCACGGCACCGCTAAAACGTCAAATAGTGAACCCGTGCATAGGTCCATTGTATGTATGTCACATGTAGCATATCGAGCAAGATCAATCTATTTATGTTGTTTATGATCCGAGATGTCTGAATTATATGCAAAAATTATGATTCATGCAAATGTCATCGGTCAGACGACAGGCAATTGACATTTGTTTTGTGTTTCTTGATGTTCGTTTCACCGCTCATGCTGTGTGTAAGAGGTGACGGTGGCGGATGTATGCAGAAAATAAAACGTCTGTTGACCATGACAGTCAATCGAACGTCGCGCAATGTGTCGAAAGATTACAGCACTGTTCCTGATACTCTGTTCACATCTTCAGTCACTTTAGTGGTTTCGAACTCCATCAGCTTTTTCTCACTTTCTTCCATACATGTTCCATAGCCTCAATTTCATCCAGAGTCATACCTTTCTTTAGCATCTTTTGACGCAGCTTGTCCGACACACATTTCTTGACGATTTGGTCCAGTATCGTTTCGTCTGGTTTTCCATACTCACATCATTTGACTTGTGCTCCCAGATGAAGAACAATATAAGAGAATCTCTCGGCGGGCTTTTGAGCAATTTGTATAAAATGATGGCACAATAAGTCTGGCGGTGAAATGTTTCAAAATGGGAATCCAATTTAGCAATCGCGGTAATATTACATCGTAGTTTTACACATTTAAAACGTGTGAAATGTGACTACTCTCTGGCAAAATGTCATAGATGTCACACAAATAACAAACTCATTTTGTTGATCAAGAGCATTTATAAATCAAATAATATATTGGTTATATCCAAACATCTCTCTATTTCCGGTGAGCTATTACAACTTACGGCGATTGCGCCATTTATGCTGCTTATAGCGATCCCGCCAATTCTCGAAAACGTATTCAAACAGACTCAAGTCAAAAAATTATACAAACTTACTTTATCGATTCTACGTGTTTCGCAGACAAAATTCTACACATTTCGCTCTAAACCAACTTGATTTTTCATTTTTAGAACGTTCAATTTCCGGATTAACAAAACGACGAAAGTAAGATTTTCAACTTTCGCAACGTAACCACTACTTTCGCCGCTCCGCTGTATGGAGAGACAAAGTGACTTAACCACGAATCAAAACAAAACACTGCTTGAGCAGCCCTGTCGTCCTGCTTAGTCGCGCTTAGTCGACGACTAAGAAGCTTATCTCAGAATGTTTCACCTGAAGTCATAAAAAATTATGTGCGAAATCAACAACAATCTAACGCCCCATAAGATATTATTCGAAATTTCCAACCTGTACCTACCAACGCTCTGGAATAATTTTCCCCCGTTTCATATAGAACTTCATATAGAACAGGATCATACTACCGCCCTGTAGAAAATCAATCTGTATCAACACCCTAGAGTAATTTCACCATTTCCATACGGCTTTATCAACGCCCTAATTTGACGAAGTAGTCTGACCTTATTCCACGTAGATCAAAATTGAAAACTCCAAGCTGTATCAACGCCCTGGAGTAATTTCACTTTGTCCCATATAAATCCGTAGCATCCTAACGTCCTGTATGACATAAATTAAAAATTCAAGCATTATCAATGCCTAGGAGTAACTTGACCTCCCTTATGTAGGACAAGTAAATCGTTACGTCTATCTTTACGCCCCATCACATCACATCACTCGAATATTCCCTAGCATTATCAACGCCCTGGAGTAATTTGGACTCGTGCCATGTAAATCAGCTGCATCTTAACGCCCTTTGGGACAAATGTCAAGATGTATAAATGCCCTTGACTGATTTGACCTTGTCATACGTAGATTAGGTGCAGCTCACTGCCCTGCATTGATTGAAAACTTCAATTTGTATCGACGCCCTAGAGTAATTTGAATTTGTCTCATATAGATCAGCTGCATCTTAACGCCCTATAGGACATTATTTAAAAATTTCAAGCTATATAGATGCCCTGGATTAATTTCACCTCATTCCATGTAAGTGCATCTTGACGCCCTGTATGACATCAATAGAAACTCTAAGCTCTATCAACGCCCTGGAGTAATTTGACCTAACCCCATATCGATCAAATACATCTTAATGCCCTGTAGGATAGAAAATTCAAGCTTTATCAACGTCATGGAGTAATATGACCACATTTACGTAGACCAAGTGCATCTTTACGCCCTGTAGGATATCAATTGAATATTCCAAGATTTAATAACGCCTTGGGGTGATTTGACCTTGTTCTATTTAAATAAGCTGCGTTGTAACAACCTGGGGGACAAATGTGAAGATGTATATACGCCCACCACTAATTTGATCTTGCCTTACGTATCTGTATATACTGTATCAACGTTCTGGAGTAATTTGAACTCGTGTCATGTAAATCAACTTCATATTATTCGATATCTATTTTCTTTGTCCTACGACCTTTTCTTACGTTGATCAGATGCAACTTAATGCCCTATATCCATTGAAAACTTCAAGCCTATTAACACCCTGGCGTAATTTGACCTCATTTCATGTAGATCAGGGCATCAATTAAAAACTCCAAGCTTTAGCAACGCCGTGGAGTAATTTGGTCACTTTATCCTTTGAAGATCAGGTGCATCTTAACGCTCTGATTGATGTCACCGAAATTTTCAAAATATATCAAAGCCTGGGATTAATTTGTTCATTTCTCACGTACATTAGGTACTTCTTATCGTCCTCTAGGACATCAATTGGAAAATCTTAAGTAGGTCATGTATGATACAGACTGTATTTTCGCCATGGAGTAATTTGACCTTTGCTCTTTGTAGTTATGCTCTAAGAATATTCAATCAGTGAATTCGATTATTATACCTTTCAAATTGAATATATAGGAGACTCGAGGTAATTACATAGAATTAGAACTAAGGTAGCTTTAAATTAACCTGCAATTATTCAATTAGGTCTTCGTAGCAGTCAGTCTGTGACACGATCCGCAAAAGTTTTCCTGGGATTTTCACCAAAATTGTAAGACGACCTCTGTAATTTGTTGAAAATGAATCACTAAATATAATTCTATTTTTAGCTCAAAGCTTAACCCACAACATAAGGTCTGCTTCATTAAGATTTGGGAAATCTTCGCCACAACATCAGTTGTATGTAAAATGTGCAAGCATTCTGAGCAATATGAACACCCTGGAGTAATTTGACCTTATCCTTTGAAAATCCGGTACATCTCAACGCCCTGTAGCACATCAAAACCATTAAAAAACTTTAATCTGTATCAACGCCTTGAAGTGATTATACTTTGTTTCACGTAGATCAGCTGCTTCTTAGAGCCCTATCGAAAACCAATTAAATTTTGTTTGCTTTTCCAGACAACCAGAATGTACGTATTACGAAATCACCTTTTGCGTTATGCAATGTATATTTGGCAAAGTTTCACGTATAAGATGTTGCGAAAAAGCCTTATACGTACAAAAGTGGAGGCGATATGCGTGCATGTTTTATATGATGAAAAATAGCATGCAATGTGAGAATGCAGATTTTGTTGCGTACTTATCTGTACCTTTAAGTGACTCAATTTGTGATAACAATTTGATTTGACGGCTGGTACGGATTGATCCGATTTAACTTGAACGAATATACGGTACGAATCGAAAAGTACATATGAGCTCAAGAAAGAGCGTTTTATGCGAGGAAACTCAGCGATTAAACGATTTCATCCATCATGAAGTGCGAGAGTGGTGCAATTTGTATGGATAAACGACTTTGTTCGTTAACTGTTATGCGACTCCTGGTTATGACCTTATCGTAACGTATATCAAGTGAAGAGTAGTACACTAAGGTTTTTTTTACACGGTCCCCCGTGCCGTGCAAAAAAAAAAATCCACACAAAAAAACCGTGCTGATTCCGGAATCCGTGTAAAAATAAACCGTATTAATTCTGGAATCCGTGGAAAAAGTACCGTGTCAATCCTGGAATCCGTGTAAATAAGAAAAAAATCCGTATTAATTCCGCAATCCGTGTAAAGAATTAAAAAACCGTTTTAATTTCGCAATCCGTGTAAAAAACGTACCGTGTAAATTCCGAAAGGCGTGTAAAAATAAAACGTGCAAAAAAAAAACTGTGTAAAAAGAACTTTAGTGTATTTGGTCCTTCAGTAACGCTATCTGCTCATGCGGGAACGAGCGATGCAATCAGGATCAATTAGCGTATTGGGTATGCCGAGCAATTTATTTATTATATTGGTAAGTTCTTTCCATTTTATATGTTGTTTACAATATCTATACATATTTTGTATCATATTATTATTCCATACTATTTGTCAATCGATTGTGCTACTTTTCCTCGAATGTCGTTTCTGCGAATGACAGTTTTCCGAATAACCATTTTCCTCGAATCCCATTTTTTGAATGACCTGCCTCTTCGAGAAGTGACAGATTGCGTACCATATGACCGGTCCGTTCTGAAATGTAGGAAATTGTGAAACAGGATATTCGGAGAACAGACATTCAAGGGACTGACGTTCGATGAAACGACATTTGGGGAATCAATATTTAAGGCAAAGTAGCACAAAATATCTCGAGAGATCCTTCAATAAAAGAACTTGATCATTAAAGGGCCCAAGACCACTCTCAAAGTTTGATGAAAGGTGAAAGCTGAAAAAATCTTCAACTTATATGTTCTTAAGACAGTCAGTTCATAGCCTAGCTTATTTTGCACCAATAATTTTCCATGTGATAATGATAAACTTTCGTAATCAAGTATGCGCCAATAGCAGCATTTTCGTGTTTGTAAATTTGATGAAATTAGTTTGAAAGTCTTCTTAAATTGATACTTGACAATTCCAATATTCACTAATATATCTAACGTAAAACTACAAAAGATAAAATCATAGCGAATTATATTGAAATCCAGAGCAAATGTTGACTTTTTTCATTTTAATATTACCTCAAGAGCGATATTTTATTTTTAATATAAGCCATGGATTTGGCTGATAATCGAACACCTGTTCTTTAAGTAAAAAAAACTGTTCAAACGATCTCGATGACCTGCTTTTAGAGCACTCAAAAAAATCTTTGTAAACTTAATTAGGCTGATACAAATATTAAATTTCTTTTATGTCCGAGACCTTTTGGAAGGTACAAGGGGGGGAATAAAAATAAATAAGGAACAAAAAAATAAAAATGAAAAAAAAACTTATTTTTTCAAAATTTTTATTTCTAATGATAGTTGTTAAACTGTTTTTAATCATCCTCTGGATCATTATTTTACTTGTTTTTTACTTTGTAAATTGAAAAAACCTAACTGATGTCAAAAAAATGATGAATCTTTTTTTTTCTCCCCTTCAAAATTTTCGGATTTTCGAAGGGGGGGGTGACATAAAAGAAAATTAATATTTGTATCAGCCTTATTTGATGCATTTTTTTAAAGAAAAAAATGTAATATATTTCTATATGTATGATTCATATATTATTTTACGTTCAAACATAATCAAACATTGAAACATCGAATCTTAAGTATTTATTTATGTTTAACTATACAACTTTTCTTTGCATTCCAGTCAAGCCTACAAATTTTCCTAGTCTGACTGAATTTTCCTAGAATACGCATAATATTTCGTTAGAAAATGTTTCAAGTTATGGTTGAGTTATTATCGCTGAAACGCGGTAACCATCGGCATACATAATTAGAATTTCAGTTTGCGTCGTAGTTCGCTTGAATTTTATAAATATAGAGGAGAAGTGTTTAAGTTAACTCAAATTGCTGGACCTTAGCTTGTTAGTCTGCTAAAGACTCAGCTTTTTTTTATAAATTCAATGTTTCTTCAAGAAATTTGTTGAAATAAATTCGAAATTTGAGGCAAACACAAAAACGTTTTGAAATAATCGGTCGGTGAGGTTTTTGGATTGGCACTAGATGATCCGTTTTACTTTGAGTGGTAGGTTCTAACAGACTAAGTTGATTTCATTGATTGAGATTTCTTTTGAAAGGGCATATCGTAATAGTCTTAGTTGTTAGACTGTAGGAAATAGTCACATAGCATATACAGTAGTATATAAGGCATTTTTGTGGTAGATTCAATTGATACAAGGACAGCATAACTTTCACTTATTACATTAGGAAATCTTTCAACTAAATAATGTTTAAGTTCATGTACTTCGTTCCATATTTTAATAGAAGTGGAACACAAAGTAAAAAGTGCAAAAGTATATTGGTTTTCGTTTGTTAGGAATGTGAATTGAAGTATTTGTGATATTTGCAATATTTATATATTAAAATGTTGGTCACAGTTGATCCGTATATATTAAACTATTTGTGCTATTTCTTATGAGAAGACATCATTAACGTCTGGGAATAAAAACGCCCTCTGGGCTATAGCAACGCCCCCTCAAAAAGGGACGACTAAGAAGCTCGAATTTTATGACGACAGGGCTGTGCTTGAGTCGTTTTTACACTGGTACAAAAACGTCGAAAGTAACTGAATAAATCGGCTTATCATTTTGTAATTGAATTGTTGTGGGAAATAACAGGAACTCCCTAGTTTTTGAACGCGAGCTTATTGTATGCAAATTTCAAGCAATGTACACGGCAAAAAATGTTAAAAAAGTGATTCATTTTAAAACAGTTTTAGAAGACAGGTTGTGATTCTTCTGAATTTATTTTCTCAAAACCGTATGGAAGTTACTTACGTCGATTTGAAAAAGTAATCGAGAATTCATGATCACTGTGAACTTGCAGTGACGGCGATTCCGCCATTTTTCCATTTTCAGCAATCTTGCTATTTGTTTTATCTTTTGACCAAGGTAACTAGAAGGGAGATAATCCAATCTAGCAGATTCTTCATTCCACAAGGGGGAGGTCACTCTACGCACTTTATTCGGCACAGCTGTGCCGTCAGTGCGCCGAGGTGCGCCAAACGTGCTATAACTTTACATGCCATAAAATGCAATTAACTGAAATTATGGAAAAACTTTCTCAGCAAGCATTGACATAATAAGTTTTTTTTTTCTATTTTGCCTCTTGTTAAACAAATTCAATATGGACCGATGCACGAGTTCACTATCTGACGTTTTAGCGGTGCTGTGTTATTTACGTGACCATGGCAACGAGTGAATTCGGCACCGCTCAAACGTCAAATTAGCGAGTTCACTAATCTGACGTTTGAGCGGTGCCGAATTCACTCGTTGCCATGGTCACGTAAATAACACGGCACCGCTCAAACGTCAGATAGTGAACTCGTGCACTGATCCATGGATCAGTGCACGAGTTCACTAATTTGACGTTTGAGCGGTGCCGAATTCACTCGTTTCCATGGACACATATATAACACGGCACCGCTCAAACGTCATATAATGAACTCGTGCATTGGTCCATAGGCCAGGAGAAGTGGATGAACTTGTCATTCATTTTCCTATAAATTTTCATAAAAAATCTACTTTTTCTCTGTGAATTTATACACTCTGGGTGAACCACTTCCCCTGGCCTATGCTCTTAATGTTGCATTACTTTCCCGTCATGTATATGTGAAACTTCAATGGGAAAATTTAGGAAACGAGCCACATGAAATTCAAGATAAGACGGGAACTGCGATACGGAGCGTCAACGGTTATGTACGGAATCACGCTGGAAGGGAAGGGGGTGAAATTGGAAGAACATTACGATTGAAGCACAGACAAACAGACGTACCAGCTTGAACAATAATCAGTTTTAGTTTATATCAATTTCAACGAAATACAAACATAAACACTCAATGCTAAAAATACTGAAACGCGTTTTCAAGACAAAGTATTCGATTGAAGAAGATTCTTCTTGCCTAAGTTTGCCTAAACTTAAAATTTTCGAAAAAAGTTGAGAGCCTCAAAATGTATGAAAACAGCAATTTACCACTGAGGAGGGTACTGGCATTCTGCAGCCATTTCGCTGTGAGTGCGTTTGGGGTTTTAATCTCATATGGGAGGTTGCACAACCTTTGGAAATTACTTTTTTTTTTTGATAAATTCATAAAAGATATTAGAACTTTTTGCCCAAACGGTTCTTCGTTTCAAAGCTGGAGTAAGAAGTGACATAGATTCTTATATATTTTATTCCCCCATAATCCCCTACATTTTTTCACCCATTTCTCCGCCATTGGAATTTGCATTGAGCTGACAACAAGCACACATACGTTTTTTTGTATCATCTGATAGAATATTATTCTATTCACTATTAATTTAGAATTGAGCATGAGGCAAAGCCGATTCTATCACCTTCAGTGCGCTGCTGAAGGTTTGGTGACACTTCATTCTGAAATAAAAAAAAATTATCAATGTAAAGTCAACATTTTGAAAAGTGTTGGAAAAATGCTCCTGAACCCGATGCCAACGTGAAAATTTCGTTAAATCCATGTTTGACACATTGGCTCTGCACTGTTTTGATTTTGTATGGGATTTTGACGTTTACTGGCCTTGTTGTTTACTAATTTCATGGTAGAGTGAAAGAGATGGATGGATTTTTGTGCAGAGCCCCATAGCAAACAACTCAGATGACTCAATGGTTGCTGAGATAGAAATTTCAGTTCACTGTAATTTTATAGAAACCCACATTGGAAAGTTGTGCCGAGATGTGCCAAAGCTGCGCAAGGCACACTGCGTAGAGTGACCACCCTCTTGTCATTCCACCATTTTGAAACAACAAGTGACAGCTGGCGACTTTGCTTTGGTTCACGGTAAAAAGAAGCAAGGTATTATACTCCGAAAAATGACATTTGGCAGTGACGTCATTCCTATCGCAAACTCGAACGAGTGCAAAGGAAAGCAATGCCTGCTCTCCTTTACTATCCTCAAGGCCTCATGCTTGACGATAGGAATGACGACACATGTTTTGATGGAAAATCGTTGCTTACACGTGGGAATAGCCTACCATGTTATGTCTACCGTGGTTTTGGTTGAAGTTCAAGCCACGATAAGAAGCTTATGGGGCTCTGCACAAAAACCATGCCATCTCTTTCACTCCTTCAAGAAATTTGTAAACAACAAGGCCAGTAAACGTCAAAATCCAATATACAATCAAAACAATGCAGAGCCCCATAGACGCGCGGGAAAATTTTCACTCAACTGTACTGCCCATATTCGCATAACAGTCCCATTTGAATTTTCGTCACTTTCGAGTTAACTTCATGAATAGCGTTCATTATTAGAGTACTTTTCGAAATAATTACTAAAATTGCCAAACATAAATACCATACCATGTGCGTCCCATATGAAAAGTACCCGCATAACAGTCCCATCAGTAAATTTCGACGAAATTCGAGCAAATCTACTCCTTTTATGATTTCTGTAATTTTGTATCGCAGTCTTCATCATATTAGAAAAAGGATTTATTCAAATTTTCCTACTTGAGATGAAGATTATACACAGGTTCATACTTGAGACGAAGATTTTTTCAGATCGCCTTCTAGTGCGATAAGTAGTAGAATCACATACCGTGTACCCCCGCTAATTTGAACGGTACCTCATGCAAACCATCGGGGTTCATTTTTAATTTGAACATCTAGTCACCCTAGAATCGTGTTTCTGGTAACCTTTGCCACTGTTTTGTTTTGATTTTGTGTTCCCTTCCATAGCGTTCCATTTCACTTTACTCCGTTCCATGAGCTAAATGACGTTTGAACCTGAGAGAGACTCGCGAAGAGGAAAAATATCAACGTCATATGCAGCCCAGATTCCCCTCTCACGAAACGTCAAATGCAGCCCACCGTTTTTATGGCTGAAAAAGTGAAAAGTATTGTGTTTAAAGTAAACTGTTATTAAAAACCTCAGTCGACGGAGCAGTTTTTCTCCAAAGTTACTGATAAATCTAAGCAGAAGATTAATTATTTTCAATGTCTGCTACGTTTGCTGGCATGAAATTTCACTCAAACGGCTATTTGTGATTCTATGTGATGCAAACTCAATCATTTTTTGCTGAGAGGTTCATGTTAGGGGTTTGAACAGCATGCGCATAATTGGTATAAACACAAAGTGGAATAAGAAAAAACTCAGCAATCACAGAAAAAAGAAGACCGTCTTCGCGAGTCTCGTCTCAGGTTTGAACCATTTTTAATCTGAACGACGTGCAAATTAGCGGGGTACAAATTAAAAAGTGTTCAGATTAAATGTTGTCAAACCAACGGGGGTGCCCGGTATAGAAATGTATCCTAGCGATCCTCTAAATAAAAAAAAGTAAAATAGTTTACCTCTGAAACATTGCTAGGTACTATTGCAAATGCATTGTGCTTCGACATTCGGAATGGTAAAATTGTCAAGTCTCATATGGCAAAAATTTGAATTTGGGCATCAAAAACAATCGCGTTGTTTATATTTTAGTTGTTGAACATCTTCTTATACTTCAATGATACTGTGTTGAGTAATACCACGAGAATTTTTCACTGTCAGTATCAGAGTAACGAAAACATTTGCATTAAGGCCCAAGTAAAAATGGTGCAATAGTCAAAACTGAAAAAGCAGTTTTCTCTTTTTAAACACACAAATCGACGAAAATAAAAACCCACAGCTCTTTTATTTGCCAAATAAAATGGCTGTGTGTTTTTATTTTCATCAATTTGTTGTTTTGAAAGAAGAAAACTGCATTTTTCAGTTCTGACTTTTGTGCCATTTTCTCTTGCGCCTTAATGTTCAAATGCGTTTTTCTCCATATGATGATTTTATTGATGGGACTGTATTGCGAGTATGAGCCTCTGTACGTGCTATAAATTATTTTCTTCTTTTGACGTTTACTGTGTGCCTTGTGTTGGTGCTGTCTCGTTCTCTCTTGAGCTTAAAGCTGCGCACCGGAATTTAGTACCTGATCCAATATCGATCACTATTCCGGTGCAGCTTTCGATTTTCCCACCGAAAAAGCATCCTAAACTGGCTGCGGTTGGGCGGGAAAAATCGATCCACCAGACAGTTACAGGTTCTACCGAACCACACTGGACGAAAGAACTGTAACAATTGAGTTCCTGAGGAAGGTCCCAAACGGACCGAAACGTTGGACAAAATAAAATAACAGACTGAAAAGCCATTCTATCATCAACATCGGAACTACAGTCGAACTACCGGAATTATTGGTCATCTGGATCCGTAGATATTCTAAAATTCCTTGGGGAACCGATGCGTAACCATAACCCACAGTGATTTCCCAAGCTACAGAATTATTATCGAATTCGAATATTCACTTTTCGGAACAATTCATTAATGATAGTATGTTGTGACAAAATGATGCAATTTGGTGCAGCCGTCTTTCAGTAATTAGCATTCAGGTTTCTGGTACCACGCTGGCCAAACAAAGATCTTGAAAACTTCAAAAAACATCATATCGTATTTTTCAGATATCCTCAATAATGCTTAACCGATTTGTATGATTTTCTCAGGTTACCTCCTTGTTATCTTTGTAATAATCCACATTTTATTTTTATTTTATAAATTGACCAAAAACAAAATTGCCACCAAAGACATTTTATATGGAAAATATCGGTACCCCAAGGAACATCGGAATATCTTCAAAACCAGATCACCAATGATTGATATTGACATGGGTTGTTGAACAAGAAGAGTTTTTTGAGAACTAGTAAAAAAAATGGTGCAAAAGTATTGAAAAACAAAAAAGTTATTACGATTTGACTATTTCTATGCGGAGCAAAAATGGAGCTGCTAGTAGAGAGGTTAAGATCATACGGAAACAACAAAGACATGAAACTTATCTGATGCAAATAAATGTAGCTTTTGTGGTCATGTTTTAGGATTTGTCATTTTTCAGGGATGATCCAGAGGATCATTAAATGAGCTTGACCGGAATCAGTTACCCCACGATACCACAACATCAGCCAAAAGAACTTACGATGAATATTCCTTGTGATTCTTCATCAAAATTTCTAGATATCCAACCATGTGTTTTAAAGGATCCCTCTGAGGATTACTAGGATTACTTCATGAATTATTTCCGTACGTTTTCACTGCTATCTCCGAGAACTCCATTACTAGTTTTCACTGAGTTCCTTCTATGATTCCCACGGGAAATCATTTCCGGGATTAGTAGTTATTGTTAAATATTTTCCTGATGTTACTTTAGGCTTTCTAAGTTTCCCAACAAAAATCTCGAAGGATCTTCACCGAGGTGCTTTAGAAATTCTTTTAAAATTACTCCAAAAAGACTCTTTACGTGCTTATTACATATAAACTGTAATTGTTAGTCTAAAATATCATCCAGTAGCTCAAAAATACTTTATAAATGATTTTTGGAAACTGAGGATTTCTTCGAGAAATACTAGGAATCTCACCACAATTATGCATTTTTTTCGCAGAACACTCTCAAAGTGTTTCTTTAGATCTTTTCTAAAATCCGTGAAAATACTCGAAAGTTACCCGAGCAAGTAGATGAGGGATTTCTTCAGAGAATTATATTACTGTGTCCTTCTATAAAAAAAGAGATCCATCCAATAATTTTCCAAAGATTCTTTAAATCAGCACTAGTGATTCTCTTGGAGAAAATTTAAAGAAACTTTACAACAAATTTTCTAAAGAATTTCGCAATTCATTCCTGAACTTCTCAAAAAATTATCCAGAAAATCCATCACGGATTCTTTCTAGGTTCTAGGTTCTAGGAATTACCCTAGAATAACATCTAGAAATCTATCTACGCTCCATTTCTGCTCTAAAAATTACTCCAGAAATAACTCAATATATTTTAGAGAAATCTTTAGAAATAACTGCACGAATCAATCTATATCCATATCTAATTTAAATCAGATACAAATACAGACAAAACTTCTGGAAGAACTTCTCAAAAAATGGTTCGGTAATTTTAGCCAGAAATAAATTTGGGAAAAAAAACTAAATTCTTGTCGGAAATTTCAAGAATTCAACGTGGAATTTTTGAAAATTTTCGCTGAAATCAATATACCCAACAGAAACTCTAAAGTGTTTTTTAAGGATTTACTACAAAAAAATCTTGTTGCGTTTTTATACTTTTTACTTTAATTTTTACTGAATGTTTTTTTTTTTTTTTTTGAATACTTTTTCATAATTTCCGAAGCTTAATGATAGTAGGGCGAACAGTTTGAAGTATAATTTTTTTCTTACTTGCAGAAATTCCAAGCAAACTTTTTTTTGAGAATGTTCTAAATTATTGCACTGACGAAGTTTAAGGCGAAAATATTGGTGGAATACTGAATCATGGAGTGAAATATGCATTACTTTAAAAAATAGTAGAGAAATTCCTTATGGGCCTTCCCCAAGGTCTGACTTTCAGGAACCATAAATATACGAACTTTTCAATTTTTCAAAAGTTCTAGAATTTAACTTTTATCATTAGGTTCTGTTAAGTGTTACTATTTGAAATATGAAAAGATTTTTAATCGAAGTTCTTCATGCGCAGGAAGAAGAAACAACAGATGGACACCGGACCAACGAAAATTTAGTGATTATTTATAATCTTTTCTGTAGATGTGAATGATTAAGGGATAAATAAAACCTCTCTAACAAATTAAAAAAAAAACAAGGTTTCCAAGAAGTTCCATCGGAATCTTCATTAGAAATTATCCTTGAAATCTATCAGAATTCCTTGCCTGACCCCACCAGAAAGCCTTTAAGAATTCCGACTTAGTATTGAACAATAATTCAATCTCAGAAATGTTTTAAAGAAGCTCCTTACGAAATACTTTATGTATATCTTAATAAATATCTTTACCCTTCTCAGTCATTTGATAAATATCTTTCCACAGTTTTTATGCAAATTTGTGCAGCAACAGTATTACTGAGACTTTTCAACAAAATTCCTCTGAACATTCGAAGGCAAGCGACATTTCCAAAACACCTTTCGTAGATAATTCTTGCAAGAATTTCTGACACAATTTGTAATGTATTTTTTAACATTAAAAAAATGAGTAAACATGTGTTCTTGGCCTAAACTTAAGCGTTTGGCATTGAAATTGGGACATTGCTTTAGGACAGTGGTCACCAAACTGCGGCCCGCGAACACATTTTGAATGTTAATGTGAAGTGTTACATAAAAGAAATAAATATATTCTTTTGTCTTTGCAATTATGTTTTCGAAAGTTGATCATTATTATATGAACAATTTTCCTGTGGGAATTTATGGAATATCGACCGTATTTATCAGCTCAGAAATAACCAGTTACCCAAGTAACACAGCTTGTCATATAATAGTTTAAAATTAACGTTTCATACATATTCGGTTGTATTTTTCTAGTATTATTGATTTAATATCGCACACTTATATAACTGAAAAAGCGCAAAAAATGGCGGCTTATATAACATCTCGAAATTTTGCAAGATCATTCCAATGGACAATTCATTAACATATTATCAACATTATATAAGCATTCATTGAATCAGAAATAATTATAAGTTCTAATAAAGTTATTTGCTAGTTATAAGCACTGGCGAAACACTAGTATAACTCACCGGTATTTATTTGTTGAAATCAAGCAAATTACAAGTAACATAACTTGTTAAATACATTAATATCACAATCTCATCAATATACAATGAAGTCAGTTATATTAGTTGAAGTATAGCTATTTGCGAGTGATTTAACCCACAAAATACTTTTGTATTACAAACTTATCATTTGAAAATACAACTACATTCAAAGTGCCGAGTTTCATATAAAACTGACAAATGAAATTATGTTCAGAATAATATGTCTACATTGACCTGAGAAATAATTCACAAGTGGTGAAATAGATGAGCACAATTATAATTCAGATAAAAAATAATATATCTCATATAACAGGATTAGTTATATTTTCATTGCGGTGAAAGATTTATCGTGAAACTGCTAATTTAACTCTACTAGAATTCATGCGCCAGCAATGCAAATGAAAAACGATTAATATATTCATCAAAGTTTTGTTATTTTAATAGATTTTTTCGATCCGCATGGAGGAATAATATGGTGGATTCTATGCGAAGCTTACAGTGCCGTTCAAAATATGATGACATGGCTTACGTTTCTAGCAGAGCTTGTGTTGAAATCTTAAAGTAATTCGTATGTGAAAAAATACATCTCAAATAAAAAAAATCGATCGCATTGATTCTGACTCATACTATTGATCCATTTCAAATATCACATTTCTTCATCGCATCTCCAAAACGAATCCAGACCTCTAACCAAAAGAATAGGGTATTAATCTCTCGCAGTCATAATTCCATATTTTTAGCCGGTACTGTAATCTATAAGTCTTGCGGTTCAGCGACAACAGCAAGTTTTGAAAACACTTAGAATATACGTTTATAATACATATTTAAAGCATATTCAAGGTTTGCTGTCAAATAAGCTATTATTATATTTTGCAACTACAAATATAACACGATAATAACTTCATTATAGCTTCTTCTATTTGCAGATCAAAATCTATCTAAACGTCAAAATATTAATTGTTTATAAACATTGTGATAATAATGACGAGCCTATCTCACACAGTATAGTCATTAATTGATTAAATAGTGTATTTGAAGCTTAGAAAGATTAACGATTGGAATAAGCAAGCCCTTAAATCAATGAAGACACAGGTATTTCATGTCTGCAGCCGAAATAAAATTATCAAGAGTGTATCGACAAACGCAAATCGCCTGTCCACCGATTATCGATGGCTCTGAAAAAATGAATACGTCGATCACCGAGCAAAGGTCAGTACTCAGTAGCACATTCTACCTCGAATTTAGCTTGATTATGATCAGGTGTCCGTGAAAATTAACAGCCTCTAGCATTGCCGACAATAGAACTCAATTTGAGTGTTTCAAAAAGATAAGTGACCACCTTCATTCTACAGGGTTTGTGCCAATTGAGTTTTATATTCTTCCTCTCAAAATACAGACAAAATCATCCGAAGTAGGTGGCATATGCTGATGTTTTAATTTAGTTGAAAAATCTAATAAAATACAGGCTTAAGGCTTGAATTTTGTCAAGAAAGTTTCAATATGAATGAAATTATAATAACGTTAATATAGCAATAATAATACATAAAAAAGGTGTAAGCTAGCGATCTAATAATTTGACAAAACATGTTTTTCAAAGACTATCTTTTAGCTTTTATTTTACACGTACTATTACAGATTTCACCAATAGAACTCTTATACAACAAGACCTTCATAATGCGGCTGATAAAGAAGTATTTGGTGTTACTTGGGTAAGTTACAGAAGCTTCTATTCGATACAAAAATGAGATGGTTTCGAGGTTTTTCTGAGAAGTAAAAATTTAACTCAAAATTCACAACACGAATCCTCAAACGATAAGAGTGCATCGAAATGCAAGGATTTTTACTGATACTCTTTCTCTCCTGCTTCTAAGCTCACTCTTACTAACACTTTGAAATAACTCTTTAGTGACTTGTCCAAACAAAGCCTCGCGGAGTTGTGATTGCACTCATTTTTGATGGAATTTTCCCCCGTTGTGTTTTGTGTCGCGTCTTCCTCGCTCATTTTTTATTGCCTCTCTGCTCAGTATATTTTTGCTACCTTACAAAGAGGCAAATACAGCAAGCTTTCGAACTCTGGTGATGCTGCGGAGCCTTGGGATAACTGGATATCTCTCTGAGACCGTATCTCTTGAATATATCTTGAATAAAAAAATCCTAAATTAGCCAAGGGTTTAAAATTAGATTCAAGTGCCTATAAATTTCTTTGCATCGGTTTATTGATAAAATTATAGTTCCTTTGAAGCAGTGTAATCTTCAAGATTCATAAGCATCCAAATTTAAGGAAGGATTTCAGGGAACCCAGCTCCAACCCGTATTAATTATAAGTCTGATTTTGTTTTTATGGGACAATATTTTCTGTATTGTTTTGGTTAAGACCTTCTTCAACAACAGATAACCGAAGGACCACAAAACTCATTTCCGTGTTAATAGAAAATGACTCATATTTTTTGCATACTCATTGAAAATTTAAAAAAATCTCAAATACGTTGTGGCCCGCGCTATGTTTTGAAAATACCTAAGTGGCCCGCATAAGCATATAAGCTGAGGACCACTGCTTTAGGACCCTATTGTAGCAATAGCTGTGAAGCCACCCTTTGGTATTCTTTATAGAATTCGGTTATACTAAAATTCTTACAGGAATATCGAAAGGTAGCTTTAGACATTTTGCTACGAATTTGTAGGGAACTAGTTAAATTATCTTGAAAAATTGAAGCAAAATAAAAGAAAGAAATACCTGCTGGAATAAAAACAATGGTCCATTTTGTTATACTTTTTTTTTTCTTTATTAAAGAGACTTTCGGCCCCTGCTATACTTATTCACACCAGTTTTGCCATCTAATCTGAAGGTTGAAATTCCTTGAAAACATTTGTTATGGATTCTCACCCAGGGGACGGACCTGGTGTAGTGGTTAGAACACACGCCTCTCACGCCGAGGACCTGGGATCGAATCCCATCCCCGAGATAGCCACTAAAAATTTCAGTGACGACTTCCTTCGGAAGGGAAGTAAAGCCGTTGGTCCCGAGATGAACTAGCCCAGGGCTAAACATCCCCGTTAACTACTGTTTAAGAAATTCCTATAGTAATTTTGCTTATTTTTTCAATTAATGTAGATTTCTTTAGTCAATTCATATTAGGGTAATCATCATCACTGGAAACCTCGAGTAGGGCATCCTATAGAGTATAGAACCATGATTTTACGCAAAGTTGCGTACTTTAAATTTTACAATTCTTGATTTTCTTTGATCATCCCTAGAAACTTATTCTATCTAGCTACAGCTATAGACAAATATAAGACGTGCAAGCAGAAATAGAATAGTAAGCTTAGTGTAGAGGTTTGATATTTGGAATGGATGCATTTCCCCTTAATATGTCACTGAAATTATAAGTAGATTCTATGTGTAAGAAACAATTATGCTAATAAACATGGTTTAGATTTCTAGCTGATCAAAGTCCATATAATTGTGTCTTTCTACTGTAAGATTCGGTACGATAACCAACGCCTCCCGCAAAATGTGGGATATCATAATACTGCTTAATGCTGAAACATCGGAAAAAGCATTGCTTGAATGATTAACAAAATACGAATTTTAAGAACCGAATTTCGAATAATGAAGCAATTACACACCATGGTATTTTTTGCAATGGAAACATTACGCTTATTTCACAACAACAAGCTGGTTCTAGCGGTAATCAATCGAGCGACAGCCGAACGGTTAATCCTTGGATTGTCGTGCGTTTCACCGAAGTCAGAACCACCACGCTGATGTTGTGTACGACTAGCGAGGTTTTCCCACTATTGTTGTACAAAATAAAAGAACGTAACTAATGAAGATAATATGAAGATAATAATAAGAGTCATGTAAATTGATTCAGAAAATTTTTATTAACGTTAAAAATCATATAAATTGTTCTTTTTTAATATTTATTTTATTTATCAAGATCCAAAATTCGGGAGGGGGCTTGGATTATTCTAGGGGGGCCGGGCCCCTCTATATCACCCTCCCCTGTTCCTACGCCAATGCGAGGTAGCCATGATAACCAACTTTTAATATGGTTCCATAACTCGATATAACGATAAGAAATATCGAGTAAGCGGAAGTTGACTGCATTTACAATTTGAGACAAAACGATACCATGTTTTGGTATTCAATAACTTGACCAAAAAATCAGAATAATCTTCTGACCTAGAACAGGGTCCCATCTGTGTTGTCAATAGCATAGCGATAAACCCATAAACCACATCTGACCCGGTTTTTAATATTTATGCTCGCATTAAATCGGCGTTGTCGCTTTTTTTCCAAAGGGAAGATGCCGGCCACCTTGATGACAATGACAGATGTGCCGTCTGGTTCCCACTTGATCTGGTGGCGGTAGCCGGTAATCTTCTTTCAAGATCATCGCCAACAGATTGCCAGCTAGAGAGACGTACGAAAGCAGCGCCAAAGTCGCTATGTGTGCTTTTTTGTCATTGAAATTAGGCACTCTATTATTCTAGATGTTCCAAATGTGAGCGTGCGGGTACACCCAATATGTCACGACGCGCGTGAATATGAATAAAGCGCGCGATCGTGATGATGCATAGAATTTCAAATCAAGTTCCTTCCCAAAGTTGTCTCACAGCGCCGCGGCACAATGACGCGGAAAAAGCCATCAATGCGATACGAGACAACCCCCTATGGAATCGCAGGTAGATCTTCCGAGAGGCGTCGCAGCACTTGGCATCAACATGGGCGAAGCCAGGATTTCCATTAGGGTTCCAAGGTTCCAAGAGGAGCGTTAGCGACCTCATATGTTGAGATGTGTGTCTTCAAAGCTTCGATACAATAAGGCTATCGCACCCTTCTCTCTTTATCAACAAGATCAAGTAGGATTTTTTGTTTGTTGTTTTCATACGGAAACGGTTTCCGTATGAAAACAATCCATAGCGTGCGTGTGTATGGAAGAGAAAGGTGATTAAACGTCAAATTGCCTTATATAGAAGTTGGATTTCAAGAGATCAATCGTATTCAGTTAGCGTTGTGCGAGTGCGAAAAGATATTCTTAATCAGTCGAAGTAAGATTGCCAACTGGTGAGCTCGTTTCATGCTTACGATATCAACGCTAAGTGTATGTAACTTTCAAACACACTATGGACGGTTTGTCACTACAAGTGTCGACATAGTCTATTAATCCTGTTTCATATAATTTTAACATACATATAACTTTCTTTTCTCGTCTTTACAAAAAATGACATTTGAATAGTTCGACATTATGAATATCGACATACTTTTTAATCTTCTATGTAAATATAAATGATGTGATTGTTTTGGAAAGCTCAAGTAAGACGCTTCGTTTTCGGGACGCCGGGAGTTTGGTTTTTGTTTCGCGTGTTTTGATGGGCAGTGTTTTGGAAAGCCCGAGCAAGACGCTTCGTTTTCGGGACGCCGTGCGTTTGGTTTTCGTTTCGCGTGTTTTGCTGGGCAGTGCTTCGGAAAGTCCAAGCAAGACGGTTCGTTTTCGGGGTACCGAGAAATTTTGCTGTTCGCGCTGTGTGAGTGCTAAAAATATTCGTGTTCAATCGAGGATGGATTACCAACTGGTGAGCTCGTTTCATGCTTATGATAACACATTTTTTCATGCAAGCGTTAGTTTTTTGTAATATTCAATCAAACTTTGTATGGTTCGTCACTACAAAAGTCGGCATTATGCTTGTTTTATACAATTCTAATATACATATAAAATTTTTGATATTACTTAAGATACTTTTTTGAATTGTTCGACATTATGAATGTTAACGTATTTTTTAAAACTTCTACCAAAGACTTTTCTTCTTGAGACAAAAATGCACAGCAATACACTTATGTAATTTTCAAACAAACTATGTATGGTTCGTCACTACAAGTGTCGGCATTATTCTTGTTTCATATAATTTATAAAATATGCATATATTTTTCTCTTTTCGCCATTAATAAAAACTTCTTTTGAATGGTTTGACATCATAGATGTTGACGTTTATTTTAAATCTTTTACCAAAAACTTTTCGAGACAAAAATAAAAACTAGCTTTAAGTATAAGTCGTATTTTCCTCCTTATCCATGGATCGCATCACCGACCAAAAGTGACTCCCAGATCTTTTCCTGTTCCACTTATATACACCCTTCCCGTGATGATTGTGGAGATGCAGAGGTATTCTCGGTCTCTAGAAGCAATAATCATTACACCCTAACATTCCTTCCCCATCCCAACTGACTGTAAGGACTTGGCCGGCGTCGTTATTGATCAATAATATTAGATCTGCTAAAATTGCACTCCGAGAGTAAGCGGAAACTCCCATCCCTTATTCATTTGGATCGCAGTGCAATTATTACCAGCTCCGATCAATCACGGAGTAGCAATCATTGACATGTACAGTCAGTCTATGCTATGCTATGCTATGCTTCTATGTAAATATAAATGATGAAGACAATCTTTGAAATAAAAAATGGTTCGTCGGAAACCAGTTAACAACCCCTCATCCCCCCTTGACTATGCCCATGACCATCAATGTGCTTCCTGATCATAAGGCAGGTGTCGATAATTTTTGGGGTGTGATCACTTGTCGCCTGTCGATCACTCTAATTGTTACTTCCTGTGGCGGCAACAAAGGCCTCTCTCTCTATAGAGTTCGGCGTGATTTCTATATAGGGTTTTGATCGCGTGCCGCGTCTTCATCCAATGAAATACCTACCCAAGTAACCACAAGCATTATACTATTGCATTAATTTGGTCGAAAGTCAACATTTTTTGCATTAATAATGTTATCATGCATTTATTCAATAACTGTCAAGCAATGATGCATTTGATTAACATTGTAAATGCTTTGTAGCATTATTTTAATATAGCATTATGCTAAGCGTTTAGAGTGAATATACAGTTATGCTGTCATACAAGATAACATAACCTCATTAAACGCACTCGAATCTGTAATAAATAAGTAAGACGAACGAGCACGTTCGCACTCGCTCATTACGTTTTGTGGGATATGGAAGAATAATGAAATGACTTTTTTTCATCTCGAACCCCCATTTCATGATCTATGGATATATGTATTCATTCAAAATTGTTGTATTTTATCTATGAGACTCTTTTATTCATAAAGAGCGAGAGGAAATGTCGATCAATTTCTCTCCCCTGAAATCTGTTTAATGCGTTAGGGCTTTGTTTAGTGAGTTACGTTCTGTTATTTCTTCTACGAGAAAGAATGGTGATTCTTTCTATTGATGTTTCATTTGGTGAGGAAAGGAAATCAATCGCCGAAGAGAATTCTTTCTATTCGTAATAACTGGGCGAATAGTAATGTTAACACACACAGTGGCTTCGTTAATAAGGAACTTTTATCTTACCTTATCACATCAGCAGCTTTAGCACAGGACACCAACGCGCCAGGCATCCAGTACACCCATCATCCTAGTTGTGGATTCGAATCCTGATTCCAACAAAAAAAATCATTGGTATGGTAAAGAAATCCAAAGGTAGTCAATGGATTCATTGTTTTGTTTATTTTTAACGCAAGCCCTAAACATACATTATTTTAAGCTAATATACATCATGAACCCTAAATATACAAACATAAATGCTTTAGTAGGGCTTGTGCATTAAAACTGCTTTACCGAGTATTGCATTAATTTGGTTGTTGTGGGGCCCTTTCCCACTTTAATTATGCTTTATAAAGCTCATAAAGGTTATGTTACTTTAAAACAAAATCTGATAGCACACTATAGAGCAAACATAAAGTATTCATATACAGCTTCGTGGTTACTTGGGTACTCATCACTGCGGGATGCTGCGCACCAAAATGGAAATTAATCATTCATAACTGAACGTGTAAATATTTGGACAGATATGGGCAAGGGGTTGATCTGACTCTGTCATTGACCTCTGAAGCTCTTTTGTTGCCATGGGTTGAGATAATTTCTGATATTTCCCGCTGAGCTTCGGATTCAACTATGCCATTTAAATGATTAGGTATTGTCTTAAACCTATTTAACTTCATCTCTAGCACAAACCTGATCTTAGGAAGGATTATGAACAAGATTGATATGCATGCTAGCTAATCTGATTGTATTATACCATGATTTGATGTAGTACAACGACTGTTAAAGGTTGCCTAAGTACTACTCGTTCTAAGTATTACGTAAATGGATCTACGTAAATGAAGGTTTCATTTTTTTTTTTGCAACAGAATATAAAACATCAGAATGTGAAGCATGACGTACACCGGAACAGCTAGTTTATCATTCTTTATTTCTCTAGCTACCAAAATCTCCATGTTAATCGAAATTGACATAAACAAAAACTAGTCCCCATTTTGACTCGGAAGAAATTTTCCACTTGATTCGGCAAATCACCGCAGCACAATCGATTATCGGCTAGTTATGGTTATGGATTATGCTTATTGATAAAGGTGCTTCTGGCACCAAATGATCTATAAATCGCTCAAAGCGCGTCTTTTGCAAGTCAACTAGTCTGACCAGAGTGATGATACGTGCAATCAATAATGGTAATTTTCTCCTACACCAACTGGGATGGGTTACAGTGGTCCAATAACCAGGCGGGAATTTGCATACAGAACGTCCTCGAAATCAATCTTCTTCTCTGTGTGATAGAATTCAGGATGACGGTGATTTGCTTTCGATGACGAATCCGTCAATGGCGTTCGCTGTCATTGGCGATTATTTTTAGAGAAAGACATTTGAACATTTGCTTTTGCTTCTGCAAACCTGGAACGTTTGTACTCCATGTCAGGAGCGGCTCACAACAGCGTCTATTCCCTATGTAAGGGGCGGCAGATCATCGTTCGAGTGCCAGAGAAGGACTCTAAGCTAAACTGCGTACGTCTCAGCTGCGTACTATGTTCTGTTACCGTTTGTAACAATAAGCCTGTTAGTTTGTAAGTTTTTGTTTTTTTCTATTATTATTATTTGTATGTCTCCGTGAAATTTTAAATTTAAATTCTATTGCATGCCATACAAAAAAACCCCTACACCTGATATAATAGTTAAGTACACTACAATAAAATTGACCATAAATAAAATTATAACAGTTAGAGTTCAGTGGAGGAAAAGTAAAGAAAAAGACTACCCAACGATAGAGGGATTAGGCATCGGAGAAGGATAGATTCGGTCTATTTCCTAGGAGGATCTAATCCGAAGTGGACGTTAGAAGTTAAAAGAAAGTTAAAAAGAAGTTAAAAGATTAAGAAAGTGGAAGTAGTAGAGAAGCGAAGAAGTGTATCAGGTAGGCCTGTGCCTGTAAAGAAATTGTTAGACTCTTAAAAGGTTATATTTGTGGATTTAGGACCCGTGGAGTTGATTCAGGGAACTCCTTCCGGATTGAGTCCCTTAGAGCCCACTAGGGCAGTTGAATCCAGGTTGGTAGCAGAACGAAGCCTGCTCCAAGATCAAGTGACCGAGTACCCAGAATTCCGTGGCAAACGACCCGGTTTCGAAGGACGCTAACCTCCAGGACAGGTCGTTCTCAGGAGTCGAAGCCAACGAGCATCCATTCCCAGCACCCCGTTCAGCTTTTCCACGCTGTCAGCTCCGCCGAACAAGCTCCGCAGTCTACAGTGCCGCCACCCCTCCAGGAATTCCCGAACATACCGGCCGGTTAAGTAGAATTAAATTTAATCAATTACACTACACTGCACACCCACCACACATCTATGTACAAATAGGGCAATATACAGGATAAATTGTGAAACAGTAAATCTATCAATTACACCCAACCCAATATCCGAGGTCTGATTAGCCTAATAGAGTACTCCAGCCGACCTTGAGACCAGAGAGGTGCTCCAGATCGCGCTAGCCAAGAAAAGAGGTCCTTGACGCACCCAACCTCAAAAGGCAGGCCGTTGCTTAGCCAAGCTTGCCGAGGTCTTTGTCCTGGTAACCAACGTGTTGACCAACCTAGCAGTAACAGTTCTTCCGAACATTTAGGGGGAATGGTCCTCCGGAAATCTAGGGGGTTGGTGTCAGGCCCTGCAAGCCAGCCGTAAAAAAATCAAGCAACGAATAATCAACGAGAGAAGACGAACCGGGACAATCGGCGAAGACCACAGCAACGTAAAGGGACTAGCGATTGGAAACTCGGTACGTGGAACTGTAAATCTCTCAACTTCATCGGGAGCACACGCATACTCGCCGACGTTCTGAAGGACCGTGGATTCGGCATCGTAGCGTTGCAGGAAGTGTGTTGGAAGGGATCAATGGTGCGAACGTTTAGAGGTAACCATACCATCTACCAGAGCTGCGGCAATACACATGAGCTTGGAACAGCTTTTGTAGTGATGGGTGATATGCAGAGGCGCGTGATCGGGTGGTGGCCGATCAATGAGAGAATGTGCAAGTTGAGGATCAAAGGCCGGTTCTTCAACTTCAGCATAATAAACGTGCATAGCCCTCACTCCGGAAGCACTGATGATGATAAATCCACGGCGTTCAGCGCCCACCGGCTGACGAACGAAAACGGCCTACGACTAATTGATTTTGCCGCCTCCAAGAATATGGCCATTTGTAGCACCTACTTCCAGCACAGCCTTCCATACCGATACACCTGGAGATCACCACAGCAGACAGAATCGCAAATCGACCACGTTCTGATTGATGGTCGGCGCTTCTCCGACATTATCGACGTCAGGACCTATCGTGGCGCTAACATCGACTCTGACCACTATCTGGTGATGGTCAAACTGCGCCCAAAACTCTCCGTCGTTAACAACGTACGGTACCGACAGCCGCCCCGGTATGACCTAGAGCGGCTCAAGCAACCGGATGTCGCAGCGGCATACGCGCAGCAACTCGATGCAGCTGACAACGATGCAGCTGAAAGCAACGGTGGGTACGTGGGACGGAGTCGACGGAACGATTGGTTCGACGAGGAGTGCCAAGAGGTTTTGCAGGAGAAGAATGCAGCGCGGGCGGTCATGCTGCAGCAAGGGACCCGGCAGAACGTGGAACGCTATAAACGGAAACGGCAACAGCAGACCCGCCTCTTTCGGGAGAAAAAACGCCGCCTGGAGGAGACGGAGTGCGAGCAGATGGAACAGCTGTGCCGGTCTCAGGAAACGCGTAGGTTCTATCAGAAGCTTAACGCATCCCGCAACGGCTTCGTGCCGCGAGCCGAGATGTGCAGGGATAAGGATGGGAGCATTCTGACGGACGAGCGTGAGGTGATCGAAAGGTGGAAGCAGCACTTCGACGAGCACCTGAATGGTGCTGAGAGCACAGGCAATGAAGGACGGGACAACGGAGGAAATGCCTTCGTCAGTACTGCGGAAGATGGAAACCAACCAGCCCCCACTTTGAGGGAGGTTAAGGATGCCATTCACCAGCTCAAGAACAATAAAACTGCTGGTAAGGATGGTATAGGAGCTGAACTCATAAAGATGGGTCCGGAAAGGCTGGCCATTTGTCTGCACCGGCTGATAGGCACAATCTGGGAAACAGAACAGCTACCGGAGGAGTGGAAGGAAGGGGTAATCTGCCCCATCTACAAGAAAGGCGACAAGTTAGATTGTGAGAACTTTCGAGCGATCACCATTCTAAATGCGGCCAACAAAGTATTATCCCTGATCATCTTCCGTCGTCTGTCACCTGTACTGCCGTTATACGCATAATTGTCCCATGTTACTTTTTGTGCATTTTGACTTTTTTTTTCATCAAACAGTTTATTTTTACGTATAGTTTTAGAAAACACTTACCAAAAATTAACTTTGTTCGGAAACTCAATGAAAAGCAAGCCAAGTTAATTTGTCCCATTGATGAATTTCCACGCATAACTGTCACACTATACAATTCGCTGCGCTGTTCTCGAACAAAATATTCAGTTGGCAGTTTTTATTTAGCTGGAGTTTGGGAAAATCGTTTTGAATATCTTCTTACGTTGGCTTTACATCCCATGTGGAACACAACCTGTTTTATGTGTTTGTATTATTGGAATGCATTCATCATTCATGCGAGCCCAACGTCAATTTTGATTGAAAATTTCAATATCAAAATATTATTTCCCATCCGTTTTTCAATTAATTTTAGTTGAATTTTCAGGGTCAATCACAAAATTCTTCTAGTTTTTGGAACCGCGGTTTTCAATTAAAAATTTGGCTCCATCCAATTACTCCGAACGCCATTACCCCGAACGCCACTAACCCGAACGCCACTACCCCGAATGGGTCACTACCCCGAAAGCCATTACCCCGAATGGGTCATTACCCCGAACGCCACTACCCCGAATGAGCCATTACCCCGAATAGTATGAGATGCAGTACAGTATCTTGTTTTGCGTGCAAAAATGCGTCTCTAATGAAGGCTGGTAATTAATGGCACGTAAAATTCGTCGGTAAAATGTTCATCATATATTTTCCCTTCTTTTATATGCCAGCTGAGGGGCCCAGACAGCCGTAGCGGTAAACGCGCAGCTATTCAGCATGACCAAGCTGAAGGTCGTGGGTTCGAATCCCACCGGTCAAGGATCTTTTCGGGTTGGAAATTTTCTCGACTTTCCAGGACATAGAGTATCTTCGTACCTGTCACACGATATACACATGCAAAAATGGTCATTGGCATAGTAAGCTCTCAGTGAATAACTTTGAAGTGCTCATAAGAACACTAAGCTGATAGCAGGCTTTGCCCCAGTGGGTACGTAACGCCAGTAAGAAGAAGAAGAAGATATGCCAGCTATTCTTTCGAAATATCTTGATGGCAACTATATTCTTCTCATTCTTTCTGAGACAGTGCCTGTTTATCAGCTCAGTGGGCACCTTCGCAATTCAAGGGTTCATTCACAAATTTCATTTAGCCAAAAATTGCCGATTTTAACACCTACCCACCCCCTCGTACTTTTTTTTTGTATGAAAATTCTACATATTGTGAATGGGATGTAACATTTTGAGGACAACCACTCACAAACTGTTTTGCTCCCTTCAGCGTTACGAAATTTGTGAATGGGCTTTAATGAAATAAGCCTTTTATTGACTGATAGGAATTCGAATCCATAACCCTCAATATGGTGTTGCTTAACAGATGCGTAATCACCGATATTTGGACTTGTTGGTGATGTTCATATTTCAATTTTGTTTTTGAACAAATATTTTTCTTACTTATGAATATAGGTTGTGTCATAGCATCACGTTGTTACAGTGATCATTCACGTCATAGCTGCAAACATTTCACCAGAAATTTGCCCTTCTTATTTTAAATAGGCTGTTCTTTCACGATTTTGTTGGATAAGCTATTCACTAATATTTCCATATAGAACAGCTTTTTATAAAGGAATATATCTTGAAGGCATTCACTAAAGTGATTCCTGCTATAATTGGTTTTTAGGCGGGTTCCATAGAACAACACTTGCAGCGACTATCTCAGGGTGAACTTCCATTACCATCGTTTACGAAACAAAATCTTCAAGAAGATCTTAATCTTGATGCCCGACACCTATAAACATGAGTAAAAGAAGTGGCTACCGACGTCCAATAAGAGACTTTACTACATCCTAATTTTGTGCATATTATAGCTATCCTTCTCATAATAAATTCACCCTTCTTTTCGAAGTAGGCTGTTCTTCAGAGCATTGCAATGTGGCTGTGTGAATCTTCTTAAAATTAGAGGACAAAACTTAGTGTGTAAAAATTATTTGCTGAACAACTAGCTGCTTTTTTATCTTCTAATATTTTAAAAATACATTTTTGACCCAAACTCGTGAAATACTCAAAAGGAATCGTACAATTATCTACCCACTCTCTAACTAGAATATGTCTCAAAATTTTATCCATTCGGGGTAATGGCGTTCGGGGTAATGGCGTTCGGGGTAGTGGCATTCGGGGTAGTGGCGTTCAGGGTAGTGTCATAGAATCAAAAATTTACCGTAATTTTGAACTCATCGCGGGGAGCACTGAAGTAATCCCACTTGAAGAATCAGTAACCACTTTAATTTTGAGTCCATGGCTTGCGACAAATCAACTTCATGATTTAGCAAACCAAGTCTAAATTAAAATGGTTCAACCATCATTTGGATGACTTTGCCACATGCTGGGTTGTTCCGAATACCGGTTCACTGGTGGAAGTGACCATCATATTGGCGAATCTGAAACCTGGCTTGCATCATATCAATTTTCACTAAAGGTGGTTCAGATGTATTTGAATGACTTGACCACATGTCGGATTGTTCCGAATTCCTGGTTTCCTGGGAAATGGCCACTAAATTGTCGGTCCTGAATCTTAATTCCCAAACTTTATGAATTTGCAAATCAAGTCAAAAGAAGAATAGTTCAAGAGGTTTTGGATGACCTGGTTATTCTGGATAACTGGTTCTTCGGTGCAAGTGGCAAATATGTTGGCGGTTCTTAAACTTAATTTGCGATGATTTTGTAAACCAAGTCCAAAGAAATGTAAAGTCGGGTGAATATTTGTGCCTTGAATTTTGAGATGATTATTTACTCTGCTAAATAACCTTGAATTCGCCGATGAATTTCTGTCAAGCCTGCAGCTGGAAGTGTCGATATAGGAATTTATTATATCATATAAACTCTCTAACTTACTCATCCACTCTTTCTTTCACTAACTCATACATTTTCTCATTAGTGGGATTTGGGGCAAGTGTGCCACCTTAAGCAAATTGTTCTCTAACTTTGTCTAAAGCTTAAAAAACCCACTAATTTAGCCTTATTATGTTAGTTTCACATCTTTTCATAAGTACTGTGCCATTCAAAAAGAAAATAATTTAAAAAAGTGTTAGTTCTGGAGCTCCTCAAATATTATCCAAAATAACCTGATTTCCAACACTATGGGGCAAGACGGCCACCGAATGAACATTCAAGTAATTCTAAATGTAATGAAATTTTCTTTTTTTCCTGTTAACATTGCTAACAAAGCAGAACCTAATTGATAATTTTAAAAATATTTTTAAGTTTACCGTCATGAGGGGTTGCTTCAAGGTTCATCACATGCGGAACTCTCTACCCCCAGCAACACACATGTTATAATTGTGTATTATCAGCTGATATATGACCAAAACTAGTCATATTTCAGTTGATAATACACAATTATAACATGTGTGTTGCTCGGGACTAGTCAATTCGAATAACTAAAATCAATATTTTTGTCTCCAATCAATACGATATATGAATTACTCTTTCATTTCATTTGGTGGGCCTCGTGGCCGAGCGGTTAGTGTCGTTAGGCAGTTAAGCGTATCGTGTCGTGGGGTGTGGGTTCGATTCCCGCTGCAGCCATTGAAACTTTTCGTCAGGAATGTTTCTCGGCTGTGCCACTGGAGCATGCTTGTCCGTTGTATAGTGTTAAGTTACAGTCTGTGCAGCTAAATGGCTGAATATGGTGTCCATGTCTTTTTTTTATTACGGGGGATCTGTATAATATTACACTAGATCAGCACTAAATAACGGTAACACTCCGATGACAATAATTAAAATAGTTCTTAAAACGCCTAAAACCATGTTATTATCGAATATTTGGAGAAAAAATCACTGTGAGAGCAAAAATATTCGCTATTCCTCTTATACACTTCAGAAACCACTACTGGTGCCTCATTTTGGTTCATTATTATGATTTTGTTGATGAAGTTTACATTTTTATGAATTTCACTCCAACCATTTTTGTTTACCAAACAGGTGGCACACTTGCCCCAAAAAGTATAGATTTCAACAAAAATAGATTTCGTATGTAAAATTGAATATTTTTTTCGTTCAAATGCCACAATTACTTACACATTTGTATAACTTCACGGTGTACAGTACGTTTGAAAAATTCGTTATTAATTTACCTCTCACCATGCTATTTAGAAACAACGAAATCTCATAAAAAAATCACTGAAATTTGATGATTTTCACAAAAGTCGATGTAAATACGTAAAAAATAGATCGAATTTTGTCATATTTTGACTATTGTATTATGAACTATTAGGGAACATATTTTTAAGCTAAAATAAAAAATATAGTTTGTAGTTTTTTAAAAAGTAAGAGGTTGTTTCCGAAATACGACCGCCAAAGTGACGTTGGATAACGTTAGCTTCTTCTATTTGCTGGCTTGAGATAGTCACAAACTTATGAAACATTTCTTTTGCTAAAAATCCAATTAATTTTCACACTATTTGTTGCATGTCAATTCTGATTTATTATAGACATTGTGTGTTATTATTTTGTGTTAATACAAAATAATCACTTTACATGTATTCAGAAGCTTAGGCGATTATATTGAAGAATTGTTTTTCAAATGTATTAATTCAAATTAACTCTTTTTCATTGATTTTGTGGCCCTGAAAAGGGCCGTTTGGTTTGTTTGTTGGTTGGTTAACACTTCAACACCGATAAAACCGGTCGATGGAAGAAGAAGCCTGAGCGGTAAATCTTGCTCTCCAAACAAATATTCCGGGTGAACGTTAGGTCCACGCACCGCCCGATGAGATTTGCGGTGCGGATGACGATGTGCGCTTGAACAAGCGGCTTATGTCTACTTTCTTCAGCCATCTCGTACAACAGCTTGCCTCTGGTAGCGAGGAGCTGAATAGGTTTGAAGGAGCTCTTACCAGCTCGAAAGCGAAAACATAATGAAACCAAATTCAACGAAGGATGGATGCTTTATACCCTTAGAATAGCAGATGATGCTCCTCCTTTCATATTCTTCGTTTTTTATCTGGGAAATAGGCTATATTAAACTGATGTCTGGGTAAGGGATGTACAGATTAACATTATGTTGTTATTGCAACCCGACGGCACTGCAGCAGCATCCTCGGAAACAGCTTCAAATTGCCGTATTGTCAATTATTCGTAATAAATCAATTGTTGTATGATGCTATGAGATGAATTAAGAGATTATAGCAAGTATGTGGTAAACACATTAGGGAATATTATACAAATAACTCTTTAAAACACATTTGTTGGCTCTCAAAAGGGCCGATTGAATTGTTGAATTTGCGTAACACGGACACATTTTGACGGTGCACTGGTTTCAATCTGCCTCGCCCGATGAGATTTGCGGTGCGGATGACGATGTGCGCTTCAACAAGCGGCTTTGGTCGATTTTCTTCAGCCATCTCGTACAAATTAGGGAAGATTACACGGACGGTGACGGCTGTGCCACTCGATCTAATGAACCAGAATGACCGCGCTAGCCTCCCGCATGGCAATGACAGCGGAGCACTGGCTGGTAGCGACGGATTTCTGGCCGAAAACGATTATGCTGGCTGGTGCACTCAAATGAGCGGCTTCAGTTGCTGCGGCTCCGAAATGCGTGGTTCTTCGGTTCTAATGCGTGTTGTATTCGCGTCTTATTGAAAATTGAACTGAGGACGCGAATGACTCTCGAAATTTGCTCGCCGACCGTGTTCACAGTCTGACGGCGAAAAGAAGACTGAGGGAAGAAGCAGGGTGCGGTGCGCTTTTATAGTGGGAAGCGGAACCGAAAAATGTGCTTGAACGTGATTGGTTAGATAAGAAAGGGGTCAACGTTTTACGATGTTTCAATAGTTTGTTGCTAATAATCAATAGTGTCCTTCATTTGAATCGACGCGTAGATAAATTTCCAATCGATTCATGGATAATTATTGAAAATCTATCGATAAATGACTGAGTTATTAGCGGTCAAAACCTGACCATTTTTCGTTACATGCTCAATTTTTCGTTTTTCTGAATTGTACCCCCATATGTTGCCGTAAGACGTTATCCAACGTCAAAAATCTGGGGTGGCACACTTGCCCCTATGGTACATTGCTATCACACAAACAGAAAACTTTGCTTTCCATCCCAAACTATAAAATAGTATTTCTTCACTTCCCTACACGTGGCTCCGTTTGGCACATGTCATTTGAGCCTTCATTAGGTGCCTTAACATAGTCTTGAGGATATACGTCCTCTACATTCGGTACAATATATACATAGGAACGGTCATCTACAGCAGTATGCTTAGCACACAATTGATCACTACTATCTGTGGGACTGTTATGCGTAGAAATTCACCAAAAATCCCGTATTTCTAGGCATAACAGTCCCACTATGAATTTCGTAGCTAAATTTACATTTTTCTCATAACACAAACTCTTGACTCTAATGAACATGCTGTTCTTTATACTACTGTAAAGATTTTATTTTAATTTACAACACACCTGGTCAATACGAGGCCTAAATGTGTTAAAATCTTTAAAGGCGTTTTTCTCGATTGTATATTTTGGAACATGGGACAATTATGCGTATAACGGCAGTGTAGTAAACGAGTTCGTGGGAAGTTATCAAGCCGGCTTCGTTGACGGCCGATCGACAACAGACCAGATCTTTACTGTACGGCAAATCCTCCAAAAATGTCGTGAATACCAGGTCCCAACGCATCACCTTTTCATCGATTTCAAGGCGGAATACGACAGTATCGACCGCGTAGAGCTATGGAAAATCATGGACGAGAACAGCTTTCCCGGGAAGCTCACGAGACTGATAAGAGCGACGATGGAAGGTGTGCAAAATTGTGTGAAGGTTTCAGGCAAACACTCCAGTTCGTTTGGATCCCACCGGGGACTACGACAAGGTGATGAACTTTCGTGCCTGTTGTTCAATATTGCGCTAGAAGGTGTTATGCGTAGAGCCGTGCTTAACAGTCGGGGTACGATTTTTACGAGATCCAGTGAACTTGTTTGCTTCGCGGATGATATGGACATTGTCGGCCGAACATTTGAAAAGGTTGCAGACTTCTACACCCGCCTGAAACGCGAGGCAGCGAAAGTTGGACTGGTGTTGAATGCGTCCAAGCCAAAGTACATGCTAACTGGTGGGGCCGAGCGCGACTGGGGTCACCGAGGTAGCAGTGTTACGATAGACCTCGGATCCTTTCTGACGGATGACAATAACGTTAGCCGTGAAATACGAAGGTACATCATCAATGGAAGTCGGGCCTACTATGGCCTCCACAAGAAGCTGCGGTCAAAAAAGATTCACATCCGCACATTTAGGCCATGTACAAAACGCTCATAAGGCCGGTCCGAGTGGTTAGAGTCCGCGGCTACAAAGCAAAGCCATGCTGATTGTGTCTGGGTTCGATTCCCGGTCGGTCCAGGATCTTTTCGTAATGGAAATTTCCTTGACTTCCCTGGGCATAGAGTATCATCGTACTTGTCAAACGAGATACGAATGCGAAAATGGCTACTTTGGCAAAGAAAGCTCTCAGATAATAACTGAGGAAGTGCACTTAGAAACACTACGCTGAGTCGCCGGCTCTGTTACAGTGGGGACTTTAATGTCAAGATGAAAAAGAAGAAGAAGAATGCCGGTCGTCTACGGGCATGAAACGTGGATGATGCTCGAGGAGGACTTGCAAGCACTTGGAGTCTTCGAACGTCGGGTGCTTAGGAAGATCTTTGGCGGTGTGCAGGAAAACGGTATGTGGAATGAACCACCAGTGCTGGGAATGGTAATAGTAGTAGGCTTGAATTTCGCGAAAATTACGTGGTTCTCTCACTACAGTAGTTTAAAAACGTGAATCTCATCAAGTAGCCTTTATTGGGTACATGAATTTCTCTAAATCAGTAGTGTCATTGAAGGCTCTAAATGCAGCGGGAAATAGAACATTTTCTACAGTAATTTTGGGTTGCGCTTAGCAACAGGTGTTTTGCAATTTTCAAGGCTTTTTGCCTACAGCAGCGATGGGCGTGAGTTTCACTGGCTTCGCTGACTGTGATTGGCTTTGTTTGACTACTGTAGAGTGAATTACAGATTTTTTTCCCAACCCTGTGAACCACGAGCTCGGCCAACTCTACGGCGAACCCAGTATTCAGAAGGTGGCCAAAGCTGGAAGGATACGATGGGCAGGACATGTTGCAAGAATGCCGGACAGCAACCCTGCAAAGATGGTGTTCGCTTTGGATCCGGTTGTTACAAGAAGGTGTTGCACAACACAACGAGCTAGGTGGCTTGGCAACAAAATCTGGTATCAGCGTGGGCCCAAATCGAAGTTGGAGGGACACAACCATGGACCGAGTAAATTAGCGTAACATCGTTAAAGAGGTTTTATCAAATGAATTGATGTAACACTTCTTTGTCATTTTTTTTACATTTAGTGTATGGGTTGGCAGACACAATGGTACTTTGCCCGATGCAACTTGCTTTATGAAAAAATCATGAACCGATCGAGAATCAAACCAAGCCACTTTCAGTATGGATTTTGTTGAACTTTACATATTCTCACATCCAATCTTTAATAAGCTATAAATTTTCATAAGTTTATATTATTCTACTATATTCAATTTAAGAACTGAGATACAACTACAAATATGTCTTCAGAACCAACTGGTTTTCCAAGTTCCAGCTGATCATTGAAAAAACAGGTCCCCACCGCTTCTACGATCTCCTCGCACAAAAGCAGCGGGTAGATTTATGAAATGGTTTTGAGTTTCCAAGTGCAATAAATTGGCGTACATTGGCGTTAGGCCACTCGATCCCCAAATAAGCGATGATAGTTCGCAAACGAGTGATCCTTTTCGGTTTTGTATTTTACCACCGACGTGGGTCGTATAATCCGAGATGGATTATGGGAAATCGATATTGATTCTTTTTAGCAAGGCTTTGACGTCATCGACGCATTTTGAAATAGTTCCTTTTGAAGCATAAACCTCAACGTTTTTGTTTGAAAAAACAAACGCATTCCCTTGTTTCGAATGTTCCATAATTCAACATAACGATAATGTTCTACTTAGTCCAATAAACGGTAGAATCCAATAGAAACTTAGTTTAAGTTTCGCAAAATCGGCGGGAATCAACAAAACGTTCATTCAAACTTATCGACTTCCACATCTATTACGCAAATCCCTAACAAAAAAAAACAGCAAAACCAGCACCAGATTAGCATTATCACCTCGTCGGCAGAAGATCAACCGTATTTCGATTTCATCTGGCAGACTTTTTGGCTCACTCGGGACGATCGTGTGACAGCGATCATTATTTAATAAATATTCACCCAGCATGGAGTTCCTTTCTCCTGTCTCTCGGAGATCCCCTTTATGTGGGCGAAAAAGGCACCACGCCGCCAGGAGTGGAGTTCAGGAGAACCATAAAAACGACTTTCGCACCTGTATAGCCATCGCATTTTACGATGGAACTCGGTAACGAGGCCCGTTGAGGTTTGGCCGTTTCGTTCGACCATATGATTTCATTTTTCTCGATCGAATGATCAGGACCAAGGGCGTATCCAGGTTTTCCATCAGTGCTCCAATACTCGGTGGGGATCATTCTCGACTGGAAGATAGATTCCTCTCCAGGAAGGATTATTAAAATTTTCAAGAAATTTCTCTTCAACTTTCTTTAAAAAATTCTCAGAAGAACTCCAGTATGAAACCTTCTTAAATAACTAGGAGCATGTAATGGGTTAAATTCGTGAATTTTGATCATTAATGAAGACGATTTTTTGCAGAATCTTTGAACAAGTTCTGAAAGGATTCTCTGGATTAATTTCGTAACTTCGGCAGTAATACTTAGGATTATGACTGTTAGGGCAACTTCAGTTGTGGTCCAAATCACCCATTTGGAAGCAGATACGCAATGTCAGTATGAAGTGCATAAATTCCTCAGGGAATGCATCCTAAAATGCTTTGGAATTCTACTCCGGGAATTTCTCCCAAGAACTTCTCTATGGCTTTTCTCCAGGAATTCAGGGAATTTCTAATAGTTTCTAAAAGCTTTTCCTGAAATTCCTTCGGGTATTTTTAGAGAAAATACCTCTACCTCCTCACCGAGATTCTGCCTCTTCGTCCAGGCCATGTCTCCTCGTCCAGGTGATTCCTCGTGGTCCCTCATTGAAGCCGCCTCAGCGTCCTCCAGGCGTTCCTGGGCCCATAACCTGTTGAAAAAACTGAACTACAAAAAACAAGGCTATTCGCTTCACACCTACTGACTGATATCGCTACCAGCCAGCTCCTCTCCTTTATTTCATATCTGGGTATCAACATATTCATATTTACAATCTTTTTCGACTACCTCTACAATTCTTACCCAAGACATCTCCACTGCAGGGTGTGTGATGTACCTTTTCTCCAACAATTTCCTAGCAGCTTCACCCGGAGTTCCTTCGGATTTCCTCCACAGATTCTCCAGGATTTCCTCCACAGATTCTCCAGGATTTCTTTCAGAATTCCTCCAGGAATTCCTCGAAGCTCTTCCAGGATTTCGTTTGTAGATCTTTCAGGATTTTCTCCAGTAATTCCCCGAGATTTCATCCATACTTTCTCCAGAAATTTCTCTGAGTTCCTCAAGCAATTACCTTGAAGTCCCTTTAGGAATTCCTCCAGGAATTCCTTCAGAGTTCATTTGGGATTTCCTTCGGAGCTCCACTGGTTACTTTACTTTACTTTTGATGGCATGACCTGTGCCACAATGTTACGCCAACTAACTCGATCAATAGCTGCTAACCTCCAGTTTCTCGATCGCCCCACACTTTTAAGATCCTGCTCCACTTGGTCAAACCACCTAGCTCGTTGCGTTCCCCTTCGTCGTGTACCGGCCGGATTTGAGGTGAACACCATTTTTCCGGGATTGTTGTCCGGCATTCTCACTACGTGTTCCGCCCATCGGACCCTTCCAGCTTTGACGACTTTCGTGATACTGGGTTCACCGTAGAGTTGCGCAAGCTCGTGGTTCATTCTTCTCTTCTATACGCCGTTCTCACATACTCCACCAAAGATCGTCCTGAACACACGTCGTTCAAAAACTCCTAGCGCTTGCAGGTGCTCCTCGAGCATTGTCCACGTATCATGCCTGTAGAGGACTACCGGTCTTATCAGCGTCTTGTACATGGTACACTTATTACGGAAGTGAAGTATATCAGACCGCAAGGTCTTGTGGAGTTCGTAGTAAGCACGACATCCGGCAATGATACGACTTCTAATTTCTCTGCTGCAGTTGTTATACGACGTTATCAATGATCCGAGGTGGACAAATTCGTCCACCACCACGACCTCAACCCCGTCGATCATCAGGCATCTGCCAATGCGAGCTCTATCGCGCTCGGTTCCAACAGCCAGCAGATATTTTGTCTTCGACGTATTTACCTTCAATCCAACCCGACCTGCTTCACGTTTCAGCCTGGTATACTGTTCAGAAACCACCTGAAACGTTCTTCCGCAAAACAGATGAACTGGCTGGATTAATTGAAGATCATGCCCCGCATGTTGAAGCCCACCCGTTTCATAACACCTTCTAGCGCAATATTGAACAGGAAAGACCATCGCCTTGTCTAAGTCCTTAGCGTGTTTCAAACGGGTCCGATAATGCACCCGACATCTTCACAACCTTTTTGTATATTGGGTATATTATTCCTTCCTGCCACTCCTCCGGAAGCTGTTTTGTATCCCAGATCCTGGCCATCAATCGGTGCAGACAAGTGGCCAATCTGTCCGGGCCCATTTTAATAAGTTCCGCTCCAAAACCATCCTTTCCAGCTGCTTTATTGTTCTTGAGCAGTTTGATAGCATCCTTAACTTCGCCTATTGTGGGAGTTGGCACGTCTCCCTCATCCGCCGTACTGATGAAGCCATCCATCCTGCTGTCTTGGTCTTCCTCCTCTGCGCCATTTAGGTGTTCATCGTAGTGCTGCTTCCACCTTTCAATCACCTCACGTTCGTCCGTCCGTCCATTCTTATCCCAACACATTTTGGCTCGCGGCACAAAGCCTTTGCGGGATGCATTGAGTTTCTTGTAGAACTTACGCGTTTATTGAGAACGATACAGCTGCTCCATATCTTCGTACTCCAACTCTTCTAGGCGGCGCTTTTTATCCCGGAATAGATGAGTTTGCTGTCTTTGCTTCTGTTCGTATCGATCCACGTTTTGACGGGTGCCTTGCTGCAGCATAATCACCCGCGCTGCATTCTTCTCGTCCAAAACCGTCTGACACTCCTCGCCGAAGCAACCGTTTAGTCGATTTTCTTCCACGAACCCAACGGCATCTTCCGCTGCGTTGTTAATGGCGCACTTTAACCATCACAAGGTAGTGGTCCGAGTCGATGTTTGCGCCGCGATAGGTTCCGACGTCGATAATGTTCGAGAAGAGTCTTCCACCAATCAAAACGTGGTCGAATTGCGATTCAGTCTGTTGGGGTGATCTCCAGGTGTACCGATACGGGAGGCTGTGCTGGAAGTAGGAACTACGTATGGCCATGTTCTTGGAAGCAGCGAAATCAATCGGTCTATGCTCCACTGGTAATTTCCTCAGATTTTCTTCATGGTTCCTCCAACAATTCCTCGATAGTTCTTTCAGTAATTCCTTCGAGGTTCCTCCAGGAGTTCTTCCGAAGTTGCTCCAGGAATTTCTCCGGGAAATACTACAGAGTTCCTCCGGGAAATCCTCCAGAGTTCGTTCGGGAACTCCTCCAAAGTTGATCTTTGAGTTCCTCCTCACTACCTCCAGGAATTCCTTCGGAGTTTCTACAGCAATTGGTCTGAAGTTCCTTTGAAGCTCCACAGAGAATTTCTCAGCAGATCTTCCAGAAAAGTTTCCGGAGCGGCGCCGAGAATTCCTTCGGAGCTCCACCGCACCGGAGTTTCTTCGAAAATTCCTTAAGAGCTCCAATGGAAATTCTTCAGGAGTTGCTCGAAGAATTCCGCTGGCAGTCCCACCAGGAATCCCGCCAGGTGTTCCTCCAGGAATGCTTCAGAATTTCCCCCGGGATGGTTTAAACTCAAATTTTGGGTGTACAGTGGGGATCCGCTATATGGAATAACTCGATTGTTGGATGTTCGCTGGTTGGAAAATATTCCAACTAAAAAGCACTCAAATGTCACCAGAAAATGTCAAACTGACATTGACGTCTAAGTACCGTCGCATTCAGGTCTCTATATATAGAACAAATGCGTATGTATATGTGCGTTTCGTGACGATTTGCTCTCCAGATGCGTTAGTGTGGAGCATTTCCACCAGCTGTCAGTCGTTCCAACTAACGGGTCGGATTCGCTAGATGGAAGGCAGTCGAGCTATAGCCATTACTTGAGCGGGAAAATTTGCCAAATTAGTAGCAAAAACCTACCCTATTCCTCCAGCAACTTCCAGAAATGTTTGAAAGTAGTTCTCCTGAATTTTCTCAAGTACTTCCCTATTCGACAGCATTTGAAAATCCATTCAAAAGCCCCTACGCGTCTTCCTTTTTCCGGAATCCTTTCAGGAAATCTTACACTGACGTATTCTGTTATTATTTTCCGAAGTCCTCCAGGGATTCCAAAAGTAATTTCTACAAATACTTCTTCAGAACTTCATCTAGAGATAATTTTACCAGTTTTTCCAGTGATCCCTACAATTATTCCTCAATGAATTTCTCCAAAACTTTCAGAAAGATGGTAAGTATCTATCAACCCCTCAAATAAGGCTTCCAGAAGTTTCTCCGTAGAGGTTCCTAAATTGCTCCAGAAATTATTCCAATAACTCCACGCACAGGACTCCGTTCAGTAATTTGCACAGAGATTCTTTCACAATTTTTTTTATAGATTTTTCTCGGAATTCTTATTCTTAACGAAATAACAACAGGAACTTATTCGTGAGATCTTCTCGAAATTGCTACATAATATGGTTCAAGATCCCGCCAGGGCTTCTCAGGACATTTTCTATAAATTCCTCCAGAGGTCGTGTTTTTTACAGCAATTGGGTCCTAGCATGTTTAATGAAATCTGGTTTTTATTTAACAACACAAAAGAGCATGTTCTTGCAACTACTTTATCAATGTTCCCCCTCAAATAACGGCTATACAGTGGGGATTCGCTCGTTGGGGGTCCGCTATATGGAATAACTCGGTTGTTGGATGTTGGATAATGTTCGAGCTGGTTGGAAAATATTCCAACTAAAAAGCACTCAAATGTCACCAGAAAATTTCAAACTGACATTGACGTCTAAGTACCGTCGCATTCAAGTCTCCATATACAGAACAAATGCGTATGTATATGTGCGTTTCGTGACGATTTGCTCTCCAGATGCGTTAGTGTGGAGCATTTCCAAAAGTCGTTCAACTAACGGGTCGTCAGTCGTTCCAACTAACGGGTCGGATTCGCTAGATGGAAGGCAGTCGTGTTCCAACCAGCGAACCCCCGCTGTATCATATTTAAACTTGAATTCAAAAAATGAGTCCAAATATGAACCTTGACACTTCTGATCATGTTTGACGTTCACTAAGTCGACAAAAACGCCAAAGGGGTTAAAGTTTTAGCATGGGGTTGTTCCTGTCTGACATATTGAAAGGGACACGAAAAACAAAATACACCCAAAATTAGAGTATAAATCTAGGGGAGTGACAAAATTTCGGAAAACTTTAAAAATTGTTTTTTTGGACTTAAACCAATGAAAAACATTTCAAAATTGAGTAAACATGTGTTTCTGGCTTAAACTTAAGCGTTTGGTACTAAAATTGGGACTGGGCTTTAGGACCCTATTCATCAAGTGATTAATTCGAATGTATCTTTCAGGATTTCCTACAGGAATTCCTTAGGAGTATCTTAAAGGATTGTACAAGTAATATTCATGAAAATTGCACAGAATGTTCTAGATAATTCTTCAGCAAATCATTCAGATGGTATCTGGTCATTAGATCGAATGCCGTTTGGCTGAATGTTGTTTGGCCGAATGTCAATTTGCCAAATAAATGTCGTTTGACCGAATGCCATTTCGTCGAATTATGAACTTACAATTACTTTAGTTGATAACAATGCTGAAGTATAGCGTTCAGATGTGCGACCCAAAAAAATAAAGATACTTCCTTTCTTCCTGAGTGAGGCACTTGTTTCGTATAACACACTTTTTATTTTAATTATAAGTGTCAAAGCAATTAACATTTGAGGGAGTTAGAGGGAAAAGGATGTATATGACAGAAACCTAGTTTTGAGAAAATCGCCTTTGAAGTTTTCTTAGCAATTTTTCATTCCATACAAGTTGTAAAGTAACCAAAAAAACAAGCCAATCTTCTGTGAATTATGACGTTTTTGCTGTTGGAAAAATCTCCTAAATATACCGTTGGAAACCTTTGGTATACTTGACTCAAAACCGACTGAAATGTCACTTACACTCCTTTGCGTATGGGCCCCTCATTTTAAATTGAAATGTTCACGGAAAAAAAATCCGTTGCCGGATTCATGAACAAAAAGTCATGATTTCATAAAATTTTATGTTTCATGATATCATGACTAAAAGTCATGAAATCGTGTCTATTATGCAAGAATTCGTATGCTCAGGGCGTTACACAAATCTAACTGTCACTTTCTTCACCTTAGTCAACGTGTCTCGTGGCGATCGGTGATCATTTCTAGTGAAATTATAACAAAAAAAATGTTTTGAAAAAGTTTAAATTCTTCGGAACCTTGTCTCATATCGATGACATTCTTGGTGAAATTCTCGTGAGTTCCAACATTGTTTCACGACACAATCAATGTACTTACTTAATCGTGACTTTGCAGAACCGGGCAATGTTTCACTTTGAGCGAAGATTTTGCTTGACAAGCTCATCGGCGATTTTAACTGTTCGGAAGTGATGCATACCCCACGTCCTATAACAGAGTAGGTCACAAAAGGCCTTCGGCAGCCGGATGATCCAGTTCCACTTTCCACATCCGCAGAGTTGTTAAGGAGTGTTCCATGACTCATGCAATCCACCAGCCCAGGGACCATTTACCAATTCAATTGATGCTCGAAACAACATTTTGCGTACAAACCTAACCACCGAATGTTCGCGTTCCTGCTAAATATGTCACACTCGTTAGGTTGACATTTGTGGAATGTTTTCACGGTTTATTACAATACTATCGGCACAAAAGCAGTTAAACTTTGTTTTATTTGTTTACCAATGGCAAATATAAACTGGGATCTAAATTGACGTATAATATTTCGTTTTCATGAACTGAGTTCATGATTCAGGGATCCTGCTTCATGATTTCATGACTCAAGTTGCCACTTTTCAGCACCAAAATTGGAATCATAAATGACAGGCATCTGAATACATGAAAAGTGCTTATGTTTTCATGACCTGTGTTCATGATATCAGATCCTGCTTCATGATTTCATGACCGAAATTGCCACTTTTCGTATCAAAAATAGGAATCATAAATGACAGATGACTAAATCCATGAATTTTATTCATGGTTCCAGCATACATGCTTCATGATTTGAGAATTTTAATTGCCATTTTTCTTCGCTAAAAATTGAAAACGTAACGTACAGCCGGCGTTACGGTAAAATGCTTCATGATTTCATGACTTTTGGTCATGGTGTATTTTCATAACATGAAAACACACTTTCCTCCCGAAATCATGACTCTTTCTACTGTTTTAGAGTGCCGCATTTTTACCCGTGTTGCCTTCCTGAAATCACAAGCATTTCTTCCAAGATATGTATATCTTGGAAGAAATGCTTGTGATTTCAGGAAGGCAACATTTCAATTTAAAATGAGGGGCCCATACGCAAAGGAGTGTAAGTGACATTTCAGTCGGTTTTGAGTCAAGTATACCAAAGGTTTCCAACGGTATATTTAGGAGATTTTTCTAACAGCAAAAACGTCATAATTCACAGAAGATTGGCTTGTTTTTTTGGTTACTTTACAACTTGTATGGAATGAAAAATTGCTAAGAAAACTTCAAAGGCGATTTTCTCAAAACTAGGTTTCTGTCATATACATCCTTTTCCCTCTAACTCCCTCAAATGTTAATTGCTTTGACACTTATAATTATTAGTTGCATTATAGCTGCAGTACTCAATTGCAGTACTAAAGTAGTTGAGTTCGGCGCGAATCTATAGAAAATGGTTGGGAACAAATTGAGAAAAATCAACTACTTCAAACTTCATCATAGCTTATTCCTTCTTGTAACCATAGGCTGTTCTTTTAATTATTGGCATTGCACCTGCTGATACTCAGTCAAATATGTTTCCCTTCTTTTAATCATAAGCTTTTCAAACGAGTAAAACTTTGAAAGTGATTGTAGATATTATTAATTCTAATCTTTTCATAAGAGATTTTACCTTCTTCTGAAAATAGGCTACTCTTTCATCAAATGATAATGTTAGAATAATCACAGCACTACCCACTTATCTGCATGAGGTGGCCGGTAGTAATGTTAAATAAACCAGGGAAAATGGCTACTTCTACAGAAGTGATCAAGATTATCAATATGTTTCAGAATAATTTCAAGATTCTTATTGTATTATCAGAACGTATTTATTTTACCAAAAAACAAGATTTGGAAAAATCGACCAAAAGTTGTGCTTAGAACTTTTTTACTAAAAAATTATTCATCATGCTACGTTGTTCCGAACATATATAGATATATATGTTTACTATTTTATAAAGATTCTATTTAGTGAAAACTGAAAAAAAAATATTAAAAATGAGTTTGGTGTAATTTGAAATTTAAAATTTAGGTTTAATTTTAAAATGTTTCATGATTTTTTTTCAGTGTGTATTTTTTGTAGTCTAAAAGATTTACTACACTTCCTTCATAGAACATTTTTCTCTAAAATCAACCGTTTCGGAGTTAGAATTCATTAAATAAATTGCACGCGAAAATATATATAGACCATTTTCAAAAGTTATGCTTGAGTCAAAATGATCGATTTTTCTATGGAAAACCCTTTTCTACCATACTATACCGTCTGAAACAAAGGGTGAACAAATATCAGAAGCATCTCTGCTGTTTTAGAAGAATCTTTGTGAAAATCATTGGAAGTAGTCATAAAAGTTGATGTACATGAATTAGTCGAAAAATGTGTAGTTATGTGGTTATGAGAATTTCTGGAGAAATCTCTGGATGAATCGGTGACTAAAGGGCGAACACGAAATTATTGCGACACATTCAACAAGGCACAACTTTTCTAAAGGCTGACCATAAGCTAACAGGATAAAAACGGGACAAATTAAGAACGAAAACAGTACATTCCAAGTAACCATGACGCTCTGTATCATTGCTTATTTAATGAGGTTGTATTACGTTAAGACAACCGATAAAGTTCTTTTCAAATTGTAAATAGGCATTTATACGACTGAACCTATAAAAACATCAGTAAAGCAATCAAGAAAATTTGTCGCGATGCAAAACGACCACATGGTGTTGAAGTTTCGATTGCATTTCGAAGTTGCATGCTCCTCTGATCTTTTTTTTTCGACTAGGATAGATTATTATTATTATTATTATTATTAACGAGATATGCAGCCCGAGGCTGGCTCATCTCGGAACTAGGATAGATATCCTGACTCCTGATATGCTAATTTTGAAGTTAAATCTGCCCCATACTAAATGTTTAGGAAATTTATTGCCGCCTGAATTTTTTAAACACCAACCAACCAAAAGTTGAACGTTTTCGTAAAAACGCAACATATACCTCGTTGTAAGTTCGATAATAATCAAGATTTTGACACCGTGAGTCAACATGCGTATATGCATTAAAAGTTTATTTTTTAACCCTCTAATACCCAAATTTTTGTTTTCGATCTAAATATTATTTTTCGTTATCTAAAATCATTCTAAACACGGTTTGGGCAATGATTTATTTTTCTTCGCAAATTTATGAATTTTGGTTTTTGATTTTTATTATTTTTATTTTTGAACATCCCTATTCTTTTCAATTTTTTCTTGAAGCCTCTTCTGGTTACTGATTTTTGACAATAATAAAAATTTGAGTTTTTACTATACTTTTGAAAATATGATTTTTTTAATTTTTTTCTGGAACATTTTTTATTTTCCGTGTAACTAAAAAATAGATTTGAAATCATTTCAATACCACCAGGCTCTTCTTCTGTGATAGGTTGATCGTAGAAAAATATAAATGGTACGATTTTTTATAATACACGTTAAATGAATCCCAGGCATTTGTAGGTTATATATGAATACAATTTTTCAAACAATTTTCAATAATACAAAAAAGTTTCAAAAATCATAAAAACTTTTCTTATATGCGTGTTATGAGTCAAGGTTTAGGCCAAAAATAAAATCATTTTAATTTCCGAGCTACGAAAAAATACACAAAATTCCAAAGTGTACCCCGTCTAAAGGCGGGGTTGGGTATTAGAGGGTTAAGGAAAATTCTGTTCAAAACTAAACGATTGCAAAATTTTTGGTTTCTCCGGTTTTCTAAACCAGCCGACCGTGAAATTTCAAAATTGTTGCCAAGGAATTGTCCCTAACAATGGTAGTCGATATTCTTTTTTTAATTGTATCTTCTTTAAAATTGGTTAAACTTTGGTTAGAATTTTGAAGAGTTGGAAAATATACCATTTAACATATTTTTTCAGGTGAGGCTCCTTAGAGAAAGATTTACAAACAATATTTTATTACGATGCTTTTCAACCTGAATATGAGAATATGAGAAGTGATTGATGGCAATAAAGAGAGATCAAACTTCTATATGATGACATCAAAAAGTGTTTCAATAAATATTTTTAAAGTTTTTAACCTTCCCAAATTTCATTTTGTCTCAATTTTGGAAAATGTTGAAAATGAATGTTAGTTTTTCATGAACAGAATGTCGAACATATTTTAGTTAAATCATTATTATGTTAATCATTACGGGAGCTTTTCTAATTTTAAGTCTTGTAAAAAAATACAAAAAATATAGTCATTCTCAAAAATACGGGACAAATTGAGAATTTTTAGAAAAACGACGAGACAGCTAATCGAGGTTGTGAAAACGGGACTGTCCCGTTAAATACGGGACGTATAGTCAGCCTTTCCTACACACTAAGCTCTTACGGTGAATTTCACCGTAATCTTAACAGCTGAACAGTTCGGTGAAATAAAACACCGTAATTCCGTCGAAATTTTACGGATTCCGGTGATTTTTCACCGAATACTGTAAAAATTTACCGTACTCCATTAATTTATTTCACCAAACTGTTCAGCTGTTGAAATTCTACAGGAATCCGTAAAATAATTTAAGTGTGTACTATAGGGTAAAAATCAACCAAATTTTGCACACTTTCTCCTTGATGTGTATTGTTTACATGCTGTCGAACTCGAAGTCGTGTTTTTCGATTCAACGAAAATGGAGGTGAACCAACGCGAGTCGAGAGAACCAATTCTTTCCAAACACCTGGAATTTCCTGACCTGTCGCACCGGCAGTTGGGAAAAATGTTGAACATTCACCATTAAACCATCTCCAGTGTGTTGAAGCGGTTCCAGGTTAACGTTGGACAACGGCAAAGGAGCTGGAAAAAAACCGGGACCGGAGAACAAAAAAACGGAGGGAAAGGTGAAGCGGATGATTAAAGCAAATCCCAACGTCTCAAGCCGTGATTTGGCTAAAAAGATCGGCATGTCGCAGAACTACGTCCAGAATGCAAAGAAGAGAGCTGGACTACATACATACTAGGTTCAGAACAAACTGCGATGAGCGGCAACAATCGACGGCTAAAACTCGGGCACGGAAGCTCTACGAGAAGAAGCTGACAAAATATGGCTGCTGTGTGATGGACGACGAAACGTATATTGAAGCAGATTTTAAGCAAATTCCGGGGTTGAAGCAAAGACAAATTAAAGACCTCCATGTCCCCTGCAGTCGCCCAAAATTTTATGGCTCATAAGGTAATCTAGAATGCCGTGAAAAGTGTACTGCGATCTGTCAAACTTGGGTACCTTTTGCACTACCGAGGGACCAAATGCAGTACTAGAAGTGGTACCCAATCTGAGCCCGAGTGTGACGGACCTGGTTGGAGTTTTTCACCGGCAAGAGCAAGTTCGATGTGGACGACAAATTTAAGTAGAAGAAAATATCTCATTTGGCAGGCCATCTGCTCTTCGTGACAAAGGGCACAGTAAATGACGAGATCTACAAATCTGAGTACCTCGAGAAGCGCCTTTTGCCGTTCTTGCAGCAGCACGACGAAGCTCCGCTATTTTGGCCAGATTTGGCATCATGCCACTATTCTAAAAGTTTCCTGGAGTGGTATGAGGCCAATTCTGTCCATTTTGTTCCAAAGGACATGAATCCGCCAAACTGTCCGGAGCTGCGCCCGGTGGAGCAGTACTGGGCAATAATGAAGACAGTCTAAGACGAGAAGAACATGTTAAGAAAATGGAAGAAATCTGAGAAACTGGTACCGGATGACACTAAAAACTTTGATGGAGGGCATCAAGCGAAAATGCCTTCAATTTTACACTCCAGGCTCCATCGATTAACTTTTCTTTTGATTTTTGAAGTTAATATATGTATGAAACTGGGGCCCAGATAGCTGTAGCGGTAAACGTGCGGTTCGAATCCCGCTGGTCGAGGATCTTTTCCGTAAAGGAAATTTTCTCAATTCTCAGGGCATTGAGTATCTTCGTACCTGCCACATGATATACACATGCAAAAATGGTCAATCGGCAAAGAAAGCTCTCAGTTAATAACTGTAGAAGTGCTTATAAGAACACTCATTTGAGAAGCACGCTTTGCCCCAGTTGGGACGTAATGCTAGAAAGAAGAAGATATGTATGAAACTACCCTAAAATTTTGGTTAGATTCTAAACATTATAAGAAAATTGGCATGACATTTTCGGTGTCGCAATAATTTCGTGTTCGCCCTTTAGTTCTTTTGAAGCCTTCTACAGCACTTCCCCAGGTATTTTTTACTAAGGATGCTTTAGATATTCCATCCGATCTTACTTGAGTATTTTCTCCAGGAATCCTTCAGTAATGACCCTAAAAATTCCTTCAAAAGTTGGTTGAAACATTATATCAGGTATTCGTCTTGAGAATCAAATGATATATCGTGAAACTCCTCCAACGTAAAAACTCCAGGGATTCAAATGAATACCTAAAACTATTATTTTAGAGATTATATCAAAATGCGTGAGTAATTTTTATAGCAGTTCTAAAAGTGGTATTCCTCCACAGATTTCTCAAAAAAAAAAATCATTCATGGATCACTTTAGCAGTGCTTCTATGAAATTTCCGGATAATTTGTCCTGCAATTTCGTTAGAGAACCTGCCGCAACCAGAAAGTCCGCTCAAGGTTCCAGTAGATCTCGCAGAGGTTAGCCCTTCACTACTTTCTTCTGGATTAATTTCTAGATTTTTACAGTAATTCTTCAAATAGTGCTTCCAATGATTATCTCCGGAGATTACCTTTCCGTCATTATTATAACAGTTTATACATAGAATTTTGTAGTTTCCAATTCTCAAGGTGAAATCATTCAATTGAAAAGTATGACGAAGACAATCTTTGAATCAGTTGAACAGGAAAGCTCATCATAGCAAAGTTTAAATCCATTTGACCCCCTGACAACGCCCATGATCGAGACTGAATTTTCGCATGCTCATGCTCTAGCGAGAAAGGATTTATTTCTAATAAAATTATGAATTTTCCAAAAAGTTTGATCTATGCGATGATTGATGAACTGTGTTAAACATTCTCGAGAAAGAATTTTTATTATCTGATGGTTGAACCGTTTAACTATCTGGATGATCACAAAACACCGTCAGAAGTCGAACGACCAGTTCACAGTAAAACTGGTATCCAGAATTTTGAATAAACTCAACCGCAATCGCGATCCCCAGACTCGGTAAATACTGTGCGAAAGATCGTTCCATTCAGTCCCGAAAAAAGTCACCAGAAAATTTGCATAAAATCGGTCTTTTCGGAGTTCGCGATCTCTTTCTCTGAAACGATCAGCGCAGCCTATTCCAGGCCTAAGCAGAACGCGTTTCCGAAAACCGGTTCAACGGGATCCCTCTGTGATCGCTTGCCGAATACGGGAAACGGAGTCCCATATTAAAGCTCTTCCCATTAGAGAGTTGGTAAACATATTATCGCCAGTTCAGCTTCTAAGTCTAAGGGAATGGAAAACTTCACGGCTAAAATGGGATTGAATATCACACGGACCGCTGTGATCACTAACGATCGCACGTGTTTTGATAATCGATCGTTCGCTGGCAAATTTTTGGCAACCCTGGCACTGCAGGGAGCTCTGGTCGTCGACAGTTGATCGCACCACCGGAAATACCATGAGAATTATGCGTTGCAATATTCCATTCCAATAAGTAAAGGGACATTTTGTAGTAGAATTTTCACAAGAGATTACTGCTTATAAAAGGTAATTGTCGATTTAACCTAATAATGTAATTGGCTTCAATCTTCTAAAAGGCAATCATAAATATAAGAGTTTAGCTCCAGCATTTACAAAGTGCTGAACAGTTTGTAGTCAGGAGAATATTTGGCTTCAGCAAATGCAAATTCGACCAAAATGTCACTTAACCCCACTGTATCTCATTTTTAATGTCCTACAAGTAGCATACGATTGACGACGATGTTTTTGACCCCCCATGACTCTTGGGAATGACAAGTTGTTCCAAAACAAAAGCTCCAAAAGTCAAAACGACATCATTTGTTTGGGGGTGGCCGACTCGATAAATGTCAATCTTCATTGTTATATTCTCAGAGCTACGATATGCCACTGATATCAATTTGGCCGACTTCGCGAATCAAGATGATCTTGTTTCGATGGAACGCACCGTTAGGAGCGAAGTGGATTTTTCGCAGCCATAGCTTTTATTGGCCAAGAAAAGAAACTTGTAATAAACGTAAAATATAAACAAACAGAAACTAGTTAACAGTGGACCGCAGCGAGTTAGTGATTGATTATCAAACATAGATTTGGAAAAGTTAGTCCGCGGCTACAAAGCAAAACCATACTGAAGGTGTCTGGGTTCGATTCCCGGTCGGTCCAGGATCTTTTCGTAATGGAAATTTCCTTGAGTTCCCTGGGCATAGAGTATCATCGTACCTGCCACACGATATACGAATGCGAAAATGGCAACTTAGGCAAAGAAAGCTCTCAGTTAATAACTGTGGAAGTGCTCATAAGAACACTAAGCTGAGGAGTAGGCATGGTCCCCAGTGAAGACGTTAATGCCAAGAAGAAGAAGAAGAAGAAGATGGTTGAAGCGTTCTTCTTGTTCCTGACGTTACTCCCCAACTGGGACAAAGCCTGCTTCTCAGATTAGTGTTCTTATGAGCACTTCCACAGTTATTAACTGAGAGCTTTCTTTGCCGATTGACCATTTTTGCATGTGTATATCGTGTGGCAGGTACGAAGAATCGAGAAAATTTCCTTTACGAAAAGATCCTCGACCAGCGGGATTCGAACCCACGACCCTCAGCATGGTCACGCTGAATAGCTGCGCGTTTTCCGCTACGCCTATCTGGGCCCCATGGTTGAAGCGTCGATATTGAAAAAAGTAAGAGGTTGTTTCCGAGATACGACCGCCAAGTTGACGTTGGATAACGTTAGCTTCTTCTATTTCCTGATTTAGGACCGTCACGAACTTAGGGCCCATTCACAAATTTCATAACGCTTTAGGGGGTGGGTGGGTGTCCTGACGTTGTTACGGCTCATACAAAATGTGTAGAGTATCAATACAAAAAGCGTCACGAGGGGGTGGGTGGGTGTCAAAAATGGCCAATTTTAGCGTTATGAAATATATGAATAAGCCCTTATGAAAGATTTCTAGGTACTGACAAAAAATCTAATCAGTTTTCAAATTATTTGTTACATGTCAATTCTGATCTATTATGGATAATGAGTGTTATTATTTGGGTGGTTCGATTAACACTTCAACACCGATAGAACCGGTCGATGGAAGATGAAGCATGAGCGGTAACTTTTGCTCTCCAAAAAATATACCGGTTGAACATTAGGTCCATTCATGATCCACTAAGATTGGTTCCTTTAGTGGATTCCGAAGCCAGTTTGAGGTTGAGGCTCTTGTCCATGAAGTCCGCTAACTCTGTGTACTCCTCTTTGCTCAAATCGATGTAGAAGTTACCTATCACGATGATTGGCATGGTCTCCTTTTGATACTCGAAGAAGTTCCGCGCCATAAAGAACTTCTTCTGCTTCATTGTGGTATCCGGAGAAATGTAGAAGCAAACCAGTAGTGCCCGACAATTCATTATAGTGATCTCGGCAGCGCAAATATCACCATAATCATCTGACAAGCCCAGCTCCACATCATAACAGGTGCAGAGTTTGCGAATCTTGTGCGCCACAGCAATCGTTGTTGCTGGCGGTGAAATCGATCAGGACTTCTTGATTCCGTGGCCTTCCACGGGACGGTGTTTTAATCACCCTCTCCATTTGAAAAGTTAATCTCAAGTACCACTCAATATATCGATGCGAAAAATGTATCACTAGCACAGGGCTGGTAGCAGTCAGACAGCAAAATAATAGTGACTTTAGTGACCAAAATGATCAAAAAAGTGACCAAATAGTGACCAAAAAGTGACCTAAAAGTGACTTGAAAATTACAAGTATTAGTCATTGAAATGACTAGAAATGAAAATATGGTCTATGTGAATATTAACTATTCTACATTTTAGGCGAATTAAGAATGTAGAGAACTGCAGTAATTTCAAATCTCTCGTAACAGTTATCTGTCCGAGATAAGACTTGATTGTCATAAATGGTCAAAAAGATAACCTTTTTCGAGATTTCATTTATCATTACTTACGAGACGAACATTAGCTTAAAATAAGGTTACTATGTTATATTTCTGATTTCATTAAAAAAAATAAATACATGAACTTTGGTAAACAAACTCGTGATAGAATTCTTAACAAAACTCCTGTACATGATGAACTTACTGGCACGATTTTGAAGTAGAGATGCAGAATGAATTACTTGAAGCATTTCTTAACAAAGCTGTGGAATAAATCGAGGAAAAAGGTTTGGTTGTAGACAAAATTGTGGCGAAAATTGAGAATAAATTTCAGTACATTATGAAAAAAAAAATCCTGGCAGAATTCAAAGTTAAAAAATAAACGAAAAATAGAAATTCATGCTAAATTTGTGGCAGAATTTCTGTAAAAAAAGAATCCAAATAAACAACAAACTCCAGAACACAAATGATTATTAACGAACTCGAGAAAAGAACAAATTAGTTGAATGTCGTGCATAAAGAATTAGAATTTCATAAGCATTTCAATAAATGAATTATTGAAAATAATCACATTAATCAGTGGCGACTCGTAACCTCACGTTTTATCTGATCTACGACCCTGAAACGACTAATTTTGCAAATTTAAATTATAAACTAAACAGTAAACGATAGAAAGCACATATTTGTTGCTAAAATTCATGAACAAGTGGATGTTGGGTTAGAGAATAGTCACTGATAACACTATTGATTAATTATTATTGTCCAACAATGTCAAAGGTTAATGAATGGAAACATGTATTAAAAAAAGACACCGACACGTTAATGCTGCCAGTGGAAGATTTGCTCTTTGAAGGAAACACCATACTAGACATGCAACGCCCAGTGGCACAATCGAAATACGTTCCTGATGAAAAGTTTTCCAGACTGAAGCGGGAATCGAACCTACACTCCTTGATTCGATGCGGTTAAATGCTTGGTTACACTAAACGCACGGCCACGTTGGAATTTCTGATGTGATATCTGAAATGAGTTCCAGCAAAAATAGTACTTGCTGTTGAAGTCCTGGACGAGTTTCTGACATATTTTTATAATTTATTTTGGTTGTTATTCCTAGCCGTCTCTGGCTTATCTTCCGGAGGAATTTTGATGATGTTTATTTTCCGAAACCTGGTTTTGGATTTCTTGTATAGCCGTAGATTACTCATATCAGATATTGGTTCTGGTTTTTGCCAGAATGTTCTCCAAAGTTTATACCAGGTAATTTTTAAATTTTCTATCGGAAATGTCTACGGAATATTCACTTGCATTCTTCCAAAAAGTTAGCCGGAAGGGCGGGGATGAACCAGTCTCGGGCTGAACTTCCCCATAATAAGGATTCAATAATAATATAGTTAGACAGGAGTCTCTACTTTTCTTGAGTCAAGAATCTTGACACATTGATTTCAAAATCACACTATTCTTGTCTTTATAATAACAAATCTGTTTCTTGTGGCTTTAGTTTGAAAAGCTAACTCAGCCTTAAATTTCATTATCATCAGATCACGAAAAAAAAGTGACTTTAGTGACCATTTTCCTGAAAAAAGTGACTTTAGTGACTTTTTGTTGGAAATAGTGACTTTTTAGTGACCAGGTCGAAAAAAGTGACCAAGTCACTAAAAAGTGACTTGCTACCAGCCCTGCTAGCATTATATATATGTAGTGCACAACCCATTGAATTTTCATTTTGATCGGTTCACTAAAACTAGAGATTTGCTTCTGCAAAGTTTTGATGATAATTGTTAGAGTGAGACAAAAGATAGGGAATATAACACGGTCTCCAGTGTCACCTTAAGACCGATCTGCGATTTCAAAGCGCGACCGTCATACCCTGCAGGAAGCGAGCGTGGCCTAACTGGTCGGTTTGTTTGAGGATACCAACCTGTACGCGATCCACGCCAAGCGTGTCACCATCATGCCGAAGTACATCCAGCTGGCTCGTCGTATCCGTGGCGAAGGCGCTTAAATTGCATTGAAGCACAATTTCAAACAACAACCCTTTACAGGGCCACTATTGAATAATTAATATTTAGTTATCAATTGTAATTTCGAATGATAAGTTTTCAACGGAGATAAATGGCAAAATAAGTTTTATCTAGGTTCCCGTCGCTCGGGTCGGGCGGCGGTAGCATTTTTGCAGTCTTCTCTGTGTGTGTATTGTGTCGCCAGCACTAAATTGAAGTTCGGAAGTCCAGACTTCCGACTTCCGAACTTACTTCCGAAGTTTTTTGACATTTGGATTTGGCAGCTACGTTATAATGAGAATGAACTTGTTTTGGCTAGCTGAAAAGGGAAGTAAAGTACGATAACAGTGCGCCGCCAACAGGCCTACGGATAAAACGGAATCTATAAGAAAAACAGTGAAAGCAGGTGTTTGAGAAACTAAGTGGTGGAAGGAGGGAATGGCTGGTGGACGTTTACCGCCGTGAACCTGTTCTGTTCCTGGAAGAGCCAAGGCAAAAGTTCCACGGAAGATTTTTCACAACCATTAGTGTGTCATCCTTCACGGTGTTTTTGTTTTGATTTATTAGGTGCAGTGTTTCGAAATCATATGATTTGAACAAAAAAAAGTATCGGAAGTAAGCAAAGTTGCCTGTTTGCCAGCTCCCTCCCGACAATTTTTGTCTAAATGCACAATATTTCGATTCGATCGACAATTTCTTACCAAATCAAAACGTCAACAAAGCTGTTGCTGATAAGTTTTAGCTCTTTACTGATCGCTCTAGCATGCGACGACGACAACGACATCATTCAACCATCACTAAATGCGAGGCAAATCGTGATGGATTTTTAATTCATGTGCCGTTCGCGATTTACCTGACCGCGCGCGCACAATGGGAATTTTATTTCTTGACACTGTGATTCTCGAGAAGCATTATTTAGCCGTGATAAATGATTGCATGCAAATTACTGACCAAAATCTGAATCAATCACATCCAATCACCAGTAATGTCACTCTTCACGGTAGAAAATTCTCACAACTCTTTCAAAATGAAATGGTCGTCCTGAAAAGGACGGTTGGGGCTAGTCACCGTCGATCGAACTGGGTTGTCAATCCATTGTTAGACAGAAACACACCAAAAGATTACCGAAGACGATTAAATCGAAATGCGGTCGGTAATTTTGTGCTTCGTTGTTTTCATTGGTTTGCTCACTCCTCCGACAGCAATTTTTAAGGTTTCTAGACGAGTTCTCCACGAATTTGATGGTCTAGCTGGATGCCCATGGCCATGATGAGCGATTTCACGGAACCCGCAGCATTTAGCTTGGGTTGGGAATAAACAAGAGCAGAAGCAGCGGCAGCGACGAATGTGTAAAATTTATTCCGATAGGAGTCCTTCTCCAATTGCTGGTTGACGATTGACTGATGTGCGCGGGGCTCATTGAAGCTTGGTTGGCTTCGACTGAACACGATAGAATAAAGAGGAGTAAGAAGAAGGCCGAAAGGGGCATTTCCCTTTGCATGACGAAAGTGGCTAAGATATCTAGCAATGATGTCTGTGCTAGGAATACACAAGAAAAAAGTGCTTTTCTATAGAAAATAAGACATGCCTTGATATTTATCGAATTTTCAATAGTTTATTCATGAAAATCAATAGTTTTAATTATTGGAGTCGATTCGTAGAAAAATTTCTAATATTCAATGGTTAGCTATTGATAATCAATAGTTTTCTTTTGTAAAAGGAAAATTTCTGATCCATGGGTGCCAAAATGATGAAAATTGTTCAATGAAAATTTCTTTTCAGAAGCATTCTAAATATGTCGCAATTTTGTTACATATGTTCTCATAAAATATGGCAAGTCTAAGAAGCTGTTGGAAATGCCACTCTATTTTACAATCGTTGTGAAATGTTGTGACGGCACTGCAGCAGCGTCCGCGAATACAGTATCAAATTGTCGTGCTATCAATTATTCATGACAAATTAAATTTTGTATGAAGCTGTGAGATTGATTGAGAAGTATAATAAGGTCGAAAATATTATTCTTTCAACTCTTTTCAACACATTTGATGGCCCTGAAAAGCGCCGATTTGCTTATACGACGAACCAGCTAAATGACGTGACGTGGATGGCGCACAAGAGCAACGGGTTGTTGATTACCGGGCATAAGTCGAAATCTGCAAACGATGCTCACTCTTAAAATCTTGAGCAATTTCACAAGTCCGTCGCTCGATTAGAAGCAGCTCCTCGGATCAGCAACTCAGAGGGCCTGTGGTATTTCGTTCCTAGCGGGCTTTCTTCTTGACCACCGATGCTGAATTCAAAGTCGAAATCTACAAGCGCGGATAAATTTGCGGCGGTGATGACGACGGCTTGGACGCTTTTCCGAGCGGCAGTAGTTCGCTGCTCGGAGAAACGCCCAAGCCATCGTCATCGCCGCCGCAAATCAACCTTGTGTCTTCCTCTTCCGACGACACAAATTGAACTGTGACGGCGGGAGCAAACGCAAAGCGAAAATGACTCGCCCGACCGTGTAAACAGTCCGACCGCAAAAAGAAGACTGAGGGAAGAAGCAGGACCGGTGCTCTTTTATAGTGGAAAGCGGAACCCAAAAATGTGCTTGAACGTGATTGGTTAGATAAGAAAGGGGTCAACATTTTACGATTTTTCAATAGTTTGTTGCCAATAATCAATAGTGTCCTCCATTTGAATCGACGCGTAGATAAATTTCCGATCGATTGATGTATAAATATTGAAAATCTATCGACAAATGGCTGAGTTATTAGCGGTCAAAACCTGACCATTTTTCGTTACATCCTCAATTTTTCGATTTTTGAAATTATACCCCATATGTTGCCGAAGGACGTTATCCAACGTCAAAAAAATCCCCATATGATTCAATAAGGTTTGATTCCTTCCTATCCGCTAATCAATTAGAGTTCTCAAATCTAGCATGGGCTGATGGACAAGATTGACGCATCTTTCAACAGTCGAGGGTTGCTCTGGCCACGTCCTAGCAATCAGGCTTGGCAGAAATCCACTGCGATGCAAAAATGAGGCGATTTTGAAATTTTATTGAGGAGTTAAAATTGCACTCAACATTTTCAACACAGATCAATCAGTTCCATAGTTGAAATGTTACTGAAATTTAATAAACTATACTAAATTACTTAGTTAGAAAACTATATAATTGTTATTCCACCCACACTGACGCTAAAGATGCGGTTGTTTTCGGCCAAAACGGCGGCAAAAATAAATGCACTGTTTTGTCAGTTGTTCGTCACGTGAAACCCGAAGAAGATCATGTTTTTGAGTTCATACTGTTTGTCGTATGTGTTGTTGCAATTCTCTACTAAACAAATCATTGTGATTACTTTATAATTTCAGAACCAGAGATCAATTTCATTTTTGTTATTTGTGACTTTGTGACACAAACATTCGTGCTGAGAGTACATTTCAGTGAAGTGACTGTAAAGCACACACAGTAAAATAGGTGGCCAGAATAATCAAATGATTTGTGATTGGGGAACTTGTTGCCAGTTCTCTTTGCACAACATAGACTCTGCTCAGATGTACAAGAGTATTATGAAGCCTGCTAGCATCAACTGGAATTTGTGTTGCAGAGACCTCTCCTTTTTCTTATATAACTTGGCATGTCATAATTTACGATGTGAATGTGATAGACATACCTCAATGAGAATGACCAGTTCTTTTTTATAAAGGATGTACCTGAGAATGAACTTTTGGCAATGTTTTAGCAATGGCAAGGGATATGATCGAGTTCATTTTATTTTTGATAAGACTGTCGATCCCGTCATATTTTGTATATATAAATCATCTCTCAAACTCGATAACATTGCACAGATTATAGCCACAGCCATTAATTAGGTTCTGTTACAAGGGTACAATAAGTTTGCATCAAGGAAGATGGAAAAAAGCAGAAATGCCTGATAATTTGAGAAACTGTTGCTACTGGATGGTCTCACGTCACGCACGTTCCCATCCCAAATTTGTTGGGATCTTGATTTTTTAACAGACACGCACATCTTCTTCACGCGGAGACCAAAAACTTAATGAAGAGCTTATACCAACTGCCTTACGCTTATTCATAAAACTTAACAAAAGAGATCCTAACTAAAACAGTTCTAATTTGGTTATGCTTGTTCTGGAGTTTGCACACTTTTGTGTTTTTGATAAACCTATTCAGCATTGTTTTACCAAACAAAATAGTAGAATTTTAGTTTAGTTTACTGCTAGTCAATTCGTGATCCAACGCAGAGCTAAACGGTGAAGGTGGCGCCGTTCTTGAATAACGATTAGTGTATCCTAGTCGAAGTTGGTAGTGTTAGTGAAGAAAAATCACCACAATCATTCTATAGAACGGATTTTGACAATTAAAACCCCAGGAAACCGTAAATACTGATTTAAGCTTGCAAAACTTTCGCAACATAATCCCACATTTAATCGCCAATCGGGTGTCGAAAATGCAAAATATGTACCTTAGCAACATAAAAAAACTCTCAGTTGATAATTGCGAAAGTGTTTATAAGAATAATAAGCTGAGAAAAAGTTCTTCCTCAGTTGGGATGTAAGGCCATACAGAAGAAGAAGTAGAAGGATGAGAATGGGTAGAAGAAAAAGAAATTGTTTCTTGTTAAATCTTTCTTGAAAAAAAGACAATGATCAGCTTGACCCACTTCCTTGCACCTATTTTTTCAAATATGACCCATCTCATGATGTAAAGCACATTTTTACGAATCATTTTACGAATCGCTAGCTGGAGTGATTTCTCGTTACGTTCCTCGGAAACGACAAGCATTTATTTCCATTTACAACAAACCATGGTGGAATCCAGAGCTTCGTCACCTTCGTAATATTCTCCGTAAGATGCGCAACCGCTATTTTAATACGAAAAACGATCACGATAAGACTAGACTGCGTGACTTTGAGCAGCAGTACAAAGAAAATCTTTACGCATCACATGATTGCTATTTAGCAAGCATCCAAAGAAACGTCAAGCAGGATCCTTCCCGTTTCTGGGATTTTGTAAAGCAACGCAAGGCAGGTATTGCCATTCCGAGCTCTGTTTCTTTCGATGGAGTCACCGCCCATTCAAACACCGAAGTTGCCGATCTCTTCGCCACCTTTTTCGAGAGTGTTTTTAGTAGAGCATCGCCCGTTCAACGTCGTGATAGTTTCGAGCAGATACCAGTTCATAACATAACTCTACCGTTCGTTCAGTTTTCTGTAGAGGAAGTTCAGAATGCTCTTGAAGATCTGGATTCTACAAAAGGACCTGGTACAGATAATCTGCCCCCTTTGTTCTGGAAGAACTGTGCAGCTACGCTCGCAATGCCTATCACTGCTGTTTTCAACCGCTCGCTTCGTGACAGGAGGTTTCCAAGTGCGTGGAAGACTGCATCTATAACACCGATTCACAAGTCCGGAAGCTACAATTGTGTCGCAAATTATCGCGGGGTGTCTATACTTTGCAGCCTAAGCAAAGTGTTTGAGAAGCTGATACATGCAGTTTTGTACCGAGCTGCTGCTCCGATCATCTCTAACAACCAGCATGGCTTCATGAAGCACCGCTCCACAACATCGAACCTTATGTGCTATGTGTCAGCTGTATCCCGTGAACTTGAATCAAGGCGGCAAATCGATGCAGTGTATGTAGATTTTGCAAAAGCTTTTGATTCAGTACCGCATGATATCATCTGCAGAAAACTCAGTCATCTTGGTTTTCCGGCGTGGCTTACTGACTGGCTTTGCTCCTACTTAACCGATCGTGAAGCTTTCGTGAAAGTGAAATCCACACGCTCCAGGACATTCAATATTCCATCCGGCGTCCCGCAAGGAAGTGTCCTCGGTCCGTTGATCTTTATCATTTATGTAAACGACCTTTATGAGCTGCTTTCTTCATTTAATCTTTCATATGCGGATGACTTAAAAATTTTCCGTGTGATTGCCTCCTCTGCAGATTGTGTCGAACTACAAGAAGACATAAATCGACTGCTTATCTGGTGCGACGATAATGGCATGCGCGTAAACAGTAAAAAGTGCAAAGTAATTTCCTTCTCACGATCCAATAGTATTTCGCTCCATCAGTATAACATGGGACTTGATTTTTTGGAAAGGGTTGACTCAATATGTGATCTGGGTGTTACGATTGACTCAAAATTGAGATTTAACGAGCACATAAGCATCATAACTGCCAAAGCATTTACCGTGCTTGGTTTTATCCGTCGCCATGCTTCCGGTTTTACCGATATTTATTGTCTTAAGACGTTATTCTGTTCTCTAGTACGCAGCATTCTTGAGTATGCATCACCGGTTTGGTCGCCATTCTACGTAAAGCATAATCTGGCAATTGAACGTATCCAAAAAAGCTTTCTAAGGTTTGCTTTGCGTCATCTTCCTTGGAATGATCCGATAAACTTACCGAGCTATCCGGAAAGACTTAAGTTAATTAACTTAGAATCTCTCTCTGCAAGGCGCATCAGATCGCAGAGATTATTCATTTTTGACCTCATCACAAACAATATAGACTGCCCTGATCTGTTAGAATTGATTCCGTGGAATGTTCCTTCCAGACGTCTTCATAATTCAGTGTTATTCGTGATTCCTTTACATAGATCTAATTTTGGATACAGCAACTGTTTTCATATGTGTTTGCGGTCGTTCAATGATGTTTGTGATGAGTTTGATTTTAATATGTCCAAAAATGTATTCAGTGTTAGAATAAGAGGTTTAGATTAAGTAGTTATTAAGAAATCAGTCTGTACGGCGTAGCCGAAGATGGTGCATAAATAAATAAATAAATATTCTATATTAAATAAAATGAAATTATAACCAACAAAACTTAAACTATCAATGATTTATCGCATTGAAGATTATTTAATTGATTGATTGGAGTCTGCAATCAACTTTATTTATGAAATTAGACGAATGAACAATCTTAATGCTAATTACAGCTCCCAAACATCAATACAGTGCATTTATATGATGAAATTGTGTATTATGCTGGCAAAACAGCAACTTTGTTTTAAAATTTGTAAAATATTTAGTCTAAGAAAATTATTCCGTTTTTGTCACGGTTCCGATTTGGTCAACTGAAAATTGACGATCGTGTTGATAAAAACGGAACATACCTGTAGTACTAAATTCGGTTTTTTCTACTTCAAAAATACTAGTTTTATAGAAAAACTAAAAAATCCCGGGATCCCGGGGTCCGGGATTAGCAAAACGGCCGGGAAATTGACACTCTAATTGGAATCGATTGAAAAATAAGAGATTGGACTTTAAATTTACGTTAATTTTTTCCTTCTAATCATAAAAAACGTAAATTTAAACGTCCAATCCAAGTCCAACTTTTATGCTTCAAATATGCCAATGGGGTCCAGATAGCCGTAGCGGTAAACGCGCAGCTATTCAGCATGACCATGCTGAGGGTCGTGGGTTCAAATCCCGCTGGTCGAGGATCTTTTCGTAAAGGAAATTTTCTCGATTCCCAGGGCATAGAGTATCTTCGTACCTGCCACACGATATACACATGCCAAAATGGTCAATCGGCAAAGAAAGCTCTCAGTTAATAACTGTGGAAGTGCTCCTAAGAACACTAATCTGAGAAGCAGGCTTTGTCCCAGTTGGGACGTAATGCCAGAAAGAAGAAGAATGTCAATGAAAATTACTGAAAATTTACAAAATGTTTTTGGCAGTGTAACCGCTGGCGAATTGAATTTCCTAAAAAAGACATGTGTAGGACCTAATATCTAAAATTTTGACCTTGATTGTAAAGATTTCCCAGTTACATTAGGATGCATTCGCAAATTTCATAACGCCAAAAATGACCATTTCAGCCACCCACCCATCCCCTCGTAACGCTTTTTGTATTGATATTCTACAAATTTTATATGAGCTGTAACATTTTAAGGACACGTTATAAAATTTGTGAACAGGCCCTTAGTCATGATTACCTATTCGACCATTCGAAACTTTCCACAAATCTCTGTCCGTTGGTCTCGTAAGGTAGAACCATACCAAGAGTAGACCACAATCCAAAGAACCAACCAGCATCATAAACACCGTCAAAAGCATCGCATCAGGTGGCACACACGCGCACGCTGCGATGGCAGCGACGATGTCTCGTCCTCCTGTCTCACTGATGGGAAAGAGACGGTTTTGCGCTGAATTAGGAGGATCAGGTTTTTTTCGGCAAATTCGGCAGAAGATCCCATCCAGCTTCGTCGCATCGATCGCGCACATCTTTCTATAAAGTGCCACTCCTGCCGTCGATCTGGTTTAGTTTGATAGCCGACCCGATCCTAGCAGCACCGACCACGTTTTTCGATTTTCGGTTTTTGGGGAAGTGCCGCGTGTTTCCGTCGTTCGCCGATCGAGCATTCGAATCCTGTGCTTAGTGAGATTTGTGGTGCGAAGACCCATTGGAAAGTTCTTCGCAGCTGCAGATCGCGGAGTGAATTGACCGCAGAACGAAAGAGAGAGAGGAGAAAAGTGAAACCAAAATGAGAATCGTAAGTGTGGGTGGTGATGATCAGTTCGAACATTTGATTAAAATGACTCCATTAGGAAAATGTGGACATTTTATATAGTGATGAGAGCAACGTCGCAGTTAAAAATACCGTATCAAAAGGTCAAATTAAATACATAAAGCTACTAAATTTGTGCAGGCTAATTTCGTATTTATTTCAACTATTTTGTGCATTCAATTTTACCATAACAGTAAAAATTACCATGCCATGGTTAAACACTTGCAGCAGGCCAGAATCGATCCAAGGATCACGCGAATGTCAAGCGCGAACGCTTACCGCATGGCTATCAATGCAGTTGGAATTGAGAAGGAACAAAACGCACATAAAAAATGGTCATGTTTAGTCAATCATAATAGGAATAATAAATTTGAACACTGATTCTTGGTTATGTATTACTTCAACGTTCATTTCAAAGTGTAGTAGTTTTCCACTCCGAAACAGATACGCAGGGCTGGTGGTGAGATGTTGTGCAAAAATAATTATTTTAGTGACCAGATTTGAGAAAAAAAGTGATTAAATAGTGACTTATGGTTCTCCATAAAGAGACTTAGAAATCGAAATGTAATCAGTTCTAACTGATTTCATTTCAATACGCACAGTTCGAACGAAACGTGTAAATTTCTGAGACTTATAATGCACATAATTGGAGCGTGGTATATAATGGATACATAACGTGTAATCTTCATTATTTTTAACTGTGCGGTTCCATCTCAATGTTTGTACCAAACGCATACACGTTTACTCAATTTCCTAATGTTTTGTATTGGTTGAAGTTTTAAAAACAAATTCTTTTGTTTTTGCTTATTTTTGGTTGATGCCACACTCCTAGATTTTAACTCTGTTCTGGGTGAATTATATTTTCCGTGTACCTTTGGAAATGTCATACTCGAACAATCCCAGTAGTTTTTGTCGATGATTAAAAGTGTCAATGTTGAAACTTCAACGCATTTTTTAGATTAAAGATGATTTATAAATTAGCTTTTAATTTTAGCGGGATATATTTCCAAAGCAGTTACAAAAACCTATTTGTTCGTGTTACTAAATAAAAATAAGTTTTTATTAATAAATTTTTGATGCTATTACACTTTGTAACGATAAGAAGTGGGAACATTCAGCCGCGTACTACTGAAAACCAAATTTGGACAGTTTTACTATTGTACTCATAAGATTTCAAGATATTACTCACAAACTTTTTCACTATATGGGTCATTCCATACCAAGTGTTCAGAAAAAAAGTAAAAACATGTGATCGACCATCACCGATTCATTGCTTAGAAAAAAAGATACAATGTTGCCAAATATACTGAAAACTTTAAATCGATGGTTCGTCGAATGAGTGATTTCTGATCTCAATCATATAGATTTCATAGTGTTTATCAGACATTTTACAGTCGAAAACACTTAATTCCTCGGGGTGTTTGTTTCAATCTTGAGAAATTTCACGATAAAAAACCTGAATTTAAAATCATGCACAATGCAAAGTAATGTACTCTGGCAAATAAAGAATTGAACAAACAAAAAATACGTAAGAATAGTTCACAACAGTGTTACCAGATCATCATTTTTACAATTACAATTGTTTTTTTTTTAACATTTTCCTCCAATCCAAACAGAAGATCTATTCTGACCAAACATAAGCTGGCAATATTGGGAGTGTTTTCAATTCCAATATCTCACTAGCAGTAGACGTGCTATGATATCTTGAGACAAAACATATAATCTTGATCGATGTCAGCGATTCGCATCGGAAGTCCGAAACATGTAACAGAGATTCCGTTTCCATTTCGTATGATAGAAGGCACCTGTCAGCGGATGATTTGTCATCCGTGGGAGTCACACACGAGGAAATTTACATCTTTATTAGTTTGAATAACTAATCGAATTACCATTCAGTGGAGGCCATATTCGTCGTGTCGGCAAACAACTCTAAGAGAGAGAAAATTTGATCTTTTCCTGATATGCGAATCGAGAGCCCATAAATGGAACATCAATTCAAGCATATCGTGTTTCAAGCTGAATGGCAGACGACAGTCGGCCACTGCATAAGCAAAAAGAAATGCTAAAATCTGGCCATGATCCAGTGATCTACAATGGATTTGAATTGCTAAAAAGACAGCTGTGCAGCGTTTAGCAATCGATGGAGTTGATACGGGGCCTACAATGTTGCAGTAATCATAATAAGAATGGACATCGCCTTCGATTTGATTGGTGTTACTGATTCGAATTTGTCATGTTGACGTGGAAGATAATATTACATTGTTCAGCAGAATACCAGTTGGTATTGCTGATCAAAGCAGTAGAAATAACATAATGTTATAAAAAAAACAGTTTGTGTTATGTAACATTTATTTTTGAATTCCAAATATTTTTTGGATTGTGACATATGTATGACAGAAGAGGGATTAAATATACTTTTCGGATTCTCCTTCCTAGCTCTATGCCCCTACTGAAATCCCCTAAAGATTCTTGGCGTATTTTCACAAAAATCTTAATAGATATACATGGTCAACTAGAGACTCTAGAGTTCTACAGATATCGCTCCGCGTGTTCCAAGATCTAGGAAAGTTTTCTGGGTTGAAAAGCTCCGAGTATCAACCCCCTCAACTGGATATTAATTTCACACTTTAACGTGAGAACAATAACGCTTGAACATAATTGGGAAGCCTAGCGAATAATGCGGATCACGACCAAAAGGTGTCGGCCAGGGTAGACGCGTCACGCGAAGCGACGCGAAAATCCTTTGGAGTTTGACATTTCATTATTAATAATGGACCTATGCACGAGTTCACTATTTGACGTTTGAGCGGTGCCGTGTTATTTACGTGACCATGGCAACTAGTGAATTCGGCACCGCTCAAACGTCAAATTAGTGTACTCGTACATTGGTTCATTGTTATTCCTTCCCATGAAATTTTCGCTTCGCTTCGCAATTCGCGTCTACCCTGGCCGCGCCCTAAGGCCTACTGCGCGTCAGACATTTGTATGTGCCGGGCTGGTAGCGACTTCAAAGCATAAACTCAACCTTTCGGTTGTCGCGCAAATTTTTGTAACGTGAGTAGTAGCGCGTTATACTTTGTACAACACCCTTGGTTTTGCAAAAAGCCTGACCATTTAGAAAGATGCCATCTTGGGCAAAATTGTTCAGTAGCTCAAGGGTATCATTATTTTAGCTAAAAAAGCTCGAAATTTTTCCACTAGACAGCGCCAGTGAGCATGAAACTTTTGGTTTGCAGATCTCAGGATCTTGACTAGAGTTACTGAGTTAGATGCAGGAGCCTCATTGCTTGCAAGCGCACGGGCGCGCTGTACTGCCTATAACTGCATATTTGTAACATTCGACAAAAGTAGGCATTGAGTAAATGGAATACCAAGTGTGCATTTTATGGTAGTATGGGAAGAAACTAAAATTTCTAAAAATTACCAGGACTCAAAATTGCTTATTTGAGGCTGATATTTTGTACAACTCATATCGCATACTAGGAGAATAGTCAGAAAATTATTCTGATAGAAATTTTATTCCTGTTACATAACGAGGCTCATTTATAATCTCAATGTGACTTATATGCGGTAATAATTACCAATGTGACAAAACAACTTGGTATTTTTTTCTAATTTTCTAGAACAATCTCACAGATTTCAGTAAGGTAATCGAAAGTATTTATCATTTGATGACTCTCCATGGTATTAACTCCAATTTGTCAAAAATGTCGAATGTGACTGTTAGCAGTTATGGGCAGTATATGCAAACACAAAATACAACTTTAAATAAATTCGAATTGATTGCTCGTTACTGACCAAGGTTAATTTATTTTTTTCGGAGACAATTTTCCTGAGGGCCACTGGTCATACTGGAGGTGTGTTATCCCTAAAATCTAAAAGAGATGAATTCATATGTCCTTTTATTTTTTGAAGTAACCTGCAGTTTAGTGGCTTTAAGTTAGACTGGAAATAGAAAATTATACGGTATAAATCCAGTGAGTTCTAAGGACATTTCTCTACCGTCATGAAGCTCGAAAAACAGCTCTCTTTAAGACACCTCAACACATTTGGCTTGGTTTTACAAATATTTGAATTCGGAAATGTGTCAAACTTACTACTTAGGAATATAATAGGCCAATGGTTAAAACCATGCATGCATATTGAATTTACTATGCTTGATTGTGGGGCCCAGATAGCCGTAGCGGTAAACGCGCAGTTATTCAGCAAGACCAAGCTGAGGGTCGTGGGTTCGAATCCCACCGGTGGAGAATCTTTTCGGGTTGGAAATGTTCTCGACTTCCCATAGCATAGCATAGCATAGCATAGACTGACTGTACATGTCAATGGTTGCTACTCCGTGATTGATCGGAACTGGTAAGAATTGCACTGGGATCCAAATGAATAAGGGATGGGAGTTTCCGCTTACTCTCAAAGTGCAATTTTAGCAGATCTAATATTATTGATCAATAACGGCGCCGGCCAAGTCCTTACAGTCAGTTGGGATGGGGAAGGAATGTTAGGGTGTAATGATTGTTGCTTCTAGAGACCGAGAATACCTCTGCATCTCCACAATCACCACGGGAAGGGTGTTTATTAGTGGGGGAGGAAAAGATCTGGGAGTCACCTTTGGTCGGTGATGCGATCCATGGACAAGGGGGAAATATACGACTTACATTTAAAACTAGTTTTGTATTTTTGCCTCGAGAAGTTTTTAGTAGTAGATTCAAAAAAAAAAAAAAAACGTCAACATCTATAATATCGAACAATTCAAAAGAAGTTTTTATAATTAGCGAAAACTGAGAATTACATTATATATTTTAAATCATATGAAACAGCAATAATGCCGACACTTGTAGTGACGAACCATCAAAGATGGTTAAAAGGAAAAAGATGATCGACTCTTTATTTTGCCATACATTTTGCCGGCGACACGCTATTCAACTAACACTACTGCCATCTGTTGAGTGAAAAGCGCGTAAACATTATTTTCGAATAAATTGAAATCATCGTACAATTACAAAACGATGATGAAGCAGAAGATATCAAAACAAACACGCTTTTAAAAATTTACACAGGAATGAGTACAACTCACATAAAATCAGGCTCTTCTGGACCAACACAAAATTGGTACAACACATACTAAAAAAATGTTCCTGTGCTGTTTTTTTCTTCTTCTCTTACATTTTATGGCATTTATAAATGATTGACAATATCGAACATCCCCGTTTGAGCTGTGTAGCTTTTCTTGAGCGTGAATGTCATAAACGAACACTTCAACATCTGGTGGTGACTAGGAGTACTTTACATATTAGTAAGCTTTTGACTCACCAGAGCGGCGCTATTCATGTCGCCTAGAAAAGACAGGAGTCGGTTATCTTTCTCCTTCTAACCATCTTTGGAACCATACATAGTTTGTTTGAAAATTACATATGAGTATTACTGTGCATTTTTGTCTCGAGATGGTAAAATTTTTAAAACATACGTCAACATTCACAATGTCGAACATTTCAAAAGATATTTTTAATAATGTAAAAAAGAGAAAAATATATGTATATTGAAATTGTGTAAAACAAGCATAATGCCGACACTTATAGTGACGAACCAAACAAAGTTTGTTTTAATATTACACAAAAGTTACACTTTCAAGAAAAAATGTGTTATCATAAGCATGAAACGAACTCACCAGTTGGTAATCCATCCTCGACTGAACACAAATATCTCTTCGCAACACAGTGCGAACAGAAAAACTTCTTGGCGTCCCGGAAACAAACCGTTTTCACGAAGCACTATCCAGCAAGACGCGTGAAAACAGGGAAAAAAGAAGTTCTCCGACGACGAAAACACGCGCGAAACCGAGAACAAAACCTATCCGACGACGCAACAACGATCCATCCTGCTTGGGCTTCACGAAGCACTACCCAGCAAGACGCTTGAAAACAGGGGAAAAAAATTTCTCCGACGACGAAAACACGCGCGAAACCGAGAACAAAACCTATCCGACGACGCAACAACGATCCATCCTGCTTGGGCTTCACGAAGCACTACCCAGCAAGACGCTTGAAAACAGGGGAAAAAAAAAATTCTCCATCGACGAAAACACGCGCGAAACCGAGAACAAAACATATCCGACGACGCAACAACGATCCATCCTGCTTGGGCTTCACGAAGCACTACCCAGCAAGACGCTTGAAAACAGGGGAAAACATTTTCTCCGACGACGAAAACACGCGCGAAACCGAGAACAAAACCTATCCGACGACGCAACAACGATCCATCCTGCTTGGGCTTCACGAAGCACGGGCGCGCTGTACTGCCTATAACTGCATATTTGTAACATTCGACAAAAGTAGGCATTGAGTAAATGGAATACCAAGTGTGCATTTTATGGTAGTATGGGAAGAAACTAAAATTTCTAAAAATTACCAGGACTCAAAATTGCTTATTTGAGGCTGATATTTTGTACAACTCATATCGCATACTAGGAGAATAGTCAGAAAATTATTCTGATAGAAATTTTATTCCTGTTACATAACGAGGCTCATTTATAATCTCAATGTGACTTATATGCGGTAATAATTACCAATGTGACAAAACAACTTGGTATTTTTTTCTAATTTTCTAGAACAATCTCACAGATTTCAGTAAGGTAATCGAAAGTATTTATCATTTGATGACTCTCCATGGTATTAACTCCAATTTGTCAAAAATGTCGAATGTGACTGTTAGCAGTTATGGGCAGTATATGCAAACACAAAATACAACTTTAAATAAATTCGAATTGATTGCTCGTTACTGACCAAGGTTAATTTATTTTTTTCGGAGACAATTTTCCTGAGGGCCACTGGTCATACTGGAGGTGTGTTATCCCTAAAATCTAAAAGAGATGAATTCATATGTCCTTTTATTTTTTGAAGTAACCTGCAGTTTAGTGGCTTTAAGTTAGACTGGAAATAGAAAATTATACGGTATAAATCCAGTGAGTTCTAAGGACATTTCTCTACCGTCATGAAGCTCGAAAAACAGCTCTCTTTAAGACACCTCAACACATTTGGCTTGGTTTTACAAATATTTGAATTCGGAAATGTGTCAAACTTACTACTTAGGAATATAATAGGCCAATGGTTAAAACCATGCATGCATATTGAATTTACTATGCTTGATTGTGGGGCCCAGATAGCCGTAGCGGTAAACGCGCAGTTATTCAGCAAGACCAAGCTGAGGGTCGTGGGTTCGAATCCCACCGGTGGAGAATCTTTTCGGGTTGGAAATGTTCTCGACTTCCCAGGGCATAAAGTATCATCGTACCTGCCACACGATATACGCATGCAAAAATGGTCATTGGCATAATAAGCTCTCAGTTAATAACTGTGGAAGTGCTCATAAGAACACTAAGCTGAGAAGCAGGCTCTGTTCCAGTGGGGACGTAACGCCAGCAAGAAGAAGAAGATGCTTGATTGTATAGAGACATGTCTTCAAAGCTTGTACGGATAATTTGCGGACACCCTGTAGCTCAATGCCTACAGGGTGTCCGCAAATTATCCGTACAAGCTTTGAAGACATGTCTCTATACAATCAAGCATCTTCTTCTTCTTTCTGGCGGGATACCAACACGCAGCGAACTGCCCGGATAAAAACGTATCATTCAGTGAATGGAACAAACCATTAATGTACAATATAACGTATTGGATACAATACAGCGTATTGTAATTGAATGTCGAAGCAATATTATTCTTGTTCGGATATACAATTCAAAAACAATATAATATATTGTAACAGAACATTGTATTGTTTTTAATTGGTTTTATACCTTACAATTTTGGTCAAATTCCTATTTTCGCGTAAAACAACTGTTGCTTTTTTCTATGTAGCTTTGCTGAAAGAAATACACAAAACAAGTTCAGAAAGCAAGAAATGTTGGGTGAAAAATATTCAAAAAGTTAGAATAAGTAGTTTTTTAGAAGTCACTTGACATTAGCTGTAATGACGAATGCAACCATGATACAGTTCGTTGAATTGTTTTTGTATTGTACAACAATACACGAATTGCTAATCAAGACAATACATGAACATTATATCGTATTGTATTTTCAAAATGTTTTTGTTTGAGAAAATATCTATATTTGTATTGTTGCGATACTTAACCACCCATACATTATATTGCTAAAATCTCATATACCATACAGTGAACTGTTCAAAACAAAGTATTGTACTGTAATTTTATTGTCATTTTACATATACTGTATTGTATTTCCAATATATTGAATGGTACTGTTACAATACGTTATATTGTTTTTGTATTGTATTTTTTATTCGGGTGGACTATCGAATTTCATACATTTTGCCTTATGAAAGGTGGAACGATTATTGCAATACGAACGCTTTATGTATCGTTTTAACATCACTCCACATCAAGGCGTCGATAGGCGCGTGGTGTACGCTCGGGCCTATAGCTCGCAAGGTTCTTGGTTCGATTCCAGGTTGCCGCGAAAACGTTTTTTGTTTTCAAATTCTGGTTTCATAAGGCAAATTTTTGAATTTCAATCCGATTTCTTGTGGCGAATTTTCATAAGGGGTTCTTATGTTTATCGATAGTCCATTTTATTGCAGTATGGGAGGAAACTAAAATTTCTTAAACTCACTAGAAGCACAAAAGTGCTTATTTGAGGCTGGAATTCTGTACAACCCATATCGCATATTGGGTGAATAGTCAGACAAAAATTCTGATAGAAATTTCATTGCTACTGTTATGCGGTTACAATTGCCAATGTGACAAAACAACTTGGAATTTTTTTTTTTTCAATTTCCTAGAACAATCTAACATATTTAAGTAAGTTGATCGAAAGTATTTACCATGACTCTCCCCGGTATTAACTCGAAATTGTCAAAAATATCGAATGTGACAAATATGCAGTTATTGGCAGTGTACACTGTGAGACCTTTTTTGGTGCGCCTCAATTTTCTTGAGATGTGTCTCACTGCGGTCTCATGCGCTCCGTCACGTGTGCTGTTTAAAATTCAGAGCAATAATTGAAGTGATTACAAAAGTTTTCAACGGGAATCGAAATTGTAACTCGTGGATCGCGAGTCTTCGACCATATCATGTAGGCCACCTAAAAACCTGCATAATGATGCGAAAAGATTATAGATATGCAACTCTATTCTTGACCACATAGAAAGATGGCGTCATCGGCAAAGTTGTTCTATAATAGGGTCCTAAAGCCCTGTCTCAATTTTAGTACCAAACGCTTAAATTTAGGGCAGAAACACATGTTTACTCAATTTTTAAATGATTTTCAATGGTTTAAGTACAAAAAAACATTTGTTTATGATTTTTGAGATTTTGTCACACCCTTTGGTTTAAACTCAAATGTTGGGTATATTTTGTTTTCCGTGTCCCTTCCGAAATGTCAGATAGGAACAACCCCAGTGTTAAAACTATATGCCCTGTGGCATTTTTGTCGAAAAAGTGAATGTCAAACAAGATCACAAGTGTCAAGGTTCATATTTGGAACCATTTTTAAAATTGAAGTTTAAAAATGTTATGGCCGTTATTTGAGCTGGAAAACTTGCTAAAGTAGTTGCAATAACATGCTCTTTCGTATTATTAAATAAAAACAAGAATTCATTAAACATTTTAGGACCCAATTCAAGGACATAGGAGCCTGAGCACTTAGAAAAATGACGTCTTCGGTAGAGTTGTTCAGTTGCTTTTTTGTTTAATCCTTGAAGTTCGAGATTGGGTAAAATAATGATAGCCCTTGAGCTTTTGAACTACTTTGTCGAAGACGCCATCCTTCTAAATGGTCAACATCCTGAAATATCTGCAAAACAAAAGTAAAAGTACCATTCTCACTAGTGCCACCTAGCGCTAAAACTCCGAACACAGACAAACAGACGCCACACTCTCATCATTGTGCATCGACCACCTTTTTAACGGTTGATTCAAAAATATGGTAGGTGGCCAATCCGCCACCAGAAGTGCTCACATCGTTTTTGTTCGCGTTTGACGTTTACACACTACCGCCATCTGTTGGCCTGTCGGCCAAACAAACCGATTTTAGCATTGGGCATACATGTCTTCTATGTACATTTGTTGATTCTACCGCATTATAAAGGGCCATACTGTAAACAAAAACTGTCGAGTAGATTTTTGAGGAATACATTTTGGTGTCGATAGATAACTGATATCTGAAATGATGGCATATAAATTACAACTGTTGTTTAAAGTACAACAGCGCGACAGCCCGAAGGTTAAAATAATAGACCAAAATGAAACTGAACAGGAATCTTCCATAGTTATTAACTTCAGTTCAGAGCTTCATTTGCCAGATATCATTTTCTCATTTGTGTAATGTGTGACAAGCACGATGATAGTCTATGCCCATGAAATTTAAGAAAATATCTATCACGAAAAGATCAAACAACAGGGAATCAAACCCAGACACCTTCGACGTGGTTTTGCTTTATAGGAGCTGCTGACGCCAGGGAAGACAATGACAGATTGATGACGAATAAAAAAAACATCGTCATCCATTTAAATAACTCTGGCAGGTCGTCGTATCGTCATCAACGAAAAAATGCACGACTAACTTCAATCCAAAATCGTCAACGAGCACATTTTTCTTCATTCCGTTTCGCTACCTTTACTAATTGGTGGTTCATGAAAGACGTATCTTTTTAGGGGGGAGGGGGGGAGGTGTGCTTCACGAATTTGTGACGATGTGTGACGAGGAGGAGGGAGGGGTCCTAGCTAGTGGACGTAGCTTTTCGAATCACGTCGATAAAATGAGAGGCGTTGAAAAAAATGACGTACAATTATTTCTTATAAAATTTATTTTTTCTTTGTTTGACTTATAAAGTTGAGTTATATTATGAGGATTAGCTTCAAAACATTCATATGTAGTGCAATCAAACAGATTTTTTTAATTCTTAAAATAATGATGTGAACATTATAGTCATTGGGGATTTTTTTTTATTTCCGTACAAAGTGGGTCGAAGGGTCTCAGATTTTCATGAAACTTTTTCCACAGGCAGGGCTCACCAATATATGAATAAAAAAATTTGAGAAAAAATCAGGGTCGCTTATTTTCCCGGAAAACTCAGTTGGAATTTTTTTGTTTTCCTCTGACACTACTTATTTTTAAAAATCATAACTCAAGAACAAAGCATCGTAGAAACAAAGTTTTTTTTTATGAAAATGAAAGCAAATTTTCTCAGGAAAAGCAAATTTTCTCACAAAATTTTCCACCGTTGAGAAAATTCGTAAAGAAAAGCCGGAAAAACTATGCTCCAACTCGTGGAAAATTTAAAAAAAATATTTTTGAGAAGATAATTTCATAAGCTCGTTGAAATTTTTGAAATGTACTTTTTTTTCGTTTTTGAGTTTGGCCATAACTTTGTAAAAAATGTGCAAATGTGCCATTTTGAGCCTTTTCTTTGAAAAATCATAACTCAAGAAAGAAGCATCGTAGAAACAAAGTTTTTTTTTATGAAAATGAAAGCAAATCCCCATGTCTTATTAAATAAATTTATAAATAAACAAATTTCCGAACACCGAATAATTAAAAAACAATTCTCTAATATAACGAAATTTCTTATCAACATATTATAAAATCTATTGTACCCTAATTCGTTACTGTTAGCTTTATCAATCCATTCGAAGATTTTTCCATTTTTTTATGTTTTCAACTGTAAACTTGTTTTTTACGGTAACACCAGCAAAAGTAATACAATTTAGCCAACAACTCGAACAGGAAAAAGCATGTTTAAAACTGTTTTCTAAATTATTTTTGAGCGCTACTGCAAATCAACTTTTATTCGTTAGATTATCCTTACGTTTCAGTCAGTAATTAATATCAACCTTTGTATTGAACTTCTGAATTCTATTTTTTGTTTTAACCCGATTGCTGAGGAAAACAAATAAAAAAAATGATAGGGGGTGGGGGTTTGCTTGATATGCTACGTATATTACAAGGGGGGTATCAGCATTTGTGACGAAATGCTACGAGGGGGTGTAAAAAATCAGTGAAAAAATGCTGTCCCTTACAAGAAGAAGGCGTTTATTGTATATTCGCTTGCTACGCATAAAACGAGGAATGCCTACACATAATTGCTTGTATTGGCAAGTGAACCCACTCTCCTCATGGCTTTTCAATAGCTTTGTTGGTAAGCGCGTGAAGACGGCGATTCAGCGATCGTTTATTCGATTCCAGACGTGTTTTGTTTTTTGTTTATCTTTATTTATTTTTTTCAAAAAATGCTCATAATCTGTCGAAGACACGATTCATATATTTAGTCGGCTCAGTGCACCGGAACGAAAATCCACCCATAACGAAGGAAGCTTGTTCGTTCATGACGTCGATCCTACACGCTGTGAACTAGACTATCGAAAAGCATATACATTTTGCCTTATGAAAGGTGGAACGGTTATTGCAATACGAACGCTTTATGTATCGTTTTAGCATCAAACCACATTAAGGCGTCGATAGGCACGTGGTGTACGCACGGGCCTAACGATCGCAAGGTCCTTCGATTCCAGTTTGCCGCGAAAACAATTTTTTGTTTTCAAAGTTTGGTTTCATAAGGCAAAGCTATGAATTTCAACCCGATTTATTGTGGCGAAAGTGGTTCCTATGAATATCGATAGTCCATTTGCCTGAGTGTATGTGATCAGATCTCTGTGGCAAATCGTCATCCGACGCTGGTTGAGTGACGATGACGATTCTTCTTCTAGTTTCGTCGCCAAGTTTTTCCATTTGACGGCGACGATTGTCTACCCTGGCTACCCTAACACTAGGCTAAAGAATATATTCCTGATTCAGGAATCCTTCTAGAAACTTTATCAGGGCATATTCCACTGATATGACTATCCAGAGATTCTTCTTTGAACTTTATCACAAATTTATCTAGAAATTTCTTCAAGAACTTCACTTGATGTTTCCCCTGAAACTTCTCCACGCAATTGTTCAAATTATCCTCAGTTTTTTTTTTCAGGAATTCATTATTCTTTTCAAGAATATTTTAATCTTTAAAGTAGTTGCTCTATAAATAAGTCCTTATCTTCGTTCAATTATTGTTCAAAAACTTCACCTTGGCGTTCATTGGCAATTACTTCGAAAGTATTTGCAAAAAAATTTCAGGGTGTCGATCCATCCGGGAAATCCGGGAAAAGCGGGCAAAACCCAGAAATTTCAAATGACCGAGAAAAATACGGGAAATAACCGGAAAATAGTAGAACACACCGGGAAAAGGCACTATGGACGAAACTAGAAAATTTTACAATGCAGCCTGACATCTCGCACTTTGCGACATGACTATACTGCCCATAAAAGCATAACTGTCCTATATGGGGTTTTGAATCAACGCCTTTTTAATTGTAACATTCATTTTTAGATATACAATTACAAATTACTACGCACGTAAAATTAACACACTAAGTTTCAAAATGTTGTGAAAAAATATGAGGTCAGTGTAATCCCATTTTTTTTTTGTTTTAACAAGGGGGAAATCTGCAAACAGATCCCCTGAGAAGAAAACTCAGGGAATGCGGGGATGATGCACCAACGACGACCCGCTAAAACCAGCCTATGCACTGTGCTTGAGCAATTCTGGGAGAATTTGATTAAAGGCAGAGATATAATGGATTTTTGATTGACGGAAAACAATTTTCAAATTAATTTAATTTTGCCGCTAACAAGTTTGCTTGTGTTAGTGTACGTGTAGTACCAGTTTTGCATTAGTATCAATGTGGACGTGAGAACATAGCCTAAAACGAAGCAAAAAAAAAACAGACAGTGTTTAATGCTAATTATGTTTGTAACAAACAAACATATGATCAAATGAATTAGATTTCTAACACTATTGTAATGATGTCAGACTCTTTATTTTAAAATATGGAGGATTTAAAGGATGGATCCTTTAAATACAAAAAAATAACAAAAATTTATAATATAACCATGCTTTGTACATTGTCAACCTTTGATTGTTCAAGAAACATCCAGAATCATTCCAGCATACCTTTTTATCGACGATCGATTCATTAGCTTACCATAAAAAATCACTTCAATAAATTATTGATTTCAACAAATTCGAACGCGAATTCCCGAATCCGTTCTAATTAACTCACCGCCGACAGGCGAACTAAGTAAGGTGTCTACAAATCGACTTAAGAATGGCTTCCCTTTTATCGGCTCTACTGCAATTAAATAATGAAAGCCAAAGAAACAGGTTCGCGACCCATGGCGTGGATAGGATTTATGCTAATTAAACAGAATACGAACGAAATATAAATTCCACGAGAACAAAAAGACAAATTTACTCAATTTCGGAAACAAAGCACCCAAATCGACAGTTGGACTGGTACAGTTCTTTTCCGATAGATATTGAGATATTTGAATAATTTATGACCGAACATTAACATGGTTGCCAGCTGCTGACGTAATAATAGCTTCCAGAATAGATTTCCAATTAACCTTCTCCATGTTAGAACCGAGAGCAAAAGTATCTTTAGACAGCCGATCGTTCCTGGTCGCAGATCGGCTTCTACATATGGCCAACGATAGATAGAGAGACTCTGGTCACAAAAATATGGCATTATTAAATTGACCCATAACTCACATATCAGAAAACTTCCTCCTTTTATGGACCCGTACGTATCTACAGTATTGGACAATATATTTAAAACTTTTTCGATTTTCTATATAAAATGGTCAACTTGGACCATTCAAATCGGTACATAAATAACTAAGATCTAGCCAATCAAAGTTGATCAATTTGTATGAAAATTCAAAAAAGTTGCAAATTTGTTGTCCAATACTGCACTTCTGTCTGCGCGGTTTACCACACCCAGAAACCACACCAGAGACAAGAGAACGGAGACGCCGCGCGTGCGATTCTAAACCGGCTAAATACAGCGCAGGTTATCATCCAAATTGTCCGCGCAAGCAAACTCGACCTGCCGAATTGATGCATTTTAAATCAGCGGCCGTAAACCAATCTTCGGCAGGTTTCCATGGCTGTGCGGTTTCTCAACTGGGCGCTGGGTGTTTGTTCGGGGTTTAAAATCATAATTCGGAGGTGACTTGGTATCAAATATCAGAACGAGTTCCTTGTATGAAAAATATGTTTTGGTACCATAACAATCATAGCAGGGAGACGAATCCTATTCCCGGCAGTTAGGATTCACTTCGGCACTACTGGGGTCATATTTCAGCTTCCTGCTAAGCTTTTGCTTAGGTTTCTGCTTAACTTTTGCTTAGCTTTCTGCTGAACTTTTGCTTAGCTTTCTGCTGAACTTTTGCTTAGCTTTCTGCTAAGCTTTTGCTTAGCTTTCTGTTAAGCTTTTGCTTAGCTTATTGTTAAGCTTTTGCTTAGCTTTCTTCTAAGCTTTTGCTTAGCTTTCTGCTAAGCTTTTGTTTAGCTTTCTGCTAAGCTCTTTCTTAGCTTCCTTCTAAGCTCTTGCTTAGCTTCCTGCTCGAATTTTGTTAGAAAAACCGTTTTTTCTCCATTAGCGCGTAGGAAGAGGGGGGGGGGGGGGGGGTCAGGGGGCCTGGCCCCCTCTAGAATCACCCAGCCCCCCCCCCCCCCCAGAATTTTCGATGGTAATAAAAATAAAAATTTGAAAAAATATAACAATTTAGCATGAAGCAGAATTTTCTGAATTTTTACGTTATTTTATGTTGTACAACTATAGTGAGAAAACCTCGCTTGTCTTACACAACATCAGCGTGGTAGTTCTGACTTCGGTGAATCGTACGAAAACCGAAAGCTTAACCGTCCGGCTGTCGATTGAATGGCTACTGTTAGAACTAGCTTCTTGTGATATGCGGTAAGTGCAATTTTTCGACATCTTTGTTGCAAACAAAACCGTGGTACAAAAAGCGTTGATATCCTGGAAATTTGATTCCCAAAATTCGTCTTTTTTTGAATAATGCTATTTCAGCATAAAGCAGAACACTCACTGCATTCTCATGTGTTTGAAGGAATCCCTTCTCGAGGTGTCCGGTGATGAAGATTTCCCTTAAAAGAATTCATTAAAGAAATCCATAAATTAACTATAACTCGTACAGTGTCCGAAAACAAATAATTGAAAAACTAGACGAAATTACTAAAGGAATTTCTCAGACAATACAAAGCGGGGAATTTTGTCATAAAATTAGGCTTAACTCTCAAGACTTTCCGGCATGGCCAAGTTTTCTTCAGATGAATAACAGAAACTTAACCTGGTATGAAAAAAAATGTAACAAAACCGACCATAGTGTTTTATTTCAATTTTCTCTTTGATTTTGATTCAAATTATCAATTACTTTTGCATTTATAAATTAATTACTTAAACAATATTTTTCCAGGACAACTTATTATTTCATAATTTTTTTGATTAATTTCCAAAACAAATTTTTCAAAAATTTTCGATGGTCTTTATTGAATTTTAGTATTAATAATCAAATTCTTCAAGGAATATTTAAGGGTGGCCTCAGACCTTTTTCAAATCTCTTGGAAATTAGTCAAATACAATTGTGGGGCTTGTTCATACTTTCATCGCAACTTCCTCCTGGTTGACATCCATTCCTTCTATGTATACTTTTTAGTAGCAATTGATTCATGAAAATTTCCCCGGGTTTTACCTAAAAAATGTTAATTATTTTTCAAAAGTTCAGTTTTTCCTCGCAATTTTTTCAAGAAAGCATTGATTCTGTTTAATCTAACACTGAGATAATTTGCTAAAAGTTCTATTAGAAATTCTTCTGTAAATTTCTTTATATCATTTTACAAAAAATGTATTACAAATTCTTTCGCGAAGTTCATCAAAAGTCCTTAGGAAATATTTTCAAAAAACTGCACGAATTGCGTCAAACATTCTTCTTTGTTTTTTTTTTTTCTAGAAATTTTGCTTTCAATCCCCGGATTATCCAAGAATTATAAAGAAAATTGTTGTTGTCTCTTGCCTCCGAATTTTCAGAGGAAATTTGTTAACCACCCCCCCCCCTCCCCCTAAAAAATTTTGCTTCCAAAATTTGCATTGCAGTAAACGAATCTTTAGAGAAACACGTAGCAAAATAACTGGGAAGAGGGAAGAGATATATTAAGATATTCTTGAAGATTTTTTTCTTGATCTTCCTTAAAATACTTCTTTACAAATAATTTTACCAATTATTGACAGAATCCATATTCTTTGTTTGAATGTTTGTGCGATACGAGAGTGGATTCTCGAGAACCAAAAGTCAAGGAAGGATAGATTTCAAGGATTATTTCTAAAGAAGATTTTGATGTACCTTATTGAGAAATTTGTTTTATTCGTAAATTAATTATAGAGGTCTTAAGATTATAAATTAACTTTTATTGTGTCATTGCCCATCTATTGTTCTACCTGCTTCAACATTTTGTGGTTAACCCTTCCTTCGCATGACGTTTTGATGAACTTCGTACAAAAATCTTTCCATACGCCAAAAAGCAACTTTTTAAAGAATCTAAATATAAGGTGAATCATAAGTTTTGAAAGATTGCAGTATTTTTATACGTATAATTCATGATTCCTTAAAGTCCATCAGGAGATCCTCATCAAATTTTAAAAGTAATGCAAAAGTTTCCCCTTATATTTCAATTCATTAAAATCTTAAATTAAGAATTTTACCACAATACATCTTCGGTAATGTTTAAAAAAAAACACCTGTAATATTTTTGCGATAATTCGTTAATCGCTTATAGACAATTCACCATAGTATCATGAAACTTCTGAGTTCATGCAAAATATTATTATATTAAATATTTTAGTTACAAATACTTTCAGTAAAAATTCCATCCGTTTTAACAATAATCATTTTCTATTATAAAAGATGTAGAAAAAAACAAACAATAATTTTTGTAGTGCAGCTTTTCTGTGAGGTAGATTGTCAACAAGTTTCAGAAACTCAACGATTTTAAATTCTTGAATTTTACGACAAGAATGTAGTAAATTTTCCAAATAACATTTAAGCTGCAATTATTAAAAAAATACCAAGAAAGTTCTTTTGAACCTTTTTTGTATTTGTTTTTTTAGAAATCTGGTATGAAGTGATTCGTAGAGGATTTTGTAAAACAATCCCTTAAAAATATTGAGATATTCCGGGACTAGTTTTTGAACCAAAAAAACTGGAGAGTGGATACACTTTTAAATGTTATTTATGGAAGAATCCAGAGATTACCATTCCGAAAAAAATGAAGTTATTTCTAGAACCAAAAATAATACTTGATGGAATTTTAGGAGAAATTTTTTGAGAAGTTGAGAAAAAAATGCTAAATTCTAATAAATCTTATGCAAAATTTCTTCAAAAAATTCCCAAAAGAATCGTTTGCTCATGAAATTCTTGTGGAATATTACAGTATTATATCTTTACAGTAACACTAGGAAGAGTCAATCAATTTTTTTAGCAGGAAGTCTGGATAATTTATGCTGCGATTTCGTGTGAAAAAACTTTAGGAAGAACTTCAAAAGCAAAGTTGGAAAAACTGTTGGTAAACTCTCTCAAGAATTCGTAGAATGAATAATTGCTTAGTGATCTTGAAGACATTTTTGGTGAGAAACCTAGAATTTTGGGTACTATATTTTGAAGAAATCCTCAGTTATTCCTAAAAATTGTAAACAAATTATAAATGAACAGTAGATTGGATTACCTTTTTCCTTTTACTTCCGCCCTAAATGCTTATCTTTGTCAGATATGCGTATTTCGACTACCACTTTCAGTCTTCTTCAGTGTCAGTTACTCGTATTAATAAGGGATACGAGTAATTGACACAGAAGAAGACTGCAAGTGGTAGCCGAAATAGGCGTATCTGTCAAAGATAAGCAATTAGGGTGGAAATAAAAGGTACAAGATACTCCAATCTACTTTTAAGTTTCTCTATTGAGATTCTGCTCAGAGGATTCGAATACATTAAAAATAGTTAATAATGAACACTTTATACTAACAATTGCAATTTATATATAATTAGTACGTAGGAGACCTTTCAGGAGAAATGATTAAAAGAATCTCTAATGCATTCTCTGGCAGAATTCTTCAAGAACTTTTTTAAGCAATTCGATAGAGATTGTTCGAGAAATTTTCTGCTGAGATCAAAAAATCTGGAAATGTTTTTCCTTGGTATTTCCAGGACGAACTCAGTGAAAACTGGTAAGGGATTTCTTGGAGAAAGTACTGAAAAGTACGAAAATAATTCATGGAGAAATTTCCGTAGGAATTATCAAAGGAATCTCATCAAAGCACATAATTGAATACCTGAAAAGTTCGTGGAAGAATCACAAAAGACATATCTGGTGAGTTTTTTTTTTTTGCTAGAATTCTTGAAGGATTTTTGACTGGATTACAAAAAGCATGAAGCATATTTGTAGCGAAAATTGCTGATACAAATATAACAATAAGAAATAAAAAAAATCAATACAAATCTGTGAAAACTATGAAATTTGTGAAAATCGTGATTATTGTGACCGACATTACATCTGTAAAACAAATATTTGCTAGCCCCCCCCCCCCCTAGGCCCCCTCCAGAAAAAAAATCCTAGCTACGCCAATGATTCCATCAGAAAGTTGAGAAAAAACTGAGTAAGATACGCTACAAAACTAGGTGAGCAATGATATTTACCCTATGAAATGAACGATTTTCTATATCTGCCGACGAGTGCATTCAATGAAAACATCATATTTTGTACAACAAAGAAACATTTTTCCAATCGTTGGTGTTTTATTCGAGTCAAGCGAAGAATAAAAGTATCAATTTAAGTAAAAAAATCTGGATTTGGCCGCCATTTTGATTTAAAGTAGTAGAATGACAACTACCGAAAAGCTAAACATTACATATAATTTGCAATTGTATTGTAATGTTTAGCTTTTCGGTAGTTGTTAAACTTCCACTCGGCTGGTTGGCCGTAAACCACGATTCATAATTAAAAACAAGTAGTAGAATGAGTTTTTCAACATGTTGAATTTTGAGGCCTTCACTAAAACAGATTATGTATACTCTCATTCTTCTTTTCTAACGCGTTGTTTTCATAACAGAATGATTCTTCGAATAGCTATGAATTCAGGAATAATGAATACATAAATTCAATTAATGAAAACCATCTAAAACCATTGATTGAAATAAACACTTTTTTAACCATATGCATTGTTGTTCAGTGAATGAAGTTTATAGATTGTGCGTTGGGACATAATGAAGTCTTGTTATGATATATGTTGTTTTAATGTTTAACATTTATTTATAGATGAAATCTTAAGTTTTTGAGCTAAAAAGTTCTCTGATTTTTTGTGCCATAGTATCTGCTGCCCAACATACATGTGAAAAATAGCTCTTAGACGATGGTCAATAAACAAAAAATAGCTAAATTGAACAGCAGATGGCGAAAAAACGGTTTTTCTAACAAAATTCGAGATTTGCTTGGTCTCAGATGAAATGAATATCGTTCATGCCATCTGACCGAACGGGTCATTTGGCCGAATGCCGTTTGGCCGAAATACGAACAAAAAATAATCCAACTGCTTCAACACTGATGTGTAGGATTCTGTAGAGTGGCCCATAATTGTGATAGGATAGATCGTCATTTTTGTTGAGAATGAAAAATATCGATTTGTTAATTCAGGACAAAGTTGTGAACTTCACACTGTTTCAAGACTCTAAGCTGATGATTGGTTCGTTTCTGGGTTATCAACGGTGTGCTGAAGTTTAAGATGATTTTCAATTATTTCATCCGAAATTTTTCCTTCTCTTAGAAATAGGCTATTCCTTCGAGTTCTACTGGTTTCATTACTATTGGTAAGAATTTGGTTACATTTTGAATGGGAATTATACCTTCTTTAAATCATCGGCAGTTCTTTGTAGTTATATTGTTCGTTTAGTTGAGGAATAGATTCTCGTGCACATTTTCAACGTGGAAAAATAAATACTCACACGTCAGTTTATATGGCACTTTCATAGAAGCACGCATCTTGCATTCAATGTACAATCCAACATAATGCGTTACATGTGCGTTACTTGTTGGTTTTGTTAGCTACGACGCCATCCAATATATGGCAAACATGGTGGGAGAATATTTCGGTGTGGCAAAATTATTTAGGTGTGAGTCTATTAGAGGGCAAAATGCCCAATACTGATCTAACGATTGTTTGCAATACATTTGCTGATGTTTTCATAGAAGTGTTTTTATTCTTTTGACAAAAGGCTGTTCTTTCAAAAGCAACATATTGCTCATAATTATTGGCAATAATTTAGGGATTTTATCTTCTTTATATCATCGGCAGTTCTTCGTAGTTGTACTAATATAATGGTTATTTGCATTACCCTTGCTTATATTTTCATATGAGATTTTTCCTTCTTTTTACCAAAGGCTGTTCTTTCATACTTTTTGGAATTAAGGCATTAAGAACGTATTATAAACTTTCACAGAGACTTATTCAAAACAGCACAAGGATTGTTAGAGATGCTACTCTTCCAAATTAAGATTGCAACGTGTGAACTGAACCCTGCACCGTTGTTTGCGTGAAGCCGTAAATCAAGTGACTCGGTACACTCACGTCAAAGAAGCTAACTGTTTCTCCGTTTGCAAAAGAATTAGCCTATATTTCGTGTTTGAATAAGCTGCATGTTAATTTGATTGCTAGTACTATGAAATAATTTTCTAAGTACGATTTTTGGGGAATCTAAGCAAGCCGATCCTGAAGTCGTAAACCGTTTAAGTCACTGTCAAAAGTTGATTACAAACGCAATGAGAAAAACCTCAACTGGCAGCTTTTCCGGGTAGTAGAGAAGTATTTAGTTGCTTACATTAAGGATGTTCTTCTTTCAGCTCTGACTGTTGCTTGGACTCATTATGACGATTTATTCTTTTTCAAAAATAAGCTGTTCTTTGAAATTCATTTCAATTACATGCTAACTGTTACAGTTCCCTATTGTTTTAATTTTCGGCTAAACGGCATTCGCCCAAATGACCCTTTCGGCCAAATGGCGTTCGGCCAAACGGCATTCGGCCAAACGGCGTTCGGCCAAATGACCCGTATGAATGGGTCGAAAATTGGAGCTTTTCCCCTAGCATCTTCAGCAGTTTAACGGATTCCCAGCAAGGGAAACCAGGAGTTCTCAAAGCGTTCACAATTATTACCCGTTGACCCTTCCATGGGGCTCTGTAGGGGTGGAAAATTAACGAATCTCGAACAAATTGAAAAGCATTACATCCACAAATTTTCACACGAGCGAACCGCCCGATCACCCAGAAATGTGCAAGTTGCAGGACGGTCCGTTCTCCATAATCCCATCCCAAAAAAAAATCCTATTAGCGAACCCCAGCTGGATTCGACCCGGTACCGGTTGGGTGTCATAAAATGTCGTAAAATGTTTATCATCATAAACCGTACTTTGAATCCGCAAAACAAACGTTATACAACCCCCCCCCAGTCGTGTATTGATCGGTTCCGATTAGATGATCATGAGAAAACAACGGACCAAACACGATACCGCCCGGTCATTATTGTCGCGAAAGGTAGAAAATCTCCAAAAGATCAAGCCCCACGAACTTCGACAGGATTAAACGACCATGCAATCAACCGGTTTTTGAGCGTTTGCAGAAGCATAACTCACGTACATTATTATACCAACCTGTGGATGGAGGTTTTCGTCTCGAATGCAAATGACACCTGCTGTTGGCCAATATTAGGGGAGGGGGAAACGATGACTTGCTTTCTGGAAGCCCGAAGCTAATTGGTACTGATTCTCCCCTTTCTCTTCCTTCCTAGGTCCTGGTGATCGTGTGTGGCTTTCTGGGGATTACGTATGCCGCGAAGATCAAGATCCCCACGAAGAACCGGAACGATGATCTCTTCTCGGAAGACGAGTTTACCTTCCCGGTGGAGGATAATAAGGATCCCACCAACTTCACCGGCGACGTCATGAAGGCCGGGATTCTGATGGCCGAAATCAAGAACCAGGGCAAGGGCAAGTTCAAATATGCGTGAGTATTTTACCCATAGATGGGTCAATCTACCAAGTGTCTACAGCACGTGTAATCGACCATCACCGATTTTGACCAAATTTTGGTCAAATGTTCATTCACTTGGAATACGTGAAAAACCCATGGGATCACCCCTTATGGTTTTAAATTTGACAAAAATCCATAACTACTTAAATTTATATCTTCGAAACGACAGTCAGGTCTCCTACTACACGTTGCCACTCACTTTCTTCCCGCCCCAATTAATCAACATTTTTTAATGGTATGGGACTGAATTTTCGTTTGTTTTATTTGAATTCAAAGATGGCCGACTTGAGCCCCTACGCATGATTCGCTGCAACTTCCAGCGGGAAGAAAACCTTTACTGCGGGCCGTGTTTACAAAAAATGAACAATTTCGCTGCAACTTCATCCACTCAATGTGCATCCGGTGAACATTCATTCACTAGATGTTGGTCCGGATGTAATTTTATGTAAACACGGCCCGCATTTACAGCGGAAAAGAAAAAGAATGGCGACAATAAAAGAAGACCGTGGATAAGTCCATTGGAGAAACAGTTTTTGTACAAACTTGATCTTTTCAATTTAAACTGAGCAACACAACGTGAATTGTGTTCAGGATTGCGTCATCTAGTCGAGCTTTACGAGAATGGAGTTCAAGATTTTATAAGAAACCATCTCAGAATTTTGCAAGAATTCCGCATAGGATTATGCCCCTGAAAGTCTTCCATGATTTTGACAGAATCATGCCCTGATTACTGTGAATGCTGCTCAAAATTTTCCAAGAATCTTGTCTAGGATTAAATGAGAATCATTAGCAAGATTCTTTGACATAGTATTCTGTCGGAATCTTTCCTAAGATTTATTTCGTGACCTTGTTCTGGAATTTGCGAAGTTTCTGTCCAGGATTAATATATGAATCTTTCTTAGAATTCTATCAGAATCCTACCTAGAAGTATGTGAATGCATGCCTTGCCTACCTACCTAGAAGAACGTGCATACCAAGAATTAGCTCTCAGATCTATGTCAAGATGCTTCAAAATTTGTGAGAATCCTGCCCAAGGTTCCCATACAATTGATGTCAATGGTTCTGTGTGAATCCTGTGGAAGATTTTTCTTATTTTTTAAATAATACTGCTCAACATTTTGTTCAAATTTCTCTCAGAACTACCCAAGTAACCATAAGCACTAATAATAAGCCCTTAATCAGCATCATAGATGCGTACATGCATTATAATAGCACCACAAATGCTTACACACCTTATAACAGCACTTCCGCTGCCTAGAAACCCTATTACAGCATCATTAATGCTTCTAAGCCTGATGCATACAGGCATTAAATAAGCACTATATTGGCTTTATATTCGAATACAGGGCATGTTTAAATGCCATCCAGTGTTTTGACAGATATACCACGTGCTTTGTGTTTGCATATAGTGGTAAGAGGGAGTCAAACATAAATCTTCTCACTACTACAATTGCAGGTTTTATGACGGGGAAAAGTGATGGTTTAAATTGGTCATTTTTCTTTCCAATACTATTCATCTTATGTGGCCGTAGGAGCAAAGGAGCAGGACAACAACTCAACAATACGGGTGTCGCAGGTTCGAGACGCAAAATGAGGAATTTCATCATCATAAAACGAGTACCAAATGTGGCAATTGCAAGTCCTCAAAAGGATGAAAACTACCAAAATGAATATGTCTAATACGGAGAAGTACTATCTGTATCATTTAATTACATTTTTTGCATACTATTAGAGGTTTCCGTTTTCATTCATTCATTTATTTACCTAGTGTACCAGTTGCTTGGCCGCATACGCGAAAGCTCTCTGGCTGCGTACGCGAAAGCACAAAATATTCGCCCTAAAAACCTGGCGAAAACAACTGACGTTTCTCACGTGGTCTTATATCAGCATTAGTGGTGCCGAGAAGCACGGTTATATCTTGGCACTATAATGGCACGCTATTTCGCCTTTTCTGGCATTATAATAGCATTAAATGCGTATATAAAACTGACATGCATCAAATGATTACCCTATATGCGCATATAATGCTGTTGCCGTGTCGCATTATCGTGCTTACTGGTTACTTGGGTATGGGCAACTTATGCTCAGGATTTTGAGATACCCAAGTAACCATAAGCACTAATAATAAGCCCTTAATCAGCATCATAGATGCGTACATGCATTATAATAGCACCACAAATGCTTACACACCTTATAACAGCACTTCCGCTGCCTAGAAACCCTATTACAGCATCATTAATGCTTCTAAGCCTGATGCATACAGGCATTAAATAAGCACTATATTGGCTTTATATTCGAATACAGGGCATGTTTAAATGCCATCCAGTGTTTTGACAGATATACCACGTGCTTTGTGTTTGCATATAGTGGTAAGAGGGAGTCAAACATAAATCTTCTCACTACTACAATTGCAGGTTTTATGACGGGGAAAAGTGATGGTTTAAATTGGTCATTTTTCTTTCCAATACTATTCATCTTATGTGGCCGTAGGAGCAAAGGAGCAGGACAACAACTCAACAATACGGGTGTCGCAGGTTCGAGACGCAAAATGAGGAATTTCATCATCATAAAACGAGTACCAAATGTGGCAATTGCAAGTCCTCAAAAGGATGAAAACTACCAAAATGAATATGTCTAATACGGAGAAGTACTATCTGTATCATTTAATTACATTTTTTGCATACTATTAGAGGTTTCCGTTTTCATTCATTCATTTATTTACCTAGTGTACCAGTTGCTTGGCCGCATACGCGAAAGCTCTCTGGCTGCGTACGCGAAAGCACAAAATATTCGCCCTAAAAACCTGGCGAAAACAACTGACGTTTCTCACGTGGTCTTATATCAGCATTAGTGGTGCCGAGAAGCACGGTTATATCTTGGCACTATAATGGCACGCTATTTCGCCTTTTCTGGCATTATAATAGCATTAAATGCGTATATAAAACTGACATGCATCAAATGATTACCCTATATGCGCATATAATGCTGTTGCCGTGTCGCATTATCGTGCTTACTGGTTACTTGGGTAATGCAGCCTGCTATTCTAGCGTTGTATCTGAAATGATCGATTTCTCTTCATCGATATTCTCTTTCGCAAATAACTTGACCAGTCGAACGGTTTCGACAATTCTAGCGTAACATTTGAAAAGGGCCTAACTACAAAATGTAAACAAACTTGATTATTCATTATTCGTATCATTTTTTACGTAAATTACTCCTACATACTCTTATGGGCATGCAAAATGCATTATTAATGGTAATTTTATTCAAATTTAAAAGGGGCTATCTGAAAATGATAAAACTAAGAGGGCCTAACTGGTCATAAAAGGGCCTAATTGAAAGTTTCCATCAAAATCAGATTGGCCCTTCCGTGCATTTTTAATTTTCCTCCATATTTTTCAATATTTAGCCATTGTATAGTGTTTTTCTCACATAATGGAACCTAGTGAAATATTTGAAAAGGGTCTATCAGCATAATGTAAAAATTGAGACTAACTGGTTTGCAGACTCGTAAAAGGGCCTATCTGCCGATGATGTTTGAATTCAACCATTTTCACGAGTTGTTTTGTTATTTTAGATTTAAAACGTTATGGGCCTCCTAGTAGACTATTATGAGTGTCGAACACAAGTATAAAACTAGTAAATAGGAGAAAGGGTTTGAAATATGAACAATCAATATAGTACTGAATCTTCAATAAAGAATTTTCAATATTCAATGTTGATTTTCTCACATAATCGATTGATTTTGTTCTAAAACTTTGAAAATCTATTCAATAATCAATAAAATTAGCAAATTCAAAAAGGGCCTAACTGGTTTGAAAATTCGTAAAAGGGCCTATCTGCGAATGATGTTTAAATTGAACTATTTTTACAAGTTGTTGTGCGATTTGAAATTCAAATCGTTGTGAGCCACGTAATAGACCATTATAAGTGTTGAACACAAGGGGTTATCCGAAAATGACGTCCATCAATTGGGGCCTCCTCCAATGGGGGGATGTACGAAAATGTGACAGTGCATGGATTGGGTATTGGAAAAAGCGTGACAGAGGGGGTAGAAGGGTTCTAGAAATCCCGAAAAACGATGCACGTCATTTTTGGATCTTCCCCAAGTATGAAACTAGTCAAAAGCGAATGGATTTGAAATAGGAATAATCAATGTGGTACTGAATCTTCAACCGAAAATTTCCAATATTTAGCTATTATATAGTGTTTTTTCACATAATCGCTAAATTTTGTTCAAGGTTTATGCAAACCAATTCAAAAATCAATAAAATTAACAAATTATAAAAGGGCCTAACTGAAACCATGTTCAATCAAAGGGCCTAACTGAAAGGGCCTAACTGGTTTGAAGATTCATAAAAGGGCCTATCTGCCGATGATGTTTGAATTCAACAATTTTTACGAGTTGTTGTGTTATTTGAGATTAGAAACATAATGGGCCACGCAACAGACTTTAATGGGTGTCGAACACAGGTATGAAACTAGTAAAAATGCGAATGGGTTCAAAATAGGAATTATAAATATGGTACGGAATCTTCAATTGAGAATTTCTCAATGTTTACGTTTTGCAGATAGGCTCTTTTCAAATGTTACGCTAGAATTGGTTTTATTTTATAAATAAAATGGCCAAAACTATCAATAATGTTGAGTTTCTTATACTTGTTTTAATTGAATAATCGATTTTAATTGTACTAAAAAATTGCTTTGACTTTTATGTCGTCAATTTGACTAGAATAAAACTGTCCAACTTTTAACCCGTATAGGCCTGAGTAAAAGCAAAAATGACAATCATTTTAATTTGCCTAAATCATTAAGATCTGATATTCAACATTATAAATGAAGAGTTTTGCACCATTTAAAGTATACCGGATGTGGCCATTCGGCGGAAATGCCCGGAAGTACCGACTATAGATTAGTTGTATACTAAACCGTTTCACTTCTCGAAAAGTAGAAATCAAACATAATGGTGCAGTAAAATGCGTTCCCATAAGCTTGGCACATATGTTCAGATACAAATTGACCATTTTATCGTAAGTATGAGGCGTCCCGGGACCCGAAAATTGTCATTTGTATGATCAATCAAATGCAAAACTCATAGTTATACAATTCAATCGTTTCTCAAAAGGTTTACACTGATTCTATTTGTCTTAGTCAAATAGTGGCCACATTATAGCCGATTCCGGAAATTATCTGTGACTTGAAATTAGTCTACCTCCAGGGGCACAAACGCATAGTACCCTTATCACCCGTCATGACCCAGTGACCCACCGGAATAACTCTGGCTACAGGAATATTTCCGCGTCCCTCTGTCCAGTTCTAGAAACTCGATATGTGTGCCAGTATACTGACAAAAAAGGATATGAATCCATTAACGATCAACGCTCCGTCATCGTAACCATCGTCATTATCGAAACTTCAAAAGCAGTTTTTCTGTTCAAAACTAAAAATTATTCGATGAAAATGTGTTCACTGTGTTTCAGTTGGAGAATAGAATACAGTGAACACATTTTCCTGCAAATTTTCTTGATTTCGAACGAAAAAACTGCTTTTGAAAATTCCGAATTCAATAATGGATCCTGCCCCCTTAAGAATTCGCTGAGTGGTGAGGGTTTTAGAATTTTTGCTTTCACCCAGGCCTAAACGGGTTAAGAAGCGCTAATGGCTGCCGCAAACACTCTCGCTTTCTGGTAGGGATCAGTCGATTGCAATATGTCCCTAATGTTATGCAGCATCTGAAAGCATATGGTTTAACACTTTTATCGCATATCAGGACCAAAAACATTTGGTTGAAGTTTTTCGTCCAATAGAATCAGGTGAAATTTAGCAGATAATAGGCTCATGGCACAGACAAACAGACGTAACAGCTAGAACAATAAGGTCCTAAAGCCCTGTCCCAATTTTAGTGCCAAACGCTTAAATTGAGGCCAAAAACACATGTTTACTCAATTTTTTAATGTTTTTCGTTTGTTTAAGTACAAAAAAGCGATGCGAGCGCCACGTGTGGCCCGTCGGCCAACTATCAAAATTAGCATTGGGCGCTATTATGCTGTGCGTTTAAAAGGCCGGCTCCAAAGACACGTTGGGAAATTTGTGCCATCGCCATTACCGAACATCCTTTTGGACTGAAAACTTGATCGTTTGGTCACCTCCAGCTGGGAGCAAAATTTTTTCGACGGCTTCTAGGTAATGTAAATTACCCTGACCCAACAACTAACAATCCATTAGATCTTAAAATTCATGCGCCTTGCGATCCATTAGGCTATCGACCGTTTTCGGCCTAACTTTCGATCCAGCTATCAGCCTAAAGGGATGTTTGGTTTTCCAGATTTGTGCTATTGAAAATTTGAGGTTTGGTTTCGATTCATCTTCACCTCAATTTTTCTTGATTGAACAAACTTATGAACATTTTGCAGTGAAATCGTTTGAACTCATGTCAAGCATGAATCTTCGGTAGTGTCTGTCTTCCGTAGCCATGGGGATTGTTGCTTCAAAATGCTAAAAATTTATGCAAATACAGGGCTCAATTTTTCACGAAAAACCTAATTCCATGAGCTCATGAACATAAGAAAAAGGAGCACCATTTTTGCATCGAATATAATCAATCGACAAATATTAATGTGAATTAAGACTCCCCTTCCCTTATTTGAACAATGGTATCCAACAACGGTACTATTCAATATTAGACCTTAGAGAATTTGATGACTTTCAACTTACAGATGTTTTTTTTTTTAAGAATCGTTAGAAAAAATCAATATTTGACGTATATTTTTCTGTTTTTCGTAGTAAACTATTTTTTTTTTTTTTCATTTTTATACACATTTTGATTAAACTCGATCAAATACCAACATAATATGTGTATTGAAACAAATTCGATGGCTTTTCTAATGATTTTTGTACGAAAATGGCAAATAAAAAAAGGGTGCAATAATTTTAGGGATGATAGAGGATCATGATAGATTATTTTCATTCATCTTAGGCAAAGATGTGCGTCTTAACCTACTTTACAATTCGTTCTTTTACATCAAACTGCTATCTCTTCTCGTTTTGTCGTAATTTTGATTTGAACACACAATGTTGCGTAATTAATTTTCATACAACAGGTCACAGGTTATTTGGTCCCACTGTGTGGCGAAAGTTGACGCGTTGTTTGCATCGCGTGCGCAGCACACTTGATCTCAATAGGGTCCTAAAGCCCTGTTCTAATTTTAGTGCCAAACGCTTGAGTTTAGGCCAAAAACACTCTCCATTTGAAGAAGCAAATCTCAAGTACCACTCAATATAGCGAAGTGAAAAATGTATAACTATAATTATATATATGTAGTGTACAACCCATTAAATTTTCAGTTCGGTTCACTAAAACTAGAGATTTGCTTCTGCAAAGTTTTGATGATAATTGTTAGAGTGAGACAAAAGATAGGGAAAATAACGCGGACTTCCGAGTCACCTTAACAGTAAAAAAAAACAAAAGTGGGTAGGTTCGATGGCACCGGAAAGCTGGAGTTATGACAATGGATTTCATTTTCGCCAAAATTCCAGGATGACTAATGTAAAATATGTCCTAAATTGAATTGCTTCGACAATTTTCAGGGTTTTTTTAGTGCCCTCTTTCATGGATTCCTTTGGTTACTCCATCAGAGACTTCTCAAGAAATTTTCAAGGTATTCCATTAAGAGTTCCACAAGAAACTCTTCCAAAAATTCTTCGTTTAGAAGTTCCATCGACTTTTATCAAGCGCTCATTTTATTCTCTCTCAGACTCTGCCACGAATTTCTCATAAGGTTTTTTTTCGAAAATGCTCTAAGAAACTCCCAAGTATTTTATTTAAGTATTCATGTAGAAATTTCTTCAGTGACTACACCAGGAATACCTTCAAGATCCCTTGAGCTAACCTAGCTTTCATCTAGGAATTCCAACTGAACAGCAGTGGAAGAATGCTGTTAAGTTATTCATAAAACCCTCAACGAATTTGTATCGTTTTTTTTTTTTGTACGGATCCTTCAAGAAATTTTACCGAGTTTTTTATGGAAACCTATTGAGACATTTTTATTTTATCTTCCAGTACCAATTTTTCCTTAGTATTTCAAGAAATTCATTTATTCAGGATTTTTGTTTGAAATGTTTCCAAGCAATAGTTTGAAATGTTTCCAGCACTAGCAAGAAGTCAATCCGATTTTTTTGTAAGATTTCATCAAGAGTTCAATGTGAATATTCTTTGAAAATTCTCTTTTAATTAAGGTTGGTTTGTCGTAGAAAAGAATAGTAATCACCTATCACGGTGCGTGAAAAATTACTTGTCAGAAATGGTCAAGGAAATAGTCTTTCTTTAATCACAGTACGTAGTTGAGAAGAAATGTCATTGATAGAAATTGTCTAATGGAACTCTCTGTAGATAATTTTTGTCCCATTAGAAAAAGATGTTTTACTCTTCGTAAGCAAAACAGCATACTTAGCTACACTTTTTAATTATACTAGAAATTCATTTAAAATTATAATCTGAGATTTTTACAGAACAGGTATTTTAAAAAATATAGTTTTTTTTAGATTTTGCTAGAAATATTACACCAATTCGTTCAAAGATTCGTTTCAAAACAATCTTTCATTTTTTACCCAAAAGGACAAGCTTGTGAATTCTGGAATGCTTACATTTTACTTTTTTTTCAGATATGATTGTAAAAAGCCACCTAAATGACTTCTGGAAAAAAAAAACCTGAAAATCATTTGATAAAAAAGATGATTTTTTTTCTTAATTCTGCATTTTCTTGGATACCATCATGAAATAACCCTTGTAGATAATACTGCGGAATTTCCTGGATGAAACTTTGAAGAATTTCTGAAAATTTTGTTTTTTAAGAGTTCTAGTAGATATCTTACACACTTAAATTATTTTACGGATTCCTGTGAAATCTCAACAGCTGAACAGTTCGGTGAAATGAATTAACGAAGTACGGTAAATTTTTACAGTATTCGGTAAAAAATCACCGTAATCCGTTAAATGCCGACGAAATATGGTGTTTTATTTCACCAAACTGTTGAGATTACGGTGAAATTCACCGTAGTGTGTTTAGTGTGTAGTATAGGCTTCTGGACGATTGCAATGACTTTTTTTTTAGAAAAATAGCTTAAAATGCATGGATGAATTTGTATCAAAAATTTCTTGAAGAAGGCATGAAAAAGTCTGCATGAACTGCAAAATAAATTACCGAAGTTATTCTTGGAAAATTCATGATTGAATAACTGAAGACATTTCTAATTTTAAAACTTATGTGTCATTGAACACGGATTTTGTTGATAACATCATGAGATGTTAAATCGCAAGTACAGTGAGAGGCAAAATAAAGTGCCCACCTTACCAGTTTTCGAATTTCTCTCATTGATTTGGTTCAAATTAAAGTTAACACACCTAAATCTTTTGTGATATTTTATTTTTGATGTTCTTTTAAAGTTGCACTTACGAAATTTTGATTAAAAAAAGAATTTTACTTAAAGAAAAAGAAAATCAATTTGTATTGAAAAAAAAGTAGTGACAAAAATAAGTGCCCACTTCCTTCTTGGCCCCAGAAAAGATGATTTAAGAAAAATAAAAAGCAATTTAATAGTTAATGTGTCCTCCTTTGGCCTTAAGGACTTGCTGGAGGCTCTTCGGCATGCTTTTCACCAGGTTTTGTAGGTGTTGTGGATCTAGTTCTTCCCAGGCGCGCTCCAAGGCTTCAAAATAATTATTTTTGTTGGTAACACCAGTTTTTTCAACCCTAGCATCGAGAATCGCCCACAAATTCTCGATGGGGTTGAGGTCTGGGCTTTGTGGAGGCCATTCCAGCGGTTTAATCCGACAAGACCGGAAGAAAGACTTGGTCTTCTTTCCAGTATGCTTCGGGTCGTTGTTCTAGAGAAATATGAATTTCTCTTCAAGGCCCGTCTGGATCAGCGAAACCTCCAGATTTTCCAGCAAGATGTTAATGTAGGAATCTGCCGTCATTATTCCGTCGATTATTCCCTTCCAAAAATAAAATATCACAAAAGATTTAGGTGTGTTAACTTTAATTTGAACCAAATCAATGAGAGAAATTCGAAAACTGGTAAGGTGGGCACTTTATTTTGCCTCTCACTGTAGATTCAAAATTTCATCCGCTTTGGAATGGAACTTAAAGATCTGAGATTGGTTGAATTATTTTAAAGTTATTAACATTTAAAGACGAACATAGCCTAAAACATAAGAAAAAATCAAACCTCGGTAACGTTTGAGATTTGACTATGCGTTTACCTAATCTCGGTAACGTTCGCCGAGGACTCGGCAAAAAATTTGGATTGCCGAAATCTCGATAAAATAAGTACCGCGATTCGGCATTGAAAATTACCGAATTCTCATCTGTTGGGTTTACGTTTTACCGAGGTCGATAAAATAATTCAAGTGTGTAGGGCAAAAGTTCGGCAAAAGTTAATATATTGTCAAAAAAAAAGTGAATTGCTTGAAATCTACAAAGTGCGTTTAAAATAAGTTGAATGCCTGACCGTATGGAAAAAAATGTTTTACCATAGTTTTCGAAAAAAAATAACTGCTATTTTTGACTATACTACAATTGACTTTGTTTTGTGCAAATAACTGACCAAAGTTTAGTGTGTATTTTTAAGGAAATATCATTTCAAACTAATAAAAGGTATTCTTTACAAAAAAAATATCGATGTTTTGTGCTCCAGTTAACAAACTTTTGCCCCACACTTGATTCCAACTGTTGCCTCACCAGTGGGACAATCAATTTTGAAATAGGTATAACTATAAATAAGTGAATATTTTGGCACGAGTGACACGAGCAGCAAAATTGTACTGTGTTGGATTTGGTCGATTTCATACGCTTTTTGAATAGCACCCAAATTGTTGGTTTTTGTGATATAGTTTGTTCGGAGAAGTTTCTTGGTATATTAAAACGCATCTTTTGATGCAAAAAGTTTTGTGATCAATCCACCTAGCAGTACGATAGAAAAACTATGTTTTCTACATATGATAGTAAAAACCATTAAAATACAATTATAGACTATCATGATTTGTAAGAGTTGTCTGCGCCATTTTCTTTGCTACTTCAAAAGATAGCGCAATGATATGTTCAGCAAAAACACGGGTTTTTCAATGACAAACAACTTTATAGAAAACACATGAAATGTTAAAAATCTTGGAAAAATGTTATAATAAAAAGTATGATTTTTAGGAGCCATTCACATACAACGGCATATATCTCAAAAAGTATAAGAGATAGAAAAATCGTGTCTTCGACAAAGTTGTTTCAAATTGCCAATTCTACAACTTTGCCGAAGACACCATATGTCTATCTCAATGTTATGAAAAAATAGTTTTTCTATGTCACTGCCAGGTGAGTTGATCACAAAACTTTTTGCATCAAAAGATGCGCTTTAAAATGCCAAGAATCTTCTTCGAACGAACTATAGCGCTAAAATCAACGGTTTGATCGCTATTCAAAAGCGACTGAGGGTCCACTGTATGGTATTTATTGTTAAATGGCAATAATGTTATAGTTTACAAAAATGTGAGCAAAATTATGGGTTTTTTGACAAAGGCATACAAATTAGACTTTTTCCATGTTTTAAGAAACCTACGTCCAAAATTTGGACTAAATCGGATATGGTCGACTACACGTTTGTACTTCATGGACACCTTGCATGAAATGACCCATGGATATATTTTTGGAATGTGCTTTATTTACGATCTGATTGTTCATTTCTAGTGTGGAAACCCAGAACGGAATCGAAATTGAGCAGATCGGTAAGCTGAGGGATGACAACAAGACCTTTGTGGTCATGGGATCGTACACTTATACCGGTGCCAATGGAAAGCGATACCGCGTCCGCTACACTGCTGACGAGTTTGGCTATCACCCGATCACCGAGCTGGACGTAGACATTCCCGAGTAAGACTTAATTGAAATACCGAATTTCGTTTCCTAGAATACTAAACACCGTTATCCCTTTTAGACCCGGAGCAGTTCAAGCAGCGCCCATTAAACCGTTTGTGTTCACCACCAAGGCCACGACGACGACTACGACGACCACCACCACGGAACATCCGGGATACCATTACGAACGGCCCACGAATGGCTATCTTCCACCCACCAATGGCTACCTGCCGCCATCCAACCAGTACCTGCCGGCGAAGAACGTCAACGACCCACCAGTGAATCAGCTTCCACCCCTGCTCAGCCCTCAGTACCGGGGACAGAATGCTCTCTAATCGAAGCGGACTCCGTCTGGAGCTAGATAGAGGATAGATAGATTTCAATCTTATGACCTATTGTGAAAGCAGTATTTATCCGGAAATTAGAGTTTCAAATCTTCTTCATTGATGGCGACACGTGTACATATAGGTTGAATCCTTGTTTAGGGTAAGGTATTTATAATTTCAAATAAAAATTAGTTAGTGTGATAAATTTTTTTGATGTGACTTGAGTAAAACACAGAGTTATCACTGCCCCAATATAAAGCTCGTTCATCGTATAATTATGTCGCCAATTTTTCCAGTATTCTTCATTTATGAAAGCTGTTTCTGTTCCGAGCGTATTATTAACCCGTATAGGCCTGAGTGAAAGCAGAAATACTAAAACTCTTACCACTCAGCAAATACTCAACGGATTCAAAAAAAAATTTGTCAGTGTATTGACCCACATATTTTTTTTTATTCTAGAAGTGGACGGAGGAACTCGGGAATACTCATGTAGCCGGAGTTATTGCGGTGGGTCACTGGGTCAAGTCGGGTAGAAAAATGCATTTTTTGGGACATGGCAAGTTATCTTAATTTATTTCAAATGGCAATAATTTTAATTTGCATACATCATTAAGATCTGATATCCAACATTATAAATGAAGAGTATTGCACCGTTTAGAATGTTCTGGATGTGGTCACTCGGACTTAATGCCCTGAAGAACCGACAAAAAAACGTTTTTAATACACTTAACCTAACTTAACCGAAACATATAACGCATTAATCGTGGCAATAGAAGATTGTAACAATTTTTGCTTGAAATTATTAATTATTTTATTTGACATTTGTTCCAATGTTTCAACATTGGATATTCTATGTAATTCATTGGTACTATACCAGGGAGGAAGCCTCAGAATCATTTTCAAAATTTTATTTTGAATTCTCTGCAGAGCTTTCTTCCTGGTATTACAACAGCTAGTCCATATTGGTACAGCATACAACATGGCTGGCCTGAAAATTTGTTTGAATATCAAAAGCTTGTTCTTAAGACAAAGTTTTGATTTTCTATTAATAAGGGGATAGAGACATTTTACATATTTATTACATTTGGCTTGAATGCCGTCAATGTGATTTTTGAAAGTTAAATTCTTATCAAGCATGAGCCCTAGATACTTAACTTCATCTGACCAATTTATTGGAACCCCTCTCATCGTGACAACATGTCTACTTGAAGGTTTCAAATAAAGAGCTTTTGGTTTATGTGGGAATATTATTGCAATTTCAGAGAAAACTTTCCGTTTTACGGTCCAACGAAAAGCTACCGCAGCTGTCACTTCACTGATTTGTACTGGTAAATCATCAGTAGGCTTCAATGATACCTTGGATACCGTCTTGATGATTGTTGTTTGTTGCTATTTTCCATACCGTTTTTTCTTTCAAGCATACTATGATTGAATTGTTTGCTTCAATGATAGAATGATTTTGAAGCCTGCGGTAGAACTTTGACAGCTGCGGTAGCACTCGGCGGCTACCGCAAACTGGAAAATTTTCCTAATAACCGTAATATTAGTTGAGTTTTGGAAGCATTAGGAGAAATCTTCCATTTTTGCAAGTATGAAGAAAAAATATCCAAACTTTTTTGCAATCGACTACAGATGACACGCAGACTTCGTCCTTTGGCGGAGAGGCCTGTGTCATCCGCAAACAAAGATTTTTGACATCCCTGTGGTAAGTCAGATGCGAAAATACAGTGGGATTCCGTTTTTTGCATGCTCCGTTTTTGGCATGCTCATTTTTTGGCACCCCCCGATTTTGGCAACATTTTTGAATACCATAAAAATTTGCAATTTTTTGTAAATATTATCGTGTCTGTTGCTTTATTTATCTGAATGGCAGGTAAAATACGCACCGATTACATTCTAGAGCTCTATTTTCGTCGATATTCCTCCAAATATCATTAACTACTAAGAGCTCCCGTACGTACTAATTTACTTCAGAATGGTCATTGGTCATGCATTCGCAGCGTTTCATGAGGTCATTAATCTCCACCAGCATCTCAACTAGAGATTAATATCTTAGGCATTCATACTGAGTGACCAGCCCACTTAAATCTGCCAGTTGGTGATACACTAAAAAACACTTCTCTTCAGATTTGGAACAGCTTGTTTGAACAAAACACAAGCACATAAGGGCAAAAAAAAGTTTATGACTCACACTTTAAATTTTGCCTTACCTTTTTAGCTCACTGTTCTTATTGTTATGGAGTTACAAACATTGCGTATGAAGAACAAACCGCAGTAATAGATGCAAATACAGCAAAATGTCGTGCTCATATTTTTTGAGGAATTTCATTAAATAAATTGCGTTATTCTAGTGAATTGCAGAAGTGTCAACATATAATCCATAAAAAAGTATATATTTTACTATATTGTATATTATTTTTTAAGAATTCTAATATTCCATTCAATACCGACACCAAAACGAATGCAAACACAGTCCAAACTAAACTTTATTCTCAAAAATATCATTGCAGCGTGCGATAAAAACGATTGAGAGTATTTTGTTTGTGGTTTTAATGTGTATATTAATCTTTCTGCGAGCTTTTTTCCCTTTTTGTTGGATATTCTTTAAGACGTTAGATTTGTTAAGAGATGTGTTTTATACAAGATTTTTAATCAAGGATACGGGTCTCAATATAATTAAAATGTTCCTTGCGAGCTGGGACTATGCATTTTTTAACTGAACCCTGGAGAATCCTTAGGGAGTTCTTAGTTCATAAGGGACTTCTCAGACATTTTAACGGATTCTTGAGAATGTCTGCAGATTCCTAGCGAACACTGAGGGTTTCTTGCGGGATCCTGAGAATATATAATTGGTTATTGAGGATTAAGTCCGAAATTTTGTGATTCCTTATAAGCTCTTAAGTTTTCTATGGCATCCTGGTAATTCCTAGCTGGATAATGTGGATTTGTAGTGGTATTTTGAATATTTCTGGTAAAATCTTGTAGATTTTGCAAAGGTTTCCAGAGAAATTTGAGGAGTGCTAGTGGTAGCCTAAGTATAATGAATTTTTGAAAATTTTTATTGAAGACTTGAGAATTTTCGGAAATATCGAAGCAATATTCCTAACAAAATGCTTCAGAGCCCTAGCGTTTTCTTGTAGATTACTTTTTTGATTAGTTGTTTATGTTTGCCCTTTTGATTGCAGTCAATCATTAATTATGAAATGCTTTACTTATCAGAAACATAAATTAAACGAGGGTATTCTAAACTTACCGAATATTGTAAAAGTTTACGCTAAAGCCTTAAAGTTAAACTGATTTTCAATATTGATAAAATAAAAAAAAAAACTCATGCCGTTTTGCAATACCCAGCGCATTTGTTTTGTAAATACGTCTTTGTATGTAAACAGTATTAATTTTTTTTCGTATTCTTACACAGTTTTAGGAAAATGCTCAGTTCTTATATAAAGGTCACTTTTGCGATTATTTATTTTACATGATCCACTCATACAAATAGTGTACATAAAGCTTCTGAAAATCCTTAAAGACATTGAGGCGTAAAAAGTAAGTATGTAGAACGTTTGTCACAATTAACATCACGGCGCTATAGATTCATAGCATAGTACAATATTACGGAAAACTGCTTCGAAGTGAACTGTTCTTAAGTCTTGATGCCATATAGTTCCACAAGGATGATGAAATAACATTCTAATGATGTTTTCAAAACCAATAGTTGAAAAATAAAATTTAAAATAAGGGTTCCGATTTTGGCACGGTTCCGTTTTTGGCAACTGAAAATTTCGACTTTGTTGCCAAAAACGGAATCCCACTGTATTGTATAATATTGGTCCCAAAATGCTGCCTTGGGGAACACCAGCTCTTACAGGAAGTCTTTCAGATCTGGAGTTCTGATAATTAACCGGAAGTGTACGATTTGACAGATAACTTTGAATTATTCTAACAATGTATGTTGGAAAATTAAAGTTTTTTAATTTTACAATCAAACCTTCATGCCAAACACTGTCGAATGCTTTTTCTATGTCTAGAAGAGCAAGACCAGTAGAATAGCCTTCAGATTTGTTGAAACGGATCAAATTTGTTACACGTAAAAGTTGATGAGTAGTCGAATGTCCATGGCGGAATCCGAACTGTTCATTGGCAAAAATTGAATTTTCGTTGATGTGGGCCATAATTCTGTTCAAAATAACCTTTTCAAAAAGTTTACTGATGGAGGAAAGCAAACTGATTGGACGATAGCTAGAAGCTTCTGCAGGATTTTTGTCTGGTTTTAAAATTGGAACAACCTTAGCATTTTTCCATTTGTCAGAAAAATATGCTAATTGAAAACATTTGTTAAATATATCAACTAAAAATGATAAGCTACTTTCTGGAAGTTTCTTGATGAGGATGGAGAAAATTCCATCATCGCCAGGAGCTTTCATATTTTTTAATTTTTTAACAATAGTTCTCACTTCTTCCAAATCAGTCTCCCAGGCATTTTCGAAAACGATCTCTTGATTGAGAATATTTTCGAACTCCTGAGTAACTTGATTTTCAATTGGACTAGTAAGTCCTAAATTAAAATTGCGCGCACTTTCAAACTGCATAGCAAGTTTTGAGCTTTTTCGAAATTAGTTAGTAATAATTTGTTTTCCTCTTTCAATGTCGGTATTGGCTTCTGAGGTTTTTTCAAGATTTTAGATAATTTCCAAAAGGGCTTAGAGCCGGGGTCCAATTGAGAAATTTTATTTTCAAAATTTTTGTTTCTTAAATCTGCAAAACGTTTCTTGATTTCTTTCTGCAAATCCTGCCATATAATTTTCATAGCAGGATCGCGATTGCGTTGAAATTGCCTTCTCCTCACGTTTTTAAGACGGATCAAGAGTTTAAGATCATCGTCTATAATCACGGATTCAAATTTTACTTCACATTTTGGAATTGCAATGCTCCGGGCTTCAACAATGGAATTTGTTAAAGTTTCAAGAGCATTGTCAATATCAAGTTTAGTTTCTAAAGAAATGTTAACATCAAGATTAAAGTCAACATACGTTTCATATATATTCCAGTCGGCTCGTAATTAAAAGTGGAGCTGATAGGATTGAGAATCGCTTCATGGGATATTTGAAATGTAACAGGGACATGATCAAAATCAGCATGAGTAACTAATTGGCTACAAAGATGACTAGAGTCGGTTAAGACCAAGTCAATCGTAGATGGATTTCTAGAAGAGGAAAATTATGTAGGGCTATCAGGGTATTGAATTGAGAAATATCCTGAAGAGCACTCATCAAATAAAATTCTACCGTTGGAATTACTTTGAGAATTATTCCATGACCGATGTTTGGCATTAAAGTCACCAATGACAAAAAAAATTGACTTATTGCGAGTCAATTTTCGCAAGTCAGTTTGGAGCAAATTAACTAGCTGTCCAGAGCATTGATAAGGCAAATAGGCAGCTATGAAAGTATATTTACCAGACTGTGTTTCAACAGAAACACCTAAAGTTTCAAAAACTTTAGTTTCAAATGATGAAAACAGTTGATGTTTTATACGCCTATGAATGATGATTGCAACTCCCCCGCATGCCCCATCAAGTCGATCATTACGATAAACAAAAAAGTTAGGATCTCTTTTGAGTTTAGATCCAGGTTTTAAACAAGTTTCGGTAATAACTGCTATATGCACGTTATTAACTGTAAGAAAATTAAACAGCTCGTCCTCTTCAGTGTTGTGAAAAACTCCTTTTCTCACAACTCACGCTTGAGATTTTTCATGCGTGAGTTGTCAATCGTGCAACTCAGCAGTCAAAAAATCATGGATGAGTTGGCTCACCTTTTTAACTCATTGTCTCGTATTTCCACAGTTTACTCACATACGGCAATAATTTCTTGTTAGTCTGGTTAAATTATGTTAATCCTTTCCAACGTAAACAACAACATTCGGGTTTCACGAATTTTTGCCGGGTTTTGCGACTGAATCATTTTTTACGGTTTGAGTTGATTGAGTTGATTTTGCATCAAAATCTCAAGCGTGAGATTTACGAAGCAGGTCTCTAATGAGTTTGCTCTCACGGGAGAGCGTATTGATTGAGATTTTGAGTGTGAGTCTATCAACACTGGTCCTCTTTACCATTCAGAGAACGAGCATTCCAATTTAAAATATTTAAATTATTATTTGGATTCATTAGAAAAACGTAATCCAATAACAATTTGATTTGTAAATTTTACACCAACTTGGACTGCTTCAGTCATAGTGGTGGCTTTGAACATTGCATCAATCATTAGATTCAATTGTTCAGTTAGAAAATTAAAATCTGAGGCAGACATATCACTTGAAGTTTGTACATTTGATGATTTCCCAATAGAATTTTCGGTAGACGAATAAGCTGAGTAGGAGTTACCTGTGGCGGTAGGGTTTTTTTCCATTTGATTTGAAACAAGTAGAATGGGTACTCATGGAACGAATAGGGGAGGAGTTCAAATTACCTGCTACGATATCGGCGAAGGATTTACCGTGGGTAGATACATTCGAAATTGAAAGACTCGAACGGCTACCCGACGGATTGAAATTAGTTTGTGAATGAGCATGATTATGATTTTCCTGATGGGTATGATTCCTAATCAAGCGATCGTTAACTGAAAAATGAGGATTGTTCGATACTCTACCAGGAAAATTCCGGAAACGACCGTTATCGTAACGTATATTATCTTTTATCTGCCTGGCACGAGCCTCAATGACTCTTTTGCGTGAAGGGCAATTCCAAAAATTTGACTTATGATTAGCCCCACAATTAGAGCATATGAACTTGGTGGTATCTTCCTTCACTGGACAGAGGTCCTTGGCGTGAGAAGAACCTCCACAAATCATGCATTTAGCATCCATGCGACAATTTTTTGTACCATTTTTGATCTCTTCAGGTGACTAATAGTCACTTGAGTCAAGACAACTTTGAACAAACGTTCAGTTTTGTCGTCATGAGTAAAAAAATTGTGCTTCTTCTCTTCAAGATGTTTGAGAAGAAGTTCGCGATCTTTAAGAGTTTCCGGCAAAACGCGACAGTCTCCTTTATTTGCGATTTGGAAGAAAACCTTGATTCCCTTAATGGAGTTCAAGATCTCCTGCCTAAATCCCTCAAATTCGGAACAACTGATCACGATAGGCGGCACTCTTTGCTTCCTCACTTGAATCAAAGAGCCTGGGCTAGAGGCTGCTTCGATTTGGTGTTCGGAAAATTTGCAGAGCATCGAACTGATTGCTCATTTCGATACAATTATTCATTTCACCCTTGGAAGAAACTTCGCATTCCGGGGAAGCGTCCTTTCTTCCATTCTTGCCACGTGTAGTGACAGTTTTAAAACCCACTTTTTTTAAAGGAAGTAGTGAATTCAGAGATTCACCCTTCCTTTTGTTAGTTGTTGATACCATGTTTAGTTAATAAACGAGAAAGACGTGACCTTCAAGATGTTTTTTCCCAAGACGGTGTCCAAGAAGGATTACCACCGCTAGCTTTCGGGTCCAACGAAAAATCGAAGGCACGAGTCCAAACAAGGATCCTAAAGGGATCAATAGCTTAGCTTAGCTTAGACTGACTACACATATCAATGGTTGCTATTCCGTGATTGACCGAAGTCAGTGAAAATGCACAAAGAATCAACTAGAAGTTCGGCTGGGATTGGCCATAATCTTCTTCAGTGTGCATAATTCAGTGCCTCTATTTATACAGGGTCAATAACGGCGCCGGCCACGTCCTTGCAGTCAGGTGGGATTGGGGGAAGGAATGTTAGTGTGTAACCTTTGCTTTTTGGAGACCGTGTTTGCCTCTGCATCTCCACAAAGGTTACTGGGAGGGATGTTTGTTAATGGGGAGGATCGTTGGGTCATAGGATTCACTTTGATAAGCGATTAGACCATGATAAACAATGATTTGTGAGATATATACATGCTTATACGTAAATATAATTGTTCATATAATTTCTATGTAGAGGAAAATTATGCCGACACTTGAGGTGACGAACCATTCAAAGTTTGTTGAACAAATACCTAAATGTAACATTCCTACAGCTGTCAGGACGAAAGCATGTGTTATTATATTTTACTCATTTGAAAAGAAACAAAAAACTCGATTGGTTGGGACATCATAGAACACTCTTATTCTTATGCCGACACTTACAGTGGCGAACCATCCAAAGTTTGTTGAATAAAGTGAACCTTTCGCAAGTCTACACTTGTAGTGTCGAACCATTCAAAGTTTTTTTTAATTACAAAAATAAAGGTATATAAGAGGTGTTCTGAAAAAAAAATGTTAAACATAAATAAATCATGAATCAGAGTTTGTGTCGACACTTACAGTGACGAACCATCCATAGTTTGTTGAAACATCATATTTACATCCCACCATTGTAACGATTGAATGTGCAGTCATACATATTTTATAGATTAGAAATAGTAGTATGAAACGAGCTCACCAATTGATCCGTTATCCTTGACTGAGCAGCCACAATCCACTTTCGGCTTCACTCGTTTGCTCGGCTATAAAAAAGCACTCAGGAAAAAAAATAAGCGCGCGACCCAAAAATAATAAAAAAAAACTGTTCGGGCTTTCTTGACGCACTGCCCAGGAGCAAGCGTCAAGGTCGAAGGATCAAACAGAACTAACCGATCGCGGCACTTTTTCAGTTACTCCAACCGAACTCACCGATCACGCCACTTTTTCACTTACTAGACCAACGCGCGACATGTTTGATCCTGTCCTCGTCGCTCGCCCCGGCAAAAGCAAGTGTCAAGGTCGAAAGATCAAACAGAACTAACCGATCGCGGCACTTTTTCACTTTCTTCAACCGAACTCATCGATCACGCCACTTTTTCACTTACGAGACCGACGCGCGACATGTTTGATCCCTCTGTAAATTTGTTCATTGCCAAAATGATTAACTTTTTACGCGTTGATAAGGATAAAGAAATCAGAAAGATATATTTCATGTCTGATGGAGCAGCATCGCAGTACAAAAACCGTAAGAATTTTTCGAGCCTATCACAAGGATCGTAAAGGGATCAATAGTAGAAAAAGTAGTACTGAAAAGTACTGTTTTAGTAGCACTGAAAAGTACCGTTTTTAATTTTAGCACTGAAAAGTACTGTTTATGTAGCACTGAAAAGTACTGATTTATTGCTTTAGGTAGTTTTTAAGAAAACTTCCAAGAGCAGAGAGAATTCGTGTACGCACAGCACGAAGGTACGATGCGCACTGATATGGATATTGTTATTTCTACAATTGGTCGGCGTTAAGAATGGACCAAGTACAAAACTTGTGAAACCGAATTTTACTCCCATTAGAAATTACCTTAGATCCGTTTCACCTTGGTCATATTTGATTAATGTTTTAAACTAAAAATCAATAAAAGTATGCCCTAGTGCTTTTAACCATGACAGCGAAAACGATCAGCGCGCAGAGGAATGTTGATTTATCATATTTGGGTATTTAGTCAGAAATTACAAATTTGCATTATTCATAAGTGGATAATCTGATCACCGTGAACGTTTGAGTTATCTTGAAGACCAAGTCTGCACGGTGAGCCTGGCCATTTTAATATTTGTGTAATATCATCGATACTCCGCAAACATTAATGCTGACAAGAAAATACTAGAAGAAATTCTAGTATTTCCAGGATGCTCTTCAATATTGGCTGTGCCAACGCTTAGATTAGGGTAACGTCTGTTTGTTTGTGCTACTACTTAAGCTTTTAAATCGCTTTAATGATGTGTGTTACTGAAGAGACTTTGCGACATGACCGAACAGTTCACCGAAAGAACACATTGTATTAAGTACAACATCATTGCGATGTAATAACGTATCACTTTCCCAGCATGCTCAGCATGAGATGAAAAGAAGATAATCCGGGATACGAAATTTCGAGTAAGGGAGGGTTCACTGTATTTCCGACCTTTTTTAATTGATGACAATTGTCAATTCATAACGATAATTAGGAAATCAGTGTGACTTGAAAGAGCATTAATCATTGAGAACATTAACATCGCCTTGTAGTATCCGGCCACTTTCCGATACTACACGCCTATTATTAAAAAAGGAAAAAAATCGTATGAAAATCTAAACATCTACAACGTAATTAAAAAGAAATCATAGCAGTATTACTAAAAAAAACAGGCTATATTCGAAAGAAGGAAATATTTCCGGAAAAAAAAATCGTAAGTCATTTTTAGCACATAATGCACTCCTTCTTGATGTATTTATAGGGCAAGAAGTGGCAAGATTGGTCACATAAGGAAAGAGTTTCCATATATGCCCACCTAAAAATCGAATAGACCTGTTTTCTACCTAGAGCCATTCACAAACTAATAAGCTATGATAATAAGCGAATGAAAAGTCTTAAAGTTTGATACTCTTCTTTTGACGAGCAGTTTCCGGAACGTATAAATACTTAAACTATATTTTTTAAACCAAGGGGCAAAAAAGGTCACCCATTGTTCAAGGATCTACCACGTCCAATACGAAGGGTCCGTGACTGATGACTATTTACACCTCTGTGAACTTCCTCCCTCTGTCGAAACGGGGATAATGCGATTGTGATGTCCATCGAAACCTAAAGAGGAGAAGTGAATTATAGACTTATAAGCGGTTTCTTCACCACCGCTTAGGCCTTAAACCTGGTTTAATCGTATGGGTAAACGTGGTTTACGGCTCAAGCGAAGGTGAAGAAATTGGCCCTTATAGAGCTAGAGGCAAACATTTTGTGGCACCATGTCTTCTAGTACCTCACTTAGGGCGGCACAGAAGTTAATAATCACCCTGTAAAATTCATCCGATGTTTTTCTGTCAATTTCAGCTCGACTTATGCAGAGTGTATAATTCACAATTATTGTTGTTTGTTTGCCCTAGAAAGTTGATTTTGTTCTGAAAGAGTGTTGTATTTATTTCGTTGCATAGAAAACTAAGGATTGTTTCTATTAAACTGTTATTTTTCACGCTAATTGTACTCAAAATCCTAACTTAAAAAGGTTTTTACCCAATTCTTGACGCTAAAGATAACAATGCCCAAAAATACCAAGCGAAGGGTGCAGGATCTACGTAAGTACCAATGGACTACGCGGAATGCGAATCCGTTGCCAGATATTTACACTAAAACAAAAACGATCTTCAGTTTCCACCATCCAGAAAAACTCCAACGTGCAGTATCTGGCCGAGTTGAAAACCATTGCCCCCGGAGCGACGGGCAAGGATCTCACCGAGAAGCAGAAACTCGCCTTCCAGGCCATGATGCGGATCGCCCTCGATCCGGAAGAGAAATCCTGGACCAAGCGCAAGGAAAAGCTGGATCGCCAGAGGGCGGCTAGGATTGAGGCGGAGACGGAATACAGGCGACTGGCGGAGATCAAGAAGCAATACGACGAGAGGAAGGCGCTTCCGAAGAGGGAATCTCTGAAGTTGAAGGTTATGAAAATTCGCGCCAAAAGAATATTCCCAACGAAACGGGAGAGACGGGAGGATCCCGCAAGGCGGTATGGGTTTATCCCGCGATCGCAGAAGAAAACCGACCTCTCGGACTACGGCAAAGTCTGAGCAAAGGACTGCACTGCTGGTGGACGCATAAGTGTCGCATGTGCATTTTTGTCGAAAATAAGATTTTATTGAACGTCATCATTTTCAGAATACGTAGGTGGCAAACACTTTTTTTTTTTGTTCTGTAAAATACCGAAGAAATCTTAAGTCGAACTGTCCCATTAGGAGAAACGAACGCTTTACAGTCCCAGCGGAAAAATGGACGTAAAACGGTTCCACTGCAGTAATACAAATTTTTATATGGCGCAGGTACCAATGGTTGTAATGTACCAGTAAATTGGACAATGGAATAAATCGTATATTTTTCGATAAAAACGACATCTGCTATTTTTGTGGTGGACAGATCACCTCCAGTTTTGTCGGTTTGCCAAATTTCAGTTTTTTATCATCAAAAAGTCACAATAATAATGTTTTTGTTTAAAAAATAGTTCCCTTGCACAGTACAGTCACCCCACAGTTATGGATCAACCAAGGGTCATTTTTCAGAACAAAATATGACTACAAAACATAGTGACGTTGTACAAAACAAAATTTCATCCCTAGCACTGCAGAATATAGTTGTTTTTGAGAATACACCTTGAAATTCCCGGTTATTTACGAAAAAGTGTCGATTTCGATAGAAATTTCAAACGATGTCCACCCCACAGATGTGGATCAGTGGGAGAAGGATCCCTATTATGGATCAAATCGACTCATTATTTATTTAATTCGTTCTACATCCATTAGCTTGATAAAACCTCGCCAACAACATTTCGCCAATTCACTCGATTCATGGCCGCTTCTTTCCATCCTCGACTGCGACCCACGCTCGCTGCCCTCCACGCCTTCTTGTTCCGACCGGATTCGTAGCGAACATCATCTTCACAGGGTTGTTGTCCGGCATTCTTGAAACATGTCCTGCCCAGCGTATCCTTCCAGCTTTAGCTACCATCACGATACTGGGTTCGCCGTAGAGTTGAGCGAGCTCGTGGTTCATCCTTCGCCGCCACACGCCGTTCTCCTGCACGCAAGTCCTTAGCACTCGGCGTTCGAAAACCCCAAGAGCTTGCAAGTCCTCCTCGAGCATAGTCCACGCCTCATGCCCGTAGAGGACTACCGGTCTTATGAGCGTTTTGTACATCGTACATTTGGTGCGGGGGTGAATCTTTCTAGACCGCAGTTTTTTCTGGAGCCCATAGTAGGCACGACTTCCGCTGATGATGCGCCTTCGTATTTCCCGACTAACATTGTTGTCAGCCGTCAACAAGGATCGAAGGAAAAGAACTCGTCCACCACCTCGAAGGTATCCCCGTCTATCGTGACACTGCTTCCTAGGCGGGCCCTGTCGCGCTCAGTTCCGCATACCAGCATGCAATTTGTTCTCATTCACCATTAGCCCGACTCTTGTTGCTTCGCGTTTAAGGCGGGTGAACAAATCTGCCACCGTTTCAAATTTTCTCCCAATAATGTCCATGTCGTCCGCGAAGCAAACAAATTGGCCGGATCTCGTGAAAATCGTGCCTCGACTGTTAAGTCTGGCTCTCCGCATGACACCTCCAAGCGCAATATTAAACAACTGGCACGAAAGTCCATCACCCTGTCGTAGTCCCCGCCGAGACTCACGGCATTTCTGGAGGATTTGCCGCACGGAAAAGATCTGGTCCGTTGTCGAGCGGCCGTCGATGAAACCTGCTTGATAACATCCCACGAACTCGTTTGCTATAGGTGATAGACGACGGAAGATGTGATTGTACGATAATTTTCACACTCCAGTTTGCCGCCTTTTTGTAGATAGGGCATATAACGCCTTGCTATCAAATCGACTCATATTATGGATCAAAACACTATAACAGTAATTTGTCTGCGAGGTAAATGAATGGAGGGCTTTTGAAAGCATACATTTTAGCGTTAATTTCGGAATCGTCTTAAGCTATCAGTACACACTTTGCCAAGTGTGCAAATATTTGGCTATTTGATGTTTCAGACGCTTGCCTAATGTTTGTCGTTTGTCTATAGTTTGCCAAAGGTCAATAGGCCTATTCACATGACGTTTCAAAACAGCTGATCGGGAAGCTCTTTGACAGTTCTTCTATGAAAATGACAGCCTCGTGTATGCACCGGTCCTCCACCGATGTAAACAAATGTCACTTGAAAAGGCCTAAACACGGTGGACAAACATTTGACTAACTCTTCAATATGCAAGTATTGGCTTTTACAAAGTTAGGCAAATATTTGTACAACAATGTTTTTGCAAATATAATTGGTCAGTACACAAATGACAAATAAATTTGGTAAATATTTGCACATATGGTAAAGCGTGTACTGATAGCTTTATATTTGATTCATAATTGTGGTATGGGTTTCAATGCCTCACAGTTATGAATCAACGCTTCTGGGAATACGGTTATTTTACGGTGTTTTATTTCCTACAAACGGAAACATATGCTCAAGCATATTATAAATGATTGCGATGATGTACAGATTCATGGTCTCTGTAAAAATTCATTGATGAGTTCGAAAACTCTTTAAGAAACACTAAATCAGAAAAAAAAACATTTGTAAGGTTCCCTGAATTTCTCTGATGAATCTCTGGAATAATTTGTGTAGGCATCACAAGAAGAATTTCACGACAAATCTCTGCAAGAGATCCTTGAAGAATCTTTGAAAAAATCTGAAATAATCCAGTCAGTATAGTTAGAGCAATTATTTTTTTCAAATTCTGAAATGTCTTCCAAAAATCTCCCGTCTTCCAAATTTCTTCAGCACTGCTCAAATATCTTCCAATGGAAGACATGTCTTCCAACCTGGCATCCCTATCGAAAAACTCCTTCTTTTGATTAAGTTCTTTGTAGTTCACCACCCTGTTACTGAAAAAATATTCTTTATTTTGAACTTCATCGTTATTAGAGGAAACGGATCATTCGGAGAAATGGTATTCGGAGAAATGGCAGTCGTGGAAAAGGGTCATTCGGGGCAACGATTCTGGGAAAAGTAGCAAAATCTATTAATGATGTCATCAAAAAGCTATCAACAGATTTCCTAAAATAATCCCTGGAGGGATTTTATGCAGAAACCGTAGATGATTTTCTGAAGGAATCCATACCAAAGTAACTAAAAAATAACTTGAAAAATCACCGTAGCGGAATTTGGGGCAAGTGTGCCATAGGGGCAAGTGTGCCACCCCTTATTTTTATAAAAACTACAAAATATATTTTTTCTTTGAGCTTAACTATATGGTCCCTAATAGTTCATAAAACGATGATCAAAATTTGACGAAAATTGCTTTATTTTCCATGTATTTACATCGACTTTTGTAAGAACAAACAGATTTCAGTGAATTTTTATAAGATTTCGTTGTTTCTAAATAGCATGGTGAGAGGTAAATTAATAACAGATTTTTCAAACGTATTGTACATCGTGAAGCTATACAAACGTGTAAGTTATTGTAGCATTTGGACGAATAAAATATTTAGTTTCACATACGAAATCCATTTTGGTTGAAATCTATACTTTTTGGGGTAAGTGTGCCACCTATTTAGTAAACAAAAATGGTTGGAGTGAAATTCATAAAAATGTAAACATCATCCACATAATCATACAATGAAACCTCCATGAGTCGATATTGAAGGGACCATCGACTCATGGAAATATCGAGTCATGGAACAGCAATCCTTTGGGAAGCTGCTTCTAGGGACCATCATAGTAACCATGAAATTTTGTTTTTAGTATGGTTCCATGAGTCGATATCGAGTCATGGAACATCGACTCATGGAGGTATCATTGTAATAATGAACCAAAATGAGGCACCAGTAGTGGTTTCTGTAGTGTAGAACGGGAATAGCGAGCATTTTTGCGCCCAAAGTGATTTTTTCTCCAAATATTCGATAATAACATGGTTTTAGGCGTTTTAAGAACTGTTTTACTTATATTTATCAATATTTTACCGTTTTTTATTGCTGATCTAGTGTAATATTATACAGATCCTCCGTAATAAAAGGTTAATTCATATAGCGTATTGAATGAAGACAAAAATAACCATTTGAGTTATTCGAATTGACTAGTAGAGAGTTCCGCATGTAATGACCCTTGTTATAAAGCATCCCCTTATGACGGTAAACCTAAAAATATTTTTTTTAAATTATCAATAAGTCTCTGCTTTGTAAGTAATATCAATATGAAATAAAGATTTTTTTATTACAAGTAGAATTATATGTGCTGTTCATTCGGTGGCCGTCTTGCCCCATATGGGTAGCACACTTGCCCCATAGCATAGCATAGCATAGCATGGACTGACTGTACATGTCAATGGTTGCTACTCCGTGATTGATCGGAACTGGTAAGAATTGCACTACGATCCAAATGAATAAGGGATGGGAGTTTCCGCTTACTCTCGAAGTGCAATTTTAGCAGATCTAATATTATTGATCAATAACGGCGCCGGCCAAGTCCTTACAGTCAGTTGGGATGGGGAAGGAATGTTAGAGTGTAATGATTGTTGCTTCTAGAGACCGAGAATACCTCTGCATCTCCACAATCACCACGGGAAGGGTGTTTATTAGTGAGGGAGGAAAAGATCTGGGAGTCACCTCTGGTCAGTGATGCGATCCATGGACAAGGGGGAAATATACGACTTATATTTAAAGCTAGTTTTGTATTTTTGTCTCGAGAAGTTTTTGGCAGAAGCTTTAAAAGATAGGTCAACATCTATAATGTCGAACAATTCAAAAGACGTTTTTATTAATGTCGAAAACTGAAAATTACATGTATATATTTTAAATTATATGAAACAGGAATAATGCCGACACTTGTAGTGACGAACCATACATAGTTTGTTTGAAAATTACATATGAGTATTACTGTGCATTTTGTCTCGATATGGTAGAAGTTTTAAAAAATACGTCAACATTCACAATGTCGAACAATTCAAAAGATAATTTTTAATAATGTCAAAAAGAGAAAAATATATGTATATTGAAATTGTATAAGAAAATAGCATAATGCCGACACTTATAGTGACGAACCATACAAAGTTTGTTTTAATATTACATAAAAGTTACGCTTTCAAGAAAAAATGTGTTATCATAAGCATGAAACGAACTCACCAGTTGGTAATCCATTCTCGACTGAACACAAAACTGACACTGACAGCAAAACTTCTTGGCGTTCCGAAAACAAACCGTCTTGCTTGGGCCTTTCCAAATACCTACCCAGCAAGACGCTCCAAAACAGGGAAAAAAAAATCTCCGTCGACGAAAACACGCGAAATTGTGAGCAAAATCTAACGGACGATGCAAAACCGAACTGTCCTGCTTGGGCCTCACGAAGGGGCCTCCATATGGGTGGCACACTTGCCCCATAGTGTTGAAAATTAGGTAATTTTGGATGATTTTTGAGGAACTCCAAAACTAATATTTTTTGAAATTATTTCTTTTTATAACGGCATAGTGCTTATGAAAAGATGCGAAACTAACATCGTGAGGCTAAATTGGTGGGTTTTTAAGCTTTGGACAAAGTTAGAGAACAATTTGCTTAAGGGGGCACACTTGCCCCAAATCTCGCTACGCACTGCACTCATGGTGGAATTCTGTGAGGGGTTTTTAAAAAAAATCGTCAAACGAAAATCATCGAAACCTCTGGAATAAACCTTTTGTCGATTTGTAATATCTCCTAGAGTGGCAACTGCAGGAATCGATAAAAGAATTATTAGAAAAGTTCTGTATGAAATCTTGCTAAAATATCTGGGCAAATTTTCAGAGTGATCCCTGTGAAAATTACTGCAGAGTAGCATTGGAATGCTCAAGGATTTCCTGGAACAAATTTCGAAGAAATTCCTATAAGCTTCTCTTAAAAATCATTTAATGAATGAGTTTTGTTCGTTAATGTTTCTGAAACGCGTGTACTCTGGTTGACAGTTGCGTAAAAAGTGAAAGAGTGAAACATCTGAATCCTGAACAAATTTCAGGATTGATGTTGCACATCATAAGGACGATGGTCAGCGATGTGAAAGTATTGCAGAAGATATCTTTCGAGCAATTGCTGGAAAAACCTGTGAAATAGTCCCGTATGAGTCTCTGTCGGTTACACTGGAGCCTTTAGAGTTTTGTATCATGATTCACTGCAAGCAGGAAAATGAAAAAAAATAACATTGGAGACCTCCTTCTAATTGACATTACGTCCCCACTAGGACAGAGCCTGCTACTCAGCTTATTGATTTTATGAGCACTTCTACAGATATTAACCGAGAACTTTCTTTGCCATTTTGCATTCGTAAATCGTGTGACAGGTACGATGATAGTCTAAGCCCACAGATTTCTTCTAGCATGGCTTTGCATGGTAGCTGCAGACGTTACAACGAGGCTAAGTGATGTAATTTTAGAGACCATTTCGGTTAAAAAAGAAGACCTTCCATTGAAAACAGTGACCAAGTCTTCGAAAAGAGATCTGCTACCAGACCTGGGGCTATGATATATCACATCCGCAATCAAAGACGGACTACATTTACACAAGCAGAACTTACCCTAATTTGTTATCCGAATTCAAATAAGCACAATGATCGTATCCTATTGGGTTGCATCGGTGAAGTAGAGATTGAACCCGGAAGTCGCAGGAGGAATCATCACGCCCGGATTCATCATCGGCGACGGTGCGGAGCTAATCATCATTACAGACGAGGATTGCGAAGCCGGACTGTCGACGGTCGTAACTTCCGGAAAGGTAACGGCCGTTTCCGCCTTAACGACGGAAGCCGGCACACCGTGACTCTTCTCGTGCAGACGCATGTTCCCTAGGGTGGCAAAGGCCCGCGGGCAGTACTTGCACTGATAGGGCTTCTCGTTCGTGTGAACACCGCGGATGTGCGTGTCCATGTGATGCTTCTGGCGGAACGGCTTCTGACAGTACTGGCAGATGTACGGTTTCTCGCCGGAATGCACCCGCAGATGCTTCTTGTGCGATCCGGAAGAGGTGAACCGCTTGAAGCAAATGTGACACTCGTAACGTTGCTCACCTGGAATAGAAAAATAGTTGAATGGAAAGTTTAATAGCGACGAAACATCATGCTCGTCAATAAGCTAATTTCTCCCTACAGATACTGGGATGGTTAACCGTTCGAAATTTGTCGATTCTAAAAAAGAAGTGTGTACTGCCACAGTTATTACATGAAAACGTTGTCATTTTTGCACTCGTACAATGTGTAGCAAGTGCAATAACACTTTAAGCTCAGGGAAGTCAAAGACATTTCCATTACGAAAAGATCTTGAACCGACCGAGAATGGACCCTTCAGCTTATGGCTACTTCTGGTGTCCATCTTCCTACAAGACGGCTATGTCAAGGGAATCACTTTAAACAAAATGAATGAATTTCCGGCTTTTCAACGATAAAAGCACGAGGAAACGACGTTTGGCAAAAGAAACGATAAACTTGAAGCAATTAGCAAAATGTACATTGTCGACTGCATCACAAATCACCATCCTGGGAAAATTTTAACTGTTGATGAACGTCTCTGTGTGTTTCGAGGTAAGTGTCAGAAATTCCCATTTTTCCCCCTAGATTTTTTTCAGGCAAACCCTTTATGTATTTCTCAAAAAATATCCTCCACAAACTCCTGCAGGAATTGCTCTATGTATTCATCCAGAAATTTCTCCAGCAATTCCTTCAGTGTTTCCTCGAGGTGTTTTTCCACTGATTCCTGCAGAGATTCTTCCAGGATTTTTTTCAGAGATTTCACCAAGAATTACAAAAAATAGATACAAACTGTAGTGGAATTAAATGGTATAGAATTAAATTCAAGTTGTCATCATATTAAAATAAACTTTTTCGAAAAGTATGCCTACATAATTTGAAATCAATTTTTTAAATAATAGCTATTCTGTAATTTGTAAAAATATTATATTATATGCTTTTATGATTTTTTTCATCCTTTCCTTCCTGTCTTTCTTTGACGAATCGCCGTTTTTACTTTTTTCGAACTAAATATTCAATCTGAAAAATTACAGGCCACGTGTACATGCATGTGAAAGCGGTCGAAAGCAGGCAAATACGGTATAAAAGTATGGTGCATGTCTTGTGTTCAGTGCCAATATATCTTTACTATTAGAAATATAGGGGCAGTCGGGGCGGTTTGGCCAATGGGATGGAATGAGCACCCCTGGAAAACTGCATAAATTCTTGAAATTTCATCTGAAATAACATGCAAACCCAAAGCTGATGAGGAAATGAAGCAATAGGTATGTTATAAGTCAGTGTTCAAAACTCACAGAAAAATAAATAAATGATGTTCGAAAAAACTGGCCATATTGCCCCGAATGGCTCTTTTTAATTTCGTCATTTCAGAATGACGATGTTTTACTGTTAGAATGTTCTTAAAAAATTATATCTTCTTGCTCGCAGTGTTTATAAATACTAATAATCTTCATGTGTAGCAACAACAAGATTGAATTTTTAGATTATATGAGATTATTTTGCAATCAAACATAGGGTGCTCATATCACAGCATCAGTAAAAAATAGACTCGAAAAATGACAAATTTTGAAAAATCAATCATTTATCCGTGAACTTTATAAGACAAACGAAATCATGCGGATCTAGGGTATTCATCTAAAAACTGTTGGAAATCATGCAAACATTCGAAAAATTCATAATATTTTCAGCACTTTTATAGACTTTTCCTTAAGGTGGCCAAACTGCCCCACTTTCCCCTACACTAGCAAAAAGGATAATCGATCTGAGATAGGATAAGGCAAACGCGTTGTAATGCAATTTACTGAACCTTTCACAAAACTGAAGTGACAACAGATATTTTTTACATTCCTCGAATCAGCTGAAGACTTATGGAGTGAACAAACACGACTAACATGCAAAATGTGTCTGAATAAGCGTTTGTGTGGGGAGGACTACAGGAGCTACATTACAGTTGAGATCATTCGTAGATGTAAAGAAGAAGAAACCCGTAGTAACCCTTACAACCGCTGACATTCCTCGTGTAGATAATGAGAAAAACCCTGCTGTAGCTCTTCATTACAACGCGAGTAAAGGTGCGGTTGATGCAGGAGACGTTATAACGCGATAACGAACTGTACACGAAAAACGAGGGTATGGACAAAAAAGTAATTATGGAACTAATAAATATCGCAACGCTAAACGCTAGTTGCTTATTTCAGTTGAAATATCCATACTTTTATATGGGAGATAAGCGCTGGCGAAGCGAATTTTTAAAGGAGCTTTGTAACGAACTTATCAGAGAGAATGGAATTTTCCGGTTGAAGTTCCACAATATGACGATAAGAAATTATTGAGAAATTTCATCAATTATCCTATGGATCAGTACAGAACGATGATCAACATCCAGGAGTGACAAACTGCGAAGTTTGTGTGAATGCAATATGTCAGCAACATGTCTCAGATCAAAGGCTAACAACTTGTAAAACATGCATTGCCAATGCATAAATTCCTAAAAGTGATGAACAAAACACATTTCAAATGCTGTTACAGTATTTTACCCAATATGTTTAACTTGCAACTCTCTGAAGCCATAGAAAAATTGAAAAAAATGTTCACAATAAGAAAATTTCCATACTGCAAACATTGATGGAGGAAGGATTCTTGATCGATATAAATAGTTTTTCCAAGAAGAAAACAGTGTTGATTTACATCGAAAATGTAAGAAATATATAAGGAGAAAACGTGAATAAAATAGCTAAACATAAAAAATCGACTATTTCACTGAAAACTTTTGGAATCCGTAAACTATGTTCGAAGACAGTATTCGAAAAGTATGTTATCAGAACAATCATGGGAATTGTCCAACGTGAATCAGAACTCTTGATTATTCAATATAAGTTTCATGGAAAATCGGTCCATTTTTATTATTTTTATATGAGCGATACACACCTATACAAAAGTTGTTGCGTGACGGAGGAAAGGGGTACGATTTTTTAATTTTTTTTATGATACTAGAAAATGAAAAACGAACCTAGAACACTTGAAAATACTGTTATTACATGTTTTGCAGAATCATGATGGTTTTGTAAATTGAATGATATTCGTCACGCTTGTGACAAATATATAATACAATTTTAAACTGTCAGATCATATATCAATCCAAAAAAATCCAACGTCAAGCAAATTGTAGTTCGGTCGAATCTGAATCGGGTTGGGGTTGAAACTGTGATTCAGAACGGGTTTAGCCAGTTCCAGTCTAGGTTCAAAAACAAATTCGACATTAGCCAAAACTTGCCATCCAAGCTTGGAATCTTCAGACAGTGGGTATCGAAGAACAACACAGCAATTGTCGCTGTATAGAAACATGCATTCATATTGGCAAGTAATCTTCTAATCTTCATGAATCACTTGGTGGCGTAGTAGTAAGGTATTGGATACCGAATCCAGAGGTCTTGTGTTGAACAAGATTTGTTGGATTTTTTTTAAATTTCTATTGCCATTTTGTGGCATCGTATTGCTGACCACGGAAAGTCTGAAAAAGTCGTGCGAAGTGCGTATATGGCCTCCACTTTGATATGTAAATATAAAAGCCTTTCCATACATTTCATACGAGTGGATTGATTTATATCAAAAAAAAAATACCAACCAAAATGTTGACTGGGGTCCACCCTACGGGGCAATATGAACCTCTGCATGCTATAAAACATTTGACTTTTACTGTGCGCCCCATTTTCAAGTTGTCCGTAAGAGTGAGCGAGGCAGTACCAACACAGTAAAAGTCAAAAGAACAAAATAATTTACGGCACGTACAGAGGCTCATGAGCCAGAGGCTCATATTAAATCTAATGATTTTTCTAGGAAAATGCGCTTACAAGACTAATGTAGAAGAAGGCAATCCAGCTTTTTACGCTAGCCATAAAACAACCAGGGGTGATTCGATTTTGACGTTTCTTGCGTACAGATTTTATGGCAGGATCTTAGTAGCCAATAATTCTAGTTTGTTGATAGAATTGTCAAAAATTTTCACTGATGTTTGTATAGGATCTTTTCGTATTGCATTTCTTATACTCAAACTTTCATTATCTTAACATCTCATTTGTTTTATTTCAGACGGTTACAGGCATCGCAATTCAAAATATACTTCGATACTATGAACAGTTTCGTGATTCAAACGAAAAATATACCGAATTGTTTCGAAATCATCGACACTATGGTTACAGTGGACATACAAAGCTTTTAGTTGTCGTGATCTTCCACGGATATTATTAATATTCTTTACACTGATGTGGCTTCATTGCTCAAGGTATCGCATATCTGCTTTTAAAGCACTGGACATCGCACACATTTCAGAACCATTTCTCTAGCTGCCAACATTAGAGATGTACCGAATATTCGGCCGGCCGAATATTCGGGCCGAATATCTCGATTATTTTGATTTTGCCGAATATTCGGTCTGCCGAATAATGAAATCTGTTATTCGGCCGAATAGGCCGAATAGTGACCGAATAATAACAAAATAAAATAAATTGTAACAAAACATTATGTTTCATACGAAGGAAAATAAAAAAAAAAAACGATCAATTTAATCAAGTGATAATACATCAAATTTTCCCTTTGGTGGATTCCATGGATGGAGTTTGATACTAAAGGCCGGTTTGCTACTGACAAGAAAAGGAATCGCCTATCTCGATGCGTGGAAAATTTCTCCCAAGAAATGGTCAAGAAAATCACTTTTTTCTGATCGCAGTACGCAGTTGAGAAGAAATGTCACTTCAAAGAGGGCTCTCTGTAGGAAATTTCTTGACCCTTTCAGTCAAGGAATTTCTTTACTTTTCTTGAGCAAAACAGCATACTTAGCTTAAATGTTTAAAAATGTGAGAATTTTTCCGTTCTACGGTATTGCGATGCTGCTCAATATACAAGCCATTCAATATTTCACTCATCTTGCATGGATTGTATTGTGGCATTATTTTTACGTAAACTGAAAGTGCTTTTCACCTTGGTTTTGTAAAAAATATGAAAACAACGAAAATTCAACCTTTTGCATTTATTAACGCTTGTGCCTATAGGAACACATGTGACTATAGTAGCACTATTTCTAATTCCTGTTCCAATAGCTTTACGGAAAAAAAAAAAACAAAGTTTCTCTACTATAGGAACAGTAGGTGTACTATAGGTGCAAGGGAGCTAGAATTTTAAGCAAAAAATCATTTCTTGAACAAAATTGAGCTGTGAATCAATGGTACTTAGATAAATAACTCCTGACATTCATGTCAAAAAATATTTTGCAACGATTTATAGAAAAACGGCCGAAAAAAACTACTAGTGCGAATATAGGGGACTGTCTACTAAGGGAACACCGACCCTTTGCGATGTATTTGCTCTAATTAATATGAAGCACTTCCAGAAGTCGAATGAGAAATAAAGCGACGTATTAACCTAATTCCTTAAAAAGTTAAATGGATCAAAACTGCAATCAAAAAGATACAAATCCTTTACTTTAAAAATATAAATCCTCAGAGCTTTTGACTTTTGTTTTTTCTTCACACGGTTTCAAAAGCTTAAAACGATCATTCCGATCAATTCTTCACCGTGGAAGCTATCCCTATTTAAAAACTAGGTGTTATTCGACCGAAATTAACGGTTTTATTCGGCCGAATATTGAGTCATTATTCGGCCGAATGTTCGGCCGAATATTCGTTTGGCCGAATAATAATTTCTCAACTATTCGGTATTCGGCCGAAAGCCGAATAGTGCTATTCGGTACATCGCTAGCCAACATATCCATGAGTACGATTCAATCAGCAATTAGTTTAAATAATCAACTCTTAATAAAGCATCCCATGACCTTGTATCACAGATTTTTTGGAATACTTCTGGACAAACATTTGAAAAGGGCCCAAGAGGTCTTGAGCCTTTTTTTAGAAACGTTGCTGTTGAGCCCTTCTTAGCCCGCCCACGCAAACTAACACCACAGGGTGTCGACTCAATTTTGAAAATAAAATTCCCTGACTTTCCCTGACCTTCCAGTCATTTTCCAGAAAAGTTCCAGACCACTGAGTTGGTTAATTTGAACCGAAATAAGTAAGATTTTTACAAGAAGATACATATTCGTTATGTTATAGGTCGTATGAAAAAACTGATCAAAGGTTTTGCTGACATTCTTGAACGTTTATTCAAGTTGATATGATAAAACTGAACAATTGAGAATCTATTTACATTTCAAACTTGAAGATCCGTATGAACAAAGATGTTCTCGGCTAGTGAACTACCTCAGACCTAATTTAAAATTTTAGGCATGAACGAAAATTTTGGTCCTACAATCATCCACCATACTTTTTTTAGTGGAAGAAAACTATCCAAAAATTTGGCTTCTTCCAGGCAAAATTCTAGCCATTGACTTTCTTGGAGAATTGCTTCAAGGAATTCCACATAGATTGCTCAGAAATTCTTCTTGAAATTCTTAAGATTTTTTTTTCCAGATATTCCTTCAATACTTCTCAATGAACTCTTGAAAGATTTCCTCCAGAAGCTCCTCAGCTCCAAGATTCTCTAAAAATTGTTAGACAATGTCTTTCTGTCTTAAATATTTCTAAAAATAGCATTTTGATTTCCTAGAAATATTCCAGGAATGCTTATAAAAATATTTTTCAGGATAACATATTTTTTCCAAATTGTTTTAATTTAGAATATCTTTGATAATTCTTCACGATGATTAGTTACAGTCAGTGAATCAAATTGTCACCAAAGAAGACGAAAAACAGACAAGAAAGCACGCTCGCTCACAACCGTTTATCCCAACTTTTGCGAGTTATGATACAATCTAAAGCAAAATTGTCATGAGAATCACAGGATGCAACATTATTGTTGCAACCTTTTCAACTCGCGATTAGTCAGTTATTTTAAACACAAAACCAAATTTGTATTATGGATGCTGCTCGATAATGTGAAAATGTTTACCAACTCAGAGAAAGTGCTCGAAAATTGCATTGCGAAGTCCAAAAAATCACTGCGCGCGTGGTGATCGATAATTGTCATACACTCCCATGCAAAAGTTTGGGTTCACCCCCTCAAAAACATACAAAAGTGTTCTGTCCATATCTCCGTGATTAGATGTCCAATTCAAACTCTTCATGCCGCATTCGAAAGGCAAAGAGTAATTCTTACTTTGTATGTATTTTTCTAAAAACATTTTTTTAATTTTGTATACTAAATTTTCACTTAAAGTTGTAACATTTTTCAAAAAACACACTGAAAAATCATAATTAATTTCCTCAGCATTGGGTCGACCAAAATTTTAAATCAAAGTGTCATTAGAATCGTAATCTTATATTCTTTGATGAGACACCACGAAATTTTGGCGGAAAAATCTGGAACGTATTAATAATCAATGAAACAGTCAGTCAAGTCATCGTGCAAAAGTTTGGGTTCAGCCCTCAGTATGATGCAAATCGTGCAAAAGTTTGGGTTCATCTGAGCCACACGCACATCATTTTTGTCAATATCTCTGCCATTTTTCAACCGATTTTAATAGTTTAAAGCTTTTTTGAGCGCAAATAATGGCGCGTACATGATTGGTTTGAGATTTCACAAATTTCAGTAAGTTCAGGTGAACCCAAACTTTTGCACGATGACTTGACTGACTGTTTCATTAATTTTGAATACTTTTCAGATTTTTCCGCAAAAATTTCATGAGTGCTCTTCAAAGAATATAAGATTGTGATTCTGAAGACACCTTGTTTTAAAATTTTGTTCGATTCAATGCTGAGGAAATTAGTAATGTTGATTCAGTGTGTTTTTTGAAAAATGTCACAATTTTAAGTACATATTTTGTATACAAAGTTCAAAGAATGTTTTTGGAAAAATACATACAAAGTAAGAATAACTCTTTGCCTTTTGCATGCGGCTTAAAGAGTTTGAATTGGACGTGTAATCACAGAGATATGGACGGAACACTTTTGCATGTTTTTTAGGGGGTGAACCCAAACTTATGCACGGGAGTGTATACTGTTCAAGTGGTGATAAACTGATGTTGCGGAATAAAATTGTTGCAACAAGAATAGGATTTGACAATGTCTTTGTTGCTGCGTGTTGGATGACAATTGATTCACTGGTTACAGTTAATATTTTAGGATTTCGATATGAATTACCCCTAGCTTTTCTCCACGAAAAAAATATCTAAATATTCTTAACGGAATGCATTCAGGGCTTGAACAATGCGCTGATTAGAAGGTTTTTAATGTTTCTCTTGTACTTGTCGTACCTTCAGCAATGCTCCGAGGAACTCTTCTAAGAACTCATCTACGAGTATCTCTAAGTAATATCACAAATTGTCAATAGCAGGGCTGGGAAAAAATTCTGAAATTCACTCTACAGTAGCCAAACAAAGCCAATCACAGTCAGCGAAGCCAGTGAAACTCACGTCCATCGCTGCTGTAGGCAAAAAGCTTGAAAATTGCAAAACACCCATTGCCAAGGGCAACCCAAAATTACTGTAGAAAAATGTTCTATTTTCCGCTGTATTTCCCGCATTAAGAGCCTTCAATGACACTAACGTTTTAGAAAATTCATGCACCCAACATAGGCTACTTGATGAGATTCACGTTTTTGAAATACTGTACTGGGAAGCGCCACGTAATTTTCGTGAAATTCAAGCCTACTACTATTACCATTCCCAGCACTGGTCCATAGATTATCAAGATTATTTCAAATGATATTCCTGAAATTTCTGCTTTTCAATGATTTTCTGGATTACTAAAAATAATCGAGGAACTTTGAGAATCATCCTCAGAATTTCTGGAGAATTTTCTGGGTCTTGGTTCCTTAGTCGAGTGGTTAAAGTCCACGGCTGCAAATCAAAGCCATGCTGAAGGTGTATTGATTTAGCATAATCAATTACTTTGCAGACAATAAACTCGTTTGATGTTGTAGTATTGATATTTTTTCCCTGATCTCAAGTGAAATTCCCTGATTTTCCCTGACTTTCCAGGTCAAAAATAAATTCCCTGACATTCCCTGACTTTCCAGGTTTTTCCAGGTAGTCGACACCCTGCACCACTATCAGAAAGATTGGTGTTAGCTCTTCCTAATAGTGGTATTGGTGAGCGTGATCGAGTTGAATTGGGCTCAACAGCGTCTTGCAAAGCCAATGTTTATCAATGTTGATGTGCCCTTTTGTCCAGACTTGTTTAATTACTTTAGAATTAAAAAACAGCGTTGGGTGCTGGAATTGGACTGTTTTATAAATAATGCTTCCAGCATATATTGGACTCACATCAGTTTGTCTAATGATCATAGTCTGTGCCTGTATCAGTAGTCCACTTAGATATCCTGAGTAGAATTAAGGAAAAACACCAGGATTGGTCCACTGTGTGAGGAGGTAGCTACATTACGCAAAGGTTGATTGTAGATCAAGTTGGTTCAAGACCTTTTGTCTCCGACGAGTGCATTCATCAGTTCGATATCTGAAATTGTACATAACTCTCTTTGGATCTTGCAACCACGTGTTTTTCTCAAATATCTGAAAACAGTAGAATCTATTAATGTAAATTATAAAAGAGATTGAAGAAAATCAAGCCCGAACAAGATTCTCGAAAATATGACAACTCTAGGTTATTTTTATTAATTCCTTGAAAAAAGGTTTTCGACCTTTTGTCCCTTATTTTTTGTTCTTAGACCTTTTGTCCTTTCGACTTTTTGTCTTTCGACCTATTGTCATAGATTCCATTCAAGGATTACTGAGATCTAACCGAAAAAAAATATGGTGCAGGCAAGAAACTTCTAGTTTGGATGTTTCAAAATTGTATAGTGGCCCAGCGTAAAAAGCTGGTATATTTGTGAGAGTTTTGTACAAAAACTGGGTCAGTGTCTGATTTGAATCATAAAATATTATGTGAATTAAAAAAACGAATTTAGTACTGTACCATTTAATTCCACTAGAGTTTGTATCCTTTGACAGACACGCGTGTTTCGACCTAAATTGTAAGGCCGTCTTCATTGTCGTGAATTAATTGTATGTTTTGCAGACAGTTCAATAAATCATGGTTCTCAGTGCTTCACTTTTCGAACAGTGACTGTTGTTTGAAACTTTGAACAGTTATCAAATTCTGGTATTGCTCAGAATCATACGCACCGACGATATTGCAATCAAACTGCTGAAATAGAATGCATTAATTGCTAATTTCGTGAAAAGGTGGCTTTGTCCGACTATGACCATATTGCCCAGTTTCTACATGTTTTATATAAGTTCTGTTTCTATACATGCATGTTTTTAATGAGAATTTATTATAGAATGTATACAACTTGCACAAAATGCCCATTAGACCTGTTCATATTTGAAAAAATCTCTGTAAATCTTCCGGTCAAGCAGTATTCTGAATTCTCATGCTAAGAACAACGTCTGGTCAAATTTTCAGCTCATTTGATAAAGATTACAGTAGTATGCTTCAAGTTAAAAATGTGTTTTTGGGCTTATTTCAAGGTTTGAAAAATCATAACTGGCATGTATGAAATCAAAACCACTTGCTATTACCACTATTTGAAAGCTAATTTTATTCTGTTAAAGTTTATCGTAGGCGCTAATAAGATTAAATTGAGTTTTAACATAGTTTGATCCAGATTTGTTCGCCACAGTACCCAGAAATCACAGTTTTATCAATATATATGGTATAGAAAATACACATTGACATTATTTCTTTAAACTCTAGTCAACGGGAATCAAACATAATAAATCTATGAACTCATTGACCATCAACTGCTTACATGTTGCTTGAGGTAATAAATTACAAAAAAATGCCCAAAGATCGAACACAGCATCGCAACCTGATGAAAGTTAAATCGTGCGTGGCACATGTACCGACAAATAAATGAATAGGGTAACTGGGTGTAATACGCCCCAACGGGGCAATACGCCCCTCTTCATTTTCACGGGATTAAGGCTTCTTTCACACGTAAATATGATTACATTGAAAAGTATAAACAATCGATAGAAATTCTAAAAATATCGAAAATCAGGTTTTTGGTTCAAAAATTTGCTTTTGATAAGCAAGCCTCAGGGGGGATGAAGCCCATCCTTTAAGGCTAAGTAGCCCGTCATTCGATTTGGCAACAATGATGACTTTTCAGCTTGCATTTCAAAGTGATAAAACTCAGTCTTGATAGTTTATATTGACTTGAAAAAGTATCACTGTACGTGCTTACATGCATAAAGTATGCTGATACTTTTTCAGCTGTGCCAGTGCAAAACCAACTGATTTTCTTTGATTCGAAATCGTGAGATGAATTAGCAACAATCATCAACGACGCGTACAAATTTCAATGATGGCCTACTTCGCCTTAAGGGGACACGGGAGACCGTGATATTTTCCCTATCTTTCGTCTCACTCTAACAATAATCATCAAAACTTTGTGGAAGTAAATCTCGAGTTTTAGTGAACCGATGAAGCTGAAAATTTATCGGGTTGTGCACTACATATATAGAATCATAGTGATACATTTTCGCATCGATATATGGAGTGGTTCTTGGGATTTGCTTCTTGAAATGGATAGAGTGATTATGATGACGTCCCGTGCGGCCTTAATATTGTACTTAATACAAAAACTTTTACCGGAAGACGACTGCTAATGGATTAGCAGGTGGTGGAATTCTCTTTGGAAACATTTCTATTACGCTGTGGACCTTTTTTCTACGGGAGGGGCATATTGCCCGGGTTGTTTTGAAACGTAAACATTGGAACCGTTTACAAAAAAACATCTTGTACACTTTTTTGAAGCAACCTGGAAAGAGAAAATTGCGTGCAGAGCATGGCCAACTAAGTAAGCATCACATTGACATAGAAAACTTTAGAAGTGATGCATTTGCTATTGCAATAGGGCAGTTTTTCCTTAAGGGGGGGCGTATTACACCTTTTTACCTTAATTGAACAAGTTAGCATTGCTTTTTCTTTCCAATGGACCGATGCACAAGTTCACTATTTGACGTTTGAGCGGTGTCATGTTATTTACGTGACCATGGCAACGAGTGAATTCGGCACCGCTGAAACGTCAAATTAGTGAACTCGTGCATTGGTCCATGGACCAATGCACGCGTTCACTCGTTGACGTTTTAGCGGTGCCGTGTTATTTATGTGACTATGGACCAATGCACGAGTTCATCATTTGACGTTTGAGCGGTGCCGTGTTATTTATGTGTCCATAGCAACCCGTGAATTCGGCAATGCTCAAACGTCAAATTAGTGAACTCGTGCATCGATTCATTGATGATTGTTTTGATCGCATTTCACTGACCATTTAGGCTGAGAACCGTTTCACCAGTTCGTTTAACTATTAGTCAAAATTTGATATTTCGATAGTTATTTTCCCCTCAAATGGTTAAATTGAACATCGCAGTCGACCCATTTGAGCTTTGACAGTCGAGTAGTTATTTCAGAACAAAGTTGGCAGATGGTTAGTTATTCTCAAATTCACGGGAGCAAAAAATAACTTTCGAACTGTCAAGTTTAACCATGCTCCAGGGCAGGGTTATTTCTAACCGGAGAGGAAATAACTATCGAGCTGTCAAATTTTAACTTAAAGTTAAATGAACTGATGAAACGGTTCACAGCCTTAGAACGATTTGAAAACAATCATCATCATCGACTAAGAAAAGGCAGTGCTAACGTGTTCATTTTTTATGTTCTTTGAAGCTCACGGTAGTGCTTTTGGCTCACTCACAGTGGATTTACAAATGTGCTTCATCATTACCTATTTTTTACAATTTATTTTCGTGAGATAAATGGTAACTTTGAACGGGATTCACTTTTAGATGTGCATGTTCATTATGTATGGAAATTTAAAATCTGAAATTTTCATACAGGTATGCTTTCCAAAGAAAACGCTATTCGAAAATAGAGATTTTCAAGAACCTCGAGACACAAACCTCAACTAAACTATGTTAAAACTTGCTCCAATCATAAAACCGTGTTCGACAAAAGTTCGTAGAATTGGATAAACTACTGTGTAGTTATAAGTTTTGGTGTTGCTTTCGGTAGCAAAGCTTAAAAATAGCCCAAAAACACACAATTGATTTGAAGCACACCTAAATTTACTCCAAATTGACTGAAATTTTGACTAGAAGTTCGTTTCGACATTTAAAATTAAAGTATTGGGTGACTGAGGAGTTTGCAGACATTTTTGAAAATATAATGGTCTAATCCATAGCAGAATAACGAACTGCTGTGAAAAAAATCTCAGTAATATAGACAACACTTTAGCTTATTTTTACATCCAAAGCTTATTTTTACATCCAAAGCTTATTTTTACAAAATCTTATAAGATTTTCGTAGTAGCAATAAATTTTCATGTTTCGTAAATATCTTTTTATTTTTCTTGGCATTACATCCCCAGTAGGACTGAGTCTACTTTTAAGCTAAGTTTTCTATTCTAAGAGCACTTCCACGCGGTTTTCGCAGTGCTGGCTATCTGAAGCATCCTTTATAAGGTTCTAAAGTAATCGGGGTCAAAATTCATTTTTAAAGCTCAAATCAGAGGTCGCCATATTACTCCGTTTGGCCAAATTGCCCCGCATTACCCTACAATGTTCTAGAGAGGGATGAACTTGCCAAGGGCGAAAAGCTACTTCAACAAAGATAAAATTAATAATAATACTAGAATTTTAGAGAATGTTGTACTACCTTCCGGCGAAGTTGAAGAACGTTCCAGAGGAAGTTGAACAATGATCTAGATGAATTAGACCAATGTTTTATAGGTTAAGTATCTAGGAGTTCTGGAAGTCAAGTACTTATCTTACACTCAGGCTAGAAAAAATAACTTTCAAAAATCACTTTGAGAGCTTTCAGGTTTTGTCATACTAGGATGATAGTGCAGCTTAACACAGAACACTTACATATGTAGATATAGGAAATAAGTGTCAATGAATAAAATAAATTAAAAATAAGAACCTTTTTCCCATCAATTCGAAACACCTACCAGTATGTATCCTGAGGTGCATATTGTGCGTATTGCTCGAGGTGGAAACCTTCCCGCAGAACGGGCAAACGCACACCTTCTGTCGGTCCCGGGGCTTCCGTTTTCGCTTCTGGTCCTGCGGCAGGTGGGTCGTTTTATGCAAGCTCAGATGGGCCGGCGTCTTAAAACCCTTCTCGCAGATGTCGCAAATGAAGTCCCGCGTTTCGATATGCACCGCATAATGGTAGCGCAGTTTGCCCTCCTTGGAGAACCCTTTGCCGCACTTGTCGCAAACGTACGGGAGATTCTCGGTGTGCACGTCCTCTATGTGGGTCCTTAGGCCTGCCTGGGTGGCATACTTCTTGTCGCAATCCTGACACTCGAACTGCCGAATGCCGGAATGCAGCACTTCGTGATCCTCCAAACGTGACTTCCTCGAGAAGCACTTCAAGCACTCCTTGCATTGAAACTGGGTCTTCCCGTGGACAGTTCTCTTGTGAGCATTAAGGTCGTATTTCCGCGCGAACTGTTCGCCGCAGATGTCGCACATGGTCGGATTACGTTTCGCGCCTTTTTTCTTCTCTCCGGATATGGCTTTATCGAACCAATCGGAATCCTGCTCAGGCTCGCTATCCGAACCACCTGAGTTGCGTTCCTCCTTGTCACCATCCTCATCTTCCTCCTCCGAATCGCTACTCTCCTTCAGCTCAGCTTCCACATTCGTGGTACAAAATTCCTCCTCATTCAACGGGACTTCCTGTTCCACCTCCTCCTCCTCCGTAATCGGTTCGGTTTTCACGTAAACCTTCTCCGCATTCAGAGTCACATCCGGCTTCAGTTGATCCCGCGCCTGCAGAAATTGGCTGTAATCGAACGGCGGAACCATTACCTCCTTCCCATCCCCGGCGTTCTTCTTTATGAAATCGATTTCATATCTTAACTTGGCGTCCGTTATCTCGCACTGCACCTTGAAGTTGTACGCCTGTTCCACGGTCTGGCGGCAACGATTGCAGATCCGCCTCGGTAGTTCATCGTTATCGTGGATCTGCAGGGAGAAATCAAGCATCAGAATCAACCCCTAGATCTTATTTGGATCGCTTTCTTACCACAATGTTGGCGCAAGCTCGGATCTTTGGCAGCAGAAGCTCGTTCTTCTCGTCGTAAAGCTCGGTCCAGTTGGAGCTGGCTTGGCCCGGCGATTCACAGAGACGGCAAACGTTGGAGTAGAATTCCATCGCCGTTGTTCAATACTTCACACAAACTCCCGCCACTTCATGCAGCAGCAATTTAGATTTATATGAACGTAAAAACCCGCAGAAAAAAATCAGAATCTGATAACGAAGGGCGCCGCGGAACCAAACCAAAACAACAGATGCATCACCTTTGTTTGCGTTCATTCTCGGTTAACTGACAGTCGGTCGGATGAACACCTGATCGGAAATGAATACATTTTACAGGGTGTGCCAGCTAACATTTTACATATTTGTTCGAGCTAACAAAAATCGAGCAGTCGGAGAGTTAAAAATCGCAACCGCATTGATGCCGGGATGATAAAGCCTGATTCGCTGCTGACAAGTAGTTTCTCGACCTATCTTGATGGAAAATTTCTGCAAGGAATCGATTAAGAATGTGCTTTTTTCTGATCGCAGTACGCAGTTGAAAAGAAATGTCAGTTCAAATGGGAGCCGCTGTAGAAAATTTCAGCAAGGAATCGGCGAGAATTTTCTTTAGCGATTCCTTTTCAGTAGCAAATTGGGCTTAAGGACATTATAAAAGAAAGCCAAATAAAAAACTATATGTGTATTGGTGTAACAGATACTTTTCCAAACAATGAAAATATTTGTGAGAGAAGAAACATATCACAAATACCTCTGAGAAAACAAACTGTCAAAGTTTGTTTTGTTTTTAGATTTGATCAATTCACCTATCAGAAAGGAATCGTTTTAACCTAACCTATTTAATTTCAATCTCTTATTCTATCTGCGTAGCAGACCTACCTTGTCTCATTCCGAAGCAAGTTTACTCCTAACAAAATTGTCCTTCTATGTTAGCCAAGATGTTAGCCGTCTTCGACAACGGCAGATTGCAAATTGTATGGTAAGAAAAAGAACATTTCACCGCACCCTTGGACTCTCCCGCTGTCTCCCGATTGTCAATTTAATGCAAAGTCAAATTATATTTTGCCTGAGTCTTTTTTTTAATGGTTGAAGCATTTGGAAAAAAAATAAGTGATTGCAATACTCAGAATCAGTTATTACCACAGACAAACAGACGTAACACTCTCGTCATTGTCCGTCGACCACCTTTTTAACGGTTGATTCAAAAATATGTTAGGTGGCCAATCCGCCACCCGCAGCGCTCGCATCGTTTTTGTTCGTGTTTGACGTTTACACGCTACCGCCGTCTGTTGGCCCGTCGGCCAAACACACCGATTTCAGCATTGGGCGTACATGTCTTCTCGACTATGATTTTGATCGCAATTTGTTCTAAGTGTTACGTCTGTTTGTCTGTGTTATTACTGTATGTATTTTAAACTGCTCTGGATCATACGGCAGTGTTGCGGATGTTTCATGAGGATGTTTTTCAATAGTTTAAAAATAATTGTGAAATGCGATTTTGATTCTAAGGAAAACACATTTCATGCTGTTCCCATGATATGCTAAACATACATTAAGAAATTTGACTTGATATTTTACTCTGACTTGGAAATGAAGCATAAAATTTGAATATTAGCATAAGCTATTTAGAAAAGGTTATGGCACCACAGTTGAAAAATGCACCAATACTAAAACACAGCACGTTTGTTGATAGTCGCCTTCGCGAAAGTACATATTCCGGGATAGAGAAATTGAAATCAAAAAGTTAAACGCAGTTCAATGTAAATCATAAGGTTTTTCAGTGATTTTCGAACTATTGGTAGATATTGACTTCGCAGCACCAAACCGTATTCGCGCCTGCTCATGAGATGCGAAGTTTTCTGGATGCGAAGCTAATGTCAAAGTCGAAACAATGGGACGGCGGCTGTGAAGACTCCGGGCGGCTTTCACAGATGTAAATAAACGGCTAAACTGACCTCTTACACACTAAGTCATTATTGACGAAATTCAATGAAATGTTATGCAGCTTGTGAAATTAATAATTCTGATGTCGAAATTTCACTGAAAATAGTTTTATTTTTATCAATTATAATGTGTATTACTCTAATTTGGCAAGAAATATTAATAACCAATGTGAAGGCTCATTTATTTTGCTGCCTGTGGTGTGATAAATCAAGGAAGTTTTTATACACTGTTCTGGGTAATATTCCCTCACTGTGTAAATAAGTTCGCAGCTCCAAACTGAGATGCGATCGCATTCTGAATTTTACCAAAAAATACAATACTTTTATTACCAGTGAATGTGATGAAAATATTTTTAAAGCTTTATCATTTGCGTAAGAGGTTCAAAGTGAAGTGCAAACTAAATCATAAGAAAAGTGCCCAGGATAGAAGAAAAAGAAGCTGAAAGAAATTATGTATCAGCACGATGATAAAACCTCACGAATTCGGTTTCGTATTGAAGCTAGAAGGTAAGGATGATTAAAATCATTCAACAGGCTTGCACAATTTTTCTCTACCGAAATGCTGAGCGAGAGGGGGGAAGTGGGAGGAAGTGTGGTAGGCGCCATACCAGAAGCCATGTTTGGCTTCGCTTTATAATGTCCTTAATTGCGAAATTCGTAGGAAGTGGGAAACTCGGCTCACACTCAGAAATAAAGCTATTCATCGAATTACTAAAATTTATGCATCGATGACTATTTTCTATCTGCCTCTCTTTCATTATGCTGTGATTGTTTTACATTAGCTGTCTATTCGACTGAGTTGAAGCTTCTAGTACTTCTAGCGCTGCCTTTCCTGTACGTAACATTTATATGTGTACCGAAGTGATACATTCTGTTGGAAATCGACCATTATTTCCTTCAGTGTATAGTGAGTCTCAAACACGCCACTGCATACATGCAGACAGTTTGTCATGTTCTGTCTTTAAGAATGTCATATATTGTGCTCTGCAAGATAAATCCACGTAATGCGATTATCTGAACATGTCGATATATTGTGCTCTGCAAGATAAATCCACGTAATGCGATTATCTGAAAATGTCGATATACCGTCGCAGTGATAATGAAAATCACCAAATGTTTCAGATTTAGCAAATTTGAAACATTTGTGTCCTTGAGGGACGAAAAAATCCAAGCCTACTTGAATTTTGACGTTGCGTTTGAATTGCGCGCATATCTTCTGCGCGTTACCGCCGCCGCTGGATGTGGATTTAATATAAGCGCCGCAATACCGTCGCAGTGATAATGAAAATCACCAAATGTTTCAGATTTAACAAATTTGAAATATTTGTGTCCTTGAAGGACGAAAAAATCCAAGCCTACTTGAATTTTGACGTTGCGTTTGAATAGACCGTTTCCGTCAGATCTAACCCCCAGTTTTTGTATTTTCCTTCGAAAGACAATCATTATTGACAGAGGCGCGTCCATGTTCGGAACCATGGGTAGGACAAATGTTGGCAAATATTTTATGCACAGTGTAGCTACGAAAAATTTTAAACGTGGACTGGAAATTGAAATTACCATATTTGAGGGGCTCAAATGCGGAGTATAAGTGACATTTTGATCGGTTTTGAGTTGAGTTGAGTTGAGAAAATTATACTGTTTCCAAGCGTTCTAACGATATTTTCAGGTGATTTTTCCGCTTAACAGAAAAAAGTAACATAAATCTTTGAAGACTAGCTTGTTTTTTTTACTTCCATACAATTTGTATAGGATGACAAATTGCTGAAAAAACTTAAAAGTAGTTTTTCTTAAAACTTGGTTTTTGTCACTGACCCCACATTTTCATGCCAATCGTTACAACAAAACTAAGAAAGCTATTCGTCTTTACAGAGCTGGTAGCGACAGAATGTCTTTAATATAAGAAATTTAAGACATTGACAGAAAAATAAAAAACAAAAATAGGCTGAAAACAGGAACTGAGAAATCAAAACTAAACCTAATGGAAGCCAGGATGGAGATAGAAGTTTGATTCTTTATACAATCAGAGCAGACATTTCTCTAAAATCTGAGAATTACTCATGGCATTAAGACAAGTATTACTGAATGTGTTTTTTCATGATTTTCTCTGCCAATTTCGTCAGAAATTTATTAAGGTATTTCTCCAAATGTTCAGATATTACTCCGGATATTTCTGAAGGAGTTCAATTAGCGATTATTTTCTAAGAAATTTCTCCACGATTTTTCATTTGGAATTTCTTCAAGAATTTCGTATAGGTTATTTCAAGAAATCAACCTTGATGTTTCCAAGGAGAACCATAGAAATAAATTTCTCCAAAGATCATTTCTGAAACCATCCCACAAAAATTATTTGATATTTTTTTCAAAAAAGTCCTAACTCCTCCACGATGTTATCCAGTGATTCCTCCATCGATTTTCCTGGGACATCCTCTAAGATTCCCGATCAAAACGTCTTATGAAATTCAATCAATAACTTCTCCAGAAGTTTCTAGGGATTCTCTATCAGGATATATATAAGATTTCAACTAGGGATTTCTCTAAAGATACCTTCTGCAATCGCTCCAAAGATTGCTTTTAAGGTTTCTGGGAGGAAACGTGGATGAATTCTTGAAGGAATCTACATGAACAAGTGGGGGAATTCGTCTAAGTTTTTTTTTTAACACTCTGGAAACCTGTGAATTTCTTTGGAAGAAATTCTGTAGAAATCTTTGGAAGATCTCTCAGAGTAACAACTGGAGAATTCGATTGAAGGGAGGGAATTCTACAAGAGTTTTGGAAACAAATCAAAGTGATACCTGAGGAAATAACTGGAGGTGGTAGCGTTATCCAGCTTTTTACGAGCGCTAATGGCTGCCGCAAATAGGTTCGCTTTCTGGTAGGGATCAAACGATTTGACATTTGACTTGGGTCCGTTCAACAGAAAATGACCCAAGCTAAACGTCAAATCGACTTATCCCTACCAGAAATTGAGCCTGTTTTCAGCAGCCATTAGCGCTTTTAAAAGCCTGGATAGTATCCTTTAAAAAAATGCTAGAAGAGTTTCTGGGAGAATTGGTATAAAAGTCTCCAGACAAATTTTTGGAAAGATCCCTGTAGGAGGCTCTGAAAATATTCTAAATTAAATTACTATGATAATTTTTGATGTTTTGCCTCGTGGAGTTTGAGACAAAATACTCGAAGAGCGTGTTCAGTCGTTTATAGTCTCTTAAGGCATCTTTGGATGCAATTTTGCATCAGGCAACAAAAAACCTTTGGAAGGTCTCTAAGGTATCTATTTTAAACAAAATGATCTGTTTAAAAACCTTAAAAGACCTTCGATTAAAAATAGAGACTTTTTAGAGACCCACACTTAGCCGTACATATGTTTAAGAAATCCATTACTCACGCTTTACTAGGCATGAGAATATTATGAAACATATTTTCGTGTCTTCTATCCTCCACAAAAAAAAAGTGCAATGTTGATCACGTTTGTATGTAAATTTAACAGATGTAAGTTTAATTTATTTTGTCAAGCTCTCTGTTGATCTTGTTTTTTTGTCAAATCGTGGGTAGGACAATCCTTTGATTGTCCTACCCAGGTGTTTTTGTGCGTAGTACATGTCCTACCTGTCCTACCCACTTCCCGCGCCACTGATTATTGATGAATATTAACGCTTTCAGATTTCGTTTATATGCACTCCTGATTTTCTTACAATTTTTTGAAAACATGGATACTCACCACATTTTGAAAAATAATTCGAGATGCGGCACAGTTTGTTCAACCCTATGGGTATCAGCGTGGTGATTTGCAACAGTTTTTCGATTCCACCCCTGCATTGGGATGCTTGTTTACATTCGGAAACGTCAAATCAGGTGCGCGCTCAAACTGACCGTGATCTCGGTCAGGGCGCCCCAAACAGTAGCGCCAACGAAACTAATTTGAAATTACTCAAACAAACGTTTTTGAACCAGGTTGGAACTTACGCAACCCGTTCTGAATCACAGTTTCAACCCCAACCCGATTCTGGTCTTCCTTTAGGAAACTATATTTTCCAGGGGGGTCATACGCAACGAGGTGCGCCTACCGTTCATGTTTTGTGGTCTGTTCGTGTGCTGTTGGGGCGGGCCGCGTGAGAGATTATGCCACAGACAAACAGACGTAACACTTAGAACAAATCTCGATCCAAATCATAGTCACGAGGACATGTACGCCCAATGCTAGAATTAGTGTATTTGGCCGACGGGCCAACAGATGGCGGTAGTGTGTAAACGTCAAACGCGAACAAAAACGATGCGAGCGCTGCGGGTGGCGGATTGGCCACCTACCATATTTTTGAATCGACCGTTAAAAAGGTGGTCGATGGACAATGATGAGAGTGTGACGTCTGTTTGTCTGTGATTATGCTGTTTGGGTCGGCCAGCGTTAGAGATGATTGTTAGGCGAGCTTTGTTTGTAGTTGACAGCCGTTTTTCAATTCAAAACCACCCCCTCACAACAAATCTCTCATCCACCCAACAGTTACGGTACCGCTAGTTCTATTAAAGGCTATTTTTTACTATTCATGCCGACAAATGCCTAAATCTATCTGTTGGCTGTTGATTCGGAAGATTTCCGCCTTGAGACAGCAACAGCCGCGCAAGGAAATTTTGAGCGGCTGTTGCTGCCTCTAGGCGGGAATCTTCCGGCTTATTCAATCCTCGTCGGCACAAAACATAGAGATCAGGCATCTGTCGACTACAATCCTTGCGTTACAGAACCGTGTAGTGTTCGCCGGGTGCGGTCATAGGGGAGAAGGTGATTTCCACGGTGATTACGGAGACTTCAGGAACCGTGAAGGAAGGAGAAAGCGAAACCAGCGGAGCCCATTATGATGAATGGAAACATAAACAAAAATCATCTGGTCATACCAGCTGATCTTAAATTCACCACAACGTGGTGGCAAAACCATAGGGGAAATAGGGGTCTGCATTTTTTCGAGGTGAAACAAATTGTAGGGGACCGAGGGGTGAACTAACGTGCCGCAAGTTTTTCATTGTTTTCTAATAGCTAAAGGCTCCAAAACATATCGGTTCTTTAGGAAAGTTTGTTCAGTAAATTGACAGAAAGCATATAAGCCAATGAAAAAATTTCACGGAAATGGTCTATTGCGCGCATATCTTCTGCGCGTTACCGCCGCCGCTGGATGTGGATTTAATATAAGCGCCGCAATAAGTAGAAATTAGTACAAGTAGTACAGAGGCTATAGTGACCGTAAATGAAGATCGGTAAATTTATTATCCCCTTTAATTTGTTCTATTAAATAATGCACGGAAAATGTGGTTAGGAGAGCCGCGTATCGGAGAATTAGTCGAAGACTATAAAGTAAGTTAATAGAAGCTAATAGGAATGATTGAAATAAAAACTAACTTGTTGCAGTCTTGAAGCTGCCGCTACAGTAAAGGCCCAAACGCAATGATAGCGGGACGGCAACGGAATGCGGAACCGGTTCGCTAGCATGAACTATAATCAGCTTGTCGACTCAGTGTTGATCTAATTTCATTCGTTGTCAGCTCAGTTGAGATGTTGTGATTCATGCTGGCGAACCGGTTCCGCATTCCGTTGCCGTTCCGCTATCATTGCGTTTGGGCCTTAAGCTGCTGTCGAGAGGTTTCATTATTCTCCGAGGAAAATTCGCCTCCTAACACATGAAATCATATATTTTTAAAGATTTAGAGAAAGTTCACAACTGTAGGCTTTCCCAGGATGTCAGAGGAGGTAACATGTGAATAGCCCCATTTAGAACAATGAAAACATCAAATAACATATTCAGATTCAGGGGGTGGGAAACTCGGCTCACTTGAAATTGTGCCAACTGTGCGAGAGTGAGTGAACGAAATAATGTGTCACATTTGTCTGGTTGCACTGCAAAACCTGGCTACTGTGATCGCTTCATGACGGATTGTTTTTGTTTATTTTTGAACCACCGAAACCATCAACTGCAATCTAAACAGCATCAAAGTTAAGTTTTTACTCGACGAGAGCTGCAATTAAAATTTCTGAACATATTGTTGGTAAGTTTTAAGTATAATTGTGTCTTCAACACATTAATATTTAATTCATACAATGTTTCAGTTCAATGGTATAGGAATCGAGCGGACTATTATCGCTGACAACCAGAGCATCGAATATGCGGAAGTCGAGAACCTTGAGAATCAATCTGGTCCTGTTTGAGCATTCACCAAGCTTGCCAATCTACAATGCCGCCGACACTGATGAGCTAAAATTTGACCTGACGAGGGTACTATGGATATCATCAGACAGTGAGTGATCGAGACAGCTGAGAAGTCGTTTACAAGATGGTACGTGACCGTAGCATGCCGCTCCTAATGTTTCTCAGCAAATCAATAATACAAATCTGTTGTCTGGCTGTTACTGACATCTTAAACGTAAGGTTGAATTTATTAGTATTAATATATTCATTTGAATCATTATCAACGATCAGAAACTAATCTGATCAATTACTGACACATGCTTTTCGCGAGACTATTTGCCAACTTGTCCGTAACTTCTTCCTCAGTTGCTTTGCTTTTAATAGCAGCTGCTTTATTTTTATTTTCTCTTCCGAGGGATCAATCGGATGCCTGTTGTTCCTCTGCCTGTCTTCTTAAGTTTTCTGCTTCATTATCAGCGGAGACCTACTAAGCGCAGCCATACAGGGCTGAATCTTTCACAGCAAAGTAGCATGCTTATAGAGGAACATGATCGTTGGTCGTCAATTATGCACACTCAATCTCAGTTTGGCTGTTCGGTAATTTTTTTTACGGTTTTAGAACCGTAAATTACGAAATTTACTGAAATTTCAGCTTTTCTACTTTCAATCACTGATGTTCAGCAACATATTTTTCATTTTACTGAAATCGGTAGTTGTTGTCACTGATAGTTCAGCTATTTTGAAGCTTTACCGTATAGTACAATAGACATATAAATATTAGACCGCTATTGTCGCTGCTAATCTTGTGACCAACATCTAGTATGCGCAATTTGGAGGTGGTACTCAAAGTGTCAAACGTCCTCATCCTATCCATAGCAACCTGCTTTCGATATCAAAATATTGATTCTGTCATTTTATTTTTCTAGCCTCGGTTGAGCGTGTTGAATGGATCTTTCGTGTGGTTTGAGTGCCTTAGAGAATTTTGACTCTTAATACATTATCGTCTTGGCGTGGGATTAATTTTGAATTGAAGACTATAAAAATACTTTGTTGAGCTGCTGCCAGTTATCCTTGGTTAATCATAAATTTAGTGAAGGCTGAAGGGTAGATTTGAAGTATGCAAATTGCGTTTTGAAACTAAGTATGCTCCCCCGGCACACATCAACCTGCAGCATCATGAGTATTGGAGCAAAAAATCCAGTGATATATGACGGGAGGAAAATTAAAGGTACAGTATCGGCACTGAGTTGAAGTTGTAGTTGCCATGTAGCTGACTGCGGAAACTTGTGAATCGTCTAAGATTCAGCTACGATACAAATTTTATTCGACACAATTAGAGCAGTTTTCTCACTCCAATGAAGGAAACCATCGTGTTGTTTTAAGAAGATGCATTCAACTGCCGTTCTTCTTTACTCACAGAAGCACCATAGAGTCCTGTAAGTTGAAAACGTATTGCTTGCATTAGATTACTTAACAAATCCTGTATAAGTTAGATCTCGTCCAATTGAATTTATCGAACAGCGATTCTCATTACATTGGTTTTTCTTTCTTAATTGTCCCAGATACTAGGCTCTTTTCACTCGTTTCATTTTCTTTTTCAAATATGAGAAAAATCAAAACAAACGATTTGACAGTTTGAGTACCGGTTGATCGCGTCGGTAGAAATTCAAGGCTACTGTGGTTGATTCATCTATATCACAGCCAATGTATGGAGGAAACAGCGCCTCTAGCGTTCTATTTCTAATACTTCTATTTATAGTACCCAGTAAAATCATAAAGTCAGTAAAATGTTAGAACCGACTTCCAGTATCGATGAATTGCTAGCTGAGGTTTTCGGTAAATTAAAAACAAAACAAACCCGCATGCGGGTGATTGTCAAATAACAACTCTTGCAGCAGAAATAATTGCAAAATTGATGAGCTTCAGCTTTACAAAAGAAATTGCATTCATTGCGGGTTTTCGCTGTGCCTTCTTTGCCTTGTATGGTAAGCAATCGAATATAGGTAACTGATTATTATTACATATCAGATGTATTGCTATATATTTTGATTATCCAAGGCAAATTTAGACAATGAAACTACGGTACAATCTTATTGGGGTTAGGACTACGTTGCTGCCGGGAAGTTCCCAAGTAGATAGCTACAGATCAAGCAGTGACGAATAACAAATTATTTTTCGGAGACAAAGAGTTCGTTGCCATTTTAAAATTAGTTGCCAAATTTTAATTTGTTATTTCAAACAAGCTACAAAAAATGGGAAGCACCAGGAGGGCCCTACTTTTGAAACTGAAAAACTCAGCAAAAAAAAGTCAATAAAATAATTACCGAGAAAACCGGTAATATATGTACACCTATCATTACTGACTAAATCGTCATTATTTGACAAATGGAAGAGCTTTTAGATTTACGGAGTTTTCGGTACGTATCAGAATTACTGAGTTAACTCTGCTGTTCAAAAACCCAGTAAAATTTTACCGACTTCGGTAATAAAATCTTAGTGTGTGGTCCCCTCGACGGTCCCTTCCATATATCGATATATAGATGGTATAGCAAGAGATTGACCAACTCGGAAAGCTCTTTCAGAATCTACTCCGATAGGCATTTATGATGTTTCATAGTCTGCGAATTGAAAGAATATTAATAGATCGTCATGCTTCTAAGGAAAGAGAACTTACTTGACAAAGTGCTGATCAACCTGGGTTTTTGTTCAGAAAGAAGATTTTGGTAATGTTTAGGAAGTTATTTGCCTTGAAAATCTCGTTCTCGATGGCAGTGTTCATTGCAATTTGTTTCGACACAAACAAGTTTGTTGAGCCAGGGGCGACCAACAAAAAAATTTCAGCTGACAAATCTAACCCTGCAGAAAAAAAACTATAGGAAGTGTGCTCAGATGTGAGGTGCTGTGCTGAAAAGTGTGCCGGGCACAGTGAGCCGAGTTTGTCACCCCCTGGCTCTACCACTTAATTAAAGTCAGTAAGTTAACTAAGTAGATTTTAATCAGAAATAAATTACTCGTCAAATGTCTGGTAGAAGTCCAAGAGTAACCCAAGTAACCAGTAAGCACGATAATGCGGCACGGTAACAGCATTATATGCATATAGGGTAATCATTTGATGCTTGTCAGTTTTATATACGCATATAATGCTATTATAATGCCAGAAAAGGCGAAATAGCGTGCCATTATAATGCGAAGATATAACCGTGCTTCTCGGCATCACTAGTGCTGATATAAGACCACGTGAGAAACGTCAGTTGTTTTCGCCAGGTTTTTCGGGCGAATATTTTGTGCTTTCGCGTGCGCAGCCAGAGAGCTTTCGCGTATGCGGCCAAGCAGCTGGTACACGAGGTAAATTAAAAAAATGAATGAAAATAGAAACCTCGAATAGTATGCAAAATGTAATAAAATGATTGAGATAGTACTTCTCCGTATCAGACTTATTCATTTTGGTGGTTTTAATCCTTTTGAGGACTTGAAATTGCCACATATTGATCCTTGTTTTATGATGATGAAATTTCTCATTTTGCGTGTCGAACCTGTGACACCTGTATTGTTGAGTTGTTGAAGTTCTGCTCCTTTGCTCATTCGCCCACATAAGATGAATAGCATTGGAAAGAAAACCCAAGTAACCACGAAGCAATATATGAATACTTTATGTTTGCTCTATAGTATGCTATCAGATTTTGTTTTAAAGTGACATAATCTTTAAAAGCTTTATAAAGCATAATTAAAGTGGAAAAGGGCCCCACAACAACCAAATTAATGCAATACTTAGTAAAGCAGTTTTAATGCACAAGCCCTACTAAAGCATTTATGTTTGTATATTTAGGGTTCATGATGTATATTAGCTTAAAATAATGTATGTTTAGGGCTTGCGGTAAAAATAAACAAAACAATGAATCCATTGACTACCTTTCAACGGTTTTCTTTACCAGCTTAATGATTTTTTTTGTTGGAATCAGGATTCGAACCCACAACTAGGATGATGGTGTGCTGGATGCCTGGCGCGTTGGTGTCCTGTGCTAAAGCTGCTGATGTAATAAGGTAGGATAAAAGTTCCTTATAAACGAAGCCACTGTGTGTGTTAACATTACTATTCGCCCAGTTATTACGAATAGAAAGAATTCTCTTCGGCGATTGATTTCCTTTCCTCACCAAATGAAATATCAATAGAAATAATTTGATCTCCATTCTTTCTCGTAAAGGAAGTAACAGAACTTAACCTACAAAACAAAGCCCTAGCGCATTACACAGATTTCGGGGGAGAGAAATTGATCGACATTTCCTCTCGCTCCTTATGAATAAAAGAATCTCATAGATAAAATACAACAATTTTGATTGAATACATATATCCTTAGATCATGAAATAGGGGTTCGAGATGAAAGAAAGTCATTTCATTATTCTTCCATATCCCAAAACGTAATGAGCGAGTGAGAACGTGCTCGATCGTCTTACTTATTTATTACAAATTCGAGTGCGTTTAATGAGGTTATGTAATCTTGAATGACAGCATAACTGTATATTCACTCTAAACGCTTAGCATAATGCTATCTATATAAATAAAAATGGAATGGTGTTTGTATGTCACGAAATGGCTTGAGAATGGGTCAAAAAATTTGCATGATTCTCTCACTAAAGTATTCGTGAAGTGTTCCGACGTGTTTGTGTGTATAGAAAGTTAAGGATATTCAACGGGAAAGTCGAAAAAATGAGAGTGAACGGAACTGACATTTTGTATTTGACGGTCTATGACGCCTACTTGATGGCAAAACGAAGTTTGCCGGGACCACTAGTATTAAAATAACGCTACAAAGCATTTACAATGTTAATCAAATGCATCATTGCTTGACAGTTATTGAATAAATGCATGATAACATTATTAATGCAAAAAATGTTGACTTTCGACCAAATTAATGCAATGGTATAATGCTTGTGGTTACTTGGGAAGTGACCAATTTAAACCACCACTTTTCGCCGTCATAAAAGCTGCAATTGTAGTAGTGAGAAGACTTATGTTTGACTCCCTCTCACCACTATATGTAAACACAAAGCACGTGGTATATCTGTCAAAACACTTGATGGCATTTAAACAGGCCCTGTATGCGAATATAGAGCCAATATAGTGCTTATTGAATGCCCGTATGCATCAGGCTTAGAAGCATTAATGATGCTGTAATAGGGTTTCTATGCAGCGGAAGTGCTGTTATAGGGTGTGTAAGTATTTGTGGTGCTACTATAATGCTTGTACGCATTTATGATGCTGATTAAGGGCTTATTATTAGTGCTTATGGTTACTTGGGAAGCTAGGAATGAAGTGCTGGAGAAATTTCTTAAAAAACAACTGGAGGAACCGCATAAAGGTTCCCAAGATTTATTTTTTGAGAAATTTCTGTAAGAGTTCCTCGTTTAATTCCTCGTCTAAAAAATTTCTATAGCCAGTTCTGGTCATAATCGTGAATGAACTGTAGAAGTAATTCATATTAAAATGCATAGAAAAATTGTTGTAGGTTTTCTTGACAAAAAAAATAAACAGTATGTACTCTGAATTTTCCCAAAAACTTTGGGGATTTTCTTGGAAAAATACATATAGAAATCGTTCGAAGATCTCTTCGATTTTAATATTACAGGAGAAATCGATAGAAGAAATGGGTAGAATAATTAAGAATCTATGGATGACATTCAGAACGAATCCCTGGAAGAGACTCAAAAAGTTGGTCCACACTGGTTCTGCGGGTTTACGCGTGAGCGCGGAACGTGCGTTCGATCGTCTCCCTCCTTGTTGGCGGTTGGGTTGCTGACACGGATGAAATTGCTGACGCTGGCGATAAGGTGATGGCGGCTTGCCTGTCTAGGGCGCGCAAAATGGCGCGACGTGACCCTCTTCCGGCCAAAGGGTCAGCGAAATCGAGTGTCTAGGTGGTAAAAAAATCTCAATATAAAATTCAATTTCTTGACCTATTCTGTCAAGATTTTTTTTTTTACTTTTCCTGGGCGAAACAGCATACCTAGCTTAAAATAGGAGAAATTTTACTTGAGCGCTTTACGTTTCAGGTGCATACCGCGCATAACAACAGGAGCGAAGCTGCTCGAAAAATGCAAAATATTCATCCGATTCAAAAGTGGTACAAAGCAACGTCTGGTAAGTGTCGGTGAATTTTCGGTTCATTCGACTGCAGCAACAAACAAAACGGTAGTGTGCGTACACAACGTTGACAGTTATCTCCGTCTTCAACTTCACCACCACAACGCAACGGTACTTTTGACAGATCTCTCTCATCATTCGTCCGTCAGCGTCAGCAAGCGAAGATAACTGGAAAAGATCCCCAAAAACATTCGTCCCTCGCGTCGCGCTGCAACTTCTTTTATCCGGCTGCCCGTTCCAGAAGTGAAAAAAGACGTACACGTAGACAATCGAGTGCAGGTATTTTATCCATATCGCGGTGGTGCTGTCGTCATTTTAGGCACCCGGATATCTCGTTCCTTCGGGAAGAAAGTGCTGTGAAATAGTTCGTTTTAGCTGCGTGCGGAAACCGTCGGAATGCGGGTAACCAACATCCGCCGGGGTCGAATCGCCCGGATTGCCGTCACCGTTGTGATCTTGGTTTTGATCCTGTACATGATCGCGACCTGGTCCGGCGTTGACCATCGAACGGTGAAAGATGCGTACAATTCGCGATTCGCTGCCAAGCTGACCGGGAACCAAGGAGGCCACCGGGCCCAGCAGGATCATCGGAACGAGTTCCCGGTGCTGATCGAAGGTAGGTGCCGATTCTATTCGAGGAGTGGTGGGAGAAATCGGGTTTTAATGGTGTCGATCGTTAGCTCGCCTAGTCTGGCTTTTTGATAATGTGTGAATCGGCAGAAGTCGGAAAATATGAGTCGCCCGCTATATCGGTGTCATAATGAGGTTTTGGTTTATAGCAGTGATTCCCAATCATTTTTAGAGTTGCAAACCCCTTTGTGATTCCAGGGCTGGTAGAGAGTTACTTTTTAGTGATTTGCTCACCAAAACGGTCACTAAAGAGTATCTTTTCAAGGACATATAAGCAAAATATTCCCTTAGGGAGCCCATATAACAGTCATTTAGCATAGTTAATTAAAAGATCAAGAACCATCAATGACATGATGATCATTTAATTCTAAAGTTTCTCAAATCAATTCATTTCTAGTTCCGGTCATTTTGCTCAAAATCCTGAGGAAATATGGAGCTCAAATCATGTTAATCTTTACGAGTTTGCTCAAAATATCTTAGTAAAACAATAAACAGAGAGAAACAATGAGGGTTCTCATTTTCAAGAGCTCAAGGGCAGGACAGGATATTTCCTGTTTTGTATCGGGTTGTTTCTGGAAACATATTAAGATAATGCCACAATAGTGCTCTTATAATGATATTTTTTTTCATTTTGCTATGTATTTCAATTTCGATTTTTCTATTTCAATGTTCCAGAAAATTTTTGAAAATGTGATGAATTAGATTTCAAGCGTTAGTTCAGGATTTTTATCAGGAGCTTACTTACTTACTTACTTAGGTTACTTACAAACAGTGCTGGGAATGGTAATAGCAGTAGGCTAGAATTTCACGAACATCACGTGGCTCTCCCCAGTACAGTAGATCAAAAACGTGAATCTCATCAAGTAGTCTATTTTGGGTGAATGAATTTTCTAAATCGTTAGTGTCATTGAAGGCTCTAAATGCGGGAAATGCAGCGGGAAATAGAACATTTTTCTACAGTAATTTTGGGTTGCCCTTAGCAACGGGTGTTTTGCAATTTTCAAGGCTTTTTGCCTACAGCAGCGATGGGCGTGAGTTTCACTGGCTCCGCTGACTGTGATTGGCTTTGTTTGGCTACTGTAAAGTGAATTTCAGATTTTTTCCCAACTCTGCTTACAAATATGTACAGTTTGTTTTTTGAAGATTGTATTCAAGAAATTCTCCAGATATTCTGAAGTTCAGACCATTCCTCAATCAAAATTTTTTGGGGACTTCAGAAAATGCTTGGAAGCTAAAATTTCCGAAATTCGGTTTGAAAGAATCTGCTCGATATTTCATTGACAGTTTGTGAGACTTAGAGATACTCATTTAAAATTCTTAGAGGAGTTCCTTCGAGCTTTGCTAGAGGCTCGACAAATTTAAGGGGTACAGTAGAAAACTTGTTATTAACGTGTTATTCAATATCAGAATGCATTTTGTTAGAAATATTCTGATAAAATCATAACGAAATCTTAAAATATTAGTTAAAATAAAAAACCTGGAAATTGTTGATTAAGAGTTATCTGTTAAGATGTTCACTAAATAAATGAATGAAATAATATATAACGAATCATCATCAAGAGTCATTGGAAGTACACTGCCCATAACTGCATAACAGTCACATTCGACATTTTTGACAATTTCGAGTTAATACCGGGAAGAGTCATCAAATGACAAATACTTTCGATCCACTTACTAAAATCTGCGAGATTGTTCTAGAAAATTCGAAAAAAATACCAAGTTGTTTTGTCACATTGGCAATTGTAACCGCATAACAGACACATTGAGATTATACATGAGCCCCATAATGCAGTGGCAACGAAATTTCTATCAGAATTTTTTTTTTGACTATTCACCCAATAAGTTATTTGAGTTGAACAAAATTTCAGCCTCAAATAAGCACTTTTGAATTCTTAGTGATTTTTTGAAATATAGGGAAATGGGATACCAAGTTTGAATTTTGTTGCAGTATGGGAGGCATCCCATACTGCAACAAAATGCAAACTTGGTATCCCATTTACTCAATGCCTACTTTTGTCGAATGTTACAAATATGCAGTTATGGGCAGTACAGGTATGTTCCGTTTTTATCAACAAGATCGGCAATTTTCAGTTGATAAAAACGGAACCGTGACAATAACGGAATAATTTTCTTGGACAAAATATTTTACAAATTTTAAAAGAAAATTGCAGTTTTGTCAGGATAATATACATTTTCATCATATTAATGCACAGCATTGATGTTTGAGAGCTGTGAAGAGCATTTAGATTGTTCATTCTTCTAGGTTCGTATTGAAGGTTGATTGCATACTCCTATCAATCAATATGATTTTGTAATATATCTTTAATAGTTTAAGTTTTCTTGGTTAGAATTTCAATAAATGTTACAAAGAATATTGAAACGATATTCACATAAATGTCCTTTGCATCATATTTGAAAAAATGGCTACAAGGAAGTGGGTCAAGTTCAATTGTTTCTTTCGTCAAGAAATATTAAACAAGAAACAACCCAGACAACCAGAAATCGCATGAAAGTTCACATTATAACTCGTTTATTCATACTAATTACATCAAACTCGCAAACCACCGTGGATAAACTCGCCAGTTTGATGAGTTTCCTCGCATAAAACACTTTTTTCTGAGTTCATTTGTACATTTTGCTTCGTCCCGTACACTCGTACAAAGTAAGTCGAATCAATCCGTAGCAGCTGTCAAATCAACATTTATTATCATACGTCAAGTCGCATAAGATCATTGGTTATTTCGGTAGAATAATTATACACTCGCAATGTATGTTATTATTCATCACATAATATATGCACGCATATCGCCTCCAGTTTTGTACGTAGAAGACCTTTTCGCGACATCTTATAAGTGAAATTTTTCACATATAAAGCCTCCAGGTGATTACGTTATACGTGCATTTTGGTTGTCTGGGAACATCTTTTTCCACTATTCCCCTCCCCTTGGTTATGCGACCTTGCCGCGATGGGAGGGCATAATCCATTAGCCCATATGATGGAAACCAAAGGCGTAACCTGTAGTGGTGGTATCACATTTTGGCATTTTTTGCTTAAAGCCGCGTCATAATTCATATGGCATAGACGCAATAATATCTCGGATGTGATCCAACGGACATTCTGCGTCATTGATAGAATTGATGCCCATTTCAAATAATTAATCTATTCGAAGTGGACATTAATACTATTGGTGACGTTCAGTTTGCCTTTTGCTAACCAGAATGATCCGTAGCCACTCTTACTATTAGCTAGCTAGATACATCGTTATCATATACGACGTAGGGAATACTTAGGAACTCTTAGGAAAATGACTAGTAGATTCACTGAGTAGAAATGAGTGGCGACAATCTTATTTTAATATGGTTTTTACATTGCCATAATAAGAAATACCTCTTTTGTAACAGCGGTATAAATAATCTAATTCCAGCTTCATTTTCGCAAAATTTACAAGTAGAAAGTAGGCGTTGTGAAGCATTGCATTTGCCACCGAAAAGTGAATCTTGTGGGAGACTGTAATAGAAGCCTAAGGTAACTTTACTCTTCAATATTCACTATAAAAATGACTATGGAAAGTAAGACGCTGAGATCGATCATTAGGGTACACTTGCTAGTTTCGAAAAATTGTTGAACAGACAAGGAAAGCGACTTTTTTCTTTAAGGATATATGAACGTAATGACCAATAAATATTTTTAACAACAAAAAATGAAATTAACTAGAACTACTACTAAACAGCCTAATTTTGTTAAGACTTGACGACACTTGACATTTAAGACTCTAATCTTACGTAAAAGACAATAGTAATCAGAATAGCACTTGAATGACAAATTATTCAAAACCATTTCGACTAGACAGTATTAGTAATGCACTACTATTTCAAACAAATTCTACACTACTATTTCAAACAAATTCTAATGGAGCTGCTGATTTTCATGATGCTTCCTTTTCTCAGAAGCAAGGGAATATGGGTACTTTTCAAAAACTACCACGTCACAATACTAATAAAAAAACAGTGTTCATGTGGGCGCCATTGCCTAGTCCGTCTGAGTATTGGTCCTGGTAGAGGGGAAACTTGGCAACTAAGCCAGACCGAGGGTTCAGCCTTGACAAGTTAAGCTGTCAGGCAGCTCCAACTGAATACCATACAAAAAAAAAAAAAAAACAACATCTTTTTCCACTATTCAGCCTCATCCGTCTGCTTCTTCTTCTTATTTTTCTTCTTCTTTTGCTTCTTCTTCTTCTTCGTCTCCTTCTTATTCTTTATGGTATTACATCCCAAATGAGAAAGAGTCTTCTTCTCATCTTAGTGTTCTTTAATCACTTCCGCAGTTATCAACTGAGACCTTTTTTGCCAAGAAAACATTGTTTGCATTTTTGGCCACACCCGATTGGCGATTAAGTGTGGAGTTATGTTGCGAAAGTTTTGCAAACTGAAATGAATGTATACGGTTTCCTGTACTTTGAATTGCCGAAATTTTACCAATAAAAAACATGGTGAGGATCTTTCTGCTAAAGTTATTTCTTCCAAATTCGACAGGGATGCACTAACCGCCAATCTACAACAGTGTCACCATCGCCTTTTGGCTTTACGTTAAATCACGAACAGACTGGCAATGAACTAACCTGAAGTTCTAGTTTTTCGTTGAGTAAAAATAATATTAAATACCAGTGATGCCGTCAAACTTCGTTTTGCCATCAAGTAGGCTGCTAAAAAATGGCATGCAATCTTCCATACAAAATGACATATAAGTTTTCAGTTGTTTTTTCAAGTTATTCCAGAGAATTTTCCAACTCGTTTCCTTTACTGAAACACGTCGGAACACTTGACGAATGCAACAGTGAAATAATCATGTAAATCTATTAGCCCGTTAAGCTATTTCGTGACATACAAACACTATTCCTTTTTTATTTATATAGAAGTTTATATCAAAAAACAAAAGTGTGCAAACTCTAGAACAAGCATCACCAAATTAGAACTTTTTGGTAAAAAACTCTTTTGTAATAGCCCCTCTACCGGCAGCTTCATTTTTTTCCGCCAAATATTTTTTTTGTTTCTTGATATTTTTGCACCATTTTTTCACAAGATCCTAAAAAACTCTTCTAGTTGTGTGGTGCAAAAATATCGAGAAACAAAAAAGTTATCGCGATTAGCATATTTTTTTAACGGTAAAAAATGAAGCTGCCGGTAGAGGAGTTAATTAACCTTTAAGTCTTCATTTGAGGATGGGGGTTCATGTCTGCTCAAAAATCAAGATCCCAGCAAGTTTGGGATGTCAACGTGCGTGACGTCGGAATGTCCGGTATCAACAGTTTATCAAATTGTCAGCCCTTCACCCTATTCCTCGATGCAAACTTACTATATGAAGATTCCAAAATTTTCTATAGATGGCTTAGTTTTGCTGGACCTTTTCCTCTACCCCTTGGAATAGGATCTAATCAATTGCTGTTTGCTAAAATTTGTGCAATTCTATCGAGTTTGAGAGATAGAAGATAATGTCCAAAATATTTCAGGATAAATAAAATAAACTCGATCATGTCTTTTGCAGTTGTCCAAAACATTCTTAAGTTCATTTCCAAGTGCATCCCTTATAAAAAAGAACTGAACATGTATGTGATCGTTGATGTCTACTACCTGGAAAAACCTGGAAAACCTGGAATTATCAGGGAATTTTATTCAACCTGGAAAAAACCTGGAATTCTCAGGGAATTTCGATCACAATCAGGGAAATTATTTTGAACCCTAGCAACACACATGTTACAATTGAGTATTATCAACAGATATATAGCCAAATTTAGTCATATATAAGTTGATAATACTCAATTATAATATGTGTGTTGCTCGGGAAGCAGTAATTCATGATAGAATATGTTCACGACAAAGGATTTTTGCGTTATAACCCAGAGCTATCATTAATTGCCAGAAAACTATCTTCGTTCGAAAAAAATTCGGCTGCGCCGCTCTCCAAAAGCTATATGAGCTGTTCAGTGAGAATTCTTTCGAGTATGAAATTTCATCAGCTTATCAAAACATGATTGATGTTTTTCATGTATCTAAATTTATTCGGTAAAGGATTAACATATCTAGGGCTAGTAGCAGGTTTCTTTTTAAATACCATATTTTTGCAAGTCTCTAAAAAGTCTCTATTTTTGATAAAAGGTGTCTGAAGTCTCTATTTTAACCAAAATAGTATCTAAAGTCTCTTTTCTTTCCTTATCTTGCTTGCAGATAACTGAGATGCAAAATTTCTTCTCATATTTCTCGAGATCAGCCTCAGGAAATATCCTTGTGTTTTCTCCAAAGATTTTATTATGAATTCTTCAAGAAATTGCTTCAGCATTTTTTTTTTCATAGGATGCTTACAGGAGTTCCTTCATAATTTGCTTCAGGAAATCCTTGAACATTTCAACGTTAATACCTCTAGATATTTTTCTCAGGCAGTACTTTGAACAAAGACTATCTTTGGACTTCTTCCAGATATTTTTTCACTAACTATCCAACCGAATTCTACAGTCGTTAATCAAAGAGATATCCAAAGTTTCCCACAGAATTTCTCCCAAGAAAACTTGACAAGAATTTCAACGCCATTTCGTCTACGGTTATTCCATAGAATAGACCCAAAAGCTCCTCGAGGGGTTATTCGAGTCAATATATTGAGAACATTTCAAATAATTTCCTCAATTCGACCTGTGTTTCATTATTAAGTTTCTTTAGAGTTTTTTTTCTAGGAATTTCTCCAGCATTTCATCCAAGGACCACTGGAGTTCATCCAAACATTTTTCAATAAATTTCTCAAAAAATCCCCATGGAATATTGAAAAGTTCTTTTAAGGTTCCACACAATTTAACACCACAGCAATTTTTTCTATGAAATGCTTCGACTGTAGGAATGATTATTCCTACACAATTTTCTAGTAATTTCGTCCAGTGTTCCAGGAGATCCTGCGAGATATTATGATTTTTCTTTTTTATTATTATCGTAGCAATAATCTTGGAAATCTTCTAAAAGTTCTTCAAGAGTAAGTCTTCCTGAAAATCCTCTTTAATCAAGGGTGGCCTAAGAAATTACATAAGTAACTGTAACAGAAGGTACCCATAAATTTACGTCAAGGATTTATTTTTTAAATTCTCAGCTCTCTGGGAAATTACATTCAAATTTTATTGGTGAAAACTTCTGGAAGAATGCTTGAGAAAAAGGTTTTGAAAACTTCCTTGAGAAATATCTTAGAATTAATAGAAGAACTTCCGAAAAGGTATCCTCAGAGAAATTTGTAGTCAAAATCTCATAAAAATTCTAAAGAAAAATTTTGTAGAAAATCCTGAGAAATCCTTGGAGGCTAAACTAATTGGAGAATCACCGGATAAAATCCTCGAGGACTAAGGGTTTTTTCACAAAAAATATCTGAAGGAATTTCTGATGAAAGCCTTGTGGTATTTTTTGTGATAATGTTTATAAAACCTGGAAATATCAGGGAATTTCATTTTGCTAAACGAGTAGACACCCTGATCACGTGAAGGGTTATGGGGGTAAGAGGATTTGAGATATCTTACGTGCCATACAAATTATTTTTGTATTTTCATACACAAAATCATACCATAGAGGGAAGGGATCGAAAAGCCAGAATTATCTTAGGTAATCAATGGACAGCTCCTATGTCTAACAAATTCACATAGAAAATTCTTGATGCCATGTTATATAAGAGAAAGAAGAGGTCTCTACAACTCTCTTAAGTACGTAATCAACTAATCACAATTTCCAGTTGTTACTAGGACGTGGCCAGAGCAACTTTCGATTGTTGAATGATGGATCAATCTTGTCAAACAGACCATGCTAAGTTTGAAAACTCCAATTGATTAGTGGATAAGAAGGAGTCAAAACTTTTTGAATCGTGTATAAGCTGATGCCTATCATGAATCGTAGGTACTAAACATTAACATAATTTCAAATATTCAACTCTGAGGCTATTGAAAAGCATTTAAATTGCTTCAAAATAAGTATTAAGTTTATATTCTAACATTTTGAGAACTAAAAAAATATTTTTTGGTGTTGATGAAAACGGAATAATTTGTTGACGAAATCGGAACGTGACAAAATCGGAACGTGATAAAAACGGAACATACCTGTATTCCATGAAAAAATGATTATGTTTTCCTGATACAATCCCAAAAGATTCATAATGAACACATTACACGAATGCGTATTTTAAGTCCATAAAAAGAAAATAATTTTTAGTTATCCTCGATTAGTTTTCGAATTTAAATAAGTACGACGTGCTACTTTCATACATGGTGATGTTAAATACATTAAATGTCAAAAAAAAACTAGATGAAAAATTGGATCAAAAAGGTATTGGGCAACATGAAAACTTCCATAAAATCTTGTATTATTCTTAATGGCTGACAATCGTTCTCATATGTTAAAAGGCTCTTCCTTGATCACACTAGCAAAAAAAAAAACTTTTCTCGGTTCGTTACTTTGCACAAAAATTAGATTCTTCCACTTAAAAAAGTTAAGGAGTTTCTGGGAGAAATATTAGAAAAGTTCCTGAAGAAGTATTAAGCATAAGCATTGAAGACCGTACAATTCATACTTGCTACTTCGTGATTGTCCAGAATAATCTAAACTGCACAAGGAACCAACAGATGTAGCTTGGGAGTAGCTTTCCACCATCAATGTACACTTTCGAGAACTCCAAACATGTGGAAGACTGGCAACACTGTTGTATGGTTGACACGCAATCTTTACCTTCCCGCGTTTTAAATTCAGTTTAATTGTGTATAAAATTAAATTAATTCTTGATTTTTGTGCGATTGTAAAGTGATAACGTTGTTGTGCAAGCTAAATGGTGTTATGGTTGTGGTTACTATTTGAATACTACTGAAAAATAGATTGTTATGCCCATTAGTGATCTTGATAAAAGGGTCTATTGTTTTTTGTGTGATTCATTCTGAATGCGCTCCTGCTTGTAGTTGCTGCTCTTGTTATGCTGTCGATGCTGTATTGAGACGAAAAAAAATTGTCGGTGAAAATATAACGAATTGAGTAGAAGTTAATTGTAAGTACACCTATAGATACACTTTGCTAGTGTCGTCGATTCTTTCAAAGGTTTATCGTGCTATTCTTTGCCGCCAAAACGGCCACTTGACAAGCGAAAACATTTGTTAGTTATCTGATTGATGCTCATTGTGGTCTCGCTCCCTAGACAAAAAAGCTTGTATTTGTGATACTTCTTGCCGCCCAAACGGCTACTTGACGAGCAAAGTGCTTTGGTCCTGGTTGAGCGGTTTAGTCTGGTAGGCTGGAAAACAAACTTCAACGTTCTAGTATTGACTAGCCGTGAATACTAGAGTTCATGTTCAGCATTGGTTGTCGTTATTGTTGTGGTTATTATTCACGCACAAAAAAAAAACCATAGGACTTTTTTTATTAAATGTTTGTATCTGGCAACTCCTATCTGTTGTTATTCCAGTACTTCACCCCATTGAACCAAATAGCTTGTGTGTTTCAATTTTGTTCTGATTTTACGTTTTAGTATTAGTTCGTGTTGCTCCTCATATAGATTGTTTATTTACATTCCTGTTTGTTGACATTTTTTGCTTCAGCTTGCTTTTTCATCTAAACTTTGTTGGGGATGAACCTGCCTACGGCAGAAAATCCCTTCAATAAAAAGTAATTCAATTCAATTCAATTCAAATCTAAACTTTGCATAATGGATACAGATGTCGTTTATATCTGCAATATTTGTTCAAAAAAAGATACGGATGGCTCCAAATTTTTAACGTGTATGTACTGTTTAACGAGTTCTCATTTTAAATGTAAAAACATTGTTGGAAATGCTGTGCGTCGTATGAGGGATACCGAATATTTTTGTTCATCTGATTGTTCTGCTATTTATCAACGAATCGTAACTATGCAAAATATTAATCACTTCACTTGATGTCTTCGTTTGCTGCTGAAATGAAAGCAACTGTTTCAGCATCTATTGCTAAGGAAATGCTGTCGGTTAAAGCAGACGTTAAACAAATCACAACTTCAATCGAAAAATCCCAAGAATTTTTATCTGCTAAATTTCATGAGATTGTCACCGATTTTAAGGATCTAAAGCTAGAAAATGAAAAGTTGAAAGAGGAAATAGTCCATTTGAAAAAATCGCAGCATCAGTTACAGGGTATGGTACATAAGTTAGAAGCTAATGTGGATAGGTCTGACAGAGCATCCTTGGTTAACAAAGCTGTTGTGTGGGGTATTGCTACTGTTCCTGGTGAAAATGTACTGCAGTTAGTGGAAAAAATACTCTTGTACTTAGGACTCAGAGAGCCGTCTGAACTTGTAGCATCTGCTGAGCGTATTTTTGTCAACACCAAAGCTAGTAACGAGCTGGTTCCTATTAGAATTGTATTCCATGATAGTGAATCAAAAGAGGCAGTGTTCAATAAGAAAAAACAGTTTGGAAAGTTACTTTCAACAGCCATCGATAAAACGTTCAATGTTAATGGGAAACCGATGAACGTAACATTACGAGATGAGTTGTCTCCTCTCTCTTTGGAGCTTTTGAAAGAGCTTAGAGAGCATCAGGAAATGCTGAATGTTAAGTACGTTTGGGCTGGTAGGGGCGGAGTTGTGTTGGTTAAGAAAGATGATGGCAGTAAACCAGAGATTGTTAAAACCAGAGAAGATCTTAGTCGTATTATGAATCGCTTCTTGCTGTCTACACACGGGCCTGATGACGCTAATGCTTCTGGGCATTCTCCGTCACCTAAGCGTAGAAAAAATGTACAGTAAAATAATTTCACGAATAATTTCGATTAGTAGTATAAATACCTAAATGTTTAAAATGGATACCTTACCGAATATGATTGTAAATAAGTATTATAATAGTTTAAACGCTTTTAATCAAAATTGTGGAATGAACAACAATTGTTTGAATGTGATCCAGTGGAATGTAAGAGGAATGAATAATTTTGAGAAATTTGATGAATTGATTTATTTTGTGAATGAGTGTAAAATAGATATTGATGTCATAATTGTCGGTGAAGCGTGGTTGAAAAAGGAGAATATTTGTGTTTATAACATTCATGGTTACCGTGCTTTTTTCTCATGCCGTGATAGTTCGTCTGGTGGGTTAGCTGTTTTTATAAGAACATCTTTAGAATATAAATTGATAGACAACAAAACTATTGATGGCTTGCACTACGTGCACTTAGAAATCAAATTTCGTGGCAACCTTCTCAATGTTGTCGGTGTTTATCGTCCACCATCATTTGATTACAATGAATTTCAAAATATTTTAGAAGGCTGGTTATCAACCTCCACGTCGTCTAAACCATTTTTTCTTTTTGGCGATGTAAACGTTCCAATCAACATGCAAAACAACAACATAGTAATTCGTTATAAAAATTTATTAGAATCTTACAGATATTTATGTGCAAATATTATCCCAACGCTTCCAATAAGTAACAATATCTTAGACCACTGCATTTGTCCAATGGATCTTGCTTCACAATTCCAAAATTACACTATATTTAGCGATATGAGTGATCATCTTCCTGTGATTTCGTCTCTTCCTTTCGGTGTTGGTAAAAGGCAACAAGAACTTAAAATAAAAATGGTAGATCACGAGAAACCGCGAACCCAATTTTCAATCTTGTTAAATAATCTTCAAACCACTGACGATGTTGATGCTACTTTGTACACTCTTGTCACAAGTTATAATTCATTATTGCTTGAGTGTACTAAAACCGTAACTAAAATTGTCAAAATTAATGGAGTGCATTGCCCATGGATGATTTATGGCCTCTGGCGATTGATACAAATAAAAAATAATTATCTTGAAAAACACAAAATCAATCCCAATGATAGACGTAATACTGAAATGCTGGCTCATGTTTCTAAAAAAGTTAAAAATGCGAAAATACGATGCAAAAGAGTATATTACGAAAACATTTTGAAAAGTTCTAGCCATGCCAATGTGTGGAAAACCCTCAACCAAATATTTGGCCGTTCTAAAGAGACCGATCAAATAAAGTTACTTAAAGATGGACGGTTATAAGATTCAGAGTATGATGTTGCCGAAGTATTCAATAGCTTTTTCTCCAGCATTGGAAACAATTTGGCCGATAAATTGCCAAATGACAATTATGATTTTTTTAAAACTGTAAAACATGTTAGCAACACTATATTTCTCATACCAACAACCACGAACGAAGTTCGTATTTTGATAAGCCAGCTTGATGGGAGAAAAAGCAAAGGGCATGACAACTTTCCAGCAGATTTGGTGAAAGCTAACATAGAGCCATTTTCAGTAATCTTGGCTAAGCTCTTCAATAAAATGATAACAACTGGATCTTATCCCAATATTCTAAAAATCGCAAAAGTTACACCTGTATTTAAATCTGGAGACAAACAGGATCCTTCTAACTATCGCCCAATTTCTACTTTGTCAGTCCTGAACAAAATTTTGGAGAAACTTTTAACATGCCGGCTTGTAAGTTTTTTGTGTGCCAACAATGTATTTTATAAATTTCAATACGGCTTTCGGGAAGGTTGTGAAACTACTACTGCAAATATTGAGCTTATTGATGAGTTGATCAGTCAAATAAACCAAAAAACATTGTTGGAGGTCTTTTCATTGATTTGAAAAAAAGCTTTTGACACAATAAACCACGAAATTCTTCTGAAAAAACTCGACAGATGTGGTATAAGAGGAATCGCAAACAATCTTATAAGAAGTTATCTTTCAAATAGGAAGCAATTTGTTGTAATAAATGGTGTTCGTAGTAGTTTACGCCCAATTGATATTGGAGTGCCCCAAGGGAGTAACATTGGTCCCCTATTGTTTTTAGTTTTTATTAATAATTTGGGTAACTTAAGACTTCGAGGAATTCCAAGACTTTTTGCGGATGACACTGCATTGTTTTACCCGCAGGCCAATGTTCAACTAATTGTCAACGATATTGAAAAGGATCTTGAGAGTCTCATAGAATACTTCAACGGCAATCGTCTTTCGTTAAATCTGGCAAAGACAAAGTATATGGTTTTTCATTCTTCCCGTAAAGAAATGTATCAGGTGAAATGGCGTCGTTATGTGGACTAGTGAAAAGAGTACGTTCTTTTGTGCACAAAGATGTACTAATGCAATTTTATTATGCTTGTATCCATTCAATTCTTCAGTATCTCGTTATTGTCTGGGGTCATGCCGCAAAATCAAAAATTAGGAGATTACAGGTTTTGCAAAACAGATGCTTGAAAGTCATTTTTAATTTATCTCCATTCTTCCCAACATTTTCGCTCTACAGTAATTTGAATCACAAAGTCATCCCCGTACTTGGATTACGCGATTGCCAAACAATTATGTATGTACACAATACTTTGAACAACCGCAGTTTTCATCACAACATTTCTTTTCCATATAGATTAAATATCCATAATACTAGACATGCATTCGAGCTTTCGAGAAGCAGAGCATACACGAATCTGGGGCTAGAACGTATCACCAGTTACGGCCCTCTAAAATTTAATTCACTTCCAAATGATTTAAAAAAACATAATCAACAACATTCATTTTAAAAGCAAGCTCAAGCAACATTTACTGAGGAATGTAAATGATTACTTACCAGAGGCGTCGCGTGACCTAATTATCCACCTGTGCACTGGTTACTTAACTTTATCTTTTTTTTTTGCAATATGTATGCTCCACGGACCAACTTTTTAAGTATAAAGAGTGGTAATCACCATTCTCGAATATGTGTTTTTCTCAGCTCTTCAATCGAATTAAATATTTTATATTTTATTTAGTAATCAAACTCTTTAGTTGAATTTGTCAATAGAGTTGTATATGGGTATCCAATTTATATATTCTAAACCTTCGTTAAAAATTGAACTAGAATTCTGTTTCAACATTTTCCGTGCCCTGAAATTGTTAATTCCCCTTGGAAAATTTTACTACAAGACGAGCTGTCGGGATTAGATGTCATTGAGCCTGAAATTTGAGCTTGAAATCTATTTTGATCATTCAGAATGTCAAAAATAAGATGTCGAGCGTAATAAAACCGTTCAAAAGGGGCGGTCCATTAATTATGTAAGGGTTAATGGGGGGAGGGGGGGTTTGAGATTTCTTACGCGCCATACAATTTATTTTTAATTTTCATACAAAAAATCTTACAATGGGGGGAGGGGGGGTTGAAAAACCCCGAAAATTGTCTTACGTAATTAATGGATCGCCCCAAACAAGAAAAAAGTGCGCTTTCGGTCAATGGATCATTAATATAACCAAAACGGCCGCTATGAAAAGCACAGATAGCGCCACCGTAGTCTTGTGTGTTGGACATAACAGCGATGCTGTCACAATGTTAAATTCCGCCGTTGTTTTGATACGGTGAGTACCGAAAGAGTTACGTCAATATCCCACCGCAAAATCGTTAGTGTGGAGTGTTTTCTTCCAAAATGCGAAATCATCACCTCCAACTTAGTTCTAAACCCACCGTTATATGAATAATGGGAGCGCGTCAGTCGTCGCAAGTTTCTTGTTAAGCAGTCAATAAAAACCGGTAAATTTGTCATCGCAAAATAACCCAATAATCAGTCATCATTCAATGATGAATTTTGAAGAAGTAGTGACAATTTTAACAGCACTGGTTTCAAACTAATCTTGCAATTTAAAACTGTGACTATCTATGGTCACCATGGTCATGTATATCTTTACATAGAATTGAACCAAAACAGTTTGCATCGTGTAAAATACTCGCATTTTGTTACATGTAGAACACGCGTGGTGTCGACGATGGCGCTGGGGGTGGGCGCGTCCATTCTGCGATTAAATATTGCAAAAACTATTGCGCAGGATGCGAAAAGCGAGGTTTGATTACTAAAAGTCAACTAAAAAATAATCCACACATATGAAGTCTGTTTTTACTAAAAATGTGTATTTTTGGGTAAAATATAGCCAAAATTATGGGACCTCGAAATCTTAAATTTATCACCTTGATCACAAGTAAAATTTAAATAATTTTGCCGCGAATTTCTTAGTCACAAAATTTGGCTAAATTCTGAGCCAACTAAAACATTTTTTAAAGCTTTTTAAAGTTTTGGTATGCATACATTCCTGCATGTTTGTTTGAGAGACTTCTCTTCAAAAACATCTAGGTTATTTATGAAAAAAAGAAAGCTAAAAAAGGTTTTTGAACCCCTACAAGGTCGTCAAATTAGCCACATCTTAGAACAACATAATTGTTCATACAACTTACTGCTCCGGTGTTTGTGGATTTGAGTGTTGAATTTCAAAAACATATTTGACAGTTCCTTCAAAAAAAATCTGCTCTGGGGGGAGGGGGGGTGTTGACCCCAAAAACCCCCCTTTGGTTGCGCCACTGCTTGGTAGCACTAACTACACGGCCACGGAGCCTATAATATGTTTCATAATTACCGTGATGCATCAATACCCGGACGCTTAAGCTGACACACTTGTTCAAACTCCGTTTTAAACCATTTTTCATCGCATAAGATTTTATTTCATTATTGCTACATATAGCTCTATACCAGAACTTGATATGAAAATTAAATTTTATGATAAAATTTATGATATACCATGAAAATCATCGAAACAATCAAGCTTGTCTCGTCCTTAAATCCGGACACCAGAAGCATTACTTGTTTATAAATCCGGACACTTGTGAATCAAAATCCGGACAGCGCTCATGCAATATGGAATATTGCCTCGAAATCCATAAAAAGTGTACATTCATTGAATTTAATGTCACATTTATAAACATTAAATGCAGGAATGTGATTTATAATGCTTATGTTAATAAAATGGTTGTAATTTTTAAATTACCTCAAATGCATCCATACATATGGGGTTGAGCGCTTGTCGTTAGAACCTCTGAAATATTTAAGGCACACTACTTTTCAGAGCATAAAACTGTATTCTAATCACTCTTAAAACCTGATTGATAACGTTTGTAAGATTTCTTTCAGATATATCCTTCACATATTCACTCACAGAAGTAAAACACAATGCTTTTGATTGGTGTCCGGATTTAAAACCATCTGCTGACAATCCCGGACAGTCTCTTTTACACCGTTATATGCATATTTACACGAACTTCACGATTTTAGTGCTTCCAAATACATGAATTTATGTTTATTTTGCAGTTATGTTCAAAATAAGTTGTAAATAATGTCATTTAAACACATGACTACCAGCTGAATATAAACACACTTTCTTCGCCACTTCTTCCGAAATGATTCACAATGCAGAAAAATAACACGTCCAACACGAAAGACTTTTTTGTTTTGATTATTGTTAATTATTAGGCGATGGTTACTAGATAACGAATGATTGTAAAATGATCAGCAAGAATGAAAGTTGACATTATGAAAAAAAAACCTTTATAATACTTAATTTCATCATTAATTAATGTATTTTACCAGAGTGTCCGGATACACAGCGTAACAAAAATGACACTTTCGCGTGTCTCAAGGATCAAATTAAGTGTTTCTAGTAGATTTTGGGTCGCTGAATCTGATGCCGTTCTCAGAAATGTTCCAGCACGTCACAATTTTTAGCTACAGGTCGCCAAAGTTGTATAAAACACTAGTTTTATTGATGTTTACATGAAATTTAAGGTATGATTTATATTTAACTTTTTTGTGATATAATCTACCAAACATGCTGAATAGGACTTGAACTTTCAATTTAGATACAAATCAGTTGAAATTTTACGATAAAATTTAGGTAAAATCGATTTTTTTCAACATGTCTTCATATAAAATTCTTCGTTTCTCTTATATGGCATAATACAATACTTTTCTGAACCACCAAAAAATAACATTTTACCATCGAAAATATTATGAACTTCGTTGATAATTGTTCTATACATAAAGTTTGAATTCTGTGACAAATTGAGCAAACAAATTGCCGTTAAAGTTGGAAAACTTGCATGCAAGTTGGCTGAAACAGTCAAATTTAGCATTTTCAACAGTCAATATCTCAAAAACTAGACGTGCCATGATATTTCTGAAAACGGCAATGGACTCAGCAACCCTTAATTTAGTAAATAGCGGTATTTTGGTTCTTGAGACAAAACCGTGTTCCGCAGTGATATTGGTACCGTCCGGATTTTGATTCACCACGGTATCAAATATTTAAGATAAGAAGCATGTTACGAGCCTACCAAATCAACTATCCATCCGTTGATGAGCATAAGCTCACAAAAATTCACTCCGACAACGCGGAAAACTGAACTCGAAGGCCACTCTTTTCCGGACGCAAATCTTCAAAATTCTCAAAGACAATTGTGTTGCAAACGCTGCCTAAATTCACTAAAACTGATCACTCAGAAGCAGCAGAAAAAAAACGCCAAACGTGGCTCTATAGCAGCCGTTAATTATGATATTAGTTCCAAATAAACCTTTGCCTTTATATTTTGTCCATAATATATTATTATTATTATTATTATTATTATTATTATTATTATTATTATTATTATTATTATTATTATTATTATTATTATTATTATTATTATTATTATTATTATTATTATTATTATTATTATTATTATTATTATTATTATTATATTATTATTATTATTATTATTATTATTATTATTATTATTATTATTATTATTATTATTATTATTATTATTATTATTATTATTATTATTATTATTATTATTATTATTATTATTATTATTATTATTATTATTATTATTATTATTATTATTATTATTATTATTATTTATTATTATTATTATTATTATTATTATTATTATTATTATTATTATTATTATTATTATTATTATTATTATATATTATTATTATTATTATTATTATTATTATATTATTATTATTATATTATTATTATTATTATTATATTATTATTATTATTATTATTATTTATTATTATATTATTATTATTATTATTATTATTATTATTATTATTATTCATTATTATTATTATTTATTATTATTATTATTATTATTTATTATTATATTATTATTATTATATTATTATTATTATTATTATTATTATTTATTATTATTATTATTATTATTATTATTATTATTATTATTATTATTATTATTATTATTATTATTATTATTATTATTATTATTATTATTATTATTATTATTATTATTATTATTATTATTATTATTATTATTATTATTATTATTATTATTATTATTATTATTATTATTATTATTATTATTATATTATTATTATTATTATTTTATTATTATTATTATTATTATTATTATTATTATTATTATTATTATTATTATTATATTATTATTTATTATTATTATTATTATTATATTATTATTATTATTATTATTATTATTATTATTATTATTATTATTATTATTATTATTATTATTATTATTATTATTATTATTATTATTATTATTATTATTATTATTATTATTATTATTATTATTATTATTATTATTATTATTATTATTATTATTATTATTATTATTATTATTATTATTATTATTATTATTATTATTATTATTATTATTATTATTATTATTATTATTATTATTATTATTATTATTATTATTATTATTATTATTATTATTATTATTATTATTATTATTATTATTATTATTATTATTATTATTATTATTATTATTATTATTATTATTATTATTATTATTATTATTATTATTATTATTATTATTATTATTATTATTATTATTATTATTATTATTATTATTATTATTATTATTATTATTATTATTATTATTATTATTATTATTATTATTATTATTATTATTATTATTATTATTATTATTATTATTATTATTATTATTATTATTATTATTATTTATTATTATTATTATTATTATTATTATTATTCAGATCGTTCCAGCACACTGTGTTGACCGGTTGTCTTCGTTCACGCGTTCGAGTTAAACCAGGTGTTTTTCCGAGTTTTTCGCGGTTTTCGCGATCGAAACGCGTGTGAATCTGTGGTTGCGGTGGTGAAGAATAAGTGCACAGTGAAGGTTTGGTGAAAATCGGTGTTAAACCGGCCGAAAACGGCGAAAAAAAGTGACACCCACGTGCTTTGAAACGGCCAAACAAATCGCCGTCAGCCGGCTCCCCGGCCGTTCTCATTCAGCATTCGGTGGTGCACAGTGTGCTTGAATTGTTTTTCGCTGAAACAAAAAAAAAAGTGTCGGAAGTTTGGGAAATAGTTGGAATTGAGAAAGTGAGCGATTCTCATCAGGGGTTCACTACAGTAGTGTCCAGTAGTGTCTACAGTGCGGCACAAAATTTTGGGAACGCCTAGGCATCAGTCTCTACGTCCGAGGAAAAAATAAGGTAGGATCTTTCCTTTTATTTTTTCATCGCCAATTGGGGTAGGTAACGGGTGACCGTTGCCAGTGAAAGTTTTTTCCACGTGAATCAACATGGCGGCCGCTAGTAGCGGCGACCCAGGTGGGACTGTCAAACGTAGAGTACCGGAGTACATGGACCCAACGAACCAATTTGGTGAGTTGACGTTCCTGCAACTGTCTGGGAAAAACGGAGTAGCGTTACCGATTAACCCGTACATTACCGGGAAATCGGTTGAGGCATGTGCCGGCGGACCTATTGAGAGCGCAAAATCCGAAGCGCAGGGTACAAAATACACCCTACGAGTTCGCGACCCAGCCCAAGTAGCCAAGTTACTTAAGTTAACGAAGCTAATTGATGGGACTGAGGTAGAGGTCGTCCCTCATCCCAATTTGAACATTAGTAGATGCGTCATTTCCTGCATGGACCTAATTCAGATGGAGGAAAAGGACATCTTGACGGAGATGATTAGCCAGAAGGTGATTCGTGTGCAGCGTATCACCCGAAATGAAGGTGGCAAAAGGGTCAATACACCGGCACTGATCCTTACGTTCTGTAGGACCACGTACCCGGAGTATATGAAAGTTGGCTTGCTCCGTGTCGCTACTCGCCCCTATTTTCCGAACCCGATGCTCTGCTACGGCTGCTTCAGCTACGGGCACACTCGTGTTCGTTGCCCTGGACCGCAACGCTGCGTCAATTGTTCGCAGAACTTCCACGGGGAAGAATGCGGTGAAGCTCCCTCGTGCCGAAATTGCAAGGGTGATCATCGGCCAACCAATCGCCAGTGTCCGGTATATAAAAGGGAAGTGCAAGTGATTAAAATCAAAGTGAGCGAAAACCTGAGTTTCCCGGAGGCCAGAAAACGCGTGGAGCAACAAGCTGGTAGCTTCGCCCAGGTAGCGGCCCAACAGAGCGTTTTTGAGAGGAAGCTGAAGGAGCTGGAAGCGGCCATGCTCCAAAAAGATAAAGAAATCGCCCGGTTGCAGGAAGACAACAAAAAGAAAGAGGAGAGGATCGAGCAGATGATGGCTTTCATCAAGCAGGTCAAGCAGCAGTCTAACCCAGAGAGAGTGCATCATGTGAGCGAAACCGTCGTCGCTGAGAAGCCCCGCCACAGCCGAGAGCAACGAGTGGCCCAGTCGACGGCTGGCCCGATGACACGCTCAAGGAACAACTCCCCGGCCGTTCAGGAGACCAAGCGCGGAAGACCTCCAAAATTCGTCTACCCCAAACCAGCCACCTCGCCAGATACCAGCCCGCCCCCGAAGAAGACCGCACCCACTACCCATGACCTGACTCAGATGGAGTATTCCGGCGAAGAGTCTGAGGTATCGGAGACACCCCCTAACCAGCGTCTTCGATAATTCCACTCTTGAACAACGTTCGGAATACAACGACGACCCTCGCACGAACACTGACAACGACACTTTTCGGTTCGGAAGTAGGGAAAGTGTAGTACCTCTTCCGACGCAAGTACGGCAGGCTGAAGGAGTCATCCGGGACGTCTTACCCCAACCCGTTGATGACGAGTTCACCTCCGTAGCCGATGGAATCCCACACGACACCACGATATTGCAGTACCACCGAGGTAACATCCACTTTGCACCAACATCAAGCAATAGCATCGAAACCAACAACGAGAACACCGACGATACTACACAAAGTCTTTCCCCAGTGCCAGCTATTGCCGGTGATTCTGGAAGCAGTCGTGTAGTAGTTTCGGCAATGGCTGGCACTGTGGGGCAAGACGTCCCACAGGTCAGTCTTATGAGTTCTCAACCACAAACAGGTACTGCCGCGCCTGCAATCTTTTCAGATACCCACCAAACCACACCAACCGCAGCAAATCCCAATCAACAGCAACCAACATCAACCAATCGTCTCGCTATCAACAACCGCCCCGAAGAAACTACACAAAGTCTTTCCCCAGTGCCAGCTATTGCCGGTGATTCTGGAAGCAGTCGTGTAGTTGTTTCGGCAATGGCTGGCACTGTGGGACAAGACGTCCCACTGGTCAGTTTTCGCTTATCCCTACCTCAATCAGGTACTTCCGCGCCTGCAATACTTTCAGACACCCACCAAACACCACCAACCACTGCAAATACCAATCAACATCAACCAGCATCAACCTACCGCCTCGTATTCAACAACCATCCCACCGACGATACTACACAAAGCCTTTCCCCAGTGCCGGCTGTTGCCGGTGTTTCTGGAAGCAATCGTGTAGTAGTTTCGGCAATGGCTGGCACTGTGGGACAAGACGTCCCACAGGTCAGTCTTTCTAAATTCCAATCCCAAACGGTTGCTGCTGCGCCTGATTATCTTCCAGGGTACGCCGCATCACCACCATCTCCCGGAGAAGGCCCTTCGAGAGTTCATCGCAGAAACAGTTTGGTTCCTTCATCGTCAGAGGCTACCGCACTCCCTCTTTCTCCCACAACAGACCCGCCGATCCGAAGAACGTCAACCTCGTCATCCACCACACGATCAGCTACGGATAGTCGCTCCGGAGGCTGCTTCGCCCTCCAGTGGAATATCCGTGGTCTTAGGGCCAACATCAGCGAGCTAAAGCTGTTAATCTCCGACCTCGAACCGTGCGTCGTAGCTTTGCAGGAGACCAAGGTGAACCAGACTGTTGTTCCGCCAGACTTCGTTGGCAGAAACTACACGTTGCTGCTACAGTCTACAAACGCTAACTACTGGCAACATGGTGTAGGCCTTGCCATCCGGGAAGGCATACCGTTCGAACGCATCCAAGTCAATACCTCTCTGCATCTCGTTGCTGCTCGCCTTCACGCGCCGATCCAGGCAACCGTTGTGTCGATATACGTCCCACCGAGTTCAGCTCAGTGCCAGACCGCACTGGATGAATTGTTCGACCAGCTGGAAGGTCCGATATTACTCCTCGGAGACTTCAACGCTCACCACATCGCATGGGGATCGCACCAATCAAGCGCGCTTGGGCGATTCATAGCCGAAACAACCCTGACGAAGCAAATGGTGATCTTGAACGACGGCTCAGCTACCCGCATCGACCCGGCTTCGGGCAACACTTCAGCGATCGATGTGACCATCTGCACAGAGAGTCTGGCTCGGAGGTTCACCTGGCGAACCTTAACAGACACGCACGGTAGCGATCACTTCCCGATTGCAGTATCCATACCTGGTTGGTCGAATCAGCAAACAACACGACAAAAATGGCTGTACGATCGGGCTGATTGGGAGCTATACGAACGGATTACAGCAGAAACCATCCGCCCAGAGGTCGAGTGGAATGTAGGAAGCTTCACCGAAAAACTAATCGAAGCAGCGTCTAAGTCCATCCCGCGAACTAGTGGCCGAATCGGTCCAAAAGCGGTACCATGGTGGTGCCCAGAGGCAAAGGCGGCAATTCGTCGACGACGAAAGTGTCTTCGGTCACTCCGACGTTTACAGCAGGTCAACCAAGATCAACCCGAAGCGTTGGCGGAATTCCAAGCAGCGAAAGCGGAGGCGCGAAAGGCGATTAAAGAAGCGAAGGAGAAATCGTGGGAAAGCTTCGTAGGGAAGATTTCCCCGCACAGTACAACGACCGAACTGTGGCGGACGGTTAACACGTTGCGAGGAAATCGGCAGAAACGCTCAACTATCCTCAAACGGCCTAACGGTTTCACGGACAACCCCGAAGAAGTAGCAGAAGAACTGGCGACGTATTACGGCGAAAGATCGGCGACGTCCAGCTACCCTCCATCGTTTCAGATGGCGAAGATGGCAGCTGAGAGAGAGTCCATAGATGTTTCGTCTAATACCGGCGACGCGTACAACGTTGACATCACCCTAGCCGAACTTCTGTGGGCTCTCGACAAAGGGCGAGGCGCCTCGACAGGTACCGATGGGATAGGGTACCCGCTGCTTCAACGTCTTCCCGTGTCCGTAAAATTTGTACTGCTGGGGCTGCTGAACAAAATCTGGCGCAACGGTGAGTTTCCTGCTAGCTGGCGGAACGCCCTTGTTGTCCCGATTCCAAAATCGAACTGCCAAGATTCCGGTCCTGCTGCCTTCCGTCCTATCTCGCTTACCAGCTGCATGGCGAAGACACTCGAGCGAATCATTAACCGTCGTCTTATCACAGAGCTAGAGTCGAACGGACGACTTGACAAGCGTCAGCACGCTTTTCGTGTGGGACGCGGCACCGATACGTACTTCGCCGAGCTGGAGAGGTCGATACCAAACGCCGACGAACACTGTTTGATAGCGTCTCTGGATCTGTCGAAGGCATACGACACCACCTGGCGACACGGTATTCTTCGCACCCTGACATCATGGCGGATACGTGGTCGGATGATGAACCTTCTGCAAAGCTTCCTCTCGGAGCGAACGTTTCAGGTGTCGTTGGGTGGTTACACGTCCAGTGAACACAAGCTGGAAAATGGTGTGCCGCAGGGATCAGTGTTATCCGTAACGCTGTTCCTGGTGGCGATGCAGCCCATTTTCCGGGTACTGCCGGATGGAGTTGACATACTCCTGTACGCCGACGACATCCTTCTCGTCGTAAAAAGGGCTAAAAGCGAAGGAGTGCATCAAAAATTGCAGACCGCCGTCAAGGCTGTATGTAAATGGGCGAAAAGCGTCGGCTTCTCGATGTCTGCGGCAAAGTCGCATATCTTCTACTGCAGCCCGAATGCGCGTCGGGAACCGGCGCGGAATGTAGTCGTTGATCAAGTCTCCATCCCGAAAACCAACCGGTTGAGGGTTCTAGGAATCACCCTGGATCGGACTTTGACGTTCAAGCCCCATTGTAAGATGGTGAAGATAGCATGCGAGTCGCGTCTAAGAATACTGAAGATGATCGGAGCCAAACTGCCGCGGGGCAGTCGGACAAGTCTGCTACAAGTCGGATCGGCGTTAGTTACTGCAAAACTGACATACGGTATCGGGTTGGTAAGCCGAGGAGGACCAGCAACGTTGCAGACCCTCGCTCCGGCATATAATAAAATGGTTCGATATGCGTCCGGTGCCTTTGTCACCAGCCCTATAATTTCGGTCATGGCCGAAGCGGGTACTTTACCCTTTGAGCTGCTGGCGGTTCAGTGCATAGCGAGAATAGCCATTCGCATTCTAACAAAGAACAATCGAAACAACACCCTTCCTTTGATTCGGCGCGCTTCGGATCGTCTAGAGGAAATCACAGATACGGCACTCCCTCCTGTCGGCCATCTTGTGAGACAAGGCGATCGTACGTGGAACGGACGGAAACCCTCGATTATATGGGACGTGAAGAGGAGTATTCGTGCCGGTGACCCACCGGAGAAAGTTCGCCCCGTCGTCCAGCAACTTCTATCGACTCGCTTCCGCAACTCCACCGTCGTCTACACTGATGGGTCAAAGAGCGGAGACACAGTAGGAGCCGCATTTTTCAACAACGGTCTTTCCGGGATGTTCAGCCTACCGAGAGAATGCAGCGTTTTCTCTGCAGAGGCGTATGCTATGAAGATGGCAGTCTCTATCCCCAACATCCGGAACGAAATGGCGATACTTACGGATTCAGCCAGTTGCCTGCAGGCCCTGGAGGCAGGAGCATCCAAGCACCCGTGGATTCAAGAGATCGAAGACATAGTACGAAATAAAAATGTAAGGTTTTGTTGGATCCCGGGACATGCCGGCATTACCGGCAATGACGAAGCCGATCGCCTGGCCAACGTAGCAAGACAGCAACCGACTATCGACACTCCCATCCCCGGCGAAGATGCGTTGAGAGCAGCAAAGCAAGCCATACGGTACCGGTGGAATAGTCAATGGTTCGAGACTAGGGACAACAAGCTGAGGGAAGTTAAACAGGATACGCGAAGGTGGTTAGACAGTGGCAATGCGGCCGACCAACGCGTCCTAACCAGGCTGAGAATCGGACACACCCGGCTCACACATACTTTTCTCCTAAAAAAGGAACCTGCACCAAACTGCGACTGTTGCGGAACTTTACTTGATGTGCGACATATTATTCTGCACTGCAGAAAACATGAGCAAGAAAGACGGAAATACGCCATGGATTCATTTAGCCTAAATGAAATTTTGAATAATACTAAGGAAAATAATGAAAAATTACTAAAATATCTACACGATACAGGATTGTACAGAAAGATGTAAAATGTTATGTGTATGTCATGTGTGAATTTGTAAATAAATAAATTAGGTTTCTTTTTCCTTGACACGAATGCACCCTTCTGGTGTAAAGTGTCACTAATAAACAAAAAATAAAAAAAAAAAAATTATTATTATTATTATTATTATTATTATTATTATTATTATTATTATTATTATTATTATTATTATTATTATTATTATTAGCTTTATTGCACAAGAAATTCTTGTCGTTATCATTAGAGATCTTATGAATATCTTTATTTTCCTTAATTGATATCTATGATCCTTCATAAGAGTATCTTATGATATTATACCCATTTATATTATGAACGCAATGATCGATGGAAGTTCACAAGTTTTTCTTATGAGTCTCATTAGATGCTTCTTATGTCTTTATTCCATAAGAAATTCGTATGAAATTCTTACGTGTTTTTCGATAGGGAGTCGACTGTTTTTCACAAGTGTTACTAATCATTGTCATACGCGCGCTTATGAGTCTCTATCGTGAATATTATGTTATTACTATCGCTCCACGTGTTTCATAAGATTTTCGTATGAAATTGTTAAGAAAATCGTACTCCATTAGATTGTCTTATGGAACCCAATGATCAATGCGTATGATAACCAAAAAGTTTCTTATGAGATTATATCTGTATATGTAATGAGTATTGTTTCATAAGTCTGTTGTGGAATTTTATAAGATTATCGAATGAAGAACAAAATACTTCTTATGTCGTTATTCCATAAGAAAATCTTATGTACCTCATACGTTCCGTTTCCTCAGTGTGAATATCGGACGTTTTGTATTTCATAAGAATCTTATGAAAGAGAGAAAACCAGTCAAGAAATCAATTCACAAGCGTTCTCTTATGAAATTCGTACGCAATTTCTGGCTCAGTGTAGGGAGATTTTCAGCCCGTGGCTGGTTCATCTCCAAAATTTCTAATTGGGTCCTAAAATTTTTAATGAAATCTTGTTTTTATTTAATAACACGAAAAAGCATGTTACTGTAACTACTTTAGCAATTTTTCCCGCTCAAATAATGGCTATATCATGTTTAAACTTTAATTAAAAAATTTGGTCCATAAATGAACTTTGACACTTAAGATCATGTTTGACGTTCGCTTAGTCGACAAAAACACCACAGGGGTTTTAGTTCGACCACTGGGGTTGTTCCTATCTGACATTTCGTAAGGGACACGGAAAACAAAATACACTCAAAATTTGAGTTTAAGCCAAAGGACGTGACAAAATCTAAAAAAATGTTTTTTGGGCTTAAACCAACGGAAAACATTATAAAATTGAGTAAACATGTGTTTTTGGCCTAAACTTAAGCGTTTGGCACTAAAATTGGGACAGGGCTTTAGGACCCTATTATATCACATTTTTATTGCGCTCCAATACTTTAATTTTGATATTATAAATAATTAAAAACTGATTCCAATACGTATCAAATTACACAACGGCAGCTTTCCAGAATTCCAATGACATTCCAATTTACACAATGACCGCTAGCCCCCAAGGCAAGGACAATTTTGAAATTTTGTGTTCTAGTTCAAATTTTAACCTAGATCCAGATATAAAAAAAAATATATAAAAAACTGGGTACCGCTAAACAAACCTAGGGGTCCGCGGAGCACCGTTTGGGAAACACTGGTTTATTGCATTATTCTTCTTCCCCAAGCGGTTGGGAAACTTGCCTTGCTGCGAGAGGGATGATGCTCGTTGTGCATGGAAGCGAGTCGAATAGGCTGGCATTTGTTTCGCATGTTGCTTCTTTTTTTTCTGCTGGGTGGGGGAGGAATTGAAATCGCTGCAAATAACTTACATACCTCTCTCTAATCCCATTGTTTTAGGACTGGGCAACTTCGAACCGAAGGAAGTCGATCGTCGTGATGGCCCCGGTGAAGGGGGCAAGGCCTACATTCTGCCGGAGGATCAGCAAAATCGGGCCTCCGATGCGGAGATGGAATATGGCATGAACATTGTAGTTTCGGACACAATTTCCTTAGATCGAACCATCCGGGACACCCGACTGGAGGAGTGCAAGCACTGGGACTACCCGCACAATCTGCCCACGACCAGCGTGATCATTGTGTTCCACAACGAGGGCTTCTCGGTGCTGATGCGAACTGTCCACTCGGTCCTGAACCGCTCACCGAAGCACGTCCTGCACGAGATCATCCTGGTGGACGACTTCTCCGACAAGGAAGACCTCAAAGAAAAGCTGGAGAACTACATTGAGAGGTTCGATGGCAAGGTGAAACTGATTCGGAACGTCGAGCGGGAGGGTTTGATTCGGACAAGGTCTCGAGGGGCCAAGGAAGCCACCGGGGAAGTTATCGTGTATTTGGATGCCCACTGCGAGGTGAATACGAACTGGCTGCCTCCGCTGTTGGCGCCCATCTATCGGGATAGAACCGTGATGACGGTGCCGGTGATTGATGGAATTGACCATAAGACGTTCGAGTACCGGCCGGTGTATGCGGATGGGCATCATTACAGGTGAGTTTTTTTCTGTTCGATTCCATTACTGTTTCTCAAGGGCCAGCTGTCAGCTGTGCAATCTAACGGTAATCATTGTATAGCTTGATGAGCACGTTCTTGTCGAGACGATATTTAAGAGAGTCGCAGGTAACTCTACCTGAATTACTGTATATTGCAATTAGTCTGTCTATTCGATATAAGTAGGTATGCAATGGTTTCGAAATCTATAATGCTTTGTCGCTGTAAAATCACTATCTCATTTTTATAGATGGCCCAATAAGCGGCACCAATATCAGCTAATTTATTGGCATAAAATTTGTAGAATCTGGGGTAAATCGTGCTCAAATGAATCAACGCGTTTTTTTTTGCTTTTCTTCTTTTTTGTGGTATTACGTCCCAATTGAGACAGAATTTGCGTCTCAGCTCTGTATTCTTATAAGCACTTTCACAGTTATCAATTAACGTGTAAATCATGTGGCAGGTACAAAGATACTCTATGTCAACAAAAAAAAATCCATATGAAAACTATTACGTGGGGGAAAAAGATGTCTAAAATTGACAAATTGTGCGTAACATAATATTTGAATCATCCCTTATTATGTGTTAAAATGTAGTAGGGCTAGGCGGAGCAAGATAAGCACCCTTTGTTTGAGACGTTTTACCGAAGTTTTTCAGTAAATTATTTGAGATTCTAATTAATTATCTAATAAATTGATATGACGACCACGTGGTCATCTATGGGGAGAGGGTGACCGATGATTTTTTTTGTATCGTCAAAAGATCACGAAGGGGAGGGAGGTTCCTAAAAAAAATGACCACGTGATTCATGGATAGCCCCAAAAAAAGAATGTTTGAGTAGGGTTAAATCGAGCTTTTCCTTAGGGTGCTCATCTTACCCTGTCTACCCCTACCGCCTTTTTACCAGGCGGAAGAAAGACATGGCCTAGGGCAGCGTTTTTTTTTGTTCGTTTTGTCAGTTTTTATGAAAATATAACAATCCACGCTTCTCATAGCAAACATCATGCGTATGACTCCTAGCATAACAAACATGGACCTGAAATGTATCACTTTGTTGTTTGAAACAAACAACATGCGTGATTCTAACAACAATGAATCGTTTGATTTAAACAGCGAGAATGTCATACATCTCGGTATTGATGTCAATAATGGGGGAGGCTAGTATGTTTTCTTTTTTTTTGCATTTTGCACTGGAGACACGACACTGAAGATGGCCTTACAGTTGAGGTCGAAATACGCGTGGAGCTGTCAAAGGATACAAACTCTAGTTGAATTCAGGGTGTCGACTACCTGGAAAAACCTGGAAAGTCAGGGAATGTCAGGGAATTTATTTTTGACCTGGAAAGTCAGGGAAAATCAGGGAATTTCACTTGAGGTCAGGGAAAAAATATCAATACTAGAACATCAAACGAATTTATTGTCTGCAAAGTAATTGATCATGCTAAATCGATACACCTTCAGCATGGCTTTGCTATGCAGCCGTGGACTCTAACCACTCGACTAAGGAACCAGGACCCAGAAAATTCTCCAGAAATTCTGAGGATAATTCTCAAAGTTTCTCGATTAGTTTTAGTAATCCAGAAAATCATTGAAACGCAGAAATTTCAGGAATATCATTTGAAATAATCTTGATAATCTATTGACCAGTGCTGGGAATGGTAATAGTAGTAAGCTTGAATTTCGCGAAAATCACGTGGCTTTCCCAGTACAGTAGTTCAAAAACGTGAATCTCATCAAGTAACCTATGTTGGGTGCAATAATTTTCTAAAACGTTAGTGTCATTGAAGGCTCTTAATGCGGGAAATGCAGCGGAAAATAGAACATATTTCTACAGTTATTTTGGGTTGCCCTCAGGAACGGGTGTTTTGCAATTTTCAAGGCTTTTTGTATACAGCAGCGATGGACGTGAGTTTCACTGGCTTCGCTGACTGTGATTGGCTTTGTGTGGCTACTGTTGAGTGAATTTCAGATTTTTGCCCAGCCCTGCTATTGACAATTTGTGATATTACTTAGAGATACTCGTAGATGAATTCTTAGAAGAGTTCCTCGGAGCATTGCTGAAGGTACGACAAGTACAAGAGAAACATTGGAAACCTTTTAATCAGCGCATTGTTCAAGCCCTGAATGCATTCTGTTAAGAATATTAAGTTATTTTTTCGGGGAGAAAAACTAGGGGTAATTCATATCAAAATCCTAAAATATTAACTGTAACGAATCATTGTGAAGAGTTATCATAGATATTCTAAGAAAAAAAAAAGGAAAACAATTTGGAAAAAAATATGTTATCCTGAAAAATAATTTTATAAGCATTCCTGAAATAGTTCTAGGAAATCCAAATGCTATTTTAAGAAATATTTAAGACTGAAAGAAATTCTCTAACAATTTTTAGAGAATCTTGGAGATGAGGAGCTTCTGGAGGAAATCTTTTAAGAGTTCATTGAGAAGTATTGAAGGAATATCTGGAAAAATATCTTAAGAATTTCAAGAAGAATTTCTAAGCAATCTATGTGGAATTCCTTGAAGCAATTCTCCAAGAACGTTCTATGGCATTGGCTAGAATTTAGCCTGGCAAAAGAAATAGCCAAATTTGAGGATAGCTTTCTTCCAACAAAAAAAGTATGGTGGATGATCGTAATAGTGTTGCCTCTTGTATAAAAAAGTTATAATCAGGAAGGAGTCCAAAATATTCGTTCATGCCTAAAATTTTAAATTAGGTCTAAGGTAGTTCACTAGCCGAAAACATCTTTGTTCATACAGATCTTCAAGTTTGAAAAGTAAATAGATTCGTCGTTAATGTAGCAGAAATATGAAGTGTGATGTCATTTTCTTAATTACGTACTGTTTCATTAATTGAATGTTCATTGTCATTATGGAAATTAAAACCTATCTTATATATCAAATGCCTACAAACAAATAAAAAAAAATATCTATATAAAGTTGAATCTATTATGTCGTACTACTGTTCTAGGTCTGAAGAAAGTCAAGTGTTCCATTTACTGTACTATTTACATATACGTCCCAAAAGTAACGCACCCACTCTTGCGTTCCGTTAGTTATATTGCAGTTACTCATGAGTAGTTTCAAAAAAAACGATTTTACAGCATAGCTGAGCCTTTCGGTTCGTAAGACCGATGTAGATAAATAATTTGTAAATAAATTTTCCAGTACCCTTATTAGGTAAGAATCAGTCATCATCATACATACCAAATGCTCGCCATGACCCTATGTCTAACATTTGTATGTGTATGGAGTTAGCTGATGTGACTTTCCTAATTGGTAGTTCTTTTGCTCATTGATTATCTTCAATAGTTTGTCAAGTATAGAAAATTGATGCTTTTTTATTTAGCACTGCAATAAAGCTGCTTTGCACCTTTTTTATGTTAAGTATTATTTAATTCTAATTATTAACTGATAAGTCACTATTGATATACGATGTCCCAGAAAGTAATGGCACGACTTTACCATACTGCCATTTCGAGACTTGTGCAGATAATATTCTGATTTTCACACATTTTATACTCATAAGGAGCAGATTTTGAATTTTGAGAGATTTTTTCATCACCTGTTTGTATATTATGTAACATTTGTGGAAGCTCCTCTTATGAGTTTTGCACAAATCGCGTTATTTCTGAACGACTTTGTTGTATAAAATTTGTGCCTGTCATAAAGTACGTACAATAAAAATCTGAAAAAAATATATTCATCATTGCTGATACGATAAATAATTAGACTATTACTGATTTTATTGGAAATTATAAACCTAAGTATATAAAATTTGAATTTCAGCTGTGGTCGATTTTTAAAAGGGTAAAAAAAAGTAATTGTATATCCGTTAAAACATGTAAAAGTCTAAAACTGTTGTTGCCTATCCAAAAGTATAGATATTTGATATGAGTAAATATGAAATAAAGCATTTTATTCATATTGAAAATACCTGAAAAGTTTTGATTTCGTGAATTTATCTTGTGTGGAGAGGAAAATTAGCGATTTTTTCAAAATTTTACCATTTTGTCAAACGTTTTCTAGCAAAGCCGAGTAAAATTTTGAACAAAAATTCTTGTGAAACATCTTGGATGCAATATATATACATTTATTTAAGTTAAGTTCCAACAAAACACAAAAGTAGAGTCTGTGCTGGCTAGCATGATTTTATAATGTCAAACATTTCAATGTAAAAGGTTATTTTATCAAACATTATTTTCACAAGCAACATTTGAAATGCCCCTAGGAAATACAAAAATATAAAAATATTTATTTGTTTGGAAAAATATTGTGATATTCGTTATCAAAGTCGTGCCCATACTTTCTGGGACACCCTATATCACCAAAGTCAGAATTCCCAGTGAGTGAAAAAAATTAAGGTACTAAAACACCATATGAGACCGCTAAACATTGCTTAATCATAGAACGGATTTTTGCTCTATTATTTTAAGTAGATGTTATTGATCTCCCTTTGCTCCTATCCGCAACCCGGTGTACGCGCCCTGTTGGGACTCGAAAAACCTCGTAGAAGTTTACAAATCGTCAATGGCATTCCCATATACAAACCCATATTGCAAGCTCAAGGGTCTGACTGTGCCCATAACCCACCATCAGTTTGTAATCTTCTCGACAGCTTGAAATTATATTTTCCCGTATTACAGGGGATAGGCAAAATGATTGAGATAGGCAAAATTTTGCCCAAATTCAAATGCTTATAACTTTATGAAAAATGGATGAAATTGGATGCATCTGGAAGCAGTCGACGGCAAATTTGGTCCAGTTTTAGGAACTTCTTTGGCCATGCATATTGGCCACTGGACACCGGAGATGTTCCGGATTTTCTGAGGTCATGTCCAAATGTCATTTTTTCTGTCGCTTCTATTTTTGTGCGGTGTAAAGTTCGATAGATGTTTGCAATTTTCCTAGAAACTAGAACTAATAGGAAGTTGAATGCCACCGGACGCATTAAGATTGGTTGGAAATCTTCAGAAATATGACCATTTCCGTAAAACTGGTTCTTGAAAGCATGGTCAGTCATGTTTGTATTTCCAATCATGTTAATATTATACGGAGCTATATCCAAGCGGACACTAACCTTAAAAATGATGATTCCTGCAGCATATTCAGAACCATTAGATGCACAGACTACACTATAGAAGGTTCCAAGTACCCTGGGGGAAGTGGTCAATTAGGAACATATCCGGAACCATATCAATATGGGCATCAAACTTCATGATTTTTAAAGTTTATGCTTTCCGAAGCATTTCCAGCGTCACCGGCTGCCATGACCACTTTATAGTAGGTTCCAGGTGCCCCGGGGAATGTGGCCGATTCGGAACATGTCCGTTCATCTGTTTAGAATCACATTCTACCATAAACAGTAAGATCCATGGGACTTGGAAAATGGCGATCATTTTCAGAACCACATGATGTAATAACCACTCTATAGTAGATTCCAGGGGCTCCTAGAGATGTGGCCAATTCGAAACATGACCTCATCCCCCAGGGCCCATGGAACCTACTATACAGTGGTCGTATAAATAAGTTGCGCTGTAAATACTTCTATTAGCATCACCTTCAAAAATCTTGATGTTTATACCCATATTGATGTGTTTTCGGGCATGTTTTGAATTGGCCACATCCCCCGGGGCACCTGGAACCTATTATAAAGTGGTCATGGCAGCCGGTGATGCTGGAAATGCTTCGGAAAGCATAACCTTTGAAAATCATGAAGTTTGATGCCCATATCGATATGGTTCCGGATATGTTCCTAATTGACCACTTCCCCCGGGGTACCTGGAACCTTCTATAGAGTGGTCTGTGCATCTAATGGTTCTGAATACGCTGCAGGAAACATCATTTTTAAGGTTGCTGTCCGCTTGGATATAGCTCCGGATAATATTTACATGATTTGAAATACAAACATGACTGACCATGCTTTCCGGAACCAGTTTTACGGAAATGGTCATATTTCTGAAGATTTCCAACCAATCTTAATGCGTCCAGTGGCATTCAACTTCCTATTAGTTCTAGTTTCTAGGAAAATTGCAAACATCTATCTAACTTTACACCGCACAAAAATACAAGCGACAGAAAAAATGACATTTGGACATGACCTCAGAAAATCCGGAACATCTCCGGTGTCCAGTGGCAAATATGCATGGACCAGAAAGTTCCTAAAACTGGACCAAATTTTTCATATTTTTCATAAAGTTATAAGCATTTGAATTTGGGCAAAATTTTGCCTATCTCAATCATTTTGCCTATCCCCTGTATAAGTGATTTAGCAGAAGCCGTGTTAAGCAGTAGTTTGACCAGAATCTTTAGGTCAGAAAATAAAATATGAATTTTATAATACATGCAAATTTTGCCATTGCTTTGAAATTCACTCAACTTCTAATCAAAAAAAGTTGTAACAAAAGCGATCAAATATCTAAAATTATAGCTGGCTGAAAAATATAATCCCAAGCCAAGAATAAGAGCTTACACTTTGACCATTTTGTGTGAGGAAAAAAGAAGATATCAAGGTGCAGGATCTTTTAGTCATCCGTTTTTTAATCTTTTGAGCATAAGGGAAAAATCCGGGAATCGGAAAACTGATTTTTAATGGACACCCTGGTAGTAGTACGTAGTAGGGTAACCACCCAGGTAACCAATAAGCCGTATATTGGGCCAAAATGTTGATTTACGGCTGATATAATGCCAATAAGCCGTTAAATAGCACTATATTAGCCGTATATGGCTGAAAGGGCCCGATATACGGCTTATGGTTACCTGGGCAATATATTTTGGACCCCCTTGGCCGTTTTCCTGCAAATTTCCCAGTTTAAATCGAAAGACCAACTCAATTTGCATGCCATTTGAAAAGATAGGACTATTCCGCACTTGCATCAACCGTTTGTACAAAGAAAATGTGTTTATTTTATCTGAAATTAATTTAATTTAATCCGTGCATTTATGCAACCGTTACAACACGTTACACACAGAAATTGGAGCCGTCAGAAATTGTTCAAATGTAAACAAAAACTTTTTTCAAATTTCTGGACAAAAAGCGTAGAATTTCTTCGGTTTTCCATTGTCGATCGATTGATTAGACTATGGGCAAGCATATTATACATCCAGTGTCATGGACTTTGTCGCCAAACGATAAAAAAATGCCGGGGGTCCAAAATATATACTTTGAGGGTCCAAAATGTATTGGTGTGTCCAAAATAATGAAAAACAGTGCTTCACAGTTCAATTATTTTCGACGTTTTTTGGATCCTACATGACCGTTTGCGCATTTTTATCTCGTAGAGGAAGTTTTTCTCTACATTTTGACATGTTCTTTGACATTGTTACGCTGTGCAATCAATTAATTACGACACAAAACTAAAATCACTTCCTTAGGGGGTCCAAAATACGACTGTTACCCTACGTAGGCTAATCCTGAGATAGACTCGTGAAGAGGAAAAATATCAACGTCATATGCAGCCCATATTTTCCTCTCACGAAACGTCAAATGCAGCCCACCGTTTTTATGGCTGAAAAAGTGAAAAGTATTGTGTTCAAAGTAAACTGTTATTAAAAACCTCAGTCGGCGGAGCAGTTTTTTCCAAAGTTGCAGATAAATCTAAGCAGAAGATTAATTATTTCTAATGTATGTTACGTTTGCTGGCGTGAAATTTCACTCAAACGGCTATTTATGATTCGATGTGATGCAAACTCAATCATTTTATGCTGAGAGGTTCATGTGAGCTTTTGAACAGCATGCGCATAATTAGTATAAATACAAAGTGGAATAAGAAAAAAACTCAGCAATCACAGAAAAAGAAGACCGTCTTCGCGAGTCCCGTCTCAGGGCTAATCATTAGTTCTGACGTCAAGTTTTTATAAAAAATAAAATGCACTAGAATAAGGTCAATCGTAACATGATCACTTGTTTATCATCAATCCTCTCTCCAGTGAATTAAGGTGACAAGATGTAAGTTTGTTAGCAAATTTTCGCTTCAGGATCCTTGGTAGTGAAATAATCTTAGTAATTACTGTGCTATATCGCTATACAAATTCACGTTACTATTAAATAGCTACTGTTAAGGAATTTCAACATTTTTCTTTCACCTTTTCCGATTTGACTGGGTACCAGGGTGATACTTGCCATTGACCCAGATGTCAAAATAATAGCTTAATGTTGTTGTTAATTATTATTAATGTTAATTTAGGACACTTTCCCATTTATTTGGCATTTGTGTCGAAATAATCATACTCATTCTTCATTCTCATACCCTAATGTTGTTTCATTCTTTTGTGTTCAGCTTTATGAGATATTTTTTTTCCGGTTATTTAGGCCTTCCTTAGCCGAGTGGTCAGAGTCCGCGGCTTCGATTATAAAACTGGCCCCAAATTGTAAAAATGATTTTCGCTATGAGATTAGAGACCGGATTCATATTCTACTATCACTGAGCTGTCAGGGATAAGCGACGAACTTTTTAAAATTTCATCGAATAATGATCGTATAACATAGCGGTTTTCATATCGTGCTCCGCGGAGTACTTGGTGCTCCGCGAAATCTTGGCAGGTGCTCCGCGACACTTTTTAAAATATGGACCAATGCCTTGAAATGTCTTAACTTTTTGCTTTGAAATACGATTTTAATTATATTTAACCAAGCTATACCTAGAATTTTCTAAATCGTTGTTTTAAATCGTGTTCACATTATGTTGTTTTCGACGTTAAGGTGCATGACATAACAAAGTTTTTAAGAGTTTCATACAAAGCGGTGTCAAAATCTCGATCATTATTGAACATTGATGTACCTAGGATATTTTCACGAAAACGTTCAACATTTGGGCCATCAAATAGTTAAAATTATTCTGTCGAGGAAAATTTTACTATATATTTTGTTTGGGACAGTTTTAGCTGCAATATTGGGTTTTCTTGAATTTAGTATCGAAAACAACTGTTAAAGTTGAAGATAGTTTATTTACCCAGACAGAATACATATTTTAAAATTTTCTGCGTGTGAAAGTTTTGTCGAGCTACTTTTCCTCGTTGGAAATATATCTGAGGAGCATACAACTTCGATAATACTCGAAATGTTGATACCGTAATAATAAAATTAAGAATATTTTGAGTTTAATCAACATTAGAAATATTTTCGTGTGTGCTGAACATGTGGTTGATCCATTCAAACACATTATAAAGAAAACGAAATACAATTTCACGCCACAATACTCGGTTCGTGGTCGCATCTCTCCATCCTCGGTTCTGCCCCACGCTCGCCAAATCCGCCCACCTAGCTCGCTGCGCTCCACGTCTTCTTGTACCAACCGGATCTCAAGCGAGCACAATGCAAGGTTGCTGTCCGGCATTCTTGCAACATGCCTTGCCCATCGTATCCTTTACAGCTTTGGCCACCTTCTGGATACTGGGTTCGCCGTAGAGTTGGGCGAGCTCGTGATTCATCCTTCGCCGCCACACACCGTTTTCCTGTACACCGCCGAAGATCGTCCTAAGCACCCGACGTTCGAAGACTCCAAGTGCTTGCAGGTCCTCCTCGAGCACCGTCCACGTTTCATGCCCGTAGAGGACTACCGACTACCGGGCGTGAATCTTTTTTGACCGCAGCTTCTTCTGGAGGCCAAAGTAGGCCCGATTTCCACTGATGATGCGCCTCCGTATTTCACGGCTAACGTTATTGTCAGTCGTCAACAAGGATCCAAGGTAGACGAACTCGTCGACCACCTCGAACGTATCCCCGTCTATCGTAACACTGCTACCTAGTCGAGCCATGTCGCGCTCGGCCCCACCACCTAGCATGTACTTTGTCTTGGTCGCATTCACCACCAGTTCAACTTTTGCTGCCTCGCGTTTCAGGCGGGTGTACAGGTCTGCCACCCTTTCAAATCTTCGGCCGACGATGTCTATATCATCTGCGAAGCAAACAAATTGACTGGATCTCGTGGAAATCGTATCCCGGCTGTTTAGCCCGGCTCTCCGCATAACACCTTCTAGCGCAGTATTGAACAATAGGCACGAAAGTCCATCACCTTGTCGTAGTCCCCGGTGGGATCCAAACGAACTGGAGTGTTCGCCTGAAATCTTCACACAGTTTTGCACACTTTCCATCGTAGCTCTTATCAGTCTCGTGAGCTTCCCGGGAAAACTGTTCTCGTCCATGGTAGCTCTACGCGGTCGATACTGTCGTATGCCGCCTTGAAATCGATGAAAAGGTGATGCGTTGGGACCTGGTATTCACGACATTTTTGGAGGATTTGCCGTACAGTAAAGATCTGGTCCATTGTCGAACGGCCGTCAACGAAGCCGGCTTGATAACTTCCCACGAACTCGTTTACTACAGGTGACAGATGACGGAAGATGATCTGGGATAATACTTTGTAGGCCGCATTTTGAATGGTGCTCGAAAGTTCTCACAATCTAACTTGTCGCCTTTCTTGTAGATGGGGCATATTACCCCTTCCTTCCACTCCTCCAGTAGCTGTTCTATTTTCCAGATTGTGCCTATCAGCCGATGCAGACGGCCAGCCTCGCCGGGCCCATCTTTATGAGTTCAGCTCCGATACCATTCTTACCAGCAGCTTTATTGTTCTTGAGCTGGTGAATGGCATCCTTAACCTCCCTCAAAGTGGGGGCTGGTTGGTTTCCATCGCCCGCAGTACTGACGAAGGCATTTTCTCCGTTGTCCCGTCCTTCATTGCCTGTGCTCTCAGCGCCATTCAGGTGTTCGTCGAAGTGCTGTTTCCATCTTTCTATCACCTCACACTCGTCCGTCAAAATGCTCCCATCCTTATCCCTGCACATCTCGGCTCGCGGCACGAATCCGTTGCGGGATGCGTTGAGCTTCTGATAGAACTTGCGTGTTTCTTGAGATCGGCACAGCTGTTCCATCTTCTCATACTCCGTCTCCTTTACTGTGTAGTTTCTGGCTTAGAATAGAACTACAGATGACCTGTTCCGGTGGTAAGAGTCCACCAAACAGGGTAACCCCAATTCAAGGTGTGAAGCGAAAAACCGTGCCAAGGAATGAGTGGTCGAGGGGGTGAAAAAGATGCTCGGTCGTTAACGGAGCCTGTGGGGCACCTGGGCACCCCTCACAGTAATTTGTCCCTTACCGCGTTAATGCAGGGCTGTGCAGGGCGTGGTGCACCTCTTTTCCCGTGCAACTCGTGGGATCCATAATGAGTACAAATTCTTATCAAAATAGCAGTAGTAGCGCAGGTAGCAGTAGTAGGAAAGCGAACCCCTTCGCAAGAAGTGGGTTAGCTAGGTCTCCGTTGAGGAGAGTGGAAGCAGGAGGAGGCAGCAGCGCACGTAGTGCCAGTGCTGGACACCATATTTCATTCCCGGCTAACGTATTGGGTGAGGTTATGGATGGAGCGAGATTGATCAGGGCCATCAATAAAAATAAAGAGGGGCTCTCTGCGATGGAAGTGGCTGCACAGCAGCTTGACTCCATCATTGACTTTACGTCCTCGAAGTCCAACATCAGCAAGGACCTCAAGCAGGCCCTGTTGAGACTTCGTAAGTCGATGTTGGCGGCCAAGCAGAACCATGCTGAATCCATAGCCACTGTGACAGTGGCAGAACCCGTGGAATTGAAAGTGCCGAAGTCTACCCAGACGGAGCCCTTCGTTTTTGCGGGTAGCCCTAAAAGTGCGGAAGCGAATGCTTATAACAAGCAATCGCAGAAGCGTGCGAGGCAGCCGTCAGGGGAGGAGCTACCCGACGGCGCTCGCAAGGCCAGGCGGATATTAACCCCGAAAGTCGGCAGCAGGGCTGGAAAGTCGGACCCCAACCAGGCGTCCCGGAAAGCTGAGAAGGGTGGGCCCGAAAAGGCTGGCCCCTCACGGATTGATGGGAACAGGGGGTTGCGACCATTGAGAAGTCCTCAAACACCCCAACCGTAGAGCGAAAGAAGAAGAACAAGAAGCACGAAGTGCAGAAGCGTAGGGATACCAGGCCAAAGAAAGGTAGGAGGGTAGGTGCCAAGCGCGAAAAGGGTGATGCGATCATCATCAAGACGGAAGAGTCCAAGTACTCGGAAGTCTTGAAGGCGATGCGCAGCGACGCGAAGCTCGCAGATCTAGGAGCCGATGTACGCAGTGTCAGAAGCACTCGTACAGGTGAAATGATACAAAAGCTTGGCGGAAGAGGTCCTTGGCGAGGGTGTCGAGGTGAGGGCTCTAACGCAGGCAGTGGCTCTGAAGGTGATGAACCTTGACGGAATCACTGACGCAGAAGAGCTCGTCACGGCACTGTGGCAACAGGTGCCCACCGCTGTCGTTCGGCTACGGAAAGGTCCGGCAGGAACTCAGGTGGCCTTAGTACAGCTACCTGTGGCGGACGCTAACAAGTCCGCTAAGGTAGGAAAGATCAAGGTGGGTTGGTCAGTATGCTCATTGACCATACACGAGTAACCGGTGATCTGCTTCAGGTGTAGGGAACCAGGACACAAGTCCTGGGGCTGTAAAGGCCCTGATAGGATCAAGTTGTGTAGGCGATGTGGTGAGGAAGGTCATAAGGCACTAGGCTGCAAGAACCCTCCCAAGTATTTGATTTGTTCCGGGAAGTTCGTGAACAATAAGAATCCAACGGGAGGCTCAAGGTGCCCGACCTTCAAAAGAGCCATAATTGAAAAAAACACAGTGCAGGTAACGCAGCTGAAACTGAACCACTGTGACGCAGCTCAGCAAATGCTGTATCAAGCAGTTGCTGAGTGGGGGACGGATATCGCCATTATATCGGACCCATACCGAGTACCCGCCGGCAACGGCAACTGGGTCGTGGATGGATCCGGAAAACTGGCGGCGATATGGACGACGGGTAAATACCCTGTCCAGGAGTTGGTGTCTACTACCTACGAGGGCTTCGTGATCGCCAAGGTAAACGGAGTCCTCTTCTGTAGCTGCTATGCGCCTCCGAGTTGGTCGACCGAGCGGTTCACGCAGATGCTGGACTGTATGTCGACCGTGCTGACAGCGAAGGCCAGTAGTAATAGCGGGTGACTTCAATGCCTGGGCCGTGGAATGGGGAAGCGGTATCACGAACCAGCGGGTCAAATTCTGCTAGAGGCACTGGTCGTGCCAGATGTCGATCTGGCTAATGTTGGTACCAAAAGTACCTTTAGTCGAAACGTAGCGGAGTCGATTAGAAGAAGCGGCTAGGTCAAGGTCAAGCCCTCGTAGGTGGAAACATCGTACTTCAATGACGAAGTACTTAGAGAGGCGCTCCGCCGTGAGCGTAACCTACTCGGCCTAAGCGGGGACGAACTGGTAGCGGTTCTCTCGTGTGCATGCGATGCGATCATGCCTTATCAAGTCCACCCTAGGAATGGGAGACCACCGACGTACTGGTGGACTCAAGCGATTGCGAACCTGTGCCGTGCCTGTCTACGGGCCAGGAGGCGGATGCAGCGAGCACGTACCGAGGAGGAGCGTGAAGAACCACGTGTGGTGTTCACTGCTGCCAAAGTCGCGCTGAAGTTCGAGATAAGGGCAAGCAAAAAGGCCTGCTTTGAGGGACTCTGTCAGAGTGCCAACGCGAATCCGTGGGGTGATGCCTACAGGATCGTTATGGCGAAGACAAGAGGTGCAATGTCTCCTACAGAGCAATCTCCAGAGATGCTGGAGGGGATCATCGAGGGGCTCTTTCCGCGCCACAACCTTAGCCCTTGGCCTACTTTCGTAGGACAGCCGGGGATTGGGGCTGGCGATGAGGAGAGGGTAACCGATGAGGAACTTGTAGGGATTGCAAAATGCCTCAGTATAGGTAAGGCACCAAGTCCGGACGGAGTTCCAAACCTGGCCCTCAAAGTCGCAATCTTGGAGGTTCCCGGGATGTTCAGATCTGCTATGCAGATATGCCTGGACGAGGGAGTATTTCCAGATGTGTGCAAGAGGCAGAGCCTGATACTATTGCCAAAGGCAGAAAAACCACCCGGTGACCCGTAGGCGTATAGGGAAGGTGCTCGAGAAGATCATCCTCAACAGACTGTTGAGGTACACCGAGGGTGTAAATGGTCTCTCAAGCAACCAGTTCGGCTTCCAATAAGGGAGGTCCACCGTAGACACTATTCTGACGGTTAAAAAAAACCGCTGAGATAGCACTCCAGCGTAAGAGGAGGGGGATTCGCTACTGTGCAGTAGTGACTCTGGATGTAAGGAACGCATTCAATAGTGCTTGTTGGGCGGCTATTGCTGATGCGCTCTTGCGTCTGGGGATACCTGAGTACCTGTACAAGATTCTCGGGAGTTACTTCCAGAATCGGGTATTAGTCTATGACACAGAGGTGGGTCGGAAGTGCTTTCACATAACCTCAGGAGTCCCTCAAGGTTCCATCCTGGGTCCGGTGTTATGGAATGTCATGTACGACGATGTGTTGAGATTAAGATTCCCAGCGGGTGTGGTCATTGTTGGTTTTGTCGACGATATTACGCTGGAGGTCTACGGTGAATCGATCGAAGAAGTGGAATTGACTGCAGCCCACTCGATCGCAATTGTGGAGGAGTGGATGAGCTCCAGGAAACTGGAATTGGCTCACCACAACTGAGGCTGTTGTTGTCAACAACCGAAAGACGGTGCAGCAAGCGGTGATGAGTGTAGGCGACTGCACGATCACTTCGAAGCGCTCCGTCAAACACTTGGGGTTGATGATCGACGATAAGCTTACCTTCGGTAGCCACGTTGATTATGCCTGCAAGAGAGTCTCCACAGCTATTGTGGCACTGTCCCGGGTGATGTCCAATAGTTCTGCGGTGTACGCCAGTAAGCGTAAGCTTCTGGCCAGTGTCGCCTCGTCCATACTGAGGTATGGTGGCCCGGCTTGGGGCACGGCTTTAAGTACCGATAGCTACTGTAGCAAGCTAGAGAGTACTTATAGGCTAATCTGCCTGAGGGTTGCGAGCGCGTACCGTACCGTGTCAGTGCTTCGAAAGGCGCGGCACAAGAGGTATACGCAGGACTACCAAACTAGTCTCTATGGTCAAATGGCAGCGTGCGTGGGATTCCGAGGTGGAGTTTCCGTGTTTCTTGACAACGGTACGGCACCGAGATGAGCCAGCCTCGGGCTGCAAATCTCGTTAATAAAGATAATAATAATAAAAACGGCACGTCAACTTCATCTCTTGGTATTCTACCTCTTCCAGGTTACGCTTCTTGTCACAGAATAGGCGGGTTTCTCCTCCAAAATCTTTTCATGTGCAAATTTTCCTAATTTCATAAATCTTAGACACGTATGAGCGGTTCCACACGAAATCGTCCATAAAATGCTGAAATCTGACATGTACCATTCCGATTTGGATGAAACTGCGCAGATGTATTAAGTATATGAGACGAAAATTATCTCATGTAATTGGGGATCGTTTAGAATCGAGAGTAACTTCTGATAAGGGCGTATGTATTTTTGGCACCACCATTTAAAAAAATTGTACCTCGGAAACCGTTTGTTATAGAGAAATAGTGTCTGAGGAGGGATGGTAGACAATCAAATAGGCTTTGTAAAAAAAATATACACTGAAAAAAAAAATACTTTTATTTTCATGAAAAAATCGAAATTAAACCTTAAAACACAAATTGCAAAAAATAGGTATCTTCGATTTTTTCCAAATTTTTTCTGTAAAATTTCAATGTAAAACCAGATGTTTTAAGCACAGTTTCAACATGGTGCAATTTAAAATCAAATTTTTTTTCTAATGGCAACTTTTGGTGTATTTCTGAAAATTCAATTTCTGGTTATAGAAAAGGCGTTTTGATGCTGCAATATGATTTTTTATCCAAAAACAATTCAAAATTCTAATATCAATTTCTATAAGTTACCGCTTCAAGATATTTGGGATTGAATTATATTAATATCATAAAACTTAAGAAAATACGCCCGTTTCTTACATTATTCCAGATGCTCCATTAACAATGTTACGTTAATCTCTTCCCACATTAATATCCCATCTACTTTTTCTTTGACATTTAGACGGTTGGATGAACTGTTCGAAAGATACAGGATGATTGTTGGAATATTGTTGAGAATTAATATAAGTATTACCACAGACAAACAGACGTAACACTGGATAAATTTCCATCGCCCACGAATTTAACGATTAGTTTAAAATACAACAGTTGTAAGTTCACAACCAGAGGCGCGCGCGTCGCTTTCCTTCGTGTTTGACATTTCACACTACCGCCACCTGTTGGACATGTGGCACAAAAAGTTATTTCGTTCAATAAGCTCACTAGATGGTGGTAGTATTTGTGGTCGAGAGAATTTCGTGAAAAATGTTCGAGGTGTTACTTCTGTTTGTCTGTGGTATTACGATGGAAGATGATAATATGAATGATGTTAAGGAGGGGAAGAAAGAAAAACGCCTTTAAACTTCTTAACCTTATTTATTTATTCTCACGATTATTGTACATAATTTTAATATTTTTATTTGTTTTAATATATATTGGTATAGAACAGATTTTAAATGTCAAGTTATTTGATTATGTTTTTACTTTTCTATAAACATTATAATAGCTTACTGCCTCATCGCTTGAATACAGTTTTGCTGCGATTTTGTTTTTGGAAATGAATACAAAGCAATGGAATTTCTGTGTTCTGGAATTAGCTTTGCTTGTTGATGTATGTTACTTAGTTCTTCTGATCCTTGTTCGTAATCTTCCTGTGACACAAAACAAAATGACAATTTTGTCAGGTATTCTTCTCTCCGCTTACTAGCCCACTCATACAAAGCTTTTGCATTAGTGACTGGATGCTCATACTGTCTTGCCAGACTAGCTCTAGTAACCATCCTTTTCAATGTGCCTTTTCTATAACCAGAAATTGAATTTTCAGAAATACACCAAAAGTTGCCCTTAGAAAAACTTTTTTATTTTAAATTGCACCATGTTGAAACTGCCCTTAAAACATGGGATATTAATGTGGAAAGAGATAAACGTAACATTGTTGGTGGAGCATCTGGAGTAACTTATGAAACGGGCGTGTTTTCTTAAGTTTTATGATATTAATATAATTGAATCCTAAATATCTAGAAAACGGCTAGTTTTAGGAAGATCATTGTTATTAGCATTTTTAATTGTTTTTGGGTGAAGAATCATATTACAGCATCAAAACGTCTTTTCTACGGCCAGAAATTGAATTTTCAGAAATGCACCAAAAGTTGCTCTTAGAAAAACTTTTTTATTTTAGATTGCACCATGTTGAAACTGTGCTTAAAACATCTGGTTTTACATTGAAATTTTACAGAAAAAAATTGAAACAAATCGAAGATACCTATTTTTTGCAATTTGTGTTTTAAGGTTTAATTTCGATTTTTTCATGAAAATATAAGTATTTTTTTTCAGTGTATTTTTTTTTACAAAGCCTATTTGATTGTCTACCATCCTTCCTCAGACACTTTTTCTCTATAACGAACGGTTTCCGTGATACATTTTTTTTAAATGGTGATGCTAAAAATACTTACGCCCTTATCAGAAGTTACTCTTGATTTTAAATGGTCTCTCCACCAGTGGAAAAAACTTATTCTATTATATCGAAACTATGTGCAAAATTCCATTTGAATCCAAGGTAGTCGAGTTTCATCGTTTACCGATTTCGCGTGGAACCGCTCATATGTGTTTTGCTTTTCCCTATTGTTAACTATTATTTTTATGTTCATTTGCAGGGGCATCTTCGAATGGGGCATGTTGTACAAGGAGAACGAGGTGCCTCGCCGGGAGCAGAAACGCCGAAAGCACGACAGCGAACCCTACAAAAGCCCGACGCATGCCGGCGGTCTCTTTGCCATCAATCGTGAGTTCTTCCTCGAAATCGGCGCCTACGATCCGGGTCTGCTGGTCTGGGGCGGAGAGAACTTCGAGCTGAGCTTCAAGATCTGGCAGTGCGGTGGCAGTATCGAGTGGGTCCCGTGCTCCCGAGTGGGCCATGTGTACCGTGGCTTCATGCCGTACAACTTTGGCAAGCTGGCCAACAAGAAGAAGGGACCACTGATCACGATCAACTACAAGCGAGTCATCGAAACGTGGTTCGATGAGCAGTACAAGGAGTACTTCTACACTCGGGAACCTCTGGCACGGTTTCTGGATATGGGTGATATCAGCGAACAGTTGGCTCTGAAGGAACGCCTGCAGTGCAAGAGCTTCCAGTGGTATATGGACAACGTTGCTTACGACGTGTTGGACAAGTATCCGGCACTTCCAGCCAACTTGTTCTGGGGAGAGCTGAAGAATTCCGGAACGGAGAAGTGCGTCGATGCGCTGGGTCGTCAACCTCCGGCGATGATCGGACTACAGCACTGCCATGGCCAGGGCCATAATCAGTTGATACGGTTGAACGCCGCTGGGCAGTTGGGTGTTGGGGAGCGGTGTATCGAAGCGGACAATATGGGCATCAAATTGGCCTTCTGCCGGATGGGAACGGTCGATGGTCCGTGGCAGTACGACGAGAACACCTCCACGCTGCTGCACCGGACGTACAAAATGTGCATGGGATACCATCCGCAAACGCGAGCCCTGGCACTGATGCCATGCGACGTGCACAATGCATATCAATCTTGGAAGTTCCACACCATCACTCCGCGGTGGTAGTCGAATGGCGGATAGTTCCGTCCGGGCTCGACGCTGCACAACATTCCAGATCACACCACGGAACGGGCTTAAGCTCTTCACCGACGATAGGTGGGGGCGGTGTCGACAACCGCCTACGTGAAGAACTTAGCCTACGTTCCTTTCTCAGCTGACTAACACTTGTACATAAACGTAAGAAACTGTTTAGGAACTTTTTTAAGGCGATCCTCGTCCGCCAAAACTGTTACACAGTAAAGCTGCAATACTTGGGAATAGCGATTTGCCAAAATGACTTAAAATTTCCGGAAAAGGAGCAATCACTTAATTTATCGATCGATTCAATTTGAAACAGTAGGATATGTTACCCCCAAGGCAGTGCACAGTGGAAAAAAGTCCGACCCATATTCGGAACTTGTTTTGTGTCTTTGGTTTCACACCTTTCAAAAACCAGCGTCACGAAATAAGTGCGATTATGGCTAGGATTTAGCCCACTAAGCAATGACCTGTTTGTCGTGCAAAAACCGAACAAATTATTAGCGGTACAATTAAAGCGCGTACGATCGCGTGTGCCTTCTTTTACAGTTGACAAAAATTCCGCTGACGGAGGATTGCAACATTTTTTTTGTTATTAAGTTGAGGTACCGTTTGTGTTGGAATGCAGAACCTTAAATTGTGAAATCAAAAGATTGACTGAATTTTGTGTTAGTACGATACACCCGTGTGCTCCATTACAATACGATACAAGACTTCCTCATTATCAATAACTCAATAGTGAGATACTGGTACATCACGCCAGCCCCGATTTACAACGCGGTACAGTAGCATTTAAACTATAAGAATCCCACACACACAATGGCAATCCTTCTTGATATAAACTAGGAGTATTATCGAAGCACATGAGCTGATACGGAAATGTAAAGAATTAATAAGTGAAACGGAAATCACCTGGTTACGACTTAAAATTGAATCAATTTAGGATAAATTTTCTACAGTCATCTCTCCCTTACTCGATATTGAAGGGACCATCGAGTTAGGGAGGTATCGAGTTACAGAACACAAAACCAATGCAAATGCGATGCAAGGGACCATCGAGTTAGCCATGAAAACCAACTTTTACTATGGTTCTCTTACTCGATATCGAGATACGGAATATCGAGTAAGGGAGAGTTAACTGTATTAATTAAGACAAATAAACCTTGTTATTAAATTTAAATAGCTGACGATTTTTTTTTCTATGATTGAGAACATGTCCCTGTCTTGGTTTTTTGAGCTTTGATTCATTTCGTTTTGCATAACCGTTCGTCTGTGTTCTGACGCCAGAGCACTTTAAAGAGCTGTACTGCCAATATTCGCATACCAGTCCCATTTACATTGAAAGTTTTTCAATCCTCCATACAAAATGGTCAACTTGGAGTAGGCTTGTTCTCAGTTATTTATTGACCGATTTAAATGAAATTTAAAATTCGTAGAGTATCAAGTATCAGGTATCAGAAGGCCGGCTCCAAAGGCACGTTCCCCACCAGTTGTGAGATTTGTGCCATCGCCATATTTGAGCCTATTTCGTCATCTACCCGATGGGAGAGGAAAGGGAAGGGAAAGATGGGAGGAAATAGGAGTGGGGTCCCTTGAAGAGGGAAGATCGCATTAGCAAGCGAATTGAGAGCATGTAGCTCCATACCACTGCAAAACGCAAGAGCGTAAAAAGAGCCTATAGCTCATTACCACAGCGGGTTAAGAATAACAGAATGTCCTGAAGATTCAGGCTTCTGAATTCAGTTTCACTTAATAAGTGTTTACCAAGTAATTGGAATCGCATTTGCGCAAAAACTGGATAGTCACATATCAGGTGATACGAAGTTCCATAATTGGAGTCACAACTATCACACACAAATGAGTCAGCACGCTGAATATTTGCCATTGGATAGTTGAGTCGGCAGTGGCCTGTCAACGCTCTGACCAAGAGACTGCAATTCTGCTTTGACAGATTTGTTAAATACTTCGCCATCCTTGAAGATGGCTCAGTTTTTTTTTTTTTTTTTTTTTTTTTTTTTTTTTTTTTTTTTTTTTTTTTTTTTTTTAATTTCTTTATTAGTATCATTCCAAACATTACATTCATTATTTCTTATATCTAGGTGTTCTGTGTTATTAGACAACACTATCATCCTAATTTGGTAAAACAAATCTAAGATTTTATTAACATTTTGTTAACAACATATTACATTTCATTTGCCGTAGCAGTTCAGATTTTTTACAGGTGAGTTGATTTCACCTGCTTATAAGAGAAAAAAAAAGTTTTTAATATACTTAACCTAACTTAACCTAATCATATAACGCATTAATCGTGGCAATAGAAGATGAGATGGCTCAGTAATGTACAATTTTGTTCGACGACATGACTCCAAACTATTCCAATATTGCTTGTGCTGAGTTGCCGCCCAAGAGTTTATCTGAAGCTTTACCCAGCACTTCGAAATTGGAATAGCCGGCACAGGGAAGATGAAGTCATGCGATGCTCCATCGCGAGCTAGCTCATCAACCAATTCATTTCTAGCGATGGAAGAATGGTCAGGTACCCATACAAGGTTTACATAGTTGACTGAATTCAGTTCCTCAATTTGAGTTCGACATGCGATAACAAGCTTCGACCTTGAGTTGGCTGAAGCGAGAGCTTTTATAGCAGCCTGACTATCTGAACAGAAGTATATGACTTTACCCATTACGCGTTGTTGAAGTGCTGATTGCACTCCACACATAAGAGCAAATATTTCCGCCTAAAAAACGGTACAGTTTCTACCAAGTGAGTGGAACTGACTCAGCCTTAGCTCACGAGAATATACACCTGCAGCAGCTCTTCCTTCAAAAAGGGAGCCATCAGTGTAACAAACTATATTGTTTTATATACTTCTCTCCAAATAGTCAGACGTCCTCTCTTCCTGTGAAGGGAATTGTGTGGTAAATGTCCTGTAAGGAAAGTGACAAGCATTTGTGAGATCACTTGGAGCAAGAACAATTTTGTCCCAATTTACCAAAAGTGGAAACAACGAAGTGTGTGTAGATCGACGATTCACTGGATTTTTTTTCCAGTAGATCCAGTACCCATAAACGGTAAGAGCAAGAAAGTGCTTCTTGTTTAAGATGTATGTGTAGTGGCACAACGTCGAAAAGAGCCTCGAGCACTGCTGTGGGAGTTGTGGAGAACGCACCAGACATCGCCATCAGGCACATCCTTTGGAGATGGCCCAATTTTGATTGGATTGTTCTCACTTCGCCCTTTTGCCACCACACAAGACATCCATATGCCAATATTGGTCGAACAACTGTTGTGTAAATCCATTTGATATATTTGGGTTTGAGGCCCCAAGTTTTACCAAAGGTTCGCCGGCATTGACCGAAGGCCATGCAAGCTTTTTTGACTCTGAAATCAATGTGAGGTGTCCAAGAAAGTTTGGAATCTAGAACGACTCCAACATACTTCACCTGATCAGTTACATTAATCTCAGTGCCAAAAAGACGTAAAGGTCGATTTCCATCGCGGTTTCGTCTTTCCGTAAAAAGAACAATAGACAACTCTCGACTTCCTGAAGAACACTTTGCATCAGATCGAATAGGGTGCTTATTAGAGTGATGCAAATTTTGAAATTTTTGCTCCCCTATGCTTAAACGATTTATATTATGGTAAACAGCATCCTCCCAAAGTTTGAAATGATTCGGAATAAATTTGACTGTGCACAAGCCATTTGAAGTTTATATGGAGATTAGCGGAATTTGGGGAAAGTGTACCACCTTAAGCAAATTGTTCTCTAACTTTGTCTAAAGCTCATTAAATCCACCAATTTATCCTCATGATGTTAGTTTTACATCTTTTCATAACCACTGTGCCATTCAAAAAGAAAATAATTTCAAAAAGTATTAGTTTTGGAGCTTCTCAAATATCATCCAAAATAACCTATTTTTCGACACTATGGGGCAAGTGTGCCACCCATATGGGGCAAGACGGCTACCGAATGAACATCGCATGTAATTCTACTTGTAATGAAATTGTCTTTATTTCCTATTAATAATACTTACAAAGCAGACGCTGATCGATAATTTAAAAAAAAGTTTACCGTAATAAGGGGCTTTATAACAGGGTTTAAAACATGCGTAACTCCCTATTACTCAATTCAAATAACTAAAATGGTTATTTTTGTCTCCATTCAATACAGTATATGTATTACCCTTATATTACGGCGAATATGTACAGTGAGAGGCAAAATAAAGTGCCCACCTTACCAGTTTTCGAATTTCTCTCATTGATTTGGTTCAAATTAAAGTTAACACACCTAAATCTTTTGTGATATTTTATTTTTGATGTTCTTTTAAAGTTGCACTTACGAAATTTTGATAAAAAAAAGAATTTTACTTAAAGAAAAAGAAAATCAATTTGTATTGAAAAAAAAGTAGTGACAAAAATAAGTGCCCACTTCCTTCTTGGCCCCAGAAAAGATGATTTAAGAAAAATAAAAAGCAATTTAATAGTTAATGTGTCCTCCTTTGGCCTTAAGGACTTGCTGGAGGCTCTTCGGCATGCTTTTCACCAGGTTTTGTAGGTGTTGTGGATCTAGTTCTTCCCAGGCGCGCTCCAAGGCTTCAAAATAATTATTTTTGTTGGTAACACCAGTTTTTTCAACCCTGGCATCGAGAATCGCCCACAAATTCTCGATGGGGTTGAGGTCTGGGCTTTGTGGAGGCCATTCCAGCGGTTTAATCCGACAAGACCGGAAAAAAGACTTGGTCTTCTTTCCAGTATGCTTCGGGTCGTTGTTCTAGAGAAATATGAATTTCTCTTCAAGGCCCGTCTGGATCAGCGAAACCTCCAGATTTTCCAGCAAGATGTTAATGTAGGAATCTGCCATCATTATTCCGTCGATTTTCACGAGGTTTTCTACTCCACTCCATGAAAAACACCCCCAGACCATCACATTTCCTCCTCCATGCTTCACCGTTCCTTGGATGTGGTGCTCTGCATCACACACGAGCCCGCCGCTCTCGGTTAGACAGCTCGAGCTTCAGGAGCGCCACATCCAAGGAACGGTGACGCATGGAAGTGTGATGTGATGAAATGTGATGGTCTGGGGGTGTTTTTCATGGAGTGGAGTAGGAAGCGTCGTGAAAATCGACGGAATAATGACGGCAGATTCCTACATTAACATCTTGCTGGAAAATCTGGAGGTTTCGCTGATCCAGACGGGCCTTGAAGAGAAATTCATATTTCTCTAGAACAACGACCCGAAGCATACTGGAAAGAAGACCAAGTCTTTCTTCCGGTCTTGTCGGATTAAACCGCTGGAATGGCCTCCACAAAGCCCAGACCTCAACCCCATCGAGAATTTGTGGGCGATTCTCGATGCTAGGGTTGAAAAAACTGGTGTTACCAACAAAAATAATTATTTTGAAGCCTTGGAGCGCGCCTGGGAAGAACTAGATCCACAACACCTACAAAACCTGGTGAAAAGCATGCCGAAGAGCCTCCAGCAAGTCCTTAAGGCCAAAGGAGGACACATTAACTATTAAATTGCTTTTTATTTTTCTTAAATCATCTTTTCTGGGGCCAAGAAGGAAGTGGGCACTTATTTTTGTCACTACTTTTTTTTCAATACAAATTGATTTTCTTTTTCTTTAAGTAAAATTCTTTTTTTAATCAAAATTTCGTAAGTGCAACTTTAAAAGAACATCAAAAATAAAATATCACAAAAGATTTAGGTGTGTTAACTTTAATTTGAACCAAATCAATGAGAGAAATTCGAAAACTGGTAAGGTGGGCACTTTATTTTGCCTCTCACTGTATAATATTAGACTAGATAAGCACTAAATAACGGTAAAATATTGATGTAGATATGAAAAACTGTACTTAATAAGCCGAAAAACGTATTGAATTTTGAATATTTTGAGAAAAAATCACTTTAGGGGGCAACATGTCAGTTATTCCCCTACTATACTTCAGAAACTACTACTGGTGCCTCATTTTGATTTATTATTATGATTTTGTTGATGATGTTTACATTTTTATAAATTTCACTCCAACAATTTTTGTTTACCAAATAGGTGGCACACTTGCCCCAATAAGTATACATTTAAACCAAACTGAATTTCGTTGGTAAAACTAAATACTTTATTCGTTCAAATGCCACAATAACTTACATATTTGAATAGTTTCACGATGTACAGTACGTTAGAAAAATCTGTTAATAATTGACCTTTCACCATGCTATTTAGAAACAACAAAATCTTATAAAAATCCACTTAAATTTGGTTGTCTTGGCACAAGTCGCTGTAAATACGTGAAAAATAGAGCATTTTTCATCATATTTTGATCATTGTATTGTGAAATATAAGGGAACATATTGTCAAGCTCAAAAAGAAAATATATATTGTAGTTTTTATAAAAAGCAGGGGTGGCACACTTGCCCCTATGGCACACTTGCCCCAAAGTCCGCTACTATGAAAAACGCCAACTTTTTGTGTCCAGGCCTCTATCTCTTCGACATACTATTTTATGGAAAAGTGAACAACCTCTGTTCATGTGAAATCCTTTCAGCTACAACTTTGCTGAAGACCACATTTTGATAGGACTTAAGGATAACTTGCTATTCATAATCATAAACTGGGTTTGCATTTTGCATGCTTAACCAACTTCTCGGCAGGCAACAGCAAGGATGGAAAATAATCGTCTCTAGCGACAAACAACATGGTATTCGAACGGTCTAAGAGGGCCGTCGCTCTTGCAGCAGCATGATTTGAAAACCGCACCACGCGCGCATTGCACCGACATAAGGAGCATCCGATGCAATGTTTGTCGTGGGACAAAGAGTTTATCGGATAATGTCACAAGTAGCGATCAACTTGAATCATCATTGGCGTAGCTAGGAAATTTTTCTGAAGGGGGCCTAGGGGGGGGGGCTAGAAAATTTCATAGTTTCATGTTTTTTTTAGTTTAATAGTTTTATAGCAGTGATCCTCAGCCCTGTTTTTTTTTCAACCTATGTCCCATCCCTGGAAAGAAGCAAACAAAAGAAGTGTGCATTAACATTTTTAGCAACGCCACTTCCAACGATTTCACTCACCTTCCCTTGTATGAAACGGTTGGTACGGTTGTCCCCGTTTCTTCAATCATAAAATTGAAAAATTCTCGTCTATCACGTTATTCATACGTGAATAATCTGATCGCCGTAATTTTTTGATTATCTTCAAACCCAAGTCTGCACAGTGGGCCTGGCCATTTTAATATTTGTAACATATTGACGATATGCTGCAAATATTAATGCTGACAAGAAAATACTGAAATAATTTCCAGTATTTCCAGGATGCTTTTCAATATTGGCTGTGTAAGCGCTTAGATTAGATTAGATTAGATTAGATTAAGAGATACATACATCACGTCCGGCCCGCGGACCGCACTTTGGTGACCACTGATTTATAGCATCCATAGCAAAATTTCATAGTTTTAACAGATTTGTATTGATTTTAATTATTTGTTATTCTGTCTCATTTCACGGCACATTAGTGATGTTTGTAAATTTCAATTTTCGCTACGAAAAAGATTCATTCATTTTGTAATCCAGTCAAAATTTCTTAAATAATTTTAACAAAAAATCACAAGAAATGTCCTTTGTTATTCTTCCACGAAATTTTTGAAATTCAAACATGTGTTTTGAAGAGATTCCTCTGAAAATTCCTACGGGATTTTCTTCAGGAGTTATATTTTTTTAATTTTCAGTGTTTTCTCCAAGAACTCCTTTACCAATTTTCACTGATTTTGTCCTGGGATTCCCACGACTTTCTGATCTTACCAGAAAATGTCTCGAAGAATCTCTATCGAATTGTTTAAAAAATATATTGAAGAACTCTGCCAGATAATGCATTACAAATTATTTTAACTATTTCTCCTGGAAGGTTCTCTACGTACTTATTACATATAAATTCCAATATTTTGTTTAAAGTATCCTCTGGTTGTTAATTAATAATTTGATTATGATTTTTTGGAATTATTGAGGATTTCACCATAAAAAGCTCTAGGACTTTCACCATAAATGTCTTCAAGATCATCAAGCAAGGATTAATTCCACGGATTCCTAAGAAAGTTTGAAACCAGTTTTTTCAGCTTTGCTTTTGAAGTTCGTCCTAAAGTTCCTCTACAAGTTTGTTTGAAAAAATTTTAGCAAAAATTATCCAAACTTCTTGCAAAAAAACTAAATGACTCTTCCAGGTTTCATCGTAATATCTCACAAGAAATTAAAAATAATTCAATTGTAACAATACTAATCATGATTTCTCATAGAAGCTCTCCGCAGATCTATCTGTGTTTTTTCACAAAATATTATTTAAAGATTCCTTTAAAATAAAGGAACAACATCTCGTATTACTTCAAAACGCTTTCAAAAATATTTTTATTTGTTTAAAAATGCCTAACTATAAAATGTTTGAAGAAATCTAAAATTCCTATAAAGTTCCTAGCGTTCAACCGTTTTTTTCAAAACTCTTCCGCGAAATTACTCAAAGATTTCTCGAGTAATTTGTTCAGGGATTGCATAGAGAATTATATCACTGTTTCCCTTTGATTCTTCCAAAAAAATAACCAGAGTATAATCTAAGTATTCTCCAGAGATATTTTTTTCTTCAAACCACACTCACGATTCTTTTGGGACTTTTTTTCAATATTTTTTTCACCAGATTAACTAAGATTTTGCAATTCATTATTAAACTTCTCAAAAAAATTCTTCATAAGTTCCAAGAAATATTCTTCTTCTTCTTTCTGGCTTTACGTCCCCACTGGGACAGAGCCTGCTTCTCAGCTTAGTGTTCTTGTGAGCACTTCCACAGTTATTAACTGGAAGCTTACTATGCCAATGACCATTTTTGCATGCGTATATCGTGTGACAGGTACGATAATACTTTATGCCCTTGGAAGTCGAGAAAATTTCCAACCCGAAAAGATCCTCGACCGGTGGGATTCGAACCCACGACCCTCAGCTTGGTCTTGCTGAATAGCTGCGCGTTTACCGCTACGGCTATCTGGGCCCCAACAAATATTCTTATTAGTTCTTTTTTTTTTTTTTTTTTTTTTTTTTTTTTTTTTTTTTTTTTTTTTTTTTTTTTTTTATGGAAGAATCCTGAGATTACCATTCGTTAAAAAATTATAAAAAGTTATTTTTAGAACCTGAAAGTTATTTTTAGAACTTCTTATTAGTTCTAAAAATAACTTTCAGGTTCTAAAAATAACTTTTTATAATTTTTTAACGAATGGTAATCTCAGGATTCTTCCATAAAAAAACTGAAAAAAAATTTCATCTTATTAATTACTTCAGGAATATTTCAATATTTTTAGTGATTGCTTTACATATTCCTATACCAATCGCTGCGTATCAGATTTCTAGAACACATAGAATGGGTTGGAAGAAGTTTGTTGGTATTTTTTTTTTTTTGAATAATTCTTCACAAGAATTCGGAAAAAAATACTTATTTCCTGTCTTAATATTCAAGAAATAATCCATAGAATTTCTGAAACTTGTTGACAATGTTTCTCACAGAAAAGCTTCCTTCGTCTTTTATTGTTAGAATATTATTGGTGTTAAAACGGATGGAATTTTTACTGCAAATATTTGTAATTAAAATCTTAGATAACATATTGTATGAACTCCGAAGTTTCATGATACTATGATCAACATATTGATGTAGGTCCCATTTTTCCTACCTTTAGAAATTCCAAACAAACTTTTTTGAAAAGTTTAATTCCGATTATTTTGTAGTACTGTAGTACTGTTTGGAGTATGGAAAATGTTCCATGCGAAGGAAGGTGAAACAACAAAATGTTGAAGTCGGATAATTAAAACCTCTTCAATAAATTTCCAAATACCCTAAACGGTGTATCTTTGATAATGCGGGTAACATTGATAGTGAGGGACTCACAACATACTAAACGAAATAACATAATTTATGTTAATCAGTTAAATATGCGAAAGTTAAGAGTATTAGTATGATACTTCATGACAGGACTATTTTCATTGGAAGCGATAGCGTTTGAGTTTTTATATTCTAATATTAAAAATCGATGAGATTTTTGCATTTTTGAAATCCTTACAAACATTTTGATAAGATTTTAAATAATTCGTTGCATATCCCTGACAGCCCAGTTAAAGTAGATCATGAATCCGGTCTCAAATCTCATATCGAACATCATTTTCACAAATTGGGGCCATTTTTGTAATCAAAGTCAGAAATTTCCATATAATGTTATACGCCTGAAGGTATGCGACATCCTCACTCGGTTTTGTTCGAAATATTTATATTTCAAAAATGTTTGATTTATGTTGAATTCAATGTCGAAACGTGAATCATTCCATGTATTTTTAGAAATATTAGTTTATACCCATTTATACAAACCTATAAGTGTTTGCTATGCATATTTGAACTTGAAACACTTTTGCAGATGAATTTTTTTACAAATTCTGTTATTTATATATTAACCCACGTTCCCCATTAACATTCTCCAATCAAATTCTAACTGAAATGATGCTGAACAGCAGTTTGGTTGGCGATTTTCTTGTGTACACACCCATTATCAAAAAGTTACCACAAAACCGAAAATAGACTTTCAATTATATGAAAAAATATCGATCGATTCAACATGAATCGTCATGCAATCTCTTAACTGCAATCGTTAACTGAGATATTTGTTTCAAAAACATTAGATGAATATATATCAAACCTAATGCAGAAATATTCAGATTTTCTTACATATTTCTTAAGAAGGTCCATCAGAATCTTCTTTGGAAAATATCCTTAAAATTTATCTTTCTTTGATTTATGGTTTTCTAGAATTCTGCCAGAAAGCTTCTAAAAATTCCGCCCTCGTATTGCACAAAATTCAAACCAAGAATATGGATTCTGCTAATAATTGATAACATTGTTTCTAAGAAGTTTTTTAAGGAAGACCAATATATGTATCTATGAATATCCTAATAAATCTTTTCCTTCTTCCCAGTTATTTTGCTACATTTTTTTCTACAGATTACTTTACCCCTATGCTAATTTTGAAAGCGAAAGTTCTCCTGAAGGTTTTCAGCAAATTCCCTCTGATGATTCTATGGCAAGAGGCGTTTCAAAAACAATTTTCTTTCCAATTTTCAAACGAACCGGGGAAGTAAAGCGAAATTACTTGGAAAAAAGGTTTTTTTTATGCAATTTTCGATGTTTTTTTGAAATATTTTTTAAGGACTTGTAATGAACTTTGCGGAAAAAAATGTAATATTTTTTCTTTTGAAAAACTTTTTAAAGAAATGTCTAATAGAACTTTCAGCGAAATATCTTAGTATTAGATTTGATAGAATCAATGATTTTTGGAGGAATGGCGAGGAAACACTGAACTTTTGAAAGATTAAGTAACTTTTTTTAGGTAAATCCGGGAACATTATCCGGAACCAATTTGCTAATAAAAAGTAGACAAAGGAGGAATGAACGTCTTCCAGGAGGAATTCGCTTTGAAAGTATGAAGTCCCACAATTTTAATTGACTAATTTCCAAAGGATTTGCAAAAGTTTGAAGCCAACCTTTAATGTTACTTGAGGAATTCGATTATACTAAAATTCTATAAAGCATATCGAAAAGTTTTTTTTTTTTTTGAAAAATGTTGCTACAAATCTGTAAAAAAAATTTAATCAACATCAAAGAGAGAATTTATTGCTGGAATAAACACTCTGATTGATTTTATTACATTGTTTCACACCAGGTTTAAGTTCTACCATTCATCTGAAGACAACTAGAAAATGCTGAAATACCTTGGAAGTTGAGCCTGATTTTTCGACAAAAAGTTCTGCCATGAAATTAGAAATTAGTAATTTTGTCTATTTTTTTCAAAAAATGTTGGGACATTATACGAGTTGAAATTAATGTATGGATTATTTAACCCTCTAATACCCAACCCCGCCTTTAGACGGGGTACACTTTGGAATTTTGTATATTTTTTCGTAGCTCGGAAATCAAAATGTTTTTATTTTTGGCTTATATTTTGACTCATAACAGGCATATTAGAAAAGTTTTTTATGACTTTTGAAACATTTTTGTATTTTTAGAAATTGTTTGAAAAATTGCATTCTTATATAAACTACAAATGCCTGGGGTTCATTTAACGTGTAATATAAAAAATCGTACCTTTTATATTTTTCTACGATCAACGTATCACAAAAGAAGAGCCTGGTGGTATTAATATAATTTCAAACCTGTTTTACCGTTAGTTACACGGAAAATAAAATACGCTCCGAAAAAAAATAAAAAATTTAATGTTTTTAAAAGTGCCGTAAAAATTTAAATTTTTATTATTGCCAAAAATCAACAACTAGAAAAGGCTTCAAGAAAAAATGAAAACAGCTAGGGATGTTCAAAAATAAAAATTATAAAAATCAAAAACCAAAATTTAAAAATTTGCGAATAAAAATAAATAATTGCCCAAAACGTGTTTAGAACGATTTTAGATAACGAAAAATAATACTTAAATTGAAAATAAAAAATTTGGGTATTAGAGGGTTAAGTGAATTCTCATAAGAAAAATCATCATCGCCGGACATCTCGATCAGGTTATCCTCCAAAAACATTAGAAAGCAAAATACAGTTAAAAACGAGTTTTGAGAATCAAACTTCCAGGATATTGACGCTATTTTGTACCACGGTAGTTTTTGGAACGAAGATGTCGAAAATTTGCGTATATCGCCTACACCAAGAAGCTAGTCTCAACAGTAACCAATCGATCGACAGCCGGATGATTAAGCTTTCGGTTGTCGCGCGTTCCACCGATTCCACGAGTTGTACAACGTAAAATAACGTAATTAGTGAAGAGATTTTTGTCAATAACAAGTGTCATGGACATTGTGTCAGAAAGTTTTGCTTCGTGGTAAATTGTTTTTTTTTTCAATATTTACCGTTTTGATTCATATTACGGACACTTAAGGACTCAGTGAAGTATAACCCAGCATAGAGCATACAAAATAAATCATTCTGTATAATTCCTTAGCGCTATCGAGCGTAGGAAGCCCTAATATTTCGAATAGTGGTTAAAGAATACGCTTCCGCAACTTGAAAATTTTTAAATAAATCAAAATGTGTGTCCTTTACATGATTCTTATTCCGGACGTTTCCTCACTTTTCTCTCATATTCCGGACACTTTGATGCGAATTCCGGACAGCTCATGATAATCATTAATGGAACAGTCAAATCATCAATTGAAATCATCAAACCACTAAATAGACATCTAAGGTGGTTGGGCATTATAAATTTTCGAAGATGTTTTTGGAAAAACCTTACTAAAACAAGCCTTGAAATTGAGAACTTTTGAACGGCAAAAATTGAAACATTTCGTGTGAAATGTTTCCCATACAAAGTAGAGTGTCCGGAATTTGAAGCTGTCCGTAATATGAATCAAAACGGTATTATCATCAAAAATTCTGGGGGGGGGGGGGGGGGCCTGGATGAGTCTGGAGTCTGTTCCTATGCCAATGTGAATCATGGCGTATTCGCGCTATTATTTTTCGTTAAAACCATGCCCGAGAATGATTTGAGAATCGCAAACAATATATCCGAAGGGAAATCAATAGACAATAATGGAACAATCCTCAGAATGATAAAACTATGGCTCGCGAACACTTAATCGCTAGCCCACACGCAGAACGATGCAAAAATCGCGGGGCGTAGTTTGTTGTGATATCTTAACGACAAAAGGTTAATCGTTGTTGCTATGATCGCACGATAAAAAACAACCGCGATGCATCGTGGATTTTGTCATGATCACTAGATTTCCATCCATATTGTTTCGGTGGCATATTATTCAATTTTAATAGTCAATTGCTGCCCAATTTCAGTGTCCTCTGTTTATATGAGTTGCCTAAAATGGATAATTTGTAAGGACATAAAAGAAAATTGAAAAAATCTTGCTTTATATCCGAAAAATGCATTCCCTTTGATTACGTTTGTTGGTTTATGGTTCACTCTGGCTGAACAAAATTACAGTTTTACATGTCCTTCCAAAGAAAATTTGAGATCTAAGATTACAAGGGACTGTTCAAATTACTCGATATGTTTATGGTAGAAAGGTTATGATTATTTAGTCCTCTGATGTAAAAAACTCAATTTGGGAAAAAATGGCTTTTAGTGCGGTTTAGCAGAACCCCGACCAATTATGAGTCAAAACGGTACATACTCATATTTCCAAAAGTACCGTAAAAACACATTTTTTTAATTATATAAAAAATTGGTAACAAGGAGTGGCTTCAAGAAAAAATTAAAAATTTAACAGAAGTTCGAAAAAAAGAATTAAAAAATCAAAAACCAAACTTTATAAATTTGCAAATGAAAGTAACTTATTACTTAAGACGTGCTTCAGTTAGTGAAAAATGATATTTAGATCGAAAATAAATATTTGGGTGTTGCAGGGTTCAATTTAAATAGCTGACGGATTTTTTTCCCTATGATCGAGAACATGCTCCTGTAGCGAGCTTTTTTTTTTGCTTTGGTTCACCTCGTTTTGCTTAACCCGTCTGTGTTATGCTGACCGAAGCATAACAACCGCAAGACCAACCAAACTTGGAGTTCCATCACCGCTCGGTCGCACCTAGCATCAATTCGCTTTCAATAACCGATCAATCAACATGTCCCGTGCCATCATCGTGACCGCTCTGCTGTGCCTCGGTTGGTTCCCGATTCAAATCAGGGCCGGGGACTTCAACTGTAAGTAACATCTCTATTTCGATCATCTTAGAAACTTCTCAGAATTAACTCTCCTAAATCGTAGTTATCTTCGACCCACACGAGTTGGAATGCACCGGCAATGTGACCTACGACAGGGTGATGCTGACGGCCTATCGACCTCGGACCGCCAGCGACGAACGCCGTGACTACACGGACATTCAGCTGAAGAAGCTGTACTCGCTGCAGGATTATCTGGACGATCGGGCTCCGTACGTGACGGTTGGGATGGATCCGTCGTTGAAGATTCCCTACGGTACGCCGGTGTGCATTCCGGAGTTGAACATCCACTTTCGGCGCAATATCAACCTGCAGGTGAGGGATACCCATCAGGATCTGCTCGGGGGTGGGTACCGTCGAGTGGATATTTGCGTGCGTACCCAGGCGGACAGTTTCGACGATTATGTGAACTTGATGGATGCGCATTTGATTTTCTAGGATTTTTGTGGGAGAAGTGCTTTTAGTGGAATATAAGATGATTGTTTAGTGGATTGGTTTTGAGGGTTTTGGTTTGAATTGAAAGAAATTCACACACATCCCTTAAGTGATCTGATTGAGTGAAGCTTCACGAAAGAAGTTGAATATTCCTCGGTCTTTGAAGATGTTTCTCAAATTCTCCAAGCGTTCAAGGTTCCCATCTACTGTGATCATTGCAGTTCTCGTATTCATGGCCTTTCACGAAGTTTCAGCCACCAGCTTTAGCCACCATCTGTTAAAGGATAACAAATTTTCCGAACACCAAATCGAAGCAGTCTCTAGCCCAGGCTCTTCGATTCAAGTAAGTTTGCTAGTAAGTGCCGTCTATCGTGATCAGTTGTTCCGAATTTGAGGCATTTAGGTAGGAGATCTTGAACTCCATTAGGGGAATCAAGGTTTCCTTCCAAATCACAAAGAAATGAGACTTGAAGAGAAGAAGCACATTTTTTCTTACATATGATGACGTTTTGTGTTCAACACCCCTTAAAACTTGTTTTTTTGTACATAACTTTTTAATAGATTTTTTCTCATTTGTTGCGTCTTCTACAAAGTTGTTAGAAACGATAAAATACACGTTATTGCTGAACACGAAAACCTTCTATCTCTTATCGTGAAAAAATATAAACATTTATTTTGTTAAATATCAGTCCACTTTCACCTTAAAAATCTTCATTCTACTCAAAATGACGTAGCTGGTTTCATGACAAGTTCTAACTTTCTACTTTTGCGTCCAGGTAATAATATTTGGAAATAAACAGTTTTTTTTTTCAAGTATTTTTCATAGATGATATATTGTTAATTTAAAATGTTAAGCTATAACCACAATTTTCTTGTTAAGGTGCATCGGAGTAAGTAAGAATACTGGACAATTAAGACCTTATCACAACTTCAATGAAATAAAATTATCAAAGAATGTCTTACAAGCTAGATGGAAGTATGTCGATACATGGAGATTAAGGGCATAATGGAAACATTTAGCAACTTCTTATTTTTAGATTATAAAAGGGCAATTCTTTGCATTTACCCTCTGTTAGTTCAAGTTTCAAAGATTGATTTGGAGCGGTTCCATTTGAATTCGAATGTCGGTTTACTTTTGTATTTTTTGACTTGGCTGAAATTTGGCATATGCTTTCTTTATACCCAAAAATGCCTATTTGCATCATCGGTTCGCCATTTTTACCCTAGCCTTACTTTTGAGAAGGGCCTAAGAAAAAAAGCCTTAATAATTTTCAAAAAAATAAAACTCAGAAACTATTTGTCTGATCGGTTTGGTGTCTTCCGCAAAGTTTTAGGATATTGTTGGAACTATCTGGAAAAAATATACACAGTAAAAAAAAATTGTATTTATATTTTATTTCGAAAATAAAGCTTAAAAATCCATTTTCACAAAAATCGTTTTCTTGATTTTTTTTTATTTTTTTTATATTTTAAAGTAGACAAAAAATGGAGTCTTTTGCACAGTGGGTCAAGATGGAGAAATCATGGACAAAAAAGTTATGATTTTTTGAAAAAGGTGAATTTTTGAAAATGGTCATAATAAACTTTTTAAATATTTTTCAACTCGATTTTATGAAAGTACGCAAAATTTACAACAAAAAAGGTATACGGAAAAATCAGGCTAACTTTTACCGTTTTAAAGATACAGCGATTTTAATACAAAATTATGATATAATTTTCAATTTTCTGTCATTATAATATAACTTAGAAACGGTTTGTCCGATCAGTTTGGAGTCTTCCGCAAAGTTTTAGGTTATTGTTGGGACTATCTGGAGAAAAGGTGTCATGCGGAGAGCCGGATTCAATAACCGAGGTACGATTTTCACAAGATCCAGCCAATTTGTTTGCTTCGCGGATGATATGGATATTGTCGGCAGAACATCTGGAACGGTGGCAGACCTGTACACCCGCCTGAAACGTGAAGCGACAAAAGTCGGCCTGATGGTGAATGCGTCAAAAACAAAGTACATGCTGATAGGCGGAACCGAGCGCGACAGAGCCCGCCTGGGAAGCAGTGTTACGATAGACGGGGATACTTTTGAGGTGGTTGATGAGTTCGTCTACCTCGGATCCTTGTTAACGGCTGATAACAACGTTAGTCGTGAAATACGGAGACGCATCATCAGTGGAAGTCGCGCCTACTATGGGCTCCAGCGGAAGCTCAAAAAATTTTCTCATATACCTTTTTTGTTGAAAATTTTGCGTACTTTCATAAAATCGGGCCGAAAAGCATTCAAAAAGTTTATTTAGACCATAAATATTGAAAAATCAAACTTTTTTCAAAAAATCATAACTTTTTTTTTCCATGATTTCTCCATCTTGACCCACTGTGCAAAAGACTTCATTTTTTGTCTACTTTAACATATAGATAAATAAAAAAAAAATCAAAAATACGATTTTTGAGAAAATTGATTTTTAAGCTTTATTTTCGATATATAAAAAATTACAACATTTATTTTACAGTATATATTTTTTTCCAGATAGTTTCAACAATAACCTAAAACTTTGCGGAAGACTCCAAACTGATCGGACAAACCGTTTCTAAGTTATATTATAATGACCGAAAATTGAAAATTATATCATAATTTTGTATTAAAATCGCTGTATCTTTAAAACGGTAAAAGTTAGCCTGATTTTTCCGTATACCTTTTTTGTTGTAAATTTTGCGTACTTTCATAAAATCGAGTTTAAAAATATTTAAAAAGTTTATTATGACCATTTTCAAAAATTCACCTTTTTTCAAAAAATCATAACTTTTTTGTCCATGATTTCTCCATCTTCACCCACTGTGAAAAAGACTTCATTTTTTGTCTACTTTAACATAGAAAAAAAAAATCAAAAATACGATTTTTGAGAAAATTGATTTTTTTTTACAGTGTATATTTTTTTCCAGATAGTCCCAACAATAACCTAAAACTTTGCGGAAGGCACCAAACTGATCGGACAAACCGTTTCTAAGTTATAATTTTTTGAAAATTATTAACGCTTTTTTTCTTAGGCCCTTCTCAAAAGTAAGGCTAGAGTCAAAATGGCGAGCCGATGATGCAAAAAGGCATTTTTGGGCATAAAGAAAGCATGTGCAAAATTTCATCCAAATCAAAAAATATAAAAATGAAATTTGGGAAAAAAGTCGTCATTTTCTGTGGAACCGCTCTTTGGTCTTAACCGACTCTAGTCACCTTTGTAGCCAACTCATGCTGATTTGGATTCTGATCATGTCTCTGTTACATTTCAAATATTCCATGAAGCATTTCTCAATAATATCAGCTTTCAATTATTTTCGAGCCGATTGGAATACATTGGTAGTTCTAAATGAACTTTTGCCCTACAGGTGGGACAAGAGTTCAAATCTTGTGTGGGACAAAAGTTCGTTGACTGAAACAAAAAATATCGATATTTTAGAAACATATACCCACTTAAACAGACTCTATGAGTTCGGTAAATGAAATTACCGAAAAAGATCGGTGATCAAAAAAATTACAGACGTTTCGGTATATTCCGGCTTGATTACTGAAATCTGCGAAATAAATTACGGAATTTTGGTGAATTGATTCAAGATTAACGATATCGGTGAAAATATTCACCGATAAATCGTTAAACAAGCTCAAGTACTGACTTCGGTGAAATATTCTGCTGAACTGTCGGTAATGAATACCGTAGTCAGTAACTTGGAAGAAGAAACGTCAAATTCGCAATAATGGTATTTTCAATCGACTCTTGTACATAAACCGCGATCTAATATGTAGACCCGTTCCATTCCGTTTGTTTTTGGGAAATGTTCTTCAATATCTGCTTGGAAGAAGTGATTGGGAGGTGACTTTACAGGTTAGTTATTTATTTTTTGGCTCACATCTGAGCATGATCTGTAAGGGATCTGTACATATATACACTGAACGAAATCTCCCGCCATAAATTGAATGATTTTTGCCTCATCCGAGCCCCATACCTATTTTCAGACATAATCAAGATGATTTTCATCGCTGTCAAAATCGTTTGTTTACAAATCGCATCGCATGAAAATCATCCAGTCTAAAAATGATTTATGTTCAAGTAAAATGTGCCTGAAATTGAATGATTATCATACACGTATGTAAACAAACCACATTGCTTTCTATTTTAAGATTTTAAAGAAATCAAATTGAAAATACGTAATCACCCATAATATCGACAAATCATTCTTTATTTTGATTATTCTGACAATACATATAAAATCTGTGGGAATATGTGCAACAGGGCGGATGGATTACGCTTGTTAACAATCAACACACTAATGAGCTGCCTGTAATAAATCTGCTTGAAGCGATCATTAAGTGTCTGGATATATGTAGGCGATGAGTTGTTCTTGGTCACCTAATAATAAACAGATTGAAAGTGAATATACTTTATGATACTTCAATAAATAGGGACAATTACCTGAGAAACCCGCGAAGAAATGCCAAGTCCCGCTACTGCCGCAATGTTTTTGTTTTGATTGACAAGGATGATTTCAATTCTAGGATCATTTGCTTTCCAAATGAAGTTTTAAACTATAATTGAATGATTTTTGATTTGGGATGTGACAGAAATGAAAATCCATCATAAATTGCATGTTATTCATTTGTGTTGTTGAAGTTCAACTATCAACACATTGCCATACGGATATATACTGAAAGTCATCATAAAAATGGATGATTTTTGTTCAACAGTCTGCGGATGCATCATATTGTTTAATAGTCATTCGAAAAGAGGAATATGAAGATTTGCAGCCATGTGAATTACAAATCATTCAATTTAAGGAGCTTTTGTTCAGTGTACTTGTTGTTATAGGAATGAAAGGAGCACGACGAATATGAACCCTTCAAGGATGCGCCTGGAGTCAGCAGCATTTCGTGATGGTAAAGAGCATGTCGAGAGAGGGAACGGGTCCCACCAATTAAAAGACTTGTGCCATAAAGGAGATCATGTGTGCCAAGTAAATAAATTTTTGTTGTAAAAATAAGCGTATAGGCCCAAACGCAATGACAGCGGAACGGCAACGGAATGCGGAACCGGTTCGCCAGCATGAACTACAACAAGCTTGTCCACTCAGTGTTAATCCAATTTCATTCGTTGTCAGCTCAGTCGAGATGGTGTGATTCATGCTGGCGAACCGGTTCCGCATTCCGTTGCCGTTCCGCTATCATTGCGTTTGGGCCTTATGAATTGATTTATTACATTGCAAAAATATCTGAAATTTCGCTTCCTTAATCCAAAATAACCGATGATTTGGTAAATACCATTACCGAGTAGAAGCGGAACTTCGGTAACCACTACCGATCTACCGGTAATTTTGACAGCTCATCCGTCTGGTTCAAATTACAGTCCTTTCGGTATTTTTTTCGTTTACCGAACGGATTACCAACCGTTCAGCTGTTGAGATTTCGGTAAACGAACTGCCGACGTCGGTGATTTTTTCTAACTGTGTACACACTAAATTTGCATCAAATAATTACTCAAAAAAGGATTAATTGTAATATACCCAAAATAGCAGTTTTTCGCAAAACTAAGGAAAAACTTGTAATTTTGGTGCCTTTTTTGTACGATCAGACAAATTTTGCTGCAGTTAGAGATAATATGTTGATTTTAGACAATTTGCATTTTTTTCTGAAAGATAATATATGGGTCGAACTTTTGCTTAACTATGGGCCAAAAATGGTTTACATGAATTTATCCAAGAACTAATTCTAATACCCCTCTAAGTATCTTTATGGTAGGCCTATAAACGCCCTTACAAAAAAAATGATCTTATTCATTTCATCATCTTATTGGTTTTACAGTCACCTCTCTATAACTCGATATTGAAGGGACCATCGAGTTACAGAAAACAAAACCAGTGCAACTGCGATCGAAGGGACCATCGAGGTAGTCATGAAAACCTATGGGGTGCGAACTGGATATCAACAAGCAGCCAGACTGCTGTCAAGCCTAAATTTTCATCAAAATGATCCGAGTATGCCTACGAGTGTTTGATGATTACTTCGTCACGCTAAAAAAATATACATTTTATGTAACACAAAAAACTATCAACTGTTAAAAGTGTTGAAGGAACGTTCTATTTAGTCTACATACGCATCAAGTATGTTTTACCAGATATTTGTGAAATATATTTAAATATATTTAATTTGTTTTAAACTAAAATACAGTCAGAAAATATCCGATTCAGCCGATTTATTAGACTTATTGCTTGTATCAAGCTGTAAAAGCTTTACGTGAAGTATTTTAAGTGCGCACCTTGTAAATGGTTTCCTGCGAGACAAGCAAACAAACAATGGTTAGCACTGGTAGAAAAAATTGTGTTCAAATTAAAATACTAAAATGTGGGAGACCGCACCCCTCAGACCCAAGTAATCAAATAGCACTTTAATTCGCCCTGCGTGCTAACCCTGCTTTTATAACTAATTCAATTCAGCCTTTGTTTGAACAAAAGCTGTTCATAGCCTTTAGGCGATTTTATTCAGCCTTAAGCTTAATTGAAGCTTAATTGAAGGCTGAAGAAAGGTCTATCATGCGCTTATTCAACCCTCTTTCAATAATGATAATTCTACTTTTAGAACAGATGGCAGCCTACGAAAGCTTAACAATCACTTATTCATGCATTATTCAACAATAAACCAAAAAATGTTAAAATATTTACAGGTTCATAGTTTTGGATTTTATCAACGCAACTTACAATTTCAAACACATAGGGGAGATGTGTGCTGGAATTTAAAGATGAAGATTATTAAATATTAACAATTGAGAATTGAACTGGGATCCACTGATTTATAATCACTTACCTTGACATCTGCTCCACATGAGACTGTGTGAGCATTATTAAAAGCAAGGGAATAACTTATTGGAGAAGGGATATCAGTGCTATGCAAAAACACTATAGTTATTGTGTGTTGTGATTTTTGTTTTAAAATATAATTCTCGATAATCTTCAATTACTGCTTTAATTACAAATGCGACGAAGAAATCTTCATGAGCGAGTGTATTGTTCAATCTTGTTGTTACTCAAGCTCATGGATGCCGAATTCAGGTGTTTTTCTTTTTCGACAAACGCTAGGCCCGTGTGTGTTTACGGCATGTCCGCTTCGGGATGCGAAAATATGTTGTTCGGTGAGTTCGATGAAACAGTTTTAAATCATTAATTTAGTGTTTTACCCAAACGTTGGTGTGTATATTTTTGTCAACCTACAGCTGGACAATTTTTCGACAATGGCTGTTGATTTGATTAAAGCTTTAAATAAACCTTTAATCAATATCATTCAGGATGGCTGAACAAAAGTTAAAATTGTAGATCGAAAATACCTTGTTCAACTTTATATTCAGCTTTGAGCATACTGCTGAGTTAGAGTGTTTAATAAGCTTTTCTTCAAATTATTGTTCAGCTGTCACGGTGTTCAGCCTTGTACACCATTAATCAGCCATTGTTCAGCAAATACTCTTGCTGTTCAGCTTTCATTGTTACTTGGGAATATACTGCTATTATACAGCTGTCATGCCCTATATTAGCCGTACAATGGCCCTATAAGGCCAAAAGGGCGAATTAGCGGGCTAGTGGTTACTTGGGGATGAAACCCAACTTTTACTATGGTTCTTTAACTCGATATCGAGTAACGAAACATTGAGTAAGGGAGTGTTGACTTTATTTTGTTCCATGCTTGTATAGTTCGACAGCAAATTACAATTTAACATTTAGAATATTTGTTTTGAATTAAGCTAGAAATCCTAAGAAGAAACTTATGCTCCACTTTACTCTATAATTAAACTTTTAAGAACTATGAACCGATGAGAAAGTATAAACTTTTATAAAAAAAATCTAGTAAAAAATATATATTCAAAAATAAAAATTCAAGGTGATTTCGCACATTATACATATTTGAAGTAATTCGAAACAATCGGCGAGATTTACAAAATACAAAAAAAAAACTCCAAGTAAAATAATAAAACATAATTTTCAAATTTTCATGGCTGGAATTAAATGGACATTTCACTTTAAAATAAAAATTCAAATATTTAAATTTTTTGAAGGTTTTAAGTCTAGTATTTATTGATCATTAAATCATTTTTTTTTTTTTGAGAATCATTTCAGTGCGTTTCAGATAGCAAAGGCGGTACAACGATATATTTCTATGAGCTTTTCTTCGGTTTGAGTGAAAAAACTAGTCTGTAACCGACGGTTAGGTATTTACCTCTTGAAGAAATTTAAAAACTAATTTCTATAGGTAACAAAACCGGAACAGCAAATGATGCTTTGCCTTTTTCTCTTTTCTCCTGCAAAAGCAGGAAAATATTGTTTAATTTTTAATTGTAGAAATAAATGTTTTTGGTATGAAACAAAATTGCATTTTATAATTTTCATAGTGAACTTTACCGAAACTTTTCATCAACCAGATCCTGGTGACTATAAATTGCTAAAAGCAGTAAAAAATCTCACTAAAGCAACAAATAACCTAGTGCTGATTGTTCAGCAAGTGAAAATGTACTTTGTTGGATGATCAGTAAAATAGCTGTCATTTTTATGCGAATTCGCTTTGCTGAAAGATCCAGCAAATTTCATTTTGCTGGATCGATTGCTGAATTTACAGCACAAAAAAAAATCAGCAAAAACTTGCTGGTTTACAGCAATAAAATTTTGGTGTGTAATCCCAAGTAACCACAAGCATTAAGGTATTACCGTATTTTAACTTTAATTCAACGAGTGCAATGCATCATTGCTTTTATTCTGCAATATGCGTGCAGTAATGCTTTAATTCCATTTTATGAATGCAATGTAGCATTGTTGTATTGTAGCAATGAAATGTGCATTAATGGGTGATAAACAGTCACCATTCAATGCTTCATTGCATCATCTTACTCAATGCTTCATCGCAACAAAAATGGCAAGATTTCATTGCTCTATTTATCGTCAATCCTTCCCTCACTCAGGCAAATAGGCTAAAGAAATACTTAAATATCCCTTATGAAAATTCGCCACAAGAAATCTTGTTGGTTGGTTGGTTTGACTTTATTAACGAGATTTTTAGCCCTGGGCTAGTTCATCTCGGGACCAACGGCTTTACTTCCCTTCCGAAGGAAGTCGCCACTATAACTTTTTACGTCATAAGTGACTATGTCGGGGATGGGATTCGATCCCAGGTCCTCGGCGTGAGAGGCGAGTGTTCTAACCACTACACCAGGTCCATCCCCAGAAATCTTGTTGAAATTCGTAGATTTGTCTTACGAGAAACCAGAATTTGAAAACAAAAAATAAGCAACAACCTGGAATTGAACCAAAAACCTTTCGATTGATAGGGCCGTGCGTACACCACACGGCTATCGACGATTCAATATGCCGAGATGCTAAAACGATACATAAAACGTGAAGATTTAGCCCCACACAATGAAAACAAAACAAAATCTCAACAGCAAAAAAGCGACAGCCGTGGTAAACTTGGAAGTGCAACAGTCGTGTCCACTTACTTATTGCGCACTTCACCCCAAATTGGACTATCACAAAAATTATAGAATGCAAAAAAGTGTGATAAATAAGGATGCACGCGTGGATCGGATAATCAAAACGTATTCGTTACACTTGTTCCTTGAATCACAAGGAATAAGTGCACTTGTGACGTAACCCTGAGCTGCTTCCACACTTTGAAGGAGCTTACACACTTGGGACGGTCCAACTTGGAGTGAAATCGACAGTATTTATCACTGGCAACGAAAGGGCGCTACTTCAAGTTGCACAATTTTCCCGACCAAGACATGCAGCATTCATGGTCCGGAAGATAGGCGCGGCGAGTCATCTAAAACATCACACAATTAATTTAGGTTCAAATCCCACCAAAGGAAGTAAACAAAATACACATATGAATCATACCAAAAAAAGCAACACTAACCTGACATCCAACGAACAAAAAATTTTTTTTTTTGTTTCTATTTTTGATCCTTTCCTTCATGCATTAAATACACTTTGGCTAAAGCTTTTATACGGTGCAGGCCGTAACTATACTTTAGCAATTGCCAACATAGAGCTAGGAAATGTAGCCGTATTTACACTTTAATAGCGCCCTTTTCCACTTTAATACTGCATTTTTGAGACATGTAATGCAGTATGACTTTATATGCCATATTTTATAGAAGCATATAAAGTGATATTGATGCAACTATATACAGCTGTACGGTTACTTGGGATGTGTCTAAGAAATCCCTGTGTCCAATACGGCAATCGAGTGCACGTGGAAACCCAGGCTTTCGACCCTAAGATTTGGAGATGGGGGACTCATCTAGGTTGGGAGTAACACGGCCTGCAAGTTTCAAAATATTCACAGTTTTTGAAGGTGTAAGCAATACTGTTGTAAATGTCGGTACTGAACAATCCGGTGGTGCTACATGCAAACCTTGAGTGTTAAAAATGTTGTGTTAGCTCAAATGTGTAAAGTTTATTTTGCAATGAAATGTTAAAATACACGAGATGTAAGAATTTTTACAGCATTTTTAGATTCAGGAGATCCAAATTTAGTAGACAGGGTATTTTTTACTTCCAAACCTGCTTTGTTAAATGGTGATCAATTATGCCCCACAGTGTCATTTTCAAATTTTGACTTTTAAATTAATTTTATGAAATGTTACATGTGATTTCATAAAAAAAAATCGAATGCATAAATTGATAGAGATCAATTAATTAATCCTCTTGCTGGAATTATTTTGATAACATTCGAATTCTAAATAAGTTGTGAAATAGTGATCAATTTCCCCCCCCGGATTACAGTACATAGAAAAGACACAGTGATATCCTTGATAGATCTAGTAGATCATGTGATCTGAACTCTTGATACGCCATCATTACTTCTAGTGCTCTAGATCCGCTGTGGCAGAAAAGCTATACACACACATGCAAGCAACCCCATTTGGTCTTAAAATACCTGTGGGGCTATCATTAGGAGCCTTCCGTGACGAAATGAATTTAGGGAAATTTGAAAGTCACCTTTGGTACGTCATCCAAACCTTCAGCATAATCAGTACTTCAAGTACTGCAGATTCAACACAGTCCAGTCAATATATACATCTGTGTTTTAGTGCATTAAATCGCAATAATCATATTGAGCTCTATTGAATCCATAGATCTTCTTCAAGATATAGAACGTTTTGAAATATACTATGTACAAACTTAATGCTGCTACTCGAAAGTGACTAGAAACATAGATGCAATTTATCGTCTACATACCTATGTGTTGAGCCTGTAGAATTTAAAGTACTGGCGTACAACATCCAAAAAATGCAAACATTTAATCACAGACAAACAGACATCACACTCTCATCATCGCTCATCGACCACCTTTTTAATGGTCGATTCCAAAATATGGTAGGTGGCCAATCTGCCACCCGCAGCGCTCGCATAGTTTTTGTTCATGTTTGACGTTTACACACTACCGCCATCCGCCACCGATATTAGCATTGAGCGAACATGTCCTCGTGACTATGATTTTGTTCTAAGTGTTACGTCTGATTGTCTGTGATTTAATGATGAAGACCACTGCGAAGCCTGCAATACCGTCCTGCATATGCTGAAAGTAGCATTTTGTTTTATGACAATGCTGAGTGTGAAGCTTTCCGTCCTAAATTTCGAGTTATTTCAGACCTCATTTTTCACTAGTTCATTTATTTGATGCTCAATCGCTTTTATTGCTTTACGGAGCCGAAAAGTACCCTGGCAACTCGAGGTTAATGGTCACAAGTTTTAGAAAGATGGACATGATAGGGATTGGGTTTTGGGTTTTCTTTAGCTCATCCGGGAGGTACCTATATCCTGGTAGCTCGATTGTCGAGTCAGGGCACTGGTACCATTTTCTGGCCGGTTTTCGTTTGCCGGATGGCCAGAATCCTCAAACCAACACAAAGAGGACAACACAAAAAAAATAGGAGAAGAAAACACAAGATATTTAAACTTACATATCAGACAAGCGAAAAAAATCTTAAATGGCAACCATATAAATTAAATCACGCGTGCCCAACACATCTTTAACAGTCACAAGAGTATCAAAAAGTTGCGCTCTGGACTCTGGAGACGTCCATATCCAAGTACCGTAATCCGGGGTATCATTGATCAGCGGATTAACATTGATCGGGATGACTCATCTTGTTAAACGTTCAAATAAAGATTTATTGATGAAACATTTTCGAACCATGAATGGTGCCTCTCTTTCGTATATTCATAAGCTAATGATAATTAAGGTTTTTGCCAAAATTGCGTTTAGCTCATGCGCAAATTTGTCAACTTTTTGAAACAATGATTTCTATCATTATCACTGACACTACCGAAAATTCATGTCTCACATGAGTTCTGTAGACGATGTGATCAAGGAAAATGCGGTTCTTACTAAAAATGGCATCGCCGAAAACGATTCCGTTGTCAAATCTTTCATAAGTTTATTCAATTAGGTAACATTAACTAATTACTATTACGAATGTAGAATTTCCTGAGGAAATTGCCTACTTTTAGGCGTATTCCGCGGTTCAAGGTGTTTTTAATTTTGAAATAACTCAAAAAGTAAATGACTTGTACGAGTTTGGTCTTCATATTCGGCTTCAGGGGCTCTGATTTTAGTAAGAAACGACATTTCCAATATTAGCGAACGTTGTTTACTTGGGTGATCAATGTTACCCCATATCAGCTGAATCAAAAAATCATTTAAAACATTTATTCAAACATGTTTAAATCTTTCGAAAGACAAAATAAAGTACATAGCTAGGAGCTGTGGGTGCCAGTACTTGTTTTAAAAATATGAAACTTGTAACATTTGTATAGTGAAATGAAAAATTTAAGAAAAACTAAAAAAAATTATCAATGTTACCCCGGATTACGGTACTGCCTTTTCAAGTTGATCGTGGGAGAGAGCGCGACAGCATCAACACAAGGCGCACAGTAAAAGTCAAAAGAATTTATGGCGCGTATAGAGGCTCATGGAATCATGTGGAGAGATGTGTTTATGCTCTGCAGGGTTGCCAGTAATAACAATTCAATCTTTAGCAACATAAAAAACTGAATAATGCAACATCCTGTGCAAATGTGCCAAGCAAACATATCCTACCAATCCTACATATCCGCCAAGTTTTGAATCAAACGTTTTTGTAAGACTAACCGAGAATTCCACCGAGTATAGAACTTTGGATCAACAAATGTTACCGTAAAACGGGGTATCTTTGATAATGCGGGTAACTTTGATAGTGGGTTATCCATCACATACTAAACGAAATATCATAATTTATGTTAATCGGTTGAGCAAAACGAATGCAAAACTAAAGAATATTTGTATGACACTTCATGTAAGAGCTGTTTTCATTTGAATCGAGAATATGTGATGCTTTATATTCGAATATTAAAAATTGATACGACTTTAGCATTTTTGAAACGCTTACAAACAATCTGTTCTACGATCAGAATTTTATGTAATTTTGAAAAGTTGGCCACTAATCTTTGACAGCCTAGTTATCATAGGACTTAAATATGGTCTCAAATCTCTTAGCGAAAAGCGTTTTCACAAACTGGGACCATTTTGTAATCTAAGTCAGAAATTTCCATATAACGTAAAACGCCTAGAGGTATGCAATGCCCTATAAATGTTAAATAACTCATTCAATTTTGTTCGATATATACTCCATTATCAAAGTAACCCCGAAACAGAAAACCGACTTTCGATTATATGACAAACTATATATCCATTCAAAATAAATCGTTTGGCAATCTATCGACTGCCATCGATAGCTCGGATGCGAGTACTTGTTTTGAAAACATAAACTATAATTCTTTGAAACAGCATGCATAAATATTCAAGTATTCTGCGAAGAAACTATCAAAGTTACCCCGTTTTACGGTATTAAAAATCTCTTGGAGGTAAACTGCCCATAACTGCATATCAGTCACATTCGACATTTTTGACAATTTCGAGTTAATACCGTGGAGAGTCATCAAATGATGTATACTTTCGATAAACTTATTAAAATCTGTGATTTTGTTCTAGAAAATTCGAAAAAAAATACCAAGTTGTTTTGTCACATTGGTAATTGTAACCGCATAACAGTCAAATTGAGATTATGCGTGAGCCTCGTAATGTAGTAGCAAAGAAATCTCCATCAGAATTATTTTCTGACTATTCACCCAATATATGACATAAGCTGTACACATTTTTAGCCTCAAATAAGCACTTTTGAATTCCTGGTATTTTTTGAAATTTTAGTTTCTTCCCATACTGCCATAAAATTCACACTTGGTGTTCCATTCACTCAATGCCTACTTTTGTCGAATGTTACAGTTATGGGCAGTAATTGAGCATGGTTTATATTCATGCAGACTCATGCAATTATTTTCTACTCAAATTTATTTTCATCTACGCTTCCAGGATAACACTGAACTCCTTTATGTAACCAATTATTTCTTGGAGTTTAATTTGGTACTTACCACATTATTTTTTAAGCTTTCTTGGATGCCGTCGTGCGGGGTGACATTGGGCCATGAGAATGGCTTTAGGCCCCTATTTTATAGCAAACTAATACTATAATAATTAAATCAATGCACAGTGGGACGGATTGAGGTTTTAGGAGGAAAGATGGAACTCACGCCTTCAATTTTGATTTAACGTAAAAATAATGTTCTACAAAGTTGTTTCTAATATAAAAACAATTTTTTTGGTCGGAACGAAAATTAGGGTGGCCCTATATTAAAAAAGATAACCATCAAAACTTTTTTAATTTACGGAATATTGATATAGTTTATTCTACAAAGTTGAAGAACGAAAAATTTCAAGCTGATTTGATAAAAAAAATTTATCCTAGCTCAAAAATTCACCGTTTTAGAGCATTTTTTGCTATTGATGTAGGGTGGCCCATCAAAAATAGTTTTTTTTTGTGTTTAATTTTTATAATTTGTAACCAGTGGTGTGTTGAAGTGTCCAAGATTTGTGAGACTATCGTGATTTTGTGTATCGTTTTATTGTCAAATAAATAGTACCAAGAAAATATTAAATTATATAAAACTGGACACTTCCCAACTCCCACTGTGAAGAACGCAGCCACATCATTAGTTCCGCTACTCACCACCAGGCGTCACAGGAGCATAAGGATGGGCGGCCATTGTGGGTGGTGTAAAGGGAGCCATGATGGGGCGAATATGGATGGGCGAAAAAATGCTTCAACGGTCGCGATCATCGATATGTACTCGCCATCGCAAAAATCATTAAGACTGCAGCATTCGAAAGAATACGACGCTAGTTGCTAAAAGCCAAAAAGTTAAAGTGAAATTTAAAATAAGTTGTGGAAAGTGGAAGAAGCGACATTGGAATTACATCCAGGACCCCGTAGTTCACCGTAGTTCACCGGTAGTTTACCCATTGTTCTACGTCGGAGTAACCGAGCACTACATCCTGCACCTGAGCCTGTATTGGCCAAAGTACCGCCGGAAGCACGCCGTGGTCATTGCCATACCTCGGAGTAGGCCCAGAGTCCACTAACGTGCCACTCCGAAGGCTACCACCGCGATTCGATAGGCGTCACCTAGAGGCGGCCATTTTGTTAATGGCCTGAGGCGTGAAGTGCGAAGTGCCAGCCGGTCGTCCACCCTGAACTCGGAAAAGGAAGCAGAAGTGCTGTGCGGAGGAGTGAAGGTTCCACCGGCCGTGTCCTGCCGGAACTAACGCGAGAAGGAGCGAAACGTAGTCCAGGAAGGAAAGACGGTGGAGTAGCGGAGCGTGAAGAAGGGGCCCCGCCAATAGTGAAGAAGAAGGGAATAAGTGAGGTAGGAGATAGCCTTTAAGAAAGTGGGAGAAATAAAGGTACCTGATTGTGCGAAGTATTGAATAAAGTGGGTTTGTGTTTAGCAAAAGTAATTTAGTGTATTCTTGGTCGCGATAGTCAAGCGCGCACGCCGACCCTGAGGCAATTATAGAGAGGGGAGTCTCACCAGTGCTGGGCAGGGATAGCCCCATTAGTTACAAATTTCAGTAAAATTAGTCAAATTGTCTTCCCATTACTTTCAAGACTAATTGAAACGCAAACATAAAAGATATAGCTAATGGAAACAAATAGATACAAGAGTCTTTTCGTAATGAAAATTTAATTTACTTCCTTGGACATAAAGTATCATCGATACTAATACATACGATAAACGAATGCAAAATGAAAAATATGGCAAAGAAAGCTCTCAGTTAATAACTGTGGAATTGCTCCTAACAACAATAATCTGAGAAGTATAATCTGTTCCAGTAGGGACGCGATGCCAAAAAAAAGTTTATTGATACAATTTTTTCTGATGAAAAGTCAAAGACTTTTTGATAACCAAAAAAACATTTTTATATGTTTGTATAGTTGGGAAAACAAAATGAATTGTGTTGACATGACGATAGTGTTTGTCAGCTTAAAAATGTGAATAATCGTATCATACTTCGGCGGATCTGTTTGCTAATGATATGACTGGTTCATATACTAATAACCGTTACTAACAGATTTTTGAAGGAACTCCCAAATTTACTATAATGTTCAATTTTCAGGCATGGCTATCTCAAAATTATAGCCTTAATTAATCAAAACATCTAAACATGATCAAATAATGCATATAGTTATTCTTCTTAATCTAGCCTTGAAAGTCAGCGTCATAATCAGAAATCGTACTCTAGTAATATATATATATATATATATATATATATATATATATATATATATATATATATATATATATATATATATATATATATATATATATATATATATATATATATATATATATATATATATATATATATATATATATATATATATATATATATATATATATATATATATATATATATATATATATATATATATATATATATATATATATATATATATATATATATATATATATATATATATATATATATATATATATATATATATATATATATATATATATATCTCCTACGGGGGACAAATTACTAGTAATTAAGCATTCGTTACTTCCAATCAGAATGTTTCCCAAAGAGCCCGGCAAATCCCAGAACAGAAGTATTCGGAAGTTTGGGATGAGCCATGTCAGGAAATTCAACCGTGAGGTAAATTTATAAGATGTTTTCAAAAAACTTTTCTCCTTATTTATATTGCTGAGCTCCTTTGACTCTTTTCGGATACGTATATAAGAATATGAAATAATTTAGTTTTTTATTCCGATTTAAAGCCGAAAGATAATAATTGTCATGCAAAAAAAATCTTTTTTTGCCCCAACTACATTTACATGTAAAAAAACGTTTGTTTTTATATAGGTAATTATATAGACCTTAAAATATGCGTCTCAATTGTATAAAGATGAAGGAATGACAACTTTGATGAGATATCTAAAAATAAAAAAAAATATAACACAAAAACCTATTTTTGAAGGCCACCCTACATCAATAGCGAAAAATGCTCTAAAACGGTCAATTTATGAGCTAGAAAAAAACTTTTTTTTTATCAAATCAGCATAAAATTCTCCGATCTTCAACTTTGTAGAACAAGCTATGTCAATATTTCTTAAAATAAAAAAGTTTTAATGGTTATCTTTTTTTTACATAGGGCCACCCTAATTTTGGTTTGGACCAAAAAAATTGTTTTTATATTAGAAACAACTTTGTAGAACATCATTTTTACGAAAAATCGCAATTGAAGGCGTGAGTTCCATCTTTCCTCCTAAAACCCCTATCCGTCCCACTGTGCAATGTGACAATAGAGTGATGCAAATTTTGAAATTTTGGCTCCCCTAGGCATAAACGATTTGTATTATGGCGTCATCCCGAAGTTTGCAGTGATTCGGAAGAAATTTGACTGTGCACATGCCATTTGAAGTTTATATGAAGATTACTATGGAAAACGCTAACCTTTCGTGTTCAGCCCTCTATCTCGTCGTCATAATATTTTATGGAAAAGTGGACATTGTTTAAGAATAATGGAGCAGAAACTTCAAAATTTGCATCAGTCTAATGTGACAAGCTTCAAGGATACGTTATAACTAGTCACTAGATGGTCATAGTTGAGATGCATCGAAAAGGCGGTAGCTTTTGTCAGTGCTTGGACTAAAAAGCTACCAGAACATAGCTTTGTGATAACATAGAACATAGGTGTATATTCAAATGAGTTCTCAGCCTTAAATGGTCGTTTGACTAAAAACTTGATAGAATATAATTGAGTATTGAGTATCAACCTTGTTGAAACCCCTCTGAAAGATTACTGCTTATGTTTGTAGATCCGACCGATATGTACTCAAAAGAGTTTTGGTACAGGCTTGAGCTCTCGAAGATTTATTAAATTGAGCAAAAATGTTTGTACAGGGGATAGGCAAAATGATTGAGATAGGCAAAATTTTGCCCAAATTCAAATGCTTGTAACTTTTTGAAAAATGGATGAAATTAGATGCATCTGGAAGCATTCGATGGCAAATTTGGTCTAGTTTCAAGAATTTGATTGGTCATGCAAATTGGCCACCGGACACCGGAGATGTTCCGGATTTTCCGAGGTCATGTCCAAATCACATTTTTTCTATCGCTTGTTATTTTGTGTGGTGTGACGTTCTATCAATGTTAAGATTTTTCCAAGAAACTAGATCCAATTGATGGTTGAATGCAGGTAAACGCATTAAGATTCGTTGAAAATCTTCCGAGATATGGCCATTTCCGCAAAAATTGTCCCGGAAAATATCATCAGTCACAGAGGCGCGTCCACGTTCGAAACCATGGGTAGGACAAACATTTACAAATATTTTGTGCACAGTGTAGCAAAGAAAAATTTTGGCCCTTGACTGGAAATTTTAAGTATATATATTTTAGAGGCTCAAACGCAAAGCGTGTAAGTGACATTTTGATTCTGAACGATTCGTTCTAACGATATTTTCAGGTGATTTTTTCGCTCAGCAGAAAAAGAACCATCATGATTCTTAGATGACTTTTTTTTCTAATTCCCATACTACTTGTATAGAATGATAAATGGCGGAAAAAAACTTTTAAATAGATTTTCTTAAAACAAGGTATTTGTCCCTGATCCCCCTTATTGCTTCTAACCCCCTCATTTCCATGCGAGTCGTTACCACAAGACTTAGAATGCTTTTCGTCTTAACAAAGCTAGTAGCGACTGATTGCCTTAAAAATAGGAAATTGAAGGAACCAGGAAAACAAAACCTAGAAAGAGCTAAGATTTAAGACGTTGATTCTTCATAGAATCAGAGCAGGCATTTTTCTAAGATCTAAGATTTTTTTTTAATTCCTCTTGACATTACGACAAGTATTACTACTTTCATCAAAATTTTTTTATTGTTCTTATTGTTCGAATTTCTCTACGAATTTACATAGGAAATTTCTCTTACTTACTTATTTGGCTTTACATCAATTATCTTGATAAAGCCTCGCCAACAATATTTCGCCAATTCCCTCGGTTCATGGCCGCTTCTCTCCATCCTCGACTGTGACCCACGCTCTCCAGGTCCTGGTGTACCTGGTCAATCCACCTAGCTCGCTGCGCCCCACGCCTTCTTGTTCCGACCGGATTCGTGGCGAACACCATCTTTACAGGGTTGTTGTCCGGCATTCTTGCAACATGCCCTGCCCAGCGTATCCTTCCAGCTTTAGCTACCTTCACGATACTGGGTTCGCCGTAGAGTTGAGCGAGCTCGTGGTTCATCCTTCGCCGCCACACGCCGTTCTCCTGCACGCCGCCGAAGATCGTCCTTAGCACTCGGCGTTCGAAAACCCCAAGAGCTTGCAAGTCCTCCTCGAGCATAGTCCACGCCTCATGCCCATAGAGGACTACCGGTCTTATGAGCGTTTTGTACATCGTGCATTTGGTGCGGGGGTGAATCTTTCTTGACCGCAGTTTCTTCTGGAGCCCATAGTAGGCACGACTTCCGCTGATGATGCGCCTTCGTATTTCCCGACTAACATTGTTGTCAGCCGTCAGCAAGGATCCAAGGTAGACGAACTCGTCCACCACCACGAAGGTATCCCCGTCTATCGTAACACTGCTTCCTAGGCGGGCCCTGTCGCGCTCAGTTCCGCCAACCATCATGTACTTTGTTTTCGACGCATTCACCATTAGCCCGACTCTTGTTGCTTCGCGTTTCAGGCGGGTGAACAAATCTGCCACCGTTTCAAATTTCCTCCCAATAATATCCATGTCGTCCGCGAAGCAAACAAATTGTCCGGATCTCGTAAAAATCGTGCCTCGACTGTTAAGTCCGGCTCTCCGCATGACACCTTCAAGCGCAATATTGAACAACAGGCACGAAAGTCCGTCGCCCTGTCGTAGTCCCCGCCGAGACTCGAACGAACTGGAGTGTTCGCCCGAGATCTTCACGCAGTTTTGCACACCGTCCATCGTTGCTCTGATCAATCTTGTGAGCTTCCCGGGAAAGCTGTTTCTCTAAGAATTTTATTTAAGATACTTCAAGAATTCAACATGAATTTTCCCAAGGAGAACTACAGAAATAGAAGATCTCCAAAGATTATTTCAGTAATAATCTTTGAGGAATTTTTCAAGAAGATCATACACCTACGATTTTATCCAGTGATTCATCCATCGATTTTTCTGGCTCATCCTCCAATATTCCCGGCCAAACGTTTTCTTTAATTCAATCAATAACTTTACCAGAGATTCCAAAGGATTTCCTGTAAAATTTGATTTTCAGGATTTATGCAAAATTTCAACTCGAGATTTCTTCAAATTTACTTTCGGAAATTGCTCCAGAGATTACATCTAAGATTTCTACAAAAAATGAATTCTTTGAGATTTTCTCAAGTACCTATATGCTGGTTTGCTGTTGAAAAGGAAAGTAACCGATTATCTAGATGCACGAAAAAATTGCTTCTAGAAATGTTTTAGAAGATCTCATTTTTTTTTATCGCAGCACGAAGTTTAGAAGAAATGTCATATCAAATGGACTTCCCTGTAGGAAATAACTTAACCCATTCAGTAAAGAGATTTCTTTGCTTTTCTAGAAAGAAACAGGAAACTAAGCATAACTCTTGAAAGTTTTTTTTTCTTCCAGGAATGTCTCCTGGGAAATAACTAGAAAATTTTCTAAAAAATAAATACGTGAGGAATTTTTAAAGAAATCCTAGATAAACTTCTTACAAAACTTGTTTAAGTCACCCTTAATGAACAAGATTCTCTGATTAAAAATCGCCCGAATCTCGGAGTAGTATTTCTAAGGATTTTCTTAAGAAATTTCTTGAAAAACCGCTCTAAAGAAATTTCTTAAGCAATATTGGAAGGAAATTTAGAAAAAAAAACTTAAATTAAATTTGAAGATTGCATGGAATTTTTTTGACCAACTATTTAATAAACGCTTAGTAAAACTTGTTGTTTGAAGAACCCCTCAAGGAATTTTCGACTTCTGAGAGAAAACGTGAATGAATTCTTGAAGAAATCCACATGAACAGGCCAAGAAACTCTTGCAGGTACCTTAAAAATAAAAAAAAAAACTCCTTTGAGCTATTGTTTTAAAACACTCTGCACTAAACCATTATGAATTTCCTAAAAAGAGTTCTGTACGAATCTTTGGAAGATCTCCTAGAGTAACAACTGGAGGATTCGGTTAAAGGATTAGTGAAAAAAAAATCCTTAAGAAATTCTAGGATAGTTCCTGGATCAACATCTAAAGGATTTTTTCTAAGCATCCTTTGGAAAATCATTGGAAAAAAAATTGAGAGAATCGGTTGAGAAATTGCTAGAATTATTTCTGGAGAGATCCCTGTAGGAGACCCTAAAAGTATACTGAATCAATATGATAATTCCTAAAGCTTTTCTTCGGGGAATCTGAGACGAAATTCTTGAAGAGCCTGTTGAACACGTTATAGTCTCCGAAGGTTACTTGGAGCTTGTACAATTTCGCATCAGGATTCATTGCAAGCAGAATAAGGAAAAAGAGACTTTAGACACTATTTTGGTTAAAATAGATAGTTAAGAGACCTTCTATTGAAAATAGAGATTTCTTAGAGACTTGCATTAAAATAGAGACCAAATCTCTTTAAAGTCCTGCATTTGGGATTACTCATTGTATCAACTTTTGTAAATGAATTAAAAAAAACAATGAATATCCTTTATTTTTATGTCTTTACTAAACAAATTTGACAAAAATAGGCCAAATTACTTGCCTTTATAACCAAAGAAGTTGTTCTTATTTCCTCATCTATTTGTAGATAACAAATGGATAAACACCAAAAATTGTGCCAATTTGTGTAGTTTGTTTTTCTTTGCAAAGAATTGACCCTAATCGCAAAAGTTTTCAGGAGATGCTTGACAAATGTTTCATCACGCAGAAACTCCATCAAATACCTTATCGTGTCTTACGACGTTGATCGAGTTTGGATGTGTATTGAACAAATGATAAATAGTTTAATTTATTTTTCAACCTTTCTGCTGTAGAATCGTGGGTAGGACAATCTTTTGACTGTCCTACCCAGGTGTTTTCGTGCGTAGTACATGTCCTACCTGTCCTACCCACTTCCCGCGCCACTGATCAGTCACGTTTGTATTTTCAATCATGTATATATCAACCGGAACTATATCCAAGTGGGCATCAAACTTTAAGATAAAGCATCATCTTGAAGTTTGATGCCCACTTGGATATAGTTCCGGTTGATATATCCATGATTGGAAATACAAACGTGACTGATGATATTTTCCGGGTAAAGTTTTACGGAAATGGCCATATCTCGGAAGATTTTCAACGAATCTTAATGCGTCCACCTGCATTCAACCATCAATTGGATCTAGTTTCTTGGAAAAATCTTAACATTGATAGAACGTCACACCATACAAAATAACAAGCGATAGAAAAAATGTGATTTGGACATAACCTCGGAAAATCCGGAACATCTCTGGTGTCCGGTGGCCAATTTGCATGACCAATCAAATTCTTGAAACTGGACCAAATTTGCCATCGAATGCTTCCAGACGCATCCAATTTCATCAATTTTTCAAAAAGTTATAAGCATTTGAATTTGAGCAAAATATTGCCTATCTCAACCATTTTGCCTATCCCCTGTATTTTATGTGAGTGAAGCTTCGAGAGATCATAGGTTTAACTTACAAATCTAAAGTCTTAAACTCAAAAGTACCTATTACCTTAGGGGCGATCCATTAATTACGTAAGACAATTTTCGGGGTTTTTCAACCCCCCTCCACCCATTGTAAGATTTTTTGTATGAAAATTAAAAATAAATTGTATGGCGCGTAAGAAATCTCAACCCCCCCTCCCCCCATAAACCCTTACATAATTAATGGACCGCCCCTTATATGATCTTTCGGCTCAAAGTTTGCTAGAACATGTTGAATGAGAATGTTTTCCACGGAATTTTTCGTTTCGTTAGTGCACCGAGTCTAGTTGGCATACTGCTAACACAGCTTCATACAAATCATGCCACAAACAAAGTTTGACTTCTAGTTTTTATGATGTCAATCTAAAATATGTTAAACAAACTCAATTCCGAGGGCGAGAGGAAATTTCTTCTTCGCATTTCTACACTCATTTATTAAAAAAAAAGTTGCACTTGGCATAGCAAGTGGTGTTTCGTACTCTTCCAAATACTCAAAGAAAATAAAAAAAACCAACATTGTGAAAACCATCTTTTCAATGACTCTTGATGGGTCAACATTTCAAGTATTCAGTTCAATGGGATCCACCTACTAGCGAATCCCATATTCGAAATTCCTACGGCAATATGATCTCGCCAAGGCGATGACTCAAACAGGAACTGGTTTCACGTGCGATGTGTTCAACATGTGCCGAACAACGACAATAAAAACCACATTTGCATTGTAATTGAAATAATCCGTCTGCTTTAATTGCTCAGCTTTGAAGCGAGGCGTCATCTGGCCACACAATTGGTTCTATCCAGTCCAGATAGGACGCCACCCGAGTGTATATGCTGGCAGATTCGCCACAGCCCAGTCCGAACGAGGTGATTCCTACGAGGAAGAATCGATCTGCCTGACTATCGGAGTAGTACAACGGGCCTCCCGAGTCCCCAATGCACGAGTCTCCCCTTTTGCCAGAGGCGTGTCGTTTGCCAATAGCACAGTACTGCTCTTTGATGACTCCGGAGGACAGTTTACCGCTGGCATCTCCCACCTGCGCTCGATACTCCTGGGCACACATGTCCAATGGTTTCGTGTTGAGGTCCACCCTGAGCAGTATGTCCGATCGAGACTTGTCAGCTGGAAATAGAAAGTATTTTTATATTACGTTATACGAGGATCATCACCGCAGAACTTACTGTCCGTCAAACCCCAGCCAGATGCCTTCAGAACATGAGACGGCACCATGTCCTGCGAGTCCATGTGTAGACAGATCGTATTCACGTTTTGATCGTACGTGAAAGGGGTAACCAACTCGATCAATGCGATATCGTGATACTTGCTTTTGGATGTATAGGCCGGATGTGGATAGAATTTCTGAAACGAATTTGGAAAGTGAATTTTGAAGACTTCGACCCCCGTTCAATCTCCTGGCTGGACCACTGTGCATCCCCATAACGAACCTTCAATGCCGAATCCTGAGCGTGCGGATCGTTGTCGGCCTCCAGATTCAACGTGCCCATACGAGCTATGATCGGCCTTTGGTTTACCCTCACACAATGAGCTGCCGTTAGGAGGAACTTTTTAGCGATCCAGCTTGATCCGCAACCCCAGGCATACTTCCGACCAGTTTCAGACGTACTGTATCCGAGTGCCGCGATGAACGGCACTTCTCCATCCTCGGCTTCCATTCCTTCTATGATGTGTTGTGCAATATAGGAGATTCCCCATGGGAAATTACGACATGCCTGGCCAGCTTTTCGATGCGGTTGATTGCCATTTGATCCTATTCTATGTATGATAAAACATATTCATGACTTTTCCTTGAACCTCAACAGCTCTACACCCATACTCCATATTACCTGCTTGATTCGTCCCCTTTAGGGCAGCACACCAGTACGTCATCCCGAGTGAAGCCGCATTTCGGGACGTCATCGTACGAAACCCGTTTCACGTGGATCACGTTCTGCACGAACCAGGAACATTTGTTGGGTAGAGTGCACGTGCCAGATGAGCCATCCTTGGCCACGCAGTTGTCACCTTCTTCTGAAAAGAATCGAGACAACCAAAATGTACGTACAACGTCGGGGCCTTCCTTAGCCGAGTGATTAGAGTCCGCTAAGAAGCTTACATTAGGTGGTATGAATTACCATGACCCCACAGTTATAGATCAAATAGTGTGAAGTCCAACCTATAAAATTCAATAAAACGACATGGAAAACGTAAAATTGTAATTGAAAAGCACGAATTGAATCGTTTCAAATTGAAACATCGGTTGGTAAACTGTTTTGAGTGTAATATTTACATAGGATTACATAAAAATTAAAAATTGCATCGGTTTCTGAAAACCATATTATGGATCAATTTTCATATTATGGATCAAATTGTGACATATTACGGATCAGTGCGCAAAATCAAGAGATTTTAAACTCAATGCATCTGTATTGCATGATTTGGTGAACGTTAACAATGTGTCACATATTACTGCAAAAAATAGCATTGTTAGAGCTGGAAACAAGGGTAAAATGTCCTTTTTTGTGATATACTGCATTGTAGTAACTGAGGCATGAACTGTTTTCGCTCCACACCAAATTTTCCACCCATTTTTATCTGCTAAAAATGAAATTTACCAACCTTGATGTTGTATTAGTTTTATCCTTAGTGCTATTGTCTGAAAATGTCGAATCCAATGCTTAAAATGGTAGAAATCTACATTCTTTGGTAGTGATCCATAACCGTGGTAAACAATCATTTCCTGGTCCATATTATGGATCACTAGTTAGAAGTGCTATTCGGTATTTAGAATCAACAATCAAGAAAACTGTTTTCTAAAGATGAATTCACACTAAATCGAAGCGAACGAGCATGTTTTATGCTATAACATATGAATTTTACCACATGTGGGAGCTTATGAATGCTGACGGCACTTCTTACAGAAAACGACCATATAATGATAGCTGTGTGGTACTAACTAAACATTTGTCAAATACACCGTTATTAGGCGGTTGAATGTTGTGCTTAACATTACAAATGGTAGAATACAAATAGTATAACAAGGGAAAAATATGTTTTACGTCAACGTTTATGTTTTGAGCGAGTTATCCGATGTTGAACGCCAAAGTGATCCGTCACTGTGGGTGATCCGTAACTGTGTGGGCATGGTAAATGTAGTAAAGTTGATTTTACTACATTTTCGATAGTAAACACGGAGAAATATTTTTACCTAATTTTTGAGTTTACTTTACCCAAAATTAAGTATATCGATTATAGTTTCAACCCAAAATCTCTCGGTTTTCTCTTTCTCCCACACGAATGTTGTCAAAAATAGAGAGAGCTGCATCTACCCAATGGGGGTACTTTGGCCCAATAAGCCAAATTTGGGTAAATGCAACTTTTCTTATGTTTGGGTCGAAAGAACTCAATTTTGCGTTAAATCAACCCAAAATTGAGTATATTTTTCTAATGGAATTAAAGCCAAACTACCTAGTGGGGACCTTGGAAATTTAGCCAAAATTGAGTTATTGGGCTCAACTACGGAATTGCGTTGAAACAACCCAAAATTGAGTTGAATTCCGTCTCCGTGAATGCTATATGTGGAACACGAGTGGAACATGTTTGTGTCATTTTACTTCACTACACCTTTTGAGCATACTACAAACAACGCGTTGTTATGAATAAAAGAAGCGTTTGCCACACAGCATTATTAGTTAGCTTCAGGGGATGCTACTCATGCTGTGAGATTGTTCAATAAATTGAATGGAACAACTAAAATTTGAGTAACAGTCACGGGAAAATAATGCCAGCTTTGATATTTCGAAAAATTCTTTAATATTTTCGTAAAAATCTAAAATTTCAAAAAGAATTTTGAGATTCCAATAAGATTATCGTTTGCTTTTGGTTTTGCTTCTGCAAACCTGGAGCGTCTGTACTCCATGTTAGGAGCGGCTTACAACAGCGTCGGTTCCCCATGTAAGGGGCGGATGATCATCGTCCGAGTGCCAGAGAAGGACTCTAAGTTAAACTGTGCACTATGGCCCTCCGAACATTTAGAAGGAATGGTCCGCCGGAAATCTAATGGGTTGGTGTCAGGCCCTGCAAGCCAACCGTTAAAAATCAAGCGACAAATAATCAACGAGAGAATACGAACCGGGACAATCGGCAAAGACCACAGCGACGTAAAGGGACTAGCGATTGGATGCTCGGTACGTGGAACTGTAAATCTTTCAACTTCATCGGGAGTACACGCATACTCGCTGACGTGCTGAAGGACCGCGGATTCGACATCGTAGCGTTGCAGGAAATGTGTTGGAAGGGATCAAACGTTTTTTGGTAACTATATCTACCAGTAACACACACGAGCTGGGAACAGCTTTTATAGTGATGATTTATATGCAGAGGCGCGTGATCGGGTGGTGGCCGATCAATGAGAGAATATACTGTTGAGGATCAAAGGCCGGTTCTTGAAGTTCAGCATAATAAACGTGCACAGCCATCACTCAGGAAGCACTGATAATGATAAAAACACTTTACGCACAGCTCGAACGCGAGTACGACAGCTGCCCAAGCCACGACGTAAAACCATCATAGGAGAACTCTTTAATTAATGTTCGAATCCTCTGAGCAGAATCTCAATAGAGAAACTTAAAAGTAGATGGAGTACCGTATACCTTTTAATTCCACTCCTAAATGCTTATCTTTCACAGATACGAGTATTTCGACTACCACTTGTAGTCTTCTTCAGTGTCAGTTACTCGTATCCACTATACGAGTAACTGACACTGAAGAAGACTGCAAGTGGTAGTCGAAATACGCGTATCTGTCAAATATAAGCATTTAGGAGCGGAATTAAGAAGTATACGGTACTCCATCTATTTTTAAGGTGAAGATGAATCGAAGCCAAGCTTCAAATTTTCAAGAGCACGGATCTGGAGAACAAAACATCCGTTTGAGCTGAAAACCTAATCTATTGGTCAGCACCAGCGAGTGACCAATCGATTAAATTTTCAGCTTGAACGGATGTTTGATTCTCCAGATCCGTGCTCTTGGAAATTTGAAGCTTGGCTTCGATTCATCTTTACCTTAAGTTTCTCCATCATAGGAGAGCTTAACGGTCAGGTTGGCCAAAAGGAGGGGTTCAGACCGACTACTGGAAAGTAAAGCACCCATCGGCGAAAATAGCTTAATACTAATGGATTTTGCTACGGAGCTCGTTGATGGAACACAGGTAAAAGTGTTTGCACACAACACGTTAAATTTTGTGCAAGGTATCGTTTACGAAACTGTCAACGACGATGAGCAGGAGATTTTGATAAACTTGGAATCCCAAGGAGTGCCCAACGTCCGTCGTATTCATAAACGAGTCAATATCGTTCTTCGAAACACTCCACTTTTAGTGTTGACATTAAAAGGAGCCGTCTTACAATGACAAATTGTCTTACCTCAAACAATTTACTTCGGTTTACTAAGAGTCCCAATGGACCAATGTACGAGTTAACTATTTTGACGTTTGAGCGGTGCCGAATTCACTTGTTGCCATGGTCACATAAATAACATGGCACCGCTAAAACGTCGTGCATTGGTCCATAACTTAAAAAAAAAATTGAAATTCATTCTACAATGGACCTGTGCACGAGTTCACGAATTTGACGTTTGAACGGTGCCGAATTCACTTGTTGCCATGGTCACGTAAATAACACGGCACCGCTCAAACGTCAGATAGTGAACTCGTGCATCGGTCCATAGCCAAACAAAGCCAATCGCAGTCAGCGAAGCCAGTGAAACTCACGCCTATCGCTGCTGTACTGCCGTTATACGCATAATTGTCCCATGTTCCAAAATATGCAATCGAGAAAAACGCGTTTAAAGATTTTAACACATTTAAGCCTCGTATTAACCAGGTGTGTGGTAAATCAAATTAAAATCTTTACTATAATATAAAGAATAGCGTGTTCATTAGAGTCAAGAGTTTGTATTATGGGAATAAAATAAATTTAGCTACGAAATTCAAAGTGGGACTGTTATGCCTAGAAATACGGGGTTTTTGGTGAATTTCTACGCATAACAGTCCCACTGATATTAGTGACCAATCATGTGCTAAGCGAGCGGGCGTGCAAAGAAGCGGTACCATCGCACAGTGGCCCAAAGCTGGCCAAAAGTCAAAAAAAATAAAGTTTGCAAATTCCTTCTTGAATATATTTTCTTGATTTCTTCAGTATTGAATAACAATTCCCCAAAGTTTCAGATCGATCGGTGTACATTTCGATTTTTCACAGCATGTGACCTGGAGAGATGTCAGCTGAAATTGACCCTTTTGAATTCTTCAAATTTCGTGAAGGTTGTTCTATAGAAATTGCAGTTTCTGTACTAAATCATGACCAAACCTTTCTCAACCGGTCTCATTTGAAAGAATATACCTTAAGCTTTGTTTTGAAGATATTTTAAACCATATTTGACATGTTTACCATTTGAGAATGTCAAGAAGTGTGTAACATAGAGCTCCTTAAAAAATAAGTCATTTTTTCAAAGGTAGTGCAAGATATCTGGGAAACGCTCTAAAATGATCAATTACCCCTCAATGTGTAGCAAATATTCCATAGTTTTCGATGTACTATGGCTTCACTTGCGCTTTTTTGCGCCAAGATAAGAAAAATTATTTTTAGTTACACTACGAATCAGCCCATTAGACCATCATACTTGATATAAATATCGCATTTTTTTACCTTTATAAGCTCCCGAATAGATTCAAAAACCATCTTGAGCTTGCCCACGATATTTAACTTCAAATTGGCATCAAAAGAATGACGTTTCATTTGATTTTGATCTGGATACGGATTTCATTGATTGAATTACAAAAATGTGCTATTTTAAACAAATTCTGTCAAATGTACCGGAAATATCGATTTTCTGTTTCAGCGACTATTTCTATCAAATTACCTCTAAAAATCATGTTTTGTCAAATATTTAGCATTTTTAAACGTTTTGAGTGAGAATTGTACTTTTGGCCAGCATTTGTATGGGATGCGGCCACTGTGCATCGTCACCCGGTCGCATATGCTCCTGGGTTTTGCGGACGATATCGATATAATCGGAATTGATCGTCGAGCCGTAGAAGAGGCATTCGTGCCTTTTCAAAGGGAGACAGCGAGGATTGGACTTACCGTCAATACCAGCAAAACTAAATACATGATCGCTGGTAGACAGCGTGGTTCCAATCGTGACGTTGGTAGTGAAGTGGTGCTAGGTGGTGAAAAATTTGAAGTAGTGGAAGAATTTGTGTATCTTGGTATTTTAGTGACTTGCAATAATGATGTTACCCGCGAGGTGAAAAGGCGTCTTGCAGCTGCGAATAGGGCTTTTTACGGGCTCCGTAACCAGCTTAAGTCCCGTAGCCTGCAGACGAAAACAAAATTCGCGCTATATAAGACTCTTATCCTTCCGGTTGCTCTATACGGCCATGAATCGTGGACGTTAAAAGAGGTCGACCGGAAAGCGTTTGGAGTTTTTGAGCGTAAAGTGCTGCGAACAATACTCGGCAGTAAACAAGAAAAGGGCATCTGGCGGCATCACATGAATCATGAGTTGTACCAAGTATATAAAGTACCAAGTATATGAGTTGTACCAAGTATATAAAGTATATAAAGTGGATATTATCAAGCTCATAAAACACGGCAGGCTGCGTTGGGCTGGTCACGTGGTACGAATGCCGGAAAAACGACAAGCAAAAATAATATTCAGTAGAGAACCCGGACGAGGCCGTCGGCTTCGTGGTAGGCCGCGCACACGTTGGCTTTTTGCAGTTGAAGAGGACTTAAGGGCACTTAACGTTCAGGGCGACTGGAAGCGATTGGCTCAGGACCGAGCCCAGTGGAGAAGAATAATTCTTTATTATTATCCATTCGGCGTAGATTCAACGTAGCGGATTGTAGCCCATCAAGTATCAAGTATCAAATATCATGTGCTAAGCATACTGCTGTAGACGACCGTTCTTACGTATAGATTGTACCGAATGTAGAGGACGTATATCCTCAAGACTATGTTAAGGCACCTAATGAAGGCTCAAGTGACGTGTGCCAAACGAAGCCACCTGTGGAGAAGTGAAGAAATACGATTTTATAGTTTGGGATGGAAAGCAAAGCTTTTTGTATGTGTGATAATGAGAAAATGTATGAGTTAGTGAAAGAAAGAGTGGATGAGTAAGTTAGAGAGTTTATCAGAAGTAATAAATTCCTATATCGACTCTTCCAGCTGCAGGCTTGACAGAAACTCGTCTGCGAATTCAAGGTTATTCTCAAAATTCACGACACAAATCTTCCAACGATTTGACATTTCTTTAGACTTGATTTGCAAAATCATTATATTTGATACATCGCAAATTAAGTTTTAGAAACACCAACATATTTGCCACATGTACCGAAGAACTAATTATCCGAAAAAAAAACCAGTATGTGGTCAGGTCCAGGGCTGTTAAGTATCATTACTGACTTGCAATACTGACGAAACAAGTCTTCTCACTGTCGCAAGTCGAAACTATATTTCATGTACTCACTTCGTCAAGTTGCAATGAGCTCTCACGAAAGCAATTTTAATGTTGTTTTAGTATTGAAATTTGTATTCATTTTGGAGAATTTCGGGAAGTAAATGTGTTTGAAACGATATCCACTCCCACCTTGATTCGAACGATATAAACAACAATTAGGGGCCCAGATAGCCGTAGCGGTAAACGCGCAGCTATTGAGCAAGACCAAGCTGAGGGTCGTAGATAGACCCCTTTGTGCGGTCCTTAGCCTCTTGCCCAGCAACTCCTATCCCTACCTCCTCGTGGTACTGGCCGGGGTACGAGTAACCTTGGGGAAGATCGGGTAACCAACCCCCGGTGGGAACTTTGGTCGTATGCTGACAGGGAAGGGGGGGTTTGCTTTTGCAAACCTGGAGCGTCTGTACTCCACGTTAGGAGCGGCTCACAACAGCGTCTGTTCCCCATGTCAGGGGCGGCTGATCATCGTCCGAGTGCCAGAGAAGGACTCTAAGCTAAACTGCGCACTATGGCCCTCCGAACATTTAGGGGGAATGGTCCTCCGGAAATCTAGGGGGTTGGTGTCAGGCCCTGCGAGCCAGCCGTAAAAACACATCAGCACAGGAACGTCAACGAGAGAATACGGACCGGAACAATCGGCAAAGACCACAGCGACGATAATGGACTAGCGATTGGAAACTCGGTACGTGGAACTGCAAATCTCTCAACTTCATTGGAAGTACTCGCATACTCTCCGATGTACTGAAGACCCGCGGTTTCGACATCGTAGCGCTGCAGGAGGTGTGCTGGACAGGAGCATTGGTGCGAACGTTTAGAGGTAATCATACCATCTACCAGAGCTGCGGCAACACACGCGAGCTGGGAACAGCTTTCATAGTGATGGGTGATATGCAAAGGCGCGTGATCGGGTGGTGGTCGATCAATGAACGAATGTGCAAGTTAAGAATCAAAGGCCGATTCTTTAACTTCAGCATAATCAACGTGCATAGCCCACACTCCGGAAGCACTGATGATGACAAGGACGCATTTTACGCGCAGCTCGAACGCGAGTACGACCGCTGCCCAAGCCACGACGTCAAGATCATCATAGGAGATTTGAACGCTCAGGTTGGCCAGGAGGAGGAGTTCAGACCAACGATTGGAAAGTTCAGCGCCCACCGGCTGACGAACGAGAACGGCCTACGACTGATAGATTTTGCCGCCTCCAAGAACATGGCCATTCGTAGCACCTATTTCCAGCACAGCCTCCCGTATCGGTACACCTGGAGATCACCTCAGCAGACAGAATCGCAAATCGACCACGTTTTGATCGATGGACGGCACTTCTCCGACATAACCGACGTCAGAACCTATCGTGGCGCTAACATTGACTCCGACCACTACCTGGTGATGGTAAAACTGCGCCCAAAACTATCCGTCATCAACAATGTACGGTACCGACGCCCGCCCCGGTACAATCTCGAGCGGCTGAAACAACCGGATGTCGCCAATGCGTACGCGCAGCATCTTGAGGCAGCGTTGCCGGATGAGGGCGAGCTCGATAGGGCCCCTCTTGAGGACTGCTGGAGGACAGTCAAAGCAGCCATTAACGACGCTGCCGAAAGCGTTGTCGGATATGTGGAACGGAGCTCAAGAAACGATTGGTTCGACGAAGAGTGCCAAGAGGTTTTAGAGGAGAAGAATGCAGCGCGGGCTGCAATGCTGCAGCATGGTACGCGGCAAAACGTGGAACGATACAGACTGAAGCGGAAACAGCAAACCCGCCTATTCCAGGACAAAAAGCGCCGCCTGGAAGAGGTGGAATGCCAAGAGATGGAGTTGCTGTACCGTTCTCGAGAAACGCGGAAGTTCTATCAGAAGCTCAACACATCCCGCAAAGGCTTCGTGCCGCGAGCTGAGATGTGCCGGGATAAGGATGGGAGCATCTTGACAGACGGACGCGAGGTGATCGAAAGGTGGAAGCAGCACTACGATGAACACTTGAATGGCGCAGAGAACACAGGCACAGAAGGTCAGGACAGCGAAGGCGATGGCTACGTCAGCACAGCGGACAGCGGAAACCAACCAGCTCCCACGATGGGGGAAGTTAAGGATGCCATTCAACAGCTCAAGAACAACAAAGCCGCTGGCAAGGATGGTATCGGAGCCGAACTCATCAAGATGGGCCCGGACAGGTTGGCCGCTTGTCTGCATCGGCTGATAGTCAGAATCTGGGAAACGGAACAGCTACCGGAGGAGTGGAAGCAAGGCGTTATATGCCCTATCTACAAAAAGGGCGACAAACTGGAGTGTGAAAATTATCGTGCAATCACCATCCTAAACGCCGCCTATAAAGTGCTATCCCAGATTCTCTTCCGTCGTCTATCACCTATAGCAAACGAGTTCGTGGGAAGTTATCAAGCAGGTTTCATCGACGGCCGCTCGACAACGGACCAGATCTTTTCCGTGCGGCAAATCCTCCAGAAATGCCGTGAGTACCAGGTCCCTACGCACCATTTGTTCATCGATTTCAAGGCGGCATACGATAGTATCGACCGCATAGAGCTATGGAAAATCATGGACGAGAACAGCTTTCCCGGGAAGCTCACAAGATTGATCAGAGCAACGATGGACGGTGTGCAAAACTGCGTGAAGATCTCGGGCGAACACTCCAGTTCGTTCGAGTCTCGGCGGGGACTACGACAGGGCGACGGACTTTCGTGCCTGTTGTTTAATATTGCGCTTGAAGGTGTCATGCGGAGAGCCGGACTTAACAGTCGAGGTACGATTTTCACGAGATCCGGACAATTTGTTTGCTTCGCGGACGACATGGATATTATTGGGAGAAAATTTGAAACGGTGGCAGATTTGTTCACCCGCCTGAAACGCGAAGCAACAAGAGTCGGGCTAATGGTGAATGCGTCGAAAATAAAGTACATGCTGGTTGGCGGAACTGAGCGCGACAGGACCCGCCTAGGAAGCAGTGTTACGATAGACGGGGATACCTTCGAGGTGGTGGACGAGTTCGTCTACCTCGGATCCTTGTTGACGGCTGACAACAATGTTAGTCGGGAAATACGAAGGCGCATCATCAGCGGAAGTCGTGCCTACTATGGGCTCCAGGAGAAACTGCGGTCAAGAAAGATTCACCCCCGCACCAAATGCACGATGTACAAAACGCTCATAAGACCGGTAGTCCTCTATGGGCATGAGGCGTGGACTATGCTCGAGGAGGACTTGCAAGCTCTTGGGGTTTTCGAACGCCGAGTGCTAAGGACGATCTTCGGCGGCGTGCAGGAGAACGGCGTGTGGCGGCGAAGGATGAACCACGAGCTCGCTCAACTCTACGGTGAACCCAGTATCGTGAAGGTAGCTAAAGCTGGAAGGATACGCTGGGCAGGGCATGTTGCAAGAATGCCGGACAACAACCCTGTAAAGATGGTGTTCGCTACGAATCCGGTCGGAACAAGAAGGCGTGGGGCGCAGCGAGCTAGGTGGATTGACCAGGTACACCAGGACCTGGAGAGCGTGGGTCACAGTCGAGGATGGAGAGAAGCGGCCATGAACCGAGGGAATTGGCGAAATATTGTTGGCGAGGCTTTATCAAGATAATTGATGTAAAGCCAAATAAAAAAAAAAAAGCTGAGGGTCGTGGGTTCGAATCCCACCAGTCGAGGATCTTTTTGGGTTGGAAATTTTCTCGACTCCCCAGGGCATAGAGTATCTTCGAACCTGCCACACGATATACGCATGCAAAAATGGTCATTGGCATAGTAAGCTCTCAGTTAATAACTGTGGAAGTGCTCATAAGAACACTAAGCTGAGAAGCAGGCTCTGTTCCAGTGGGGACGTAACGCCAGAAAGAAGAAGAAGTTAAAAAATATTGTTGAAATATTTTGATTGTAGAGGTCTATGCGAATGTCTATAGTAGGCTTACTTCTTCAAACTGAAGAGCTAAAAAAAATAAACGATTAGAAAACAAATAGCTTAATACTAATCCATTTTTCCATGTCTCAAGATCTTTCTTGGTCAACTGGACACCATAACGCATCTCGAAAAGGTGATCTACCCGCGTTATGGGTAGGGATACTTTAAGTGGATGAATGATCACACTGATCGACGATTTATCAAACACAAATATCCGATTGAACGAAAGCAATGATAAAATAATTACATCATCTATAGTAAAACGTCATCGTTGAAGTAGAATGTGCATGTGCAAACAATCTTCTCCCACGAGACGACGCTGAGTTCATTATCCTCCCGTTGCATTGCATGTGCATCAACTTCCCCCTTTCCAATCATTGCAATCAGATGACGCACAACAGTTGGCAACATTCTGAATCTCACCGTTTATCGCAACACATATCCAATCCACAGCTAATCAAAATCCATTCATCAGACGTGCTAAACATACGGCGATTCTCACCGTCTCAGTCTCAACGAAGAACCGGCTCACTATACAGTGGGTTACAATACAAATAGGACGTAATTAGATTTTAAACATCTCCGATTTCCTTTGAATTTGCGGACTTACATCGTAAAAAAGGCCTAAAATCAAAACGAGTCCAGTGATTCAATTTTTCCCAGACCATATGTCACACAGTACGCTAAGAAATAAAAATATTCACAGAATTACTAAAGTTTATTCATTAATGACTATTTTCTATCTGCCTCTCTTTCATTCTGCTGTGATTTTTTAGCCTAACTGTCATTTCGACTGGGTTGAAGCTTAGCGATGCTTCAACCCAGGCGAATTTACAAATAGGAATAAAATTCCCTGCAGGATGAAAGAGAGGCAGATAGAAAATAGTCAAAAATTACTAAAATTTAGTCATTCTATGACTATCCGTGTTTCTGAGTGTACCATTCAGATTTTGGGACGGTTCAATTTAGGCAACACGGAAATGCAAATACAAAAAAATAATCATAGGTTAATTAATTATTACGGTGATAAAAGTTGTAAGAAAAACATTCATTTGATTTAACCCTTTGGGGCCTGATTTTTTCCAAGAACTAATATACAGTTTTTTGAACGCCTTTCAATAGTTTTGGTGCTCAAAATGCTAAACATAACAAGAAATGATGACAAATATTTTTTTAGGAGGTGCTAGGTCTTCCAAACTGCTCTTGAGTTCATAACTTGAAGTTTATGCTTGTAATAACAACCTTGTTCATCATACAAGGTGATAAACTGTAATCTATCGTATATTCTGAACCTTCTGAGTGTTCAGCAAATATTATCAGATCATTTCGAATGTTCTAGATTATCTAACTTGTCGGGATGTTCAGTACATAAGTTATACAACGCGATGAGAGTCAGGATTTAGTGGTAATAAATTAATAACCACGAAACGAAGCACTTCCGAAACATGGTGTATTCGACAAAGTTTCCAGTCATAATTAGCGACATCTATTGGGAAGCATCCATAAATTATGTCACGTAAAAATATACTATTATCAACCCCCCTGCTTTTCACTTTTGTTCGAGAACAATTTGTGAAAACGTCAGTAGAGTCTAAATGCGTAAACGAGTAGAAACACGTTTTGAATATATGTGTTTGTCGACGAATCTTCTTCTTTTTTCTTGGCATATCGTTCCCACTGGGAGGAAGCTGGCTTCTCAGCTTAGTGTTAGTTTAGCACTTCCACATTTATTACCTGAGATCTTTCTCAGCTAATGACCCATACTCTGTGCCCAAGGAAGTCAAGACTCTTTCCTTTACGAAAAGATCCGGTAATCGTCATACAAATCTCAAGCTCTACTTCTTTTTTGCAATCGTGCAACACGACTATCCGTGTAGAGGCGTCACTACTGTACTGTCACAGACAAACAGACATAACACTCTTGAGAAGCTCATGGTACATCCGACCGGGAATCGAACCCGGAACCCTCAGCATGGTCATGATGAATACCCGCGTCTTTACAGCTTCGGCTATGGGGGCCCTATATAACCTGGAAGATTATATAACTGAACTCTATTTAGCGAAAAAAAACACTGCTACAAGGGCAGATTTGAAGTTCTGAACTCCAGGATAGTTTGGAAAAGCTTTTGAGATTCTCAGAGGTCAATAGATTTCGTTTGAGTTGAAAATATTATTATTTGCAGCGTTGCCAGATCTACGGAAATTTCCGAAGATCTACGGAATTGCGCACTTTCTACGGATCCGTAAGATAATTCTACGGAAAATGTATATTTTCTACAGAAAGCTACGAAAATTCTCATTATTCTACGGTAATTTTCGGATTTTTCCAACGGAAAACTACGGAATTGCAATGCCGGGGATCTCTCCCCCCGCTTATCACTTTTCGTCTACGGATTGATTTCCAAAGAAATCTGGCATCGCTGATTATTTCTAGCGCAAGCAACTACTGCTGTAAATTTCTAGAATTGAGCTTCGGGATAGTCTGAACGTCGTAGAATATCCCAGGACATGAAAAGGCATGTGAAGCAGCGTTTTTCTTGACATAATAGGTATGTATTACCAAGTACGAACATCAATTGTATTTACAAAAGGCATTTTAAGCTACTTTTATACTAATTATTCTATTGGTCAGACTTCTGCATGTTCAGGATGTTCTAGGTTGCCAAGTAGGACATTAAGGCATACACCTAAAATTTTTCTTTGACAGGGAAGTATATATGCAAGGACTTTTCCGAAGACAGTAAATTTTATTCATTGGTTCTTTTTATACAGCCATTTTCCGACTGCGGTCCTAAATGACCGTGCCGGCCCCAAAGGGAAAACTTTGATCATTTTAGCGAGAAAAGTTACTGGAACAAGGGTAGACCTGAAGTTCTGAACTCCAGGGTAAATTGGAGGGCCTGGAATATCACCAACGTTCCTTGAAATAGCCAATTGGTCTGTGAGAAGGTTCAGTGAACATGGTAGATTATATAACTTCGATCAGTTTAGAAGGAAATATTACTGGAAAAATAGTAGACCTGAAGTTCTGAAGTCCTGGGGAAATTTTGAAGGATCTGCAATACCTCAATCGTTCCTTGAAACAGCATATTGATCCATGAGAAGGTTCAGTAACATAGTAGATTATATAACTTCACTCAGTTTAGAAAGAAAAATTACTGGAACAAGGGAAGACCTGTAGTTCTGAACTCCAGGGTAATTTGGAGGGCCTGGAATACTCCAAACGTTCCTTGAAATATCTTTTTGATTCGTGAGAAAGCTCAGTGAACATTAAATAACTTCATCGTTTAGTAAGAAAAATTACTAGAACAATTGAAGATCTGAATTTCTGAACTCCGGGGTAATCTGGGTGGCTCAAAATACCCCAAATGTTCCTTGAAACAGCTAATTGATCCGTGAGAAAATTCAGTGAACATGTTAGATTTTATAACTTCACTCAGTTTAGCGAGATAAATTACTTGAACAAGTGCAGACCTGAAGTTCTGAACTCCAGGGTAATTTGGAGGGCCTGGAATATCCCAAACGTTCCTTGAAAGAGCTTATTGATCCATGAGATGGTTTAGTGAGCATGTAAGATTATATAACTTCACTCAGTTTAGTGAGATAAATTACTGAAACAAATGTAAACCTGAAGTTACGAATACTAGGGTAATTTGGAGGGCCTAGAATACCCCAAACGTTCCTTGAATTAGCCTATTGATCCGTGACAAGGTTCAGTAAACTTGGTAAGTTATATATCTTTACTCAGTTTAGCAAGAAAAAATACTGGAATAAGTGTAGACCTCAAGTTCTGAACTCCAGGGTAATTTGGAGCACCTATAATATCCCAAACGTTCCTTGAAACAGCCTATTGATGCATGAGAAGGTTTAGTGAACAGGAAAGATTTTATAAATTCACTCAGTTTAGCGAGATAAACTTCTGGAATAAGTGTAGCCCTGAAGTTCTGAACTCCAGGGTAATTTGGAGGGCCTGGAATACTCCAAACGTTCTTTAAAACATCCTATTGGTACGTGCGAAAGTTCAGTGAACATGGTAGATTATATAACTTCACCAGTTTAGCAAGAAATACTACTGGAATAAATGTAGACATGTAATTCAGATTTCCAGGGTAATTTGGAGGGCCTGGAATACCTCAAACGTTTCTTGAAGTAGCATTTTGTTCCGTGACAAGGTTCAGTAAACATTGTAGATTATATAACTTCACTCAGTTTAGCGAGAATAACTACTGGAACAAGTGTAGACCTGAAGTTCTGAACTCCAGGGTAATTTGGAGGGCCTGGAATATCCCAAACGTTCCTTGAAATAGCTCTTGAGATTCTCAGAGGTTGGTAGATTCTATTTGAATTTGTAATGTTATTGTTTTTAACCCAAACAATTACTGTTACTGTTCAAAGAGTGTGCTTCAGGACAGTTTGGACGTCCTAGAACATCCCAGGACCTAGCAAAGCAAGTGAAATAGTGTTTTCGTTAAAAGAGTAGTTCTGTATTATCTAGCCTGAACATCATTTATGATCACAAACAGCATTTCACGCTTCGTATGTCCTTATAGTTAAATTTTCCAAACTTCAGGATGTTCAGGATGTTCTAGGTTGTCAATTAGGTCATAAAGGCATATACTTCATATTTTTCTCTGATAAAAGAGTATATTTGGGACAACTTTGCCGAAGACAGTATATACATTTGTTCATTGGTAATTTTTTTACAGCCTTTTTTGTACTGCGGTCATATATGACCGCGCCGGCCCCAAAGGGTTAAGCAACATGATTTTTTTTTTGGCAAAATCGAAAGCTATACAGGAAACAACTGGTGAGCACAGTTTTGATTTATATTCTTTCCTGATTATAACGGTATGGTGAGCACCGTAAGCATTTCAAAAGCAAAGCATGCAAAATACGGAATCTCACTGTAATAAGGTTCTTGGTTTATCCACCGATGAACGCGGCGCGAAACCTACCGGACGGCTCCTCCACCAGCCGGTGGGAAAGATCGAAGGCACCGGAAAGTACAAACAGTCCGCCAATCAACGCAGCGACAGTAGAACGAACCGATCGCATCTTCCAAGACGATCCTCGCCGGGTTTGCAATTATTCGCCAGATCAATTATTCACGCAATTTCACACTTATTATCGATCTGCTCTCTGGTCACTAAACTTTGGCTTACGTATTGCGAATTAAAAAAAAATCACCCGAAACCGGAACTACACGCGCATACTGCACACCGTCTTCTTCTCACGTTGTAAAGCGCTTCCCGCGATTACTGTCTAATGCAAATGATGTGTCGCGATCGATGACAACGGCGACACGTTTCTCGCTGACTCGGCGGTAACCGGTTTCCGTGGATTAACGATCTTCCAGCACTGATATTCCTGTTCCTTCGCAATTGTTACTGTTCTAGACGCGATGGAATTTCTTCCTCGACGAAAATTCACGACTAACTACAATAATTTCGAAAATTTCTTCCGGGAAGAGTTCGGCTCCTGGGGAACTCAGTAGACCAGACTGCTGGATCACGTTCACAGATTCACGCGCGCGCGCATTTCGCTACACTGGGCACCAGCAGAGTCAACCAATCAGCGGCGACGCGGTTGCTGCAGCAACGGAAACGAAACGATGCTCTCAGGTTGCTTCTCCGGATGAGACTGAGCTGAGTGATGAATCTCACAGGTATATCCCGTGTGCTCCTACGCTGCTATCCATCGCTCGCAACCAAGACAAATGGTACACTGTAACCTCAATTTACGAACTAGATCGGGCGTTCGGAAATTGAATCAGTTCGGAAAACGAGGGAGCTTAATTCGTAAAACTAGGTTCTGCTTTTCGGAGTCTACTCGAAGAAAATCAATTTTTAGTATTCCTAAGGATATTATTGATTTGTTTGGTGCTTAATCAGGCTAAATACGTACAAGCTAAGGTCTTCCAAGAACAGCGTGGAGTTTGGGCATATGACTCTACATGAGTGAATAGAAATCAATTTATCATTTCTAAGTAAAAGAATATCTCACTATACTGGACCCCAGAGGATTTCCATATTTTAAAGAGCCATCTGTATCGCCAAGATCCCAGTTTAGTATTTAAGGGAGTACAACAGGTATTCAAGTTCATCCAAAAACTTCCTGAAATAAATACCTTCAATCTACTGGTATGATAAGCAATCTTAAGTTTTAAATACGACACAAACCCCTCAACATTCAAATAAGTGAATAGGGCATTGTTTGAATATATATCGATGTTCTTTATCCTTGAGAGACTCAATGGAATACAGGCCTCAGGATCTACAAGCATAAGCAGTTGTATATTGATGGTATATAATAATGACATAGACTCTTAACCCTTCATATAACTAAACAGAGTATTGCATTGATTCGTATGAATGTTCTTGGTCCTCCAAATACTTCTTCGACTATAGGCCTCCAGATCTATAAGCGTAACCAGTGGTATATTCAGGGCCGCATTTACGGGGGGGGACCATGGCCCCGGGCCCCCACATTTTAGAAGCCCCCACAAAAGTCGCCAAAAATATTTATAGTCAAACTTTCAAGAATAATTAGAATAAATGCTATAGTGCATACTTTTCGGAAACGCATTTGAGAGATTCATTTATTTTTAATAAATCCGGAATAATTTACGAAATTTTTGGAAATAAATTTTAATACGTAAAATTACTAGAACAAAATATTCAAACATTTAGAATTGGATTCTGTTGACTTTACGAGAAACAAGAAAATCAAGAAAGATCCAAAAACGATTTGGATAAACAAGTGGAGTGCCATCCTTTTGCATTAATTTTTAACGATTTTCTAGCATTACTTTTCCAACTACAACGAAAGCTTTCTCAACGAAATTTAAGACTGAGTTCGAATTCAATTTAATTATTTTATTATTTATTTTGATAATAACTCTATTGATTACATTGCAGACCTGGTAGCGTTTAAGTGCTTTGAATAAAGAAACTTTAGAGAATTCTAGCTTGAAAAAATGGACCAAAAAGAGTCCAGACAGGACCTAAAAAAAAAACCGAAAATGGATCAAACAGGAAACAGGAAAACAAAATGTAACCTAAAATGAACCAGAAGAAAAAATAATCAGGCCATACATTTCTCTTTTTTTGTAATTCTTCATTACAACATTTCGATAGTATTACTGCTCGTATTACTGTATGCATTTTTTCATGACTTTTGTGTAGGAATTTTGTGAGAATTTAGGTATTTTCCCAGAGATTCAGAGGTAATTCCTAAGATTAAGTTATTATTTCCTGTGGAATTTTTCTAAGGAATTTCTCCAAAAATTATGTTTCGGATATCTCAAGAATACCTTGATTTCAACAAGGATAACAATAGAAATTACCCAGGAATTTCTATAAAGATGCTTTCAGATATTTTTCAACGAAAGCCTAGGTCCTCGATCAGGTGATATCAGGTGATTCTTCCATCGATTTCCTTAGTAGCAACTGTAGAATTCGGTTGAAAGATGATTGAAAAAAACAATATCTGGAGAAACTTCTAGTATAGTCTTTGAAAAAAAAAACTCGGAGTAATCCCTGAGGAAATAACTGGAGGTGAATTGTTGGAGTGCTCAAAGTTTTCTTGGAAAAAATCCTCTAAACATCCTTTGCAAAATCGCTGGAAGAGTTTCAGGGAGTATTGGTAGAGGAATCTCTCGAAACAAATTCTAGAGGGATCCCAGTATGAGTCCCTGAAAGTATCTCAGATTAAATCTCTGGAAGAAACACTTGAAGAGTTCTTGAAGTATTTCCATCTTGCAACAGGCCCTGCCCATCGTTTACTTCCAGCTTTGGCCACCTTCTGAATACTGGGTACGCCATAGAGTTGGGCGAGCTCGTGGTTCATCCTTCCCCGCCACACACCGTTCTTCTGCACACTGCAAAAGACCGTCCTAAGTACCCGACGTTCGAAGACTCCAAGTGCTTGCAAGTCCTTCTCGAGCATCGTCCACGTTCCATACCCGTAGAGGACTACCAGCCTTATAAGCGTTTTGTACATGGTACATTTGGTGCGGATGTGAATCTTTTTTGACCGCAGCTTCTTGTGGAGGCCATAGTAGGCCCGGCTTCTACTGATGATGCGTTTCTTTGTTTCACGGCTAACGTTATTGTCAGCCGTCGGCATGGATCCAAGGTAGACGAACTCGTCGACCACCTGGAATGTATCTCCATTTATCCTAACACCACTGCTACCTAGGCGAGCCCTGTCACGCTCGTCTCTACCATCAAACATGTACTTTGTCTTCGTCTCTTTTACCACCAGCAGGGTTGAAAAAGTCATCCTCATTCTACTGACAATCTACGGAATTGAGACAACATCAATTTCATTCACCCATGCTTTACAACACATTGCAAATGAACTAATTTCATCTTCATGATTCTAGCACTGCTTCATTTTCATATTTTTCATTTCTATTTCTTGCCCACACTCATTCGTAATCGGCCTCACTGAAAATGAACCAGCAATTTGTCATATTCATTCAGTTGCAAGCACAGGTAACAAAAACAAAAGTTCAGTCCAAAGAATTTCATTCAAATGACAACAACAACAGTGTTTTGATTCGGTTCGGTTGTTTGATAATTTATTTTGGCTTCCTCGAATTGATTCAATTAAAAATTTGTGCTTATCGGCTCCGCCATCGTTTTCGAAGCAGTTACAATATTAAAGGTAGGTGATAGTTTGTTACTTGGTGGATTTGCTATTATTCTGATGAATATGATTATATTCCAGTGCTTCCCTGCCCGAAACGACGCTGCTCGGATGCAAAGAGGACTCCTCAGCCAGTGAGCAGCTTCAGCAAACTCCTTATGATCAGTACCAAGACGGGTACCCATCCCACGGCTTTCTAAACGGAGTCCCAACTATGGCCAACCAACTGCACCAACAGCTCTAACTAGCTCCAGCCCACATCGTCAGCCGCCGCAGTCCCGTTCCGACAGTGGAAACGAACAGGAATTTTTCACCTCGACGTGTAGCACCGAATCTTTCGCTTCGTCCCCCGGGAGCGGCAGCGACACCTGCAGTCAATTTTCTACCTACTCCGGCCGGAGAAAACACCCAAAATGACCGTCAAACTTAAATCGTTACGCACTGGTCGCACACGGTATCTGATGGTCGTATCCCGGCTGGACCAAACGAATCCTCCATCAGAATCAAGTGTCTTCGTTAGCTTCGGTGCCACTGGCGACGAATGTGAAGTGAAGGTAGCATGAAAGTGTGTAGTAACGGTTCCAGCGGATTTATCAATAAGGCCACCACGACGAGTGGCGTTGGTATGTGCCAAAGATTGGGGAAAAGTTCGGTAGGTGAGAGTGTTCGTCATGAAACGAGTAATGAACGGATCAGATGGTCAGCATACACTGCATATTAGCATTTGAAAAGTGTCATCTGCCATCACTTAACGCTAGTTCAGAAATTCAATCTTCACCTGCCACCTTAAAATATATTTAAAAGCGTGGGGTTTGTAGTCTGCACAAAGCAAGACTTCCCACTTGCTGCAATAAAAAAAGTTTAACTCGTTTTTTTGTAAAGTTTACTGTACTTATAACATTTTTATAAACTGTGATGTGAATATACAAATAAATACATGTAGTCATCCATTTATACCATGTATATTATTCGAAATACTTTACCAACCCATCTACCGCACCATTAGCATGGTTTACTGTTACTGATAGTGACAAACAGAGTAGTAATCTGAGATCAGTGTTTCTATCTAGGTGATTGTGGGGATTATCAGGCACTCAGAGTGGATAGTGTTCCTGGCTGACTATACGTCTCGTATTTAACGGTACCGTTTTTCAGATCCCGGCGGACTGTTCCCCGTTTTAACATAAATTTTTAGTTGTCCCGTATTTTCAAACATGATGAATTTAAGGTACAGTGGGGTAAGTGGATACAGTGAAATCAATAGTGAACTTCATATTTATGTTCAGATAACATAAATAATGTAATTGTTACTTTATACTGTGGATAAAAAATGAGGGACTAATACATTTCTGATCGTTATTTGTTTCGATTTTTCTGCTTTTTATATATTGAGTATGAAGGACTTGAAAATTTGCGACAAATGACCCACTTGACCCACTTGGACACAGGGTTTTCTTTTAGATTAGTTTCAGAAAAGTCTACTGTCAAAACCCAAGCTAATGGAAATCATGGAATTGCTCAAACAGTATTTTCCCTAATTTGAATTTCATAAAAATGTTCAATGTTTGTGCATTATTCGTCTTGTTTTATCTTATATATTACCATATAATTGACTTAACCAAAAAACATAACCATTAGGGTGTCTCATAATTACAATTTGTCAGATAATTTGAGGGTGCAATGACAGTTTAGAATGTTACAATAAAACTTTTGTACGAGGGAGGAACTCTAAGAAATGACTTTTAGAGGTTGCCATGTTGAGATTTTTATAAAAAGTTCGATTTTTGTAAGATATGTCAGTGAAATATTTCCAGTTCAGCAAAATTTCGTAAAACCCACGGTTTTTTATTATTTTTCCAGCTCCCTTGAGGTCTATCTGGGTAAAATCATTCACCATATATTGCACGAAATTTTTGCACACTGATTTTATGAATGATCGAAAACAATGATTTTTCTAGCACATTTTTTGATATCATCAAAAGTTGGTATCAAACTTGTTGCTAGAATCATTTTCTAGAAAGATGGAAAATTTTGTAAGGCAAATTTTTGCCGAACACATCATACCCCTAATTTTATGCGTTTTGGAGTTATTCGAGATTTACTGCGAGCAGAAATACGACTTTTATTGTATTGACAAACTTATTATATTTTTTTGTGTAATAAATAATGGTGATGTTACAGGCATATACAGTATTGGACAGAATATTTGTAACTTTTTCGTTTTCTCATGCAAAATGATGAACTTTAGAGGGTTAGATCTGAGTTGTTTATGACCTACTATGAATGATAGTTTCACAGTTCTTCAGGTGTAACTTGAATATCAACATAAAATTTAATTAACTTAACCTAAACAAATGGAAGGAATAACTTTATGATATTTTTTAAGCAAAGTTTTAGATTTTAACGAGCTTGCTAAAAACAGTTTTTGTTAAGGGTTTTTAAATTTTTTAAATACAGTCAAACCTCCATGAGTCGATATCTGAAGGGATCTTCGACTCATGGAAATATCGAGTCATGGAAACGAATGCCTTGGAAAACTGTTTGAGGAGACCATCATAGTAACCATGAAATTTTGTTTTTAGTATGGTTCCATGAGTCGATATCGAGTCATGGAACATCGACTCATGGAGGTTTCACTGTATACTGTTTTGATTATTGTGTCGAAAATTTCAATTTAGTCAAATTGTTATTTCTTTTAAACTTGTAATTGAAGAAAACTTGTAATATATGTTAAAATTAAAGTTTCTGAGTTCCAGCTCACCAAAGTCGAAAATCGAAAAATTTGCAAATCTATTGTCCAATACTGTACTTTTCTATATACAATACAGACATGTCTCTTACAACACAATGCCATCTATCAAAATTTACCAGTCCTCATCATACCACGGACCATCAGATTCAAATACGAAGCATAATCGTAAGGGACCTGAATGTGCATATTGCGTTTATGAAAGAGAAATCTCGAAAAAGAGTTAGAATATACTTAAGGCTTTCTGAAAAGCAAAATTTAATTATCGATTTATCGTATTTCGCAAACAAAATTTGACACATTTCATTTTGAACCTACTCGGTTTTCGCTTTTAAAACGTTTTATTTTCGGATTCACAAAACTACGTAAGTAAGATTTTCAATTTTCGAAACCTAAATACTATTTGAATGTATTAATGCGACTTGATTGCATACAAGTTTTACGCGATGTACACGACGAAAAAAAGGTTTGAAAAAATAATCGAGGAATAATGTTGTATGCTGGGGTGTGTTTGAATATATTTTATATATGTTCGAGGGTTTATGAAGGGTTTGTGAAAAAAACATTCAATCATCAAACAGTGATCTAATTTCTTTCGACTTCTTTCCAGTTGTAGGCCGTCGCAATAGCCTGCGGGAATAGAGCTTTGTTCAACTTTACTAATAGTATGTTGGTTAATGTATCCTCGGCGAGTTTGGTGCGAAGGTTGCTCAACACTAGACCAAGAACACTAAAGGCCCTTTCTACTGAGACCTGGTTTGATGGTGTGGACAACACAACCATGGCCACAGCATACAACTCGGGATGTGTTGTCTTACGTCGCAACCAGTGGTCCCAAACGTTGTAGTTAGAATTCTGGCGTGGTTCCAAGTCCAGTGACTGTAGTTGTTGTAGAAACTTCGTCTCGCTGGGTTCTCCATCAGTATTGACAGAGCCACCGTACATCTCAGTGAGATACTCATCAAAATCATCATTTCGTTCGGACTCTGACAGAGATTCGTTCCTTGTGCTTGAAGTGGATGCTGGCGATTGTAGTTGGCGAATCCGCTGCCATGTTTCGTTGATGTACCCCTGGAGATTGGATTCAAAAATGAATTAATTCAATGACTTATCTTTAAGGCCCAAGTAGAAATGGAGCAAATGGCAAATGAAATGAAAAAGCATTTTGCCCTTGAAATCAACAAATCGAAAAAATAAAACGCACAGCCTTATTTTTGCAAATAAAACTGCTGTTTTCATTTTCTTTTCAATTTGTTGATTTTAAGGGCGGAGACTACTATTTCACTTTTAAAAATTTGCTCCATTTTTATTTGAGTTAGTCAATCAATGGTGAGTCAATAGGAACAGTTTGTTAACAAACATGAAAAGTAAGATTGTTTGAAAAATAGATTACCATAATTTCCATTTTCTCCTCAGGTGAGAAAAACTTTGATCCACGATAGTTGAATCGTGGATCAAGGAAAAGAGCCATTTTGAAGGCCCTTGATCCTCGAAGGGTTGTTAGCCTTGTATTGAGCGAAGTAAGCAAGCCAGGAACGAATTGATTACCGGTGACCTTTCGCACTTCGCTTATGGCCCTTAGCCAAAGCATGTAAAAGTCAGGCAAAGAAACATGCTCCGCTTGCATCCTCTTGGTACAGATGTACAAAGGCTTGAATGCTTCATAGTAGTCGTCTATGAATTTCCAATGGTTGGTAAGATCTGTGAATATTGAAAATGTTTCACGTTTAGAGTGTCATGCATGTATGGTTATTTGAGACTTTCATGTGTTTTTCATGGTGTGCTTTTCTGAAAAGATTAAGAGATACGTACCAAGCTCTGGAAACTGAGCAGCCAGTTGTTCGAAGAAAGTCCTCTGAGTTTTAAATGCCTCCACCATTTCAAAGATTCCACCCCATCTGGTTTGGCACCAAATTTGAGGATGTGTGGCATTGTGGTGGTCAAAATTTGTCTGGTACTTCATGTTTTTTGATTTTCTCGCCAGTTCAGTTAGACCTTTTACGCTTTCGTGGGACTTGTTCACAACATCCAGTATCGACAGTTGCAGAGTGTGCACCGCACATCTCACGAGATTGATGCGCTCCTGGAATTCAACGCACAGTTCAGCGGAAATATCGCGTTCCGGTTCATGGTCATCTGTTGTCTTCTCAAAATCCTCATTTCCATCATCTAGTTTCTCCAACAACGCTTGCTCCAATTCTTGGCGTAACTTTTTAACAGCTGCCACCATGTTGGCCCCGTTGTCTACTGTTACCGAGAAAATATTTTCAATTGGCACGTTGTATTCAGCTAATGTGTCCAATATTTTAGTTTTAAGAAATGCCGCGGTCTGACTCTGTTTGACTTCGACCATCCCTAAAAAATGTATGTATTTTGTTAGTAGTGCATATGTGATCTATTTAGAATGCGTCAATAGTTTACGTTAAGCTTTCTGGCTGATTTTTCAGAAGTTTGGCAGCTGATGACTCATACGTAATTTTTTATGTTACATAAAGTTACATAATGTGTAACAGAGGGTGGGGGGGGAGTGTATCTTCATTGATTTTAAAATAATGGGTAAGACGGATTAAGATGGGCACCCCTCAACGCCTAAGGTATTTCACAATTGTACTTAAGTCCCGAAGTTGTTATCAATAGTTATGTTCCCATAAAATAAACACAGTTTCAGCAAAAAAATGGATCTATGGTGAAGCTCTAAAAAAAAAGTTGAAAGTATGTCATCGCTATCTGACATTTCCACAAGGGGTAAATTTTGCATTTTGTTCAGACCTTTAGGAGCAGTAAGTATTGTAAAAAATAATATCGGTTGGAAAAGTTCAACTACCAAGGGGAGAAAATTTACGCTTACTACAAAGTGTCCATAATGAACTATACTTTGACTATGCATGGCTCCGTCGTTTTTCAAGCGATTTTCAATTTATTTTCCAGCATTGGAATCAGATATTATTCATGATCGTTATCCTTTGAAAAGTTATTTATATACATAGTATACCCAAAGTTATTTAACAAAATTTACTTCCTCGTTTTACTTGTTTAGGATTTATGGCATAAATTAAACAATTTATTATTTTTAAGGTGATAAATTATAATTTTCAAATTTGTTTTACTTAAGAAACAACAAAAAATTGAAAGTGGTAAAACTTGACCCTGTGATATGTAGTTCTTTGTACATGAATTTGATTGTAGAAGCTCAGCGAACATGCTTAAGCAAAAATAGTTTACGCTGAAAATATCTTTCAATTAGAAAACTACGGAAAACTTCATTTTTTTTAAACTGTTGATAAAGCATAATTCAAAGTGATAACTGGTGATTCTTTCGACCGAATCATATTTGCTGAAGTAAGTGTATTGAATATGTTTTTGCAGAAATATATTTTTTGTTTACTCTTCAAATTTATTTCAATTTCAAAACTACAAAAACCCTATTTTTAAATTAAATATCAATAAATCAAAATTTGAAGCGATGACATCTAGTTTTTTCGCCATAAGTTTTTATTATAGCAGTGAACTAAACATGTTTGGGTAGAAGTAGAAATTTTTGATTGCTTTCAAAATTTATTTTTATTGAATAACTACATAAAAGGGCTTCTTGCCAGCAAATCATAAATTAAAACATACATGTCTTATGCAATCAAACTCAGGTCGAAAAACAACATATCATCACTTTGAGCTTTGATTTACAATAAAAAAATGGTGAAATAATAGGATGTTTTCTAGCTCTTTTTTTTTTTTTTTTGGTAAAATCAATTTTGAGTTCTATTTAAAATTTTTATTTTTCTTCAAACATGTTCACTGGAAATCTAAAAGCAAATTTTTGTCAAAAAATATATTATAGCTTTGCATTTTGTTTATGGGCCAACAATCTAAAACCTTGTGTTTCTCTGACGGTTAACTACACTATATTTATGAATTATTAACGGTTTTACATAACAAGATTTTTAGTAGTTTTTTAGGTAAAAGGTATTTTGAGTGTTTCCCAAATTTTCTATTTCTACTCAAACATATTGACTAGACTTCTATAATGATATTCATGTCGAAAGAAAAAAATATAATAATATCATTGCTTCAAGTTTGAATTTACTAGCGAATAGTTTAAAACAATGAGTTTTTTTTTTAATTTAAGGTGAAGATGCAACGAAGCCAAAGTTCAAATTTTTAAGAGCACGGATCTGGAGAACCAAACATCCGTTTGAGCTGAAAATATAATCGATTGGTCACCATCAGCTAGTGACCAATCGATTAAGTTTTCAGCTTGAACGGATGTTCGGTTCTCCAGATCCGTGCTCTTGAAAATTTGAACTTTTCGAAGCCAAAGTTCAAATTTTCAAGAGCACGGATCTGGATTCATCTTCACCTTAAGCAAAATAAATTTTGAGTGGTATTAAAATTTTATTTTTCTTGTAGCTAAATGAAATTTTAAGTATAATCAAATTTATATAATTACGGTCCTTGTACAATCAGATTTAGTACTTGTTATCGCTTTGGAATTCAATTTATGTGCAAACAGGTATTAATATGTATAAGTTTTTCAGTTTTTTTAGTAAAATATTTTTTTAACGTTTCCAAAAATAACTATTACTCACCGTATATGCTCACTAAATTTATATAAGTTCATGCCAAACGAATGATATTACATAGGCCAGGGGAAGTGGTTCACCTAGTATGAAATAATAGCAGAGCAAAGGTAGGTTTTGAAGGAAAATTTAATGAGCTTGATTACATCTGTTCAGGTTATATTCATAAAATTGAGCCGTTGAATAATAGTGTCTCATCTTTTACTTGCATTCCTAATAAAATAAAAATGTTCATATCTCCAAATTAAGAATGGATTCAAGTTTCTTTTTTGCTGAAAATATTCAGCAAAATAAGGACTGTTCATTTTATAAAGTGGACACCTTGTGCATGCTGTATTTTTTAAATTATCATTGAAATTTCAATCGGTTTTCTGTACATAGTTCGACTAGTATTTTACAATGTTGTGATAATAAAAATTCTCCAAAATAATTAAGTTTCACACGAATATGGAACAACGATTAGAACGGTCGATTTTTGGAGGGTATCAAAATCAATGATTGTTAGAAATAGGCTGGAAAATTCGACAATTCATGTTTTTTATTTTGAAAAAAAGCTTGTTCTTCAAAAGCATTTATACTTATATCATAGTCGCGAGAACTTGTACGCCCAATGCTAAAATTACTGTACTTGGGCAATGGGCAAACAGGTTGCGGTAGTGTGTAAATTTCAAACACGAACAAAAGCGATGAGAGCGCTGCGGTTGGTAGATTGATTACATACCACAGACACAGTACAGTGACATCTGTTTATCTGTGATGCAATATTTGCGTTTTTTTTTTCCTAATAATATTACACTTACCGAGAGTACGTATTACTACTTTTTCCCCATGGGCGTACTGTACATTCACGCCAAGAATGTGCCGATTGTGACAGGATGCAGAGTCCACCTTCAGGCAAATAAGTTTTTCCTTCATCTCATCCTTCAAAATCTCTTTCACTCGCTGGGACATAATCCGCAGATGTTCTTTGACGGTTTCCCTGTTCAACGTGCACCCAACAGCTTGGCAAATAGGTTCCAGCAGCAAGCGGAAGCCGTCCCACTCGAAACACGACAACGGCAATCCATGATCGGTGACCAACCTGACAACCGCTTCGATCAGTAGCTGCAAATCAATAGCGATGGGGCGTTTTGCAACAACCCGAGGTTTCTTAGGAGGTGGTACATAATCCTTCAGCAATCCATTGGCGTTCGCGAGTTCGCTGTGCTTCAAGCGGAAATGTCGTATGAAGTTTCCCGGGTCATACTTCGACTGCACATAATTGCATCCTCCGTTCGGTTCTATGTTGCAGCGGGCTTTATCGTCGTCTCGTATAATGAAGGACGCAGCAATCTCCATCATGGACCGTTTTCTTTTCAAATTGCTTGAAGTAGAAGCCATTTTTCGCACAACACTTTAAAAATTCCACAAAACAAGACCGGCGTTCCGCGTGAAAATTTCACTAGATTAAAATGAATTATGACTTTAGCGGCTCGATGCACTCAATGACATCGCGCATGAACTGAGACGTTTGCGGATGAATGTAACAAAAAGGAACATCCAAATGAAAATGATGAATGAACTCAGTCCATTCATCATCATCGAAAATGACAACCCTGATAGCCAAAACAAAGCAAGCGAGAAGATGAACTTGGTATCTCGTCGTCGTGAGAACGAAGATGGAGAGAGGAAATCATTGCAACTTTGAAAGCCCACACTGATATTATTTTGTTTTCACATTCAATTTGTTTCTTCAAATATTTGCAACCCTGACCACCAGTCCAACTTTTTGTTGGCGTAGACGACCCTATTGCCAACATACGCGAGCACACCCCTGCATATATGTGACATTTCTTAATATTACTAATACATCAACATTTATGTATTCTAAGAACGATAATAAACAGTATGATTTATTCCTTCGCCATAGTAACAGCTCCGCACTTTATATATCGGTATCGTGATAATATCGCTTTTTCGACGGTTTATCGTTCTATATTCCTGAACAGCCAACAGGTTATGGGCGCCAATATTAATTCTCGAAACCATTAGAATTTTTTTTTTTCGGTCGAAAATATCGTGATTGTTCGATCAGTGATTACCGCGAGTGGAAGAAAATAAGATGGCGGAACAACGATTACCAGGATTCCCACTCACGAAGCTCAATAACCATAATTTCCAATCATGGAAATTTAAGATGGAGATGATGTTAGTGCGTGAGGAGCTATGGCACGTGATAGCGGAGGAAAGGCCTGATCCAGTCACTGATACCTGGAAGAAGGCGGATGCGAAAGCCCGAGCCACAAAAGGTCTTTGTATGGAGGATAATCAGACAAGCCTGATACGGAGTTGTACCTGCGCAAAGGATGCATGGAAGTCCTTGAAAGATTACCATGACAAAGAATCAGAAGTCTACCTGTTGAAAAAGCTTACTCGTCTTGAGCTATCGGAGGACGGAGACATGGAGCAGCATCTTCAGAGTTTTACGGATCTAGTGCAAAGGATTGCGGATGTAGGTGATGAGGTTCCACCGAAATTGCAAGTAGCTCTTTTGTTGTGTTCACTTCCGGATTCCTATGATTCTTTAGCAACCGTTTTGGAACAGAGGCCAAGAAACGAGCTTACCATCGATTTGGTGAAGTCGAAACTGCTTTCGGAAGCCGAGAAACGACGTGCAAATAAAACACTGCTTCTTCTTCTTTCTGGCGTTACGTCCCCACTAGGACAGAGCCTGCTTCTCAGCTTAGTGTTCTTATGAGCGATTCCACAGTTATTCACTGAGAGCTTACTATGCCAATGACCATTTTTGCATGTGTATATCGTGTGGCAGGTACGAAGATACTCTATGCCCTGGGAAGTCGAGAAAATTTCCAACCCGAAAAGATCCTCGACCGGTGGGATTCGAACCCACGACCCTCAGCATGGTCATGCTGTATAGCTGCGCGTTTACCGCTACGGCTATCTGGGCCCCGCTGGGAAACACTGCTGGATCAAGTGAAAAGGCACTGCGAGCGGATTACTGGAAAAACCGTGGAGGTGATCGAGAAGTTGGCAAGGATACACGGGCATGTTTCCATTGCAAAAAGCCTGGTCACATTAAGCGGAATTGCAGGATTCTTCAGAGAGAGCTTTCGTCTAGTCAGGATTCCAGCCGAAAGGATGAAGAACTATGTTCGGGATTGCAGCAGAAAGAAACGGCGAAAGCGAAGCAGGCACAAAGCGTAATGGAAGGTCCAATTGCTTCCATGACTGGTCAAGGAGAACTGTCTGACTGGTTTGTTGATAGTGGCGCATCTCGTCACATGACAGGTAACGAAAGCTTTTTCGCTGAGTTGAAATCCACGATTGGTGTGAGTGTGTTGTTAGCCAACGGAGAGAAGGCAGAAGCTAAGGGAATTGGCAGTGGTTGTATTGTCGGAATAGACAGTGTTGGTGCTCCAGTTGACATACAGTTGAATGACGTTCTATTTGTTCCAAATCTGACCAGCGGATTGATAAGTGTTAGTGCACTAGCAAGAAAGAAATTCTCCGTCGATTTCAGTGCAAATCAATGTGAGATCAAAAACAAAGCAGGCATTGTTGTGGTTGTTGCTGATCGTTGTGGAAGCTTGTATCGTTTGTGTACCCCGGATCGAATGCTGTGTGATCAAGGAAAAGGAATGAAAATAAACTCGAGGAAAAGCCGTGTTACGAATAAGGTTGAAAAGGCACAGAAAAGACTGGATGTGGTGCATATTAGTTTGAGTGACTTGATGGTAAACACGCCTAGTGGTAACAAACACTATCTTACTTTTGTTGACGAGTTCACCGGAATGACTTTTGTTTACTTTCTCCGGAAGAAATCAGACGTGTGTTTCAAGATGATGGAATTTATTGACTTTTGCAAGACGAAGTGTGGTGAAATGCCGAAAATGATCCTGCAGGATGGTGGAAAGGAGTTCATGGATACCGATCTACAACGTGTTCTAAACAACGAAGGAATATCTGTATCATTTTCACCTCCGCATAGTGCTGTGGCGCAAAAGAAGAGTCGTTATTTGAAGAAGATCGCGGAGTGTATGTTGATTGATTCTAAACTTGATCGGAAGTATTGGGGTGAAGCTATATCGACAGCAACGTACATTCAGAATCGATCGACTTCCAAATTCAAGAGCATTAGCTCTTTCGAAAGATGGTTCGGTCAGAAACCGAATATTGGAAATTTCAGGAGATTTGGTTCAAAAGCGTTGGTTCGCATTTCGGCCACCATGCAAGAAAAAGCGTTAATTTTTGTGGGATATTCCAACCAGAATCAAGCATATCGATTTCTGGATCTGAAGAGTGGAGGCATATTCGTCAGTCCTAGCGTCAAATTCATGGAGGGAGCTGGAATCAAGCGTGGTCATCCTCCTGATGAATGTCTGCAGGAATCGATTGTCATATTGGAGCCTTTGATTCCTGATGAAGAGCGATTAGTGAGACAGGAGGAGCTATCACAGCAACGAGTTCGGGTGAAGCAGGTGGCAGACGAATCTGTCCACCCAGAGGATGATCTGGAATACCAAGCAGATGATACATTGAGTTTCGAATCATGTGAAGAAGTTCTCTATAGTGACGATCAGGTGCAAACTGGAACTGAGAAGGCGATTGAACCCCAACCCGATTCGTCTCGTCCAGGTAGATCTACAAGGGGAGTTTTACCAGCACAAAGATTACGTCGTCAGTCCGTTTCCTAAGAAACAACAGTAACCAGTTGTACTTCATGATGATATTAAGGCGTGCTCTGTGGATGAAATCTAGCCATCTACAGCACAATCCAACTGACTGCATTTTTTCGAATGATCTGTAGGATCAACGCAGGGATGTTTTCGCGAGGAGGAGTGTTGGCGTAGACGACCCTATTGCCAACATACGCGAGCACACCCCTGCATATATGTGACATTTCTTAATATTACTAATACATCAACATTTATGTATTCTAAGAACGATAATAAACAGTATGATTTATTCCTTCGCCATAGTAACAGCTCCGCACTTTATATATCGGTTTCGTGATAATATCGCTTTTTCGACGGTTTATCGTTCTATATTCCTGAACAGCCAACACTTTTGCTGCCTCGCGTTCCAGGCGGGTGTACAGGTCTGCCACCTTTTCAAATGTTCGGCCAACAATGTCATCCACGAAGCAAACAAATTGACTGGATCTTGTAAAAAACGTACCCTGGCTGGTAAGCCCGGCTCCGCATAACACCTTTTAGCGCAATATTGAACAACAGGCACAAAAGTCCATCACCTGGTCGTAGTTCCCGGCTGCACCTAAACGAGCTGGAATGTTCACCTGGAACCTTCTCGCAATTTGGCACACCTTCCATCGTTGCTCTTATCAGTCTCGTGAGCTTCCCGAAAAAGCTGTCTCGTCCATGATTTTCCAGAGCACTGCACGGTCGATATTGTCGTATGCCGCCTTGGAATCGATGAAAAGGTGATGCGTTGGGACCTGGTATTCACGATATTTTTGGATTATTTGCCGTACAGTAAAAATCTGGTCCGTTGTCGATCGGCCGTCAACGAAGCCGGCTTGATAACTTCTCACGAACTCGCTTACTATAGGTGACAGACGATGGAAGATGATCTGGGATAATACTTTGTAGGCCGCATTTAGAATGGTGATCGCTCGAAAGTTCTCACAATCTAACTTGTCGTCTTTCTTGTAGATGGGGCATATCACCCCTTCCTTCCACTCCTCCGGTAGCTGTTTTGTTTCCCAGATTGCGACTATCAGCCAGTGCAGACAAATGGCCAGCCTCTCCGGGCTCATCTTTATGAGTTCAGCTCCGATACCATCGCGCTCGAGCTGCGCGTAAAACCCGTCTTTATCATCACCAGTGCTTCCGGAGTGAGGGCTGTGCACATGTATTATGCTGAAGTTGAAGAACCGGCCTTTGAGCCTCAACATTGACATTATCTCATTGATCGGCCACCACCCGATCACGCGCCTCTGCATATCACCCATCACTATAAAAGCTGTTCCCAGCTCGTGTGTGTTGCCGCAGCTCTGGTATGGACACCTCTGAACATTCGCACCATTGATCACTTCCAACACACTTCCTGCAACGCTACGATGCCGAATCCACGGTTCTTCAGCACATCGGCGAGTATGTGTGTGCTCCCGATGAATCCTTCCAATCGCTAGTCCCTTTACGTCGCTGTGGTCTTCGCCGATTGTTCTGGTCCGTATTCTCTCGTTGACGTTGGTGTATTTTTACGGTTGGCTTGCAGGGCCTTACACCAACCCCCTAGATTTTCGGAGGACCATTCCCCCTTAATGTTCGGAGGGTCATAGTGCACAGTTTAGCTTAGAGTTCTTCTCTAAATAGGGAACAGACGCTGTTGTGAGCCGCTTCTAACATGGAGTATAGACGCTTCAGGTTTGCAGAAGCAAACCAGACAGATTTTTCAACAGGTTATGGGCCCAGAAAGCGTGGAGGACGCTGAGGCTGCTTCGATGAGAGACCACGAGGAAGCACATGGACGATGGTACAGGGCCTGGACGAGGAGGCAGAATCGCGGTGAGGATGTAGAGCCTAGACGGGAGGTGACTTGGACGAGGTGCAGCGCTGGCTGATCGGACGATGAGCTCGGAAGTGCTGGAGGAACTCGAAAGTCAGGAGAAGCGTCGAGGACGGCGTGGTTGACCAAGAGGACGATGGTGCATCTGGCCAGAGGCTCTACTATGAGGAGTTCGGTAGCTAAGAGGAGCTCGGTGCCAGGAGGAGCTCGGTACCATGAGGAGCCTAGAGGACAAGAGAGCTTGGCTGGCAGATGTGCGGTTTGAAGGTTGTGTGATGATGAGGAGTGTTGGAGAGTAGGTATATCACACACCCTGCAGTGGAGATGTCTTGCTTAAGAATTGTAGAGGTAGTTGAAATACACTGTAAATATGAATATGTTGATACCCAGGCATGGAATAAAAGAGAGGTGCTGGCTGGTAGCGATATCAGTCAGTAGCCTGCGGTAGAGTTCACGCCTGTAGTTCAGTAGTAAAGAAGAAGAAGATGAATGAGGTAGAACATAGCCTTTAAGAATGTGGAAGGAATAAAGGTACCTGATTGTGCGGATTAATATGTAAAGTGGGTTTGTGTTAAGTAAAGGTAGTTCGGTGTATTCTTGATCACGGTATTCAAGCGCGTACACCGACCCTGAGGCAGTCAAAGAAAGGGAAGTCTCAACTGGACATGGATCGCCCCATTAGTTACAATGATTTATTGTGCCTTATGGTTTTGGTAACTTTTATTTGTTTCTGCTTACGGGATTTCTGTTTTATAAATGAAGGGTGTTGAAAGAGCATAAAGAAGACATGATTAACATATTTTTTTATACTATATTTATTCTGAATTCATTACCATATTATATTATTCTAAAATAATTCTTAACCTACTATTTTATTCACAGGGAGGAGTTTTGTTAGTTAGAGGTGTCAATTTAAAAAGTAATGTCCAAAAAAAATCTTGACGATATTTAAAAAATGATGTAACCTGGAATAAACGCTGTAAATAATTTGGAATTAACAATCCAATTTCAAATTATTTACAGCGTTCATTCCAGGTTACATCATTTTTTCTTAAATATCGTCTAGTTTTTTTTACAGTTACAGTTACAGTTTTTCATAGCTTAATCGGAAGAGCACATTTTACTAAGTATAACACAACTTTATTGCGCTTCAATATCAGAATTTTGACATAATAAATTATTAATGAAAATTTCAATCTGTGCACTCAATGACATTTCAATTTTCATAATGACCTATAATGACAGCTCGTCCCGTAGTAAAATTTGCCAAGGGGTGATTCAAAAGCGATTTCCATACTAACTTCAAACGTGTTTTAAAAATAGTTCCAGGGCACGGAAAATTATGAAACTTTGGATTCTGGCTCAATTAAAAACTGGATATCCCCAAACAAGCCAATTGACTCCCAAAATAATTTCTAGATAAGGTCCGAGTGTAATTCCTGAAGAAATGCAAATTCCTTATTAAACTAGTTTAAGAAGAATTCTTTGCAACAAATGATACCGTCGATGGGGGTGACAATGGGTCTAGGGGGTGAGATTGGGTCAAAACGGAAAAATATGGTTTGTGAAATATTTCAGCTAATAACGCTGATATTACTAATTCATATGTTAGGGAACTTATTATTAGTGTAGAACTAGCCCTCGTGCGTTAAAATACACTCTAATAAAGATTTAAAAAAAAAAAAAAAAAAAAAACTTATTATTACACGTAATTTATCACAATATACATTTTTAGAAATAGTAGTTTATGTTTACTATATCAATAAACTTATGATGGTACACAAATTATGTCACGCTAAATTTCAACTTGTTTGACCACCTCGCCCCCTCCTCTGTCACGTTTTTTGTATGAGTCCTCAGAAATTTTTGTATGGTTTGTCACGCTTGGGTTTACCCCCTCCCCCCTCGCAGCGTGACGTAATTTGTGCATGACCCCTATGTTGAAACTAGATAAAATGTACAACATTAAATTTCTCCTGTGCAAAGTATCACGCATTTACTTTAACCTCTATCGTTATATTAGTAGAAAGTTGAAAGTCTTTTCATTACACTTCACACGTATTTTCCGGAATCTATTTGTTTTTTCCACAAAAATTTCATTTTCTTTTCGGTACGGTATCTAAAACATCAAAAATGGGGGTCAAGCAAGAACGATAGTAAATGAAATTGCAAGTCCACTTTTTTGACATTTTATGGTGCCGAGTGTTCTCTTTTTTCATTAAGATGTGTTTATTCTTTCTAAATACAGCTTTCTGAAACATCAAACAAGTCTACTTGAGTTTTCCGTGCATTGAATAACAATGCAACGCATTTCGACAACTTCTCAAACCAGCAACTGTATTTCGTGCGCAGCAACATCGTAAAATTTTATCCAAGGGATTTTTTTTTTTTTTTTAATTTAATTATTTATCAGTGTTTTCATATGATAGAAACATCTCACGGAAGTACAAATGAGTTGGATCGCTGAAATACTGGGATTATGACGTCAACTCCTGCCTAAAAGGGACAAAACGTCGAAAGTAAAATTTCAACAGGTGGAATTGTTTTGGAAGATTTTTTTACACAGCTTGTTCGATGAAATGTGCGTTTGGCACAAAGTGAAGTATTAATTCATTCGGAAAAGAATCATTCTTCCAAGATATATTGCTTTTCTTCCAATTCTCTTTTTTCGACGTTTTGTCCTTTCGACGTTTTGGCATTCGACGTTATGTCACCTAACCCCATGTACAGTTACACTAACCGCTTTTCTCGCTGTTTTTGCGTAAAATTCTTTTCAACTTGACAAATCACACTTATAAAAAACATCATGGTTTGCAAATATACATGCAACATTTATTGAAGCGGGGCTTCAAGCCCCTCTATCCCTTATCTACTTGCCACTGGCAAATTGCCATGAATTTATGATCGAGCAGTTCTGAAGAGAATCTTCAGATTCGTCTCTCTCCTCAAGATGCTCAAACTAAAGCATCTCAGAACGATCGTAATCTCTGTGAGATGTAATAATAATCATTGGAACGCGCGAGATTCTCCCCAGTCTCGGTTAGGATAGCAAGTGGGAAACATCATTACGTTTCGATTGCCGCGAGGCCCATCACACGGCGGTAATTGGTTGGAGGCAGGTCTCCCCGTACGGCGGTTTTTTTTTTTTGGCGCGCGCGTAAATCTGTGAACGTATCCCCAATGATTCTGTATTGTCGATACAATTATTAGTGAAGTTATTAAACACCAGTGAACATCGTTTATTGAGAGTTTGTAACAAAGAGTGACTGCAGAATCCGCAGAAAACCACATAAACTGGTTTTCGTATTCCAGCCAGTGGCAGAACAAGAAGCATCATCTTCGCGACACATTTGCGTTCTTCAGGCGCTAGGCGTTGCATCCTAGGAGCGCAACCCACGCGTATTTATTATTATTGGCGTATATGGTGGTGTATGTGTGTGTGTCTGTTGTTCCGGTTTCGAAGAGAACAACAAAATGCGATCAAAATCGAAGTGTAGCGCATGATAGTATTTTGCAGTCGGAAGTTGCATACGAAGAAAATTACTGGATCAATTGTTCTCGTAGCAACGCTTAAGGATTAAATAAGTACAGAGCAAGATGCAACCCAAGCGTTCAGTTAGACTTTTGCCGGCGTTAGTTGTGCTGTTTTGCGGACTACTGACGGTTTTCCCCAATCTAGTAACGGCGGAAATGTATGGTAGGTCAAGTTTGTTAAACATTCGGTATTTTTGTATAGTTAACCTTTGCAAAACCGTCTTTTTTGGGGATTATCACATCTTCAATCAACTATTCAAAAAAGGCATTTTCCAACCGGTTTGTTCGAAGTAAATTGCATCCGATCTAGGGTCAGTGCTCCCTTAGTGGACAGTCTCATAGAGCCGCACTATTGACTCAAACCTTTTGCAACGCCTTTGTACAGTAGAAAATCTGCGAATGCTTGTTGAATGTCGAATAAACTGTCCTTCATATTTTTATTTTCATTCCAGAGGGCGACAGTTGCAAGTCGATGAAAGATGTGCCCGGTACTTGCAGGAACCCTAACGAGTGCCCCTGGATACAAGTGAATGTAAACCAGAAACGGCTCTATCCGATTAAAGCTGTTCCGAGGTGTGGTTTTACGGTTCAAAGTGTTCTAGTTTGCTGCCCCAACGAGAGTTCTATCAGGTAACGTTACAATTCGACTCCGTGATATACTTCTTGACTCTTCTGGAGAAATTTTTTGTGTTAGCTTTGGGAACGTAAAATTCGCACCTTAGCCAAGTTTAGTGCTACCACACTTTTTTCGTGCTGCCTTTTCTTCTGCGATAAATTCGCTTTTCTTCAGCTCTTGCTGCCTTGTACCGCTCTCTGTTCTGTCGGCTACCGGCCACAGGCATACGGCTTCTAGCTTCTGTCACTCTCTGGCACTCTTCATCGAACCAGTCATTTTGTCTTCGTCGTTGACCAGTGCCAATCACTTTCCGCGCCGTTGTTGTCACAGCTTCATAGATAGGTTCCCACAGACTATTGGCATCTCCAATAACGTTGATTCTTCCCAACGGACTTATCCACGGTCTTCTTTTATCCTAGACTTTCTTTTTCTTTTCTGCTCTAAATGCGGGCAATGTTTACATTAAATGACATCCGGACCAACATCCGGACAACGAATGTTCACCGGATGAACATGTAGTGGATGAATGCACAACGAAATCGTTCATTTTTTGTAAGCACGGCCCGCAGCAATACGTTTTCTTCCCGGTGGAAGAATCAGAGTGACGTCATTGTACATTAGTTCACTGCTGGTCTAACTGCTAGCGGTACTGTGTAGATGATTCATCAAGAGTTGGATATTGAACGGCAGCGTTCTGTTAGTTCTGGGTAGGGTTGTTAAATGTCATGAATATCACGTGACTTTGACAATTGCTAATATCATCGTTTCCTGTCGAAAAAGTCATCGGAAAATGTTTTTCCCGGTGACCTTTTCCAGATTACTATCGGATGGCAATATATGCCGATGCGATATTTCTCATGGTAAGTTGCTATAAGCGTTCAAAATTTACCAAGATTTTGACATTTAATCCAACTGGTTCTGGGACACGAGACGCTGGATAACCACGCCCGAATTTCACCTACAACGAAATAATAATTTGTGTTTGCGGATATTCTTGCGGGCGATGTAGATATTGCTGATTACCATCCCTCTAGCAGCAGCAAAGGTTACTGTAACAGAGCTAGCCTAATTTGAAACCATCTTAGTAGGCCGTGCCTGCAAATTAGAAATAGAATTGTCAATGATCAACCAACCACAAAGCTGTTGAAGTTGATGCGACTGAAAACCACAGCATGCCATGACTTTTTGAATGTATTTTTGAATTGCAATAAATTGATTTTGTTTTAATTTGACCGTCAAGCAAAACAGTTGTTTTATTGCTTTCGGTCCGACCTACGGTCACATCCCATAGGTTATGGGCCATTTAGATTTGTCCACGTTCCCGGTATGGATGAAAGCAAGTTCGGCCTGGAGAAATTGAAGAGCGGTGGCTACGAATGCTGGCAATTCAAAGTGGAGATGCTATTGGTGCACGAAAACCTGTGGAAACACGTTGCGGAGTCCACCCCAGAACCTCTGACGGACGCGTGGCAGGAAGGAGACGCCAAAGCACGGGCTACCATCGTTTTGCTGGTCGACGACAGCCAGCACCCGCTGATCCGGAACTGCAAGACCGCCAAGGAGACCTGGAAAGCGTTGCGGAAACATCACCAGAAAACGACGAAGTGGACCCGCGTGTCGTACTTGAAAAATCTGTGCAAAGCTGAGTACGCCGACGACGGGGACATGGAGGGCCATCTTTTCACATGGAGGAGCTGTTTGCGAGTCTCGCGAATGCTGGACAAGACTTGGAACCTAGCCTGAAGGTAGCGATGGTGCTGAAGAGTATGCCCGACTCGTTTGATACCCTGATGACAGCGTTGGAGAGCCGTTCTGAAGAGGAGCTCAACATGGAGCTGGTGAAGCGGAAGCTGCTGGATGAAGCCGAAAAGCGAGCCGAAAAAAGCCATCGAGGTGAGTCCATTCTGCGTGCTGGTGGGGACAAAAAGTCTATTGTCTGCCACAAGCCCGGACATATGAAGCGAGAGTGCCCAGCATCAAGAGCCGGAAGAGAGCCAATCAGCAGCGAGGCTACCAAGAGCCACGTGTCTAAGAGAAAATCGAAGGCGACGGTTGGCATGGTAACGCCATTCGCGTTCATGGCTACTACGACCGCGAATTCAAATGTGTAGATCGTCGACTCAGGAGCAACGTCGCACATAGACCAATCCAGTTGCCTGCGTAGTAGTACAATGTTGACAAAATTTTCTTTGTTTGTTGTGAGAACTGTCACAACATTGCTTTTGTTTGCTGTGAGAATCCAAATATAACCAGAATTGCTGCAAAACAACCACTTCCTTGTTGGCCTGCTGTTGACCGAAAGCTCAATAACGTCAAACAAACATCGATACGTTTTCATTCTGAGGAAATCGACTTGTGTAAGATTGATTGTGCGTTGGTGTTCGTGGCAGTTTGCTTGGGGACCTCTATGTGCTGTGACCGTTCGTTTTTCGACGAGCTGAAGCCAAGTTCGGGGATTTCCATCACGCTGGCCTATGGAAACAAGACGTTGATGAAAGGTGTCGGTTCTGGGCGTCTGTTTTGCCAAGACGAACAAGGTAAGCAGCAAGAGGTAATCCTGTCCGAAGTGTTCTATGTTCCAGATTTGGAGTCGAACCTGATCTCGGTAGGAAGATTGGTTGCCAAGGGAGCCGAGGTTATTTTCTCCAATCGCCGTGGTTGCGTTATCCAACGTGGCAGTGTTGTCGCAGCGGTTGCGAAGAAAGTTGGTGGGCTATACCAGCTGGCTACCAAGCAGCGTCACAGCACAATTGCATCCATCATTGGCACCGCAAATTAGGCCACCATGATCCTGATGTGATACATCGAGCGATGCGTGATGATTTGGTGACTGGCGTGAGCATTTAGAAATGTGGCGTGTTCCAGACATGCGAGTGCTGCGTCGGAGGTAAAATGGCTCGGCTGCCATTTCCGAGAAAGGACCATCGTCAATCTGCGAAGGTGCTGGACATCATCCACACGGACATCTGTGGACCGATGAATACCGTGTCGCCGGGTGGTTCGCGGTACTTCTTCACGATGATTGACGACCACAGCCGATACACCGTGGTGTATTTTCTGAAGAAGAAGTCGGAAGCTGCGGATGTAATAGAAGATTACGTGAGTATGGTCAAAACTCGATTTGGAAGATGCCCGACCGTTATTCGTTCTGACCAGGAGGGCGAATACAAATCGAAGTGTTTGGGACGGTTCTATCGTGAAAATGGAATCGCTCCCCAGTACACGGCTGGGTATGCACCGGAGCAAAACGGAGTCGCGGAGAGGAAAAACCAGTCGATCGTTGAGATGGCTCGATGCATGCTGATCAACGCGAAGATGGGCTATGCGTTCTGGACGGAAGCGGTCAACACGGCAGTTCATTTGCAGAATATGCTGCAATCGAGATCCGTCGAGAGAACACCTTTCGAGCTGTGGTTTGGCAAGAAACCGGATTACGGACGATTGCACATTTTTTGGTACACTGCGTTCGTTCACGTTCCCAAAGAGAAGCGAAGCAAGTTGGCACTGAAGGCGGAAAAGTTGACTTTCGTTGGCTACTCGGACTGCCACAAGTCGTTCCGCTTCATCGATCAAGCAACGAAGAAAGTGGTCGTTAGCCGTGATGTACGTTTCATGGAGATGGAAGACGACGTTGAGAACGATGATTCGACGTCGGGGTCACCGTCAGCGACGATGGTGGAGTACGAGTCAGTGCTTTCACAACCAGTTGTGGAAGATGAATCCGACGATGACGCGTCGGTTCAGGAGAAGTGCGAATCCAACTCCTCATATTATGATTCACCGTCTGAAGATGTGCTCGATGATGATGGCAACGAAGAAGAGAAGACACCCCTCCGGCGTTCAAATCGAAGCACGAAAGGACAGCTGCCAGCTCGATTCCGGGAGACCACCAGTGTTCGGACTGAATTTCCTAGTAGCGGTACCACGGGTTGTAGTGTCAGGGCAACTTTAACTGTAATATATTTCAGTGTTAGGATTATACTTCAAATTATCATTATAAACTTTAACTTACAAATCTTCAGTTTTCTTATCTTCTTCCGATTCCTTTCTTAGCGTGTGGATTCTTAGGTTAAGTTTTAACTGTAGGCTATAAGAACAAATTGCATGACTAATTTAAGACATTTTAACTATCGTTTTCGAATTTTATGTGTACTTACTTTATGTTTTGGCTCTACTAAATATATTTTAAACTTTTAGACAATAGTTTTCAATAATATCAATGACTTCAGCGCACGTGTAAATTATCTGTAATTTTTAATAAATAGTAGCAAATTGTTTGTGTTTTAATTCATATGTCTTACTGTTCACTCGGAAATATTTCAGCAAAACCGACAATATTTTCACGGGTTTATAAAAGAAATATTCATAAATTCAATGAAGAGATGATTCACCAAATCGATCGGACGAGTAGTTTGTTTTAGTAGCGAATTCAATAGTGCTGTTTCATATCATTTTCCGAACTGTCAGGTTAAACTGTCAGTGTCAAACATACGCATGAGAGAAAATATGCAACAGGGCAGTCTGATCAAGGAGGCTAGGGTTGCTCGCCGTCACAACCAGCATGGCGCGCAAGTTTGTGGCGGAACCGCGAATTTTATCTGAAGCAATCAACGGTCCAGAGGCAGCGCAGTGGCGTGCTGCACGCAGTGTTGATAGACTCACACTCAAAATCTCAATCAATACGCTCTCCCGTGAGAGCAAACTCATTAGAGATCTGCTTTGCAAATCTCACGCTTGAGATTTTGATGCAAAATCAACTCAATCAACTCAAACCGTAAAAATGATTCAGTCGCAAAACCCGGCAAAAACTCGTGAAACTTGAATGTTGTTGTTTACGTTAAAAAGGATTAACATAATTTTACCAGACTAACAAGAAATTATTGCCATGTGAGAGTAAACTGTGGAAATACGAGACAATGAGTTAAAAAGGTGAGCCAACTCAACCATGATTTTTTGACTGCTGAGTTGCATGATTGATAACTCACGCATGAAAAATCTCAAGCGTGAGTTGTGAGAAATTGAGTTTTTCACAACACTGGCTGCACGGTACCTGAAAGCTGGCGAATCTGCCTGCTGATCGCAAGCCAGTCGGCACCAAGTGGATTTTCAAGCGCAAGCTCGATGAGAACGGCAACGTTGCGCAGTACAAGGCTCGATTGGTTGCGCAAGGATTTTCCCAAAAGTTTGGCACAGATTTCGACGAGGTGTTTGCCCCCGTTGTGCGGCAGGTAACGTTTAGGGCGTTGCTTACAGTCACCAGTGCGAAGAGCATGATGGTGAAACATGCCGACGTCAAGACGGCCTACCTTCACGATGATCTGGACGAAACGATTTACATGCGGCAACCGCCTGGCTACGAAGTGGGTGGTGGAGGCGCCATATGTTTGCTACAGAAGAGTCTGTACGGTCTCAAGCAAGCGGGACACGTATGGAACAGGAACCTAGACGGCGTGCTGAACCAACTAGGGTTCACGCAATCAGCAAACGATCCGTGTCTGTACGTTCGGCAATGAGGCAAACAGTTCACCTATCTGGTGGTATATGTAAACGACATGGTCATCGCTTGTCACATCGAGAAGGAGTATGTCGGACCGTAGCTTTAAACTGTAGCTTTACGGTGACATCGTTGGGAGACATTTGGCATTTCTTGGGCATCCAAGTGCGAAGCACCGAGAAGCAGAATTTGCTGGAGCGGTTTGGGATGACTGAAGCGAAATCGTCAAAGATTCCTTTGGACCCTGGTCACCTGCAACAAAAGGAAGAGAGTAAGAAATTGCCGAACAATCACCGGTATGCAAATTTGATTGGTGGTTTGTTGTACGTGGTAAACACCCAACCGGACATCGCGGTCAGCGTATCGATTCTTGGGCGATCGGTAAGCAACCCGTCACAAGCGGATTGGATGGAGGCAAAACGAATCCTCCGGTACCTCAAGCACACCCAAGACCACGAGCTTGTACTGGGACCAAGACGAGCAGCATTGAGTCATTGGCAAGCGGAATCCAGGATTTCCAGTATGATCCGGACGGAGGCGTTTTCTTCGATGGCTGGTACGCAAGGTATGAGGACGTCATCACGCAGGACGGCCAATCTCTGGACAATGCCGCCCGTGTGAGGTTGCTCCTTCGCAAGCTAAGCATACCTTTGCACGACAAGTACATGAGCACGATCCTTTCCAATCAGCCCCGAGACTACACGCTGGAGGTGACCGTCACGAAGCTGAAGAAACTGTTCGGTCGACATTCCGGCTACCAGTGCCTTCTGTACGCAAAAAGTGACGCGGACTACTTCACTTCATATGCTGCTTTGGTAAAAAAACACTTTGAAGCCTTTCAACTTTCCGAGCTCACCGCGGATCAATTCAAAGCGCTCCGTTTCATCTGTGGACTTCAATCGCCACGGGATGCGGGCATCCGAGCTAGTTTGGTTTCGAAGCTGGAAGCCGTCGAAACCGCAGTCAACGAACTAGGAGAAGCCACCAGCAAGGTTACCCTGGAGAATCTCGTGGAAGAATGCCACCGCGTGGCCAACATCAAGCAGGACACACTGATGGTGGAGAACAAAGAAGCACGCAACGTCAACATTGTCTCTCGCAACCGGAAGAATCCTAAACACCATGCTGGAAGTGTGGTAACCAGCACTATGTACGTGAGTGTCCGTTTGCTTCGCACACCTGTTCAAGATGCAAGCAACAGGGACACAAGGAAGGATACTGTTCCAACAACAAGCCCACAGCTTCGAAACCATTGAAGCATTCGAAGCCCAAAGAGAACGTCAAGACGAGAAGCTTCCACACGGTTCGCAACGTTGGAAGCAAGCGGAAGTCCATCCCGGTCGAGCTCAACGGTGGGGCAGTCAAGCTTCAGCACGGCTCGGCGTCCGACATCACCATCATATCGAGAAATACTTGGATCAGCATCGGACGGAAGAATCTGCTATCGCGGCTTCTGGTGGCAATCTCAACCTTCTCGCTGAGTTCCAAGCCGAGATCACCATCAAGAATGTTACCAAAACCGGTCACATTTTCATCTCGGACAGCGCCGAACTCAACGTTCTTGGAATCGAGACTACGGATCTGATTGATCTGTGGTCCGTACCGATCACCAGCTTCGTCAACGCCGTGCAGCATCGTCCCGACCAACATTCCGATCAGTACGTCAGTCAACTCAAGCAACACTTCCCGGAGGTATTCCAAAACATGCTGGGTAAGTGCACCAAAGCGCAAATGAAGCTGTACCTGACGCACGTCCTTCCTATTGCCCGAAGAGACCATTGGCGTACGCTGCACTTCCCAAGGTAGGCTCCAGAACAACGTTATCATTTCTCCGGTTCGATTCTCGGACTGGGCAGCTCCAATAGTTGTCGTGCGCAAGGCGAACAACATATCAGTCCGCGTGTGAAGTGTTAGTTCGATGGGGCTGAACAACACACTAGAATGTGATCGCCATCCACTGCCTCATCCCAATGATTTTTTTTTTGCGGAACTGGCTGGGGCAAGTTATTTCACACATCTCGATTTATCCGACGCTTACTTGCAGGTCGAGGTGGAGGAGGAATCACGAAAACTGCTCACTGTGAACACTCATCGTGGTCTTTTCCAGTATAACCGACTGTCTCCTGGAGTCAAGGCGGCACCCGGCACTTTCCAGCGCATCATCGACAGCATGGTGGCCGGCATACTTGGAGTCCAGCCGTATCTGGATGACATCCTCATCGCTGGTCGCTCCCAAGCAGGAACACGATCGCAATCTCCACGCCGTTCTCGAGCGTATTCGTGAGTATGGTTTTCACTTACGTCTCGAAAAATGCAGTTTCGCACTCTCCCAGATCGAGTTCCTCGGTTACATTGTGGAAAAGGATGGTATTCGACCCGATCCATCAAAAACGGAAGCCATTACCATGATGCAGCCTCCGAAAGATGTCCAGCAGCTCCGTTCTTACCTCGGTGCTGTGAATTGGTCGGTTCATACAGCAGAAGCTCCGGGCACCCCTGGACAATCTGCTCAAGAAGAATGCCCGCTAGAATTGGACCAACGATTGCCAGCATTTCTTCGATCAGTTCAAGGCCATTCTCCTCTCCGAGCTACTGCTTACCCACTACGACCCTTCCAAGGAGATCATCGTCGCAGGATGCACCGAAGTACGGGCTTGGCGCAGTCATCATGCATCGATTCCCGACCGGTAAGGTGAAGGCAATCGCTCATGCCTCTCTTTCACTGACACCAGCAGAGATGAACTACGGCCAAGCGGAAAAGGAAGCATTGGTTCTGATATTCGCGGTCACTCGTTTCCACAAAATGCTCTACGGACGCCACTTTCTCTTACAGACCGACCATCAACCACTCCTCAAGGCTTTCGGTTCAAATAAAGGGATTCCAGTAAACACAGCAAACCGCTTGCAACGCTGGGCCTTGACACTCCTGCTGTACGACTTCGACATCAAGCACGTTTCGACAATGAACTACGGCTACGCGGATTTCCTGTCCCGACACAACGTAGACCAGATGAAGATTATGAAGCAAAAGCAATTCTCGACGACACCAACCAGTCACGCACCAGGTGATAGTGACTGAAACGCAAAAGATCCAGTTCTCCAGTGGTGAAGTTGGTGAATTTTCTCCAAGAAGGTTGGCCGGTCCATGTGAAGCAAATTGAAGATCTTGATGTCAAGAAGTACTTCGCTAGACGAGATGGACTTCGGCGATCGAATCGTCATGCCACTCAAATTCGACAAACGGATCATTCGACAGATGCATCGTGGACACCCAGGAATGGACCAGATGAAATTTCTGGCCCGCAGCTACATCTACAGACCTAATGTGGACGACGATGTAGCGCAATTAGTTCACCGCATGCGTTGAAGCAGCAAAATCTCCGACGAAAGCAACCCTGAAATCGTGGCCACGTGTCAACGTGTCCACAACGATTTTGCTGGCCTAGTCGATGAGTACTACTATTTCATCATTGTGCATGCCTACTCCAAGTGGCCTGAAATCTTCCGTACTCGATCGATCACCACAACTGCAAAGCTGAAGGAACTCTTGATGGAATTCCTGGATGAACTCGTGATGAAATCCTCAGAAGAACTCTAATGGTAGCCCTAAAGGTACTCCTAACAGAATCCCTATTGGAATTCCCGATAGAATCCCTAGAGGAACTCTTGATGGAATCCTTGGAGGAATCAGTGCCGAATCGTAACCTCATTTTCTACCTGTTCTATGATTCTAAAAATGACTATTTCGACAAATTCAGAATATAAATCAAAAAGTAATCAAAGAGTAAATTATGATAGAATCCGGAGTCCCGATGAAATCTCTAGATAAACTCCACATGAAATTTCTGGAGGAATTCCTGATAAGTTTCCTGAAGGAACTCCTGATAGAATCTATAGAGAAACTCCTGATAGAATCTATAGAGGAACTCCTGATAGAATCTCTTGAGGAATTCCGGGTGAAATCTCAGAAGAAACCCTGGAGGAATTTCTTGCAGGAAATCCTAAATATATTATTGGAGGAGCTCCTGATGGAGGAATTTCTGATGAAATTCGTAGATTAACTAGTGATGGAATCCCTAGAGGAACCCCTGATAGAATCTCTGGAAGAATTCCAGGTGGAATCTCTGAAGGAACTGCTGATGGAATTGCTAGATATATTCCTGATGGAATCCCTGGAGAAGTTCCAGTTACAATCGCTGAAGGAACTCCTAATGGAATCCCTGAAGAAATTTCTGATAAAACTCCTGTAAGAATCTAGAAGAATTCTTTATGATATCCCTAGAAGGAGTCCTGCTGAAAATCCTCAAGAAATTCCTGATATAATCTCTGGAGGAAATCCTGATTGAATGTTAAGAGGCAATTCAGGTGGAATCTCTAAAAGAACTATAGAGGAACTCCTGATGCAATCCCCAGAAGAACTCTGATGGAAGCCCTAAAGGTATTCCTGATAGTATCCCTATAGGAACTCCTGATGGAGTCCTTGGAGGAACTCCTATCTATAAATATTCTTGAAAAAACTCCTAAACATTGGAGGGACTTCTGATGGAATCCTTTTAGGAACTTCTGATAAAATCTCTAATAGAAATCCTGATAAGTTTCCAGATAGAACTCCTGATAGAATCCCTAGAGGAACTCCTCATAATATTTTTAGAAGGAACAATGATGGAATTCCTCGAGGAACATTTGATTTAATCTCTTGAAAAATTCCGGGTGAAATCTCAGAAGGAACTCTTGATGGAATCCCTGGAGGAACTCCTGATGAAATCTCCAGAAGAACTCTGATGAAAGCCCTAAAGGTACTCCCGATAGAATCCAGATGCAGATACATAAATACAGATAATATAGATACAGGAGCCCCTGATGAAATCCGTGGGGGAACTCCTGAAGGAATCCTTGGAAGAATTTGTAAAGATATTCTGTATGGAATCATTGAAGGAATTCCTGTTGAAATCCCGAGAAGAACTCCTAGAACTAGAGCAACGACGGACAGAGTCCATGGAGGAATTCCAGGTGGAATCTCTGAAATGTCTCCTGATAGAATCCCTGGAGAAACTTCTGAGGAACTCCCTAGTTGAGTTCTAGGTGCAATCCCTGAAAGAATTCCTGATCGAATCTCTGGAGGAATTCCTGGTGGAATCCCTGAAAGAATTTCTGATGGAATCCCTAGCCGAACATCTGATGATACCCCCAGAAGAATTCTTGATGGTATTCCTAGAGGAACTAGAATCCCTAGAGCTAGTCCTGATAAAAACCCTGAAGGAACTGCTAAATGCAACCTTCGTGAAATTTATGATTGAATCTATAGAAGTTCTCCTGATGGAATGCCTGGATGAGATTGTGTTTAATTCCCTAGAAAAACTCCTGATTCTAGAGGCCTTCCTTAGCCGAGTGGTCAGAGTCCGCGGCTATAAAGCAAAACCATGCTGAAGGTTTCTGGGTTAAATTTCCGGTCGGTCCAGAATCTTTTCGTAATGGAAATTTCCTTGACTTTCCTGGACATAGAGTATCATCGTACCTGCCACACGATATATGAATGCGCAAACGACAACTTTGGCAAAGGAAGCTCTCAGTTAAAAATTGTAGAAACTCTAGAGTAGAACTCTTGAGAAGCAGGCTCTGTCCCAGTGAAGACGTAACGTCAAGAAGAAGAAGAACTCATCATTCTCAGAGGAATCACTGATGGAATCTTTGTAGGAACTCCTGATAGAATCCCATGAGGAATTTCAGTTAAACTTTCGGTAGGAATTTATAAAGGAACTCTTACAGAAATTTCTTGTTAAATCACTAGACAAAATCTTGATTGGATTTCTGGAGGAACACCTGGTGGAATCATGAAGGAGTTTTGGAAGAATTCCTAAAGATATTACAAGAGAATTACCTGGAGAAATTCCTGGTAAAATTCTTGATGGAATCCCTGTAGTACAAATCCAAATACAATCCATGGATGGATATTTTTGAATCACAGGTAAAACTGCTGATGGATTCTCTGAAGATATTTCTGGAGAAATTGGTTCAGGAAAAATTAAAGAATCCTTGATGAATTTGCTAAAGAAAACGGTTAGAGATAGATGGAAACGATATTTTACTATCTATTTAGAAACGACTCAAGAGCGCGTATTTGATAGATCACTATGGCACCGACGCTGCGTAAATTCACGCATTTTAAATTTCCACCCATCTGCATCGGTAGTTCATGGGACGTCGAAGCTTCAATTTGACATGATGACGTCGATGTTCGTGCAACATCCCTACAGACGGTACGATCGGTTCGTCAAACATTTGGCTCCGCCCACCGGTGGTTTGAGCAAAATCAAACTCGTCAAATTGGTTCGTCAAGCAGCATCACACACGGTCTAACATAGCACCAACATGAGCATCAACCTGAGGGGCGGAGTCAATGTTGGCCAAACCGTCTGAGCGTCTGTGGGCTGCATTACACACTTAAGATTTTCTTTCGTTGTTCGGTAAATTTTGTTACCGAAAGCATACTGTAAATAAATATTCAATTGATGTTTCGGTATTTCAAACGAGCTTTACCGAAAAAACGTACACAATTAGATGAATTCAAAGAATATTTGTTTGGTACAAACCCGTTGTTTGTTTTTTGGGCACGTATTTGCCGAAGAAATGGTTTCCCAGAACTGCGATGGAGGACTTTAGAAACTTCCCAGAAAATTTCGGTACGTTTTGCGATTTCACCACAATCGCTGAACCCGACGATCTTTCGGTCTAGAGGTGGAACATCGTCTTGATAGAGAAACTAAAAAGTAGATTGGAGTACCTTGTATCTTTTCATTCCGCCCTAAATGCTTATCTTTGACAGATACGCGTATTTCGACTACCACTTGCAGTCTTCTTCAGTGTCAGTTACTCGTCTACTAGTGGATACGAATAACTGACACTGAAGAAGATTGCAAGTGGTAGTCGAAATACGCGTATCTGTCAAAAATAAGCATTTAGGGCGTAGTTAAAAGGTACAAGGTACTTCTTTTTTTTTTCTCTATCGAGATTCTGCTCAGAGGATTTGAATACATTAAAAAGAGATCTTGATGTCAGCATTTCTGGTCACCTCTCTCTGGCGGAAGCGACAAAGTGCTGTTGAAGGAACGGCATCACATAAGATCCTTTGAGTGGAACAGATTTAAACGAAACTCATTTCGGAAGGAAAATGCTCCGGGAACTCCGAGTTATCCGGCAATAGAACTTTCTAAAGGCGTCGAATCTATTCTGGTTGAAATGTATTCACTATTTGCATCTTTTGATTCACGGAACTTGATTCCAGTCTTACTCATTCCATACAGGAAGGCCGACCAAGCGTGTCGGAACTTTGCACGTGGAAGCACTTACATCGCACAGCACATCATTGAAGGCAAGGAGGCCGACGAAGGAGAAATACCGTTCATCGCTGCACTGGGCTACAGCTCGTTGGACCCGGCCAAGGAGTACGACTTCCGCTGCGGAGCCAGCTGGATTGCGAAGAAGTTCCTTCTGACCGCAGCCCACTGTGTGAGGAAGAATGACCGACCGGTCGTGGCTCGCATCGGAACGATCAACTTGGACGAGACCGATCGGACACGTTTTCAAGATTCGGAAGTAAAGGTATGGCTTCTGTTGAGGACGTTAAGGCGTCAACCTATTGATCCAACCTTTTTCAACTTCAGGAAATTTATCTACATCCGAAGTACACACCGAAAAGTAAATATAACGACATCGCTCTGATTGAACTGGCTACTCCTTTCGAGTATGACGATAATTCCAACCGAGTTTGTCTGTACACGGATACTCACGATCTGGACCCGGACCACGTTCTGACAGCATCCGGTTGGGGCGTGCCAGCAAGTAAGCACAATGACATCATCATTTCCCGAACATACATCTAATAGGGTAGAAGCACCGGTTTTGGCCATACGCCAGTTGTAGCCATAGGGGATTATACATCGTTTTACATAGCCAATCAGCATGAAACCTTTTGTTTTAGTAGATCACATTCACATGATAAAGCTACATTCATTTACTTGTCCAAATTGATTCATAACATAAGAAAAACAATTCCTTTTCCTTATAATTTCAACTCCCATACACCTAATTTAGCCAGGGCACTCCTAATTTGGCCACTCTTATGAGAAATCAATGCGATTGGCCAATTTAGGAACCGAAGTTAAATCTCTGGCCGAAACTGGTTCCGTTGGCCTAAATTAACCAACGGGATTTTCAAAGCGAAAACATGGTTTTAGCTCAGTTTTGATATTTTACACAAATAATATGGATTGAAAGCTTGCATTTGACATATTTGTAGTATAAATACGGCTTTCCATTCAATTTTTATTGACATTTTCTCTTAGGCTGGCCAAAACCGGTGCTTTTACCCTACCACTCTTCTAATAAATTTCAGCGGACACAACTTTTTCGAATGTTCTGCTCAAAGTCGACTTGAACACAGAACCGCTGGACCAATGCACGGACCACTACCGAAGTCAGGTTGGCAAACTTTCTGGTAAATTGGCCACTGGCTTAACCGATCGGCAGTACTGTGCGATTGGCAAGCTGGGACTGTCTGGCAACCGGGGTGACTCGTGCATTGGAGATTCGGGTGGTCCCTTGCATTTTAAGAACGAAACGGCGGATCGGTTCTACCTGGTGGGAGTTACGTCCTTCGGGAACGGGTGCGGTGCATCGGCAGGGGTCTACACCCGAGTGGCTTCCTACCTGGATTGGATTGTGCCGATCGTATGGCCGGACGAAGACTCTCTGCTGGATTGATGACGACGAATGCGAGCCCTACCACCTGTGATCGAAATAATGAGATTGCTTTGTAAAAGTAATAGAAGTGGCAATAAAAATGTGGAAAACATTTACCGTTTTGATTCATATTCCGAACACTTAAGACCAACAGTCACTTCAAATGCATTTGATTGGCATAAATTGGCTGATATTTGTGTAAATTTTAATTTCCTCGCAAAGTCTAACCCTTAGCTATTGGGTGTACCAATAATAATGTTGAATTAATTAGTTACAGTATTGTTTTCACGTAAAAATATGGAACAACATTTTGATTCAAATGCCGAACACTGTGTTCAGTCTGTCTCATATTCCGAACACCTTGATTCAAATTCCGAACAGCACGAATAAATCATATTCAAATGAATAATTTCGCAAATTTATTTATCTGAGCTCGTTCTACTGGTCTCAAACTAGAGAATCATTCCTACTCCCGCGGTATAAATTATATTGGAGACGTTAAAATTGAATTGAAATTGACTGCCATTTCCTTGTTCTTTGCTGACATATTTCAGCGACACATTTCAACCAAATCGCCATACAAAAAGCGGGTGTTCGGAATATGAGTCTGTTCGGAATTTGAGACAAAACGGTATGTCAACTCCAGCAAAACCAGTAAACAGAAGGAAATATCCCTATTCGTCTCTAGAGTAATGACCCAGACAAAAGACATATTTTTGATGAACGTGCGGTCGCAGTAGCGTAGCTAGGGGGGTGCGGTGGGTGCGGTCCGCACCAGGCCCCGAGCTTCTAGGGGCCCCAAAATTACAGTACGGATATCTATAGTAAAATCGAGGATGATACGCGATTGGCGTATTAACTTCGATGGAGCTTACCACTATTAGAGTGAGTGGGCTGAGGGTTCCGGGAGGACCGTGACTGGGGGCCCCTAAAATGTGGGGCCCACAGTCACGTTCCTACCGGGGCCCTCAGCCCACCCTTAATCTATCCCACATTTTAAGGACCTCCACGAATATTTGCATTGTAAGTTATTTCCCTTGTTGTAGTTCAATCGATAGTACGAGTCTTCTAATACGAGTCTTCTAATAGCTAAACGGGGCCCTGATGTAGATACTTAAGTAGGCTCAAATACCTATGTTGAAGATGTTGAGTCTAATTACGGCTTTGAATTCTGAGCCCTCTGAAAACCATTTGAAGGATTTCTTGGCGTACCGTTGGCCAAGAAATCCCGTGTTTTCCCTAAGTATTCCTTTACCACTAGCTTCAGGGATTCTTTGTTTTATTTATTTCAAACTAGTGGTCCCGGCAAACTTCGTCTTGCCATCAAGTAGGCTGTTGAAAATAGCTATGAATCGTCCCATACAAAATGACAGTTCCGTTCATTCGGGTTTTTCCGGCTTTCCCGGTGAGCATCCTGGAACTTTTACACACACAAACACGTCGGAACCCTTGATGAATAAAATGGAGAAAGAATCATCGAAATCCGTTGCCCCGTTCGTGAGCCATTTCGTGACATACAAACACCATTCCATTTTTATTTATATAGATATAGGGTAGAAGCACCGGTTTTGGCCATACGCCAGTTGTAGCCATAGGGGATTATACATCGTTTTACATAGCCAATCAGCATGAAACCTTTTGTTTTAGTAGATCACATTCACATGATAAAGCTACATTCATTTACTTGTCCAAATTGATTCATAACATAAGAAAAACAATTCCTTTTCCTTATAATTTCAACTCCCATACACCTAATTTAGCCAGGGCACTCCTAATTTGGCCACTCTTATGAGAAATCAATGCGATTGGCCAATTTAGGAACCGAAGTTAAATCTCTGGCCGAAACTGGTTCCGTTGGCCTAAATTAACCAACGGGATTTTCAAAGCGAAAACATGGTTTTAGCTCAGTTTTGATATTTTACACAAATAATATGGATTGAAAGCTTGCATTTGACATATTTGTAGTATAAATACGGCTTTCCATTCAATTTTTATTGACATTTTCTCTTAGGCTGGCCAAAACCGGTGCTTTTACCCTACTTTCTGAAATTTAATTGATGATTTTTCTTCTGGTATTTATATTAGAAGTTTGAATTCCTCAGATAATTGGGAACTCTTTTAGATACGTCCCTCATTTTTCCCAGGGAGATCTTCATGGGTTCATCCATTCAGGGCCGTATGTACCCCCCGGCCATGGCCTCCGGGCCCCCCACAAAATGCGTCTAAAATAATTATTATTGAACATTTAAGAATTATTACAAACCGATAAAATCGTTCTAACTTTTGCTTTAAATTCAAATGATTTTTAGGGTTTTCTAAAGCGTGCAGCATATTTGACCTACTGTTTTCGATTTGAGAGCTTCAGTTTTTGTTTTTTTTTCTAAAAGTTTTTGGTTTGGTATTCTTTTACACAAATCTAAACATAATCGAAATTGAAAAATAAAAAAAAATGCGGTGTACATATTTTTTGAATTGTACAGAATAAATATGTCGAAAAGTAAGGGAATCCAACATAAATTTGATATATTTGAAATTTAGTTATATTGAATTATAATTGAAAAGCAAAAGACACTTTAGTAGATTTTGAGTTGGGTGTACTAAAATATTGTACTGTTTCCATGCTTTCCAATGGAATTTTTAAATCATTTTTCAGTTTGAAAAAGACATAATTTATAGAAGATTGGTTTTCTTCTTGGCTCTCATACAATTTGTACGGAGTGGCTATGGCTGGAAAATTTCAAAACCGTTTTTCCTCAAAGGTAGGTTTAGTGTACCCATTGATCTCTACTCGCGCTTATGGAAGGTTCAAAGCAGTTCAAAACTACACGGGTAGAAATCAGAATCCAAAAACAAGGTTATGACTCATAATATCATGATTCCAGTGTGTTTTAATCTTATGGAAATACACTATGATTTGGACTCATGATATCATGATTGCCGTAACGCAACACACGTGTAAGGTTTTTATTGCTGATTGCTCGGAATCATGATTCAAATGCCAAAAATGCTAAGTCGCGCATCCGTTTATGATCGACAAAATAAAAATAATAAAAAATAGCATACACAGAGATTCGAGCCAATAACCTTACGATTGTAAGCCACCTACTCTACCACTCAACCTCTTCGTCATCTTAAATTAAGAGTGATCGACATGGGCGTAAATAGCCGTCAGACTTGAGGGGGTCACGGGATAAAAGTCGTAAAGGATTTAGATAAGTTTACAGTGTTTGTTTCGATAATATTACCCGAGGAGGAACAAATAACTCTCCAATAACTTATGCATACCATATTTTGGTATCATACCGTAATTAGGTATTATTCAGTTGTCAATACCTCATTTTGGTATTAAAATGGTATTTGAAAAAATAATTAAAAATACTTCATTTTGGTATTCGATAGCTTTTGAGGACTGCTGGAGGTATTGAAAAATTTCACTTTTATATGAAAATCCATCAAGTATTATTTATGTAGGTATTACAATACCTGATTTTGTTATCAGCTTGGTATTTGTAGAATATGCATAAGGTATTGTTTGAGGTATTTTACCTCTTATGCAAGGCTCATTCATACCTCATTCAGGTTGTAAGTATTGGAAATTGTCTGGTATGGAATACCTCAATTTGGTATTCAGTAGTTATTTTCTTCTGCTCGGGTAGTGAACTGATTAGAGTGGCGCACTTTCATACAGATCTACCTCTACCAAAACCTAAAAATCGTCTAAAATTGATTGATCAACTTTCCATGCTACCAAATGTCACTTTTATGGAAAAATAATAAACGTGTTCAAAAATCTATTTTTTGTGTTATATTTCCAAAATGACGTATTCAACCCAATCTCAATCAAGGTTCAAGATCAATGTGAAATTCTACCCTCTTGAAGCCGAAAATCCAAAAAAAAACTACCCTTTGAAGAAAAAAACCGCTTGCTAGTTTGAAAATATGGATTATTGTTACTCGACATTTCATTTCTCTTAACCTCTCGAAACCAAAATTTTAACATAGAATTGAATAATACCATTTTTTGTTAGAGTTAAGGACTTTACATCTTAAAGCTGCTTGGCTATCATCATATTGAAGGATTGAAAGTTGTTTTTTTATTTTTTCAAAATAACTGTCGTTATTAAACTCGTACGATTACAGTGGTTTGAAGAAAGCAAAATGGAAGGTATTTTGCTCAAAGATTTTATAATATCCAATTAGAGTAGAGTAGGGCAAAAGATCAAACTTAGTGGTATAATCATTTTTTTTTTTCATAAGAACGATAGGAGTTGTAAATAAATAAATACCCACAGTAAACCTTCAACATATTTTTTATAATTTTGCTGAGCAAACTTGTATCAACATATTTAGCCATATTTAGTTATAGGGATGGTCCATTAATTACGTAAGGGTTTATGAGGGGAGGGGGGGTTGAAGATTTCTTACGTGCCATACAAATTATTTTTGGTTTTCATAGAAAAAATCTTACCATGGGGGGAGAGGGGGTTGGAAAACCGCTAAAATTGTCTTACGTAATTAATGGACAGCCCCATAACAGTTTCAAAATTGATTGTCTTAAACGATATTTTGCCCCACCGGTGGGGCAAGAGTTAGAATCTAGTGTAAGGCAAAAGACCGCTGGCCACACAATCAGGTTGCTAAACTTAAAGATAATATATGGATTTGGAAAAATTTGTAAATTTCTCCCCGAGTTTATATGTGGTTTTGGCCCCTCTATGGCCCAAACACTGATTCCAAGCATTTATGTAGTAACTAATATACCTAAGAGCATCCTGATGCTAGGCCTAGAAACACCTTTACATAAAAAATCGTAGAAGATTTTATCCTTATTTGTTCACATGCAAAAGAAGTTTGACCAAAAAATACAATTTTTACGTTAAAAAATAACAAATAGCTATATTTTTCCAAATCTCGAACCTTTGGCCCACATTACTCTATTGTTCAATTTTGGGCTACTAAAAATCGAAAAAGAAATCCGGCTTTAAAATATAAATGTACGACTGAAAAATACATATTTTGAAAAATACAAAAGCTCATTCTTGAAAAACAATCAATTTTCATACGGGAGACTGACATAGATAGAAGTGAAGGTCTAACAAACGGCTGTGTGGTTGGACTTGGTAAAATAAGGAATCTGAGTCAAGAGAAACTGAAAACATATTTTGTGATTTTACATGCATAAAATTTTAATGTTAGTGTAACTTACAGAAAACCGTTTGCAGTTAGTCTTTCTGGATTTATTCAAACTTGAAATAAAATAATATACAAAAAACAAAGCAGTACATCGTCGATATTTCGTCATCAATCTAGAGGCAAGTTTTATCTAAGTAACGCAACGTCTTCTAATTACAGAAAGTTTACATGAATGCAGATATATTTAAAACAACTCTGAACAGGATTGATGTGGGAACGGACCTGGTGTAGTGGTTAGAACACACGCCGAGAACCTGGTATCGAATCCCATCACCGAGATAATCACTTATGACGTCCTCTTACCAGCAGTTCCTAACGGCTCAGATACAAACTTATCGAATGGCTCCTGAATTTGAATACAACATATTTTAAAGTTCGTGAAAATATAAACTTGGCTTGATGCATCAATTTTTATTTTTGAGACACTTTTGTTTTAATTTACCATAACTCTCATAAACAAATATTTCCCAGTAACAACAATTCGTTCTAGATAATGGATCACAAAATATCGCAGCTTGTTTCAAAATTTGAAGAGACTTCAGTTTTCTAATTGACAATAGGACTACAAATGGATCGAACCAGGTCTGCCAATTCTAAAACGTTCTTCAATGAATTTCAAATCGGGAAAGGGCATAAAGGAATCAGTATGGCAGTATGTGACATTTTACAACTACATATTGTTATAACCTGTCAAACAATGACCATCCAGAAATGTATATTCAATCAACCTTCATTTAACGTAAGAGGCATTTTTGATTTTGAACACTAATTTTAACTATATAGTCATTTCTTTTCCATTGTTTTTTTTTCGGGGGGGCCAACCCCATGATTGAGGGGGGGCAGCCCCCCCCCCCTGGCCTAACCCTATTTACGCCAATGGTTATCGATACGAATGAGTTGAAGCAAATTGCGCCACTTAGTGTTTTCATACTGGATGTTACGCTTATGAAAAATCATGATTATGACTCAAGGAACCAGGGGCCCAGATAGCCGTAGCGGTAAACGCGCAGCTATTCAGCATGACCAAGCTGAGGGTCGTGGGTTCGAATCCCACCGGTCGAGGATCTTTTCGGGTTGGAAATTTTCTCGACTTCCCAGGGCATAGAGTATCTTCGTACCTGCCACACGATATACACATGCAAAAATGGTCATTGGCAAAGAAAGCTCTCAGTTAATAACTGTGGAAGTGCTCATAAGAACACTAAGCTGAGAAGCAGGCTCTGTCCCAGTGGGGACGTAACGCCAGAAAGAAGAAGAAGAAGAAGAAGACTCAAGGAACCATGATTTGTGATCCTGATATTATGACCTGAGCAATTTATAAATTTTATGATTTGTAAATCATGATTTGGGGATCAGATTTTTATCCGTGTAACTTCTGGTAATTAAAACCTTTTCTAAAACATTAAGGTAATACGGGATTTCCGTGCTATATTCCTCATTTTTTATCTCGTTCTACCAATTATCATGAAAACTTTAATCAATCAAATATACTATAGGAAATTTTTTTTAAGGCCCCACAAGACCCTGGTCCCTGGGCCCCCACATTTGTAAATCCGGCCATATTCCTACAATGAGTTCTTCAAATGATAAAAGCAGTAATATTCCCAGAAACTTCTAAGCGATTCTACCAGTTTCTTCTAGATTTTTGTTATATATTCTTACAAGACTTCTGTTATAAGGAGTTTCGCCAAAATAAAAAAGAATACATACATTTCTGGAATTTTGACAGAGTTCAAGGAAAATATTTTTACTTCAGAAGATTTCCTGCATGTTTTTTTCAAGGTATATTCCAAAAATTTATCTCAGGATACCTCTATGAGTTTCACTGGGATTCCTCATAAAGAGATATCAATAATAACATCAAACATTTTATCTTGATTGCCTCCTAGATCTGCATAAAAAAACACAAAAAAAAATCAATTATTTGCGCAATACTAAAATAGAGCCGTTTCATCGCCTATTTTCCAATGAATTGAGATATTTTTCCACGAGCCTTCAAAGCGTTCGTCTAGGTATAACCGTAAGCAAACTACTAAATATTATACATCATAACAGAAAGTTATCCAAGAATTACTTCATAGATATATTCAAAAACTACTTCCATAACATCAAAAACAGACATAACATCAAAAACTACTTCCTGACGGACTTCCTGGCTAAGTCCTCGTATGGATAAATTCTTACTAGCAGAATATATTTTGACCTTTAAATCACGTTTTTTTTTAATATTAAACGTTGTTGACAAACATATGTAGGTATGTGTAAGCTAATAAGGCATATTTAGCAAATCTCTATTTGAGGGGCCCCCAAATCTATCTCCGCACCGGGCCCCCAAAACCCTAGCTACGCCACTGTGCTGTCGCATTTGGTTCCAGTGTACCAAGGTTTTAATTTTACATTAGGAAGAATACCATAACAGAATCTTCCCAGATCGCTGTGACTCCATTGGTATCATAGAGTGCTTTATAACAGTATTGAAATCATGAGGTTCCAAGGCTCGATTAAACTCCTCTCCTTGTACTTGTGCCTTCTTTTGCCAAAGGAATAAAGATTTGAAATTTCTTCCTTGTAATTCAGAAATACTATTTCTGATCTTAAGTACCATGTTACTAGTTTTGGAGGATAATCTAATATTGTTAATGACTTCCAAAGAGCTCAAACTATCTGAGCATATTAAGAATGCGCCTGGTGGTAAGGAGCCAACATAATTTAATACATACCATATTACTGTAAGCTCAGCCATATACACTGACCATGGCTCAATCAACCTGAAATACACTTGGTGATTAACATTGTAAACTCCAAAGCCTACATGTTCATCCAACAACGATCCATCGGTGTAGAATATGTTCTGTTCTTCAAAACCAGATATTTTTTCGTTGCAGATAGCTAGTATCATCCTACGTCCAACGCTTGGCACAATTCTGACTGCCAGATATCAAAGTCTTATAGATTGGTATATCAGGGAAGGCAGATGTCAAAATAATGTAAATGTTCTTGAGGTCCAGAAGGGATCGTTAAACACCCAACAAACATTTTTGTTGAATAAGAGTTGCACAAATTACTCTAAAGCTTATTTCAGTTTAATAGACTATTGTTCAACTAATGTTACTTGGGCAGTCTCTATGATTTCAAATAAGTGGACTGCGGGATCATTTCAAACAGTTTATCAATGTTATTGAGAATAAATGACGAAGATATGTGCTCGGATACAAGGTATCTCGAGTTCAATTCTAGACATCTTACATCGATCGGAGGCACTCCTGTTAGTATTTCGACTGTCATTGTGTGGGTGGAAGTCATTAGTCCTAAGCATAGCCGAAAACTTTTATATTGAATCCTTTCTAGTTTCAAAAAGTGGACTTTCGTTGTTTGATGGAACACGAAGCAACCATACTCTATTACTGACGGAATGGTTGTCTTGTGAAGTTTAATCATATCTAGATATGAGCCATTTTACGAGACGTTTCGGAACAGCTGATCGCCGCAACGGCGTCAATTGACAGGAGACCTGGGATTAAATCCAGCGTGATTTTCAATAACGCCTCATCTTACCAAACGAGGACATGGAGAAAATGACAAAAATGAGATCCAAAAATATTCGTTACTGCAACATTACACCTAGTTATTGTATCAGCTACCTCTTTGTTACCCATATTGCACATAAAAAAGCACTTTTGTGATCAGAAATATTTTAATAATTTTTCTCCATTTAAGTTTTCGCCTGGATGAAAAGCTACGCTAGAAATGCGCACAGTCATCAACCATCATCATCGCGAAAACTGACGCCGATGATTGAAAAATCCCAGGTCTCCTGTCATTTGACCAGGCTTCGTAAAATGGCTTATTGATATTTAATAATGTACTAGATACAGGGATTGAATCCTGAGAAAATTGAGAGAATCTCTCACGTATCGCTCTCTGTAACTATCATAACATGCTGCACATTATGAGAGACTGTTTATCGTATACTGCTACAAGTTTGATCAGATTGGGGGGATAGTAGTGCATGATAAAACCCCTCTAAACATGCTCTAAGCCTGGGGAGACTGTTGCTATTGAAAGTTCGAGGATTGTTTATCGTGCCAGTAAAGAAAAATACCTACCCCCAACGGTAAACAAGCGAGAAAAATGGATTTTATCATCGCTCTCTCGTTGGGGCTCTCGCTCGCTGCTTCCATTTATCAGACTTGTTACACCTTGCGATACAATGACGATCGTGGACCGCAACAGATGGGATGTTTTTCTTTGCTTGCTTTGATCGTGCTTCATTCTCAAATGAGAGCGAATTCTGCAACGCCTGACTAGATATTGTTCGAAGGAAGTTTATCCGCTTTTGACATTTCGTGACAAGATTGACAGATATTCAACGTGCGTTTTCCATGTAGATTTCTGATCGTACCCAACTCCAAGATATTTTGTGCTTGCTGATGTAGGAATCTTTTCTGACCCAAGTTGTACTTCAACTTTTGCGGGGAAATGTTTTCTTGAGAAGACTAAAATTTTTCTTCTATTTGGTGCAAACGTAAATCCTATATCATTGGCCCAGTTTATAAGGTTATTCAATGTAGTTTGCAAATATTTTTTCCACAATTATTTTTTTTTTTTTTTTGACAAACGTCCAAAAACAACTGTCATCAGCATAAATAGCTGAAGCGGGTTATCCGGTATTTAAAGGGCACCAACAACTATCGGTTACGGTTAAGCAAGTTGACGGAACCAGAAAGAATTGTACGTTATTCGGATGCTCATTGGGCTGAAAATAGAAGGGATCGAAAATCAAATCAAGCGTGTGCTAGAATAAGGGCGTAAATCGCATGATCGATTTCTCTTCATCGATCCTTTCTTCTGTGAATAAAAGTGACAAGATGCAAGTTTGTCAGCGTTTTCTCACCTTAGAACGCAAGATTGCATCGCTGCCTAGCGGTTTGAAGTGTAAAAATGCTGCCAAACTTGCATCTTGTCACTTTCATTCACAGAAGAGAGGATCGATGGAGAGAAATCGATCATGCGACTTACGTCCTTATTCTAGCTCACGCTTGAAATAGTGGATACGTCTTCAAGATAAATGGAGGAACGGTAAGCTGGAAAAAAACAAACATGCGTACCATAATTTCGGGTGAAATTGATCATTTTTCACGGTTTTCCTTGTCTGTATTACATAATGTTGAGAATGCCAAACAACTGAATACAGGAAAACAAGTACGAAACTGAGCCTCATTGGCTCATGTATCTAAATTTTTGTACAAATGTCATTTTAGTGCTAAGAAAAAATTCTAAAATAAAAAATCGGGGGATCTCATTTCAGGGTGATATTGATCACTTGTCAATGCGATTGTCGTTAGTTTTCAAAACAACTCTACATAATAAATTATACAATACAATATTTATAGAAATAATGAATGATTAAATTTCAAGAATTACGTGCAAAATGCCTAAATGTATGCAATTTCCTAAGGAATTTCGTGATATCTAACATAAATTCAATAATTTTAACCGAAGTTTTGGTGAGGAAATCTGATTTGTGGATATGTCCTAAGCATTTTCACAAACTCTCAGGCTTATACCATGTTGAAATCCTTGTTTAGTACTACACGTTTATCGGTGTTTGTCAATACTGCACCGTACATGATTTTGCAATTTTTAGATTATTTTCTTAGAAATAAGCGTTCTTTATCGAATAAAACTTCACAACACATAATTCGACAATAGTTACGACCTGGGAGGGAGAAACCGATACAAAATTTCTGTACATCAAAGTGAGCCAAGATTTCTGCCGTCACGAATTGTCACTGTGGACAAACATGAAAAAGCGCGTAATTTATCAAAACACAGAGGGAATTACGAAGGAAATTCCAGTGGAAATTCCGAAAGAGATTCCAGAGAAAATTCCGAAGGAAATTCCAGACGAAATTTATCAGGAAATTCCTGAGGAAATTTCGCAGGAAATTCCTCTGGAAATTCCGAAGGAAATTCCTCTGGAAATTCCGAAGGAAATTCCAGAGGTAATTCCTAAGGAAATTCTAGAGAAAATTCTGAAGGAAATTCCAGAGAAAATTCGGAAGGAAATTCCAGAGAAAATTCGGAAGGAAATTCCAGAGAAAATTCCAAAGGAAATTCCAAAGGAAATTCTGAAGGAAATTCCAGAGGAAATTCCAAAGGAAATTCCAGAGATAATTTCGAAGAAAATTCTAGAGGAAATACGGAAGGAAATTCCAAAGGAAATTCCGAATGAAATTCCAGAGGAAATTCCGAAGGAAATTCCGAAGGAAATTCCAGAGGATATTCCGAAGGAAATTCTAGAGGATATTCCAAAGGAAATTCCAGAGAAAATTCCGAAGGAAATACCGAAGGAAATTCCAGAGAAAATTCCGAAGGAAATACCGAAGGAAATTCCAGAGGAAACGAAAATTATAGAGGTATTTCCGAAGAAAACTCCGAAATAATGTCAAAGCTTCAAAAGAAATTCCAAATGAAATTCCGAATCAAATTTATCATGAAGCTCCAAAAGGAATTCCGAAGGAAATTCCAGAAGAAATTCCGAAACAAATTGCAAAGTAAATTTCGACGAAAATAACGTAGAAAATTCCAAATCAAATCCCGAAGGTAGCTCCAAAAGAAATTCCAAACGAAATTCCAAAGCAAATCCCGAAAGAAATTCCAAAGCAAATTCAAAAAGAAATTCCATAAAAATAAATTCGAATGGATTTTTGAAGGATGTTCCGAAGCAAATTCCAAAGAAAACTCGGTCGAAAATTGCGCAGCAAATTCCAAATGAAATTCCGAAGCCAGCTCTAAATAAAATTGCTATGGAAATTCCATAAGAAATTTCAAACGAACTACCGAAGCGAATTCCGAAGGAAATTCCGAAGGCAATTCCAGAAGAAATTCCGAAAGAAATTCCAAAGGAAACGCCGAAGAAAATTTTGAAGAGCTCAAGAAGGAAATTCCGAAAGTAATTCCAAAGAAATCCAAAATAACTTCCTGAAGCAACTTACTGAAAGAAATTCATGAAGAAATTCCAAAGGAAATTCTGAAGTAAATGAGATATGAAGTTCCGAAGAATACAAAGGAATTTTAAAGAATACTCCTAAGAAAATTCCGAAAAAAAACAATTCGAAGGAAATTCCAAAGTAAATTCTGAGAAAATTCAACGGAAATTCTGATGAAAATTACGTAAAACAGTCCAAAGGAAAATTCCGTAAAAAATTCCAATCAAAACTTCTAAATAAAATTCCGAAATCTCCATAGGAAATTCCAAAGGTTATTCCAATGGAAATTCCGAGGAAACTCTATAACAAACTTGGAAGTAAACTTCAAACGAAATTCCGAAAGAAATTTCAAAGAGAATTTTTAAGGAAGTAATAAAGGAATTCCAAAGGAATTCATAGAAAATTTCTAAGGAAATACCACAGAAAATTCAAAAGGGCACTTCTAAAGATGCCGAAGAAAATTCCACAGGATATTCCGAAGCAAATTCAGGATAAATTTCCAATTTCGATGAAAATTCCGTAGAAAATTTCAAAGGAAATTTCGTAGAAAAGTCCAATAAAAAAATTTAAAAGGAATTTCGAAGGAAATTCCGATTAAAATTCCAAAGGAAACTCCAAAGAAAATTCCGTTAAAAATTATCAACGAAGTTCATAATATTTTCGATGGTAAAATGTTATTTTTTGGTGGTTCAGAAAAGTATTGTATTATGCCATATAAGAGAAACGAAGAATTTTATATGAAGACTGCAAGCATGTTGAAAAAAATCGATTTAACCTAAATTTTATCGTAAAATTTCAACTCATTTGTATCTAAATTGAAAGTTCAAGTTCTATTAAGCATGTTTGGTAAATTATATCACAAAAAAGTTTGATAAATCATACTTTAAATTTCATGTAAACATCAATAAAACCAGTGTTTTAAACAACTTTGGCGACCTGTAGCTAAAAATTGTGACGTGCTGGAGCATTTCTGAGAACGGCATCAGATTCAGTGACTCAAAATCTACAAGAAACACATAATTTGATCCTTGAGACACGCGAAAGTGTCTTTTTTGTTACGCTGTGTTATTGTTATTGGAACATGTTATTTTAACTATTCAAAAGAAAACCTTAATGAAAATATCTTAACGAAGAGTTGCACGCCAATGAAGAATCATGATTCAAAACTATACAAACAAAGTTGAGAATATGTTTTTTTAAATTTACAAATTAAATGATCACCCTTATGCAAAACTGAGGACAATAGCCCCAATGAAATATCACTTATTATATTAACAGTGGCCTACGATGACATAGGAGATGTTTAATTACTCTTGTATTTATTATTCCATTCAAATTCTCATTTTTTTTAAAGGACCACCGTAATGGAATATAAATGAGCCTTCCCAATGAAATATCACGAATCTAATGAAGGAAATGGCCTACGATGATGAAAGAGGTGATAAAATACTATTTTTTTAATATCTCATTCAAATTATGATTTTTCGACAGAAAGGCCCACCGTAATGGAAAATAAGTAAATCACCCTAATAAAATACCACATATTAAATGTAGAAAATGGCTTACGATAATGTGAGAGATGTTCCAATACTATTGTCTTCATTATTCAATTAAAATTCTATTTTTAATTTTTTAACAATGGAAAGTAAATTCCATTAAATTTTTTAACTAATGGAAAGTAAATGAACCACCCTAATGAAATATCACATATAATATGCTTTCAGTGGCCAACAATGATATAGGATATGTTTCAATACTATTGCCTTGAATTTCTCAGCAATTGAATTCAAATCGTTCATTTCAAATTCAATTCACTCCCCCGACTCAAAAATTTACTAAGTCCCAAAAGGTCGATATTTTCAAAAAAAATTTTGTTTTCCAAATAACACCAGATCTCGATGTTTCATGCATTTCTAAGACATCTGGCATCAAATAAAATTCGATTTCGGAAATTTCATGTAACGACTCGAAAAATCTCGTAGAAGAGTGCAAACCGTCAATCGCATTCTGATATACTAACCCACATTGCACATTCAAAGGTCTGATTGTGCTCCTAGACCACCCTCAGTTTGTAATCTTCTCACCAGCTTAAAATTATATTCTCCTGGAGTATAAATGATTTCAATGAATGATAACCGTATTATGCAGTAGTTTGAAAAGGATCACTAAATCAGAATATCTACAAACTCTGATTTATTTATTGTTTTAAATAATATAATTCCATGGAACTAGTAGAAAAAAACAGTGATTATTGCAACCGAAATTTTCTTCAATAAAACAAGAATTTGCTGGCCAACCCATTCACGATTTATTGTTCATTTGGAAGATAAAAATGAATCGAGATCTCAAACCGTCCTGAGTTCAAATTTAGCGAACCGGACGACACCCTACGCTGAAAATTTGATCGATTGCAAACAATCGGAGAGATTAGTTCTCAAGTAGGCGAATTCCGGCGCGTATTTTCTTCGAAGAAAAGTACATTCTCTTGCTGGTGAGTAGAAAATTTCTTCTCTTCGACGAAATCGTTCGCCGGAATTCACCTACAGATTTGTGATCCAGAAAACTCATGTAGTATTTCATGCTTTTATTCTGTCTGAGGTTACACCTCTATGCAGAGAATGATTCCACAAAACATGAGACAATAATGCGTAGCCCCGTAGAATAAGCGAATAAAAGAAAGACACGAGAAACCTATATCAAAGCAAGTGTAGTTATTGTTGCTTTTGTGTTTCACAGCTGGATGTCTTGTAATGCGAGATTTTTTTTCGCAAACCTGTTATCATAGAGGCATCAAGCGTGGCGCAAAAAATTCTCGTGCTGGCGATCTTAGATCGCACAAGCATTAGATCGTCGCATCGGTGTCTTCTGCGCGATCATTATTTGGACAATCAGGAACAATCGCGCAAAAGACACCACAGCAATTTGAAGTAACGCGTCATTGTCGCGATAAATAATCACGCAATGCACAGTATTCATATTGAAATCGTAAATAATCACCTTACGAATGCAGAACTGCTCGATCATAATCAAACTCTCGATTGCAGGGATTCTCTTCAACTGGACGACCATCGATGATGCATTTCTCGCTCGATTTGATACGCTTTGTTGCTTTGTTGTGGTGGAACTCACTCTCGCCGTCGTCATGCTTTCCGCTCCATAACCTTCCATAATGCAGCATGATCGCGCACGATCACTGCGATCCCACTCAGATCAGAGAGCGCGATCACCCAAAATCGAACATCTCCGCGAATGCTCTTGATGTTGCGCGCAGCATCTCCCAGCAGTTGTCCGTTGATGTTCTGATCGCGCAGTTCGCATTTGGTCCGGTCCGGTAATCCGCGCCCGTTCTCGCCATACTCGAAAAAAAAACCGGTTGATAATAACTCTGTCAGTGAACCCCCGTACTGTGGACAGTTCGCACTTCTTCTGCAAATCTTAATCTGCGGAACTACAACAGTATACGATCATTGGGGTTAAACCAAATCGAACCCTAGAACGTCGGTGTAGTAAACGCTTGAAGACAATGATCTACGCAGACCAAGCCTGACGTCATCCGGGTTAAAGCGGATAATAGTTGACACCGATCACCGATCACCGATCGTCATCACTTACTTCCAAAGAAGATCACTGCGGGGCTACGGAGAAGAAGCTAATCTGCCGTTGTGCTTTTTATTTTTATTTCGCTGGAGCGGTGACCATCCCGTCTTCAGAGTGACCGAGAGTGGCGATCGTGAGCAAGTTTCAGTGTAGCAGTGCCGTGTTTACAAATGCGAAGATCGCGAGTTTCCTCTTCGCGGTTGTAAACAAAAACCGAAGAGCGGTTAAACCAGAAAGTGAAGCAACGCGGCAACGGCGGCGGCGGCGGCGATGATGATGACCTTAGGGAAACCCGTCGGTGCCGGTTTACTACTACAGCTGTTTTTGATTGGCGGCACGGTACTGGTGGCTTCCGTGAGCGGCCAAACCCTGTACGGTAAGAGCCTGTTCTAGGGAACCCTGATCGTGGCTTTCGGCTTTCGGAGGAGTGGTTTGTAAGAAAGTCGCATCATTGATGAAAGCTTTGCGGCGGCGAGCGTTCTCGGTGCATGCAAGTAGAAAATTAGAGTGTTTGTGAATTTTTTTTCCGTTGTAAGTTCTGCTCGAATGGCTTGAGATAACCTTTTGATCTGGAGCTACCGCTAATCTATGGTCGACAAGACGCGATCTGTATAGAATGTGAGCAAATGAAGAGGATGACATACTCTTCTAAGTTGGAAAAGGGGAAAGGAGAATTTTGATGGGAAATTACAATAACATAATATTAATCGGAACATGTGATATGGATCGAATTTATTCAGTGAGCATTATTTCAGAAGGTAAGACATACCTTGCTGCTTCCCGAGGGCTTAGAATTCTAGTTATTATAATCTGGAAACAAAAAAAAATAATAGATTGAAAACAATTGTTCTAGATCTAAATTTTAATTCCTTCAAAGAGGATGTTGAAGTTTCGTTTTAAATAAAATTTAGCCTACAGATATGTGATAATGATTTTGGATTATTTTGTGTTCCAAAAAGTTTGGTTTCCACGAGGTTCTTCAAAATCATACTCATAGCTAAAAAGGCAAATGGATTATTCTTTATAATAAGCTCTTTATTTGTATACTTTCAACTGATTTAATAATGATTTTATTTATTTTTTGACAACAATCAGTGCTGTTAAATGTCATGAATGCAACGTAACTTTGACAATTGAATATTGCGAATATCTTCCTTTTCCATGAAAAAAAAAATCGAAAAATGTTTTTTCCTATTCTGAATTGCTATCGGTTGACCATATTTACAGATTCTATATTCCTCATGGTAGTGCGTTAAAAGCATTTTTCTATTACTAAAATTTTGACATTTAACAGCACTGGCAACAAGACTTCGTGCATAATACAAAATTTACATTCAATATTTGAAGTGTTGTGTAAATTCTGAATTAGTTTTAAAATTACTTACTTACTTTTTTTTATTTTTATTTAACAATGCCGAAGAGAGAAAAGTACCCTTGACTACAGAGCGGCAGTAGCCATCAGTGCTGGGAATGGTAATAGTAGTACCGTCGATGGGGGTGACAATGGGTCTGGGGGGTGAGATTGGGTCAAAACGGAAAATTATGATTTATGAAATATTTCATCTAATAACGCTAATATTACTAAAATTAATAATTCATATGTTAGGGAACATAGTATTACATGCAATTCATCACAATATACATTTTTAGAAATAGTAGTTTGCGTTTACTTTACCAATAAACTTGTATGTTGAAACTAGATAAAATCTACCACATTAAATTTCTCCTGTGCCAAGAATTACGCATGTACTTTAACCTCTATCGTTATATTAGTAGAAGGTTGATGTCTTTTCATTACACTTCACACGTATTTTCCGGAATCTATTTGATTTTTCCACAAAAAAATATTTTTTTTCCGTACAGTGTCTAAAACATCAAAAATGGGGGTGAGATTGGGTCAAACAAGAATGATAATAAATGAAATTGCAAGTCCACTTTTTTGACATTTTACGGTGCCGGATGTACTCTTTTTTCATTAAGATGTGTTTATTCTTTCTAAATACAGCATCTCTGAAACATCAAACAAGTCATCTTGAGTATTCCGTGCATTGAATAACAATGCAACGCATTTTGACAACTTCTCAAACCAGCAACTGTGTTTCGTGCGCAGCTACATCGTAAAATTTTATCAAATGGATTTTTTTTAATTTAATTATTTATCAATGTTTTCATATTATAGAAACATCTCACGGAAGTACAAATGAGTTGGATCGCTGAAATACTGGTATTATGACGTCAACATCTGCCTGAAATGTATTGATCGTGGAATGTTGCACCGAAATTTAACGGTTTGTGAAGGTTTAAAATAATCACTGTTTCAGTACACCATTGGGGAAACTGAATAGGCTTTATGGTAATGGTGATGAGACTTTGAAGATAATTTGAGGGAAAAAATAAGAAAATTTATGTAAACTTGACGATAAATGTTGATTTTACATATTTTTTCTCATATCTCTTCAATTTTATGGTATAATTGTTTATTTAAGTGGGTTTATCATGCCTGTGAAACATCTTAGATATCTTTTCGTCTTGTTTGCATCGTATTTCATCAATATTTTTCAGCTGTGAATGGTTTTGCAATCATATTCTCAAAAACAAGTTATTTCAATTACAGTGACCCAATGTCACCCCCTCTATGGGGTGAGATTGGGTCATTTTTCATTCACTTCTGGTGCCGCTGTGAATAAATATTTTTCCTTAATTTTTTGAACAGTTGTTAATGTACCATCAAAGTACATACACACCAAATTTGAAGTTTATTGGAGTTAAATTGCGATAGTTATTCAATAAATAAATCGTGCATATCCCTTTTTGACCCATTCTCACCCCCAACGACGGTAGGCTTGAATTTCGCGAAAATCACGTGGCGCTTCCCAGTACATACAGTAGTTCAAAAACGTGAATCTCATCAAGTAGCCTTTGTTAGGTGCGTGAATTTCCCAAATCATTATGGACCTGTGCACGAGTTCACGAATTTGACGTTTGAGCGGTGTCAAATTCACTTGTTGCCATGGTCACGTAAATAACACGGCACCGCTCAAACGTCAGATAGTGAACTCGTGCATCGGTCCATTGCGGGGAAATTTAAAAATTTGGATAGGCTCGCGGAAGTAACGCGCACCGAGCTATTTCCGCACAGAACAAAATTCACAAAGTGTGCTTTGCGTGCTGTTTGATAGAAGCATCATCAAATTAGTCATTAGTTGGGGGCTGAGAGAGACTCGCGAAGAGGAAAAATATCAACGTCATATGCAGCCCAGATTCCCCTCTCATGAAACGTCAAATGCAGCCCACCGTTTTTATGGCTGAAAAAGTGAAAAGTATTGTGTTCAAAGTAAACTGTTATTAAAAACCTCAGTTGGCGGAGCAGTTTTTTCCAAAGTTGCTGAAAAATCTAAGCAGAAGATTAATTATTTCTAATGTCTGCTACACTCTGAGAAGTAATCATGTTCAAGTCATTACCAAAAACATATAGCTTTTTTCCATAATGCTTTTCACATAACTCTTATTTACAAATCGTATAGATAGAGTTCATTATGAAAATCACATACCTTTCAAGCATAAAGACGATGGATATGGAATCCAATGGAAGTTGGTATCATAGACAAAATCATATAAATTTCGTCCGAATCTAATATAGATAATAATTGATTCTTTAATAAAACTGAAATGGTTTTCAAATGGCATTTACTACAAGATTATTTGAAATAAATTTTCAAAAATAAAAATACGTTCAAGTACTACATTTTAAAATTATTTATTTAAGATAATATTAGAATAACCGAAAAAGATTTATTCGTTGACATGGTTTGAGTACTTCTCCAGTCTTCAATTTTTTTATCATTCGGGTATTTGGATCCACTACCTGCAAAGCCATCTCACAGTAACTACTGGAACTTGAACAAAAGGGATTTTTGTTGCAGCATCGTCGGTATATAAATCTAAAACAATAAAACCATCTTAACACAATTTAAGCTCAAATCTAACTGCCGAATAAAATAACTCACCTATACCTATAGATATCGTCGAGCAGAACTTCATCAAGTTCTCAGTTGTATGGAATTAGAAGCTACATTCTTCAACGAGAAGTAAATAATGGTTCCACATTCTAAAATATGTAGGGGGAGATCCCCCAGTGCCGGAAGTCGAAACATTGAGAAATCATGGTCCAATCAAGATGGTGTATTAGTAGAAAAGAAAGCTATTATGTAGACTAATGTTTACGTAGAATAACACATCCTTGAAATATGCATCCCTTTTTAAAAAAGCAGAAAAGTTTGGAAATCTTTATAAAATTGACGTATCTTCTTAATTTTGAGCCTATTTAGTAATTATTTTGAATATGAAAAAATACTTTGGATCCCGCAAGAATGATCGAACATAATCCTAATTTGATAGTATGAATGTATTTTGTACCATAATTGAAGTAAATATGGACAAATTACAATTTTGGTTAAGCACCTCCTGTCCCTCAGTTTCGGACAGCTTGATTTGTTATATGATATCTTTGTAATTATTACATCAGTTTCTCAAAATACTTTCATTTTTCATGGGTTCCGTCGACCATGGTATCAAACATGCAATAAAATTAAGAAGAATGAACATTCATAACAACATCGTAAAATGTGCTATTTTTCATCATATATGAAAGAGGTTTTTGATAGGCATCTTACAAACTAAGAAAAACTCAAATTATTTTTGTAAATGTTGCAATTGCATTGAATTGGTAATTATAAACTATTTCTATAGCCTACACATTCAATGATGTTCAAATTTACAGAATACGAGGCATTTCCAGACCGTGTCCGGTATTGGGTGCCACCTTTCAAGATCGATCAATTTGGTACTAAAATACATCATCAAAACTCAATGTCAAAATTCATATTTATATTTTCAAATTTATGTTTGTACACTATAAAAATGATAATATTTATCATAAATGGGTAACACTAGCCCATCAAATCAATATTTTTCGAATTATGAATTTAGTGGCTTAAGTGTCCGGTACTGGGGGATCTCCCCCTACAAAAAACTATATAATTATTGAAAAACTGATATTTACCCACTTACTTTTAAAAACTTGCAAGAATTCGTCGTAAATCCTTTATCTGCTAGCGAAATGAATGCAGTGGCCGCCATCGTATCACTAAATATAAACACAGATTTTTTTCACAATAGAAAATCATATACCATGTATCTGATTTTTCAATGACTTAATGGGTAAATGATGTCCAATAAGTTATATGTGAAATTCCAACGATTTCCATATGATTATTATTTAAACCTCATTGGACCTTCATATAGTCTTTATTGGGTGTTAATGAAACCTATCAAATATGAATTCTGATGCGTGTATATGATTTTCCAGATAAATATAATCGGAATCATTGGCTCAGTGTACGTTTGCTGGCATGAAATTTCATTCAAACGAATATTTATGATTCGATGTGATGCAAATTCAATCATATTTTGCTGAGAGGTTCATGTGCGAGTTTGAACAGCATGCGCATAATTGGTATAAACACAAAGTGGAATAAGAAAAAAACTCAGCAATCACAGAAAAAGAAGACCGTCTTCGCGAGTCTCGTCTCAGGTTGGGGGTCCTCTCCTATCACATCGCAGATTTCCAATAAATTTTGCTTAAGAAAAATTGCCGTCGGAACGTTTCATAGGTTTGCAATGCTGTTGATACAGATTTTCCCCGATTGATTGTTTAATATCGCATATTTCACGTAAATGGCAACCCGTATCTAATTTCGAGTAATTCACTCCAGTGTAAGAAGAACAACCAAATCGCATCGTGCTGAATTTCTATGGAAGCGGTTCTGAATGAGTGGATGGTACTTATTCCTAGCCTTTCCAGACCTTAACAAACAGAATAAGTGCGCTCCACAGCAGCTGTAGTTGGGTCAACATGCCATTTTTATGCGAGACAGTCACATTGAGATTATAAATGAGCTTCGTAATGTAATAGCAGTTGAATTTCTATCAGAATTATTTTCTGACAATTCACCTAGTATGCGATATTAGTTGCACAAAATATCAGCCTCAAATAAGTACTTTTAAGTTCCTGGTAATTTTTGGAAATTTTAGTTTCTTCCCATACTGCCATAAAATGCATAGGGTAGATGTACCAATAGTGGAGGTACTAAGCACGATTCAACTTCATTTAACCGCCTAAATTCAAGAAGCGCAATTAATGTACATGCTAGTGTTGTAACGGGAAGTAACGACCATTGACTTAATGAGAAAAATGATTTCATCGTAGTAATCCACGGCATGTCAGTGAAAAATAATACCTCCACTATTGATACACTGTTCCTTTAGTTGCGGTATATTTTTAATTTGTGTTCCTATAGTTGCGGTATCCGTGGTTTTCTTATGGGATCCTCCACTATAGGAACACTTTACCGCAACTATTGGTACAAGTAAGAAAAGTTTTAGCAAATTTAGTGAGATTTCATCAGTTTTGAAGCAATTTGAACGCTCTTTTCAACTATTCCGTGTATCAACAAGCCAATACGTCGATTGACAGTGTCGATTCTGTGGCCAATATAATAAAATCAGTGAAAAAGGGCACTACCGCAACTATAGGAACACCCACAACTAAGGGAACACTTACCCTACTTGGTATTCCATTTACTCAATGCCTACTTTTGTCGAATGGTACAAATATGCAGTTATGGGCAGTACTGTAGAGTGAATTTCAAGATTTTTCCCAACCCTGGTAGCCGTATCCAATATTGTGTATTTCTTTCACTACTGGACTGCAAAACCGCTTTCATATGTGCAAAAGTGCGAATAAAATTGCGGGATTGCATCGAATCATGTTGGTGTCTTCAGAGCACTTATTCTTTGAATTGCGAAGAATAAGCCCGCTGAAGACACCGACTCGATTTGATGCAATCGCGCACTTTTATTAGGATTTACGCACTTGTAAAAACTGTCCATTGGTGAAAGAAATGCGCAATACATATTCATTAAAGATGGCTAAAATAGCTTAAAATGCCATAGAAATAAAACGGCATAAAAATGACATAAAACGACTTGAAACAGCATTAAATGGCATAAATCAGCATAATCGAAGCTTTAAACAACTCAATTAAGCTTAAAACTGCTTAATACTACTTAGGATGGCATAAAACTTCCCAAACGGCCTTAAATGGCTTAGAACAGCGGTTTTCATATTGTGCTCCGTGACAGTTTTGAAAATTTGTGCCAATGATATATGATCGATTAGTACTCGTTGGTTGCGACCAACCGATTGAGTTTCATTTAAGACTGATCTCAAGATTGAAGGTGGTTTTCTTCTTCACGTTATGATGTTTCGATGTTATGTTGGATGATATAACACAGTTTTTAAGAGTCTTGTACACACGGTGTCAAAATCTCAATTATTATTATTATTATTGTTCCTCGGATATTTTTACGAAAATGTTCAATATTTGGGCTATGATTTTGGAATTGGATGGTTTAAAATATCCTGTCGGGTATTTTTTTCCCATACGGTTGGGTCAACTTTAGCTACAAAATTGGGTTTTCTTGAATCTAGTTTTCCCCGTCATAGTCTAGTCTTCCAGGGCGTGAATGTGTTGACGGTATATTTATCCTCCTCGAACGAATATCTGCAAAACATGCAACTTGGGAAATAATAAAAATTATAATAGGGGAACTTACGTATTCTCGGCAAGCTAGGCAGCTGGACTTTGAAAAAGGCAATTATACACAACCATTAAGCACAAGAATTAGCAGGAGACACCTGAAATACACTTGAGCACTCTTTATTCATTGGTTATTATACACATAACATTATTTTGTTCTCTAAATTATCTGTTTTTCCTCGCCAAAGTCACGAGGCACTTGTTCTATTATCGGCAATGCAAGTACTATTGTCGGCAACAAAAATGTTCACTTCGGCAATCCAAACCTGTGCAAAAACTAAAGCTTATGTATTGGTTACTTTTCACATGTGCTGACAATGACGAATATTTTTTGTATCAAGTCTTACTGTGGCAGCATTTCGGCTGTGAAAATTGACATGCCATCGTTATAAACTTGCAGCAGGTGCGATTCTAACCAACAACCAACCAACCAACCAAAAACGTGCAGCGTGACGTCATTGTTAATTGGTTCATAATATTGTGCTCTGCAAGGAAAATCCACGGAACGCAATTATTGGATAATTTGTATTTCAGAATTGCGTTTGAATTGCGCGTAATATTGTCTGCACGTTACTGCCACCGCTGGATGTTGATTGAAATGAGCGCCGGAATATTATCCCTTTTATTCGCTCCTGATCCACACCATCCGTCCGCATTCAAACAACACGCATGACTTTTGTCGTTACGAAAGGAAGAAATCTTCTTCTTTCTAGCATTACGTCCTCACTGGAACAGAGCCTGCTTCTCAGCTTAGTGTTCTTATGAGCACTTCCACAGTTATTAACTGAGAGCTTACTGTGCCAATGACCATTTTTGCATACGTATATCGTGTGGCAGGTACAAAGATACTCTATGCCCTGGGAAGTCGAGAAAATTTCCAACCCGAAAAGATCCTCGACCGGTGGGATTCGAACCCAAGACCCTCAGCTTGGTCTTGCTGAATAGCTGCGCGTTTACCGCTACGGTATTTCTGGAAGAAATCACAAAAGAGAAAAAGATGGACACACCGTCCTCTGGTTAGTGCCGACGACTGTAACTCACCACTTGCTGCACACTGGTTTCACTTCTTTCGTACTATATACCATCAGGATCACTATATCTCGATTACTTTTTCAAATCGACGTAAGTAACTTTCATACGGTTTTGAGAAAACTAATTGAGAAGAATCACAACCTGTCTTCTAAAAGTGTTTTAAAATGAATCACCTTTTTAAAAAATTTTTACCGTGTACATCGCTCATATTTTGCATACAATCAGATCGCGTTCAAAAACTAGGTAGTTTCTATTAATTTCAACAAAAATAATTATAACAAAATGATAAGCCGTTTCAAACAGTTACTTTCGACGTTTTTCTACCAGTGTAAAATCGGCTCAAGTAGTGTTTTGTTTTGATTCGTGGTTAAGTCACATTGTCTCTCTATACAGCGGGGCGGCGAAAGTAGTGGTTAGGTTGCGAAAGTTGAAAATCTTACATTCGTCGTTTTGTAAATCTGGAAATTAAACGTTCTAAAAGTGAAAAATCTAGTTGGGTAGGAGCGGAACATGTGGAATTTCGTCTGCGAAACACGTAGGATCAATAAAGTAAGTTTATTTACTTTTTTGACTTGAGACTATTTGAATAAGTTTTCGAGATATCATTTTTTCACAAATTTGTTCGAGATGCATAGAAATGACGTCATCAAGTAGCTGTAAGTTTTTGGAATATATCACCTTCTCAATATAGTAACCGTGGTAATCCTTGAAATTATCTATCACTCAAAATAATCCAAACGTCATTGTTACGTAAAAACATACGTGGTTTTTTTCCATCGCACTTTTCACGTAGCTCTTACGTTAATCATAGGTAACTCAGAATGAACGCATGAACTTTTGAGCTTCGCCCATTCCACCGGCGCTACACGTAAGTGCTACGTGCATTTTCCGGTAGCCTTTACGAAGCGTTTCAATAGGACCTAGATGGTTTTTCATTAAATTTAACTGGAATAAAGACCAACCTTATCTCTAATAAGCTTTCGAAGAAAAATAATTCCCAATTGGAAAATGTAAACAAACCTAAAAGATTGTGATATTTTTATATTTAATCTGAGCATTTTGAATCCTGTTTCCCAAGTGTTGTGAGTTTGTTCTGCCTTGTTGTAGCCTTCGCGTGCTATAATTGATATAGAGGTTATAAATCAGGTATAAAATATGAAGTAATGCAGGGATTCTTCGGTATTTAAAGCATATTTACCTTGAAATCAATCTAACACAGGGTTTAAAGTTCAGCAGCTTATTCAAAAATCAAGCGGGCGCCATCTTAGAATTTGCGCTCAACACCGAATATACGTACAATATGCAGATGTCAAAATGAACTTAGGCACCTACGTGAATTTCACGTAAGTGCGATAGGTAACCTCAGTAACAATTACCGAGTCACTATTTGGTGGTTATGAATGGCTCAGTGATCAGGTGAAGTGGAGGCAAAATGAATTTAATGATCTACGTGATTTTTTACGTAGCAATGACGTTTGGATTTTTTTGAGTGTACAACTACAGTCGAAATTCGTTCGTTGCATTATCTTTAAGTGGGCTACGTTTCAATTGGGCTCCCGTTAGTTGGGCTATAGCCCACCTAAAACAAAGGCACCCGTCAGGGCCTACAGGTTTAGGGGGGCTACAGGTTTAGCGCAACGAATGAAGGTTGACTGTATCATCAACATATTAGATTCATAGAACTAGTAGTTTATTCTCAATAAATCATCGAAAAAAGCTTGAAAAAGGGCTTTTTAAATTGTCACTTTTAAGGCTTCACAGATAATCTCGCTTTTAGGTGGACGAATACTATTTAGAAATCTCACATTCCTGCCCATCATATCATCCATCATATTGGAAAGCAGATAAGGAAAGTATTGAAAGGCTCAATTATTACCAATGCATGCTTTGTTGCCTAATTCCAATAAATTAATGAGTTGTGTTTGACTTTTTCTATGAATTTAAATTGTGAATAATAAATACACCGCAATTGAATATGGTTTCCTGGCAACCTTGTCCAGTAATAAAAAGTGATTGCCGAGGAAATCAAAGTGCATTAATTTTAATTTGTGATTTGAAGCATTGAAATTAAGTATTTCCGAGTGCTTTATATACAAATCTAAAGTTCAATAGTGCATAAGTGATCGGTGCGCAGTTTTTGTGAAAAAAATTGGAATTGGAGCGGAGAAATGGACCGTTTAAAGTGGTGAGTTTATCTTAAGCAGTTCTTGTGTTGTTTTATTCGGCAGCTCACGAATGACGATAATTTCGTATGAATTTATTTCATTTAATGATTAAACCCATGTTATATAATATTTTTGTGAAAGATTAGATTCACAAGGAAGATTATAGTTCAAGGAATATGTTGAGTACATTGAAGTTAACTCTTGTTCCGTAGATAAATTTTGACACGGACGATAAGTTAGTGCTGCCGAAAATACCCTCAGGGTACCGAAGTCATCATTTACCCTATTTGAACCTACTGGGGTTTTAACCATATTCATCACCATCCGAGACAATACAGTTCACGGCAGTCTTCCCAAACGAACACCGAACACGTTGGTTCAGGCGGTTTCGGTACTCTCCTTGTACTCTGTTTTCGTGTGCAAACCGAAACGCTCGAAACCGAACCTACACGCAAACAAATTGTGTTGTATAATCTACTGAATCCATTGAAGAATTAAGAACCGCACCATCGATTTTCAACCGACTACAAAAATCTGTTAAGTTTACTAAATCTGGTAACAATCACTGAGCAGTGCAGTAAATGTGACCATGTCCATAGTAGCCTCGACCACATAGCATTGTATCTCAATCCGTGACACACACCTTACAACACAGTGTGGTCAAAAGTATAATGCCAAACTTGTCAAATCAAGAATGTTTCTAGTCATAAATACTGCCAATCTGGTTAAATGAACCGAACATATTTTTTTGTGTAGTGATGTTGATTATGTTTTGGTAATGTTGACAGATTTATGTAGTCGGTTGAAAATCGTTGGTGCAGTTCTTAATTTTACCATGGATTCAGTAGTTTCTACAATAATATTGATTTCAGTGTAAACCCAAACATGTGTAAAGTGACATCGGTGCAAATGCCGGTTCAAAAACTGGTGTACCTCGATTGCAACCGTGGTTCATATTTTGGTGCTAATCTTCCGAGGTTCAGAACGATGACACAAACGGAGAGACAGAAAATTGTTAATATCCACGCTTATCGATTTCTATTTATCGTGATTGATTTAGTAAAATCCTTGTTTTTTCATGAAGTTACCACTGAATGTTATTCAAAGTATTGATCTCAATTGATCTGCTTAAATAAAACATTAAATGTTAATTTTATTCAAGCCTCAAGGGTCTTGCAAAGTTCCATATATGATCGTAGAAATTTATCCGCGTGGATTTCAGTCGTTCTCTGCCTGCTTGCTTTGTGCCATTATTTAAACCCAGGTTTGAACCAAAGTTTGAACCGAAGTACACATGTACCGGGTTCGGTTTGATACATTGGTACAGAGACGAAGCGCGTTTGTGGTTCAGCACAAGTTGCGGTTCATGGGAAGACTGGTTCACGGTTGTAGATCTGGAGATCTGTTCACAATTGAGTTCTTGGACAATCAATCGTTGGACTCAAATGTAAGGACACATGTTATTGAAGATATTTCGGTGTAAACCTCATTCATTAACCATTCATTAACATCTATGGTGATTCAATATCTGAGGACCTATAATCACAGGAGCTGATGGATAACCTGAAATTGTAGTTAAAACTTTGAACATTGTTATATTATTCTACATGAGATATTTATCTCTTGTGCGTTCTTCACGTCGGACTTTACGGGATTCATTAAGCTTCCGAATTAAAAACTTCAACTCCTCACTCACTGCTTATCCACGAACAAGTCCTAGAGGAACAGTCAAGCGATCATCAAAATCAAGTATTCTATCTCTTCCAGAGGGCGACGTATGCACCTTGAAGGATGGGGAACCGGGGCTTTGCCAGGAGTCTACCAGTTGTCCCTGGTTCTTGGAAAACATCGTTAAGAAGAAACGCTTCGGCGAACGAGTAACGTGTGGGTTCGACGGTACCACCGAGGTCATTTGCTGCAAGATGGACCAACCGGTCACGTTCAAGCCGGGTGTACGCAGTGGTTTGGCTTGCCAGAACATACCGGATGCCGACAATCGGCTGACATTCCACATCATCGACGGAGAGGACGCCGCCGATGGGGAGTTCCCCTTCATGGCAGTCTTGGGATATGAAAACGAAGAAATCAAGGACGGATACGACTATCGATGTGGTGCGAGTCTGATATCGCCAAATTTTTTGCTGACTGCAGCACATTGCATTCCACGACAGGGGCGACCGGTTGTGGCCTTGCTTGGTACGGCCAGTCTCAACTCCATGAATGGAGTCACCGTTAAAATCAAGGTATGTCTGTAACTGATGGTTTCCGGAGCGTGGGTTGGTTCATGCTAACATTTTACAGGAGTTTTATCCTCATCCCGAATACAGAGCTAGTCGCAGCTACAATGATATTGCCCTGGTGGAATTGGAGAAAAGACTGCTGAACGAACCGGACGTCAATCCCATCTGCGTCCGGAGTGACACCGAAGATCTAAGCAGCGACGTGGTTCTAACTGCCGAAGGTTTCGGCATTATTGATGTTGACAGTGAGTATGAAGAGTGCGTATGTTCGACACCCCGAAAACTAATTACGCCTTTCCATTTTCAGAACAAATGCGTTCGCCGCAGATGATGAAGGTCAATCTCACTACGGTGGCCCTCAGCAAGTGCAATGAATCCTTCGCGGCCAACAACCTCTTGACCAACAACCGTAGGTTACCCCAGGGAATCATTGATACGCAGTATTGCGCTACGGGACGTGAGAACATCATCACCAAGCAGGTGGGCGATACCTGCCAGGGAGATTCCGGTGGCCCGCTGCAAATCGTGGTCGATGGAAAGTTCCAACTGGTGGGAGTGACTTCGTTTGGAAACGGCTGCGGTTCGAATACGCCCAGCGTTTACACTCGGGTGGCGAAGTATATTGATTGGATTGAGCAGATAGTGTGGCCGACCGGAGTTCTGAAAGAATAATGCGTTGCTGGGTGGATGGATGAAAGGTTTTCTTGGAATGGTATAAGAATAAAGAAGATTGAGTATCAGAAAAGATTGTATGTTTGGTCTATGTTTTTAGAACAAAATTGAATCCCTTTTCTGTCCTCTAAAGGCATGTTCGGTATATTCAAGTTGACCTTGACGGGTCTTTGCGGACCTTCGCTAACCATTGTCGACTTTCGTTACGGGACTACTCGGACCTTCGACAAATTTTTTAAAACCTTAGATCTTCCCGGAACTCTGCAAACAATTATGGACCATCTCAGACTTGCTCTACGCAGACGATTTTTGCGAACCTTTGCTGCATATGATAGGGGGAAGTCCTCTATGCCCGGACACTTTTTGTTTTTTGGTATTATTTAAAAATCAACATTAGTTTTACCGGTAATTGTTGTACAGTATTAAAAATTCACATTATTTGAAGTAAAAACTCACATGAGAACAAAAATAAACCTTCACAATTCATTTTTATGATGGATTACATTATGTACCAAAAATGGTGTACATTCCAGGTGTCCTCTATAATTTTCACCCGTCAAAATTTACAACAAACCCACAGGAAGGTCAAGGGGTGCTTCGTATGCCAGCACATACCTTGTAGGTTCAATCTTTGCATGGTGTACAGCGCATGAAGCATATTAGCGAGATGTTAGGTCAGTTCCATAAACTCCTTCTTGATCAGCGCCATAGATCGATTCGCCATATCAGTCTTACATTGGCGGTTGCTCGTATTCAGATGAAAATGTCTTCGGGAATTTAACGCGTTTATAGTTCTTCACAATTTATTTGTCAGCTTGAAGGTTGAAGTGTGCTCTTAGGTACAGTCAACTCTCCCTTAGTCGACCTCCGTATCTCAATATCTAGTTAGAGAACCATAGTAAAATTTGGTGTCCATGGCTATCTCGATTATTTATTTAGTTGGTGTTACATCAATTAATTTGATAAAACCTCGTTAACGATGTTACGCCAATTTACTCGGTCCATGGCTGTGTCTCTCCAACTTCGATTTTGGCCCACGTTCTCCAGATCTTGTTGCACCTGATCAAGCCACCTCGCTCGCTGTGCTCCTCGCCTTCTTGTGCCAACCGGATTCGACGCGAACACCATCTTTGCAGGATTGTTGTCCGGTAGTCTTGCAACATGCCCTGCCCAGCGCACCCTTCCGACTTTCGCAACCTTTCTGGATACTGGGTTCACCGTAGCCTAGCGAGGTCGTGGTTCATTCTCCGCCGCCACACACCGTTTTCCTGTACTCCGCCAAAGATCGTCCTAAGCACCCTTCGTTCGAACACTCCAAGTGCTTGCAGGTCCTCTTCCAGCATGGTCCATGCTTCATGTCCATAGAGGACTACCGGTCTTATAAGCGTTTTGTACATGGTACATTTGGTGCGAGGGTGAATCTTTCTCGACCGCAGCTTCTTCTGAAGCCCATAGTAAGCGCGACTTCCACTGATGATGCGTCTCCGTATTTCACGACTAACGTTGTTATCAGCCGTTAGCAAGGATCCGAGGTAGACGAACTCATCAACCACCTCAAAAGTATCCCCGTCTATCGTAACACTGCTTCCCAGGCGGGCTCTGTCGCGCTCGGTTCCGCCTATCAGCATGTACTTTGTTTTTGACGCATTCACCACCAGGCCGACTTTTATCGCTTCACGTTTCAGGCGGGTGTACAGGTCTGCCACCGTTCCAAATGTTCTGCCGACAATATCCATATCATCCGCGAAGCAAACAAATTGGCTGGATCTTGTGAAAATCGTACCTCGGTTATTGAACCCGGCTCTCCGCATGACACCTTCTAGCGCGATGTTGAACAGCAGGCACGAAAGTCCATCACCCTGTCGAAGTCCCCGGCGGGATTCGAACGAACTGGAATGTTCATGTGTTGGGACTTGGTATTCACGGCATTTCTGGAGGATTTGCCGTACAGTGAAGATTTGGTCCGTTGTCGAGCGGCCGTTGATGAACCAGCTTGATAACTTCCCACAAACTCATTTGTTATCGGTGATAGACGACGGAAGATAATCTGGGATAACACTTTGTAGGCGGAATTCAGGATAGTGATCGCACGATAGTTTTCACATTCCAGTTTGTCGCCCTTCTTGTAGATGGGGCATATGACCCCTTGCTTCCACCCCTCCGGCAGCTGTTCCGTTTCCCAGATTCTGACAATCAGCCGGTGCAGACAAGCAGCCAACATGTCCGGGCCCATTTTGATGAGTTCAGCTCCAATACCATGCTTACCAGCGGCCTTGTTATTCTTGAGCTGGTTGATGGCATCCTTAACTTCCCTCAATGTGGGGGCAGGTTGGTTTCCTTCATCCGCCGTGCTGACGTAGCAACTTCCTCCGCTGTCGTGACCCTCGGCGCCTGTGTTATCCGTGCTATTCAAGTGTTCATCGTAGTGCTGCTTCCACCTTTCAATCACCTCACGTCCGTCCGTCAAGATGCTTCCATCCTTATCCCTACACATTTCGGCTCGCGGCACGAAGCCTTTTCGGGATGCGTTAAGCTTCTCGTAGAACTTTCGCGTTTCTTGTGAACGATGCAGTTGTTCCATTTCTTCACATTCCGCTTCTTCCAGGCGGCGCTTTTTGTCCCGGTATAGGCGGGTTTGCTGCTTTCGTTTTCTTTTATATCGCTCCACGTTTTGTCGCTTTCCTTGCTGCAGCATTGCAGCCCGCGCTGCATCCTTCTCCTCCAAAACCTGCCTGCATTCTTCGTCGAACCAATCATCACATGTCCTCCTTTCCACGTACCCGACGACGCTCTCGGCTGCGTTGTTGATGGCTGCTTTTATGTTGCTCCAGCAGTCCTTAAGAGGGGCTTCGTCAAGCTCGCCCTCTTCCGGCAACGCTACTTCGAGATGCTGCGCGTATGGGGCAGCGACGTTCGGTTGGGCCAGTCGCGCTAGGTTATACCGAGGCGGGCGTCGATACCGTACATTGTTAATGACGGATAGTTTTTGGCGCAGTTTCACCATCACCAGGTAGTGGTCGGAGTCAATGTTAGCGCCACGATAGGTTCTGACGTCGGTAATATCGGAGAAGTGCCGTCCATCGATCAAAACGTGGTCGATTTGTGATTCCGTCTGCAGTGGTGATCTCCAGGTGTATCGATACGGGAGGCTGTGCTGGAAGTAGGTGCTGCGAATGGCCATGTTCTTGGAGGCGGCAAAATCCATCAGTCGTAGGCCGTTCTCGTTCGTCAGCCGGTGGGCGCTGAACTTTCCAATCGTCGGTCTGAACTCCTCCTCCTGGCCAACCTGAGCGTTTAAGTCTCCTATGATGATCTTGACGTCGTGGCTTGGGCAGCGGTCGTACTCGCGTTTGAGCTGCGCGTAAAATGCGTCCTTGTCATCATCAGTGCTTCCGGAGTGAGGGCTATGCACGTTTATGATGCTGAAGTTGAAGAACCGGCCTTTGAGCCTCAACTTGCACATTCTTTCGTTGATCAGCCACCACCCGATCACACGCCTTTGCATATCACTATAAAAGCTGTTCCCAGCTCACGTGTGTTGCCGCAGCTCTGGTAGATGGTATGATTACCTCTAAATGTTCGCACCATCGAACCTGTCCAGCACACCTCCTGCAGCGCTACGATGTCGAAACCGCGGATCTTCAGTACATCGGAGAGTATGCGAGTACTTCCAATGAAGTTGAGAGATTTGCAGTTCCACGTACCGAGTTTCCAATCGCTAGTCCATTTTCGTCGCTGTGGTCTTTGCCGATTGTTCTGGTCCGTATTCTCTCGTTGACGTTCCTGTGCTGGTGTATTTTTATGGCTGGCTTGCAGGGCCTGACACCAACCCCCTAGGTTTTCGGAGGACTATTCCTCCTAAATATTCGGAGGGCCATAGTGCGCAGTTTAGCTTAAAGTTCTTCTCTGGCACTCGGACGATGATCAGCCGCCCCTGACATGGGGATCAGACGCTGTTGTGAGCCGCTCCTAACATGGAGTACAGACGCTCAAGGTTGGCTATCTCGATGATCCCTTGAATCGCATATTTGCACTGGTTTAGTATATTCCGTAACACGATATCTTCCTAACTCGATGGTCCCTTCATCATCGAGTTATGGAGAGATGACTGTACATCATATTTTGTAGCTGCTTCTCGTGCGCTCATTTGCCTTAAAAGCATCATGTTTATAGTACTTTATAAGTCCTCCAAGGACCGAAAGTTTTATTGTTTATGCTTTATTTTTGTTGCTGTTTGTTTTTTTTTGTACCCTACATTTATGAAAAAAGCGAATTATAAATTAGATCCCAGTAATTAGATTAACATTTTCACTGTCCGGTCATAGAGGACTTGCAATGGTTTACAAAAAAGGTTGCTTTTCTTTGAAATTCTATATTTTCTAATAAATGTTGCATTGTGATTGATGAAAAACTTACTGAAGTCAACGTACGGAAACAAATCAGCTTAAATGATATGTAACATTTGTTGCTACACTTGTATGAAACTTACTCGTTTCACATTTTTTTTTGGTAGATCGTATCAGAGTGAAACTTTTAAGAGCTACTTGGGTTTATTCTACGACTGGCGTGAGGTGACAATTGTTGGCGTGACAATTCTCGACTCGAGTGAAGTGACTCTCCATTTGATTTACACGGCGGGTCACTTCACTCGAGTCGAGAATTGTCACCTCGCTATACTGCCCATACTCGCATAACAGTCCCATTTATATAGGAAAACCCATATAATATGGGACTGTCAATTGTCACCTCACGCTAGTCGTAGAATAAACCCAACTGTTTGTTTACGTTTGGACATGAAAACGTCATAGTTTGTATACACTGCAAAAATGTGTTTTGGTATAATTCTGGAATACTAAAATCTTAATATCATTATTCGTTTTTGGAAAATTCAAACTGTCCGGCCATAGAGGACTTCCCCCTGTGCTATGATAGTAAAAGTTATTTTCTTGGCTAACTAGATGGTACCTTGGGTCGCAGTTGCACAGGTATTGTGTTCTCCCTAACTCGGTGGTCCCTTCAATATCGAGTTACTGTCGTGGAGAGACTGTAGTAGATATTAATCAAGAAAGTTGTAGGTATTGCAAAGGTACAGTAAGGGATCTTTAGCAGCAGACACCAAAAACTCGATCACCAGGGCTTTCTCTTGTTTCGACAACCAGCATAGCCAGCGGCACGTATCGTACACTAAGTATATTTCACATAAACTTCTACTACGTACGCTCTCACAGCAGATACTGACTGCTACATCTCAATGTGTAACCAACATACCAACTTCAACGCAACCCACTCCTTTCATAGAACCGAACTGTACACACTCGTCAAGCATTTCAAGTAAAGTCGAAGCAGTAGTAGAGTAAAGCAAATCGAAAGTGCAAACAAATTTCTGATTTTACCAAACTTTACAGCATTGACTCGCTTCTCGCCGAAGTCGCAAAAAAACGGATGATTCTTAAAACAAACACGGAATCAGACTAAAATGGATGGGTTAAAGTATAGGAAAATCAAGATGTATATCCACCTCAAGCATTCTTCGCTTGCTAACTTATTCATCCGATCATTGTGGCGCGTCTTCGCGCTGCTGTTGCTGGCGTGGATTCGTATTGCTGGGTGCGGCAGGTCGATCCAAAAGGGGAGCTTCCTCTTCTGCTGGTGCTGCCGCTTCCACAGGGGCGGCTGCTGCTGGTTGATTGTAGTTGGCCGCTCCCGGGGGAAGCGGTCTTCGGAAGTACAGTGCTGCCCCGAGCACCACCGTCAGAATCGTGATGAGATAGAGATCCCAGTTGGAGGCGATGTTGTCGTCCAAATCCAGCAGAATGGTGAACGGGGACTGGAAAAGGAAAAGGAATGCATTTGTGTATCAGTATCTGGTAATCGGATGTTCGTAAGCGTTGCCAAGTTTTTCTTCAGGTGATATACATATTCTCAAATAATTCCGCAGTGAATTTTCCTAGAATTTCTCATGAACTACTTTAGTAATTTGATTGAATACTTCTCAAAACCCTTTAAAATATAATTCCAAGAATTCATAGAGAAATTTTCTTAAAGATTTCTCATATACATAGTTCATCTAGAGATTCTTCTATGGATCCTTCCAAGAATTATTACAAGTATTTTTCTAGTAATTCCTCAAGAGATATCCCGAGAAAGTACATCAGAAAGTTTTCAAGAATTCCTCCAAAATTCCTTCCAATTATTTAGTTTTTCTTTACAGATATATCTAAGCATTCTTCCTTTCAGAAAATCAGTTACAAGAGCGTAGGGGAATGTGGGGCAAGATGAGCACCCGGGGCAAGATGGGCACCCCTAGTTTGTGTCATTCCTACCGATTTTTTTTTTCAATTAATTATTTGGGGTTCTGATGAATATCATTAAATTGATATGATGGCCATACATTTCAGCTAAAAAATCAACAGCACAACGTAAATATTGCCAAAAATACATAGAAGTCCAAAAAATTACTTTTTCATATAAGATTTGTTCATTTAAAAGTGATATTTTTGTTGCATAAACAATTTAATTCATATGTTTTTGACCGTATAGTTATAGATAAGCTATTATAGATAATCAGGAGCAAAACTTTCATCAAATTTAAAAAATATTTCAATTGTTTTGATTATATCAATAAATTTACACCCTTGGGGCAAGATGAGCACCATGTTCAAAATTAAGTAAAAGTGTGAAATTATAGAACCACATTTAGCTGTGGGCTTGACTTACGGTATCCTCTTTGCACAAAACATTTTTTCTAAAAAAATATAAACAAACAACAAATTTAATCGATTTTTAAGTAAAACCTTAGCAATCTATGAAAAGTTATTTATTTTTTGATAAAAGTTTCAAAAACTAAGCTAGTTGAAGATAAATACTATCAGATATAAAAGATAATATCTTGGGATATTGCAAGCATTAAAAAATAATAGTTTTCTTTAGTAAATTGCATCTTTTTATGGGGGTGCCCATCTTGCCCCGCAGTTTTTTTGACCGATGATAAAAAAGCTATTTTTTAACGTATTATTTGGAAAACTATTTATCACTTTTTAAAACTTTTAATGGTTGGAGGTCAAAGTAATAATGTAAATGATAAGGATGGTTACCAATACACTCACGGAACGCGACACGAGACCGGACATAACACATATTGTTCTTACAAACGATTAAAAAAGGGTTTAAATTTACCTTTTTAGTCGACCGGTTTCGGGATCGATCTAGCCCATCTACGGGACGATGTCCGACTAATTACGATGATTCACTCATACTTATTCGTACTTTGCACAGTACACGTCGTAAACAAGATTAAAACATTTCAATGTGTTCGTGATTTTGTCAAACCGAAGAGAGAGGAAACTATTGGAGCCTCATCTTCATTCATCAGGAGAGAATCAGCAGTGGCGATATACATTGATTCCCATGCATTCAGGCAATGCATGCGGTAGCTGAGAATCATATCATTGATTGGCAGAATGCGAAACTAATAAAAAATGTTAGAAAATCATCACATCTGAATGCATGGGAATCAATGTATATCGCCACTGCTGATTCTCTCCTGATGAATGAAGATGAGGCTCCAATAGTTTCCTCTCTCCTCGGTTTGACAAAATCACGAACACATTGAAATGTTTTAATCTTGTTTACGACGTGTACTGTGCAAAGTACGAATAAGTATGAGTGAATCATCGTAATTAGTCGGACATCGTCCCGTAGATGGGCTTGATCGATACCGAAACCGGTCGACTAAAAAGGTAAATTTAAACCCTTTTTTAATCGTTTGTAAGAACAATACAGTGGCCCAATTTCATATTCGTACAGGATACTGATTCCACATCAAGTTAGTAAAAAACTATTAAATGAAGTATTGAGCTACAAATACTTTATCCACATTGAAGGTAATAGGTGTCATCTATTGTTTGCCAATCACAAAATGTTTCCATTTACATTCATCTTTGGATTAATAGAAAAGTATTGAATTGATGTCTAAAATTCACCCAATTCCATATTCGTACACCTACCAAAATTCAAACGCACAACGTTCAAAACTAAATTAAGAAGCTCTATTTGATTACTGAAGTGCTTTGTTATGATGTTCAGATGTAGTGAAATACATTTGGACAATTTATTAGTGGACATATATAAAATTTAGGTAAAATTATGAGTAATGCCAGTTTTCCAATGATTTTTGCTATAAAATCCAATAATTCGAACAATTACGTTTATTTTTGTCATTGGATCCAATCTATAGATTATACTCGTAAGCTCTGATAGAAATTTAGTTGTAATATATACAGTTTACAGAAATCATAAACAGTTTTTATCCCTTTTGAGTTCAGAAAATTGTTGTGCCATAAGTTCAAAACTCTTCTAAAATGATATTTTTAATCAATGTAAACCAAATTTTCATTCTAAACAACAGGTAAATGTTAATTTCGAATTTGTCTGTAAAAATAATTTGAACTACGAATTTCGTTTTACAATAGAGTACCCTAAACTACGCTGTACATACCTCCACATAATTGATGTCATCGTAATATTCAATTATCTTTGAAATAATATTTAAATTATATTCAAAATAGCACCCTATTTTGCAATTTATTGATTTAATAAAAAAAAAATACAAAATAACTTGAATGAGCAGAAAGCATTGATACACTATTTAATAGAATATATCATGTTGTTTTCATAATTTTAAAAACACGTTTGTGTTGCGGTTATGGCAATAATATTTATTCTATAAATCTCTATAATCATGTTTGGTAGTAAAATGTAAATTAAAAATGATAATTACGCAATGTTTTTATAGGAACATTAACTATGGATTATGTATATACATTTAGGAGCCAAACATAAAGAAATTGGCTAAAATTTTTGGTTTTGGATTTGTTATAAATATTATATTACCTAAGATTCAAAAGTATAAGTTGTCGATATCCACTAGAATGATTCAAAAAATCGTTTTTGCTCCACACCGCTCATTCGATTCTTAATCAAATTCGGAGTACCCCCCCAAAATTTGAGCTCATTTGGATGAAAACTGAGACTGCACAAGCTCTTCAAAGTTTATATGGGAATTACTATGAGGAATGCAACCAGTTCATTCAATCGGTCATAGTGTTTGCCCACGTGCTCTTGGGGATTAGTACTTCGTTGATACTGTGAGATTCGTTCATAAGCTACAACTTTGCCGAAGACCGTTTTCAAATCGGACGCCTCAGTAATTAGTTATTGATTTATATCCAGTCACAAATTCTTCAGCAGTGCTCATTTAACTTCTGAACAGGCAACATTGCTGCACCTGGCGCGAAAGATAGCACGCACAAATCATGGCTACTATGTTTTACTGCATATAGCAAGTGATGCCTGCAGATCAGCCCAATAATTATAGCCAAAGTTTTACAACTCATTCAAAAATCAATAACTAATTACTGGGGCGTCCGATGTAAAAACGGTATTCGGCAAAGTTGTAGCTGATTATTGTATCTCACAGTATCAACATAGTTCTAATCCCCAAGAGCACATGGGCAAACACTATGACCGATTGAATGAATTGATTACTTTTCCCATAGTAATTCCCATATAAACTTTAAAGGGCTTGTGCAGTCTCAGTTTTCATCCAAATGAGCTCAAATTTTGGGAGGACACTCAGAATTTAATTTAGAATCGAATGAGCGGTGTGGAGCAAAAACGATTTTTTGAACCACTCTAATATCCACTCTTAGCTACCCTAAAACTGATTATAATTTTTTGAAACTTGTGCAATATTCGCAATTATCGTTCTTAAGGAAGTGATGATGAAAAAATGCAATTTATTGTTCGACTTACCGAATATTTTAGCAAAAAACATGGGAAAACTGGTATTTTTTTTAAATTTACTTAAGTTTCAAATATATCCGTTTATAAATTTTCCAAATGTATTCTACTGCATCTGAACAACACAACGAAGAGCTTGAGTAGTCATCTAGTCCATTAAAAATTAGTTTTGAATGCTGTATATTTCTTTTTTGTTAGGTGTACGAATATGGAATTGGGTCAATTATAGACACAATCTCAATACTTTTCCATTATTCCAAAGATTTAAGCAAATGAATACAGTTTGTCATTGCCAAACAATAGATGACACCTATGACCTTCATTATTGATAAAGTATATCGAAGTCCATGCACCATTTAATAGTTTCATACCAACTTGATATGAAAACAGTGCCCCGTACGAAAATGAAATTGTGCCACTGTATGTGTTATGTCCGGTCTCGTGTCGCGTTCCGTGAATGTACCTACATGAAGTTCTTACGTTAGCACAAACCCCCGAAAAAAATGGTTACCAATTTTACCAAAATAAGAACGTTTAAGTAGGCTTAAATTGCGCTTATCCTTAGGGTGCTCATCTTGCCCCGCCTGGCCCTAGGTGTCCAAAATGGACAACTGGAGCGTTATGAAACAAAAATCATTTGATCAAAAAGTACAAGGTTACGACTTACATCTCGGAGTGCTTCCAGTTTGAAGATCAGCTGCAGCTTCATCAGTGCCAGGGCAACGGGCACCTTGGCATCGGTGCTGGTCTCCGCCGCCAGATCGTAGCACCGTTTGGCCAGATGGATGTCCTTCTTCATGCCCAGTCCCTGTTCGTGCATGTAACCGAGGTTGAACATCGCTTGTGCGTTGTGCTGCTGGTCCGAAGCCATTCTGCAAGCGCCAAATTGAGTCATTATACGTTACACATTAAAATTACAGTCATCTCTCCCTTACTCGATATTGAAGGGACCATCGAGTTAGGGAGGTATCGAGTTACAGAACACAAAAGCAGTGCAAATGCGTTCCAAGGGACCATCGAGTTAGACATGAAAACCAACTTGTACTATGGTTCTCTAACTCGATATCGAGATACGGAATATCGAGTAAGGGAGAGTTAACTGTATTATTAACGAAAAAAAGAGCATCAATTCTGCAGCTACCATTTGGAAGATATGGTATCCTAGCATCCTTTCCATTAGCTTTAAAGAGTTTCATCGAGGGAAATGAAAGTTATAGTGATTTGAAGATGAAAGCATAATAATATAACGTGATAAAATATTGTTATTCCAGTAATTCATACAAAGAACTTTTAACTCTAGCATCATTAGATTTCAATTTTTTTTTTCTAGGCAGACCAATTTCTTATTGATTGTTTCCTTAGGTTGGCGGCTCTTCAATTTTACTCTCATTTGACAGCCGCCTTTCACCCTAGGAGTTCAGTTCATGGATGGATAAGTCAATTTGTCGGTTTTTTCGTTCTTCACTCCCTTCAAAAGACCATCTTTTTCATTCGACGGCTAGAAAACATGTGTTTTCTTCTTTTAGCCTTCAATAAATGGTGTCAAGGTTCATCTAAAAATGTAAGGAGCATTGCATCCGAAATAAGCGATTGTTGCTCGAATCGATAGTAAGTATCCATTGTTTTGATCTAGGCAGAACCAATTTCTTATAGGTTGTTTCCTTGATGTTTCGCACATAAAAGCAAATCCCAGCTAATGTTTTTTTTTGCGAAAATTCTCCTGCGAAGATACCAAATTTTTCATCACTAGACTTCAATCATGAGAATGACTTCCTAACTAAGGCAGCATCCATTTATTACGTAACGCTGAAATTGGAAATTTTTGACCCCCTCCCTCCCTCCGTAACGTTTTTTGTATGAAAATTTTTAAATTTTCGTATAAGCCGTAACGCTTAAGCCTACTCCCCCCTCCCCCTAGAGCGTTACGTAATATGTGGATGCCGCCTAAGAAGGTTTTAGGCGAATAGCTTTCTTTGGATTTAATCAGTGGACTGATATATAAGCGAAAAAAATGTGTGCCCAGTAGTGACACTTGGGTGATTTCCAAAGTAATAAGTTTCCAGGCGAATAAGTCTCATTCAGTTCTCCAACTTGGTCAAAAACACTAACTTTGTATCCAATCTCTAGATTGAGATAAAAGCAAATAATATGTTTGTCTACTAGCACCACTTTGGGAGAATTTTCCAAACTACTATGTTTCTGGGCGAATAGATCCCATTCAGTTGAACACTTTCGAGAGTTCGATTTTTTTCAGTCTCATCGCTGGACCGATATAAAAAAAAATATTTAAATACTAGTGCCACCTTGTGAGTGTTTTCCGAACTAATATGGTTTTAGGCGAATAGAATTCATTTAGTTGTTCAACATTGTCCATGACACAAACTTTGTATCTAATCACATGAGATATTAGCTAATAAAATCTTTGCCCACTAGCGTCATCTTGTGAGTGTTATAAGGTTTTATGTGACTAAGTATCATTTAGTTGTTCAACATTGTCGAAGACAACAATTTTGTATCTCATAACAGAACTGAGATGCAAGCAAATACAGTATTTGCCCACTAGCGTTTTCGGGCGAATAGATCTCATTCAGTTGAACACATTTGTCGAAGACACCAATGTTATATCTCATCACTGAACTGAGATATAAACAATCAAAATGTTCGATCGCTAGCGCCATCTTTAGAGTGTATTCCGAACAAAGAAGGTTTTAGGCGAATATGTCTCATTTAGTTGCTCAACATTGTCGAAGACATCAATTTTGTATCGAATAACTGGACTGAGATACAAGCAAATAAAATCTCTGCTCACTAGCGCCATATAGTGAGTGTTTTCCCAACTAATAAGTTTTCGGGTGACTAGATCTCATTCAGTTAAACACATTTGTCGAAGACACCAACGTTGTATATCATCAATGAACTGAGATATAAACAATCAAAATGTTCGACCATTAGCGCCATCTTTTGAGTGTTTTCCGAACAAATAAGGTTTTAGGTGAATAGTTCTCATTTAGTTGATCAACTTTATCGAAGACAGCAATTTTGTATCTCATATCTGAACTAAGATATAAGCAAATAAAGTTTTGGCTCACTAGCGCTATCTTGGGAGTGTTTTCCAAATTTATAAGGTTCTATGCGAATGGGTATTATTTAGTTGTTCAACTTTCTCGAAGACACCATTTTTGTATCTCATAACTGGGCTAAGATATAAGCAAATAAAGTTTTGGCTCACTAGCGCCATCTTGGGAGTGTTTTCCAAATTTATAAGGTTCTATGCGAATGGGTATTATTTAGTTGTTCAACTTTGTCGAAGACACCATTTTTGTATCTCATAACTGGGCTAAGATATAAGCAAATAAAGTTTTGGCTCACTAGCGCCATCTTGGGAGTGTTTTCCGAATTTGTAAGGTTCTATGCGAATGGGTATTATTTAGTTGTTCAACTTTGTCGAAGACACCATTTTTGTATCTCATAACTGGGCTAAGATATAAGCAAATAAAGTTTTGGCTCACTAGCGCCATCTTGAGAGTGTTTTCCGAATTTGTAAGGTTCTATGCAAATAGGTATTATTTAGTTGTTGAACTTTGTCGAAGACACCAATTTTGTATTTCATCGCTGGACAGAGATATAAACGAAGCAAATATTTGTACGCTGGAAAGTTGTTTCATATGTTGCTTATAAATGCGACATTTGTTGGCGTCTGTGCGCCACCTGGTGAGTTAATTCTGAATTAAAATAGTTACCAAGTGGAAGTCAGCAGTCCTGTGATCAACTTTGCTGAAGACAGTTTTCTCCTAAACCTCTTTATTTTCAAGATATTTGCTCTACAAGTACTGTCCTATTTATAGGACGCTGGGCGTTCGGGGCTTCTGTCCTATTTTTAGGACGCTGGGCGGATATGGGTTAATAAACTCAGGAAGACTTCCTCAAAACCTAAGGAATAATCCTGAGGGTGCTCTGTGGAATTATACAACTTTATTTTCTCCCATTCTAAGCTAGGCCAGTCTATACTCATCACTAACCTAGAGTAGGGCAAACGGATTGAATTTACGGCAACAGACCCAACAACGAATAAAGGAAAACGATTGGAAAGTCTGATATCGGAACGTGAAAACTTTGAATGAACCGGAGCGTGTTGGTCTCCTGCAACAGTATGCGCCGCCGCCATCTTTTCGAATCCAACATGGCAACCGTTGAATGGACCTATGCACGGGTTTATTATTTGACGTTTCATCGGTGCCGTGTTATTTATGTGACCATGGAAACCAAACAATTCGGCACCGCTCAAACGTCAAATTAGTGAACTCGTGCATCGGTTCATACTCAAATGCATTTCAATGCTGATACTCAATGGACCGATGCACGAGTTCACTATTTGATGTTTGGGCGGTGCTGTGTTATTTACGTGACCATGGCAACGAGTTAATTTGGCACCGCTCAAACGTCAAATCCGTGAACTCGTGCACTGGTCCATGGACCTTTGTACGGGTTCACTATTTGACGCTTTAACGGTGTCGTGTTATTTATGTGACCATGGGAACTAGTGAATCCGGCACCGCCCAAACGTCAAATTCACTAGTTGCTATGGCCACATAAATAACACGGCACCTCTCAAACGTCAAATAGTGAACTCGTACATCAGTCCATTGATCTTGGCTACTGGTAAATCCATTAGGTGGGATTAGGGTTGCCATAAACGTGGTCAACTGGCTCGTGAACTGCGGAATGTCGGTGTGAACGAGGCAGCTATCCAGAAAATACGCTGACCCAAAACCGGCGAACGTGAATTCCAACCGGTGGATCCCATCGCCAACACTTCATACCACATCTACTACAGCGTCGTGGAACAAAGCAGAGCAAAATGTTGTGTTGGCTTTATAGTGATTGTGAGACAGATGAAACGAATTATTTGGTATAAACGATCGAATCGGTAAGCGATCGAATCTGTGTGTTGAGAATTAAGGTGATTATAAGCCTGATAAGTTCTATGAGAGCCTACGGACGGAGAGTGTGAAGTTTTTGGCACTGGTCAATGACAAAGACAAAACGACTGGTTCGATGGAGAGTGCCAGACAAGCAGAATATCGCCAGAAGTCGTATGCTTGTGGCCGGTCCGACAAAACAGAGAGCGGTACGGGGCAGCAAAAGCCGAAGAAAAGCGAATTCACCGCAGAAAGAAAAGGCAGCACGAAGAAAGTGTGGTAACTGAAGCTCAAGAAAGCATGGACCGGAATGATATGCGGAGATACTTTGCAACGATCAATAGTGCGCGGCACAATACCGTACCAGTGCCCGCCATGTGCAATGATCGAGAAAGGAATTTGCTGACCGATAACACGGCGGTGCCTGCCAGGTGGAAGAAGCACTTTCAGCAATTGCTGAACGGTGAAAATAGAAATGTAGCGAGGAACAGGATGAACATTGATGATAACGATCAAGCTGTAGACCCACCGACCATAAGTGAGGTTAGAAAGGCTATCAGTGAGCTGAAGAACTGTAAGGCTGCTAAAAAGGACAAGATCCCGGTCGAGCTTCTCAAGCACGAAAGTGAGCAGCTTTATCAGTCGGTCCACCGAGTACTTCTGGAGGTATGGGTGGACGAAGAATTGCCCATCGGCTGGTTGGATGGCCTCATACGCCCAATCTACTAGAAAAAGCACAGACTGAAGTGTGCCAATTACAGAACAATTACCCTGCTGGATTCGGCGTACAAGATACTGTCGGGCATCCTGTTTAACAGACTGAGACCGCACGAGGAGTACTTCGTCGGCGAATACCAAGCTGGTTTTCGTGAGGGCCGTTCGACAACGGACCAGATGTTTAGCTTACGAATGATCCTAGACAAATTCCGGGAGTATAACTTGCAGACTCATCATCTGTTTATTAATTTCAAGGCGGCGTACGACTCAGTGAAAAGAAATGAGCTGTGGCAGATAATATCTGAACATGGTTTTTCGGCGAAACTAATTAGGCTGATACGTGCTACGCTGGATGTTGATTTGAATTCAAGTGTTCGGATCGCATACGAGGTGTGAACCTCGTTCGTGACGTTAGACGGGTTGACGCACATTCGAATTTACTGTTCAACATTGCACTCGAGGGTGCTATTAGGAGATCTGGCGTGCAGAGAAATGGGACTATTATCACAAGGTCGCACATGCTCCTTGGCTTTGCGGACCTAATGGGAATAGATCGCAGCTCAGTGGAAAAGGACTTTTGTGTCTCTGAAGCGGGAGACAGCGAGGATAGGCCTGACCATTAATTCTACCAAAACGAAGTACATGGTTGCAGGTAGAGATAGAGTCAAGCTTGGTGGTGTAGGTAGTGTTTGATGAGGATATGTTTGAAGTTGTTGAAGAATTTTTTACCTTGGAACACTTGTGACATGTGACAATGACGGGAAGTGAAAAGACGTGTTGCGGCTGCGAATAGGGCCTTTTACGGACTACGTAACCAGCATAGGTCCCGCAGCTTGCAAACGGAAACAGAATTTGCCCTGAATAAAAAATTGATTCTTCCGGTTGCCCTCTACGGGTACGAAGCGTGGACGTTGAAAGAGGCGGTGTTTTCGAGCGTGAAGTGCGGACAATACTGGGTGGGAAACTAGAAAATAGTGCGGCGAAAGTTAGAAGAAAGAATTGCGAAAATAATGTTCAGGTAGAAGTAGACGACTTTATGGAAGCATTAACGTGTAGGTGTCTTTAGTCAGTATATGGCTGTATGCAGTGGAAGAGGACTTGGCGACCCTAAACGTTCAGGACAACTGAAGAAGTATCGCCCAAGACCGACGAAGATGGAGCTCTACAATATGCCGGGTAATGGTGTGACGCTACGCTGTAGCCGCCATTAAGATACAAGGTAGATAAGTAGGCTGGCCATTAGACTGATGCCAATTTTGAAGTTTTTGCTCCCCTCTGCTTAAACGATGTCAATTATGATGAAAATGATCCTCCCAAAATTTGAAGTGATTCGGAAGAAATTTGGTTGTGCACACGCTATTTGAAGTTTATATGGAAATTACTATGGAAAAGGCAAACCTTTTGTGTTCAGTCCCCTAACTGCTCGTCAAAATAATTTATGGAAAAGTGAAAACACTCATCTCATGTGAAAACTTCCCAGCTACAACTTTGCCGAAGACCACATTTCGATGGGACGAAAGGATAATTTGTTATTATTGATAACAAAGTCTTAATCATGCTGAGATGATCATTCAATTACTTTCGGAGCAACACTGCTTTTTTGCTGTAGAACATAGTAGCCTGGATTACTTTGATCTATTCTTCCCGCCAGGAGCACCACTGTTGCCTGCCGAACAGTTGGAGAAGCATGCTACATGCAAACCACAACTGAGAGGCCCAGATAGCCGTAGCGGTAAACGCGCAGCTATTCAGCAAGACCAAGCTGAGGGTCGTGGGTTCGAATCCCACCGGTCGAGAATCTTTTCGGGTTGGAAATTTTCTCGACCTCCCAGGGCATAGAGTATAATCGTACCTGCCACACGATATACACATGCAAAACTGGTCATTGGCATAGTAAGCTCTCAGTTAATAACAGTGGAAGTGCTTATAAGAACACTAAGCTGAGAAGCAGGCTCTGTCCCAGTGAGGACGTAACGCCAGAAAGAAGAAGAAGAATGCAAACCAACTTTATGATGATGAATAACAATTTATCCTGAGGTCCAATCAAAAAGTGGTCTTCGGCAAAGTTGTAGCTGGGAGGATTTCACATTAGAAGAATTTGTTCACTTTTCCATAAAATATTATGACGAAGAGATAGAGGGCTTAACACAAAAGATTGGCGTTTTCCATAGTAATCTCCATATAAACTTCAAATGGCGTGTGCACAGTCAAATTTCTTCCGAATCACTTCAAACTTTGGGAGGATGCTATTTACCATAATTAAAATCTTTTAAGCATAGGGGAGCAAACATTTCAAAATTTGCATCACTCTACTGGCCATACGTCCCGTATTTAACGGGACAGTACCGTTTTCATCACCTTGACGAGCTGTCCCGTCGTTTAATTGAAAATGTGCTAATTGTCCAGTTTTTTTTAATTGAGAATATACTGCATATTACGAAACAGTTAAAACGAATAACAGCAGTATAATAAACAGTATTTATTCACTTGCAGAGTTTTCTGTCTCTATGAATATTTTGTTGAATAGTAATCAGTTTCTCAAAGTAAAACTAAATTTTACACAGTTTATGCTTCTGATTAACGTTCTGTGTTTTATGCTTATCAGGGTGTCCATTCATCCGGGAAATCCGAAAAAGCGCGAATTTGAACAACACACCGGGAAAATATGTATTTCAAACATAAGGTTACCGATTAGTTTAAATTTCAAGCCTATGGGCAAAACTAGAAAACTGTCTAGGGAATAGCACCAATTGGTTTTTGCCTACTTTGTATGGAAATCCGAAAATTGGCACAGAATTCTTATGGGTCGAATATTAGTGCCCTATTGACGTAAGTAGTTATTTGTTTCATCAAAATCCGTTGGTTTCCTATGGAATTGTTTGGTAGATTATTCTAACAATTCTTACCGATTGCTTTGTAGATTGTTGTGGAAGGATATTAAAATATTTCAAAGGAGATTGTATAGAATATCCACATTTTTAGAAGAAATTCTGGCAATGTTCATGGTGAGATGCTTGATAGATTTCCGTTTAGATTCATGGCAAATTTTTAATGAGATCTTTGCAGGAATCTCCACAGAATCGCGGCAATAATTATTCAATTTCTTGAAAGTTCTTTGAGAGATCATTAAAAAGGTAACTGGTAGATTGCTTATAAGGTTTTTGGTGAATTCTAGGAGAACTATTTTTTTTAATTACAGTGGGATTCCATTTTTGGCATGCTCCGTTTTTGGCATGCTCCATTTTTGGCACCCCCCGATTTTGGCAACAAAATGGATCCGTTTTTGGCAACATTTTTGAATACCATAAAAATTTGTAATTTTTTGTAAATATTATCGTGTCTGTTGCTTTATTTATCTGAATGACAGGTAAAATACGCACCGATTACATTCTAGAGCTCTATTTTCGTCGATATTCCTCCAAATATCATTAACTACTAAGAGCTCCCGTACGTACTAATTTACTTCAGAATGGTCATTGGTCATGCATTCGCAGCGTTTCATGAGGCCATTAATCTCCACCAGCATCTCAACTAGAGATTAATATCTTAGGCATTCATACTGAGTGACCAGCCCACTTAAGTCTGCCAGTTGGTGATACACTAAAAAACACTTTTTTTCAGATTTGGAACAGCTTGTTTGAACAAAACACAAGCACATAAGGGCAAAAAAAAGTTTATGACTCACACTTTAAATTTTGTCTTACCTTTTTAGCTCACTGTTCTGCAAAATGTCGTGCTCATATTTTTTGAGGAATTTCATTGAATAAATTGCGTTATTCTAGTGAATTGCAGAAGTGTCAACATATAATCCATAAAAAAGTATATATTTTACTATATTGTATATTATTTTTTAGGAATTCTAATATTCCATTCAATACCGACACCAAAACGAATGCAAACACAGTCCAAACTAAACTTTATTCTCAAAAATATCATTGCAGCATGCGATAAAAACGATTAAGAGTATTTTGTTTGTGGTTTTAATGTGTATATTAATCTTTCTGTGAGCTTTTTTCCCTTTTTGTTGGAGATTCTTTAAGACGTTAGATTTGTTAAGAGATGTGTTTTATACAAGATTTTTAATCAAGGATACGGGTCTCAATATAATTAAAATGTTCCTTGCGAGCTGGGACTATGAATTTCTTAACTGAACCCTGGAGAATCCTTAGGGAGTTCTTAGTTCATAAGGGACTTCTCAGACATTTTAACGGATTCTTGAGAATGTCTGCAGATTCCTAGCGAACACTGAGGGTTTCTTGCGGGATCATGAGAATATATAATTGGTTATTGAGGATTAAGTCCGAAATTTTGTGATTCCTAATAAGCTCTTAAGTTTTCTATGGCATCCTGGTAATTCCTAGCTGGATAATGTGGATTTGTAGTGGTATTTTGAATATTTCTGGTAAAATCTTGTAGATTTTGCAAAGGTTTCCAGAGAAATTTGAGGAGTGCTAGTGGTAGCCTAAGTATAATGAATTTTTGAAAATTTTTATTGAAGACTTGAGAATTTTCGGAAATATCGAAGCAATATTCCTAACAAAATGCTTCAGAGCTCTAGCGTTTTCTTGTAGATTACTTTTTTGATTAGTTGTTTATGTTTGCCCTTTTGATTGCAGTCAATCATTAATTATGAAATGCTTTACTTATCAGAAACATAAATTAAAGGAGGGTATTCTAAACTTACCGAACAGGGATGGTACACAAATTATGTCACGCTAAATTTCAACTTTTTGGACCCCCTCCCCCCTTTGTCACGTTTTTTGTATGAGTCCTCCGAAAATTTTGTAAGACTTGTCACGCTTGGCTTGACCCCCTCCCCCCCTTGGAGCGTGACGTAATTTGTGCATGATCCCATATTGTAAAAGTTTACGCTATACCCTTAAAAATAAACTGATTTTCAATATTGATAAAATAAAAAAAACTCATGCCGTTTTGCAATACCCAGCGCATTTGTTTTGTAAATACGTCTTTGTATGAACAGTATTAATTTTTTTTTTCGTATTCTTACACAGTTTTAGGAAAATGCTCAGTTCTTATATAAAGGTCACTTTTGCGATTATTTATTTTACATGATCCACTCATTCCGGGTTCCGATTTTGGCACGGTTCCGTTTTTAGCAACTGAAAATTTCGACTTTGTTGCCAAAAACGGAATCCCACTGTATTATAGCTTCGTAGCGGTTGGAAAAATGCCGTTGGAGTCAAAACCAATGTTGATTTCTGGAGTTCCGATGTTACTGTTTCCTGTCTGTATTGCTAGTTTTAGTCCCTTATCTATGACAGAATTGTTGTGGGCCCCTAACAAGATTTTTTATGGATTTTTGCAGATTTGCAGTTAATACTTTCAATCATTCTCGACCTATTGGGAAGATCTTTAATGGATAAACAAATAGCGAGGTCCTTAAGGTATTCTTTGGCTGATTTTTGTTAAGTTCTTGACGAGATTCTTGGCCATATTTTTGGTATATTGTTCGAAAGATGATTTTTTGAATCTTTGTGTAAATTTGTTAGTTTCATAGGGGAAAAGTAAAATGCTTTTTGGCGAGATTCTGTTAAAATATCTTGGATCTAACATGAGTTTCTCAAAAAGAATTTATTAAGGAGTCATGTCTAGTACATAATTCCGAAGGCATTCTTAGAAGGCAACGGGTTGGATTTTTAACTTTGCTGTTTTGTGAAAATCTGCAATAATTTAGAAACACAGATTCAAAATTTGGTCATATAATTCCAAGATCGTGCAATATCTAAAATCAACAAATAGGTAGTTTGTATATTTTTGCCCAAAACTCTTTTGAAATTCAAACCGTTTTGAGCTCATATTATTTTAGCGATTTAATCAAAAATAATTAATAAATAATTTAAATGAAGTCCTCCAAATTTGACCATTTTGTATGGAAAAAAACAAAACTATCAAGGCGCAAGATCATTGTGTCATTCGTTTTTAATTGTATGGACATCCTTGAAAAAAAAAACAGGAATTGGAAAACTGATTTAAAATGTACACCCTGTGCTTATAGATATGCCAATTCTTGTTCGAATTTCTAAACATGATTGGGTCTCATTTACATAAAAATCCAAGTTCAACACAATGGGAAGATTTATTTTGGAGATGAGTCCAGTAATTGGACCTATTTTCAATCTCTTTCCGAATTTTCTTTTACAAAACTTCAAAAAAATATTCTTGAAACGCTTTTTTTCCTTTGCTTTCTTTATAGTACTCGGACCTAGTTGATCCAAAAAACACTTTTTTTTATATTATCGGCCATAACGTGGAGGTCCGTTCCACTCGGATTCAGATTGGGTACCACTTCTAGTACTGCATTTGGTCCCTTGGTACTGCAAAAGGTACCCAAGTTTTACAGATTGCAGCACACTTTTCATGACATTCTAGATTTTGCTCTTCTAACTCATGTGCCATAAAGTTTTGGGGAACCGTAAGAAACATGAAGGTCTTTATTTCGTCTTTGACAGTGAGATATATGTCAAATGGCATTGCATGAAAGAGACATCGATAGTCTTCTCTTATATTGTCTTCTCATTGGAAGGTTTCGAAATAATAAAATAAGCTTTGAGCCGTCATTCCTATTTCGGCTACCGACCTGAAAACAGTTATTCTTTTGCCAGTACCGAGAAAGATCTACAACCCCTTAACTTCAAACTAGTATATAACAAGTTGGCGACGATTGGATAAAAAACTTTGTTTCTCGCGTCCTCGTGTGAAAAAAGTGAAGCAGTTATCCTCATCCGAGCGACTAGCTGAATACGCATTCGACGTGTTGATAGTGTCCAAAACCACCGACGGAGCTGCTTTTGTCGGGAATCGCATCACTGTATACCTGCCATTTTCTTTGGATACAAGCATCGGAAACACCAAGAGAAAAAAATCACCAGCAAAACCATATTCGATAAGGAGCGGACCCCAACCAAAAATATAAAGTCCGACCGACTGTAACAGCTGCGTGGTAAAAAAAAAAAGTAAATCAGCAAAAGCTAATATCGTTGGTGGTTGAGACGGTGTAGCGGTTGTTCTGGTGCCAGGAAAGTGGAGCGGCATAAAGCAATTCTAAGCTCGATCCGAAGGTTCTAGGAGCCCATTCAAACAACAGTTGCAGTAGTTCCCAAGCCAAGACACTCGCACCAGATCGAAATCAAGACATCCCGTGGTGCTGATTGGTAATTCGGTTGATGCTGATTTGTTACGATCGCATAATTGTTTGTTTTTTGGGCCATTTGCTATTGAAACATGGCTGTTAATGTGAGCACAACCATTGAACCCTACCGCAAAGGAACCCCTTTCGGCGAGTGGGTTGAACGCTTAGAATTCTATTTTTCTTTCAATAATGTGACGGCGGAAGCAAAAAGAGCCTGCTTTATAACGCTCAGTGGTCCGATAATTTACCATGAGCTAAAACTTCTTTTTCCGACGAATAATTTGTCCGAGGTGTCTTATGAAGACATGGTTGCTAAACTTCGAACTAGGTTGGACAAAACCGAGTCTGACCTAATTCAGAGGTTGAAGTTCAATAACCGTACACAGCAACCGGATGAGACCGTCGAAGATTTTGTCCTCTCCGTCAAATTGCAAGCGGAGTTCTGCTCATTTGGAGATTTCAAAGAACTTGCAATAAGGGATCGTATATTAGCAGGAGTCCGTGAAAAGTCTCTTAGGGAGCGATTATTGAATGAAGATAAGCTTACTCTTGCAACGGCAGAGAAGATAATCGCAACCTGGGAACTAGCAGGGAAAAATTCAAAGAATTTGAACAATGACGACGACCATTATGGTCAAATAGCTTCTTTGACTCATCCGGCTGCTAAAGTTGGATCCACTATGGGAAAACTATTGGCAACTTATAATGCAGCGAGGAACGATGGTGAAAGTGGTTCTCATAGGACTCCGGTAAAGGAGAGATTAGGATATAAACCATACGTAAGGAGATACGATGATAGAAGGTTCAAGGGGCAGAGCTGGAGAGAAACGGAGAAATTTCGTCCAGGGGAATGGAGGCAAAAGCCCAGCTACGCCGACATGACGTGTAATTTTTGTGGCGCAAAAGGCCATATTAAAAGGAAATGTTTTAAGCTGAAGAACATGCGCCGCGAAACTGTAAACTTAGTTGACGCTTATGATCCAGAACCAAGTGCGGATGAGCACATCGTAAATCTACTAACACAAATGCGAACTGATGACACGGATAGCGACGATGGCGATACAGGTGATTTAAGTTGCATGATGATTTCTTCTATAAATAAGATTAGTGATCCATGTTTGATTAAGGTGATGGTCGAGGGAACCCCTTTGGAAATGGAAATAGATTGTGGCTCTTCAGTGTCGGTAATCGGCAAAAATCAATATTTTTCTATTTTTAAAACTCCGCTAAAGCAATATAACAGACAACTTATTGTTGTAAATGGAGAAAAGTTGAAAATTGAAGGTGAAACAACTGTTTCTGTGGAATTTAATGGAATAGAAGCAAATTTAAAGTTATTGGTATTAGACTGCAAAAATCGTTTTATTCCCTTGTTGGGCAGGACATGGTTAGATGTATTCTTCTCCAAATGGAGACAATTTTTTTTCAAGTACGTTTACTGTTAATAAAATGATTGAGAGGAATAATTTAGCAGAAGAAATCAAACAAAAGTATAAAGACGTTTTTATTAAAGATTTTTCATCACCAATCAAGGGTTTTGAAGCCGAATTGGTTCTTAAATCAGACGTTCCCATTTTTAAAAGGGCATATGACGTTCCCTATAGACTAAGGGAGAAAGTTATGGTTTATCTGGATAAGTTAGAAAAAGAGAAAGTTATTACGCCCATTAAGACCAGTGAATGGGCATCTCCAGTGGTTATAGTGATGAAAAAGAACAATGAAATAAGATTAGTGATTGATTGCAAGGTGTCAATAAACAGAGTAATTGTCCCGAACACATACCCTCTTCCTGTTGCTCAAGATATATTTGCCAAACTTGCCGGCTGTAAAGTATTTTGCGCTTTAGATCTGGAAGGCGCATATACTCAATTGGCTTTGAATGAAAGATCGAAACATTTTATGACAATCAATACAATCAAGGGTTTATATACATATAACAGACTTCCTCAAGGTGCTTCGTCAAGTGCTTCAATCTTTCAGCATGTAATGGACGAAGTATTAGCGAATATGGAAAACGTACATTGTTATTTAGACGATGTCCTTATCGCCGGAAAGAATATTGAAGAATGTAAATCAAAATTGAATCTCGTTTTGGAAAGGTTGCGAAATGCAAATATCAAGGTTAATTGGGAAAAATGTAAATTTTTTGTGAATAAGTTAGATTTTTTAGGGCATGTAGTAAGTGAGGATGGGCTGTTGCCATGTCAAAACAAAATAGCAACTATAAAAAATGCAAAGGTACCTAGTAACACAACCGAACTTAAATCATTTTTAGGACTTATAAACTACTACAACAAATTCATTCCCAATTTGTCAGCAAAGCTTTATCATTTATACAATTTATTGAAACATGGTGTGAGATTCATTTGGGATGCGAATTGTCATAAGGCTTTTGAGGATAGCAAAAAATGCTTATTAGAAACGCATTTTTTAGAATTTTATGACCCTAAAAAACCGATTGTGGTTGTGTCGGATGCATCAGGCTATGGTCTAGGTGGCGTAATCGCACATATCGTAGATGGAGTAGAAAAACCTATTTGTTTTACCTCATTCTCTTTAAATCAGGCTCAAAGGAAGTACCCAATCCTCCATTTAGAAGCTTTGGCACTAGTATGTACTATTAAAAAGTTCCATAAATTTCTGTATGGACAAAGTTTTACCGTATATACAGATCACAAACCATTGGTAGGGATTTTTGGAAAGAAAGGGCAGCACTCTATTTATGTGACAAGATTGCAAAGATATATTTTAGAGCTATCAATCTACGAATTCAATATTCAATATCGACCATCAACAAAAATGGGAAATGCGGATTTCTGTTCACGATTTCCCCTTGAGCAATTAGTCCCAAATGAATATGATATAGAACATGTGAGAAGCATAAACTTCAGTAACGATTTTCCCATAGATTTTAAATTGGTTGCAAAGGCGACAAAAGATGATGAGTTTTTGCAAAAAATTTTGTCGTTTATGCACAATGGATGGCCAGAAAAACTTGAAACACGTTTTGTTGATGTCTCCTCCAATCAAATTGATCTAGAAACCGTAGACGAGTGCTTGTTATACCAAGATAGAGTTATAATACCACAAATACTTCAAGCTGCAGTTATGAAAATATTACATGCTAACCATGCTGGCATGGTTAAGATGAAACAGTTAGCAAGACGAACAGTATATTGGTTCGGAATAAATAAAGATATTGAAAAATATGTATCAAGCTGTGAAGAATGCAATAGGATGGCGATTGTCAATAAACCAAAAGAAAAATCTCATTGGATCCCTACCAATAGACCATTTAGTCGAGTACACGTTGATTTTTTTTATTTCAATCATCACACGTTTCTGCTCATCGTAGACAGTTTTTCTAAATGGTTAGAAATAGAATGGATGAAAAAGGGTACTGACTGCAGTAAAGTTTTGAAAAAATTGGTAGAGTTTTTTGCTCGTTTTGGACTACCTGACGTTCTAGTCTCCGATGGAGGTCCTCCCTTCAATTCCTATGCATTTGTTGACTTTTTGACGAAACAGGGCATTAATGTGCTGAAAAGTCCGCCATATAATCCATCTAGTAATGGGCAGGCAGAAAGGCTAGCTCGTACGGTAAAAGAGGTTTTGAAGAAATACCTATTGGAACCTGCCATGTTACGGTTAGATTTGGAGGATCAAATAAATCTATTCTTGATCAATTACAGAAATAGTTGTTTGACGACGGATGGAGAATTTCCATCGGAGAAAATATTCTCATATAACCCTAAAATACTAATTGACCTCATTAACCCAAAGAAGCAATTCAAAAACCAATTAAAACCATTGCCAAATGATGAAGAAGTGTTGATTGATATCTCAAATGCTAATAATCAAACGCATGAACCCATAGACAATCTGAAGGCTGGTGATGTGATTTGGTACAAAAATAGCAATCCACATCACCATGTCAGGTGGACTAAAAGCATCTTTCTAAAACGATTTTCCAAAAATATCTTCCAGGTGGAAACTGGAAACGTACGCCTACTGGCCCACCGAAATCAGCTGCGTCTGGTTACTGACCCAAATGAAATGCTTGGTAAACCGACTTTGACGTTGTCTCTGACCAACTATACCGATGGGTTGCGTGTTAGCAATGATGAGGAAGAACCAGAAGGGCTGTCAGAGATGCAACAAGCAACATCAACTAGGATTCGGAAACGGAAGAGGTCTGAAGCATCCTTGAATTCTACTCCCATTGTACGACGATCAAAACGAAAGCGTACGGCAAAGGTCGACTCAGATTTTCATTATGGATAAATACACATGAAGTGTTATCGAATAATATAATAGTTGTTAGGCATTTAGTATCAAAATTAATTTTAACTTGTCTGAATTATAGTTGAAAAGTTTTTAAAGTTTTTATATTAAAATGTCTGAAATATTATCAATCAAGCAAAATTTATAGAGAGGGAAGAGTTGAGATATATGTCAAATGGCATTGCATGAAAGAGACATCGATAGTCTTCTCTTATATTGTCTTCTCATTGGAAGGTTTCGAAATAATAAAATAAGCTTTGAGCCGTCATTCCTATTTCGGCTACCGACCTGAAAACAGTTATTCTTTTGCCAGTACCGAGAAAGATCTACAACCCCTTAACTTCAAACTAGTATATAACAGACAGGAGGTCATTTATCGATATCATGTACTACTCAATTTTTTCAAATAAACCTAAAAGAGTAAAAGTTAAAAAAAAGGATGAAGTTTTCTGTATTTGATACGTATTTCAAATTAATTTCTGAAACCCCATAGGTATACTATCTAACAAAAATTGTAAATTTATATTGAACAACAGTTCTATCTTTACTATTGATACGCAATTGATTAGATTATCTTTAGAAAATATTGAATTAAAAAAAATTAAGAAAACTAACGTTCAACGATTTGATATCGTTGTAACAAAATCATTTTCGTCTTACTTTTCCTAAGGGCAAAACTAACGTTTAGGATAATAAATCTTTGGGCTGTTTTGTGGAAAACCTATTTGAAAAAGAAAACCGAAACAAGTTTCTAGATTGGAATTTTGAAAGATCGATTTTGCTCAGAAATCATTGAATAAATTGCCAGGTAGTTTCTAAATCTATCTATTTTTTATATATATCATGTAGAGATACTTTTATTATTGTTACGCAATTGATTTGGAAAGAGTGATTTTTTTTAATAAATCATAAAGTATTAGAACAACTTACGTTTATGATTTGATCAGCCTAACGAAAACATTTGCATCGAACTTTTCTCAATGGCAATTTTTACTAAATTCGCATTGAAAATTATAACGAGTTTTTAAGTCGAGCTTTAAAAGATAAACATTGCCCAGAAGTCATTAAATACATTCCTAGGCAGTTTCCAAAGCTTTTTTTATTTTATTTTATTCATTTGATAAATCATGTAGAGATTTCTCTAGGAGAGCATTAACTTCGTCTTTTAAGATTTTTCTATTTTTGTCCTTTGTCCCGTTTTTATCCGATTAGATTATGGTCAGCCTATGGATAAGCTAGAAAAGTAACGCAAAAAATCCGCGTAGGGACACCTTGAGGAATCCTTGTAGGGTAACTCCTGTAGAAATCTTTGAAACATCTGCTAGAGTAACTATTAGACCTATTCAAATGTCTGAAAGTTCCTCAGTCAACCAACATTTTGATTTTTCATGTCAAAATGAACTTCTGGTCAAAATTTCAGTCAATTTGGAGAAAATTTAGAAGTGCATCAAATCAATTATGTGTTTTTGGACTATTTTCAAGCTTTGAAAATTCATAACTACTGAACGGAACAAAATCGGAAATACCTCTACATAGTAGTTTATTCAATTCTACGAACTTTTGTCGAACACGGTCTTATGAGCAAGTTTAAACATAGTTTGGTTGAGCTTTGTGCTTCAAGATTCTTGAAAATCACTATTTTTAGGGAGTGTTCTCCCTGAAAAACATACATGCATGAAAATTTCGGATTTTGAATTTCCAGAACATGATTTCTATGTATTTCCAAAACTCAATCCTGTTTAAAGATACCTTTTATCTTGCGAAAATAAATTGTAAAAAATAGGTAATTAGGAAGCACATTCGTAAATCCACTCAGAGTGAGCCAAGAACACCACCGTGAGCTTCAAGGAATGTAAAAAATGAAAACGTTAGCACTGTCGATGATAATGATTGTTTTCAAATCGTTCTGAATAGTCAGTAAAATACGATCAAAACAATCATTACTCGGAAAGAAAAAGCAATGCTAACTTGTTCAATTCATTCATTCGACGGCACATGGTCATGATCGATTTAACTATCATCAGGTTGGGATGGGTTGTTCAATCTTCGGGCATTTTTTGTAATTTATTTCCTAAAGCAACATGTAAGCTGTTAATGGTTAATGATTTTATAAATTTATTATGTTTGTTTCCTGTTGACTAGGGCCTGGAAAAATAATGCCAATGTGTGTTTTTTATAGCATATATATTCAGAAAACTGTGGAGAACAAATCTCGATCAAACGATGTTTAAACTAAATTTAATCTTATTGGCGTGTTCGACAAACTTCAACAGAATAGAATTAGCTTTCAATAGGTGGTAGAAGCAAGTGATTTTGATTTATTAGTATTGAGTTATGATTTTTCAAACCCTAAAATAAACCTAAAACACATTTTCAACTTGAAGCATAGTTAAATCTCTATCAAATGAGCTGGAAATTTGACCAGACATTGTTCTTAGCATGAGAATTCGGATTCCTTCTTGACCGGAAGATTTCCAGACATTTTTTTCAAAAATGAACAGGTCTAGTAACTATGTACTGGGAAAAACGGCGGAATTGTTGATGGAAATATTCTGAAAGAAATCCTAGAATAGTATTTAAAAAATTAAGAGAGAAGCAAAATACTGACTTGAAAAACCATTTTTAAGTAGATGAAAAAACCGAATTTAGTGCTATACCATTTAATTCCACTAGAGTTTGTATCCTTTGACAGATACGCGTATTTCGACCTCAACTGTAAGGCCGTCTTCAGTGTCGTGTACTAGACTCTACTCTACTCGATGAAGTCGAAGTCGAAGATTTGTTAAAACCATTTTTGTTAAAAAAGAGACTTCAAAAACCTTCTACTAAAAATAGAGGCTTGCATTGAAATAAAGATCAACTCTCTTAAAAAAGGCCTGCCACCAGCCTTATGTAAGGGTTCAAATATCACTTGAAAATGGCCCCTAATCTTCAAAATATAACTTTCATTTATCTCGATGAAACATTTTCCAAATTATTGGGTGGATGCTATGATACCATATCTTTCCTATGGTGGGTGCAGAATAGATTTTTTTTGTTAATAACGCTTAATGGACACACCGTGTACAATGAACAAAAATCTTACCGGTAGTGGGAAGCAGCTGTCTCGAAGTCGACGCTCGTGCCCAGTCCATAGTAGTGGTAATCGCCCAGCTTGACCTGCGCGGCCGAATAGCCCTGAGCTGCGGCTCGCCCCCAGAATTGCAGCGCCCGTATCAGCTCTTCGTCGCGGTTCTGGAACAGATTGATTTCCCCTCGGTCCAGCAGGAACGCGGCATTGCTCTGGGCCACCTCGTAGCCCAACTCGGACATCAGAGTGTACTGCATGAAGGCTTCCTCGAACCGGTAGGACCGATAGTCGTTGTAGGCAGACATCAACCTTTCCGCCCACTTCCCCCTCTCGGCCACGTTTTTGAACAGTTCGACGGCAGTGGGACAGGAACGCATCATTCCGAGGCCCACGGCGTGCATCTGACCCAGGTTGTAGAAGGCCAACACGTGACCCGATTGCGACGCTAGGTTGAAATACTTGTTGGCCATCTTGAAGTCCCTCTTCACGCCGATGCCACTGAAGTACATGTTTCCGAGCTGCAGCTGGCCATCGACCCAACCCTGGTCGGCAGCTTGCGTGAAGAACTTCAGCGCTTTGACGGTGTCCTTGGGGACTCCTTTGCCGTGAAGATACATGACGCCCAATCCGGACTGTCCAACTGGATTTCCCAGATCTGCGGCCTTCTTGAAGTACTTGAATGCGGTGTCATTATCCGCTTTGATGTTGTCGCTTCCTTCCAGGTAGATCTTGCCCAGATAAGCCATGGCCACGGCATTGCCCGCATTCGCAGCTTGACTGAAGTACTGCAAAGCTTTTTGGTGATCCAGCGAGATGCCGCGACCGCCTTGATAGTGCAGCTGCCCTAATCCCACCTGAGCCTGCACGTCTCCTTTATCCGCGAGCAGTTGGTAGTAATCGATCAAGTCGTTATCCAAGATTCCGGAACTTGGGCCCGTGTTTTCGATCTCATCCAGCAGCCGGATTCGGTGGACAGCTAGTCCTCCTGCAAACGTCACCTGATTGGCCACCTTCGTGGCTACTTTCCTGTAGAAATCCAACGCCGTTTCGCAACTGTTCGGCACTCCTACTCCGGCCCAGGACCGATAACCGAGGGCCATCTGAGCCCACGAATTATCCCCCAGGGCTGCCATAGTGTAGTAAACGAGGGCCTTGGCCTGACTCACGTTGAATCCGATTCCCGTTGCGTACATAAACCCTAGGCCCATCTGAGCTTCGGGGAGTCCTTCTTCGGCGAGTTCCAAGAACGTCTTCTTCGCAGCCTCCGTGTCCATGTGCACCGGATGACCAAGCAGCTGAGCCCAAGCCACGTGACTCCTTGCCAGTGGATGACCCTTATTGGCCGCCTCCACCATCAACTTATGGCCCTGCAGCTTGTCTACCTTGGTCCTGTTGAGCACTACCATCGCCCTATCGAATGCTTCCTGGGCTTCCAACTGTTCCGGACTCAACACTACTTCCCCTTCGTCCTCCGGCGAAAGCCGATTGATCTCGTCGATCTCGCTCTCGATCTTCTGGATCATCCGCTCGTGACTATCGAGCAGCTCGTTCAACATCTCCGACATCTTCCTGCTTTCCTTATCCTGCGATAAATCCGGTGCCTTCACAATCTTGATCGTCGAACGCATAAAGTGCAACTCATCGCTGAAGCCGTCAAACTCGGCCTTTTCGTTCCCTTTCTTCCCGGACTGCTCCAGAACCAGCTCCTCCAGCAAACCTTCCGCCGATTTCCTCTGGTTCGAACCGTCCTTCACCTCACCTGTCTCCTCCTCTGCTTCAGCATCGCGCTTTTTACTACTTACGGATCCGGAAGCGCTCGTCTCCTGTGGTCCCTGTGGAGGTTCCAACTCGCTCCACACCTCTCCGGCCAGGATGAGAAACGCCCCGAACAGAACCCAACCCGCCTTCATCTTCCGGCTTCCCCCCAATTACTTCCAATAACTGCAAATGCGACGTGTACTTCAACCACCCATTGGATGGGAGAGAAACCTGCTGATAAAGAAAGAAGAGAATCAGTCGTAATCTGTTGATTTTTCCCCAAAACGATTCTTACCGTTCTCGAAGCTGCTGCTGCGAAATACCGATGGCAGCGTTCGGAAGCTGGTCTTTTAAACTATTCGATACCGAATCTGAAACACTTCGATTCTTAACGCGGAAAATATGTTCACTTCCACCAACTTTTCGATTATTCTTGCAGGAATTTCAACTTTTCTGCGGTGGATTTCGTCGTCGTCGAACAAAAGTGTGTGATGTTTATTATTCTGCACTCTGGATGAGGAGGTGGAGGAAAAACACAGAAAAATGACGTGTGACCTGCGGATCGGGCGATTTTTGACAGATGGGTTCCGTTCCCGGGATTATCAAAAGAAAGCATTAGGGTGGAACCAAAAATCAGACGCGTTTTATTTTTCGGAACACGTTTTGCAGAATGTGAACACTCAGAAATGAAAATAGTCACAGATTTACAAAAAAAAATGCATTGATGACTATTTTCTATCAGTCTCTCTTTCGTACTGCTGTGAATTTATACGTCATTTCGCCATTCGTCATTAGCGATGCCTTAACCCTGAGAGAGAGATTCGAGGGTGTCAACTTCGCCATCATACACTTCTACACTCAGAAACACGGGTAGTCACAGAATGACTAAATTTTAGTAATTTATGACTATTTTCTATCTGCCTCTCTTTCATCCTGCAGGGAATTTTATTCCTATTTGTCAATTCGCCTGGGTTGAAGCATCACTAAGCTTCAACCAAGTCGAAATGACAGTTAGTGTGAAAATTCACAGCAGAATGAAAGAAAGGCAGATAGAAACTAGTCATTAATGCATAAACTTTAGTAATTCTGTGACTATTTTTATTTCTCAGTGTACACTCGAGCTCTACAGCACCTTCGACGGGTTCGGTTACCCGGAATGGATGGGCAGTATATGGACCGGTGCAGCAAGGGACTCCCAAGAAACCATGGAGCATTATATAATTGCATATATAATGCAGCTGCATTGCCGTAAGCCTACCATTAAAGTAGTTTAAAAGTGGAAAAGGGCACTTTTACAGTTAAATTAATGCAAAAAGGACGATAAAGCAATGAAGCAACTTATAAAGTAATATTAATGCAGCAGTACAATTTATAAAGTGATGTTAGTGCATTGATACATTTGTAATGTTGGGTTAATGCTTTATTGCTTGACAGCTCTTGAAATTTGTTGAATAAAAGCAATGTTGCATCAATGGTGTTGATATGCAGTAGAATACGTGCAATGTTATAATGCTTGTGGTTACTTGGGCTGTCTCTTGCAGTCGTGTAAATGTTGATCATGAAACTTAAAAAACTCTCAGTATTTCAAATATGTTTATCGAATTAAGGTTATATCTTCTTCTCTCGTTCAAAACAAGATTTCATTCATCGATGTTCTTTGTCTAACCAGAGGTCAGTTTAATACAGGATTTCTGCCCATTTCCGTCAGAATCCAAGTTTTCGGTTCTCTGCCTTTGTCCATCAGAGACCTTTTTTGCTGGTTTCTGCCTATTCCTATCAGAAACCGTCAATTTTCATCTTCGTCCATGTCCATTGGAGACGATTTTTTAAATCATTTCACAGGAATTTTGTTACTCGATACTTGTCAATAAGATTATTTTCGTTCTACCAACTACGCCAATGTAGTAATTCAACGTTTTTGCGAGCCAAGATTAGACCAACAACTGATAGTCTGTTTGTTTCTTATTTTTCTATGCCTGCTTATTTCTTATATCTCTAAGCCTGCTTATCAATTCAATTACAGTTCATTACTTCCTCACACTACCCAATGGCAGTTCGACGGCACAGTGCTTCGAGCGACGTCTGAAGGCGAACCCTAAAATCGAAGAAATTGGTGAATACCAGGAGAAGGGATATATCCACAAAGCTGTGAAAGAGGAACTGAATTCGGCGGAACCCCACAAAGTCTGGTATCTCCCATTGAGTGTAGTGCAGAACCCCAAGAATCCCAACAAGATCCGTCTCGTTTGGGATACGACAGCAAAGGTGAATGGAATCTCTTTACATAGTATGCTGATGAAGGGACCGGACCTCGTCGTGCCTTTACCAACTGTTTTGTATGAATTCCGAGAACGGCAAGTGGCTCTTGGGGGAGATCTGCAAGAAATGTGTCATCAAGTAAAGATACGCTTTGAGGACCGGCAAGCACAACGTTTCCTGTATCGAGAAACTCCAACTGAGAAGCCTACGGTATTCATCATGGATGTAGCTATGTTTGGTTCCACTAGTTCGCCATGCTCGGCGCAATACATTAAGAATCTCAATGCAAGGGAATATGCGGTAGAGTACCCGAGAGGAGCTGAGGCCATCGAGCGTCGACATTACGTTGACGATTATCTCAACAGCTTCGACGATGAAGACGAAGCATGTCGTGTAAGCGGAAGAGGTGAGGACAATCCATTCAAGAGGCGGTTTCACAAACCGGAACTGGTTGTCCAATTCTTCTGAGGTTCTGCGACGGGTCGGGGCAACAAGCAATTGCCGTCAGATGGCGGTTGGTGCCGACAAAACCAGTCAAACGGAGAGAGTTTTTGACATGCTGTGGGACCCCAGGTTGGACGTTTTCGTCTATGCAGCCGCATTGGATTTGTCGACAATTACTCCCACCAAGTGGAACATTCTTCGCTGCGTTATAAGTCAGTACGATCCACTGAGATTACATTTTCTTATCCACGGCCGTGTAATAATCCAGGACATCTGGAAAACGAAGGCTGCCTGGGATGATACTGTTGGAGAAGAAATACAAGAGCGCTGGAAACGATGGACTGAACTATTCGAGGATCTCAAGAAGGTCAGGCTACTGCGAGCGTATTTTCCTGGCGTCGATTGGGGCCGGTTCTCTGGTTGGCAACTTTCGCAGAAAACGATTAGGACTGGCACCGAACGTTGGCCACCTTAAGCCCCAAGCACAATGTGAGCGGCAGCGCGGTACAACGGCAAAACGGCAAGCCCATATTGAGCAACACTCTACTTGTCAAGTCAATGTTGAAAAGGATTTAGTCGACACTGGATTGATAAGTGTTGCGATATTCGAAAGGACACCGATTTGTTAGTTGCTTGTACGGCAGCTACAAAGCTGAAATTTTATTAAAGAAATGTTAGCAATTACTTACAGAACCTTCATTTTTACTCTTACATTTTCAGTGACTTTCGAATTCTTTTGACATTGAGGTTATGTTTTCTGCGTCCAAACAAGTTTGATCTAAGTGATTTTAAAGAAGTAAAAAAATAAGTATCGAACACATTCTCCGAATTCATTTCATTGCTTTACCGAAAACTAATCAACTAAACGTATAATCCAATGATTTCTGATTCAAACTTTATCTAAATTGTGATTTAGCTACAGGGCGGCCTTTTCATCCGCATGCACGCTTCTTGTTATTCCTCGATCTACCCGCGTTCGGGGGACTTGACAGTAGCATCACTTTTGTGCCCTGTGAGTTCGGCAACATCCTCCAACCCGTGAGCTCCTGGAGTCCCCGAGTAGCTATCCGTATTGTTGGTCTTTTCTGAATTTACATCCAAAAGCGCCAGCTTAACAGCCGGCCTAGAAACGATTCCATTGGCGGTTAGCACCTTAGCCCTCCTAACCTGGCCGTTCGCTCCAGTAATCGTCTCCAAAATCCGCCCTCTAGTCCAGCTATTTCTCGTTCTCTCATCAATGATTACCACCAAGTCACCTGGTTCGAGTGGTTTAACCTTTTCGAACCATTTTGTGCGTCGCGTTAGCATAGGTAAGTATTCTACCACCCACCTAGCCCAGAACTTGTCTACAACCCTTTGTGTAGCTTTGTGGATATCACGCAATCCGCTACTTTTGTCTACGAAAGCGATTTCTGGTTGAGTTATCCCGGTGGACCCGTACAATAAAAAATGATTTGGAGTCAAGGATTCACTATCTGCTTGATCCAAAGGGACGTATGTTAAGGGTCGCGAGTTGATTACTCCTTCCGCTTCGAGTAGTATTGTCTCGAGCATCTCGTCACTAGGATGCGGCGTGCTATCCGAGATTACTTTCATCGCCGATTTAACCGACCTTACTAGCCGCTCCCACGGTCCACCCATGTGGGGGGCTGCTGGAACGTTAAAGTGCCAAGTGGTATGTGCGTTAGTGAAAGTTGAAGCACACTCGTGATTGATCTGTTGCATCCTCTGTTGTTCTTCTGTCAGCTGGCGGTTGGCGCCCACGAAATTCGTGCCATTATCCGAATATACCTCGCGTGGAGCACCACGCCGCGCAATAAATCTCCGAAAGGCCATTACGCAGGACTGTGCTGATAGACTGTGAGTAACTTCTAGGTGGATAGCCCTTACAGTAAGACAAGTGAATAGAGCTACCCACCGTTTTACCAAGCTTCGTCCTATTTTCACTTCAACAGGGCCAAAATAATCAACCCCAACAAAGGTAAATGCGCGCACGAAGGGTGTAAGCCTAACTTTCGGCAGAGGTGCCATCATCGGCGGCTTTGGAGTGGCGTTTCTTATTTTGCAAAATTGGCAGTTTCGTGACACCTTTCTAATCAAGCTACGCAGACCAGAGATGTAATATTGCTGGCGCATTTCGTTATGGACTGTTTCATGATTTCCGTGTAGTAGGCGTCGATGGAAGCTGTCAGTTACGAGCGTGGTGATTGAATGTTGTTTGGGCAGTACCACAGGATATTTAGCAGAATACGGTGCTTCTGGAGCCGCTTCGATTCTACTCCCCATACGGATGAGACCACAAGTGTCCATGAACGGATTCAGTCTGTATAGAGGGCTAGATGTAATGACAGGTTCGTGATTGATTAGAGCTGCTATTTCATCAGGATACGCCTCGGCCTGGGCTTGTCGTAGCAAAGTGAATTCGGCCGTCAGGATCTCGGTACCCTTTAGTGGCGATCCTCTCTCGCCAGCTGGAATTTTTTGCCGTAAGATACTCACCGCACGATGAACGTACGCTACAGTCCTGACCAGACGTTTCCAATTGGAAAAACGGGTAACATCCACCAATGGAACCATTATACTGCACCGATGCAAAAACGCAGGACGTAGCTCTTCGCTGGTGATGCTCTTCGAAGATCCACGCAATTCCTCGGGCCATTCATTTTCATCCTCGATAAGAAATCCGGGTCCGGAAAACCAACGATTGTTGTTGTCGAATGTTGGGCCGGACGACCACTTCGTTGCTTCGTCCGCGACATTTAAATTAGATGGTACGTACTTCCATTCTTCGAGGGTGGTTAGTGAAAGTATTTCACCCACGCGAAATCCAACAAACTGGTGGTATTTTCGGCTGTCTGAACGAAGCCAAGCTAGCACGGTGGATGAATCCGTCCAGAGGCATCTTTTGATGATTGCCAGGCTCAAAGAAGAGCATAATGATTGCATTAAGCGTGCTCCGATCATCGCGGCCTGCAGCTCCATTCTCGGGATAGAAAGGGGTTTTAGAGGAGCTACTTTAGTTTTCGAGGCCACAAATGCACATCTCCTCCCGCCAGAGCAGTCTATTCTCAAATATGCCACGCAAGCGTAGGCGGATTCACTCGCGTCCACGAATATGTGAACTTGCAGCTGTTGTAGTGTGTTCGATGGAAAGTCTGCGAAGTAGCACCTTGGTATACGTATCTCTCCTATGTGTGCCAGCAGCTCTGACCACCGATACCATGCATCAAGAAGGTTTTCGGCAATCGGCTCATCCCAATTCGTTCCTGCCCTCCAAATCTCCTGCATTAGGATTTTTCCGTGAATAGTGAAGTGGGATACAAATCCTAATGGGTCAAATATCCTCATTATGAGCTGGAGCACTTGTCTCTTGGTGGGGATCACATTACCGTTGAGTAGCTGCTGACTATTTAGGCTGGAAGCATCAAACGTGAATACGTCCTCTGCTGGATCCCAAAGCAATCCTAGAACACGATCACCGATGATTTGCTTGTCGCAGTTAATCGGTTTGCCTGACAACTCTTCCGATTCTCCTATGGCCAAGAGAACTTCCGGTGAATTTGATCTAAATTTCCGGATTTTGAAACCGGCGGCAGAATGAATGATCTTTACTTGGTTCACGAGTTCTATGGCCTCCTCTACCGTATCGGTACTATCGAGAAGATCATCAACGTAATGGTTTTTCGTGATAGCGCTGGCAGCTCGTGGATACATCGCAGCGTGTGCTTCGGCGTTCACATTTTTTATGTACTGCGCCGAGCAGGGTGAACAAGTAGCACCGAATGTGGCGACATCCATAACGTAGACCTCGATTTCGCTATTTGGATCACTGCGCCACAGGAACCGCTGATATTGCTTATCATCCAATCGTATTTCGATTTGGTGGAACATTTCGCAGATGTCACCACAAACTGCGATGTTCCTTTCTCGAAATCGAAGAACTACTGCCACCAACGAAACCAGCATGTCTGGCCCCTTGAGAAGGAGATCATTGAAGCTGATTCCTTGTACCTTTGCCGCTGCGTCCCAAATGAGTCGGATTTTTCCGGCCTTTCTGGGATTGACTACTACTCCTAATGGAAGGTACCACACGTGTCGTGGATCTGCGTCCTGTAGTTCCTCCAATGAAGCTTTGTGTGCATAACCCTTTGCAATGTAGCTCTCGATCTGTTGTTGTACATTCTTCGCCAGCTCAGGATCACGCGCCAAGCGTCTTTCGAGGCTTTTCAAACGGCTTTTCGCCATCGGGAGACTATCAGGAAACGATGGGCTATCGACCCGCCACAAGAGGCCGGTTTCGTACCGACAGCCTCTCTTGATCGTTGTTCGCTCCAAAATCTGAACTGCACGTTTGTCTTCATCGGCCTCCGGTTTAACCGTCACCGCACTTTCTTCAACCGCAAAATAGCTTCTCATTGCTTCGTGCAACGACTGATTCGTCATGGTTTCTTGAACATGATGATTCAGGTGAACGAGCTGTGCATTATTGGACTCCTTTCCGAACACGCACCACCCTAGCCTGGTTTTGACGACGACTGGCCCTTCATTCGTTCCTTCATGTATCTTCAAAGCGGTAAGCAGACGCACGTGCTCCAAACCAATGATCATCCGAGGAGCTACGTTTGAGTAGCTCTGAAGAGGTATTCCTTTAAGATGCGGGTACTGGTCCACTAGGCTTTCGTAATTGAATGATTGCTTCGGTAGATGCAGATCTTCGACCGTTAGAATGTTGTCGATGGCATATTTTTGTTTCGAGTTCTCGCCAGCGATGGTTAGACTAACGCTCTTTGAACCTTTTTCTTCCCTCTTGATATTGCCGGTCCAGGTTAACCAAAAGGATGCTGATGGTCCATCGAGCCCTAACTGTGCAGCGACTTCAGCCTCGAGAAGCGTGGAGCTAGAACCTTCATCCAGAAACGCAAAAATGGTGACGGTTCTACCATTAGCGAATAGCTTTACGGGAAGGTAACGGAATAACGAGGCTGAATGACATCCGTGGTGATTTTGGTGAGCTTGCACGTTGGCATCAACTTGCGGTTGTATCTGCTCGTGTTGTGTATGCTGCGCATGTAACATAGGATGGTGACGCGATCGACAATTCTCCAGACCACATTCCTTCTTCGACCGACAAGGCCATTTCCGGTGAGGCACTAGACATGTTCTGCACAAATTCTTCGATCGAACAGTCTTCCAGCGAGCGTCAACAGACAGTAAACGAAATTCATGACAATTCGAGATTTGGTGACTCTCATCTTCGCAATAGTTGCATCCTTTAATTGAGCGCTCTTGATTTCGTTCTGTGGTTTCGTCATTCGCTTCGTCCGACTGATCGTTAGAGTGAACAAACAGCTTCTCTTTATGTTTGTCCGGACGATATCCCTTTGTACTTCCATAATACGCTTCCGAGGTTACAAGCAAATCCGATGCCAGAGAGACAAGATTCGACATGAAAGAATTGAATGTTACCAAATTGACGTCTGCCTGTGTCTGTTTAAAACTGCTCCACTGTAGTTTGAAGTGCGTAGGTAACTTCTCCACAAGCTCGTTGAGGAGTAGCGGGTTTGTCAAATGGGTTTGCTGTTCCGACATAACCATGTGATCAATCAAGTTCTGAACTGACAATCCATAGTCCACTATCGATTTCAAGTTGTCAGCTTTCGGAGCCGGCGAGGATCGAACACGTCTGAGGAGTGAGTTGAGAAGAATCTCGGGTCTCCCGAATAGCATACGGAGAGTGTCTATTACACTGGCAACTGCCGAAGGTATCAGCAGACGACTTCGTACTGTATCGAGGGCATTCCCCTTAAGGCTTCGTTGTAGTCTTGCCAAATTCTCGGCGTCGCTATAGCCACAAATCGCAGTAGAGTTTTTGAAGCTACTATAAAAAATGGGCCAATCTTCCGGGTCACCGGAGAAAACAGGCAAGTCTCGTGCCATGACTTGTCTAGCGGCGAGTTGAGATGCTGTGGGGCAAGGCAATACTGGATCAACGTAGGAATTCCTTTGGTTGTGCCATAAGTCTTGGTTCAATACAGGCATCGGTTGTGTTGGTGCGAAGCCCTCTGATGACTGACCGAACTGCGCGATGTCGGGTTCCACAGGACCGGTTGGCAAGCGATACTTACACGTTTGCTGGCTATCTTCGTGCGATACCTTTCGCAACGAGGCAATAGCGTCATTCGTTCGTTCTTGCACGAGAGTTCTGGAAGGCTTGCTGACAGACGCACTGGGTCTGATTGTTTGTACTGAGGAAATGTATTGCTGCCTGGGTTCTTCAAGCCGTGTTGCTTTTGAAGACGAAGGAACCAAGCTGGATTCAGCATGAGATGTAATCTTCAGCGGAGTCGGATTAGAAACTGGTTTCAACTCAAACATGACGGGAGCTTCCAACTTCCTTGAAACTGACTGCGTTTCCAAGGCAGGATTTGTCAATGATAGCCCGACGACGGCGGCCAGCACATTTTGTTCTTGGACTCCGCTTTCTGGCATAACAGTGTGTGTAGCCTCGTACTCGCCGGCGGAATTTTCGTTATTTTCGTTGTTCAGCCAGTTTTCCAATCTGTCGCGTTTGGATCTTGCACTTACTCTACTTCTGTTGCTAGGTGCCTCTTCTTCTTCTAGCAGCATTAGCATTTCATACTTTTCCTTCAAAAACTTCTCTTGTTCCTCTAGCTTCCTTATCCTGATTTGGTTTTGCTGCTCTAGTAGATCCAACCGAAGCTGGATTTGCCTAGACTTCTTACTGGATGTGGATGTGTACGTCGATGGTGCCGAGTTCGAGTCGGCCGCAGCTAGTAATTTTCTCCGACACTCTTCACATATCCATGAACGGTCCGAGCCAGCAATCGAACCGGATACACCAGCACATCCGTAGTGTTCCCAAGCATCGCAAGCATCGCAACAGACCATGTCTTCGGCTTCGTCTGGCCTATTGCACCTTTTGCAATGCTTGTTTTTTCCAGATGCACCTTGCATCCTTCCTAATGTTTTCACTCCTACTACAGGGTTGAAAATCTTTGTAGTTTGTTGCGATATTCGAAAGGACACCGATTTGTTAGTTGCTTGTACGGCAGCTACAAAGCTGAAATTTTATTAAAGAAATGTTAGCAATTACTTACAGAACCTTCATTTTTACTCTTACATTTTCAGTGACTTTCGAATTCTTTTGACATTGAGGTTATGTTTTCTGCGTCCAAACAAGTTTGATCTAAGTGATTTTAAAGAAGTAAAAAAATAAGTATCGAACACATTCTCCGAATTCATTTCATTGCTTTACCGAAAACTAATCAACTAAACGTATAATCCAATGATTTCTGATTCAAACTTTATCTAAATTGTGATTTAGCTACAGGGCGGCCTTTTCATCCGCATGCACGCTTCTTGTTATTCCTCGATCTACCCGCGTTCGGGGGACTTGACAGTAGCATCACTTTTGTGCCCTGTGAGTTCGGCAACAATAAGTAAAGTGTAGATCAAAATGGGCGTGCCGGTTTGCCGCTGTACCGCGTTGCCGTTCACATTGTGCTTGGGGCCTTACACGAAAGGAGCTGAACAAAGCTCAGAACAGCCTGTGGCGTTTGGCTCAAGAGAACGCTTTTCCTGATGAAGTGGCTTTGCTGAAGAAGACAGCCGATTACAATCGGTCAGTGAAACTGATGAAGCCGAGTCGCATCTACAAATTATCGCCATGTATGGATGAACACGGTGTGATCCGGATGGACTCTCGACTTCGTGCAGCAAAATTCCTTGCATTTGACGTCCAGTTCCCGATTGTTCTTCAAAAAAAAAAAAAACATCCACTGACGAACCTTTTGTTGGATTGGTTTCACAGAACCTATTTATCTTCATGGAAACAACGAAACCATCGTCAATAAAGTGAGGCAGCGATTCCACGTTCCATCATTGCGAACACAGGTACGAAAAGTTACGAAGTTCTGTATGAAGTGCTAATTAAAGAAAGCGAAGCTTTCTGTCCCTCTAATGGCGCCTGTGCCAGAAGCAAGGTTGAGCCCTTTCGTTCGACCATTTCCGTACGTTGGTTTGGACTATTTTGGTCCGATTCAATTTAAGGTTGTCGTTCTTTGGTGAAGAGGTGAGTGGCCTTGGCTTTCTAGTACGTCGCGGTTATCCGCTGGAAATTTAAAGCGACAACGGGACGAACTTCTTGGGTGCCAGCCGCGAGCTACAAGAACAGATGAATCAGATGAACGTGAAGCTGTCAGCAGTGTTCACCAATGCCACCACAAAGTTGGTTTTCAATTCACCGTCAGCCCCGCATATGGGTGGATCCTGGGAGCGGCTGGTTCGCTCCGTAAAGGTTGCTTTCACTGCACTATCAATTACCAGAAACCCTAACGATAAGACAATCATAATCATATTCTCCTGCTCAGTTCTCAAGAAGTGACGCAGCGTCCAGAGCCACGCATTGAGCGGCCAGATGCTCTGCACAACAATTTTGCGTTAATGAGGAGTCTAGTGGATGAATTCTGGCACCACTGGATAAAGGAGTACTTGCCAACTATTGCTGGCCGCCCGAAGTGGTTTGAAAACCCCAGAGTTAAGGGAGGGCAAGTCTGTAATCGTGGTGGATGAATCTACCAGAAATGGATGGTTTCGTGGACGAGTATTGTCGGTGGCGAAAGGATGCGATGGACGAGTTAGGCAAGCCTACGTCAAGACTTCGTAGACTACGGAGTTCTACGGAGACCTTGACGGAGACCCACTTCGAAGATTGCCATCTTGGAAATCCAGGATAAGAGTTCGCAACATGGTTTTGGTAAAGTAGGACAAACGAAGACCATTGACCATCATTACGGTTCGGGGGATGTTTGGTGCACTACGCCTCTGTCCGATGAAGTCGGACAGCTGCATTCACTTGACAGCAGTTGAGTCGAAGCGTGGTGACAACTTGATTGGCAAAATCTTCAATCCATTATTCTCAAGTCACGAAGAAGACAGAGTTAAATTGAATTTCAATCTACAGTTATAATTGTTGGTTGGTAGGAGAAATTAGTGTTCTACCAAAATTGTAAGTAGAAAATAAGGTATGAATTCGAATTAATCATGTTTATATCATACGTAATATGAATTACAGCTTTTGAGCTCAGTCTAACCCCTAAGAGACGTGCTGCAAAAACGAGGTCCGAAACTACCCCCCAACAGTGTCACTTTTTTACACGGTTTTAGAAACGTTGAACTGAAAACTTTTTTTTACAATTTCTCATCGAAATAGGCTGTTTTTCATCACGCCAATCTGTCATGAAACGACCTACTTTCCTACCCTGAAGTATGCAGTGCGAGAATAGTCATTACACAACTAAAATTAGTGCTGTAATGATTCATTGCGCAACGCTTTCTCATTACACAACTGTTTTGCTTTGCGAAATGAATCATAACACAACCATTTTTCAGAAATAGACCATTTCCGTCAGACCTTACCCCCTATTTTTATATTTTTCTTCGAAAGACGATTATTTTTAATGATTATTGACGCTTTCAGATCTAATTTATATGCACTCCTGATTTTATTGTAAATTTTTGAAAATTCGAGAATGTACCACATTTTGAGTAGTGCGGCACAGTTGTTTCAACCCTGTGGGTAAACAAAGTGGAGATTTTCCCACAACTTTCAAAACCCCTGCGCTGAGTGTTTGTAGATATGACGAAATGTCAATGTCAAATCAAGCACACGAGACGACACGACAAAATGGAGAAATCTGAGGTCCGATGGGCAAGCTTCGTTGTAAATGAAGCCCATCCTTTACTATTGTACTTATAACAAAAACTTTTACCGGAAGACGACTGCTAATAGACCGTTTTAAGCTTAGCAAGTGATGGAATTCTCCTTGGAAGCATTTCTGCAACGCTGCGGAACGTTTTCTACAAGAGGGGCATATTGGCCGGTTTGTTTTGAAACGTCAAGAATTGGACCGTTTGCAGATTTTTCGGGGAGACCTACGAGAGTGGTAAAATGGGGAAGTATGTATAATCCATTGGTCATATGGTTCCGGAACAGCTTGACGACATAAGCAGCAGATATCAAACGGTAGCGTAAACAGGTATAGGCCCCCCTAAGGAAAAACTGCTCTATCGCAGTGGCAAATCCATTACTTATACAGTTTTTGGTGTCAAAGTGTTATTTACTTAGTTAATCATGCTTTGCATGCAACTTTCTCTTGCCAGCAGCGTTGCCAACCTTCCAGATTTGTCTGGAATATTCCAGATTTTTGAGGCCCCATTTTATAAAAATCTGGAAGATCCAGATAAAATCTAGCGTAACATTTGAAAAGGGCCTATCTGCAAAACGTAAACATTGAGAAATTCTCAATTGAAGATTCCGTACCATATTTATAATTCCTATTTTAAACCCATTCGCATTTTTACTAGTTTCATACCTGTGTTCGACACCCATTAAAGTCTGTTGCGTGGCCCATTATGTTTCTAATCTCAAATAACACAACAACTCGTAAAAATTGTTGAATTCAAACATCATCGGCAGATAGGCCCTTTTATGAATCTTAGGCCAGTTAGGCCCTTTCAGTTAGGCCCTTTGATTGAACATGGTTTCAGTTAGGCCCTTTTATAATTTGCTAATTTTATTGATTTTTGTATTGGTTTGCATAAATCTTGAACAAAATTTAGCGATTATGTGAAAAACACTATATAATAGCTAAATATTGGAAATTTTCGGTTGAAGATTCAGTACCATATTGATTATTCCTATTTCAAACCCATTCGCTTTTTACTAGTTTCATACTTGGGGAAGATCCAAAAATGACGTCCATCGTTTTTCGGGATTTCTAGAACCCTTCTACCCCCTCTGTTACGCTTTTTCCAATACCCAATCCATGCACTGTCACATTTTCGTACATCCCCCCATTGGAGGAGGCCCCAATTGATGGACGTCATTTTCGGATAACCCCTTGTATTCGACACTTATAATGGTCTATTACATAGCTCACAACGATTTGAATTTCAAATAGCACAATAACTTGTAAAAATAGTTCAATTCAAACATAATCCGCAGATAGGCCCTTTTACGAATTTTCAAACCAGTTAGGCCCTTTTTGAATTTGCTAATTTTATTGATTATTGAAGTGATTTGCATAATTCTTCGACAACATTGAATGATTATGTGAGAAAACAACACAATATCATACAAGCTAAATATTGGAAACTATTCTATACAAAATCATTAACATATTGATTATTGATATTTCAAACCCATTTACTTTTTTTACTAGTTTTATACTTGTGTTAGACACTCATTATGGTTTATTACGTGGCCCAGAACGTTAGTAATCTCAAATAGCATAACGACTCGTGAAAATGGTTGCATTCAAATATCATCAGCAGTTAGGCCCTTTAATGAATCTTCAAACCAGTTAGGCCCTTTCAGTTAGGCCCTTCGATTGGACATGGTTTCAGTTAGGCCCCTCCAGTTAGGCCCTTTTATTAAACATAGTTCCAGTTAGGCCCTTTTGGAATTTATTGATTTTATTGCTTATTGAAGTGATTTTCATAGTTCTTAAATAAAATAAAGTGAGAGAAAAACAATGTAATAGCTAAATGTTGGATATTCTCGGTTGATTCCTTATTGATTATATCTATTTCAAACCCATTCACTTTTTTACTTGTTTTATACTTGAGGGCCTTCCTTAGCCGAGCAGTTTAAGTCCGCGGCTGCAAAGCAAAGCCATTCTGAAGGTATCTGAGTTCCATTCCCGGTCGGTCCAGGTTTTTTCGTAATGGAAATTTCCTTTACTTTCCTGAATATAGAGTACCTTCGTACTTGTCACACGATATACGAATGCGAAAATGGCAACTTGTCAAAGAAAGCTCTCAGTTTATAACTGTGGAAGTACTCATTGAACACAAAGCTTAGAAGCAGGCTCTGTCCCAGTGAGGACGTAATGCCAAGAAGAAGTATAAGAAGAATTCTTGCAGGTCTGTTACAAAAACAAACGAATTTGTTTTTGTGAAAATCGCGACTTTTGGAACTCGATCCACAACTAGAGGCAACAAATAAAAATTCACAAATAAAAATTATTCAAAATTTTTAATGTAATTGATTTTTTTTTTTCAGGATAAAAAATCAGTTTTTCAACTAACTTCGCATTAAGATTATGATAAAACTAGTAAAAAAGAAAATGGGCTTGAAATAGGAATCAATATAGTACTGAATCTTCAATAAAGAATTTTTATTAATCAATGTTGATTTTCTCACATACCTAATCGATTGATTTTGTTCTAAAACTTTGAAAATCACTTCAATAATCAATAAAATTAACAAATTCCAAAAGGGCCTAACTGGAACTAAGTTTAATAAAAGGGCCTAACTGGAGGGGCCTAACTGAAACCATGTTCAATCAAAGGGCCTAACTGAAAGGGCCTAACTGGTTTGCAGACTCGTAAAAGGGCCTATCTGCCGATGATGTTTGAATTCAACCATTTTCACGAGTTGTTTTGTTATTTAAGATTTAAAACGTTATGGGTCACCTAGTAGACTATCATGAGTGTCGAACACAAGTATAAAACTAGTAAATAGGAGAAAGGATTTGAATTATGAATAATCAATATAGTACTGAATCTTCAATAAAGAATTTCCAATATTCAATGTTGATTTTCTCACATAATCGATTGATTTTGTTCTAAAACTTTGAAAATCTATTCAATAATCAATAAAATTAACAAATTCCAAAAGGGCCTAACTGGAACTATGTTAAATAAAAGGGCCTAACTGGAGGGGCCTAACTGAAACCATGTCCAATCGAAGGGCCTAATTGAAAGGGCCTAACTGGTTTGAAGACTCGTAAAAGGCCTATCTGCCGATGATGTTTGAATTCAACATTTTTTACTAGTTTTTATGTTATGTTGGATGTTAGAGCCCAGTAATAGACTATGAGTGTCGAACAAAAGTTTCAAACTATTAGATATCAATGAGTTTAAAATAGTAACAATCAATATGTTACAGAATCTTCAATCGAGCATTTCTCAATTTTTACGTTATGCTGATTCCACTATGTGAGAAAAACACTATACAATGGCTAAATATTGAAAAATATGGAGGAAAATTAAAAATGCAAAGGGAAGGGCCAATCTGATTTTGATGGAAATTTTCAGTTAGGCCCTCTTATGACCAGTTAGGCCCTCTTAGTTTTATCATTTTCAGATAGGCCCTTTTAAATTTGAATAAAATTACCATTAATAATGCATTTTGCATGCCCGTAAGAGTATGTAGGAGTAATTTACGTAAAAAATGATACGAATAATGAATAATCAAGTTTGTTTACATTTTGCAGTTAGGCCCTTTTCAAATGTTACGCTAGAAATTTGAAACGAATTTGTAAGGTTTTGTAAATAATTTGTAAGGTTCTCTATATACGAGATAAGCGATCCAGACTTATCCAGACAAATTTTCAAAATCTTCCAGATTTTTGAATAATTGACTTGGCATCCCTGCTTGCCAGGTAGCTTCTAAAGCGAGTACAAGGCGTTATCTGCAAACGGTCCAATTCTTGACGTTTCAAAACAAACCGGCCAATATGCCCCTCTTGTAGAAAACGTTCCGCAGCGTTGCAGAAATGCTTCCAAGGAGAATTCCATCACTTTCTAAGCTTAAAACGGTCTATTAGCAGTCGTCTTCCGGTAAAAGTTTTTGTTATAAGTACAATAGTAAAGGATGGGCTTCATTTACAACGAGGTTTGCCCATCGGACCTCAGATTTCTCTCAGATTTCTCCATTTTGTCGTGTCGTCTCGTGTGCTTGATTTGACATTGACATTTCGTCATATCTACAAACACTCAGCGCAGGGGTTTTGAAAGTTGTGGGAAAATCTCCACTTTGTTTACCCACAGGGTTGAAACAACTGTGCCGCACTACTCAAAATGTGGTACATTCTCGAATTTTCAAAAATTTACAATAAAATCAGGAGTGCATATAAATTAGATCTGAAAGCGTCAATAATCATTAAAAATAATCGTCTTTCGAAGAAAAATATAAAAATAGGGGGTAAGGTCTGACGGAAATGGTCTATTGTAGAATAATGTAGAAGATTGCATTAAGATATAATTTCTGATACTCTCAAGGTCCTCTACGGAATTGCAAAAAATGTTGTACGTAACTCGTTGCAGAACTCGATTTTTACAGCACTCGTCGTACTTATCCTACTCGGCAAGCCTCGACTACGACGCGTGCTACATCATTCTGCAATTTGCTCTGTAAAGTACTATCACAGAGAAACAGACGTAACACTTAGAACAAATCTCGATCAAAATCATAGTCGCGAAATCATGTACGCCCAATGCTAATAAAAACACTGTAGTTGGCCGATGGACCAACAGGTGGTGGTAGTGTGTAAACGTCAAACAAGAACAAAAACGACGCGAGCGCTGCGGGTGGTCGATTGACCACCTACCCAATATTTGAATCGATCGTTAAAAAGTTGGTCGATAGACAGCGATGAGAGTGTGACGTCTGTTTGTCTGTGGTACTATTACACGGTACGCATCCCCCGTGCAAAAACAGAATCGGGTGTAATGTGTTTCAGGCCTAAACTTAAGCATTTGATATTGAAATTGGACAGGTCTCTAGGACCCCATTGCCCATTGCACGGTGACGTCATCAGAAAATCGCTCTCTTTCCCTCCTTCGGGAAATCTGAAAACAGCAGTGCTAATAAGCCATTTTACGAAGCCTGGTCAAATGACAGGAGACCTGGGATTTTTCAATCATCAGCGTCAGTTTTCGCGATGATGATGGTTGATGACTGTGCGCATTTCTAGCGTAGCTTTTCATCCAGGCGAAAACTTAAATGGAGAAAAATTATTAAAATATTTCTGATCACAAAAGTGCTTTTTTATGTGCAATATGGGTAACAAAGAGGTAGCTGATACAATAACTAGGTGTAATGTTGCAGTAACCAACATTTTTGGATCTCATTTTTGTCATTTTCTCCATGTCCTCGTTTGGTAAGATGAGGCGTTATCGAGGGGGACGACACATCTAGATCCACCGTTTAGCGTTCGTTATGATTAAAGTCGATAATTTGGATCGATGCATCTTCACCTACCTGTGCGACGCTGACGTATGATGCATGGGATGGATGGGATGGAAAAAGATGTGCACTGATGCTATAACAGATGGAACAGATGACATGCATCTATGTTGAAATTGAACCAATGAAAAGAGTCACTCTGCTTTTATGATAGTAACCTCGTGTAAATTCAATCCACAAAAAGAAAATTTATCTGGTAAGTAACATGCAATCTGAGACAAAAATGAGCATTTAGCCAAAACATTATTCTCTTGTTTTAGGCGAAACAGCGGCAGTATAATATTTACAATGCAACGATCGACCTGGTCCGAAAACCATTTTAAATCTTCGATGGCAATCAAACCATCGCAGCAGAGCACTGTACATAATCCGCCCCAGCGGCTAAGACCATGAAAAAGGCAGACACATTTGGTAATTATTATAAGCATTATTACTAGTTGAATTTAAAAATATTCGCTACATACATTCCAGATAACTTCAACCGAACCGGAACCGATTCAAAGACTGAAGAACCTGAAGAATTGTTATCGACCAGGTTTAGAACTACGGAACCACGGTTAGGACTACATACGGAATATCGGATTGACTCTACAATATCTATAAAAATGTAATACAATGCAATGTAAATAATTTTGAATTAATAAACTACTCACTGGATGAGTAGCCCTAATGGATGTGGAGGGGAAATGAGGTAGGAAAAAAAGTACAAATTTCGGTATCTGGGGCCTTTCTTAGCCGAGTGGTTAGTGTACGCGGCTATAAAGCAAAGCCATGCTGAAGGTGTCTGGGTTCGATTCCCGGTCGGTCCGTCCCGGAGGGCGTAATGCCAATAAGAAGATGAAGTATCCATATGTCCACCCTCTCATATTGGCACTTAACTCCATTCACTTAATTCAATCCGAGTGGCATGGGAATAGGTTACCACAAGACAGCCTCTCAACAAATCACAGTGAAAGTGCTCTTAGAACACTAAGCTGAAAAGAAAACTCTGTCTCAGTTGAGACGTAACACCAAAAGGTTGATGGTGTCATACATAGGTGTGATCAAATTATGGGTAACTTGAAACCCAGTTTATATTTCTGATGAAATACGCAATGGACTTTTTGGTCAACACATTCGAGGAAAAGAAATTTATTGCTGAAACATTTCAGACACAAACGAGTAATTAGTTGTTTCATTTGTTTGCTGCATTTCTAATCAATAAAAAATAGTTTTGTGGGAACCAATGTTTCGAATATAATTCAGGGACATTCATGTCATGTCAAGCCTTTATCATCAATTGCGTGTCTATGAATCCGAGAGGAATGTTTTTACTCTTCCTCTGCTCTTTTGAAAATTTCGTCTCATATTCTGGTTCGATCTGTAATCCGGTGAAGGCTCCTAGAAGATCATCTGTAATCCAGTGTCTGAAAGATTATGGAAAATCAAATTGAAAACAAAAACCTCACTGAAACATACGGATGAATCGACTTACCTAGTGCATTCGGTACTCCTTCAAATTATACAACCTATGTATGACCTGTCTGGGACCGTTTTCAATTACTATTCACGAGGAAACTAACAACAATTCTCATAAATTTAGTATTTTTCCAATTCGAAGGCACTTGTATGACCGAATGAAAAACATTTTGTTGTTTTGGTGATGCGATAACAGAAAGATGCACTAGTGACAGTCAGGATACGCATCGAAAAAGTAGATGCGAGAAGATGGAGAAGATGCATGGAGATAACACAGATGATGAACATATAGTGCGCTGCGTTTTATTGGTTTAGAAATGTGAATGATTTATGATGATGTTCTGAAATCTTAACAAATCTGGATGTGTCGCCCCCCTCGGGCGTTATTGAAAATAACGCTGGATTTAATCCCACGTCTCCTGTCAATTGACGCCGTTGCGGCGATCAGCTGTTCCGAAACGTCTCGTAAAATGGCTCATACCTGTCACCAGAGTAGATCAAGATACGAGTGGCGTCAATATCAAAATTGGAACAGCGGCGAAATGTCATTTCCATACAAACCCGCGTTCCACACGCTTAAAAAATAGATACTAGATAGCTTAAATATCATTCTAAAACCATATTCGGTCTATTCACTCATTTACATGCATTTTAATGTATTAAGCTTTGCTTAGTATAAACGGTTTTTATATCGGTAAATGATTTTTCGAGAATTATGCATTTAATGCTTAAAGTTCTAAAATCATGCACAATTAATATAAAGGCCATTTTTCTTTAATTTTAGTAAATAAAGACAATGAAAATGTAAGAAAAACAATTTTAACATGCAACTCATTTATTTTCATATAAATTATATCTTGGTGAATGTGTCTCTGCAACTCATGGTTAATGCTTATTCCAACCTGATCTGCGTTGATCAAAATCGCAGTTGTTTCCGACTTGATTACGGCGACCGGAATGGAGCTCTCTCACAAAATAATCTGCAAAATTTTGGATGATGACGAAACTTCGATACGATTCTGATAAATGAACATACCTTCATGATCGTAATTCCATATGAGCTTCCAATCTCTTCCTGCGGCAAATTTCCTGAGACAAATCTCCTTTGGGGATGGCGTCTCTGATAAGAGCTGAGTGCTGATCTGCTGCGAGCATTTATTTTCTCCACATTCTGGTTTTATTTTATGGGCTTCACTTGGGACATAGAATGCTGGTTTTGAACAACACTCGGATGTAAAATAATTTGCTTGGACTCGTATTACTCGAGGATATGCTAAGAAAGACAATGTGATTCTGATACCGAACCTAACAAAATGAAATTAAATTTTGAAAAGTCCCAAGGGTAGCGTGTTTCACTACATAAGCACGACAAAAAATTAATCACGGATAAGCTTGACAAGGTATAAAATAATAAGCTTCTCAAAGATTAAAAGAGTATTATTTTGAGAAAATAATATATCGTACACTAACTAGTATTTTCGTTTTTCTCCGTGCAATCGAGCAGGAGAGCTGTCAAAACTGGAACATGACGTCACTCTTGTTTACAGGCACTCTACCTGTCACCATTGTTTTCAAGTTTTGTTGAAGAGCGAAAGAGAGATAATTTCGCCGTGAAATGCCAAATTGCGTGCTCGTGTTTTCCCGGGAGGAAAACCCTCTCTAGTATAAAAAATATGGCGTGCATATTTTTTTTCAGTGCATATAAAAATGCATTGCTGTCAAAATGAAATGCATCGTGCGGTGCATCTCGCGAAAGTGTAAACACACCGTGTTTGTTTTCGTAGACTTCCAGACAGATTTTTTCCCAAGAATTTGCTAGATTAAGCCAAAATTTCTATTGTTTTTAGTCACAATCGAGTCAAACGACGATGGATGACCCTTCCGATTTGTCCGATTGCTTCACCTGCATGCGAAAGACGGACAACTTCCTGCGCATCTGTGACGAAGCGAACATCGAAAGCGTCGATCGGATCCTGGCCAGGCATTTCTGGTTCGAGGTGAGTAACAGGAAAACTAAACGCAAACTGGGACTAATGTTTGTTTCCAATTTCCAGCGAAAAGAGTACGAGCTGTCGGTTTTGTGCACCAGCTGCTGGGAGAAGATCGACGAGTTCCACAAATTTTACTGCGAAGTGGCCAATGTCCATCAAGTGGATGCGCTGAATTTCGTCAAAGTCGAAGGCGAGGAGACGAAGAAAAAGCGTGGCCGGAAACGCAAAAAGGCGGTTGAGGAGGAGCAGGAAGATGATGACGAGGAGTGGAAGCCGCCGGCCGTTGATTTAGGGTTTCCCGTTCCAGTGCACGTTAAGCTTGAAGTAACGGAACCGGACCTCGAGGAACGGGAAGTTTTTGCGGTGGAACATCAGCAGATAAAGCGGGAAACTGTGGCAGCAGAGTCGGAGGATGACGATGATGAAAGTGAAGAGGACGACGAGGAGGAATCAGATGAGGAATCGTCGAAGCCGATTGCGGCAAGACGCCGACAGGTGAAGAAACCAAGGCGAAGAGGTCGTCGATCCACTCAGGGACAGAAGGATGCGGTTATTTTACAGCATTTGGAAAAGTTGGGATGCGATCAGTGCAGCGAGGAATTCGATAGCTTCGGAAAGCTGGAAAAGCACTGCCGTCAGGAGCATGATTCGGCGCCCAATGTGGTTTGCTGTAATAGGGCGTATCAGAAGCTGAACGGGCTTTATCAGCATGTGTGCCGGCACAAGAATCTGTTCAAGTATCGTTGCAAGGAATGCGACAGATGCTTCAAGAACGTGGATGGGTTAAACATGCACAATTTGTTGCATCACACGCCGGAAGAAGAGAAACGGTTCAGGTGCCATCAATGTGACACGGCCTTTGCATCGGAACTGCTTCTGACGAGTCACCTCAACTGGCACGCAACCGTGGAACCGAAAAACATCATTTGCCACAAGTGCAATAAGTACTTCACCAACACTAAAATGCTGGAGAATCATACGTTGACTCATCATCCGGAGTTGCTCGATCCGGAAGCTTATCAAACGGAACCGGAAGCCGTCAATTATCTACAAGAGCAACACTCAGTGGATGAATCCCAGATCCCGGATGGAGCTGACTCATCCTTTAAAAAGCCTCAAGAACTAGCCAAGCCAATCCGTCGAAAAACCACCGAAGAATCGGTCGTCGAAGACGACCTAATCCGCAAATACTGCTCGCTAAACTGCGAATCATGTGACTTCATAGGCCCCACCTTCAGCAAACTCCAAGTCCACTACAAAAACGAACACGACGCCCAGGGCTTCGCCGTCTGTTGCGCGCGGAAGTTCAGCAAGAAGAGCCGTCTGTACGAGCACGTTTGCGTCCACGAGAACCCGGACCACTTCAAGTGCCAGGTGTGCGCCAAAACGTTCCAGAACAGCTTCGGCCTGTCGAACCACATGATGTGGAAGCACACGCCCGACTCGGAGAAACCGTTCCGGTGCGACGTGTGCGGCAATCGCTTCTGGAAGGACTACCTGCTGAAGCAGCACATGGAGTACCACCTGGCGCTGGAGGAGAAGAAGTACGCCTGCAAGGAGTGCGATCGGTTGTGAGTATGCCTATTTAGGTTTTGGCTATTCCATGCAAGAATGGCAGGTATCTGGATCATTTCCAAGGATAATCCCAGAAACTATCTTGGAGATTCTACCAGAAAGCCCTCCAAAAAATATTTTAGAAGTTTTTCAAGAGAGTGTCCAGTCTCCCAAAAATATATCCAGTGATTCTTCCTTCGATTTCCCTAGGAGATCCACAAGAATTTTGTTTAAAACATCTTTAAGATCCCAACCAGCAATTTCTTCAGAAGTTCCTCCGGGGATTTCCTTCGATTTTCTTCAAGAATACAACCCGTAATTTCTCTTAGAATACTGGGAAATTACTCCAGAAATTCTCTTGAAAATCATGCGAGAAAAGCAATGTTAGAATCCCGTAGAAATTCTCTACTGAAAACCTCAGCTCAATAATTATTCCAAAATTGATATGATTTTCGACAGAATAACATAACTAACTGCAGTTTAATTTTCTGACTCTGATTCCTATCCGTTACAGCTTCGGGACGAGCCTGCTGCTGAAATCGCACGAGCAAACCGTGCACGGTCTCAGTGCCAGCTGGGTGTGCGACATCTGTGCCAAGGGTTTCCCGCTGAAGTCGGCGCTGGAGTTCCACCGGCAGCAGCACACCCAAGAGGGACGGGCGGCCCAGAAGGCCCAGTGCAAGTACTGCAGCCTGTGGATGAAAAACGTGCGCAGCTTGCGGAGCCATCTGAAGCGCTGCAAGTCCGACCCGGTCAGTTGCGACATCTGCGGCAAGGAGTGCTCCAATGCGTTCTCGCTGCAAAGTCACAAGAAGTTTGTCCACTCGAACGCCCCGATGTACTCGTGCTCGTTCTGTGCGAAACCGTTCAAGCGATTGCTCCGGTTGAGGGTATGTAAGGATCAGTTATGCAACAAACTTCTAACTAGAGTGATCATCAACTTTCAGGAACACGAAGCAGGTCACACCGGAGATCTGTTGTATAAATGTGAATACTGTCCCCGAACGTGTAACTCTAGCTCCAACATGTACACCCACAAAAAGGTTGCTCATCCGGAGCAGTGGGCGGAAAAGGTGGCCAGTCGCTTCCATAAACGGTAGGAAGGCAAGCAACCAAGCAGTCAGTGGGTAAGTCGAATTAAGTCACATTGAGTAGAGTATAGGTAATTTATATAAAGATCTGCTATTGATTGTAAATTACGTGTTGACGGAGCTAGGAGTTTTACTATTGATGACCTTCCCAAGAGATACTCATGAGAGAAGTGTCGATTAGGTGGCCATCTTCATCGAGAATTAATCGAAAAACAGATTTCAAGAAAATGATAACTTTATTAAAACAAAACGATGTTAACACTTCGAACAGATCACGAATGAAAAATTAACTGTACCTGTGTTTTCGATACGCATCCACAATCGTGGAAATCAATCGAAGCAATCCACATCATCGAAAGGACCGAAATGTAGGAAGTGTCACAACTACGGGCACGAAAATAGTACGCTTACTGCACAGTCATGTCTACGTTCGAAACCGCCATTGATGCTGACTAGTACTTCGTTCAGTAGCCACGACTCACATGACACAAAGCAAGGCTCTGTTGCAGAATGTGAAGTCGTCCAGCCTGCTATGAAGATTGAGGGAACAGGAACCGCTGCACTCAAGCCCGTCTGCAAGGATTAAGGAAGCGAAATGTCCTTGAGCGATGTCCACCATGCATCAAGAAGCAATGAGTCGAGACGATTCGGACAGATGGAAGGTTGTATAACGCTCATATGGCGAACGAAACGTGGACCTGGACGGAACTTTCTGAGGGTAGGAAGGCGATCCGTTGCAAATGGATCTACAAAACGAAGTTGGATGCCAATGGAAACCTTAATCGACACAAGGCGCGACTTGTGATCAAAGGGTTTTCGCAACGAAAGGGGGTAGACCTTGACGAAACTTACTTCCCAGCCTTACTTCCATGAGAATCGAGGAGTTCTTTCAGATGCTTGCAGGAGTTCATCATTCAATTTTATTGAAGACTAGTGGTCCCGGCAAACTTCGTCTTGCCATCAAGTAGGCTGTTGAAAAATGCCCTGCAGTACCCCATACAATATGACAGTTCAGTTTTATCCAGTTTCTCCGATTTTACGGCGCTTTTCCTAAGCTTTTCTCACGCACGAACACGTCGCATCCCCTATCGAATCCAACAGTGAAAGCATCAGGTGAGTCTGTAGACGCGTTCTCTAGCTATTTCGTGACATACAAACACCATTCCATTTTTATTTATATAGATTATTTTACTGTCCAGGTTCGCATACTAGGTCCATGTAAACGCTACTGAAATTTTCAGCATGTTTTTAAGCATATACACTAAATAATGCCAGAATGCTAAAATCGTCAATGGCGCTTACATCGGCCTTGCAGTTTAGGAAATACTTATCGAATTTGAAGAAATCTCCATAATAAATTTTGAAAGTTTCCTCAGAGCTATTTCTTATTAAAATCTTAAAAGAATCATGAACGGCAATTTTAGAGGACATTCCTGGAGAAGTATCTGGAGAAATCACTGTTTGAATTCTTGAAGATGCTTAAACAAAATTATTGGTACAAATCCTGGGAAATCGATGAAAGAATCACTGGATGAATGAATAATATCGGAAAAAAATAGGTAAATACCTGAATAAGTTTCAGATGTCTGGTGAATAAATGACTCCTGGAGAAATTCGTGTAAATTCACCCAAATTGTTGTAATAACATAAGAAATTAGAAAACACTTCTTAGAAGTATCCTTAATGAAACAACTGGTCGAATTGTCAGATAAATGTTTATAAACTTTTTATCTGCCTGTTGGTTTCTGTTTATTTGATTCCTGTTGGGTTACGGTTTGGAGCCTAAACTTTTCTTAAGTTGTTATTTTCAAGGTCATTTGTTTTGCTACCAGTTCTTTAGGCATTTATCCATAAAATCCTCTGGGAATCACTTCAGTTTGTGTAGTTCTGCCATTGAAGCTTGCTTGAAAATTCGTAGCAACGTAATCTTGAAAAAGTGTCAAAGATTTCTTTATTTTGTCGGTAAATCTAGATCAGGGCTGTCCAATGTATTAAATTTAAATAATTTTGAATTATAAAGTTAATTTTCAAAAACAATAATTACCAGAATATTTTTTCTTTCGTAGATTTCTCAACTAGTTGATAGGGGCCTCAAAGATAGAATTCCAACAAATCCAACATAGCCGGATTCTCATAGAATTGATTTTTTTCCGGAAAACTTGTTGAAAGATTCCCAAAGATCTTTGAGCAAAATGTTTTACAAAAGTTTTAAGAGAATTCCAAAACAATGTTCTCACAAAATCTTAGGTTACTGAATTCTGAAACGATTCTTAATTTTTTTGGTTTATCAGTTGGAGCTGCCTGGCAGATTAACTTGTCAAGGCTGAACCCTCGGTCTGGCTTTTGCCAAGTTTCCCCTCACTGTTTTTTATTAGTACACCCGATTCTGTTTTTGCACGGATTTTTTTTTACACGGCCGTGCAAAAAAAGTTTCCATACATTTTTTTCCCCCAAAACCTTATTTTTGCATGAAACGTCGAGAAATGGTGTTACTTTTTTTGCACGGTTTTTGAAATTTTGAACTGAAAACTTTTTTTGCACGGTACGCATCCCCCGTGCAAAAACAGAATCGGGTGTATTGTGACGTGGTAGTTTTTTAAAAATACCCATATTCCCTTGCTTCTGAGAAAAGGAAGCATTGTGAAAATCAGCAGCTCCATCAGAATTTTTTGAAATAGTAGTGTAGTAGTGTCATTACTTGTTTATCACTCAATAGCTGTTAACGGTTGGCTGGCAGGGTTGCCACATTAAAATCTGTATTTTTTCCCTGAAATATCTGTATTTCTGTATCCTGGAGCAAAATATCTGTATTTTAAATCTGCATCCCTGAAAATTTATATAATCATGAGAATTCAACAAGAAATTCAAGAAAATAATTAACATTTGTACTTAAAATGCTGAATAGTCACAACTAAGCTCAAATTTTATTAATTTTCATATTTGCTCAAAAATCTGTATAATTTTGGTAAAAATCTGTACATAGAATCTGTATATCTGTATTTTTCGAAAATATCTGTAATCTGTATATACAGATTCTTGGTCACAAAATATTCACGAAAATCTGTAAAATACAGATAAATCTGTATATGTGGCAACCCTGTTGGCTGGTTGTAGCGAAAGTGGATGAGTTCAGGGTAAGTCGCAGAGGTGACACCTCACTCGGAGTTGTGGAGAGATTTGTAGACAAAGCAGTGGAAGGAGTACTAGATCTGACAAATTTATTCCAGGGTTGTGTTAGAAGCGGTACATTACGAAAAGGGCGTTACAACATCTTACATTACTAATACTGTCAGGTCGAAATGGTTTTGAATAATTTGTCATTTAAGTGCTATTTTTATTACTCCTGTCTTTTACGTAAGATTAGAATCTTAAATGTCAATTGTCGTTAAGTCTTAACACAATTGGCTGTTTAGTAGTAGTTCTAGTTTTTTTTTCGTTTTTTGTTGTTAAAAGTATTTATTGGCCATTACGTTCATATATCCTTAAAAAAAGTCACTTTCCTTGTCTGTTCAACAATTTCTCGAAACTAGCAAGTGTAACCTAATGATCAATCTCAACGTCTTACTTTCAATAGTCATTATTATAGTGAATAATAAAGAGTAAAGTTACCTTAGGCTTCTATTACAGTCTCCTACAAGATTCACTTTTCGGTGGCAAATGCAATGCTTCACAACGCCTACTTTCTACTTGTAAATTTTGCGAAAATGAAGCTGGAATTGGATTATTTATGTTGAAATAAACTACGACAAAAACACAACAAGGCTATTCCTCCATACCGCAGGCTACTGACTGATATTGCTACTGTTATATTCGGACAAATAGCCAAGACCATCTCAGAGAGAAAGGATGTAAACGATAATTGAGAGATGAGAGATAAAACGATAAAATACGATGTACCGGTTATTACAATAAACGCAGGCCTCTGTCGGTCTCTTGTACTTTGAACGTTAAACCTAGTGGTTGTGTTTTATAAATTAGTGCTACGAGAAAACCCCAAAATTTGAACATTATAAGTGGACGACGAGTAGAAAACTTTTTTGATTTTTGTTTCAAAGTTTCATTACAGAAAGCATTGAAGCTTTTGTAAAACATTTTTTCCGTATCGGTCAGTGAAAGCAGGAAGCGTGCATTAGTGGACCGTGCAGCGAAGATAATTTTCGTTTACAACCATAGTATCAGGCAGTATGGAAAGTCAGTGAGCTGGGTGGAATTGTAGTTAATGCAGCTGGCATAAGAAAAAGTTAAAAAAAAACTGTTGCGAAAAAAAAAAGTGTAAAGAAAAATTGGACGGAAGCTGTGCCACATGGTCTATATTCAGCAAAATAGCCATTGCAATTTTTCATTGTCCCGCTTGGTCCGCCATTTCAAGGTGTAGAAGTGGAGTTGAGCTTTAATTGAATTGCTTTAAGAGAGAGTGAGCGAAGGAACTCAAAGGTACTGTATAAGAAACATAAGTGATATTGAGTGGTTGAAATCAGACGGCTGTTTTAGCTGAGTGTAGCGACTGTCGAAACAACACAGATTTGTTCTGGCAGTTGTGAGCATAGTCAATCGAGAGATCATCAGTGATATAGTGTGGTTGAGAGATCTGCAGCAAAGTGATAGAAGAGAGTGAGAACACCAAAAGAACATAAAGAGCTTGCAGGCAGCTGAATTAGTGAGAAAAAAGAGCGAATTTGGAAGTCAACGGCTGAGAGGACTGCCGGCGAGACCAACATTGGTTAGGACGAGCATCGGTGAGACGAGAGTCATTTGAATAACATTGGTGAGACGAGCTTCGTGAGACGATTCGATTGTGGTGAGCAGAAAAGAGTATTAAGCTGTGTATCAAGTAAGTCATTTTAGACCATTTCATCTCATTCAGGTGTGTTTATCGAAGTCGTCAGCATGTCTGCGTTAATCGGAAGCATTGATCACTATGTGCGGGGCTCAAGCTTTGCTAGTTATATGAAACGAATAAATATCCTTTACCAGTTGAACAATGTTACAGATAATAACAAGAAAAACCTATTCTTGGCGCTAAGTGGGTCAGTTATTTTCGATGAAATAGAACTTATTTACCCGGGAATAGACATTGCGGATATTGATTATGGTGACATGATCAGTAAACTGAAAGAAAGATTGGACAAAGTTCAGCCTAATATGATGCACAGGCACAAATTCCATGCACGTGTGCAGGGTGTTGATGAGCCTGCTGAAAACTATGTATTAGCTTTGAAATTACTCGCTAGTCATTGTGGTTTTGGTGCACACAGAGAAGAAGCAATCAAGGACAAAATTGTTTTTGGTTTAAGGGATCAGGATCTGAAGCACAAGCTTTTAATGAAAGATGATATGACTTTAGAAGAGGTAGAGCAGATGGTAATTCGAACTGAATTAGCTAAGTGCCGTGCAAAAGAACTAGAAGAAAAGAATGAGGATCCAAGAGAGGTGAACTCAGTGAAGTACCGTTTAGGAAGTCAGTCGAATTTCAATGACATGAATAGAGATGGAAGGCAAGGTTCAAGTAACTACAGTAGGCGTTTTCGCAATAGAAGTAGAAGTACTAGCAGGGATCGTGAGCGTACGAGATTCAATCATAATCGCTATGATTACTACAAACGGCAACGCGAAGAATACCAACCAAGAAACAGCTATTCAGATTATCGTGGTCAAGGAGACGAAAATCCACATCAAAATGTAATTTTCAATTTTTGTAAAATGAGAGGTCATATAAAACGTAATTGTTATAAATTGAAAAATCGCAAAAATGTAAATTTTGTGGAAGCTGATCCGGTTGAGATCAATAGCTACGATTTCAAGCGGTTACAGATAAGAGATTCAGAAGATGAAGATGATGATTATCCTTGTATGATGATAGCAAGCAATCGTTTTAGCGAGCCGTGTCTTGTGAAGGTTATAGTAGAAGGGATTGAGCTAAGCATGGAAATAGATTGCGGTGCGGCAGTCACAGTTGTTAGTCTATCAGTATATAGAATGTATTTCAGCCACATTAAGGTTTCTAAATGCAGTAGTCGTTTGGTCGTAGTAGACGGGCAGCAGTTATCAATTTTTGGCGAAATTTCGGTTAAGGTGATGGTTAATGAGATTCAGCATCAGATGACTTTAATAATACTTGATTGCACAAGACGTTTTGTCCCGTTATTCGGCAGAAATTGGATAGACGTTTTTTATCCTAGCTGGAGGAAAACTTTTGGAAATACCATGAGAATCAATGCTATGAACAAAGATGCTGACAATAGTTTGAAGCTAGACATGGGTAATATTGAATCGGACATAAAATCTCGCTTTCCAAAAGTTTTTGACGGTGATTTTTCACACCCTATCACAGGATATGAAGCTGACCTTGTTCTGAGAGAGGATAGACCCATATTTAAAAAAGCTTACGACGTGCCGTTCAAATTGAGAGAAAAGGTTGTTGGTCATCTGGATTCGTTAGAAAAGCAGAACGTAATCACACCATTGCAGGCACAATTGCAATGCACATCGGAATCAACTAAAGATTGTGAGTCCGCGACAATCTAGGTCGACAATACGACTACCAATACAGCGACAGAAACGACGTAGGGAGTCTATTGACTCTGAGGATGACTTCTTAGGGTTTTCGGACGAGACGAACGCAGCTAGGAAGGATCTTGACAATACGAAACAAAAGCATGCAAGGACAAGCCCCATTAGAACGCGAAGTTTTTCGCGATCGAAAAGAAAGAAGGATGAAGAAGAAAATCGAAATAATTGAAAGCCCCAGTAGCAATGAATTGATATTGAGTCCTGGGATTTGTATTCAGAGATTACAACTTCTAGCATGCCAACAAGAAAAAAAAAAGATGTATTTCATTGTCAGACATTTGGCGCTCAAAGTTATAGGATATTAAGTTAAGAGCATGTTTGTTATGAATTCGAATATGTAAACGATAATTGAGAGATGAGAGATAAAACGATAAAATACGATGTACCGGTTATTACAATAAACGCAGGCCTCTGTCGGTCTCTTGTACTTTGAACGTTAAACCTAGTGGTTGTGTTTTATAAATTAGTGCTACGAGAAAACCCCAAAATTTGAACATTATAGCTACCACGTCAGCACCTCTCTTTTATTTCATGCCTGGGTAAAGATATCTACAATTCATTCACTTAAAGTACTACCTCTACAATTCTTACCCATCGACAGGGTGTGTGATGTACCTGCTCTCCAACACTCCTCCTCATCACACAACCTTCAAACCGCCATCTGCCACCCGAGCTCTCTTGTCCACCAAGCTCCTTCTGGCACTGAGCTCCAGCTACCGAACTCCTCCTAGTCGAGCTTCTCCTGGCCAGCTGCACCATTGTCCTCGTGGTCAACTGCGCCATCCTACGAGTTCCTCCTGACTCTCGAGTTCCTCTAGCTCTTCCAAGCTCGTCGTCCGATCAGCCAGTATCCGCACCTGCCTCGGCATCTTGGCCTCCAACTCTTGGGCACCTCGTCCAAGCCACCTCCCGTCCAGACTCCACCTTCCGTCCAGGCTCTACCTCCTCACCGAGATTCTGCCTCCTCGTCTAGGCCGTGTCTCCTCGTCCAGGTGCTTCCTCGTGGTCCCTCATTGAAGCTGCCTCAGCGTCTTCCAGGCGTTCCTGGGCCCATAACCTGTTGAAATAAACTACGCAAAGGCTATTCCGCTCCATACCGCAGGCTACTGACTGATGTTGCTACCATGTCAGCACCTCTCTTTTATTTCATGTCTGGGTAAAGATATCTACAATTCATTCACTTAAAGTACTACCTCTACAATTCTTACCCATCGACATCTCCACTACAGGGTGTGTGATGTACCTGCTCTCCAACAATTTATACCCTTGTTACAAAAGAGGTACATATTTCTTTTTATGGCAATGTAAAAACCATATTAAAAAAGATTGTCGCCACTTATTTCTACTCAGTGAATCTACTAGTCATTTTCCTCAGAGTAATATTCCCTACGTCGTACATGATAACGATGTCTAGCTAGCTAATAGTAAGAGTGGCTACGGATCATTCTGGTTAGCAAGAGGCAAACTGAACGTCTCGAATAGTATTAATGTCCACTTCGAATAGATTAATTATTTGAAATGGGATTCAATGCTATCAACGACACAGAACGTCCGTTGGATCACATCCGAGATATTATTGCGTCTATGCCATATGAATTATGACGCGGCTTTAAGCAAAAAATGCCAAAATGTGATACCACCACTACAGGTTACGCCTTTGGTTTCCATCATATGGGCTAATGGATTATGCCCTCCCATCGCGGCAAGGTTGCATAACCATGGGGAGGGTTAACGATTCTTAAAAAATCAGGATCAAAATCTCCAGTTTTAGAACAGAATTGATACAAATGGAAGATACTCTGACATAATCTTGGGGACAATTCTCATAGAACCATTGAAGATTGTCGCAAAAAGACCGGGATGCGATTCTTAAAGAACCTTGGATTGGCTTCCATATAAAGGCTGGTTTGCTACTGACAAGAAAAGGAATCACCTATCTCGATGCGTGGAAAATTTCTTTCCAGAAATGGTCCAGAAAATCACATTTTTCTGATCGTAGTACGCAGTTGAGAAGAAATGTCATTTCAAATGGGGCTCTCTGTAGGAAATTTCTTGACCCATTTCGTCAAGGAATTTCTTTACTTTTCTTGAGCGAAACAGCATACTTAGCTTAATACTAAAAAATGGGAATCTGACAGAATCTTATATGGATATCAGTCAGAATTTTGAATTATAAAATCTCACAGAGTCCAGGGAATTGTGGAACAAATACTAAAGTAATTCTGAAAACAACCCTCACATAGTCGGATTATCACAAAATAGAATATTACCGTAAAACGGGGTGAATAGAAAAAGTAGGGCGAATAGAAACAAAGCGACCTACAGTTAGAAATGCGAGTATTATGATAAACTTTAAACTTTAAAACCCACTGAAATATATTTTTTTCCATTAGTTCAATAGCAACAGAGTATCGCTAGACTATTGTCAAATTGAAATTTTTTCAACTTTTCTCATAAAAAAAATTAAGATGAAAATTTTGAAATCTCAACCTTGAACCTTGAAATCTCAATAGCTTGAAACATCCGCCATTTTTGTCCAACAAGCTCAAAAATTGAAATTATTTTTAATAATTTTCATTTTTTTCTTCGCTAAGTAAATACATTTGGATATTTCTTCAGGATGTAGTTGAAAAAGTGTTTATTTTTCCATTAAAATGAAAAAGTATTGATATTTACTGAACAGTGTTTCTATTAGAGATGGGCGACTCACTCACGAATCATTCAAAGGAGTCGACTTTCGAAAATGAGTGAATGAATTACGGTTCTTTTCAAAAGAGTCATGATTCATTTGCACCGAATATTTTGAAAGAGGGCTTAAAAAGTTACTTGGAATCATATTTTCGAGTTGAAATTATTATAATCAAACAATTCGGACATGAAATTTTTATAATCAAACAATATCGATAATAGTTAAAGTTGTTGTACAAAAAATATTATCATTCAAAAATTGTTTTTTCACTTTTGTGAGTGAGTCACCTACGATTCGCTCTCTTATTTGATCGTTTTGCCCATCTCTAGTTTCTATACAACATTTTTATAAATCTTTGTAAGATATAATTTTTATTTTTTAACAGCAATCGGGATCCTAGCAAAGGTAGAGGCGACCCATATTTGAGGCTAATAAAATTGGTTTTTATCCACACAGTTTAAGTTGTACACATTCAAACATGTTGGAGAGTGTTTCTATTCGCCCCATTTTACGGTACTGATAAACTCGTCAAGGGCGTAAATCAACTCTGAAAAAGATAATAATAATGGATGCTTGGCAAAAATTATATTATCTTAGTTCTTTCGAAAAAACCTTTCGTTCGACTTTTACAAAAATGATTGATAATGATGATGAAGAAGTATGGTGTACACTTTTAAAAATTGACCCGCCATCCAATATCATTGCTGAGATTCGGCCCATGTTGCGAAACGGTTGGGCAGGCCTGATATAATTCTGGCTCAAAATCTGTGAAACAAACATGACGTGTTTCGGCTGTTCCGCATAACAATAAAACTCATTTTTATGTGCTTAAAAATCAACACCTACATTTTTCTCTTATTCAATGTAATATTAATGATAAATAAAAAAAATGATACCTCAACAAGCAGGTACCTAAACCCATGACAAATGCTAGTTCACGGTTCCATCGATTCCATCGCCCTGCTCCGCAGTAGCATACTTGGCCTTGTGATCCTGCAGCCACTCTTGCGGGTGGTCCTTCTTCCGGTGGGCGTACATCGTGGCGTTCGAGAAGAAACTCTTGTCGCAAAACTGACACTGGTACAAGGGCTTCCCGGTGTGGGCATTGGCGATGTGTTCCTTCAAGGTGACCGGCCGCGAATACTCCTTGCCGCACAGATCGCACACGTACTTCTTGATCTTTGGGCCATGCTTGCGTTCGATGTGCTGCTTCAGCGACAGCAAATTGACCGAAACGTGACTGCAGTGCTCGCACTTGTGCGCTCCCTCATTCTGGTGTCGGGTTACATGTCGTCTCCAGTATCTCAGGTTCTTTAGCCACTTGTTGCAGACGGGGCATTGCTTCTTCATTTCCTCCGGGGACAGTTCGTGGTACTCGCGGTGCGCTTTGAGTTCCGAATGCTTCATGAATCCCTTGGAGCAAATCTCGCACATGAATTCGAAAGTCTTATCGTGGACCTGTGTGACGTGCCGCTTCATGTGGATTCGCGTCCGGAAGCACTTGCCGCAGACCTCACATTTGGCCTTCTCGTTCTCCAGTGTTTCGTGCTCCTTGAGGTGCCGTTTTAGCAGCTTTTGCTTCGGGAAACTCCTTGGGCACCGATCGCACTTGAATATCAGCAGATGTTCATCAGCGTGAACCTCCTCCTTGTGGCGATTGTATCCACTCTGGAACTTGAACGTTCTGTTACAAATTTCGCATTTGATCTCTTGCGGATTAAGCACATTCTGAACGTGCTGGTGGAGTAATGTTCGAGTTTTGAACTGATTGTTGCAGCACATAATGTGTTGCTTATCGTGATCCTTGATCGAGTGCTTACGAAGCGTATCAAATCCCTCGAATTCCTCGCCGCACTCCTCGCATACAAATGGCCTATGCTGCTTGATGTAATCGTCCTCTGCTTTCTGCTGCTCCAAAGGCACCTTTCTCCTCCTTCGGACGGTTTTGGGTTCAGATACCTTACTCTTTGCAGTTTTTTTGGACGTATTTCGAAGCTTTCTTGTTGTAGGAGGACTATCCTCAACCATCGATGGCATTTCGTCCGATCGATCGTCGATTTCAGACTTACAGTCCTCCTTATCGTCCATCGGTTCTTCAAACGAAACATCCGCACAAATTCCTCGAATCAAATGCTCATCTATCTCATCCTCCTCCTCTTTGATGAAAACCGACAGCGGCTTCGAATCCTGCCGATCCTCGTGCAGGTCCTTCACCTCCTGGTAGAACCTATGCCATTGCTCGACTTTATCCCAGCAGACCTCACAGATGATAGCTTTCAGAAGGTCTTCGCCCTGGAACATAAACCGGTGAATATCTCAAATGTTTACCTAATTCACAATTTCTCTCACCTTGAACCAAAAATGCTGGCACATAATGAGACAGATGTTGGGCTTAGATTCCTCCGTACGATCTTCGATTTCGAAGAATTTGTCCGGTTTTCTGGCGCACGTAAAACAGCTACCGCCGGCCATGGTTGGATTTGGTTTAGTGGAGAAGATGCATAAATGTTACCGAAGTCACTTGTAACGTGTCGTAGGTGAAACATTTACCTACAAGCGTCGCATGCACGTCTGATGCGACAAAGGGGAAATGTTGCATAACGCAGGCTTTGGTGTATCGTGATACAGTGGGGTTTTGTTTTAACCCTTCAGTCGTCGCGCGGTTTGCCACCGTCAGAACCACCACGCTGATGCTGTGAACAATAAGCGAGGGTTTTTCACCACTGTTGTACAAAATACAACAGCGCGACGACTCAAGTGTTAAAATACAATAGCAGGCACATAAAATGCACCCAAAGCCGAAAAAACGCGGTTTTCTGAAATGTTCAATGAAATTTAAACGGAATTGCAATTAAAAAACAATCAAGGTGACACGGGAGACCGTGTTATTTTCCTTATCTTTTGTCTCACTCTAAGGGTTCATTCATTTATTTCATAACGCTGAAAATGGCCATTTTGGACACCCACCCACCCTCTTGTAACGCTTTTTGTATGAACATTCTACAAATTTTGTATGAGCCGTAACATCTTGAGGACACCCACCCACCCCCTTTAACGTTATGACATTTTTGAATGAGCCCTAACAATTATCATCGAAACTTTGCAGAAGCGAATCTCGAGTTTTAGTGAACCGATTAAGCTGAAAATGTATTGGGTTGTGCACTACGTATATAGAATTATAGTGATACATTTTTCGCACCGATATTCAGTGGTACTTGAGATTTGCCTCCTCAAAGGGATAGGGTGATTATAATACCGTCCCGTGCGGCCTTAAATGTCCATGTTCTGTCAAACACACCTGTCAAATACACTTGAATACAGTGTTATCACCTATTTTTCGATTCTCATATGCTTTTTTGTATTGAAAAAGTCGTTTTCAGCCAAAAGTCTTGTTACAATTCTGCAGAATTGTAACATATGTGTCGTGCAAAAATTTCGTATTCTTAACTATTTAGGCCAGTGCTTCCCAAGATACGGCTCACGGATCGCAACCAGTCCACGGCGCCATTTTAAAAGACAATTGAAGTACACGGTCTTCAGCCATAGGCTGCACAGACTGAACAATCAGAAACACGAGTAGTCACAAAATTACTAAATTTGAGTAATTTATGACTATTCTCTATCTGCCTCTCTTTCATTCTGCAGGGAATTTTATCCTATTTGTCAATTCACCTGGGATGAAGCATCTCTAAGCTTCAACCCAGGCGAAATGACATTCATTGTAGAAATTCACAGCAGAATGAAAGAGAGGCAGATAGAAAATAGCCATTAATGCATGAACTTTAATAATTCTGTGACTATTTTTATTTCTGAGTGAACATAACTGTTCCGGCAGCACTGCTCCCATGAGAGGCAGTGAACTCAGAGTTTATGAATAGGCCTATTCACATGACGTCTCAAATCAGCTGATCGGGAAGCACTTTGACAGTTGTTCTATGAAAATGACAGGCCCGTGCTAGCACCGGTCCTCCACCGATGTAAACAAATGCATAGACGGATCTGTCACATGAAAAGGCCTATGGAGAGTTGCGCAAAGAACTGTCAAATCGTCTACCTATCGAGCAAAATAGACAAACACGTTTTGGGACGAGAGGAGTATTGCTATCGTAATGAAAGTAAAAATAAAAGATTATTTAATGTACATTTTAGGATGCGGTGTAATACGATGATGTAACGAAATTATAGCTCTTTAGGGCCTATCATTTGTGAATGAATCCTATTCTCATTACATGGGCCCTTACAAATTTCATAACGCTGAAGGGGGTGGGTCGGTGTCTTTCAGATGTTACAGCTCATACATTATTTGTAAAATAGTCATACAAAAAGTATTACGAGGGGGTGGGTGGGCGTCAAAATTGGCCAATTTCAGCGTTATAAAATTTGTGAATAAACCCTAACGGTGATGTGAGTAATCTCCCTCCATTAGTGGAAACACATAAATCCGTTTCATAGTTGAACGGTAACTGAAATTCAATAAACCATACAAAATTAGTCAGTTTGGAAACAAATAATATTGTGCTCTGCAAGATAAATCCACGTAATGCGATTATCTGAAAATGTCGATATACCGTCGTAGTGATAATGAAAATCACCAAATGTTTCAGATTTAACAAATTTGAAACATTTGTGTCCTTGAAGGACGAAAAAATCCAAGCCTACTTGAATTTTGACGTTGCGTTTGAATTGCGCGCATATCTTCTGCGCGTTACCGCCGCCGCTGGATGTGGATTTAATATAAGCGCCGCAATAATTATTTAATCCAGACATACGCCGCAGATGCGGCTGTTTCAATTCCCAGTCGAGCGGCAAAAGAAATTCACTGTTTTTTTTAGTTGCTCACCGCGAGGAAACTGATAAAAGCTCATGTTTTTGAGTACATGGTGTTTGTCGTATATGTTGTTGCAATAGGGTCCTAAAGCCCTGTCCCAATTTTAGTGCCAAACGCTTAAGTTTAGGCCAAAAACACATGTTTACTCAATTTTCTAATGTTTTCCGTTGGTTTAAGCCCAAAAAAATTTTTTTTAGTTTTTGTCACATCCTTTGGCTTAAACTCAAATTTTGGGTGTATTTTGTTTTCCGTGTCCCTCACGAAATGTCAGATAGGAACAACCCCAGTGGTCGAATTAAAACCCCTGTGGTGTTTTTGTCGACTAAGCGAACGTCAAACATGATCAAAAGTGTCAAGGTTCATTTATGAACTAAATTATTAAATTAAAGTTTAAACATGATATAGCCATTATTTGAGCGGGAAAAATTGCTAAAGTAGTTACAGTAACATGCTTTTTCGTGTTATTAAATAAAAACAAGATTTCATTACAAATTTTAGGACCCAATTCTCCACTAAACAATCATTGTGATTACTTTTCAATGGATCATTAAAATAACCAAAACGGTCGCTTTGGAAAGCATAGATAGCGCCACCGTAGCCTTGTGTGTTTGATAGAACAGCAATGCTGTCACAATGTTAAATCCCATATACAGTGGCGCCTTTGTTTTGATGCGGCGAGCACTGACAAAAACTACCTTCAATGATCCATTACAATACCAGAGATCATATTAAATTTTGGTCGTCTTCGACACTTTGGAAACAAACATTCGCGCTGAGAGTACATTTGAGTAAAGTCACTGGAAAGCGCGAACAGTAAAGTAGGTTGCCAGAATAATTAAATGTTTTGTTATTGAGGAACTTGTTGCCAGTTCTCTTCGCGTAACTCTCCATTCATAGACTCTGGTGTCGGCCAGGGTAGACGCGTCACGCGAAGCGACGTGAAAATCCTTTGGAGTTTGACATTTCATTATTAATAATTGTTATTCCTTCCCATGCGATTTTCGCGTCGCTTCGCGTGACGCGTCTACCCTGGCCGACATGTTATGAATCAAAGCTTCTGGGAATACGTTTGACATTATTCCCTACGGACGGAAAAAAAAATGCCAGAGCATCCCGCCCATGTAACCATTCAGAAACGCCGATTTTCCCGAACAAAATTTTACGTTCACAATTTGTGTAATTGTCGATTTACTGTCCATTTTTGGTCCAATCCACTGCAAAGCAAACAGTTTTGATACAGGTTAACTATACATTTGAAAGAAAGCGAAGAACGTATGTGTAATTCTCGATTACTTTTTCAAATCGACGTAAGTAACTTTCATACGGTTTTGAGAAAATTAATTAAGAAGAATCACAACCTGTTTTCTTATACCGTTTTAAAATGAATCATCTTTTTAACATTTTTTCGCCGTGTACATCACTTAAATTTAGCATACAATCAGCTCGCGTTCAAAAACTAGGTAGTTTCTATTATTTCCCACAAAAATAATTATAACAAAATGATAAGCCGTTTCATTCAGTTACTTTCGACGTTTTTCTACCAGTGTAAAATCGGCTCAAGTAGTGTTTTGTTTTGATTCGTGGTTAAGTCACTTTGTCTCCCATACAACAGAGCGGCGAAAGTAGCGGTTAGGTTGCGAAAGTGGAGAATCTTACATTCGTCGTTTTGTAAATCCGGAAATTAAACGTTCTAAAAGAGAAAAATCGAGTTGGTTTAGAGCGGAACGTGTAGAATTTCGTCTGCGAAACACGTAGGATTGATAAAGTAAGTTTGCTAACTTTTCTGACTTGAGTCTGTTTGAATAAGTCTTCGAGAATTGTTGATTTACGGTAATTTGAAGTATTTCAACCCTTTGTTTCACTGTTCTGTTATAATTATACCATTATGGAAGCATTCATAAATTATCTAAATAAGAAATAATGAAACAAATAAAGACGCGTGGAAGAAACTTACTTCAATTAGATCGACTACAGATCCAATTTTAAGTAAATTCACATCACACACACTTGTTTCATTTGTTCTTGTTTAAATAAAAAAGGGTTTTGTCAATCCTTTCTTGACCCATGACGTAGTTGGAAGAAAACAATTCTCGCATAACTTATGATCTCGCCCTAAAAGCCATTGGTAACCATGTGTGTAGCTCGTTGTTTTTGAGCATTTGAATAGATTTACACGTTATTAAACAACTCTATGGTGAAGAAAGGATCATTCTCTACCTGCCGGTGGTGTTGGTTTGGATGCTTATTCATTCATTTACTCAGAAACAACGAGCTACACACGTGGTTACCAATGGCTTTTAGGGCGTTATCTCAGATTATGCGAGAATTAACTTTTAAAATTATGTTACAATTTTTATTTAGCACATTTTCATTAAACAATTATCCAGCTTTTTACGAGCGCCAATGGCCGCCACAAAGAAGCTCGCTTTCTGGTAGGGACTAGGCGATCTGACATTTGGCTTGGGTCATTTGATAGCAAATCGATAAGATCGATCAAAAACTTATCGATTAGCTGTCATCCGACCCAACCCAAATGTCAGATCGTTTGATCCCTATCAGAAAGCGAGACTGATTGTGGCGGCCATTAGCGCTCGTAAAAAGCTGGATACAAACCATGTTATAATTGATTACGATGTTGTACACATTTATGGTTCACGTAGGTAAAATCAGAGAATATGATTATACTAGAAAAACGCGGAGAGGATTTTGAATTTGTTCATAAACAATATTTGCAATGACTATCAACAATTAAGGTCATTCAATCAAAATTTTAGTGTGCGTGTCATCCTGTCAGTCGCCATAAGAAACCAAGCTTATCAATGACGTCACTTCTGTATCGCTTTTCACTAACACACATCCATCGTCTCTTTTGCGTAACATTTTTTTGAGTCTCATTGAATTTGCTCGATTGGAACCACGTTTGACGGTTCGATTAGAACCTTTGGTTTCAGAATTCGCGCTTCTCTATAATAAACAAATTCTCTGGGTAAAATGTGTTCTGGGTAATTGCAACTATATTTGTTGAGATTCCCCAGTTTTAATCTAACTCTGATCCATATCTGTGTGCTATCCATAACTGTGGGGTGACTGTGATAGAATATCCAATGTTAAAACATTGGAACAAATGTCAAATAAAATAATAAATAATTTCAGGCAAAAATAGTTACAATCTTCTATTGCCACGATTAATGCGTTATATATTTAGATTAAGTTAGGTTAAGTAAATTGAAAACATGTTTTTTTTCTTCTCTTATCAGCAGGTGCAATTAAGTTATGGGCCCAGATAGCTGTAGCGGTAAACGCGCAGCTGTTCAGCAAGACCAAGCTGAGGGTCGTGGGTTCGAATCCCACCGGTCGAGGATCTTTTCGGGTTGGAAATTTCCTCGACTTCCCAAGGCATAGAGTATCTTCGTACCTGCCATACGATATACGCATGCAAAAATGGTCATTGGCACAGTAAGATCTCAGTTATTAACTGTGGAAGAGAGAAGCAGGCTCTGTCCCAGTGGGGACGTAATTCCAGAAAGAAAAAGAAGGTAAAATTTAGTCATCTGTAAAAAATATAAACTGCTACGACAAATAAAATGTAATATGTGGTACATAATATGTTGTTAACAAAAAGTGTTATTTTATTGTTACCAAATTAGGATGACAGTGTTGTCTAACACAGAACACCTAGATATAAGAAATGAATGTATACTGCTTCGCGACTAAAAACGGATGAACCAACGTGCGAAATTCGATTTTTGACCAATTTCGCCACGTCGCGAGTCACTTCGCTATAGTGCGCATCTGTGCCCTTCGCCGTATGCATTATGCGCGCTTATGAGCATTGAGTTGCGACGCAGCGAAGTTGGTCAAAAATCAAACTTCGCACGTTGGTTAACCCATTTTTTAACGCGAAGCAGTATAATGGTTGGAATGATACTAACACAGAAACTAAAAAAAAATCTTAGGCGACTCTTTGCCTGAATTTCCCACGCATCCAGATAGGTCAAGATTTTTGTTCTAGGATGGATGCCTGTTCTTTGTGCCCATATGAGCCTATGCACGCTATAAAACGTATGACTTTTACTGTGCGCCCTGTTTTCAAGTTTCCCTTGAGAGAGCGAGACAGCACCAACACACGGCGCACAGTAAAAGTCAAAAGAACAAAAAAAATTATAGCACGTACAGAGGCTCATAGGAAATCTGAAGTAGCAAGTTGCACGGTGAATCATAATATATGTTTGAGGTTATGGCTTTCAGTCTTAAATAAAACTCAAAAACGGATTTTGGCTTACATCCGACGTTTCGGACACATGTATTGTGCCTTTTTCAAGGATCTGTGGACAATGATACATTACGTCGTGTTATGTGTTGATTATGTTGGATGTACTCACTAGCTGTGTTCCGTTTTATCGTTTGCCCACAGCATAGGCAACATTTGTCCAACAGCATAAAACGCTACAACAAGAGTATCAGTTACCAGGCGATCAAAATGTGCAGGCGGACTTTCATATCGTCCGGATACTTACAATTCCCCGTTCGGGTACTATACGGGAGTAGAAATCCGAAAACGATCCGGGTCGCAGAACTGAAAACGCAGTTGCCTGTTTTGGCGCCACTTTTACTCTTGTTGTGTCGATTCTGTTTGTATTGTTTGTTGCTGAACAGCATTTCTACACCTATTGTGCTTGAATGTGTGTAGTACGCCAGCGTACGTGTTGCTTAAATTGTCTGTATCTGTGCGCTTGTTGACTGTGTGAGGTGTATTTATAATGTGGCATGTTTCGAGTATTGGTAAATTCTGTTTCTTAAAACTAGAATCAACAATCTTGGTACGATCGAATGCAAAGTTGTGTTGGTTTGCAGCCGAGTGATCTAGCAGAGCTGTTTTTTCTCGTAGTTGCGCTACCTCCAGGTCCTCCGTCGTCTTGCCTTGTTCCCACATGTTTTGCAGTCGGTTGGAACAGGAGCGGTGACTTGTGATCCTCGTGTGCAGCTTGTTCGTCGTCATGCCTATGTAACACGCAGAGCAGTCTGCGCATGGGATGTTGTAAATCACGTTGGATCTACTGTTTTTATCTGCAACATCTTTCACCGGCGGCAGCATGTTTCCCACGGTTTTTACGTTTTTCGAGCTGATGATGACGTTCGGAAAGTCTTTTTTGAGGAATTTTTGAATATTTCCTGTCAACTTTCCGATGTTCACCATTGATCGATAGACGTTTTCTTGCGGTGGAGTGACGTCATTGTTGGTGGTGTTCATCGATCGTTCTCTCGATCGGTCGATGAGGCGGTTGATCATTGTGGGGGGATAATCATTCAATTTCAGTTGAGTGAAAATGAGGTTGCGTGTTGTGTTGGGATCGATGTTGGTGGAGAATGTTTTGACGCGGTGGATGAAATTGTTTGCCACGTTCACTTTTTGTTTTATGCTGTGGGCGGAATGGTAATTGAGAAACCGTCCTGAGGCGATCGGTTTCATATACCACTCTGTTTTGACTGTTTGGTCGTCTTGACGAACCAACAACAAGTCTAGAAACGGAATTTTTCCGTCAAGAAAACGTCTATCGATCAATGGTGAACATCGGAAAGTTGACAGGAAGTATTCAAAAATTCCTCAAAAAAGACTTTCCGAACGTCATCTTCAGCTCGAAAAACGTAAAAACCGTGGGAAACATGCTGCCGCCGGTGAAAGATGTTGCAGATAAAAACAGTAGATCCAACGTGATTTACAACATCCCATGCGCAGACTGCTCTGCGTGTTACATAGGCATGACGACGAACAAGCTGCACATGAGGATCACAAGTCACCGCTCCTGTTCCAACCGACTGCAAAACATGTGGGAACAAGGCAAGACGACGGAGGACCTGGAGGTAGCGCAACTACGAGAAAAAACAGCGCTGCTAGATCACTCGGCTGCAAACCAACACAACTTTGCATTCGATCGTACCAAGATTGTTGATTCTAGTTTTAAGAAACAGAATTTACCAATACTCGAAACATGCCACATTATAAATACACCTCACACAGTCAACAAGCGCACAGATACAGACAATTTAAGCAACACGTACGCTGGCGTACTACACACATTCAAGCACAATAGGTGTAGAAATGCTGTTCAGCAACAAACAATACAAACAGAATCGACACAACAAGAGTAAAAGTGGCGCCAAAACAGGCAACTGCGTTTTCAGTTCTGCGACCCGGATCGTTTTCGGATTTCTACTCCCGTATAGTACCCGAACGGGGAATTGTAAGTATCCGGACGATATGAAAGTCCGCCTGCACATTTTGATAGCCTGGTAACTGATACTCTTGTTGTAGCGTTTTATGCTGTTGGACAAATGTTGCCTATGCTGTGGGCAAACGATAAAACGGAACACAGCTAGTGAGTACATCCAACATAATCAACACATAACACGACGTAATGTATCATTGTCCACAGATCCTTGAAAAAGGCACAATACATGTGTCCGAAACGTCGGATGTAAGCCAAAATCCGTTTTTGAGTTTTATTTAAGACTGAAAGCCATAACCTCAAACATCAACATAACAGTCGTACCTCCAAGAAAAATCATAATATATTCGCTCTCTTTCTCTCTTTTGGGAAATCTGAAAACAAAGTTGCCAGTAGCTGTCAATGTTGGCTGGTACTGGCAACGTATTTTCAAATATTCTTGAAGAGTGAAATAGAGAGAGAATTTCGCCATGAAACGGCCTATGGCACGGTGGCGTCATCAGATATTTGCTCTCTTTTTCTCCTTTGGGAAAACAGAAAACAATGCACAGTGGTCCAGGAATCAGTTTTACGCGGAAAGATGCATTTTGAGCTTTAGAATGAAACATTAGACAAAAACGCTCTTCTTTTCGTCAGTCGTCAATCAGTACGGACGTGTTTTTTAATTGCTCCGACCCCGCGCGTGGTTTTAATTTTTTTTTTAATTCGTTAATTAAACATATTTTTTGAATACGTCATGAACTGTGAAATTTGTGCATTGGATGCCTCCGTCGATTCGGCTTTGTGGACATGTGCGGGGTGTCCACGTAAATTTCATGCCGCGTGTATCGGCGTTACTGTGCACCGGAGTTCAATGCGGAGGAAGGACAAAAAAGTGGTGGACTTCAGCTCATATGTTCTGCCTTGTTGCGATAGCTGCCAAGAACTTTTCCAGGCGAAATTGGATTTTAATCGCCTTACTGAGCAGCAAAAGCTTCTTACCGAGCAGCTCCATGCAAACACCGAAGTGGCTCATCGGTCTAATCTGCAGCAGAACAAACAAAGCATGGTAAATGAAGCTTTCGAAGGGCTCGAGATTTTGATGACCACAATAAAGAATGAGCTTGCTACCATTAACAAAACCAGTAGTCTAGCTGGTTGCGTAGTAGCCATAAAAAACCACATAACGACAATACTTGATACTGTCACTAAAATGATGAACGACAACATATCGAAGTCTTTCGAATCTGTATCATCAAACTTGGCCACTGAGCTCAAAAACATTAATGATGGCATATGCCAAATCAATCAGCTGCACCTGGATTTGGCAGCCACAACCGCAATGTCTTCGAACCCATATCTAGGCATTGACATTCTCGACGAATTGAAAACTTGGTCAGCGAAAATCATAGCCCCGAGGAGCACTGAACTTTCTACTTCGTCACACGGTTCATGCACCAGTTTGAACCGCGAAAATGATGCCGATAACTCAGGTTGGCGCTGCCTTGGAACAAGAAAGGTGTGGAGGGCTGACTGGACGGACTACGATGCGCGCAAAATAGTCCGCCTTAATCAGCAAAAACAGGCGGCAAAGGCTAAGCGGAGAAGGAAGCAAATGAATCATCATCCAAACGACAGTCGAAATCGGAATAGTGCGGGTCGACTGGATGGAGACTTCATAGCGGCAGGCGTCTAAATTTCATTTTCATGCTCAAAATGCAGAATAATGAAGAAATACATACTATGAAAATCTTCAATATAGTTTTAGAGCCCTATCTTTCTTATTTCGGATTTCTCGTCAAAGCGGTCTATGAACGACTTTTAGAACTTAACAAAACGCAAATTTTCATGCAAAAATATTGATGATATCTATTTTAGTTCGAAAGTTATTAAAGTTTTTCTGCTTAAAATCCTTTGTTTTTCAAGGCATTTTATTAGAGTTACAAAAATAACACATCTGTAATTTTTTGATATAATATACAATTTTGTTTTGTTTTTTGAATGCCGTCAAAAGATATTTTTTATGTTTGCCCCAATCAGAGATATTCACAATCAAAGTAGGCATGTTTTTGAGAGAAAAACAACAATAACTCCTAAACGGAAGGAGATAACGAGTTTTTTCACCCACCAAATTACGCATTTTTTAAAGTTCTAAAAGTTTTCATAGACTACTTTGATGAGAAATTTGAATTGAAAACTCTAGAGCCAAAAAATCAGTTTTGTTCGGACCACCCTATGTCACCGTATGAAAAAAGCTCTAAGTCGGTCAATTTAAGAGATACAAAAAAACTTTTTTTGGCAAAGTTGCTGGAAATTGAATGGTTTACAACTTTGCTGAAGCATGTATAATATAATTTCTACAAATAAGAAAGTTAGTTACACAATTTCTATGAAAATGTGGTCCACCCTAATTTTCAATAAAACCAAACAAAGGGCTCAACTAATACAAACAACTTTGTAGAAGAGCGTTTTTGTCTAATGTTTCAGTGTAAAGCTCAAAATGCATCTTTCCGCGTAAAACTGATTCCTGGACCATAGTGCAATGATGCCAGTACCTGTCAACGTTGACAGGTACCAGGAAAAGTTGTTTGAAATTTTCTTAACACTTCAGTCGTCGCGCTGTTGTATTTTGTACAACAGGGGTGAAAAAACCTCGCTTATCGTACACAACATCAGCGTGGTGGTTCTGGCAAACCGTGCGACGACTGAAAAGTTAAAGAGCAAAAAAAGGAAAAAATTCGCCGTGAAATGACCTATAAGGGATTGTTCAAATATTACGTAACGCAACAGGGGGAGGGAGGGGGTCTGACATAGTGTTACGGTTCATACAAAAATTTAAAAATTTCCATACAAAAGCTGTTACGTGGGGGAGGGAGGGGGTCCAAAATTGGCAAATTTTGCGTTACGTAATATTTGAATGAACCCTAAGCAAAGGTGCAACAGAAAACCGGAAAAATAGACCTATAGGCCTATTCACATGACGTCTCAAATCAACTGATCGGGAAAATGACAGGCCCGTGTTAGCACCGGTCATCCACCGATGTAAACAAATGCATAGACGGACCTGTCACATCAATCTATCGAGAATCATCGCCAGGCAAAAGTAACAGTGACATGGTTCGGTGTTTCTCAGCTTTGCAACATGTTATTTCTCCGTGTGTAGATACAACGGTAAAAATGCAGTTTTGTTGCAGAAATGCATGTATATGTTGTATACATGTCGTGTATAAAACATACAACATATAAACATGATTTTGGATGCGATATGCCATCAAATTAGAAGCCTTTTGTTTATCTCGCGGTTCTTAAATAAATTTTAGTCTGTTAAATACGGTCCTACACTGCTTCTCCATGGATAGTGATAACTGTTTGACGTGCGATCAAGCATCTGAAAAATTCTACAGCATTTCAAATGCCGATATAGAATCAAAGCCTAACATCAGCCTCATAATGCGCCAGCATTTCTGGTTTCAGGTAAAAGAAGCTTAAATGAGTTTGTAATCCACCGGAATTGCATTTGTTTCTGTTTGAATTACAGGAAGATGAGCTCCGAAGCGCCATCATCTGTGAATCATGTTGGCAAAATGTGGATCAGTTTCACCGGTTCTACGAAGATGTGAGGAAATTGCACAAGCAACGAATGGAATCCAAACCGCTTGCAGTTTTTTTCAAACAGGAAGAGGAAACTGTAGCTGAGGAACAGTTGTTTCTAGACAGCTTCCTAGACGCCGATGAGATAGTAGAATGTAAGATAGAAGACAAAACTAACAGCAATGCAACAAAAACCAAAAAACTTCGCAAAGCTTCTAAGAGATCTTCAACCGATGAACCCAAGGCAGTTCCGAAGCGCATAAAAATTCCACTGGAACAAGAACAAGCGGAGGACGATTTTATCAAACGGCACACATCCTACGTATGTGAGACATGTTCTGAGCAGTTCGATGACTTCAATACGATCCGGAAACATACAACTAAGGCCCACGATAAGCCATACATTATGTGTTGCAACAAAAAGTTTAGAACTCGATCCATACTTTACCAACACGTGCAGACCGTATTCAATCCTGACTCGTTCAAATGTGAAATTTGTGGCAAAACTTTCAAGGGTCAAAGCATATACGATCGCCACAAAGAAAATAGCCATTCTGATGAGCATCTACTGGTGTTTAAATGCCATCGATGCCCCAAAGCCTTCACCAAACAGAAGATTCTAGACCATCACATAGCCGGGCATGAAACCTTCGATAATGAGGAAGCCAAATGCGATGAATGCGGTAAATGCTTCCGAACACAAGTCACTTTGAAGATACACATAGATACGGTTCACCGGAAGACAATCAACTTCGTGTGTGAGTACTGCTCGAAAGGATTCAACAGACAAGCAGATTTAATGGATCATCGCAAAACGCATGAACTCACGGCGGACCAAATGAAGAAACAGTGCCCGATTTGTAACAAACTGGTGAAGAACTCCAGATACTTCCAGAGGCATATCGATCGACATCAAACCGAAGGATCGCACAAGTGTGACCACTGCAGTCACGTTTCGAACAACTTGCTGGCGCTGAAAGAGCACGTCGAGAAACGCCACAGCTCGAAAGTCAAGATGTACCCGTGCAACCAGTGCGGTCAGGAATTTAAGCGGCTAGTTCGTTTGAAGGAACACATTTCCACTGCCCACACGGGAGAACCGCTGTACCAGTGTCCGTTCTGCGAGAGGACATTTTTCTCCAATGTCACCATGTACGTGCACAAGAAGAAAGACCATCCACAGGAGTGGCTCGAGGATCGGAATGCCAAGTACGCTAAAACGGAGCAAGATGGCTGACGAAGAAATTGAAAGGAAATCGTTGGAATCATTGCGCATTGGGCGCTGTTTTGGTAAAAGTAAATTCGAACAGTAAAATTTTGTTGAAAAAAGTTTCTTTATTTCCTTAAATAAATGAACTCGGCGTTCAATTCCGATGACCTAAAACAGTCAAAGGAACCAGATGGTGCATCTATATACTTACTTTCCTGGAGATGTTGAAGGTGTGCCTCCATGTTCTGTCGTTCATTTTGTCAACTACTGTAAGAAAATTAATGCCCAATTTATAATAAGGTGCGATTCAAATGCCCATCATACAATTTGGAGCAGCATCGATATTAATAAAAGAGAAGATCTATATCGTCTAACAACATTACATAGAGAGGATTCTCCTACTTTTGTAAACTCTATCCGACAAGAGGTTAATGTCATAAACAAATCCGGTTCGATTTTAAGGCTAGATCAGAACTAACAGAAAGCTATAGAAACCCAAAGAAAACCACAACTGGTGGAAAATGCATCTAATGGGATCATTGACCAAATGGTCTCATCTTATCATGCTAGCTGTCCTATTCAACAAAGGTCATCTAACAGGGATGTGCCTTGGTGGAATGACAAGCTGGCAGGATTAAGCAAGAAATCCAGGCGGTTGTTCAATAGAGCAAAGATCACTTTAGATTGGGTTGAATACAGAAAAGCCCTAACAGAATACAACAGAGAACTAAGGTACGCCAAATGTAAGGACTCGAGATGGGTATGTGAAAGCCAACGCTCCTGCAGCTGCAAGGCTGCGCAAAGTCCTTTCCAAAGACTATTTAAATGGTCTAGGTAGCCTTAAAAAAGAAGACGACAGTTTTATTGTTGACTCTTCTGAAACACTGTAAGTAATGATGAGAACTCATTTCCCTGAATCGATCCCATATTCGAATGAATAACAGATCTCAGATTAGGCAAGACATGTATGGTCGATAAATGCCTTTCAGAAAGCTTGTGAAATCTTCACGCCTTCAAGGGTCGGATGAGCATCGAGTTCTTTTCAGCCTTTCAAATCTGCCGGGAAAGATGACATTTTCCCAGGCTTACTGCAACAAGGAAAAGAGATGTTTCGTCCGCTCTTAAGGTGAAGATGAATCCAAGCCAAACCTCAAATTTTCAAGAGCACGGATCTGGAGAACCAAACATCCATTTAAGCTGAAAACTTAATCGATTGGTCACTCGCTGGTGGTGACCAATCGATTAAGTTTTCAGCTCAAACGGGTGTTCGGTTCTCCAGATCCGTGCTCTTGAAAATTTGAGGATTGGCTTCGATTCATCTTCACCTTAAGCTAAGTATGCTGTTTCGCTCAAGAAAAGTAATTTCCTACAGAGAGCCCCCTTTGAAGTGACATTTCTTCTCAACTGCGTACTGCGATCAGAAAAATGTGATTTTCTTGACCATTTCTTGGGAGAAATTTTCCACGCATCGAGATAGGCGATTCCTTATAATTTTCTTGTCAGTAGCAAACCGGCCTTTGAATAAAAAGCAAGTGTTGCGCTTCCATATATTCCAAAAGCGTGGCAAAAGGTTCGAGTTGTTTTCATTCCAAAGCAGGAAGAAAGGATAAAACAACTCCCAAAGCGTTTAGACCTGAGAGAGACTCGCGAAGAGGAAAAATATCAACGTCATATGCAGCCCAGATTCCCCTCTCACGAAACGTCAAATGCAGCCCACCGTTTTTATGGCTGAAAAAGTGAAAAGTATTGTGTTCAAAGTAAACTGTTATTAAAAACCTCAGTCGGCGGAGCAGTTTTTTACAAAGTTGCTGATAAATCTAAGCAGAAGATTAATTATTTCTTATGTCTGCTACGTTTGCTGGCATGAAATTTCACTCAAACGGCTATTTATGATGCAAACTCAATCATTTTTTGCTGAGAGGTTCATGTGAGGATTTGAACAGCATGCGCATAATTGGTATAAACACAAAGTGGAATAAGAAAAAAACTCAGCAATCACAGAAAAAGAAGACCGTCTTCGCGAGTCTCGTCTCAGGTTTAGACCTATAAGCCTCTGTTCTTTTCAAGACAATGGAGAGAAAACAATATTTGATGACTTCATCAAGTCAACAAGTTAAATAGAAATGCCTTTTTATAATTACCTACATATTTAAAAAAGACACTACACCAGAGTTGCTCGCTGTCACTATCAATGCTTTCAAATTTGCTGATTTGTACAGGCCAACTACGATACAAATCGGATATCACATCAACATCATGCTGTCTACTCCATCACCAGTGCATTGATGACGATAGACTATGGATATCACTGATGGGTTAAGTTTAGCTTTAAATTAAGCAGATAAAATGGCAATTTATCAGTACGATATTTTTGACAGTACTGCAGATAGACTGAAACTATGTGTTGGTCACTTAAAAACATTAATAGCATGGATAATAACCACGTGATCACTCATTCTGGTGTGATTATGATCTAGAGTGCGATGTCGCATCACTGCGGTTGGTTGTCAAATCAAAGTGATATTGATAGCTCGCAAGTGATATTGATAGTTTTAGACCATCAGCCATCAGCTGATATGATTGATATTAGGCAACTCTGCACTACACATTAATGCTTCCAGTGGGGACGATTTGCCCTTTGAAGGAAGCACCACACTAGACAACGGACTAGCATGCAACGCCCAGTAGCACAGTCGAAATACATTCCTGACGAAAAGTTTTCCGGACTGAAGCGGAAATCGAACCCACACCCCTTGACTCGACGCGGCTAAGTGCTTGGTAACACTAACCGCACGGCCACGAAGTCCACAATTTGCGTATCAATCAGGTAAATCTACCATTACGACGCTGCAGTCGCTGGTAAATAAAATCGAGAAATCTCTTCCCAAGTAACCACAAGCATTATAACATTGCACGTATTCTACTGCATATCAACAACATTGATGTAACATTACTTTTATTCGACATATTTCAAGAGCTGTCAAGCAACAAAGCATTAACTCTACATTAGAAATGTATCAATACACTAATATTACTTTATAAATGTTACTAATGTTACTTTATAAATTGCTTCATTGCTTTATCGTCGTGTTTGCTTTAGTGCAACTGTAAAAGGGTCCTTTTCCACTTTTTAACTACTTTAATGGTAGGCTTACGGCAATGCAGCTGTATTATATATGCAATGATATAATGCTCCATGGTTACTTGGGTTGAAGCCAAAGAAATAGCCCTGGTTGCTTTTCTCGATATTGAAGGAGCATTCGATAATGCATCCTATAGCTCTATCAGGGGCCTTCCTTAGCCGAGTCCGCGGCTACAAAACACAGCCATGCTGAAGGTGTCTGGGTTCGATTCCCGGTCGGTCCAGGATCTTTTCGTAAAGGAAATTTCCTTGACTTCCCTGGGCAAAGAGTATCATCGGTACCTGTCACACGATATACGAATGCGAAAATGGCAACTTTGGCAAAGAAAGCTCTCAGTTAATAACTGTGGAAGTGCTCAGAAGAACACTAAGCTGAGAAGCAGGCTTTGTCCCAGTGAGGACGTAATGTCAAGAAGATGAAGATGTCCACTACACGTTGGTGGTGTGAAATGGGTGATGGATTTTGAAGAATGTCGTTCTAAGTGTTACGTTTGTTTGTCAGTGCAGTAAAGATGGGAATAGACAAACGTGGGGTGATCGAAAGGTGGGAGCAACACTTCGCTGAACACCTGAAGGGTGCTAAGGGCGCAGGCAATGAGGATCAAGACAACGAATGTAATGTCTACGTCAGTAGTACGGAGATGACGGATGAAATACCCATCAGCCCGTAATTTGAGAGAGGTTGAGGGGGTCATTCAACAGATCAAGAACAAAAAAAAAACAGCTGGTATGGATGGTATTGGAGCTGAACTCATCTAAATGGGCTCGATGGAGTAGCTGGTCATTTGTCTGCATCTGCTTATAGACGTAACCTGGGAAACAGATCAGCTCTCGAAAAAGATTGTATTGAGGGAACTTCCGAGCGATCATCATTCCAAATGTAATCCACAAAGGCACAAAGTGTTATATCAGATCACCTTTAAGCGAAGTATGCACTTCAACAGAAAAGTAATCGCCTATCTCGATGCGTGGGAAATTTCTTGCAAGAAATGCTCAAGAAAAGCATTTTTCTTTGATCGCAGTACGCAGATGAAAAGAAATGTCAATTCAAATGGAGCTCACTGTAGGAAATTTCTTGACCATTTCTTGGGCAGAAATTTCTACTTTTCTTGAGCGGAACAGCATACTTAGCTTTAGTCGTCTGTCACCTCTACTAAACGAGTGGACATCCGATCGACAACGTACCTCACATCCTCACTGTATAGCAAGTTCTTCAAAAATGTCGGTAATATCAGATCCTAACGTATTAGCTTTTCATAAATATCAAGGCGGCATACGATACAGTCAACTCTCCATAACTCGATATTGAACGGACCATCGATGTCGCTATACTGCCCATAAACGCATGTCAGTCCCATGTTTGCTGGATTTCCTATTCACATGGGACAATTATGCGTTTATGAGCAGTATAGTACTCGATGGTAACTCGATAACGAGATAGCAAATATCGAGTAAGTTGGGAGAGTTAACTGTAGTATCAACCACATAGAGCTTTGGAAAATAATGGACGAAAAGGACTTTTCCTGGAAGTTCACAAGATTGGTCAAATCGACAATGGATGTTGAACACCATCCTGTACCTATGAAGATTTCAGGCGAACACTCAGGTACGGTTGAATACCGCCGTGGTCTACAACTAGATGATGGACTACCGTGCTTATTGTGCAATATTACGCTAGAAGGCGTCATATGAAGAGCCTGATTTAACTGCCAAGGAAAGATTTTCAACATATCCTGTCAATTTGTTTGCTTCGCAGATGATATGGATAATGGGAAGTGATAGAGATCTCCATTACAAACCAGCTTGCAAAAATAGAAGATTTGCTAATAATTTATTAAGATTAATAAAGATTTATTATTAATTATTACAGCATTCCATCACCACTTTCTCCGCTCTTTTCCGCCATGCTATACTTGGTCCTGTTGTACTCCTCCAGCTCTTGTGGATGAACCTTCTTCCTGTGCGAGTACATGGAGGCATTCGAGAAGAAATTCTTGTCGCAAAACGTACATTGGTACAGTGGTTGTCCCGTGTGCGCATTGGCGACATGCTCCTTCAGCGTTACCGGACGCGAATACTCCTTACCGCACAGATCGCACACGAACTTCCGCATTTTCTTATGTTGCCGTTCAATGTGACACTTCAACGCCACCAAGTTAATGGAAACGTGATCGCATTGATCGCACTTGAATGCTCCCTCGCTTTTATGTCGTGTTATGTGTTTCTTCCAGATTTTGGGATTCTTTTGCCACTTTTTGCAAATCGGACACTGCCTCTTCAGTTGGTCTGCCGTAAGGTCGTGAGTTATGCGATGGTCCAGAAAAACTTGCCGTTTGGTGAATGGTTTCGAGCAGATCTCGCAGATGTAGTTGGCTTTCTTCTCGTGAATGGCCTGTATATGATCCCTCAGGGAAATTTGCGTCCCAAAGCACTTGCCACAGATTTCGCATTTGGCTTCCTCCTTCTCCAGGGTTTCATGTTTGGCTATGTGGCGCCGGAGCAGGTCTTGCTTAGAGAAAAGTTTCGGGCATCGATCACATTTTAAAACCAATTGATCCTCGTTCAGATGAACTTCCTGTTTGTGACGCACGTATGTGGAATGTAACATGTACGATTTGCCACAAATTTCGCATTTGAACGCATCGGGATTGATCACAAGCTGGACGTGTTGGAATAGTAAAGTTCGATTTCTGTACCGTACGTTACAGCACTTAATGTATGGCTTCCCATGAATGTCGACTGTATGACGAAGGATCATTGCGAAACTCTCAAACTTCACAGGACAATCGTCACAAAGGAAAGGTCTGTGCTGTTTGATGAAATCATCCTCTTCCCGTTGTTTGGTTTCTCTCGAGGAGATGGGTTTCGATTTAGAATTCGTTGTAACTGGTTGTTTCTTGCATTCGTTTTCAACTTCACTCTTTTCTTCGAATGGGTTCCCTACTTCCTCCAGTACTACATCCTCTGTACAAAACTCTTGAATTCTTCCCTCTACCTCATCCACGAGCTCAATCTCTTCCTGTTTGATGAAAACCGCGTCGGGTTGCATCAATTGATCATGGTGCTGTCTCACCTCTTGGTAGAAGCGGTGGAATTGATCCACTTTCTGCCAGCAAGACTCACAAATGAAGGCAGTTTGCAGGACATCTTCCTAAAAACAAAGTTGATGAGTGTGCTGAATTACACCTTAAATTAGACGAACCAAGACTTACCTCAAACCAGAAATGTTGGCTGATAATATTGCTGATACTGAGCCTTGAGTCGTCTGATGCCAGGTGCAACTCCACAGAATTTTGACCACACATGAAACAGATTGTAGCGCTATTCATGACTACGGATGCGCTCGAACCGGAGGAACCACATCTGCCACCGAATGAAAGTTGAATGAGCCTCTGTACGTGCCATAAATTCTTTTGTTCTAATGACTTTTACTGTGCGCCGTGTGTTGGTGCTGTCTCGCTCTCTCCCACGGGCAACTTGAAAACAGGGCGCACAGTAAAAGTCAAACGTTTTATAGCATGCATAGGCTCATAACGTTTGTTTATTTCTTTACACTGTAAACCAGGTATTATCCATTATTTTCTAATATATGAATCTGTCACATAAGTTGTTTAAATTTCGGAAAGTGGGTACCTTTTATTCTTTTATTGCGCGCAAATGTCTCAGTTTTTGTTTCCTCGCCAGCATTTGGCGCCAGACTCGACGACAAGGAAAAATTACGGCAGGGGTGATTGGTATTCCTGTCATATACTGACTGCGATACCATCACTGAGCCAGAAATTGCGTACACGGAGACGGAATTCAACTCAATTTTGGGTTGTTTCAACGCAATTCCGTAGTTGAGCCCAATAACTCAATTTTGGCTAAATTTCCAAGGTCCCCACTAGGTAGTTTGGCTTTAATTCCATTAGAAAAATATACTCAATTTTGGGTTGATTTAACGCAAAATTGAGTTCTTTCGACCCAAACATAAGAAAAGTTGCATTTACCCAAATTTGGGTTATTGGGCCAAAGTACCCCCATTGGGTAGATGCAGCTCTCTCTATTTTTGACAACATTCGTGAGGGAGAAAGAGAAAACCGAGAGATTTTGGGTTGAAACTATAATCGATATACTTAATTTTGGGTAAAGTAAACTCAAAAATTAGGTAAAAGTATTTCTCCGTGTACGAATTTCATAAGAGAACGCTCGTGAATTGATTTCTTCACTGGTTTTCTCTCTTTCATAAGAGTCTTATGAAATACAAAACGTCCGATATTCACAAGAAATTCTTGTCGTTATCATTAGAGATCTTATGCATATCTTTATTTTCCTAAGTTCAAAGAGCGATTCTCTAAATACATAATGGTCGAAAAGAATTCCATAATTGATATCTATGATCCTTCATAAGAGTATCTTATGATATTATACCCATTTATATTATGAACGCAATGATCGATGGAAGTTCACAAGTTTTTCTTATGAGTCTCATTAGATGCTTCTTATGTCTTTATTCCATAAGAAATTCGTATGAAATTCTTAGATGTTTTTCGATAGGATGTCGACTGTTTTTCACAAGTGTTAATAATAATTGTCATACGCGCGCTTATGAATCTCTATCGTGAATATTATGTTATTACCATCGCTCCACGTAATTCATAAGATTTTCGTATGAAATTGTTAAGAAAATCGTACTCCATTAGATTGTCTTATGAAAGCCAATGATCAATGCGTATGATAACCAAAACGAATTTCTTATGAAATTATATCTGTCTATGTAATGAGTATCTAGCTTTTTACGAGTGCTAATGGCCGCCACAAGCAAGCTCACTTTCTGGTAGGAATCAATCGATCTGACATTTGGCTTGGGTCGTTTGACAGCAAATCGATAAGCTCGATCATCAAACTTATCGATCAGCTGTCAAATGACCCAAGCCAAATGTCAGATCGGTCGATCCCTACCAGAAAGTGAGTTTGCTTGTGGCGGCCATAATCGCTCGTAAAAAGCTGGATTGTTTCATAAGTCTGCAATGGAATTTCATAAGATTCTCGAATGAAAAACAAAATACTTCTTATGTCGTTATTCCATAAGAAAATCTTATGTACCTCATACGTTCCGTTTCCTCAGTGATGGTTTCGCTACTATGTCAGCACCCCTTTTTTTATTCCATGTCTGGGTATACATATTTACAATCTAAGGGCCCATTCACAAATTTCATAACGCTGGAGGGGGTGGGTGGGTGTCCTTGCAATGTTACGGATCGTACAAAAATAGATAAATATCAATACAAAAAGCGTCACAAGGGGGTGGGTGGGTGTCCAAAATGGCAAATTTCAGCGTTATGAAATATATGAACAAGCCCTAATAGGCCTATTCACATGATTGAAACGTCAGCTGATCCGGAAGCTCTTTGACAGTTCTTCTATGAAAATGACAAGCCCGTGTTAGCACTGGTCCTCCACCGATGTAAACAAATGCATAGACGGACCTGTCACATGAAAAGGCCTATAGTCCACTTACGGCGAAATTCTCTCGCTTTCGCTCTTCAACAAAACCTGAAAACAACGGTGCCAGTACCTGTCAACTTTGACAGGTACTAGCACCGTTGTTTTCAGATTTCTCATGGGAGAGAAAGAGAACGGTTTCTTGATGACGTCATCGTGCAATGGGCCATTCACTAGCGTTACCTCTACAATTGCCCATTGCACGGTGACGTCATCAGAAAATCGCTCTCTTTTCGTCCTTTGGGAAATCTGAAAACAACGGTGCTAGTACCTGTCAAAGCTGACAGGTACTGGCACCATTGTTTTCAAGTTTTGTTGAAGATCGAAAGAGATAGAAATTCCCCGTGAAATTCCTATTAGGGTCCTAAAGGCCTGTCCCGATTTCAATGCCAAACGCTTAAGTTTAGGCTAAAAACACATGTTAACTCAATTTTTTAATGTTTTTCTTTTGTTTAGATCCAAAAAACATTTTTTTAGATTTTGTCACATTCCTTGGCTTAAACTTAAATTTTGGGTGTATTTTGCTTTCCGTGTCCCTTCCAAAATGTCCGATAGGAACAACCCCGGTGTTAAAACTAAAAGCCTTGTGGTGTTTTTGTCGATTAAGCGTACGTCAAACATGATCAAAAGTGTCAAGGTTCATTTATGGATCAAATTTTTAAATTAAAGTTTAAATATGATGTAGCCGTTATTTGAGCGGGAAAAATTGCTAAAATAGTTGCAGTAACATGCTCTTTCGTGTCATTAAATAAAAACAAGATTTCATTAAACATTTTAGGACCAATTTCTGACAGGTTTCCAGAAGTGTTAGTGAGAAAAGTGATCAAAAGCTGCGTCGGGTAAGGTAGGTATTTTTTCGCATGTATGCAAATATGGAAACAACTTCCACCCCATTAACTCATAATAAGTTCAGTAATTTTAACTCACTTTTGAGTTTGTAGTACTGGAGAAGGAACAGTATATAAAAAATATATATATAAAAACGGCGGGTTCTTTCAGTAAATCGAGAATAAGCCATTTTACGAGACGTTCAAATGATGTTTTCTGGCGGGCCGCTCATTGTTGTTGTTCAAAAAACTAGCATAGGGTTCATTCATTTATTTCATAACGCCGAAAACGACCATTTTGACACCCACCCACCCCTTCGTAACGCTTTTTGTATGAATATTCTACAAATTTTGTATAAGCCGTAACATCGTGAGGACACCCACCCACCTCCTTCAGCGTTATGAAATTTGTGAATAAGCCCATAATATCTGAATGGCGCTGGTCACATTTTTGTTGGCGATGACGTCCCCGTCTCTTCCAGTGCATGTTTCTACCCGGTTTACATGTATTATGTTACCTGTAGATGAAAAATATCTTCCCTGCCTGCTGATTTCAATTAAAATTAAAAATTGTGTTGCATTGCCACTTGCGCCATAAAAGCTTCTTCCAAATGTAGCGCTAGAAGAAACGTAATAAATCGGCCCGCCACAAACTTTTAAAGCTGGTAAACAAACGGAAACCATATGATTCGAAACGTCTCATGAAATGGCTTATTTGTCTTATCTTGATGGGTACAGCAGGGAGCGAATGTAGTAGTGGAGAAGAGACAGTATGAAAAAATAAATAAATATATAAATAAATAAACAAATTGAATAGACCATAAGGCTATCAATGAGGACTGACAGCTAAAAGTGTAAATGCAACCGAAACGGAAGGGTAAACCAAACCTGCAAGTGTTATCAGAGCTTAACATTCCCCTTTGTAATCGAACGGTCACTCCGACCGCGAAACGTCAAAATCTCATGATAAACAAAAAAACCAGCTGGTCGCAGCTGTCTTATGGATTGCCTTATATTGCGGCGCTCATTTTAAATCCACATCCAGCGGCGGCGGTAACGCGCAGAAGATATGCGCGCAATTCAAACGCAACGTCAAATTTCAAGTAGTCTTGGATATTTTCGTTCTACATGGACGCAAATGTTTCATATTTGCTTAATCTGAAACATTTGGTGATTTTCATTATCACTGCGACGGTATATCGACATTTTCAGATAATCGTATTACGTGGATTTATCTTGCAGAGCACAATAGTAAAACAAATTAAAATAAACGAAAAGAAAAAAAAAGTTTTTGTTTGATTGGCAACACGGTCCGAAAAGGCCGCAAAGCAGGCCTGCCCAACCTTTTTGAAGCGCGGGCCAAATCGCAGAAAGAATATTGAGTGGTGGGCCAGGTTTTCAAATGCACAACAATTCGCATGAAATCTGAGAAAAGTCAGTAAATGAAGAAAATTTCTTCCATGAAATCATGCAAAACTCTTGCACTGGATGTTTTGAAGAGTCCACCCAAGACATTTTGAACGTTTGAAAACTAATGTCCAGGATTTTATAAGAATCTTACTCAGAATCCTGCCAGAATTTCACCTAGTAGGGTCCAGAACAACTTGGGCACTTCCATGATTCACTTTGGTATGGGTTTTTTTAGGCTGAATTGTCTGAAACTTTACAATAAGTAGCTGAAGCGCCAAATGAGAGCTGTAGCTTCCAAAAACCGCACTGCCGAAGTGAATCAAAAGTGCAAAGAATAGAATCCTCGTTGAAGATTCTGTGAGAAGCCTGCCCATGTTATCCGTAAAATCTTGTTCTTAATGCATGACAAATCTTGTCTAATATTTTCTTAAAGCCTGCCTTTTTTATAATCATGCCAACGATTCTCACTCCCATGAGTTGGTTAAACTTATTTTCAGGATTCTGGAAGAATTTTTAAATTCAGAAAAGTTATGTTTGAAAATTAAGCCTTTTGCCTTTTGGCAATGATTTTTGCTCTGGCCTAATTTTGAATGTAGGAAGGACGTCAAGATTAAAAAATGATGATGAATTTTAACAAGATAAATCTAATAAACTTGATTTTTTTATCATGAAACTCAATTCGAACTTTTCAAGTTAGAAACATTTGCAGATTAAGTTTTACTCGTTTTTTGAACTCCAATCGACAGTACCCAAAATTAAGCTGCAAAAGATCTAAGACAAAGGATTTGAATGATTCCAAGGTATTCTAATGATAAGAAAATAAAAAAAATTCTCAGCTAAAATATTTGTTCCAAGCTAAATTTAAAACTAAAACAGTTAGCCTTAGTATATCTAACTACAAGTAGGTAAGTTCAAAGGGCCGAAAATGAGAAGAATCTATAAGGCCTCCGCGGGCCGCACAAAAAGGAGTCGCGGGCCGGATGTGGCCCGCGGGCCGTACGTTGGGCAGGCCTGCCGCAAAGCTTCGCAGAGCTTAGTGACATTTGAACACACGTAGGCTAGCATACGCTCGTCATACACACAGTGATGCCACATACACAGATTTATCTTTAATTACACAGATTTTTTCCTGTTCTTGCCTACAGATATCTTTGATCACCAGAGGGATGGCGTCCTAGTTTTTCACCATGGAATTTGACAGCTTGAGCTGTGCCTCCTTATCGGAATCATAATTTATAGTGGTTATCACGCCCAATGGTATGGATGCCCTAGTGTAGATGTAGTTGTGAACCTTAGAGGAAAACAATATGCACTCTGTCTCGAAAAACACCCAGAATCCGGGTGTAAATTTTTCAAATTGGGTAATATTTCCATATGCATTTTGATGAGTCTAGAAAGCGTGTGCAAGTTTCTTTGAGGAAAACAAAAACAAACTGTGTATGACGAGCGTATGCTAGTCTACGTGTGTTCAAATGTCACTAAGCTCTATACTCTAGAGTCAAATTCCACTCACACACCTATACTTTCGGATGTTTACCTTTTGCTACGAGAGAAAACAGTACAAAACGCATGAAGCACAATGAAATCTGCTAAAGCTGTTGATGGTAATGAGCTGCAGAAAATCAAATGTTTCTTCGGAAAATCGAACCATAGATAACAGACAAACAAAAGGAAGTGTGAATCAATTACTTCAGAATGAAACGCAAGTAATGCGCTGAATTTGTGTGCCGTGGTTCATTTCCCCACATTCGTACCAGCTACTTTGTTGATGTGCACATTCGTATGGGTGAGCTCCGCTATCGTTTTATAAGAGGCAATAGTAAAAGATACTCTTAGCAATCCCTTGGTGATCACAGATAACAGATTACTGAGGCAGAAAAAGATGTTTAAAATTTTAGGATATTACACCTGTTTAGGACAAGGTTTTTGAAAGATATGAAGCAGAAAAACCATTCCTTTGTTTAGTTTTTCTGTAATTCTCAGGTATATATATTTTTTTAGAATTAATTATGCATTTCTGAACTTACTTTTAGTAGAATAAGTTCCAATTAATAATTAATTGTTGATATGCCAAGAACAGTCATAATACGTTTGCAAAGGTTCTTTCTGATTCTAAAAAGTTTATTTTGGTTTTACAAAGATTTTTACCAAGATTTTTGGAGGTTGACTTACGGTGAAGATGAATCGAAGCCAATCTTCAAATTTTCAAGAGCACGGATCTGGAGAACCAAATATGCATTTAAGCTGAAAACTTAATCGATTGGTAGGTCGCTGGTGGTGACCAATCGATTAAGTTTTCAGCTTAAATGGATGTTTGGTTCTCCAGATCCGTGCTCTTGAAAATTTGAAGTTTGGCTCCGTTTCATCTTCACCTTAAGATAAAAAAGATTTTTTCGCCCGAAAACACAAATGAGAATCGAAAAAAATGTGGCAACACTGCGTACACAGTTTGTTTTTGTTTTCCTCAAAGAACCTTGCACACGCTTTCCAGACTCATCAAAATGCATATGAAAATATGGAAAAATTTACACCCGGATTCTGGGTGTTTTTCGAGACAGAGTGCATACTGTTTTCCTCTATAAGGTTCACAACTGCATCTACACTAGGGCACCCATACCATTGAGCGTGATAACCACCATACAACGGAGTAACGAAATTTTGATTGAAAGCTTCGCATGGACGATCACTTCTTCAAAGCAGCAAGCTGAGTGCGCTCATTCTGTGTACCTACGACTTTTGGAGAGGACAGTGTGTCGGTTCGGTCGTAGAAAAAAAATCATTTCCTAATACCACATAATAATTAATAATAAACACAAAGAATTATTCTTCATTTTCTCCGTTTAGGTAACCTTTCCACAAGACGTTTAAAATCATCTGATTCGGAAGCACTTTGACAGTCCTGTGTTTGAACCAGTCCTCCACCGATGTAAACAAATGCATAAACTGGACCTGTCTCATTAAAAAAAAAACAATTTTTGATACATTTAACGTAACAAAATAAGCAAACGAGGTTTAACTTCCATTCGGTGGTTCCTCCGGTTCGAGCGCATCCGTAGTCATGAGTAGCGCTACAATCTGTTTCATGTGTGGTCAAAACTCTGTGGAGTTACACCTGGCATCAGACGAGACAAGGCTCGATATCAGCAATATTATCAGCCAGCATTTTTGGTTTGAGGTAAGTCAGTTCGTTCAGTTTAAGGTATAAACTAACACACTCATCAACTTTGTTTTTAGGAAGATGTCCTGCAAACTGCCATTATTTGTGAGCCTTGCTGGCAGAAAGTGGATCAATTTCACCGCTTCTACCAAGAGGTGAGACAGCACCATGATCAATTGATGCAACCCGACGCGGTTTTCATCAAACAGGAAGAGATTGAGCTCGTGGATGAGGTAGAGGAAGAGGGAAGAATTCAAGAGATTTGTACAGAGGAAGTAGTACTGGAGGAAGTAGCGAACCCGTTCGAAGAAAAGAGTGATTTTGAAAGCGAATGCAAGAAATTACCAGTGAGAACCAATTCTAAACCGAAACTAGAGGAAGTAGCGAACCCTTTCGAAGAAAAGGGTGATCTTGAAAGCGAATGCAAGAAACTACCATTGAGAACAAATGCTAAATCGAAACCCATAACCTCGAGAGAAGCGAAACAACGGGAAGAGGACGATTTCATCAAACAGCACAGACCTTACCACTGTGAAGACTGTCCTGTGAAGTTCGAGAGTTACGCCATGATCCTTCGTCATACAATCGACATTCATGGGAAGGCGTACATTATGTGCTGTAATGTACGGTACAGAACTCGAGCATTACTATTCCAACACGTCCAGCTCATGAAAAATCCCGATGCGTTCAAATGCGAAATTTGTGGCAAATCGTACATGTTATATTCCACATACGTGAACCACAAACAAGAAGCCCATCTCAACAAGGATCAATTGATTTTCGAATGCGATCGATGCCCGAAACGTTTCTGCAAGAAAAAGCTGCTCCAGAGTCACATAGCAAAACACGAAACCCTGGAGAAGGAGAAAGCCAAATGCGAAATCTGTGGCAAGTGCCTAAGGACGCAAATTTCCCTGAGGGAACATATAGAGGTTGTTCACGAGAAGAAAGCCAACTTCATCTGCGAGATCTGCTCGAAACCATTCACTAAACGGCAACTTTTCCTAAACCATCGAATAACTCACGATCTCACGGCAGACCAACTGAAGAAACAGTGCCCGATTTGCAAGCGGTGGCAAAAGAACACGCAAATCTGGAAGAAACATTTATCACGCCATAAAAACGAGGGAGCATACAAGTGCGATCATTGCGAACACGTTTCCATTAACTTGCTATCGTTGAAGGATCACATTGAACGGCAACATAATAAAATCCGGAAGTTCGTGTGCGATCTGTGCGGTAAGGAGTATTCGCGTGCGGTCACGCTGAGGGAACATGTCGCCAATGCGCACACGGGAAAGCCACTGTACCGATGTACGTTTTGCGACAAAAAATTCTTCTCGAATGCCTCCATGTACTCGCACAGGAAGAAGACCCACCCACAAGAGTTGGAGGTGTATAACAGGACCAAGTTTAGCATAGAGCGGAGAAAGTGGTGATGGAATGCTGTAGTATGTAATTTAATAAATCTGCTAGTTTTTTTCAAGTTGGTCTTTATTTCTTCCCAATATCCATACCATCTGCGAAGCAGATTCCCAAGAAACATTTGCCTTTTTTAAAATCGTTTATAAAGCAATTTTTCACAACTACATACTGAATAGTTGCTTTATTATATTACTTTGCAGCTGCTACGCACACATTGTTCAAGCAAATCTGGTGAAATTATTAGGCTACTTATCATTTAGTGATTGTAATCATATATTGTAATGATGTTTATTCAGGTTTCACTTAGCCTAATAAGGACTGTTGATTTAACAACGCTAATTTAACAAACAATTGCAGTTTAATTCAGCATCATGTTTAACAACATTTTGATTATTTCCATGTGAAGCCTTTGTTCAGGCGTTGTTCACACAAATTTGGAGAAGTTATAAAGCGTGTCGTTGTATATTGACTTTATTCTACAACTTAAAAATCTTTTTATAAGCATTTATCTCAGCTTTTATTCAACTGCCACAAAATTAATTGAAAACAAATAAATGATCAAAAATCGCTAACACCGTACTTCAAAAGCAGTGTATATTTTTACCATGAATTAATAACCACTTCTAATAATTACCTGTACTGGATTCAAACTCGAGACCTTCCCATCGTCAGCGGTATACCGTGCCATCTGCGCCATCCTTGAATTCATATGTCAGATTTCCAGTGCCCAATATAAACCTCTTGTAGCTGAATATTGATCATGCTTGAGCTTCTATTCAACAATGTCTAATCAACACGTGCTAAACTGATCAACAACTGAACAAGCGCCTTACTTCTGCTGATGTTCAGTACTGATGCAAGCTGTATTCAGTCGGCTATTTATAGCGCACAGTGAGAAAATTTATGTCAATGCTGATCAAAAATAAAGTTTATTCACAAAGTAAAAACAGTTTGAAATGATTAGTAGAATTTCATAACTTGTTAAAACTTTAATTTAATTGTTCATCTTACAATACTAAAATCCATTTATTCCATATATTATATTATTATATTAACCTAATAAAAATTAGGTTACTATTTTAATCATTTGTCGTATTTTTTCTATCTATTAAGCATTATAGAAATATAAAATATATTTCAATCATTTGTATTTTAAATGTGCCATTTTACTTTTCAAAATAATCCTATATCAGAAGACTGATTCGAAATATTTTCTAAACATAATTGAATAATTGTATTGGGAAAGTATCAGCTATGATTGTATCCAATATGTTTTTATAATTAGTAAATTAGCGACAAATTCACGGCTAAAAGCCACTCAAATAGAGATAAATAATAATAATTTTAGTAAGTTGAACATTGCAGGAATACAACGCAATGTTTAGATGTTTTGTCCATTTTTCGAAAGTTTTGGCTATGGTGTGACCTCCTTTGTAAGGCTTATTTGTTGCTGTACAATGTGTTTATTAATCGTTGTTTTGGCCCACTTTGGATTAACTGCTCGGATTATATATCTATGTTGAATTAGGATTTTATAAAATACCTATTCAGCTCTTAATCATGTTCATGTTAAGCATGGAAACAGCTGAAGTGCGAAGCAACCAAAACGTTAGTTCGTCTCCTATACATCTGTTTACACAAATATATTTGTTTGGTGGAATATTGGCTCTTTAATAGAAGGAAAAATGACTTGTTCAACTTATTAGTAAAACAATCTTGACAAGTTGACAGAGAAAAGTTTAATAAGTGTTGATTCTACTATTATTCATTTCAATGAAAAATGTTGAACATTGACTAAAATTTGGATCTAAATAGCATCTTCTCAGCTCTTTGTAGGGCATTTTTTTCAGCTGTCACCATTATTCAACAATAATTAATTATGTATGTTTATTTGTGACTCTGGACTGTTAGTTGGGTAACCACTTTCATGTAATTATTGTTAAATTATTATTTATTCTTCAAATATCATTAAAAATGTTATGATTAGTAACTATTTCCAATATCAATAACGTCGCAGATGATGATCACTACATTTAGAAAATTTAAATTATGATCTTTTTGATCCAATGTGATACTAATTTTATCCTCGTTGATCCATAGTCGCCTACATGTCTTATATTTGATTTGAAAAACATTTGAATATAACATAATAAAGAAATAATATGTTTTGCTTGAATAAAAGCATACTCATATACTGTTATTCACATTGTTTATCAGTTTTACGAATCATGCTGGTCAACATTTTAAGTATTAGACACTTAAACTTTTGTACGATTTGTTGTTAATCAAATGTTCAATATTCTACTAAAGAGATGGCTACAACTTATAGAAGCTTTTAATCAGTAAATTGTTAAACTTCGTATGTGTTGTAGAACAAAAGCTACTTTATTTGCACTTTCGGAGGTTTATTCAGCTCTTACTCAAAACACACACTTCAAGTGGAACAACAGCTTTTTTATAAGCGGAAATTAATTTTATACAATTAATGATTCAACTAAAAAATTGTTCAGCAATGGTTGCTGCTATGCAGCTTGTATTAAACACGTAAGTATCTTAAAAGCTACCAATTGTTCCTTGGGTTGTCTTTATTAAACAGATTTTCAGCCGAAAGCTGGTTTATCTCTGTGATTCAATTACACACTCAGGCAAATGGACTATCGATAAACATAGGAACCCCTTATGAAAATTCGCCACAAGAAATCGGGTTGAAATTCATAAATTTGCCTTATGAAACCAGAAATCGAAAACAAAAAAACGTTTACGCCGCAACCTGGAATCGAACCAAGAACCTTGCGATCGATAGGCCCGAGCGTACACCACGCGCCTATCAACGCCTTGATGTGGAGTGAAGCTAGAACGATACATAAAGCGTTCGTATTGCAATAATCGTTCCACCTTTCATAAGGAAAAATGTATGAAATTCGATAGTCCAGTTCGCTGCGCGCAGGTTTTCTTTACAATTCCAAAATCTTGTAGCTAAAAATATGTGTCTGTGTATTTGCGACATATTACACCAGAAGGGTGCATTCGTGTCGGCGTTTGTACAAAATCTACAATTCAAATGTATCATTCAATTATTGTTAGGGTAACGACTGTTTATTTCGTTCTTGATCACTAACAGTTGGCGCCAGCGCCAAAAAGTACAGGCAACAACCTTTCGAACATTCAGTTTCTTTCACCGGCCGCCGAGCGACGACACTGCTGTTTGTATTCCTCCCACTGATCACGCTATGTTGGATTCTCAAATTTCTCAAACTTTCAACACAAGCGCATGGAAGAATGGTAGTCGGAGAACTGTCAAAACGTATGGAAAATAATGAAAAACGTAAATTACTTGCAATTTGGAAACTGGATCAAAAAAGTAGTGATTAGAAATCAAGTGTAAAGTGAATACATAACTTTTTGTGTTTAGTTCGTCTTCCGTAGAGCTTTCTTTGCTTCAGGATTTCGTTTTTACTACCACTGAAAAAGAGCCATCTATTGCCTTTTCAGTTTTGAATATCGCCCTATTGCTTGTATAACTTAGTATCATGAAAGGAATTTAAATGATTTTTCACTTTTTCTTCTTTGTTGTGAGTGCACCCCGTGTTTTTGCAGTGTCGATGCCATTCGTCGTTATTTTTCAAATTTTCGACATGCAAGAATAGCATAACGCACATCCTCTGTCGTTCCGCAGCATTCACATGTGGGTGGATATTCTCTCTTCAACAGAAATGTTTGTATTATCCGCGTGTGGCCGATCCTTGGCCGGGTGAACACTCGCTGGTCGGCTGTGTTGTCCACCGTAGGTTTCCCACAGACGGCGCATTACTATCCTGACCGATCTCAGTGCGTCCTCTCCTGGGACGGGGGTGTCGATTGCCTGTTGCCTCGTAGTCTTGGTCGGCTTCGCTATTTCCGTAGATGCCTGCGTGGTGAGGATAAGGGTTCATTCAAATATTACGTAACGCTAAATTTGCCAATTTAAGACCCCCTCCCTCCCCCACGTAACAGCTTTTGTATGGAAAACTTTAAATTTTTGTATGGACCGTAACACGATGTAAGACCCCCTCCCTCCCCCTATTACGTTACGTAATATTTGAACGATCCCTAACGATTTCGTGATTCGCATTGGGAATAGCCAGTGCCATTTTTATGGCGTACGCTTCAGCAACAATAATCATTTTTCTTTTTTTTAGATTATCTATTTCATACAATTCAACAGACACAACATGCGACCGCGATTCGCCTAACTCGCGGTTCCTTCTCCACTCTTATCGTCCTCTGCCTCCTTCTCCTTCTCGATAGGAGCATACTTTCTCATGCGATCTTTCTTCCACTGCTCCGGGTGGTCCTTTTTCTTGTGCGCGTACATAGTGGCATTGGAAAAGAACTTCTTCTCGCAATACGGACACTGATACAGCGGTTCCCCTGTGTGGGCATTGGCAATGTGTTCCTTGAGGGTAACGGGTCGCGAATATTCCTTGCCGCACACCTCATAGGGGTACTTTTTGACCGTGTTATTGTGCTTTCGCTCAGCGTGCCTCTTCAGGGCCAACAGATTGACTGAAACATGATCACACCGATCGCATTGGTACTGACCATGCTCTTGATGACTTTGCACGTGCCTTCTCCAATACTTGAGGTTCTTCAGCCATTTGTTGCAAACCGGGCACTGTTTCCTCGTTTGTTCCACCGTGAGTTCATGTATTTTTCAATGCGTCTTAAGCTCTGCAAGCCTGGCAAATCTTTTAGAGCAATGCTCACAAACGAAGTCGTAGCTCTTCTCCCCATGGACTTCTATGATATGCCTCCTTAGACTGAGTTGTGCTCTGAAGCACTTTCCGCAGACGTTACACGCAAACAAATTTTGTTGTATAATCTACCGAATCCATGGTAGATTTAAGAACTGCACCAACGATTTTCAACCGACTACAAAAATCTGTTAAGTTTACTGTAATCTGGTTAAAATCACTGAGCAGTGCAGTAAATGTGACTATGTCCATAGTAATCTCGACTACACAGCATTTTATTTCGATCCGTGACACCCACCGTACAACACAGTGTGGTCAAAAGTATAATGCCAAACTTGTCAAATCTAGAATATTTCTAGTCATAAATACTATAACTGTGGTTAAATAAACAGAATATATTTTCTTGTGTAGTGATGTTGACTATGTTTTGGTAGAGTTAACAGATTAATGTTGTTGGTTGAAAATCGTTGGTGCAGTTCTTAATTTTACCATGAATTCAGTAGTTTCTACAATAAAATTCATTTCAGTGTACATTTTGCTGTTTCATTCTCGAGCGTTTCGTGCTCGGCCACGTGGCGCTTGAGCAACTTCTGCTTGGGAAAGCTCTTCGGGCATCGATGACACTTGAATACCAACTGTTCTTCCTCCGGGTGGAGCTCCTCCTTATGTCGGCTGTAGCCACCCTGGGACTTGAACGTTTTGTTGCAAACTTCGCATCTGATTGCTTCGGGGTTGAGCAGATTTTGAACGTGCTCGTACAGCATGGATCTGGTTCTTTGCTGAGTGCCACAGCACATAATGTATTTTTTTTACCGTGTACAATGTGGGAATGACTACGAATCGCCGTGAAGCTATCGAATTCTTCGTAGCAATCGGTGCACAAGTAGGGCCTATGCTGTTTGATGAAATTATCCTCCGCTTTCTCATGGCTGTTTGGACACATCAGGAGTTAATCATCAATGTTAACTTCCTTTTCCCGATCAGCCTAGATAGCCATGTAGTGTCGGTTAGCGGTTGCTTCAATTGGCTAAGAATTAACACTACGGATTGCCTGTTCCGGTGGTAAAAGTCCACCTCACAGGTGACCCCTAATTCATGCGGCTTTAAGCTTACCCTGGGAGGGAGGCACCGATACTACACACGAAATATAAGGCAACGTTATTTTGAACTGCAAGATAACTCCAGTATGCCAACAACAATCAAGGCAGGCTTCGAGAAAATCGGTAGTTTCCTTTTGTTGTGCACCTTCGATCTTTCCTGACAAACATGAAAATAGGGCCACAGTTTTCTATGCACTAAATATTCATTTTCATTGGAAAAAGTAGAACGATGCGTTTTTCAATGCTTTATGTTCAATCAGATTAAATGGAGCTCACGCGACATTACTTGCATTATGTGCATGAATTGATTTTTATTCGATTTTTATCACTTTTGAAGAAATACGAAAATGTGTTTTAATCAGTTACGCGCTTTTTTCATGTTAGTCCAATGTTTGAGATCTGGGCTCACAATGACAGTTCGTGACAGCGGAATCTCGGCTCACTATGACGTACAGAAATTTTGTATTGGTTTCTCCCTCCCAGGTTAGGGGGGTCTAAAAACAAACCTAACCGCAAACGGAGCCTGTGGAGTACTAGGGCACCTTCTACAGTATTGTGCCCTTACTGTGCTACCCGGGGTAATGGTGCAGGTGACCTTGTGTTACTCCGAGATAATCGGCTGTCCTTCTTCAGTCTCAAACCTGAGGCTAAATAAGGGTGGGATTATAAGGATCCTGACCCACCAGTTTTCCGATTTCTTTATAGATCTTTGTCCAACGATGGCGATCGCCAACGATTCAAAACGAATCGGTATCGATCGCTATCGAAAATCACTGACTGGTTGACCGGGATGTTGTAATTTAGCATCTGAGACAGGTAGCCGAGAGATTGACTCCTGATTGGTTGGAGAAACCGTGTTGCCAAGAATTATTCTAATCTGCCACTGAACCAAGAAATATCATAGAAAATATTAAAAACGTCACATACTCTTACGACAATTGAAATCCGATTCACATTATATGTGTCCATTGACATTCATGTAAGAAACACATAAATCTCATCATGATACTCCATAATATTCAACTATCAACACTATGAAACGTATATGAACAAAAGTCATGTATTCAATCCAATGAATGCTATGGGATTGGCAGATGTGAAAATTAAGTCATTGTGCTATAGCGATATCTTCGTAATGGCGAATTTGAATCTCAAAGAATCATCGTGGAGGGTTTGGAAGAAAATTTTATTCCAACGCGACGTGAATCACAGAATTATGTTTGGGATAATCAAAGAGTAAGTAAAAAACGTTATTTAAATATTTATAAACGAAAATAATAAATGTGAATTTATTCTTTTGGACTTGAATTTACAGAAAACATCAACTTTATTCGTAGCGGATGTCAACGGAACAAGGTCGGAAAGAACAAACCAACCAGAAGATTTCAGAGCTAATAGAATCGGTTATCCAATATAATCCAATGTAACATCGCTTATTCACAAAAATGCCAATAATGTATCAAATAAACAGATTTTTCAAAATTATAATAACATTGTTCATCAATTCTACTGAAAAAATCTGAAAAAGAATCATCTCAAACTCATTTTAATATTTAATAAAAATCATCAACAAAACCAATAATTTTCATCTGAAATTCACATAAAACTCATTGACAAAATCCAATGGTTCGTATGATGAATTTGCATCAAATGTATGTGATTTATCAGATGAATTTAATTAAAAAGAAATCGTACATGTTTATGTGATAAATTGATGAGCGTTATGTGAAAAGCTAGATGGAAAAAAACTATATGTGTTTTCAGATAAATCTGATATGATTCCTTGGTTCAGTGTGATTGCCCCTGCTCTACTCCTTAAAGGACAAACATTTGAAAAGGGCCCAAGAGGTCTTGAGCCTTTTTTTAGAAACGTTGTTGTTGAGCCCTTCTTAGCCCGCCCACGCAAAGTAACACCACTATCAGAAAGATTGGGGTTAGCTCTTCCTGATAGTGGTATTGGTGAGCGTGATCGAGTTGAATTGGGCTCAACAGCGTCTTGCAAAGCCAATGTTTACCAATGTTGATGTGCCCTTTTGAAATGTTTGTCCAGCTTTCTTTCTGTTTTGACAATAAGCCATTTTATGAGACGTTTCGAATCATATGGTTTCCGTTTGTTTACCAGCTTTGAAAGTTTCTGGCGGGCCGATTTATTTACGATTTTTCTAGCGCTACATTTGGAAGGAGCTTATTCAACAATGGCGCTGGTGGCAGTGTAACAAAGTTTTTAATTTTCGCATGTAAAATTGAAATCAGCTGGCAGAGAAGATATTTTTCATTTACAGGTAACATAATACATGTAAACCGAGTAAAAACATGCGCTAAAAGAGACGGGGACATCATCGCCAACAAAAATGTGACCAGCGCCATTCAGATATCAGGCTAGTTTTTTGAACAACAACAATGAGCGGCCCGCCAGAAAACGTCATTCGAACGTCTCGTAAAATGGCTTATTTCGTTCACACTGATGACAGCTGTGGTTTCTGTTTCAGCATCTTCCGAGCCAGGCAGTAATGACTTCTGATTGGTTGGAGAAAAAGTGTTGTCAAGAATCATTTTGGAACGCTCCTACATGTGTGTATTGCACTCTACTTTTAACTTTCTTTTTACAATTTGTCTGCACTATTGGCAACACGATTAGTTTCAGTTTCAGCGGTTTCAGCATCATCCAGGCCAGGCAGTAATGTTTGTAAACAAAACGGCCAGCAAGTTAAAGATGCAGCACTTTGATAGTCCTATGTGTTTGAACCAGTCCTCCACCGATGTCTCATTAAAAAACCTATCTTTGATACACTTAACGTAATAAAATAAACAAAGGTGGTTAAACTTTCATTCGTTGGTTCCTCCGGTTTGAGCGCACCCGTAGTCATGAATACCGCTACAATATGTTTTATGTGTGGTCAAAATTCTGTGCAGTTACACCTGGCATCAGACGAGTCAAGGCTTGATATCAGCAATATTATCAGCCATCATTTTTGGTTTGAGGTAAGTCATGGTTCGTCTAATTTAAGGTGTAAACTAGCACACTCATCAAATTTGTTTTTAGGAAGATGTCCTGCAAACTGCCATCATTTGTGAGTCTTGCTGGCAGAAAGTGGATCAATTTCACCGCTTCTACCAAGAGGTGAGACAGCACCATGATCAATTGATGCAACCTGACGCGGTTTTCATCAAACAGGAAGAAATTGAGCTCGTGGATGAGGTAGAGGAAGAGGGAAGAATTCAAGAGATTTGTACAGAGGAAGTAGTACTGGAGGAAGTAGCGAACCCGTTCGAAGAAAAGGGTGATCTTGAAAGCGAATGCAAGAAACTACCATTGAGAACAAATGCTAAAACGAAACCCATTACTTCGAGAGAAGCGAAACGACGGGAAGAGGACGATTTCATCAAACAGCACAGACCTTACCACTGTGAAGACTGTCCTGTGAAGTTCGAAAGTTTCGCGATGATCCATCGCCATACAATCGACATTCATGGGAAGGCGTACATTATGTGCTGTAACGTACGGTACAGAACTCGAGCTTTACTATTCCAACACGTCCAGCTCATGAAAAATCCCGATGCGTTCAAATGCGAAATTTGTGGCAAATCGTACATGTTACATTTCAATTACGTGCGCCACAAACAAGAAGCCCATCTCAACAAGGATCAATTGATTTTCGAATGCGATCGATGCCCGAAACGTTTCCCCAAGAAAAAGCTGCTCCAGACTCACATAGCAAAACATGAAACCCTGGAGAAGGAGAAAGCCAAATGCGAAATCTGTGGCAAGTGCCTAAGGACTCAAATTTCCCTGAGGGAACATATAGAGGCCGTTCACGAGAAGAAAGCCAACTTCATCTGCGAGATCTGCTCGAAACCATTCACCAAACGGCAACTTTTCCTAAACCATCGAATAACTCACGATCTCACGGCAGACCAACTGAAGAAACAGTGCCCGATTTGCAAGCGGTGGCAAAAGAACACCAAAATCTGGAAGCAACATTTATCACGCCATAAAAACGAGGGAGCATACAAGTGCGATCATTGCGAACACGTTTCCATTAACTTGCTATCGTTGAAGGATCACATTGAACGGCAACATAATAAAATCCGGAAGTTCGTGTGCGATCTGTGCGGTAAGGAGTATTCGCGTGCGGTCACGCTGAGGGAACATGTCGCCAATGCGCACACGGGAAAGCCACTGTACCGATGTACGTTTTGCGACAAAAAATTCTTCTCGAATGCCTCCATGTACTCGCACAGGAAGAAGACCCACCCACAAGAGTTGGAGGTGTATAACAGGACCAAGTTTAGCATAGAGCGGAGAAAGTGGTGATGGAATGCTGTAGTATTTAATTTAATAAATCTGCTAGTTTTTTCAAGTTGGTCTTTATTTCTTCCCAATATCCATACCTTCTTCGAAGCAAACAAATTGACAAGATTTGTTGAAAATCGTTCCTTGGCTGTTGAAGCAGGCTCTCTACATGACGCCTTGTAGCGTAATATTGCACAATAGCCATCGTCTAGTTTAGAGGTTCCCAAACTTTTTAAAATCATGTCGTGTGAAAAACGCTGAAGATGAGTAATTTTTTTTCATTTTTGTTTAGTTTTGTATCTCTTATTTTTCAAGTAGGTACATGGTTTATGTTGTCTTTATTGAACAGATTTTCAGCCGAAAGCTGGTTTACCTCTGGGATTCAATTACAAGTTTTCTTTACAATTCCAAAATCTTGTAGCTTAAACATGTGTCTGTGTATTTGCGACACCTTACACCAGAAGGGTGCATTCGTGTCGGCGTTTGTTCAAAATCTACAGTTCAACTGTATCATTCAATTATTGTTACAATTGCTTGTATAACTTAGTATCATGAGAGAAATTTAAATGATTTTCACTGTTTCTTCTTTGTTTGCGAGTGCACCCCGGAAACTTGTAGTGTCGATGCCATTTCTCGTTGCTTTTCAAACTTTCGACATTCAAGGATAGCATAACGCGCATTCACATGTGGGTAGATATTCTCTCTTCAACAGAAATTGAATTGTATTATCCGCGTGTGGCCGATCCTTGGCCGGGTGAACAATAGCTGGTCGGCTGTGTTGTCCACCGTAGGTTTCCCTCAGACGGCGCATTACTATCCTGACCGATCTCAGTGCCTCCTCTCCTGGGAGGGGGTGTCGATTGCCTGTTGCCTCGTAGTCTTGGTCGGCTTCGCTATTTCCGTAGATGCCTGCGTGGTGTGGATAACGATTTCGTGATTCGCATTGGGAATAACCAGTGTCAATTTTATGGCGTACGCTTCAGCAACAATAATCATTTTTCTTTTTTAAAGATTATGTATATCATACAATTTAACAGACACAACATGCGACCGCGATTCGCCTAACTCGCGGTTCCTTCTCCACTCTTATCTTCCTCTGCCTCCTTCTCCTTCTCGATAGGAGCATACTTTCTCATGCGATCTTTCTTCCACAGCTCCGGGTGGTCCTTTTTCTTGTGCGCGTACATGGTGGCATTGGAAAAGAACTTCTTCTCGCAATACGGACACTGATACAACGGTTCCCCTGTGTGAGCATTGGCAATGTGTTCCTTGAGGGTAACGGGTCGCGAATATTCCTTGCCGCAAACCTCACAGGGGTACCTTTTGACCGTGTTATTGTGCTTTCGCTCAGCGTGCCTCTTCAGGGCCAACAGATTGACTGAAACATGATCACACCGATCGCATTGGTACTGACCATGCTCTTGATGACTTTGCACGTGCCTTCTCCAATACTTGAGGTTCTTCAGCCATTTGTTGCAAACCGGGCACTGTTTCCTCGTTTGTTCCACCGTGAGTTCATGTATTTTTCGATGCGTCTTAAGCTCTGCAAGCCTGGCAAATCTCCTAGAGCAATGCTCACAAACGAAGTCATAGCTCTTCTCCCCGTGGACTTCTATGATATGCCTCCTTAGACTGAGCTGTGCTCTGAAGCACTTTCCGCAGACGTTACATTTTGCTGTTTCATTCTCGAGCGTTTCATGCTCAGCCACGTGGCGCTTGAGTAACTTCTGCTTGGGAAAGCTCTTCGGGCATCGATGACACTTGAATACCAACTGTTCTTCCTCCGGGTGGAGCTCATCCTTGTGTCGGATGTAGCCTCCCTGGGACTTGAACGTTTTGCTGCAAACCTCACATCTGATTGCTTCGGGATTGAGCAGATTTTGAACGTGCTCGTACAGCATGGATCTGGTTCTTTGCTGAGTGCCACAGCACACAATGTATTTTTTACCGTGGACAATGTGGGAGTGACTACGAATCGCAGTGAAGCTATCGAATTCTACGTAGCAATCGGTGCACAAGTAGGGCCTATGCTGTTTGATGAAATCGTCCTCCGCTTTCTGTTGTTCCAGCGGTATAACATTACGTTTGCGCGCCGGATTTAGCAACGACTTTTTTTTAGTTAATGGTTTTCTCAAAGTGTAAGGTTTTAGAGGTTTAGAATCAATATTCTCTGTCACTAGAAGGAGCTCGTTACATATTTCTTTCGTTTCAAGCTTACAGTCGACTTCCTCGTGAGGTTTCTCACATTCTTCTGATGCATATAATCCATCATCTGGAAGTAATTGCTCCACGATTTCAATCTCTTCTTGTTTGATACAAATTGAGAGCGGTTTCGAGTCCATCTGTTGCTCGTGAAACAGCTTAACCTCCTGGTAGAAACGATGAAATTCGTCCACTTTTGCCCAGCAAGCTCCACAGACGATAGCATCGAGTAAGTCATCTTCCTAAAATCAATTCCATTGATAAGCGAAGCCTTTGAAACCTACAAGAATTCTCACTAACCTGAAACCAAAAATGCTGACCCAATATGTGGCTGATATCTTGCCTCGATTCCAGTGCGGCATTCGATGCTAGGTAGAAACCTGCCGGAATTTGGCCACAGGTGAAGCAATTGCTGCAATCCATGATCGTGCACAAAATTTGGTGCTATCTACCCTGGTCTGAGGCTATCGAATGTCTCAAAGTCACTCTCACTGTCTGTAGCATGAAACAAACAAGCGCATGCTACATGCTACAAACTGAGAAGCATCAGAAAAAGGCACGCGACAAAACATTCTATGAATGCAACATTGTTATGTTGCATTCATAGGGTGTAGAGTAGGATGCGTCATAGCCGTACTAGGATGCGCTTGTTTTGGATCGAACCATGAGAACCCTACGAGTGCTTCTTATTGCAAAGTTTCAGACAGTTCAGCCGAGAAAAAAAACCATGCCAAAGTGAATCATGGAAGTGCCCAAGTAGCTCTGCACATGTAGTAAAGTTAAACGCTTTTTATTTATACCACCCATTGTAATGTATTTTGTCGCAAAACGCTAGTTGCAGTCTGTTGCAACAAATTGTAATAGTACACTGCTTGTGTGCAACAAAATGCATCGCATTATGCAGCATAACATTTCAAACATTTGTGGCATAATGTCCAAGATACACCATTCATACATTACATGAGCTGTGTTTTTGTGGAGCTTCAAGAGGTAATTGATTTACCTACATATTTAAAAATCTACCTATACACCAAATTTCAAGATCTTTTTAAATCAGTTTGTAGTTTTGATGCATTTTCAATACCTCACACGAGAATACGCTCAGGACTGAACCATCATGAATCCGGAACTTAATCCTAAAATCTGCTTTATATGCTGCCAAGCCTCGACCAATTGGTGCACCACGGAAGTGAGCTTCATTATCTGCCAGCATTTCTGGTTCCAGGTAGATATCTTAATCATGTAATTTCAGTAGAATACAAGTTAACTTCATTGATGGGACGAAATTTCAGGAACATGAACTACAGAACGCCCTCATCTGCGGATCTTGTTGGGAGAAAGTGGACCAATTCCATCGGTTTTACCAAGAAGTGAAGGAGCTTCACGAGAAGTTAAAATCTCAACTGCCACCCATTTTCATCAAGCAGGAAGAAATCCACATTGACGAGGATCTAGAACACGAAAGCTATGAGGATGTAACAACGTCGAAATTTGAGGATTCTTCGATGATATCCGAAGAACGTGAAGAAGAACAACCTTCCAACGCTAGCCAGGAAAGGGGACAAAAACGTCCGTGGAAACATTCCAAACCACGGATAACGCTAACTGCCGAAGAACGGCAAGCTCAGGACGACGTCATAAGGCAGCACATGCCCTACGTCTGCGAGGAATGTGACCTGGAATTCGATAGCTTTTGCGTGACCGTGCGGCACCGGATAAACGTCCACGACCAAACGTATCTCACGTGCTGCGACAGACAGTACAAATCGCGAGCCATGCTGTACGAGCACGCTCTCAATCCGGGGGCCTTCAAGTGCGAGTTTTGTGGCAAAACGTTCAAATTGATCCATGGATACCACCGGCACAAAAAGCAGCATCACAAGGACGAGACGGAACTGCTATTCAAGTGCCATCTCTGTCCGGAAAGCTTCGCCCAAGAAGTGATGCTTAGGCGTCATTTGGTTGAACATGACCCGACCAAGTGCGAAGTGTGTGGGAAGGAATTTTCCAACAAATATGGCCTTCAGAGACACATCAAGGATTATCACGAAGAGCAGAAGGAGTTCATTTGCGACGTGTGCTCAAAAGGGTTCTCCCGCCAGTCGATGTACTTGGAGCACCGGAGGACACACGATTTGACGCCGGAGCAGATGAGGGAGCAGTGCTCTGTGTGCAACAAGTGGCTCAAGAACCAGGTTTGCTTGGAGAAGCATATGAAACGGCACCGGACGGAGGGAGCGCACATATGCGACGTTTGCGATCACGTTTCGGTGAATGCGTTGTCCCTGCGGGTCCACAAAGTCCGGCAGCATGGCCCGAACAGCAAGAAACACGCGTGTGACATTTGCGGGAAAGAATACACCCGGGTGATGACCTTGAGGGAACATGTTGCCAATGCGCACACCCGAGAACCATTGTACGAGTGTCGGTACTGCTCGAAGAAGTTCTTCTCCAGCGCGACCATGTACGCACACCGGAAGAAGCACCACCCGGACGAGTGGCTGAAGGATCATCTCACGAAGTACGGTACCGGTGAGGAGGGTGCGCACGAAGAGGGTGGCAGTTCTCAAGCTGTTCAATGATTGCGGTTCATGATGTAGAAATAAAGACTTAAATAATGAAACATCATTTTTTTGGAGAGTGTCTTGAAATCTATTGCGGAAATTATTGAAAATTTTTAATAATTCCTTCAGTAGGTTTCCCCTAAATCGTGTCAAATTCCTCATCACACAACCTCTGAATCGCTTAATCTGCGTCGAGCTCTTCTGGTTGCTTCCTTTGGCACCGAGCTCTTCCTAGCTGCCTAACTCTTTCTACTCTGAATTTCCTTCAGGCCAACTAGACCTTTTATGTAGCTCCTCCCGACAAGCGAGTTCCTTCCATCACAAATACACAAATACACAAATACAAATACAAATCATCACCGAGCATAGCCCCAACCACCACATCTTGGTCTCCGATTTTTGGTTCCTCGTACAGTCTACACCTATACCTCCTCGTCAAACTTCAATCTACTTGTCCAAGCCCTGTCTCCACGACTAGGTTCTTCTTCATGGTAAAGAATCGAATCAACTTCAGCTTCTCCAGGACGTTCCTGGGCCCATAACCTATTGAAACACTGAAAACAGAGAAGCTTCCTTCTTTCTCTTCTTCTTCTTGGCATTACGTCCTCACTGGGACTGAACCTGCTTTTCAGCTTAGTGTTCTTATGAGCACTGCCACAGTTATCAACTGAAAGATTTCTTTGCTACTCTTAAGCACATTATCCTGTACGTGCTTTCCAACCGCTTTAGGTTTCTGCTCGTTCTAAGCGCTTTTGACCAGATTGATCCTCCATACCTTAGTATGGATAGCGCCACGCTTGCCAGTAGCTTGCGTTTGCTGGCCATTATAGCAGAGCTGTTAGACATCATCCTTGAAAGTGCCGCTATAGTCGTAGATGCCCTTTTACAGGCATATTCAACGTGGCTAGCGAAGCTGAGCTTGTCATCGATCATTACTCCAAGATGCCTAGGGGATCGCTTGGATTCTATGGTTCAATCACCTACCGAGATAAGCGCTCGTTGCTCGGACTTGCGGTTGTTGACCACCACCTATGGAGATAGAGTGTGCTGCTGTCAACTGTACTTCCTCCATCGATTCACCATTGACCATTAAGGTGATATTCGTTAGCGAAGCCAACAATCTTAACACCCGTCGGAAGGGGCAGCCTCAGTACGTCATCGTACATTGCATTCCATAACAGCGGGCCCAGGATCGAACCTTGAGGTACACCCGCGGTAATTCGAACGTTTTTCTGCCCCTCCTCTGTGTCATACAGTAGAATCCTACTATCAAAACAGCTTCTTTCAAAACTGCACCGGTACCTTGAGGCGGTGAAGCGCGTGTGCTATGACTTCCCAGCTTGCGCTGTTGAACGCATTCTTCACATCCAGAGTGACAACCGCGCAGTAACGGATGCCGCTCCTTTCATGCTCGATTGCCACCTCAGCTGTCTAAACGACCGACTGGATGGCGTTCATACATCCGGGAAGATTCCTTGATCAATGCAGCGTTGCATCGCGCACGGCCACTGCAACGAGAACCCTGTTGGGTCTCGAAAACCTCGTAGAAGATTAAAAACCGTCAATGGCATTTCCCATATACTACCCCACATTGCATATTCAAGGGTCTGATTGTGCTCCTAACCCACCCTCAGTTTGTAATCTTCTCACCAGCTTGAAATTATATGTTCCTGGAGTAAAAATGATTTCAATGAATGATAACCGTATTATGCAGTAGTTTGATGGGTCCGATAGTAACACCACGTCAGTCTTGACTGCTTGACACTCCGCTTGTGCCCGGACATTTGGGTCCACCTGTTAAGTGTCCGTTGTCTGCTCTGTCGACACATATTAGGCACTTAGCGATTTGCTTACAATCGCTTGCCCTGTGGCCTTCGGTGCCGCATTTTCTGCACATCTTACTTCTGTCGGGACCATAGGGACATAGGATCACTAAATCAGAATACAAAAAAATCTGATTGTAATAAAAACTTTGCCATTGCTTTGAAGTTCATGTAACTTCTAACCAACACTACAAAATACAGCGATCAAATATCCAAAATCATCGCTCCCTGGAAAATGTAATCCCATGCCCAGGGAATTAAGATTTTTTCGAATATTGAGAACAAATGTTTACCAAAGTTGTATTTTCCCGTTTTTAATCAAACAAAACTATGCAGACGCTATTGATTCGAACTGCCATCTTCCCCGGCTTCGTCCACCTCCTTATTGCCATACTTGGTCTTGGTGTACTGCTGCCACTCCTGCGGGTGAGCCTTCTTCCTGTGCGAGTACATGGTGGCGTTGGAGAAGAACTTCATTTCGCAGAACAGGCACTTATACAGCGGTTCCCCCGTGTGCGCGTTGGCCACGTGTTCCTTCAGCGTTACCGGGTGCGAATACACCTTACCGCACAGATCGCAAACGCAGGACGTATTGTTCAGATGTCGTCGTTCGACGTGCACCTTCAAGGCGGCCAAATTGATCGACACGTGATCGCACTCGTCACATTTGTGCTGCCCTTCGCTTCGATGTCGACCCATGTGTTTCTTCCAGTACCGTAGGTTCTTTTGCCATCTCTTGCAGATGGGACACTGCTTTTTCAGCTGTTCTTCGGTGTATTCGTGGGACAACTGATGCTCTAGGAACATCCACCGCCTGGCAAAGGGTTTCGAGCAAATCTCACAGATGTAGTTGGGTTTCTTCTCGTGAAGGGAATCTATGTGCAGTCTTAGATTTGTTCGAGTCTTGAAGGATTTACCACAGAGATCGCAGGTTGGTTTCTCTTTCTTCGACGCCTCATGGCGGGCCATGTGCCGTTCGAACAGGTGTTGTCTAGTGAACGATCGTGGACATTGCTCGCAATTGATGAGCGAGGGAATTTCGCTCCGATGTACTCGCTCTTTGTGGCGAATGTATCCTATCCGGAGGTTGTACGTTTTACCGCAAAACTCGCATTGGAACGTTTCCGGGTTGAACACCTTCTGGACGTGCTGATGCAGCACGTTCTGATTACTGAACTTTACGTTACAGCACACTATGTAGGACTTGCCATGAGCTGCTTGCATATGGCGACGAAACGCAATGAAACCTTCAAATTTCATAGGACATTCTTCACATTCGTACGGTTTGTGCTGTTTGATAAAATCATCCTGCTTTTGTCTCTTTTGGTTCAACAATTCTACTCGCTTTCTGACCATCTCCCTTTTAGTTATTGTTTTACCTTTGCTATTAGCTTTCATTGACAGTTCATTCTGTTCCTCCTGAATCTCAACTTTAGTTTCTTCACAGAAAAGTGATTCTTGTTCCACTACTATGTCAGACTCTGTGCCTTTATCCGAGATTCCATCATCCACTTCATGCTGACCTGCTTCTACTTTCTGGTCTATCTGATTCTGATGATCGCTAAAAAATTCCACCTCAAATTCAATCTGTTCCTGCTTGATAAAAACCGTGTTGGGTTGCGCCAGTTGATCATGGAGCTGCTTTACCTCCTCATAGTAACGATGGAATTGGTCCACCTTCTGCCAGCAAAGCTCACAGATGATGGCCGTTTGCAAGGCATCCTCCTAGAATCGAATTGGTTGAAATGTCAAGTTTGGTCTATGCCATCGATCGCAATCCCATACCTAGATACTTACCTCGAACCAGAAATGCTTACAGATAATGTTGCTGATGGTTAGTAGTGATTCTTTTGCAGTATCTAACATAGGGAGGGAATCCATCGTTTTTTGGTCACACATAAAACAAGGTCGATCATCCATGGCTACGTGTGCAACTAGGGAATTAATCCAACTTTGCTTATAATATTTTAAATTTTATGAAATATGCTGTCGAGAACTTCGAAATCACTAGTGAAATGTGACGATGATGTGTTGCATCGTTGTTTGTCTTGTCCATTTTGTCACACGTTTCAGTTACCTGCTAACGGTGTTGGGTCATTTGGCATAATATTGCTTGTCACGAAGATAATTGGCTTGTTTAGGGGTATCCTATTTTTTACATATTCTGATTCTACGTTAAAAACTGAGCCAGAATCCAAAGTTTCATAATTGTCCGTGCCCTGATACTATTTTTAAAACCCTATTAAATTTAATATGGAAACCGCATTTGAATCACCCCTCGTCAAATTTTCCTTCGGGACGAACTGTCATTATGTAAATTGAAATGTCATTGAGTCAACGGAATGAAATCGTTTTTAATCATTTATTTTATCAAAATTAAGATATTAAAGCGCAATAAAATCATGTCACACTAAGAAAAATGTGCTTTTTCGATCAAGCTACAAGAAACTGTGAATTTTTCATCACTAAAAAACCCAATTCGGCGAATTTCTTAAGTTCTCGCATAATTTATGATCTCGCCCTAAAAGCCATTGGTAACCATGTGTGTAGCTCGTTGTTTCTGAGCATTTGAATGGATTTACATGTTATTTAACAACTCTATGGTGAAGAAAAGATCATTCTCTTCCTGCCAGTGGTGTTGGTTTGGATGCTTATTCATTCATTTGCTCAGAAACAACGAGTTATGCACGTGGTTACCAATGGCTTTTAGGGCGTTATCTCAGATTATGCGAGAGTTGTTTCAGAGCAGACCCGTAATCCAAATTTGTTATTTTAAATTAAATGAAAGATTTCATTTCATTTCATTTATTTCGCCCTAAAAGCCATTGGTAACCATGCCATGTGTGTAGCTCGTTGTTTCTGAGCATTTGAATGGATTTTTATGTTATTCAACAACGCTATGGGAAAGGAAGGATCATTATCTACCTGTCCGTGATGTTGGTTTTGATGCTTATTCTTTCTTTTGCTCAGAAACAATGAGCTACACACGTTGCTACCAATGGCTTTTAGGGCGTTATCTTAGAGTATGCGCGATTTATTAAAATATAGTAACACAAGTAATCACCTAATGATTTTCAATGTACAGGGGATAGACAAAATGATTGAGATAGGCAAAATGATTGAGATAGGCAAAATGCCGGCGGACGCATTAAGATTCGTTGAAAATCTTCAGAAATATAATCATTTCCGTAAAACTGGTTCCGGAAAATATGGTCAGTCTTGTTACTATTACCAATCATGTAAATATTATTCAGAGCTATATGCAAGTGGCATCAATCTTCAAAAAGATGCTTCCAGCAGCATTTTCAGAATCATTAGATGCACTGAACACTCTATAGTAGGTTCCAGGTGCCCTGGGAGAAGTGGCCAATCAGAAACATATCTGAAACCATACCAATATGGGCATCAAACTTCAAAATTTTCAAAGATGATGCTTCTGGTAGCATTTTGAGCACCATCGGCTGCCATGGCGTATAATGTCAAAATACATGAACTATTTGTAGTATAAGAGATTGAGCCATAATGAAAATGAAAAAAAGCAAGCATAAGCTATTATAAGACACAGTCTTCCACATCATGCGACTGTTCATTGGTTGATCGACTGAACCAATCAACAGACAGGAACAACAGTGGAGAAAGCTCAACAGACAGGAACAACGGCCGTCGAAAGAAGCGGATTTAATAGAAATGCTGCTCTGGTCACGACACTATTAACAAAATATAACGTAGGTGCATGTTGAACAACGAAAAATATATTTTTAATAACATAATTCTTAATAAATAAAATATGTTTGTTTATCCATGTGATGTCCACGTAAGGGTTATATTATAGATACAGTCGAGCGAGAGCGAGATCTGAATGAAGAAGAACTGAAATGAGAATGAGAGAGGTAGAGTAGGAAAAAGAGAAGTTCGAAGCTGGATGATATTCGGGGATTGATGGAATAAAGCAGATTGGTCTGGACTAGCAAGAAGATAAGATGTGTTCTTTATTACGCTGACTGAAAGTAGTCTGATTCCCCATAAGCTAAACGTTACAGTGGCCGACGAGGATAATTTGGTATCCAAACTGGAAAAGTGATTTTTAGTGAATTGTAACAGTTTCCAGTAAGTGCGTGCATTTCAATAGTGAATTTTACACCTCGGCGTAAGTATAGTGTTTTTTTCCGAAAAGTGACGAATTTGAGAAAATACCGCCGATTTATTTCTTTGGTCGAGTTTTCTTAGTAATTTTCTATTGTTCTGAGGCATAGTTCAGCTTTCAATTTCTCCAGAATAATAGAAATTTTCAGCCATTGTGATCGTCGCTACAAATTGTAATTCGGAATAGAGAACAATTGTTCCAAAGCCATTTTTTTCTCTTCTGACAAAACAGGAACGCGGCGGAAAAAGGAACAGTGATAGTGGCAACCGACACTCGTCAGAAAAGTGAGTGCCTGATGAGTTCATCCATTGAAAACAAACCGCTCATTGGCGGTGGGAAGAAAACTACATCGAGGTGCATCGTGCGGTTGGTCAATCCAATCAGGAAGGCTATAGAACCCGGTGCATCGGGGCAACGACGAGTCTTGACGAATACTGTTGCTGCTGTTTGGAAATCGCTGTTGCTGGAAAATCGTTGTTGCTGCTGTTGAATATTCGCTGTTGCTGCTGCTGCTGCTGCTGGACCCAAAGGAAATCGTCTACCCGAGGGAAAGCTGATTGTGTGGAGGTTATCCGGATCCGCTTAGTTGTGACGGCTACAGGTATGTGATCAAGTTTTGTTTTTGGCGTAGCTTTTAGACAAATTTTAGACCTTATTGCATACTGAGAGTGTTTTGTTTACATTTTTTTAAAGCATGTCTATGGTTACTGCTCCGGATCCTTACCTACCAGGATCCATACCATTTTCGCAATACCTCGAGCAGCTCGAATACATGTTCGAGCACAATGAATATCCAGTAGCGAGATATAAGACATCATTCTTGGCAGTATGTGGCATTGAGGTGTTTACCGAACTAAAAAAAGCTTTTTCCGGGGCAAGATTTGAAGGCATTAACGTACAAACAGATGACCGACAAGTTAAAAAGTAGATATGATAAGGCAGATTCGGAGGTAATACACAGTTTCAAGTTTTGGACTAGGAGGCAAGGGAAGTATGAGAAGTATGAGGATTTTGTTATTGCAATCAAGGTGTTAGCAGAGAAATGTGCATTTGGCGACTTCAAGGATAGAGCGATAAGGGACATGTTAGTGATCGGTGTTTACGATTCTAATCTACAAAAACGCTTATTTGACGAAGAGGACTTGACAGCCTCAAAAGCAGAAAAAATAATCCTTAATCAGGAAATGTCTTCTAGTAGAACATAATTGCTGAACGAAGATGACAAGAGAACCAGCATCGTAAACAGATTAGGTCCTAAGCCGGAAGCGCCAAGAGGTAGATACAGGAGCCGAAGCCGAAGTTATGAACGCAACAGCAGGCCTAGATCTTTCTCCAGAGGCAGGAGTGATAACAAATACCAGAATAAAAACAGAGATGACACTAGGAAGCCTTCATACTTTTGTTCGTTTTGTAGAATGAAGGGTCATACAAGGAAGTATTGCTACAGATTGAATAGGAAGAGCCCGGACACTGGAAGATATAGCGTAAAGTTTGTTGATTCGCCAAAATCGAATAAATCGGAATCCGATAAAACCGCAATTTTTAAACGACTGAAAGACGACATCAGTACAAGCTCAGATGAGGAGGAGACTTCTTGTTTGAATATCGTTACAAAAAACCAGAGAAACGAACCATGTTATGTGGAAGTCAACATTGAAAAACGACGTTTAACTATGGAGGTGGATTGCGGTTCGGCGGAGTCGGTCATACCAGAGGAACTTTTTGCTAGAAATTTTCGACATTTGGAATTGCGGAAATGTAATAAACGGCTAGTAGTCATTGATGGGAACAAGTTGACAGTTTTGGGGAAAGTTCTGGTAGCAGTTCAACTAAATGGAATGCAGAAGCAACTTGATTTGGTGGTTTTACGTTGCCAAAATGATTTTATTCCCCTGATGGGCCGCTCGTGGTTGGACAATTTTTTTGTTGGATGGCGATATACTTTTACGAGCATGACACTGCCGGTTGCAAACATCAGATCGCTTGATACAGACAATTTGGTCGACGAGATTAAACGTAAGTTTCCTATAGTTTTTAATAAGGATTTTTCAAGTCCAATAAAGGGTTTTACTGGGGATTTAGTTTTAAAGGAGGATAAACCTATTTTTAAGAAAGCATATCAAGTACCGTTGCGTCTTCGCCAAAAAGTTTTGGATTATTTGGACGAATTGGAGAAAGATGGAGTGATAACGCCGGTAGAGGCGAGCGAATGGGCTTCTCCAGTAGTAGTGATTATCAAAAAGGACAACAATATTCGGCTTGTGATAGACTGTAAGGTCTCCATTAATAAGGTGATAGTCCCAAATACATATCCGTTGCCTTTGGCCCAAGATTTATTTGCCACTCTTTCGGGATCAAAAGTATTTTGTGCCCTGGATTTGGAGGGAGCGTACACCCAATTGGTTCTGTCCGAGAGATCAAAACAATTTTTGGTGATTAACACAATAAAAGGTTTGTACGCCTACAACAGGTTACCCCAGGGAGCCTCATCCAGCGCGGCCATTTTTCAGAAGGTCATGGACCAAGTCTTGGCGGGTTTGGAAAACGTCTCGTGCTATCTGGACGACGTGCTTATTGCAGGGAAGAATTTTCAAGATTGTATGAATAAGCTTTTGTTGGTCTTGGAAAGACTGTCAAAGGCCAATATAAAAGAAAATTTTAAAAAATGTAAATTTTTTGTCACGGAGCTTCCCTACCTAGGGCATGTTTTGACTGACAAGGGCTTGCTTCCTTGTCCTAGCAAGGTAGAAACTATTCGGCAAGCAAAAGCCCCAGAAAATACTTCGGAACTTAAGGCGTTTTTAGGATTATTGACATTTTACGCCAAGTTCATCCCAAACTTGTCTTCTCGCATAAGTTGCCTTTATAGGCTTTTGAGAAAGGACGTCAAATATGTTTGGAATTTTGAATGCAACAAAGTATTCAACGAATGCAAACAGATTCTAATGAAACCAAACCTTTTAGAATACTTTGATCCTTACAAACCTGTTGTAGTTGTAACGGACGCTTGCAATTACGGCCTTGGAGGCGTTATTGCCCATGTAGTAGACGGTGACGAAAGACCAATAAGCTTTGTTTCTTTCTCATTAAACGACGCCCAGAAGAAATACCCCATTCTTCACTTGGAGGCCCTGGCAATAGTTAGCACTGTCAAAAAATTCCATAAATATTTATATGAAATGAAATTTACGATTTATACGGATCACAAACCGCTTATAGGAATATTTGGGAAGGAAGGAAAACATCCTATTTCCGTTACACGTTTGCAACGGTATGTGATGGAACTAGCCATCTACGAATTTGAAATAATCTACCGTCCGTCCTCAAAACTTGGAAACGCCGACTTTTGCTCGAGATTTCCCAAAACATTTAGCTAGAGAATACGTAAAAAATCTCAACTTTTCTGATGAATTCCCCATTAATTACAAAGAAGTGGCGGAAGGGACTTCCAAGGATGAATTCCGGCAAACCTTACTACAATACCTAAGGAAAGGTTGGCCTGACAGATTGGATAAGAGATTTGTTGACATTTTTTCTCACTACCAAGATCTGGAGGAAGTCGATGGATGTGTGATGTTTCAAGATCGAGTGATCGTACCGGAATCCATGAAACAAAAAGTACTAAAACTACTACATGTAAATCATTCTGGCATAAACAAAATCAAACAACTGGCTCGCAGAACGGTTTATTGGTTTGGTTTGAATAAGGACGTGGAGGATTTCGTAAAAAGTTGCAGAATTTGTAATGAAATGAATGTGGTAACAAAAAAACCACCGTATTCGCAGTGGATTGCAACCAATAAACCGTTCAGCAGAATACATGCTGATTTTTTTTTACTTTGAAAAGAAGACATTTTTACTAGTAGTCGACAGCTTTACAAAATGGATTGAGGTAGAGCACATGAGAAATGGTACGGATAACAGAAAGGTGATCAAGGTTTTCCTTCGTATTTTTGCCAGATTCGGATTGCCAGATACTTTGGTTACCGATAATGGACCGCCTTTTAATTCCGACACCTTTGTCAAGTTTTTTGAGAACCAAGGGATTGAAGTACTCAAAAGCCCACCGTACCACCCAGAAAGTAACGGCCAAGCAGAACGAATGGTCCGTTTGGTAAAGGATGCGTTAAAAAAATTGCTACTTGACCCGGAAATTAGGAAAATGGACACAGACGATCAACTTACATATTTTCTTTTCAACTATAGGAATATTTGTTTGGGCGAAGACCAACATCAATTTCCCTCTGAAAAACTTTTAAGCTATAAGCCAAAAACTCTGTTGGATTTGATCAATCCGAAAAATAGTCCCAAACTAAAACGAACCAACACAGACAGACACGACACAACAGACAATTTTGAATCCAATGCTAAGCATAATGACGATTTGGCCAAACTAAAAAGTGGTGATCTGATACTTTACAAAAATTTTAACAATACAGACATCAGACGTTGGTTGCCTGCAAAATTTTTAAAACCAAAACTCCGATACTACATTTCAGATTTCGCTTGGCGGCAGAATCGTTTTGGCACACAAACGCCAACTAAAATTGCCGCAAACGCAACGTTCTCGCCGAAGGAGGATGTATCTTGCCCGTGAAGAAAGCACTCCGTGTGAAGAAGACGGTCGCAGTTCAAAAAGAAGAAGGGATGATGAAGACTCCGACGAAGACGAATTTTATGGATTTCCGGCGGAATCCTTTCTATTTTTTCTATTCGGACCATTTGCATGGAGATATCGAGAGTTTCCATGGTGTTCCTGACATTTCGGATGAGCATGGCGAACCGTCGAATAGAGCAGCAGAGGGTCCACCAAAAGTGGTTTCGAAAAGAAGTTCGACAAGAAAAACAAAGAAGAGACGGAAGGAGGGTTTTGTTTACTATTAAATTATTAGCATGAATTATTTTTATATGAAAAGCATAAAGCTTAAAAGTTTCAAATAGAAATGTCGAACTAGTTATATTTAAGTTACGCATTGAGTGTTCACTTAAGGGTGAAGGACTGTGATGTCCACGTAAGGGTTATATTATAGATACAGTCGAGCGAGAGCGAGATCTGAATGAAGAAGAACTGAAATGAGAATGAGAGAGGTAGAGTAGGAAAAAGAGAAGTTCGAAGCTGGATGGTATTCGGGGATTGATGGAATAAAGCAGATTGGTCTGGACTAGCAAGAAGATAAGATGTGTTCTTTATTACGCTGACTGAAAGTAGTCTGATTCCCCATAAGCTAAACGTTACAATCCATTTATTTGAGCTCTCCCGAGAGGACAAACTCATTAGATATCTACTTCGAACAGCTCATGCATGTTCATTTCCCGGCCATTGGGGGGGGGGGGGGGGTGCCAAGGGGGCAAATGCCCCGGGCCCCCCGATTTAGGGGGCCCCCTGAAGAACCAAGGTTAAGAACCAAAAAATGAAATATCTTTTAATATTTTCTATTTAGACATTTGAACATAAAATTCAAACGTTTAACTCAACTTTCCAATACTTGAGTAAATATTTTTTCTTCACCTGAATCTCACAGTATGGTTTGGTCAATAATTATTCTTCAATGTGTTACAAGAAAACATGAATGAAGTCAAAGTCTTCCAAATTCTTCTCTTATTAGCTTTCAAAAAAATATTGGAATTAAAAATACGCTTAACGTTTTTGCAAGATCTTAAACAATACAACTAAACTTGTAAAACACTGCTCAATTTAAAGATTATTATTGTGTTCCTATTAGAACTTTAACATTTAAAAATATTTGTAATTCTATTAGAAACTTGAAGTGTAAGGGAAATTCTTTTGTGACGCGATAGGCCGTATTTTTAAATACTTTTCTATTTTGTATGCCATGTCATGTCCATTCGCAGCACCTACTTCCAGCACAGCCTCCCGTATCGATACACCTGGAGATCACCACTGCAGACGGAATCACAAATCGACCACGTTTTGATCGATGGACGGCACTTCTCCGATATTACCGACGTCAGAACCTATCGTGGCGCTAACATTGACTCTGATCACTATCTAGTGATGGTGAAACTGAGCCAAAAACTATCCGTCATTAACAATGTACGGTATCGACGCCCGCCTCGGTATAACCTAGCACGACTGGCCCAACCGAACGTCGCTGGCGCATACGCGCAGCATCTCGAGGTAGCGTTGCCGGAAGAGGGCGAGCTTGACGAAGCCCCTCTTGAAGACTGCTGGGGCAACATAAAAGCAGCCATAAACAACGCAGCCGAGAGCATCGTCGGGTACGTGGAAAGGAGGACATGTAACGATTGGTTCGACAAAGAATGCAGGCAGGTTTTGGAGGAGAAGGATGCAGCGCGGGCTGCAATGCTGCAGCAAGGAACGCGACAAAACGTGGAGCGATATAAACGGAAACGTAAGCAGCAAACCCGCCTATTCCGGGACAAAAAGCGCCGCCTGGAAGAAGCGGAATGTGAAGAAATGGAACAGCTGCATCGTTCACAAGAAACGCGAAAGTTCTACGGGAAGCTTAACGCATCCCGAAAAGGCTTCGTGCCGCGAGCTGAAATGTGTAGGGATAAGGACGGAAGCATCTTGACGGACGAACGTGAGGTGATTGAAAGGTGGAAGCAGCACTACGAAGAACACCTGAATGGCACGGAGAACACAGGCGCCGAGGGTCCCGACAGCGGAGGAAGTGACTACGTCAGCACGGCGGATGAAGGAAACCAACCTGCCCCTACATTGAGGGAAGTTAAGGATGTCATCAACCAGCTCAAGAATAACAAGGCCGCTGGTAAGGATGGTATTGGAGCTGAACTCATCAAAATGGGCCCGGAGAGGTTGGCCGCCTGTCTGCACCGGCTGATTGTCAGAATCTGGGAAACGGAACAGCTGCCGGAGGAGTGGAAGCAAGGGGTCATATGCCCCATCTACAAGAAGGCCCAAGTAACATTTTTAGTTTTTTCATTTACTACAAGCTGTTGTTACCACCATATCGTTAAAACTCATTTTAGAACTTATTAGTCTTAATAACCTTAATAAACCTTTGATAAAACTCCGTTAAGCCCGAAAAGGCCCACACTACAGGAGGTTGTTAAGACTATACCTTAAAACTGTTCCTAAACTTCTTAGTTTTGTATCGTATGAATACATCTACCCTTGTAGTATGCTATAAAACATTCATAGGAGCTATTGTATATACTTATTGAGCTCAACTAGCGGTATTAAATATTTTAAGATATCCTAATACACGGAATAAAACCAATGTTAAGAGCTTATGATTGAACAAACATCAACCGATAAGTTGTTTATAAACCATAACCTTTTTTGATATTGAAACCGTCATGATGTCTGCCGACTCATAATAATCAATTAAAATAATCATTTTTTGCATGGCAGAAAATTTCTTTACGATCGCGTGAAATTCCTGCCAATAAAAACTTACTGGTGGAATGAAATATTTTTTTTCGATTTACAGCAACGCGCCACAGTTACGACATCATTATTGGCTATCTAATATTTTAATCCATGCCATTTTCAGAATGATTTCGTGCTCATCTCAATCGTGAATTGAAATTTCCCACGCATATTGCAATTATCAATCCGAAACGGCGACAATAAAAATGGATTCCATCCAGTTAAATCTTGCTGGTCTTGTCTGGGATAGTTTAAGATCAATTGGTGATTATTCTGAACAATATAATCATTCATAAACGCTTTTGATCTTAAGAACCCGTGCGCAAAACCCTCACTGGCTAAAATATTCCTAAATCAGAATATTTGTTCTGCACTAAGACAAATAGGTTTTTTAAGAGCCTTGACTTAAACTCAATGCACTCAGGAAAGCTAGTGCTGTCAAAAAGGTAAACAAATCGGAAGATTCAGTTTTATGATGCAGTTCATTTTATTAAATTTGTGCCGTTATGCATCTGGATTGTTATAATGAAGCCCGCCGTGCTTGACTGCTGTACTGATGCAGAAAACGGTAAGTGATAAGTGCCTGAAAAATGAAAGCTTTTTTCGTGTAGCTCAGCTGTTGTGTGCAGCATAGTTGTCCCACTAGAACGGGAAGTTCAGGCAAGCATGGGAAAAATATGCTTTATACGGTAGTCTGTTAATTTTTCGAGGGGAATATTTGTCATTTCTATGTTTGCGTTTTGATTAAACCTTATTTCACTACATGATTATCATTATCAACATAATGATATTGATAACCACACGCAGACTGCATTCCAATAACATTCATCAGACAGTTGAGTTTTAAGAAGGCTTTAACATGACTTAGTGTAGTCTTAGAAGTTTTACCCATGCCTTGACAAGACAAGCAAGATGAGGTTTTATGTTTAGGTTTTAATAGACACTACACAGCTCCTTCAAAATACAATTTATTATCAACAAATGTGGCCAGCAAATAAGTTTTAACGGTAGCTCTTGTAGATATCTACAAAGCATTTTAAAGTGGGTTTTACCGAAAAGAACGTTTGGCACTTTGCAATGCTTTATTAAATCTGTTAGGAATGAATACATCTATAATAAAACCTCCATAAATAACATCTAAGATCAAAAAGCACTGAAATTGTTACTTGGGGGGCGACAAACTGGAATGTGAAAACTATCGTGCGATCACTATCCTGAATGCCGCCTACAAAGTGCTATCCCAGATTATCTTCCGTCGTCTATCACCAATAACAAATGAGTTAGTGGGAAGTTATCAAGCTGGTTTCATCAACGGCCGCTCGACAATGGACCAAATCTTCACTGTACGGCAAATCCTCCAGAAATGCCGTGAATACCAAGTCCCAACGCATCACCTGTTCATCGATTTCAAAGCGGCTTATGATAGCATCGACCGCGAAGAGCTATGGAAAATCATGGACGAGTACAGCTTTCCCGGGAAGCTCACAAGACTAATAAGAGCAACGATGGACGGTGTGCAGAATAGCGTGAAGATTTCGGGCGAAAATTCCAGTTCGTTCGAATCCCGCCGGGGACTTCGACAGGGTGATGGACTTTCGTGCCTGCTGTTCAACATCGCGCTAGAAGGTGTTATGCGGAGAGCCGGGTTCAATAACCGAGGTACGATTTTCACAAGATCCAGCCAATTTGTTTGCTTCGCGGATGATATGGATATTGTCGGCAGAACATTTGGAACGGTGGCAGACCTCTACACCCGCCTGAAACGTGAAGCGACAAAAGTCGGCCTGGTGGTGAATGCGTCAAAAACAAAGTACATGCTGATAGGCGGAACCGAGCTGATAACAACGTTAGTCGTGAAATACGAAGACGCATCATCAGTGGAAGTCGCGCCTACTATGGGCTCCAGAAGAAGCTGCGGTCGAGAAAGATTCACCCTCGCACCAAATGTACCATGTACAAAACGCTTATAAGACCGGTGGTCCTCTATGGACATGAAGCATGGACCATTCTGGAAGAGGACCTGCAAGCACTTGGAGTGTTCGAACGAAGCGTGCTTAGGACGATCTTTGGCGGAGTGCAGGAGAACGGTGTGTGGCGGTGGAGAATGAACCACGAGCTCGCTAGGCTCTACGGCGAACCCAGTATCCAGAAGGTTGCGAAAGCCGGAAGGGTGCGCTGGGCAGGGCATGTTGCAAGACTACCGGACAACAATCCTGCAAAGATGGTGTTCGCGTCGAATCCGGTTGGCACAAGAAAGCGAGGAGCACAGCGAGCGAGGTGGCTTGATCAGGTGCAACAAGATCTGGAGAACGTGGGCCAAAATCGAAGTTGGAGAGACACAGCCATGGACCGAGTAAATTGGCGTAACATCGTTAACGAGGTTTTATCAAATTAATTGATGTAACACCAACTAAATAAATAATAATTTTGTATGCCACAGTGCATGAAATATTCTTTGAATTCAGTAAAGGCTTAGCTTTGAATATAATACATAGAATATACAGTACTGGCAAGAAAAAAGTTCATAAAGGCTGATTTTCATACAAAATGTTCAAATTTAGAGAACTGTATAACAGCTTCTAACGAACCGATTGACCTGAAATTTGAATTAAATCTCATAAATAGCTTGATATTCGTTTCATGGGAATTAATCAAATTCTTTTCAAGAGTTTGGAAGAAATTAAAATAAATACTATTTTGAAATACCATTTATTTTAAATTGGAGTATTTTTGAAATGTGAATATTTACAAGCATGCAAGATTCTGCTAATTTGTTAACTTAGATGATATGAAAATTTTGTAGAAGATTATACTTATAGTATTTTTTTTGTTTTAAAAACATCTTATTATCTAAATTTCAAATTTTTTGTCAAAATGGGCGAATTTCAAGAACTTAGACACTTTTGCATAGAATTTGATGATTCATTCACAGATCTAATTTGAAGTTATTTCCAACATTCAGTTCAGCAGTTCAGATTTCAGGTTTATCGGTTTGCTAGAAGCAGAGATGCAGGTCTTTAAACTTGACCATTTTTGTATAAAAATCGGACTTTGTGTACTTTAATCTTACCAGTACTGTAAATAGTTTTTTTGTTCAACCAGAGACAAACTGGAAACTTATTGTAAACATTAGCTTTGAAGAAAAACAGCTTTGAAGAAAAAAAAACTATTCAGCAATTTCTACTCCATACAAATTATATAGAATCCACTCATATCATTGGACCGACCATCTCGTTTACAACTCAAATTCCATACATTGGTTTGAGGAATCCCAAAACGTGCTGAATTTTGTATAAAAGGGCCCCTTTTATGAGATATGACCCGGGCCCCCCGAAGCACAAATCCGGTACTGGGTACAGCATACAACATGGCTGGCCTGAAAATTTTGTTTGAATATCAAAAGCTTGTTCTGCGTTATGTTGCGTTGCGTGGTAACGGAGTATTTCGTAGATTGCATACTGAAAGCTGTCATGTTGGTTACTTTACCACTCTTATTCCAATTGCTTATGGAAAACTATTTCGGAAAGAATAGCAATCGAATCGGAAGTCAGAGATGAAAAGTCATGACAATTTTCATTGCCGGCCACGCCCATCTTCTCCGTTACGAGGAAAGGGAAGGATAATGATGGTATGACACCTACTTAAAGAGAGGCCAGCGACTCACCGACGCCCTCATAGATGTCAAGGAGTAGGATAATAAGGAAGGGAATGGTCTAGGATTCACTATAAGCGAGTGATGCGACCGGATTCAAATCAAGTGTATGTGTAGTTGAGAATATGTTTCGTTATTAAAAAAAATGAAATGAAAGTAAATGAAATGTTTTTATCAACGTTGGGAGTGACGTAGCTAAGAAAGTTAATGTCACTCCATGCGCGCTTGTTTTCCAGGGATGGGGCACAGATATTTCCACCTTATGTCCTAGCTAATGAGCTTTGGTTTGAGCGCCATTACTCGCTCTCTGAAACGAGAAGAATAATTAACCCAACCCTATGACAGAAGTAGCCCATATTGCATTGAAAATAATCAGTTTAATCGGAACAAACTCACCAAAGCCATTCGTTTGTCCTAACGCCGAATAAAGTTGCAGTCTCTGCAAAAAGTCTCAGTCATTTTGTTGAAAAATGATCCGCTTCCTCTGAATGGTTCCGCATTTTTATCAACGAAAATTGTGCGTCGTCGATAAAGCTCACACAATTAAAAAAAAGCAAAACTGGGCATTTTCTTTTGGTTTTCAATATTCTTCAACATTGCCACTTTTTTTCATTTTTATTAAGAAGGCACTGACCGACACCATCTGATTTCATAACCGTAACTAATATGCTTGCTCATTACAATTTATCAGAATCACACTTTTCACTGTAGGAAAATCTATCCGGGTAGCAGCCGAAGCACCAGCGGAACCACGTAAAATCTAACACATTGAGCGCCATCCATGAATTCAATTTTCGCAAAAATGGAACACTTTTATCACTTTACGAAACTTTTACAAGAGCATTTTCAATTGGAATAACACCATCAGCCGATTATATTTGGCACCAGCCGAATCAAAAATTCGCCTGTTTGAATATCAAAAGCTTGTTCTTAAGACAAAGTTTTGATTTTCTATTAATAAGGGGATAGAGACATTTTACATATTTATCACATTTGGCTTGAATGCCCTCAATGTGATTTTTGAAAGTTAAATTCTTATCTAGCATGAGCCCTAGATACTTAACTTCATCTGACCAATTTATTGGAACCCCTCTCATTGTGACAACATGTCTACTTGAAGGTTTCAAATAATAAGCTTTGGGTTTATTAATTTTTTTTTTTTTTTATTTATTTATTTATTTTTTTTTTGTATGGTATTCAGTTGGAGCTGCCTGACAGCTTAACTTGTCAAGGCTGAACCCTCGGTCTGGCTTTTGCCAAGTTTCCCCTCTACCAGGACCAATACTCAGACGGACTAGGCAATGGCGCCCACATGAACACTGTTTTTTATTAGTATCAACAGCTTCATTAGAATTTGTTTGAAATAGTAGTGTAGAATTTGTTTGAAATAGTAGTGCGTTACTAATACTGTCTAGTCGAAATGGTTTTGAATAATTTGTCATTCAAGTGCTATTCTGATTACTATTGTCTTTTACGTAAGATTAGAGTCTTAAATGTCAAGTGTCTAGTAGTAGTTCTAGTTAATTTCATTTTTGTTGTTAAAAGTATTTATTGGTCATTACGTTCATATATCCTTAAAGAAAAAAGTCGCTTTCCTTGTCTGTTCAACAATTTTTCGAAACTAGCAAGTGTACCCTAATGATCGATCTCAGCGTCTTACTTTCCATAGTCATTTTTATAGTGAATATTGAAGAGTAAAGTTACCTTAGGCTTCTATTACAGTCTCCTACAAGATTCACTTTTCGGTGGCAAATGCAATGCTTCACAACGCCTACTTTCTACTTGTAAATTTTGCGAAAATGAAGCTGGAATTAGATTATTTATACCGCTGTTACAAAAGAGGTATTTCTTATTATGGCAATGTAAAAACCATATTAAAATAAGATTGTCGCCACTTATTTCTACTCAGTGAATCTACTAGTCATTTTCATAAGAATTCCTAAGTATTCCCTACGTCGTATATGATAACGATGTATCTAGCTAGCTAATAGTAAGAGTGGCTACGGATCATTCTGGTTAGCAAAAGGCAAACTGAACGTCACCAATAGTATTAATGTCCACTTCGAATAGATTAATTATTTGAAATGGGCATCAAGTCTATCAATGACGCAGAATGTCCGTTGGATCACATCCGAGATATTATTGCGTCTATGCCATATGAATTATGACGCGGCTTTAAGCAAAAAATGCCAAAATGTGATACCACCACTACAGGTTACGCCTTTGGTTTCCATCATATGGGCTAATGGATTATGCCCTCCCATCGCGGCAAGGTCGCATAACCAAGGGGAGGGTTTCAAATAAAGAGCTTTGGGTTTATGTGGGAATATTATTAGTTGAGTTTTGGAAGCATTTGGAGAAATCTTCCATTTTTGCAAGTATAAGAAAAAATATCACAAACAAAGATTTTTGACATCCCTGAGGTAACTTAGGTAAGTCAGATGTGAAAATATTGTATAATATTGGTCCCGAAATGCTGCCTTGAGGAACAACAGCTCTTACAGGAAGTCTTTCAGATCTGGAGTTCTGATAATTAACCTGAAGTGTACGATTTGATAGATAACTTTGAATTATTCTAACAATGTATGTTGGAAAATTAAAGTTTTTTTAATTTTACGATCAAACCTTCATGCCAAACACTGTGGAATGCTTTTTCTAGAAGAGTAAGACCAGTAGAATAGCCTTCAGATTTGTTGGAACATATCAAATTTGTAACACGTAAAAGTTGATGAGTGGTCGAATGTTCATGGCGGAATCCGAACTGTTCATTGGCAAAAATTGAATTTTCGTTTATGTGGGCCATCATTCTGTTCAAAATAACCTTTTCAAAAAGTTTACTGATGGAGGAAAGCAAACTGATTGGACGATAGCTAGAAACTTTCAGCTTCATCTAACCCTAAGGAATAATCCTGAATAGTGACCCGTGGAATTGCATGAAACATTTCAATCGTGAGTTATGAGAATTTGAGTTTTTCACAACACTACCAAATACTTAAATTTATTTGCCTAAATTGAGTTTCTCTCGAGGTTTCTCTATTCCTCTGTAGAAGGCGGTTACGGTCCTGTTCACATAGGATAATCAACGAGATAATTAAAATATTTTGAACAGACCGTTACGCGTTTATAATTTGGCCATTTACGGCAAATTCAAATGGAAGTGGCCAAGCGCGTAACGCTCTGTCCAAAATAAATAAAATACCCTACGAGCTGTTTTGTGGAGAACAACCTTTCAAGATAACGATAATACTTGTAGTGGCGGAAAGGTGTCGCCTGACAAGTTTGAACTTTGGAGACGTTAGTGAATTTGAACTTAGGCTGATACAAATATTAAATTTCTTTTATGTCCGAGACCACTTGGAAGGTACGAGGGGGGGGATAAAAATGAATAAGGAACAAAAAAACAAAAATGAAAAAAAAATTATTTTTTCGAATTTTTATTTTTAATGATGGTTGTTAAACTGTTTTTAATCGTCCTCTGGATCATTATTTTACTTTGTAAATTGAAAAAACCTAACTGATGTCAAAAAAATGATGAATCTTTTTTTTTCTCCCCTTCAAAATTTTCGGGTTTTCGAAGGGGGGGGGTGACATAAAAGAAAATTAATATTTGTATCAGCCTAATTTGGAATTATAAACTTGGAATTCTCGCATAACTTGTGATCTCACTTTAAAAGCCATACGTGGCCGCCCGAGCAAATGAATGGATTTACACGTTATTCAACAATGATACGATGAAGAGAAGACACTTCTCTATCTCCCAGTGCTGCTAGTTTTCATCCTGGTCTGTTCATTTGCTTAGAAACAAGGAGCTACATACTCGGTTACCAATCGCTTTTAGGGCGAGATCGCAAGTTAGGCGAGAATTTTATTTTGCAGCGTTTGGTGGGGCAATAAAAGCGCAAGTCAGTCCAAAGCCGGGGGCAGGGATAGGTAGTGGCCGTAATAGTCTATGCGGACCGCTTGAACACCATCGGAAAGGATAGGAAGGGTTGGGATAGGGTATCGGGAATTGGACAAAACTTGACAATTTAATGCGATTAATGCAGCAAAATGTTAATGTGCTGAAAGCAATTTAATTTGAGTTTTGAAGTTTGATTTGACTTATTAAAATTCCAAATAGATTGACCATTGTACAAGTAAGAAATAATAACCTGGTCTTCTAGAAATTTTATAAACAAAAACAAGAAAATAATAAGAACATGAGAGTGATGCTAAGGGCTGCGATGGCACGATGCGACGCTTTAGGAGCTTTTGATAATGATTGAACATTACTATAAAGAACGCAATTCACGCGATGGTGACAACTTTACAAACTTTATCTGTTTTTATCATATATATTTTTATATTATTTATTACTATATTTGAAGCTACATTGTACTTATTAAGTATTAGGTATTATTCTATGTTTTTTATCACTATTGATATTATCAAGGCCAGAATTCCCAGTGAGGGAAGCATTTTATAGTACTAGAACACCATAGAAGATCGCTAAACATCACCTAATCATGGAACGGCTTTTTGCTCTATTATTTTAAGTAGATGCTATTGATCTCCTTTTGCTCTTATCCGCAACCCAGTGCACGCGTCCTGTTGGGTTTCGAAAACCTCGTAGAAGATTACAAACCATCATTGGCATTTCCAAAGGGTCTGATTGTGCTCCTAACCCACCCTCAGTTTGTAATCTTCTCACCAGCTCGAAATTATATTTTCGAAGTGAAAGTAATTTTGATGAGTGATAACCGTACTAGGCAGTAGTTTAACCAGGATCTTTAGGTCAGAAGACAAAACTAAATTTTGTAATAAAAAGGTTGCCATTGCTTTGAAATTTACCCACTATCTAATCAAAGCTACTAACAACAGCGATCAATTATCAAAACTCCTCGCTCCCTGGAAAATATAATCCCGATCCCAGGGAAGTTTTTTTTCGAATATTGAGAACAAATGTTTACCAAAGTCGTATTTTCCAGTTTTTAATACCATTTAATCTAATAAACTAAAAAACACTATTGAGCCGAACTGCCATCTTCCCCGGCTTCGTCCACCTCCTTATTGCCATATCTGGCCTTGGTGTACTGCTGCCACTCCTCCGGGTGAGCTTTCTTCCTGTGCGAGTACATGGTGGCGTTGGAGAAGAACTTCATTTCGCAGAACAGGCACTTATACAGCGGTTCCCCCGTGTGCGCGTTGGCCACGTGTTCCTTCAGCGTTACCGGGTGCGAATACACCTTACCGCACAGATCGCAAACGCAGGACGTATTGTTCAGATGTCGTCGTTCGACGTGCTCCTTCAAGGCGGCCAAATTGATCGACACGTGATCGCACTCGTCACATTTGTGCTGCCCTTCGCTTCGATGTCGGCCCATGTGTTTCTTCCAGTACCGTAGGTTCTTTTGCCATCGCTTGCAGATGGGACACTGCTTTTTCAGCTGTTCTTCGGTGTATTCGTGGGACAACCGATGCTCTAGGAACATCCATCGCCTGGCAAAGGGTTTCGAGCAAATCTCACAGATGTAGTTGGGTTTCTTCTCGTGAAGGGAATCTATGTGCAGTCTTAGATTTGTTCGAGTCTTGAAGGATTTACCACAGAGATCGCAGGTTGGTTTCTCTTTCTTCGACGCCTCATGGCGGGCCATGTGCCGTTCGAACAGGTGTTGTCTAGTGAAAGATCGTGGACACTGCTCGCAATTGATGAGCGAGGGAATTTCGCTCCGATGTACTCGCTCCTTGTGGCGAATGTATCCTATCCGGAGATTGTACGTTTTACCGCAAAACTCGCATTTGAACGTTTCCGGGTTGAACACCTTCTGGACGTGCTGATGCAGCACGTTCTGATTAATGAATTTTACGTTACAGCATACTATGTAGGACTTGCCATGAGCTGCTTGCATATGGCGACGAAACGCAATGAAGCCTTCAAATTTCATAGGACATTCTTCACATTCGTACGGTTTGTGCTGTTTGATAAAATCATCCTGCTTTTGTCTCTTTTGGTTCAACAATTCTACTCGCTTCCTGACCATCTCCCTTTTAGTAATTTTTTTACCGTTGCTATTAGCTTTCATCGACAGTTCATTCTGTTCCTCCTGAATCTCAACCTTAGTTTCTTCACAAAAAAGTGATTCTTGTTCCACTACTATGTCAGACTCCATGCCTCTATCCGAGATTCCATCATCCACTGCATGCTGTCCTGCTTCTACTTTCTGGTCTATCTGATTCTGAGGATCGCTAAGAAATTCCACTTCAAATTCAATCTGTTCCTGTTTGATAAAAACCGTGTTGGGTTGCGCCAGTTGATCATGGAGCTGCTTTACCTCCTCATAATAACGATGGAATTGGTCCACCTTCTGCCAGCAGAGCTCACAGATGATGGCCGTTTGCAGGGCATCCTCCTAGAATCGAATTGGTTGAAATGTCAAGTTTGGTCTATGCCATCGATCGCAACCTCATACCTAGATACTTACCTCGAACCAGAAATGCTTACAGATAATGTTGCTGATGGTCAGTTGTGATTCTTTTGTAGAATCTAACATAGGGAGGGAATCCATCGTTTTTTGGTCACACATAAAACAAGGTTGATCATCCATGGCTACGTGTGCAACTAGGGAATTATTCCAACTTTGCTTATAATATTTTAAATTTTATGAAAGATGCTGTCGAGAACTTCGAAGACACTAATGAAATGTGGCGATGATGTGTTGCATCGTTGTTTGTCTTGTCCATTTTGTCACACGTTTCAGTTACCTGCGCTAACGGTGTTGGGTCATTTGGCATAATATTGCTTGTCACAAAGATCATTCGGCGAGTTTCTTAAGTTGTTTTCAGTGCAGACCCGTAATCCAAATTTGATATTTTAAATTTAATGAAAGATTTCATTTCATTTCATTTATTTATTCAAATATAGTAACACAAGCCTCGCGAAACATTAGGGGAAAAGCACTAATTTTCGACCCACAAGAAATCTGTGCCAATTTTCGGATTTCCATACAAAGTAGGCCAAAATCATATGAATGGGTCGAAAATTAATGCTAGGTCGAAAATTGGTGCTTTTCCCCTACTAAAGGACCTATGTACAAATGAGAGGCTCTCTTTGTTTACTTTCTCTTTGATCAATAACTGAGTCACATTATCCTCTTCTGTTGCGTTTTTTGTATGAAACGCTAGTCATGCAAACTGCCTTTCGATCTGTAGTGAAAAATTTCCCAAAAGCTTTAGTATTCCACTGTTATAATCGAAAGAGAACGAGAGAGGAGAGAATCTCTCATTTGTGCATAGGTCTTTTAGTAATGTTTCGCGAGAAGTCATCACCTAATGATTTTCAATGTACAGGGGGTAGGCAAAATGATTGAGATAGGCAAAATTTTGCCTAAATTCAAATGCTTATAACTTTATGAAAAATTGATGAAATTCGATGCATCCGGAAGCAGTCGACGGCAAATTTGGTCTAATTTCTGGAACTTGCTTGGCCATGGTTGTTGGCCACTGGCCATCGGAGATATTCCGGATTTTCCGAGGTCATCTCCAAATGGCATTTTTTCTGTCGCTTATATTTTTGTGCGGTGTGCAGTTGTATATCGATGTTTACAATTTTCCTAGAAAGGGGCCGTCCATAAATGACGTAGCATTTTTTCACTGATTTTTTACACCCCCTCCCCCCTCGTAGCATTTAGTCACAAATGTTGATACCCCCCCCTTGGAAAATACGTAGCATATCAAGCAAACAGAAAATATGAATAAAATTAAAAAGGTTGATTCTATGTCTTGTTAACACATGGAACAACAATATTTTACGAGTCGAGAAGGTATTGATTTTTATTTAAATCAATAAGGCTGATACAAATATAAATTTTCTTTTATGTCACCCCCCCCCCCCCCTTTAAAAAATCCGAAAATTTTGAAGGGGAGAAAATCATTTTCTTCACATCATTAAGGTTTTTTTTCATTTTTAAAGCAAAAAACAGGTAAAATAGTGATCCAGATGACAATTTAAAATAGTTTAACAACTATCGTTAAAAATAAAAATTCGAAAAAAAAACTACTTTTTTTCATTTTTATTTTTTTGTTCCTTATTTATTTTATACCAATATGGGCATCAAACTTCAATATTTTCAAAGATGATGCTTCTAGAACCATTTTGAGCACCATCGGCTGCCATGGCGTATAATGTCAAAATACATGAACTATTAACAAAATATAACGTAAATGCATGTTGAACAACGAAAAATATATTTTTATTACAAATAATATTAAAATATATATAATTCTAAATAAATAAAATATGTTTGTTTATCCATTTATTCCAAATACCAGTGTTGACAGACTTACACTCAAATCTCAAACAATGAGCTCTCCCGAGAGGACAAACTCATTAGATATCTACTTCGAACAGCTCATGCTGTTCAGTTCCCTGCCATCTTGCTTGTCCCGGGAATCCGGATTAAAATTGATGCTTGTCCCGGAAAATTCCGGGATTCCGGGATTACTAAAATGTTTAATAAAACCACAGGTAATGTGATAAAACTTATATTACAGTGGGATTCCGTTTTTGACATGCTCCGGTTTTGCATGTGCAAGTGCGATATTCAAGCATGCCATGGAATAATTAGAGTATAAGTTAATTCGAAATAAACTCTCAGTTATCGTTAGACCATCAACCAAGTCGGTTATACTTTCATTTAACTCCAAGAGGTTATGGGCCCAGTGCTTGGGCATCCATTGCCGTAGAAACCGATCAACAAGGTGAAAATTTTTTCTGAAGCTGAAGCCGAAATGGAGAAAGTTTAAGTCCCGAAGCTCAATGGATCAAATTATAGCAGCTGGAAGTTCAGCACCGAATTGCTGCTTATCCGAGAAGACCTTTGGAAGTTTGTCACCAAGCCCCGACCGGAAGAAGTAGCTGCGACGGAAAACGCTCCGGGGAATGCTGCTGCTATCGATGCTTGGGATTCCGGAGATCAACGTGCTCGAGCGACGATCGGTCTCTTGATGGACAGCAACCTGCATGGCCTCATCAAGCAGACGAAAACGGCTCGTGAAGCATGGGAACGATTGATGGACCATTTCGAGAAGCCGACGCTGACATCCAAGGTATCGTATCTGCGGAATTTGATTGCCAAGCGGTACTGTGAAGGCGACGACATGGAGAAGCATGTGAACGAAATGGAAGATATTTTCGACCGTCTCTCCGTGGCAGGACTGGCACTCGACGGGCAGCTGCAGGTTGCGCTGGTGCGGAGTAGTCTTCCCAAAACGTTCAACACCCTGACGACCGCGTTGGAGAGCCGAACGGACGACGAGCTGACGCTGGACGTCGTTAAGACCAAACTGATCGACGAAGTGACGAAGCAGGGTAGTTTCGGCGAATCCGTTCTGAAGGTTGGATCCGGTAAGAAGGTAATTGTTTGCCACTATTGCAAAAAGCCGGGTCACAAGCAACGGGAATGCCGCAAACAAGCCAGTGATCAAGATTCGGAAACGAAGAGCGACCAGAAACACCGGAAAAATCCATCCAAAGCGAAGGTGGTTCGTGATACGACGAATGGCAGCTGCGCTTTTACAGCGAAGGAGACCAAGAGAACCGGAAGCTGGATCGTTGACTCGGGGGCGACATCGCACATGTGCTCCGAGCGGTGCTCCTTTCTCAACCTGGATGAAGTCATACACGAAAAAGTTACTCTGGCCGACGGGACGATGACAGCTGCGAAAGGTAAAGGTACGTGCGAAGTGGATTGCTGCGATCTGGAAGGTAACAAACGTTCAATTACACTTTCGGATACTTTGTTCGTGCCGGGTTTGGAGTCGAATTTAATTTCGGTTCGCAAGCTCGTTGCTAAGGGCGGAAAGGTGATTTTTGACACCGAAGACTGTCGCATCATGAAGGGTGAGCAGGTTGCTGCGGTGGCGGTTGTGTCCGGTGGATTGTATTGCATCAAGAATGCCCACAACGCCGTGAAAATCGACGAGAAGATGCACACGCGGAACTGTCAGCATGTGTGGCACAGGAAGCTTGGTCACCGGGATAACGACGCCGTCCAAGAGCTATTTAGGAAGAAGCTAGCGAACACTTCAAGATTGTGGTATTCGGTCCATTTGTGAGTGCTGCCAAGAAGCGAAGTTTCCAAGACTCACGTTTCCGCAGCAAAGCAAGAATCGATCTAAACAACCGTTGGATCTGCTCCATGTGGATGTGTGCGGTCCGATGAAAAATGTCACCCCAGGAGGATGTCGGTACTACCTCACAGTCACCGACGACTATTCCCGTTACACAACCGTGTTTTTCCTGCGGGAGAAATCAGACGTTGAAGAGAAGCTGAAACATTTTGTGATGGAGGTGAAGACTACGTTCGGCAGGCCGCCGAAGGTCATTCGTTCCGACAACGGTGGTGAGTTCAAGAACAAGTCGTTAGAGACGTTCTTCAAGAAGGAAGGCATCAGGCAGCAGTTCACTACACCACACACCCCTCAGCAAAATGGAATCGCAGAACGCAAAAACCGCACGCTGAACGAAATGGCGCGGTGCATGCTTCTGGATGCAGAATTACCGACAAAGTACTGGGCGGAGGCTGTGAACACCGCAAGTTACCTTCAAAATCGATTCCCCACGAGATCACTGGAGGTCACACTATACGAAGCATGGTGGGGAGAAAAGCCGGATTTAAGCCACGTGCAGCCGTTTGGTACTGACGCGTATGTTTGGATTCCGAAGCAAAACCGGACGAAGTTAGATGCAGCAGCCCAGAAGATGACTTTCGTCGGTTATTCCACACAGCAGAAGGCATATCGTTTTTTGGATAGGAGCTCTGGGTGTGTCATCAACAGCCGAGATGCTCGTTTCTTGCCGACGCGAAGTTCACCAGCCGATGAAGAAACTAATGGAAGTATCATCGAATATCACTTCCCTTCGACCGTCAATTCCAAACTTAATTCCTTTCCTATCGTTGCAGGGGACGTTCTCGGTGAGCTAGCAGACGACGAGGAGGAAGAGGTACTTGCGTCGAATCAACGATCGAATCACGAAGAAGGCAGAGATCGAAATGATACGTCGATCGAGTCGCACGAAGACACTACACTCACCGAGGCCAATGAACGTCCCCTCAACGCACCGAGAGGACCTTTGTCGACGAGTACGCCGATTCGTGTGTCAAGCCGTGCAACTAAAGGAGTACCACCGTTTCGTTTCCGAGAAACTAGCAGCTTAGCAAGTCAGCGTACGATGGAGCCGAGGACGTTAGCAGAAGCTTTAGCGAGCGCAGAGCGGGAACAATGGAAGATCGCGATGGATGAGGAGTATGCAGCACAGCAAGAAAACTCCACCTGGGATATCGTCCGTCTCCCCGCTAACCGCAAACCAATAGGCTGCCGGTGGGTTTTCCAGAAGAAGTTTGACGAACACGGAAAGGTAGCAAGATACAAGGCTCGATTAGTTGCCCAGGGATGCAGCCAAAAATATGGAACCGACTATGACGAGGTCTATGCGCCGGTTGCCAAACACACCACGTTGCGGGCACTTTTGACAATTGCAGCGCGCCAGAAGATGCAGGTGAAGCATGTCGACATCAAGACCGCTTATTTGAATGGCAAGCTTTCGGAGACCATTTACATGCGTCAACCGCCCGGATACGAATCCGGAAATCCCGACGATGTATGCCATTTGAGGAGGAGCTTGTATGGCTTGAAGCAAGCTGGAAGGGTCTGGAACCGGACTATCACCGACGTTTTGAAGGAGTTGGGATATGAAGCCACGGAAGCCGACAACTGCCTTTTCACGAAGACAGATGGATCATCGTTCATCCTCCTCTACGTAGATGACATGCTGATCGTCACCAAGGAGGACAGGGAGTATGAGCGAGTACGAAAGCACCTGGAGAGAAATTTCAAAATTAGTTGTCTGGGTAATGTGAAGAATTACCTTGGCATTCACATCGAGCGGCAAGAGGATGGAAGTTTTCTTCTCAGTCAAGAAAGCTACATCGAAAGAATGCTTTTCAAATTCGAAATGGAGCAAGCGAAACCATCACCAATTCCGATGGATCCAGGATACGTCACCGCAGAGCAAAAGGAGGAGAAGAAAATGGCCACCGCCGAAAAGTACCAGAGCCTGGTGGGAGGTTTACTCTACGTTGCCGTTTGCACGCGGCCTGATTTGGCAATAACAGCGTCCATTCTTGGGCGTAAAGTCAGCAAACCGACGGAAAGCGATTGGACGGAAGCAAAGCGAGCGTTGCGGTATTTGAAAGGTACCGCTAAACAGAAGTTGAAGCTAGGTGGAAGCGGCAATCTCAAGGGATATGCGGACGCCGATTGGGCAGGCGACCGAACCGACCGGAAGTCCAATTCCGGATTTTTATTCAAACTTGGAGAAGGAACCATTAGTTGGACAGCTCGAAAGCAGGAGTGTGTGACTTTGTCTTCCACCGAAGCGGAATATGTCGCACTCGCCGAAGCCAGCAAGGAGTTGTTATGGCTACTAAAGCTGATGCGAGGATTGGGGTTGGACATCCAACACCCAGTGACCATCCACGAGGACAACCAAAGTTGCATCAGTATGCTGAACGCCGAAGGTGGGACCAGACGGACAAAGCACATCGATACCAGGTACAATTTCGTCCGGGATTTGGCTACGTCTGGGATCGTTGAAGTGAAGTATAAGTTGTTTTCATTTACAGCCATGCGAAAAAATACTTACTGGCTAAGTTGTTTTCACTCAATCGGCAGATCAAATAACTCAACTTCCAGTACTGTGCCACTTACACAAATTTGAGGTAACGCACTAAGGTTCGGTTTTTGGGTTGTTTTGCTCTTCGCTCTTTGACAACAATAGAAGGAGCGAATGAAATGGGGAGAGAAAAATAACTCAAAAGTGAGTTAAAAAATACTCAAATATGGGTTTTCTGTTTTCTCCGTGTATGCTTCTCGAGAATTTTTAGCATTTCGATCACTTTCTCTTTATTTCATGTGTTACGCGCCAGGGTCTGGTACTGGTTGGGCACTTTGCGAATCTTTTCTGAAAACCGCAGACCCTCGAAAAAGTTGCGCGCCGATCGCTCATGCGCCGAGTTGTGATCAGTCAAAACGATTTAAAACGCTTGCTACTTGAAAACAAGAAGGTACGAAAATGTTTATTCCATATGTTTTTTATCGATTAAACAATTATGATCGCTGTCCAGTTTAGAACTGAAGCCCTAAAAGTGATTCAATTCCTCGGCGAGACATTTTGACATTTCTTTATTTACTTTTTGGCTGGCGCACAACTCGGCGCATGGGCCACTGGCGCGTAACTTGTTGGACAGTCTACGGATTAAAGTAAAGATTCGCAATATGTTAATCAGTCCACAGTCCGGGAAGTCTCCCTCTCTGCTACATACTCGGTTACCAATCGCTTTTGGGGCGAGATCGCAAGTTATGCGAGAATTTCATTTTGCAGCGTTTGGTGAGGCAATAAGAGCTCAAGTCAGCACAAGGCCGGGGACAGGGCTAGGTAATGGCCGTAATAGTCTATGCGGACCGCTTGAACACCATCGGAAAGGATAGGAAGGGTTGGGGTAGGGTATAGGGAATTGGAGAAGACTTGACAATCTAATGCAATTAATGCTGCAAAATATTAATGTGCCGAAAGGAATTCAATTTGAGTTTTGAAATTTGATTTGACTTATTAAAATTCCAAATAGACCGACCATTGTACAAGTAAGAAATAATAAGCTGGTCTTCTAGAAATTTTATAAGCAAAAACAACAAGATAATAACAACATGAGAGTGATGCTAAGGGCTGCGATGGCACGATGCGACGCTTTTGGCAGCTTTTGATAATGATTGAACATTACTATAAAGAACGCAATTAACGCGATGGTGACAACTTTACAAACTTTATCTGTTTTTATCATATACAGATATACAATTATAATTCAGTTCACTGATTGACGATGCTGATATAAAAATATTTGATATTATTAGTTCATTTGTTTGTGTGATGTAGGAGTTATTGATGAAAAAGTTTTATTTACTCTTGATGATATTATTTCCCTGACCAGAATTATTCTATTTTGAGCACCCTTTTCGAAGCCATTCTATCCAGGTATCCATTTCATGCATAATCATGCAACCGATACGCAAGTTATGCGAGAATTGAACTTGAATCGAAATGCTATTCGGTACATCTCTAGTCTTTTTCCTTGGAGTGGTCAACAATATGGGAAAGCACTGTAGGTAAAAGCTATGCAACAAAACCATCGCAACATCAGAAACGTTTATTTTGTTGCACGGATGCACCGTATGCAACGCTAGACAACGACGTGACATCCACCGACTTTTGTCGCATCAAAGCCATCTAAACAGGTAAAAAGTGCATTCATGGCAGTGCACTTATTAATTAGCAGCAACATGCCCGGACACAATCCAAAATGAATCCAATTTTGGACAGTAGGACATGTTTTCTTTGCTTACAAAATACTGAAAATTCCAACTGGACACCAGATTTCGAAGGAGATTCCAAATTAAGCATCTCATATCTAATCGTGCTGCATTTTTGGTTTCAGGTGAGGGATATACCTATTCTCTGTGAAGTGCAGTGTGTGATATCTTGGCAATTGCAGGAAGACGAATTGCGGGGTGCCGTCGTATGCCAATCATGCTGGGACAAAGTGAATCAATTCCATCAATTCTACCAAGAAGTTAAAATAAGTCACGATCAGTTGAAATCCCAACCGCTCCCGACAGTGATCATCAAACAGGAAGCACTGGACATTGAGGAAGAACAGATTGTGGAAACTAACAACAGCACAGCGACGGTGAAGGATGTGGATTGGAAGCCAGTGCCGGTTAAAACGGAACCGTGCGAAGAGCAAACCGAACCACCCGTTGCTCAGGAGAAGACGAAGAGAGAGTTGAAACCCTTCTCACTTGATGGACGTTCCAGATTTCGGAAGCAGCTGAAGGCTCGATACCGCAAAGCACAAGACGACGTAATCAAGAAGCACATGCAATACCAGTGCGATGATTGCGACGTGAAATTCGAGAGCTTTTGTACGGCTCTCCAGCACAGGAAACGGGAACACAATCAAGCTTCGGTCAAGTGCTGCGAGCGGCAGTTCAAGACACGTTCCATGCTGCACCGGCACGCGATGAATCCGGGACCGTTTCCGTGCGAGACGTGCGGGAGGGTTTTCAGATTTATGACTGGGTATCAGCGCCACAAGAAGGAGGTGCATGATGAACTGAACGAAGTGTCCTTCAAATGCAACCGATGCTCGGAAGTGTTCACCGATCAGGACACGTTGAAGCGGCACCAGGCGGAACATGAACGGTCAGTGTGCGGGGATTGCGGCAAGCAGTTTCGAACGCGCAATGGCCTGCAGAAGCACACGAAAGCCGTCCACCAGGAGCCCACGGATTACATTTGCAAGATCTGCTCTAAGGGGTTCTACAGGCGGTCGCTGTTTGTGGAGCATCTGAAAACGCACGAGAAGACCCCGGACGAATTGAAGGAACAGTGCGAGGTGTGTAAAAAGTGGCTGAAGAACCATTTATCGTGGGAGAAGCACGTGCAGCGGCATCAGTTCGAAGGCCAGTTCAAGTGTGACGAGTGCGATCACGTGTCGGTCAATTTGCTTTCTCTGAAGGTGCACAAGAAACGACGGCACGGTTCGGACAAGGAAGAATACCAGTGCGAGTTGTGCGATAAGAGTTATACGCGCAAGCAATCGTTGAAGGAACATGTGGCAAATGCCCACACGGGTGAACCCCTGTACGAGTGCCAGTACTGCCTGAAGGGGTTCTTCTCCAACGCTACCATGTACGCCCACCGGAAAAAGGATCATCCACAGGAGTGGCTGCAGAATCACGCTACTAAGTTCACCAGTAGGGAGGGGGGTTCCAACGACGGTCAATGACCAGTACACATTCCATGATATTCAAGCAAAGGAACCATTTATCATTTTTGTGATGACAAGCTCCATTTGCTGGGCTGGTAGCGAGTGAATGTCTAGGAAAAAGAGAATAGTTATACCTTCTAACTAAAGAAAAGAGACCTAACAGGAACCAAGCGAACAAAAAGGAATTCGAAGATGGAAATTTGATTCCTCATAAAATCTGACCCAGACACTTCTCTTAGAAAATTTATAAGACTTCTTTTGGGAATTCCTCTTAACATTACGTTAAGTAGTACTGATCGTATGAAATACTGATTAAAAAGAATTGAATTTATTTAAGCACAACCACAGAAATTAACTCACTTCTCCTAAGATTCTATTTAAAAAAAATCAAGGATATCCTGTCCTCCAGGAATTTGTCCAGTGTTTTAAAACGACTTCCAGTAGGTCTTTCTCCAAGATTCGCATTCAGAGCATCTGAAAAGAGTTCAACCATTTATTTTTCCAAAGATGCCCGCAGAGATTTATACTATTAGGAATTCTTCCAGAAATACTTTAAGAAATTGCCCAAGGAAGTCTTCAAATACTTTTTCTAGGCAATCTTTTCCAGCGAAATGTGAGTACCGTGTGGTCTTTTGATTCGATTGCATGTTCCTGTGCGACGAGCCACGGAATCAAGACCAATCGTGTTCGGTTCGCGTTGCTCGAGTGCGAAAAATTGGGGTAGGTAATGTCTGTTACATTACCGCGGAGTTGACGTAGGACTACTATGGACACAACTTCGATCAATTCTGGGTCAGACTCTAACAACAGTGCGGTAGCTTTTTGCAGATGATAGGATGTTTGATGATAGATGATAGGTGCTGTGATTTGAGTATTCAATTACGTTATGGTTTAAGGGAGATCTGTCATTTGGTTTGGAAGCTTTTTCAGAGTTTCGGATTTTGAAGTAAAATACTTTAAAAAATCAGTGGGGTTGTGTACAACACACGACTGCATGACGTTAACTACGCCATGTGATTTGCTGCATTTGAATTTAAGTCAATTGTCATAATTGCAACCTTCCTTTAGTTATAATTCAAAATGTAATGGTTTGTGAATTTAACGTTCAACGGTCCGTCATCGTAATCATTGTCATTATCGAAGCTTAAAAAGCAGTTTTTCTGTTCAAAACTGAAAATTATTCGATGAAAATGTGTTCACTGTATTTCAGTTGGAGAATATAATACAGTGAACATATTTCCGGTAAACTTTTTTTAATTTGGAAAGAAAAAAACTGCTTTTGAAAATTCCGAAATCAATGACGGATCCTGCCCCCTTAAGAACAGTGAGGAGCTCTCCGTTTGGAGAAGTGCCTCAGTCATCGATATCGTCATCGCCACCGTAAATTTCAATTTGTCGTATTTTTAATTCTTCTTCTTCTTCTTCTTCTTGGCATAACGTCTTCACTGCAACAGAGCCTGACTCTCAGCTTAGTGTTCAATGAGTACATCCACAGTTATTAACTGAAAGCTTCCTTTGCCAGTCAAGGAAATTCCAATTACGAAAAGATCCTGAACCGAACTCAGATACCTTCAGCATGGCTTCGCTTTGTAGCCGCGGGCTCTAACTATATGTGTTTTCAGATAAATCAGATATGATTCCTTGGTTCAGTGTATATGAAATTATTGTCTTGGCAAGGAATGTACAAGATGAGCATTATGCTGTGATAGATTCGGAAACATCCTTAAATTGACGTATTGTCGATTATTCGTAATAAATCAGATATTGTATGATATGATGATGTGGTAAACACATTAGGAACACATTACACAAATAACTCTTTAGAACACATATGTTGGTCCTGAAAAGAGCCCATTGAATTGTTGAATTCCAGTAACAGGGTCACTTTTTGACGGCGCACTGGTTGAAATCCTCCTCGCCCGAGGTTTGCGGTGGCGATGACAATGGGCGCTTCAACTGATTTTCTTCAGCCATCTCGTACAAATCTTGCGTTAACGCACCGATTCATGCAGGGCCAATTTTGGAAGCGCGAGTCAATTTAGAAATCTTGAGCGATTTCACAATCTGAACGCTGGATTTGCCGCAGCTTGATGATCAAGAGCTCTGTGGCACAGGTAACGAGGAGCTGAGCAGGTTCAGCGGAGCTCTTACCAGCTCGAACGCGAAAATGGAATGAAGCATAATTCGACGAAGAAGGTATGCTTTATACCCTTAGAATAGCAGATGCCGCTCCTCTTTTTCGTATTCTTAGCTTTCTGATCTGGGAAATAGGCTATATGAAGTTATTGTCTTGGCAAGGAATGTACAAGATGAGCGATATGCTGTTATTGCATCCCGACGGCACTGCAGCAGCGTCCTCGGAAGCATCCTCTAATTGCCGTATTGTCGATTATTTGTAATAAATCAGATATTGTATGATGCTACGAGGTGAATTAAGAGATTATAGCAAGTATGTGGTAAACACATTAGGAAATATTACACAAATAACTCTTTAGTACACATTTGTTGGCCCTGAAAAGGGCCGATTGAATTGTTGAATTCCAGTAACAGGGTTACATTTTGACGGCGCACAGGTTGCAAACCTCCTCGCCCGATGAGGTTTGCGGTGGCGGCTTCTTCGGGGTCTTCTTCATCGCGACCATGGATGGAAATCTAGTGATCATGACAAAATCTACGATGCATCGCGGTTGTTCTTTATCGTGCGATCATAGCAACAACGATTAAACTTTTGTCGTTAAGGTATCACAACAAACTACGCTCCTTTGCTATCGATGTCTGTGCCTGAGAAGCACGCCCGGTCAGAGCAGGCCGATCTGTTGCCTGCTGAGATGCGATCCAAGCGGAGAGTGAAAAGCAAATTACGTCATCTTTTCTCTAGCACCCCTATTTATAGATATGCTTGAAATCAACGTTCTGTTTTAAAACAGTTATTAAACTATTTGGACAGGTACGTGGAATTTAGTAAGTAAACGACATGAAACTTTGATGCTTTGTCTTTCGATTGAGGTGCCTATCAAGGAATTTCGTTGATTCAGCAAAAAGTTATAAACGTTTAAAATATTTCATGCCAACGTAACGCTCTTGGTTTTGGAATTCCAATTTCACTTCTGTATAGAGGAGAAAGACGTAGTTCTACGTCAAAAAAGTTCGGCTGTGCCGCTCTCAAAACACTATATGAGCTGTTCAGTGAGGATTCTTTCAAGTATCAAATTTTATCAGCTTACCAAAACATGATTTGGGTTTTTAATGTCTCTATATTTATTTAGTAAAAAAGGATTAACATATCTAGGGCTGGTAGCAGGTTTCTTTTTAGATACCATTTAGGGGCGGCTCAAAACAGCGTCTGTTCTCCATGTTAGGAGCGGCTGATCATCGTCCTAGTGCCAGCGTGGGACTCTAAACAGTGCTGTGCACGATGATCCTCCGGCGAGACAGGGGGTTGGTGCAGGCCTTACAAGCCAGCCGTAAAAATCATCAGTACAGGAAGCATACAATGTAAATTCGAACCGGAACAATCGGCATAGACCCAGGCATCGAAAGCGGACTAACGATTGGAAACTCGGATGATGGAACTGTTAGTCTCTCAATTTCTTGGGAAGTACCCGCATTCTTTCCGAATTATTGAGGGTCCGCAAGTTCGACATCGTAGCGCTGCAGGAGGTTTGCTGGAAAGGGTCGACGGTACATACGTATAGGGATGGTTATACCATCTACCAGAGCTGCGGCAACAGACATGAGCTGGGCACAGCTTTTATCGTGATGGGCGAAATGCAGAGGCGCGTGATTGGGTGGTGGCCAATCGACAACAGAATGTGCAAGTTGAGGATCAAAGGCCGTTTCTTCAATATCAGCATAATCAACGTGCACAGCCCTCACCTAGCAAGTGACGATGACGATAAGGACGCTTTCTACGCGCAGCTGGAACGTGAATACGACGGCTGCCCAAGCCATGATGTCAAAATCGTTATCGGAGATCTCAACGCTCAGGTTGGCCAGGAGGAGGAATTTAGACCGATTATAGGGAAGTTCCGCGCTCACCAGCTTACGAACGAAAACGGCCTTAGACTGATTGATTTCGCCGCCTCCAAAAACATGGCCATACGTAGTACCTACTTACAGCACAGCCTCCCGTATCGGTACACCTGGAGATCACCCGAACAAACTGAATCGCAAATCGACCACGTTTTGATTGATGGAAGACACTTCTCGGACATTATCGACGTCAGAACTTATCACGGCGCAAACATCGATTCGGACCACTACCTAGTGACGGTTAAAGTGCGCCAACGACTCTCCGTTGTGAACAACATTCGGTACCGACGCCCGCCACGGTACAATCTGGAACGACTCAAGCTACCCGAAGTCGCAACTGATTACGCGCAAAGCCTTGAAGCAGCGTTGCCGGAAGAGAGATAGCTCACCGAAGCCCCTCTTGAGGACTGCTGGAGTAGTCTCAAAGCAGCCATAAACAACGCAGCGGAAGGTGTCATTGGGTTCGTGGAAGCAAATCGACGGAACGGTTGGTTCGACGAGCAGTGTCAGACGGTTTTGGACAAGAAGAATGCAGCGCGGGCGATGATGCTGCAGCAAGGCACCCGTCAAAACGTGGAACGATACAAACAGACACGAAGACAGCAAACCCATCTATTCCGGGATAAAAAGCGCCGCCTGGAAGAGTTGGAGTGCGAAGAGATGGAGCAGCTGTATCGTTCTTAAGAAACACAAAAGTTCTACAAGAAACTAAATGCATCCCGCAAAGGCTTTGTGCCGCGAGCTGAAATGTGCCGGGATAAGGATGGAGGTATCTTGACGAACGAACGTGAGGTGATTGAAAGGTGAAAGCAGCACTACGATGAACACCTAAACGGCGCAGAGGAGGAAGATCAAGACAGCAGGAGGAATGGCTTCATCAGTACGGCGGATGAGGGAGATGTGCCAACTCCCACAATAGGTGAAGTTAAGGATGCTATCAAACAGCTCAAGAACAACAGAGCAGCTGGAAAGGATGGTATTGGAGCGGAACTTATTAAAATGGGCCCGGACAGGTTGGCCACTTGTCTGCACCAGGATCTGGGATACAGAACAGCTACCGGAGGAGTGGAAGGAGGGAGTAATATACCCAATATACAAAAAGGGTGACAAGTTAGAATGTGAGAACTATCGAGCGATCACCATTCTTAATGCAGCCTATAAAGTGCTTTCTCAGATCATCTTCCGCCGTCTATCGCCACTGGCAAGCAGATTTGTGGGAAGTTATCAAGCCGGTTTTGTGGACGGGCGATCGACGACAGACCAAATATTTATGTTGCGGCAGATCCTCCAAAAGTCTCGCGAATATCAAGTCCCTACGTAGGGGAAGGGTGGTAAAATGAACACTTTAAGGATATCATCGTGTTTCTGATAGAAAAACGAGGAATTTGTATAGTTCTATAGCACAACCTCAAAAATAGGGATGTTATCAATATCAGCGACATAAATTCAGGCTGAATTAGCTAAATTTTCGCATATTTTTATCGTCGACTAAAAACGATTCAAATGTTCATTTTACCTGCACTATGTGGGTAAAATGAACAGCTGTTGGTGGTAAAATGAACATCATGCAAAAAACGTGAGCAAAATAATTTTTTTTGAAAATTTTCATTGCATATCCGAAAATATATCCATTGAGGATTGTAACCCATTCAAAAAGAAATCTAAAAGTATTAAATTTGACATCATATCATAACGATATTCACCTCACTGAAAAAACTCAAGACCTCTGAGCTAAAAGTTACGTCAGTTCTTATTTTCTAACGTGGTTTTCTAAAATCTTAGTATTCGTTGATATTTTCACTTCAATTCACTTCCGTATTAACCAGAACAATCCTATTTATGCTCTAAATCGTCCGTGCGAGATAAAAAATCATTGAAATTTGTTTTTTCTCGGTGAAAGGCAAGGTGTTCATTTTACCGCCCCTGTTCATTTTTCCACCACTTCCCCTATTCATCGAAAAGCTATGGAAGATTATGGACGAGAATGGTTTTCCCGGGAAACTGACTAGATTGATCAAAGCAACGATGGATAGTGTACAGTGCTGTGTGAAGATATCGGGTGCATTATCGGACCCGTTTGAAACACGCAAAGGACTTCGACAAGGCGATGGTCTTTCCTGCCTCCTGTTCAATATTGCGCTAGAAGGTGTTATGAAACGGGCGGGCTTCAACATAAATCCAGCCAGATCATTTGTTTCGCTGACGACGTGGACACTAGACTGATGCAAATTTTGAAGTTTTTGCTCCCCTATGCTTAAACGATGTCAATTATGATGAAAATGGTCCTCCCAAAATTTGAAGTGATTCGGAAGATATTTGACTGTGCACACGCCATTTGAAGTTTATATGGAGATTACTATGGAAAACGTCAATCTTTTGGGTTCAGCCCTCTATTTCTTCGTAATAACATTTTATGGAAAAGTGAATACACTCACCTCATGTGAAAACTTCCCAGCTACAACTTTGCCGAAGATCACATTTTGTTGGGACGTAAGGATAATTTGTTATTATTGATAACAAAGTCTATATCATGCTGAGATGATCATTCAACTTCTTTCAGAGCAACACTGCTTTTTTGCTGTAGAACATAGTAGCCTGGATTACTTTGATCTATTCTTCCCGCCAGGAGTACCACTGTTGCCTGCCGAACAGTTGGTGAAGCATGCTACATGCAAACCAAGTTTATGATGATGAATAACAATTTATCCTGACGTCCAATCAAAAAGTGGTCTTCGGCAAAGTTGTAGCTGGGAAGTTTTCAAATGAGATGAGTGTATTCACTTTTCCATAAAATGTTATGACGAAGAGATAGAGGGCTGAACACAAAAGATTGGCGTTTTCCATAGTAATCTCCATATAAACTTCAAATGGCGTGTGCACAGTCAAATTTCTTCCGAATCACTTCAAACTTTGGAAGGATGCTATTTACCATAATAAAAATCGTTTAAGCATAGGGGAGCTAAAATTTCAAAATTTGCATCACTCTAGTGGACACTGTCGGAAGAAGGTTCCAGGTGGTTGCTGAACAGTATACCAAGCTGAAACGTGAAGCAAATCGGGTTGGATTGAAGGTAAATACGTCGAAGACGAAATATCTGCTGGCTGGAGGAACCGAGCGCGATAGAGCTCGCATAGGCAGACGCGTGACGATCGACGGGGATGAGTTCGAGGTGGTGGACGAATTTGTCTACCTCGGATCATTGATAACGTCGTATTACAACTGTAGCAGAGAAATTCGAAGACGTATCATTGCCGGAAGTCGTGCTTACTACGGACTCCACAAGACCTTGCGGTCTGGTAAACTTCACTTCCGTACTAAGTGTACCTTGTACAAGACGCTGATAAAACCGGTAGCCCTCTACGGGCATGAGACGTGGAAAATGCTCGAAGAGGACCTGCAAGCGCTAGGAGTTTTTGAACGACGTGTGCTTAGGACGATCTTCGGCGGAGTAGGTGAGAACGGCGTATGGAGGAGAAGAATGAACCACGAGCTTGCGCAACTCTACGGTGAACTCAGTATCACGAAAGTCGCCAAAGCTGGAAGGGTACGATGGGCGGGACACGTTGTGAGAATGCCGGACAACAATCCCGCAAAAATTGTGTTTAACTCAAATCCGGCCGGTACAAGACGAACGGGAGCAGGATCTTGGAAGTGTGGGGCGATCGAGGAATTGGAGGTTAGCAGCCATGGACCGAGTTAGTTGGCGTAACATTGTGGCGCAGGTCATGTCTTGAAGGACGTAGAGCCAGCAAAAGTAAAGTAAGTAAGCAATAATCTTGGAAAGCTCTTCAAGAGTGAGTCTTGCTGAAAATCCTCTTTCATCAAGGTTGACCTAAGAAATAACATAAGTAACTGTAACAGAAGGTACCCTAAAATTTACTTTAGGACTACGTCACGAATTTTTCTGAACAATTTCTCAGCTTACCGTAAAATTTCATTCAAATTTCCTTGGAGAAAACTCCTGGAAGAATGTTCGAGGAAAAAGTTTTGAAAACTTCCTTGAGAAATTTCTTAGAAATCATAGAGGAATTTCCGAAGAAATCTTAGGAACAATCTCTGAATTAATTGCTGAAAATGCTAAAGGTATCGTCAGAGAAATTTGCAGTTAAAATCTTAAAAAAATCTAATGAACAACATCTGGAGAAGCTTCTAGTTGAATGTTATAACATGTTATCTAGAAAAACTGATGGGAGAATCACCGGATAAAATTTTAGGAGACTAGGGTTTTTTTTGACTTGCTGTTTTTTCCTTTTTTTTTCCGAACAAATAATATTATTTCATTAGTGCAGCTGAAAGAGCATTGGAAGAGATGTTGAAAACTGAACTCAACTCAATTTTGACGAAAATGCAGATGGGAGTGACTTGCGATTCACATTGAGATTTTTTTAGAGGAATGCCCTTTGAATGCCTGTTTGAATTTAATAAGACATTTCTGGAAGAGTTTTTGATAGATTTTCTAGAATAATCCATAGAGGAACTTTTTAGACAATTTCTGGAGGAAATTTTGAATGCATTCTTAAGAAAGTCCACATAAAAACTGTTGAAAGAATTACTGGAAATTAAAAAAATAGCTTAGAAACTCCTAAAGGAATTCTTGTCAGCTTTTCTAGAAAAAAAACCCAAAAGAAATTTTAGAATTTTTCAAAAACTGTGGAGTAAATCTTTAATCATTTTCTTGGTAGAACTCCTTTTTAGGTTCTAGAGTCCACGGCTACAAAGCAAAGCCATGCTGAAGCTGTCTGGGTTCGATTCCCGGTCGGTACGGGATATTTTCGTAATGGTAATTTCCTTGACTTCCCTGGGCATCATATTGTATCATCGTACCTGCCACACGATACGAGTGCGAAAATGACAACTTTGGCAAATAATGCTCTCAGTTAATAACTGTGGAAGTGCTCATTGAACACTTAGCTGAGAAGCATGCTCTTTCCCAGTGAAGACGTAGTGCTAAAAAGAAGAAGAAGAAGAAGAACTCCTGTAGGAATTTGTCAAAGACCGCTTAGATACATCGCTGGAAGGCTTAGTAGAATAATATTTGGAGGAAACACTGGGACGGCGTCGTGTATTGGGGATTTTTTTTTATTTCCGTACAAAGTGGGCCGAAGGGTCTCAGATTTTCATGAAACTTTTTCCACAGGCAGGGCTTATCAATATATAAAATTCAGGGTCGCTTGTTTTTCCTGGAAAATTCAGTTGGAATTTTTTTGTTTTCTTCTGACACTACTTACTTTGAAAAATTATAACTCAAGAACGAAGCATCGTAGAAACAAAGTTTATTTTATGAAAATGAAAGGAAATTTCCTCAGGAATAAAAAAATATTAACTGGAAAAAGTTTTCCACAACATTTTCCACCGTTGAGAAAATTCGTAAAGAAAAGCCGGAAAAACTATGCTCCAACTCGTGGAAAATTTTCAAAAATATATTTTTGAGAAGATAATTTCATAAGTTTTAATCGCTGGAATTTTTGAAATGTACTTTACTTTCATTTTTGAGTTATGGCCAATTTTGTAAAAAAAATGTGCAAATGTGCCATTTTGAGCCTTTTCTTTGGAAAATTATAACTCAAGAAAGAAGCATCGTAGAAACAAAGTTTTTTTTTATGAAAATAAAACCAAATTTTCTCAGGAATAAAAAAAAAATTTAACTGGAAACAGTTTTCCACAAAATTTTCCACCGTTGAGAAAATTCGTAAAGAAAAGCCGGAAAAACTATGTTCCAATTAGTGGAAAACTTACAAAAATATATTTTTGAGAAGGTATTTCATAAACTTTAATCGCTGAAATTTTTGTAATGTACTATTTTCGTTTTTGAGTTATGGCCAATTTCGTGGAAAATGACCATATAAGCCTTTTCTTTGAAAACCCATAATTCAATCGAAGCATTGGAAAAACAAAGATTTTTTATCAAAGCAATTGCAAATTTTCTAAAACATCTAAAAAAAATATGGGATTGGTTTTAATGAAGTATAAGTCGGAATGGATGATAGTTTTCATGAAAAATTACACCGCTAAGAAAAACTGAAAAAAACTGTTCCTGCCTCAATTTTTCATTACACTGAAAAGGTATTCTTTCTTTTCTATGGAACAAATAAGATTATTATTATTATTATTTTAATTTTATTTATTCAATTATTCAGTATATAACTTACACTTTCATAATAAATCTTCGAGCTGTTTAGTAGAATACCTATAAGTAGATGAAAAAAACGAATTTAGTACTATACCATTTAATTCCACTAGAGTTTGTTTGGCCTTACAGTTGAGGTCGAAATACGCGTATCTGTCAAAGGATACAAACTCTAGTGGAATTAAATGGTATAGTACTAAATTCGGTTTTTTCATCTACTTACACTTTCATCTTAATACTATCTATTTTTTCAACCGGAAAGGTTGTCATTGGTTGCTAACACCAGAAGATTTTCGTTTCTTTGTATTATTAAGAACAAAGCATGCTGTATTGTCTGGGGTTTCATGTGCATCTGAGAATTCACTAGCAAAAATGCTTCGTTCGTCTTTTGGTATAAATGAATGATATTTTTTTGTTCCACGAATTGGAACAAGGTTAGAAAATCTTTCCTGAAGAAATTTTTCAGCCTCTGAATAGGGGAAGAGCACCAATTTTCGACCCAGTACTAATTTTCGACCCACCCATACGATTTTGGCCTACTTTGTATGAAAATCCGAAAATTGGCACATAATTCTTGTAGGTCGAAAATTAGTGCTTTTCCCCTAGTCATTTTCAGTTGCATAAATAAATTCCCAATCTTTTTTAAATTGGTCTTTCACCTTTTGCGACACAGCCCAGTCGCATTATTAATTTCTGCTGACTTTCTAATACTAGCATCTCTAGCCATTCGCTTAATGTCAAATTTCAAAAATGTATGCAACCATGAAAATGATTTTAAAATTAAAGCAGAATGGCACTTTTTTCCAACCTCACATAGAAAAGGTCCTTGTGATGGTATCGGTGGCAACATTAAGCGAATGGCTAGAGATGCTAATATTAGAAAGTCAGCAGAAATTAATAACGCCAAACAGTTTTTCGACTGGGTTGTGTCGCAAAAGGTGAAAGACCAATTTAAAAAAGATTGGGAATTTATCTATGCAACTAAAAATAACTATTCAGAGGCTGAAAAATTTGTTCAGGAAAGATTTTCTAACCAATTCCTGGAACAAAAAATATCATTCATTTATACCAAAAGACGAACGAAGCATTTTTGCTAGTGAATTCTCAGATGCACATGAAAACCAAGAAAATACAGCATGCTTTGTTCTTAATAATAGAAAGAAACGAAAATCTTCTGGTGTCAGCAACCAAAGACAATCTTCCCGGTTGAAAAAATAGATAGTATTAAGATTATATACTGAATAATTGAATAAATAAAATTAAAATAATAATAATAATAATCTTATTTGTTCCATAGAAAAGAAAGAATACCTTTTCAGTGTAATGAAAAATTGAGGCAGGAACAGTTTTTTTTAGTTTTTCTTAGCGGTGTAATTTTTCATGAAAAATATCATCCATTCCGACTTATACTTCATTAAAACCAATCCCATATCTTTTTTTCAGATGATTTAGAAAATTTGCAATTGCTTTGATAAAAAATCTTTGTTTTTCCGATGCTTCGATTAAAATATGGGTTTTCAAAGAAAAGGCTTATATGGTCATTTTCCACAAAATTGGCCATAACTCAAAAACGAAAAAAAGTACATTTCAAAAATTTCAGCGATTAAAGCTTATGAAATTACCTTCTCAAAAATATATTTTTGAAAGTTTCCACTAATTGGAACATAGTTTTTCCGGCTTTTCTTTACGAATTTTCTCAACGGTGGAAAATTTTGTGGAAAACTTTTTCTTTTTATTTTTTTTTTTATTCCTGAGAAAATTTGCTTTCATTTTCATAAAAAAAAACTTTGTTTCTGTGATGCTTCGTTCTTCAGTTATGATATTTCAAAGTGTCAGGGGAAAACAAAAAAATTCCAACTGAGTTTTCCGGGAAACTAGGCGACCCTGAATTTTTCTCATTTTTTTTTTATTCATATATTGATGAGCCCTGCCTGTGGAAAAAGTTTCATGAAAATCTGAGACCTATCGGCCCAAACCCGTACGGAAATAAAAAAAATCCCCTATTGTGAGTGTACTTGGATAGTCCCTGGGAAAATCTTCCGAGTAATCCCTGAGGAAATTATAGGAGGTAGTAGCGTAGAAGAACTCATGGATTTCGTGAAGCAAACTCCGAAGATATTGTTCTAAGCATCTAAAATATCACTGGCGCAATTGCTGGGCGAATTCCTGGTATAATTGGTGGAGAAATCTCTAGGGAACACTATAAGAATTTCTGGAGGAGTTCTTGAAATAATTCCACTAGAAATCACTAGAAAATTTGCAAAATTACTGTTGTTTTTCCTCGAAATATTTGAGAAAAAAAAGTTCTGAAAAAATGTGGAAGTATCTGATGTTCAAGTATCTGAAGGCTTCTCTGAAGCCTCTAGAATTTTGTACCAAGATTGACAGGGAAAAAAAGGACTTAAGTGAAATCAGCGGAATCTGGAAAAAAATCCTATAATATTGTCGCGCCGCCACCAAACCGGATCACACCAGTGTGACTGTGATGTTTATGAACACAGCGCAATATTCAAATATAAGTCGCGACGCTTGGAGGTTGAAAAAAAATGAATTTAAGAAAAAATGCTTGTCCTTATTTTTGTCAGATCCATAATAGTATCTGAGATCGTTTTTTAAAGTACCTACAGGGACCATCGACTTATAGAATTATCGAGTTATAGAATATACCAACGCAAAAAATCCCAAAATCGAAGAAACAAATTTCTTTATTTCCAATGCATATTGCGGGGAAATTTAAAAATTTGGATTCCTTCGCGGAAATAACGCGCAGCCAGCAATCCCCGCATAGAAGAAATATACCATAGTAGGCTTGCTTAGAATATTCTAAATTAGTAAACATATCGATGGCGAAAGATTCCTCTTGTGAAGTGTAAAATGTAAATGCAATTCCTTTTCCTGGCACTGAGTTTCATTTTAATCGCATTAAGGGCCGATTTCTTCACCTTCGCTTAAGCTGTAAACCAAGTTTACCCATATGGTTAAACTAAGTTTAGTGCTTAAGCGGTGGTGAAGAAACCGCTTATAATTGAAATTAAAAATGGACACGCCTTATAAACCTGTGAATATTCGAGGCATTGAAACCCAATCAGATGTCTTACTTCCGCTATGTGGATTCCAACCAATGCCGTCCAGTGCGTTGGGAAATTGCACGGAAGTTTATAGAAAAGGGTTGGAAAGACTGTTGACCATTCTTATTTGTTCAGTTTGATAAAATGATCAATCCGGATTGTATCCATACAAAATTGACAGGAACCGATCAGATACCAAATATTCAGCATAAATAAACGTGGTAAGATCAGAGGTGACTACGATGATTTTGATGGAAAAATTTCTGTTGAATCGAAATGAATTTTCCAGGAATCAAAATTTTGCTTGCAACGCGTAATATATGATACTACTGTAAGAAAGCAATCATATTTTGTTGATATTATTTTACAATCAATTATTTGAAAACTTTTTTTGAAATGTTCGAAAAATCCCATTTTTTAGCTACAATATTTTTTTTTATTTCAATGTTTTTTAACATTTATTATAACTTGCAAGTAGTTATTCACTTCCAAACAAGAATTAGTCCGAGTTTCCCCGTATAAGAAGGATTTTAAAATGGATATCGAGTTATGGAGGGAAATTTTCCTCTCACGTGACATCGACTAATGGAGATATCGAGTTATAGAAATATCGACTTATGGAGAGCACGGTGTAACGGAATTTGAAGGGACCGAAAAATCCATCGAGTTATAGAGTATATCGAGTTATAGAATATCGAGTTGTGGAGAGTCGACTGTAATTCCTCTGGAAATTTATGGAGGTATTATTGTTGGAGCGCTCAAGATTGCTGGAAGAATTTATGTGAGAATTGGTGGGCGAATTCTTGAGGGGGGAATATCTCTGATAAAGACCACGGAAATATGTCAGGAGAAGTCACTAGAAGAATTTCTGATTATTCTCTAAGAATCGTTAGATTAAATTCCTGGACAACCTGTGGAATACCAATTGGGTAAAATAGAGTCTTTAGAGACCTTTCATTAAAAATACACATTTTTGAGACATAGTCTCTAAAAAGAGACCTACTACCAGCCCTGCAAATTTGCAACGAAAGGAGTTTGGGATAGCTTTAGAGCATAAACAAGGCGCCAAAAGCATTAGAGACGAAAAGCTCCTATATTATGTACACGATCCACTTACCAACTCGGCTTAAGAAATACGCTCACAAAAACAAAAAAAAATCTAATCTTATTGCTACTTACGGCTCCCTTCGGCTCAGGAGTAGTCCGCACTCTCGGCCGAATGCGGCGGCATAATGGGTGCCAGTACGCCTCCCGGAATCAGCCCCGGCAAGAACGGCGGCAGTTCCGGCATGCCGATAGCAGCATTGGCCACCGCCGTCGCCGCGGCAGCCGAGGCAGCGGCCATCGTGGCCGCTTGCACTTCGGCGGGTTGCTTCTTCATCTGCAGCGCCAGCTTCCAGTCGGCGTACTCGACCGGATGCATTTTCCGCCGGTGCGAGTACAGATTCGAATTGGAGTTGAACGTTTTGGTGCAGAAGTTGCACGAGTACAGGACCTCGCCGGTGTGAATCGTTTCGTGTTCCTGTGAGGAAAAAAATAGGATAATTCGAATGATTATTAAGATTTGATGTTAAATACCGTAAAACGGGGTAACTTTGATAGTTTTTTCGAAGAAAACTTGAATATGTATGCATGTTGTTTCAAAGAATTTTAATTCATATTTTTAAAACAAGTACTGGTATCCTAACTATCGATTCCAGTTGATAGATTTCCAAAAGATTTATTCTTAATGGATATATAATTTTTCATATAATCGAAAGTCGGTTTTCTGTTTTGGGGTAACTTTGATAATGGAGCATCACTCGAACAAAATTGAATGAATTATAGAACATTTGTAGGGCGTTGCATATCTTTAGGCGTTTAACGCTATATGGAAATTTATGACTTAGATTACAAAAATGGCCCCAGTTTGTAAAAATAGTATTCGCTAAGAGTTTTGAGTCCGAATTCGAGTTCTACTATAACTAGGCTGTCAAGTATAAGTGACGAATTCATTATGACTTCATCAAATAGTGATCGTAGAACAGATTGTTTGAGAGCATTTCAAAATTGCTAAAATCTTATAAATTTTCCATATTTGCATATATATCCTCAAATGTACTTGATTCCAACGAAAATAGCTTTAACGTGAAGTGTCATACTAATACTCTTCATTTTTGCATTCGTTTTGCTTAACAGATTAGTAGGAACTTTATTATTTCGTTTAGTATGTTGAGAGTCTCGCACTATCAAAGTTACCCGCATTATCAAAGTTACCCCGTTTTACGGTACCTAAATGTTAGATTTTTTCCTATATTTCAATCACGATTTCTCACAAAAGTTTCACCAGTTTTTCATCAGATTTTTTTTCAGTTTTGGATCCTGAATACTATCTTTTTACTCATTTTATTTTTCCAGCAGAGTTAATTAATGAAGACGACTTTCCTGGTTAGTGGTTGACAAGGTAATGAATTATTTTATTTTCTAACACCCACACGTCCAAATATCGAAGATTGCTATGATCTATTTATTTCACATATTCGTGACTACGAAGATACCTACCTACGATGCTGCCTTCTGGAAAAAGTTTACTCGATGAGTGTAGCATCAAAAATTTAAGGCGAAGTAGGCCGTCATTGGAATTTGTACGCGTCGTTGATGATTGTTGCTATTTCGTCTCACGATTTCGAATCAAAAAAAAATCAGTTGGTTTTGCACTGACACAGCTGAAAAAGTATCAGCATACTTTATGTATGTTAACGCGTACAGTGATACTTTTTTAAGTCAATATAAACTATCAAGACTGAGTTTTTTCATTTTGAAATGCAAGCTGAAAAGTCATCATTGTTGCCAATTCGTTTTGGCTACGGGCTACTTAGCCTTAACATGGCAATGCATACACTCAAAAAAATCCAAACGTCATTGCTACGTGAAAAATCACGTAGATCATTCCAAATTCATTTTACCTTCACTTCACCTGACTAAGATAAAGATCACTAAACCATTCATAATCACCAAATAGTGACTCGGTAATGTTTACTGAGGTTACCTATCGCGCTTACGTGGAATTCACGTAGGTGCCTGAGTTCATTTTGACATTTGCATAGTGTACGTACATTCGCTGTTGAGCTCAAATCCTAAGATGGCGCCCGCTTGATTTTTGAAGAACTTCAGAAGCTGCTGCTGCTTTAAACACTATGTAAGATTGATTTCAAGGAAAATATGCTTTGAATGCAGAAGAATCCCTGCATTACTTCATATTTTATACGTGATTTTGATTTATAACTTCTATCAATTATAGCACGCGAAGGCTTCAACATGGCAGACCAAACTCACAAAATTGGGGAAACAGGATTCAAAATGCTCTGACAATAAAAATATCACAATCTTTTAAGTTTGTTTACATTGGGAATTAGTTTTCTTCCAAAGCCTATTAGAAATAAGATTGGTCTTTATTACAGTTAAATTTAATGCAAAACCATCTAGGTCCTATTGAAACGCTTCGTAAAGGCTACCGGAAAATCCACGTAGCTCTTACGTTTAGCGGCGGTGGAATGGACAAACTTCAAAAGTTCATGCGTTCATTCTGGGTTACCTATGATTAACGTAAGAGCTACGTGGAAAGTGCGATGGAAAAAAATCACGTATGTTTTCACGTAACAATGACGTTTGGATTATTTTGAGTGTAGGAAGTGAACTTCCGAATGCTTATATAAAAATACCTACTATATTTAATAAAAATCTGTTTAATATATATTGATCACAGACAAACAGACGTACTACTTAGAACAAATCTCGATCAAATTCATAGTCACGAGCAGGGTTGGGAAAAAATCTGACATTCACTCTACAGTAGCCAAACAAAGCCAATCACAGTCAGCGGACCCAGTGAAACTCACGCCCATCGCTGCTGTAGGCAAAAAGCCTTGAAAATTGCAAAACACCCGTTGCTAAGGGCAACCCAAAATTACTGTAGAAAAATGTTCTATTTCCCGCTGCATTTCCCGCATTTGGAGCCTTCAATGACACTAACGATTTAGAAAATTCATTCACCCAAAATATACTACTTGATGAGATTCACGTTTTTGATCTACTGTACTGGGGAGAGCCACGTGATTTTCGTGAAATTCTAGCCTACTACTATTACCATTCCCAGCACTGGTCACGAGGACATGTACGCCCAATGCTAAAATCGGTGTATTTGGCCGACGCGCCAACAGATGGCGGTAGTGAGCAAACGTCAATCATGAACAAGAACGATGCGAGCGTTGCGGGTGGCGGATTGGCCACCTACCATATTTTCGAATCAACCGTTAAAAAGGTGGTCGGTGCACAACGATGGGAGTGTGACGTCTGTTTGTCTGTGTATTGATAGTCTTTTGATGGGCTACGTCTGGGAGGGAGGAACCGATACAAAGTTTCTGCATACAAAACCATTGACTTTTTTATGTTTGTCCGGAAAGATCGAAAGTAAGAACAAAGGAAAATAGCAATTTTAAACCAGGCTTCTTCTTTTTCTTGACATTAACGTCCTCACTGGGATAGAGCCTGCTTCTCAGATTAGTGTTCTTATGAGCACTTCCACAGTTATTAACTGAGAGCTTTCTATGCCAAAGTTGCCATTTTCGCATTCGTATATCGTGTGTCAGGTACGATTATACTCTATGCCCAGGGAATTCAAGGAAATTTTCATTACGAAAAGATCCTGGACCGACCGGGCTGTCTTGATTGTCGTTGGCAAGCTGGAGACTTGCAGTTTGAGAAAAATATTCTGCGTGTAGTATCTGTGCTTCCCTCCCAGGGCTACATTAACGCGGTAATCTTCTCATGTTTGCATGATAGACATAACCATCAGCACTATCATGGTAGGGAAGATGCGTTTTTGTGTTCTTGGCTACATTCTTGCATCTGTAAACAATTTCAATCAAATAAACTGTACATTTGCTAAAGATTGGATTCAAAGGTTTTACTGGAAGAGATTTTTTGTTTCATGTGTAGAAAAACTACACAATGGACTGATTTTCGGCTTTTATTTTCCAAATTGACTGTTAGCCGCGCCGGTTAACGTTAAACTGCCTCGAGTGGCATATTTTCGTGCAATATATCCGTTCATTCGTTCTCATACTCCCTCACAAACACACATGTAGCATCGATTCAATAGCGCCTTCTCGAGATTAGTAAACTAAATTGTAGACCCAAACCCAAAAGTGTTGCATTACTTATCATTTATGTGTTGATGTGCAGCTCTATATCTTCTAATTTCTTATCATCTGAATCACGCCAGTTCACCCAGCGTTTTATTCGGGCAGCCTCGACTATGCCATCGTAAGGTAGTTGAGATATTTGACCGTTCTCAATGTCTCTAATTACATATCGGTCATGGGGAAGGACTTTATGGATTCGATATGGCCCTTTAAATTTGGGAACAAGCTTTTTATTAGTACCAATCGTGTTGCCAACGTTCTTTATAACAACAAATTCTCCTTCAGAATACTGTACGGGAGGAATATGCTTCTTATCGAATGCCTCCAATTTCTTTGCTTGTGAGTCTTGGATGTTGTGCGCAGCAACATCACGTATTGACGAAAGATTTCGTGGCACACCAGCAGAAGATTTCTCCTCCAGAAATTCAGTGAGCAAATCGACACTATTACTACGTTGATTTACACCGAATAATAGTATGACGAGTAGTTGAGTGGATGGAATTATTGAGAGCATACTCAACATTACTTAACATTTTGGACCAATCAGAATGTTGCACAGGTTCGGAGACTTTTGCTAGCATAGACTTCAAGACTCTGTTGACCCGTTCGGCCTGTCCATTGGCTTGAGCGGAAGCTGTAGCTACTTTAACATGATCAATATTCTTATCAAGAAGATAAGAACTAAACTCCATAGACGTGAAACATGTTCCACGGTCACTGATGATTCTGCGAGGACGACTGTAGTATTCGAAGTATTTATCGAGGCAAGCACAAACCTCTTTTGTACTGGTTGAATTTACTGCATATAGTTTAACAAACTTTGTGAAAGCATCGACAATAGCAAAGACGTGTTTTCTCTTCGAAAGTATCGATGGCAAGGGACCAAAGTGGTCTACATGGACGGTGTCAAAAGGAATAGGATTCTTAGGGATGTTGTACAATTTCCGAGAACAACTATTTGACGGAGCTGAGTACATGATACAGCGGATACAGTTTTTAACAAACTTCTCGACTTTTGCTTGCATGTTTGGGAACCAATAGTATAACTTAATATAATCGATGCATTTTGTTATTCCCAGGTGACAAATTTTCTCATGAGCCTGCCTTATCACATTCGTTTCCATTTCCTTAGGTACGTACAACAACATTTTATCGCCATCAGATTGCCGGTAGACTAGACCATCTTCTAAAGAGAAATGCTTCACGGGACCTTTACTTAACTCATCTCTAATCCTGACAATATTTTGAGTAACTTGCAGCTGAAAAACAATGTCGTCTGGACTTACGGCAAAAACTAACTGATCCGAGTTACTCAACGTTTGAATGGACACCGCAGGATAATATCGACTCAGAGCATCAACATGGTTCATCAGCTTACTGCTGCGGTTCATTTCACGAAGATGTGAGTAGCGTCGAGCCAGTTGCTTGAGTTGAGCAATGTTGTTGGCTGTATACAGCACAGCAATGTTAGCGGAACGGTCACGGAATCCATCGATGATTATCTGCACTGTCTGCGCTTCATCGATATTTGCTCTGGAAGCAATCTCCTGCATTTGCAGTATGTAGCCCATGACTGAAGTTTTCCCGGCTACAAACGTTGTCTTCCTCAACTTATCAATAACTTCGGCAACCGAATATACGTGGCCGAAATTCTCCAAAAAGTGATCACGAAACTGCTTATACGTCTCCGATTTATCGATCCGCAAGTACCACTCGGCCTCGGTCCACGGGTTCCATCATTCGACAAATACACTTCAGCTTGTCCCCATTGATTGCGTCGCAAGCTCGCTCGAAATCTGTAATCCACTTGCTTGCATCGTAAAACACTGTTAGCGAACTTGGGCACGGAATGTTTGATGTCCTGGAAATCGGGTTGCTTGCTCATTAGACTGGCCCAACTCAGTATGGGAGAAAATCAAAGTTGTATAATTCCACGGGGCACCCTCCAGAATTATTCCTTAGAGTTAGAAGAAGACTTCCTGAAAGTTTCAGCTCATTTGGTCGTTCCATGAGCTGGCGCATTTGAATTGAAGTTAATATGGGATTTTCAGCTCAAACATATGGGATTCAGCGCATCATCTAATGTTTGGTTCAGGAAAATCGTTGATCGCGTTCAATTGCACCCAGAATATCAAAAACACTACTTGATACCATAGCAAACAATATTGTAGAAGGTTGTTTCATGATTAAAATAGATAAAGTTGGTGTTTTAACTATTTCAAGTAGATTTGCTAAGCTCATGCTATACTGCTTTGTATTTCCTCAACATAGCCACTAAGCGCATCATAGCCACCTATGACGCTGGGCGAGCTGCTGCACAAGGCACATGCCTATATGTGACTGTACAGGAGGCTGATCTAAGCCTAACTTTCAATAACTGAATTGTTAATGAAAACGAGCTTAAATCTAGATACAACCTTCTGCAATTATGTTCTTTAGGGTATCAACTAGTGCGTTTGTCATTCTGGGCTCAATTGAACGCGATCAACTAGTATACGGAACGAAACAGTGACATTGGGTCAATTCTCAATATATTTGGAACGAATATTCCATACAAACTTCAAATTGAATGCGCCAACTGGTGGAGCAACCAACCGAGTTGAAATTTTGTGAGCGATTTTTTCTTACCCTATGGCACATATCTAGGGGGTGCCCCGTTGAGTTTTACAACATTTTTGTTTTAGGGCCAGTCTATTGCTCATCGCTGCATTGGTTGCAGCCAGCTCTCGACGAAGATCTGCAATTCTCTTCCGCTTTTCCAGAACACGGATTTCGGCGTCCAATTCTTCTTCCTCGTCGCTCGTAGTGGAATCCTCATCAATAGAATTATCTGGAATCTTTCCTTCACGTGGTTGACTTTCGTACAGGGTTCGCAAATGGCGTACTGTTGCAGATGGAGGAAACTCAACATTGCGTTGTTTCAGCCATGCCATTAACTCGGATATATTCATTCGATCAGCCATTTTCTGCTTACACACTTTTATGAAAATCGCGGTCGCTACCCCACTTCTGATGCTGTAGAAAAACTACACAATGGACTGATATTCGGCTTTTATTTTCCAAATCGACTGTTTGCCGCGCCGGTTAACGATAAACTGCCTCGAGTGGCATATAGTGGTTATCACGCCCAATGGTATAGGTGCCCTAGTGTAGATGTAGTTGTGAACCTTAGAGGAAAACAATATGCACTCAGTCTCGAAAAACACCCAGAAAACGGGTGTAAATTTTTCAAATAGGGTAATATTTCCATATGCATTCTGATGAGTCTGGAAAGCGTGTGCAAGTTTCTTTGAGGAAAACAAAAACAAACTGTGTATGAAGAGCGTATGCTAGTCTACGTGTGTTCAAATGTCACTAAGCTCTATTTTCGTGCAATACATCCGTTCATTCGTTCTCATACTCCCTCACAAACACACATGTAGCATCGATTCAATAGCGGAAAAGGAACAGGAACCACATCAACGCAACGGTAGCAGATTTGATTTCGACAATTAGACTTTGCGTTCGAACAGTGTGGCCGTTCTTTTGAAAATTCTGGTACAGATACTACACATGTCATATTACTTGTGTTAACTAAAACGCATAGGTACATCATTTTATCCGATCAAATAGTAATTTTTGATGAACGATTATATTGATAAGTTGACGTAAGGGACGAATCATATATGACGTCTATCATTTTTCAGGATTTCTGAACCCCCCTCCCCCTCTGTCATGCTTTTTTTCAATACCTTATACACGTACTGTCACACTTTCGTAGACCCCCCCCCCCCCAAACGATGGACGTCATTTTTGAATGACCCCTAAGCACCTGGTCATTGTCATAGCAACCTGCGTTATACGCTTAACTATCCGAACAAAAACTAGACAAAATGTTACTTTTTGTCTCCCCCTATCAACATTTTCGAGCCAAATTTGACATTTTAGGGGGACAAGTTTATATAATATCTATCAAACTCTAAAGGATTCGAGGAAACTTCTTGTTAAGAATCCGATGAAAAACCTTATTTTTTATTCCCATTGGAAATGTGGGAGATTACCCAGTGGAAATCTGGGCGATTTCCCAATGGAAATCTAGGAGGCTTCTCAGTAAAATCTGGGAGTTTTCCCAGTGAAAATTTGGTATATTTTTTCAGTGAAAATCTGAGAAATTTCCCAGTGGAAATGTGGAAAATTTCCCAGTGCAAATCTGGTAGATTTCCCAGTGAAAATCTGAGTGATTTCCCAGTGGAAATCTGGGAGATTTCCCAATGGAAATCTGGGAGATTTCCCAGTGGAAACCTGGTTGAATTCACAGTGGAAATCTGGGAGACTTCTCAGTGAATATACTGTGGAAATCTGGGAGTTTTCCCAGTGGAAATCTAAAAGACTTCCCAATTAAAATCTGGGATAATTCCCAGCGGAAATCAGGGAGACTTCCCAATGGAAATCTGCGAAATTTCCCAGAGGAGATCTGGAATATTCCCCACAAAAAGTCTGAGAGATTTCTCGCTGGAAATCTGGGATATTTCCCAGTGCAAATCTGAAAGAGATCCCAACAAAAATGTGGAAAGTTTTTCAATAGAAATGTGAAAGGAGATTTCCAGAGAAAATCAAGGAGATTTCTCAGTGAAAATCCGAAAGCCTTCCCACTGAAAATCTGGGATATTTCCTGGCGAAAATCTGGGGTATTTCCCAGCGGAAATCTGAGAGAATTCCCAGTGGAAATCTGAGTGATTTCCAGGCGGAAAAGTGAGTGATTCCCAGTGGAAATTAGGAAGATTTTCCAATGGTAAAATGGAAGAACTTCTGTGATGTAATTTCTGAGGAATCTATGGAAGGGTCGTATAGAAAAAAAAACAGCTATTCTTACCTTCAAATCGATCGGCCGCTTGAACGCCTTCTCGCAGTAGCTGCACTGGTGCACCCGCTGGTCCTGGTGCATGTACTTCTTGTGGCTCTTGAGCTGCGCCGGATTGGGCGCCATCTTGCCGCAAATGTCGCACGCCACCGGCCCCGTACTCTGGCAGATCTTCCGGTGGGTCCAGATCGACTTTTTGTTCTTCATCCACTTGTGGCACCGTTCGCACTGGATCTTGAGCTGCTCCAAACCCTCGGCACTGTGCGTCAGCTGGTGCGTTAGGAGGTCGGACCGCTGGCGGAAACCACGGGCGCAGATGTCGCACACGTATTTTGCTGCTGCTCCGTGTTTCGAGTGCAGATGGGTCCGATAGGATTGGTTGGTGCGGAACGCAATGTCACACTCGACGCAGTAGAAGCGCTTCTCCGCTATCGAGGTGTGCTTCAAGCGATGCGAAGTCAGGTGGTACGCCTTGGCGAAACTTGCCTGGCACACGTCGCACTTGTAGATTCGCTCCTCGTCCTTCACGTGGGTGTAAGCTTGATGGAGTCGCAGCGCCAGACCACTGTGGAAGGGTTTGGAGCAAACTTCGCACTTGAATTTGTCCGGGTCTTCGTGGTACTGGGCATGCTGGTAGAGGAACGATCGCTTGTAGAACTTGTGATCGCAGCAGACGACCATCGGATTGCAGTTGTGGACGGTCGTTGTGTGGTGCTTGAGCTCTCCAAACGTGTCCGAATTGAAGTTGCATTTGTCGCAAAAGATCGGACAATACCTCCGAATGAACTCGTCCTCCCGGGCAATGTCCTCCTTCGTTTTGCCAATCATGGAACGATCTTCGTCGTCTTTCCGGGGTTTTCTTGGTGCGTACTTTCTTCTGGGCTTCTTCTCTCCTTTCGGACGCTTCGATTTGACTATAACTTCATCTCCGGAGTCGTCATCCCTCGGTGGTTCCCAATCGGAGTCATCTTCGGTGGGAGGATCCTCCTCTGGATCCACAATAACTTCCACAGGTTTTATCTCCTTCACCACCTCCGCCTCGACGTTCTTCCTTTTGCGGCCACGCTTCTTCTTGACCGGCGGTTCCAAAATCGGTTCCGAGTCGTTATCCACATCCTCGTTCTTCACTTCCTCAAACGGCTGCGCTTTCTCATCCACCAGACGATCCTCATCGTCATCTTCCTTTGCCTCATCCGCGGTATCTTCCCGTTTGATCTTCGCCACCGTTGTCACCGGACCCTCCAGCGGTTCGACTTTGATCTGTACGCCGATGGCCGGGTCGCTGACCTCGCTGTCCAAATGCACCCGACGCACCTCGCAGTAGAATTTGTGGAAGTCATCGATCTTCTCCCAGCAACTGGTGCAGAGAACGCTGCTGGCACATTCCGTTTCCTGTAAAAGCGAATAGAATCTATGAGTCCAGGGCTGGCAGCGAGAAAATGTGCGTCTGGGAGACTTTCTTGAGTGAATTAGGAAGACTATCCAAAGAAAATCTGAAAAACTTTCCAGAGGAAATCTGGAAGACTTTCCAGAGGGAATCAGGAGGATTTCCCAGAGGAAATCTGGAAAACTTTTCAGAGGAAATGCGGGAGATTTTTTAGAAGAAATCTGGGAGACTTCCCAGAGGAAATCTGGAAGCTTCCCCAGAGGAAATCTGGAAGACCTCTTAAAGGAAATCTGAAAGCTTTCCCAGAGTCAATTTGGGAGACTTCCCCGAGAGAATCTGAAAGTTTTCCCAGAAAGAATCTGGATTCCCAGCGGGAATCTGGTAAACTTTCCAGAGGAAATCTGCAAGACTTTCCCAAGGAAATCTGCAAGACTTTCCAGAGGAAATTTGAAAGACTTACCAAAGAAAATCTGGAAGACTTTCCGGAGGGAATCTGAGAGACTTTCTAGAGGGAATCAGGAAGACTTTCCAAAGAAAATTTTAAAAACTTTCCAGAGGAAATCTTGAAGACCTTTCAGAGAAAATGTGGAAGACCCTCCAGAGAAAATCTGGAAGACTTTCCAAAGAAAAGGTGGAAAACTTCTGGAAGACTTTTCAGAGGAAATCTGGAAGACTTTCCAGAGGAAATATGGAAAACTTTCCAGAGGAAATCTGGGAAACTTTCCAGAGGAAATCTGGAAGACTTTCCAGAGGAAATCTGGAAGACTTTCCAAAGGAAATGTGGAAAACTTCTGAAAGACTTTTCAAAGGAAATCTGGAAGACTTTCCTGAGGAAATCTGGAAGACTTTCTAGAGGACATCTGGAAGACTTTCCAGAGGAAATCTTGAAGATTTTCCAAAAAAAATGTGGAAAACTTCTGGAAGAATTTCTAGAGGAAATCTGGAAGACTTTCCAGAGGAAATCTGGAAGACTTTCCAAAGAAAATGTGATATACTTCAGGAAGACTTTTCAGAGGAAATCTGGAGGACTTTCCAGAGAAAATTTGAAAGACTTTCCAGAGAAAATTTGGAAGACTTTCCAGAGGAAATCTGGAAGACTTTCCTAAGGAAATCTGGAAAACTTCTGGAAGACTTTCCAGAGGAAATCTGGAGGATTTTTTAGAGGAAATCTGAAAGACTTTCCGGAGGGAATTTGAGAGACTTTCTAGAGGGAATCAGGAAGACTTTCCAAAGAAAATTTGAAAAACTTTCCAGAGGAAATCTTGAAGACCTTTCAGAGAAAATGTGGAAGACCCTCCAGAGAAAATCTGGAAGACTTTCCAAAGAAAATGTGGAAAACTTCTGGAAGACTTTTCAGAGGAAATCTGGAAAACTTTCCAAAGAAAATGTGGAAAACTTCTGAAAGACTTTTCAGAGGAAATCTGAAAGACTTTCCAAAGGATATGTGGAAAACTTCTGAAAAACTTTTCAGAGGAAATATGGAAGACTTTTCCGGGGCCCAGATAGCCGCAGCGGTAAACGCGCAGCTATACAGCAAGACCAAGCTGAGGGTCGTGGGTTCAAATCTCACCGGTTGAGGATCTTATCAGGTTGGAAATTTTCTCGACTTCCCTGGGCATAGAGTATCTTCGTACTTGCCACACGATATACGCATGCAAAAATGGTCATTGGCATAGTAAGCTCTCAGTTAATAACTGTGGAAGTGCTCATAAGAACACTAAGCTGAGAAGCAGGCCCTGTCCCAGTGGGGACGTAACGCCAGAAAGAAGAAGATGGAAGACTTTCCAGAGGAAATCTGGAAGACTTTCCAAAGGGAATCTGGAAAACTTCTGAAAGACTTTCCAGAGGAAATCTTGAAGATTTTTCAAAGAAAATGTGGAAAACTTCTGGAAGACTTTCTAGAGGAAATCTGGAAGACTTTCCAGAGGAAATCTGGAAGACTTTCCAAAGAAAATGTGATAAACTTCTGGAAGACTTTCCAGAGGAAATCTGGAGGACTTTCCAGAGAAAACTTGGAAGACTTTCCAGAGAAAATTTGGAAGACTTTCCAGAGGAAATCTGGAAGACTTTCCAAAGAAAATCTGGAAAACTTTCCAGAGGAAATCTGGAAGACTTTATAGAGGAAATCTGGAAGACTTTCCAAAGAAAATGTGAAAAACTTCTGGAAGACTTTCCTGAAGAAATCTGGAAGACTTTCCAGAGGAAATCTGGTAGTCTTTCCAGTGAAAATCTGGAAGACTTTCCAGAGGAAATCTGGAAGACCTTCCAGAGGAAATTTGGAAGACTTTCCAGAGAAAATCTGAAAGACATTCCAGAGGAAATTTGAAAGACTTTCCAGAGGAAATCTGGAAGACTTTCCAGAGGAAATCTGGTAGTCTTTCCAGAGGAAATCTGGTAAGTTTCCAAGAAGAATTTCTGAGACTTTGTGGAGGAATTCCTGGAGGTATCTCTGTAGAAGTCTCTCAACTTCTGCGAAGTCTTGGATGTTTTTCAAAAAAAAAAAATTACTATGATGGAGTTGAAAAAACATTCAATCGAATCTCTGGATAAAATCTTGCCGGATTTCCAGGAGGCCTTCATTGAAAAAACATTGAACACTGAATTCCTCTAAAAAGAGATCTGCGGTACCAGCCCTGTGTCTTCACTGGAGGAGGTGTAATCCCTGACGCGACTGACACTTACCGAGAACCAAAAATGGGTCGTCACAATACGCTCCACATCCTCGTCGTTGGCGTCGTCCGTGATGCGCAGGTAGTTGTCCGTCTTGCGGAAACACGTCAGGCACGGTTCCACGCAGGACATGGTCACTTTTTTGCGGGAGATTTAACACTATTCACAACACTTTTTCTCTGCGGAGAAAAATTTTCACGGCCAGCATCACCAACCAACCAAAGCCAACTTTTGACAGCTCGATGGGGGGAAAACAAAACAAAGGTCGCTCAGGCTTTTGTTTGCTGTTTGGCTTTTCTTTTTTTTTTTTGTTTGATGCACCGCCCGGTGACAAATACCCTTCAGAAACGATTGACAGGTCAAGATTGCGACATACATTTGGCATCACTGGTTGTGTTTTCGGCTGTAAAGTTCTAAACAAAAGCGGAAGAAAAATTTGCTAAATTTTCAATTCATAAATAAATAGTGAAATCGCCGGCTTATTAGTGTCGTTTGCTGATAATAAAATCAGGTAAGAAGTGTAGTTTTAGGAATTTGCGATTGTTTTGACCAATTAATTGAATTTATGGAGAAAAAGGGAAGACTAGATTTCTGTTTATTTACAGTCTTTCTCTGTGCTAGGGTAGGGTTCCCTAATTTGGTACGAACGAACGGAAATTTTACCGATTTGAAATTGCCAGACAAACCTAAGGTGGAGGTGATTGGTCACTTGCTGGTGGCAGAGCTGCCAGATGATTTGATAGAAAATCTGTATCCTCCAGGTTAGAAAATCTGTGCTCCATACAAAAAAATCTGTGTCCATTCAAAAATTGTTGAAAGAAAATCTGTGTTCCATACAAATTGAATCTGTGTCAGAATAAGAAAATCTGTGTAATACAGATAAATCTGTATATGTGGCAGCCCTGGCTGGTGGTGGACCTATGGACCTTTGCATGGGTTCACTAATTTGACGTTTGAGCGGTGCCAAATTCACTTGTTGCCATGACCACGTAGATAACACGGCACCGCTGAAACGTCAAATAATGAACTCGTGCATTGGTTCATTGATCAAGTTTTCAGATCCATTTTCAAATGGATCTTTTCGGTTCTACAGATTTGTGCTCATGAAAATTTGAGGTTTGACTTCGATTCATCTTCACCTGAATAGGGTCCTAAAGCCCTGTCCTAATTTTAGTACTAAACGCTTAGGTTTAGTCCAGAAATACATGTTTACTAAATTTTTAAATAATTCTCGTTGGTGCAGGTAAAAAAAAAACTTTTTTTAAACAAAAACCGTTTGTCATACCCCTTGGTTTAAACTCAAATTTTGGGTATATTTTGTTTTTTTTTAATGGCAGATAGGAAGGATACACAGGAAAAAAAATCTGTGGTAAAACTTACTATTTCAGCTGACTATGCCCATTCTTAAAACTACCATGAAATTTCTGATCAAATTACGATCAAATTACTATGTTTACAGACTGAAATTATTTTACGGATTCCTCAACAGCTGAACAGTTGGGCGAAATTACGGTGTTTTATTTCACCGAACTGTTGAGCTTTTGAGATTACGGTGAAATTCACCGATTTCCGGTAAAATGAGCTTAGTGTGTATGGTAAATCCCACCACTTTACTGACAGAAATAATTTTCATTAATCTGATTTTGACGACAGACATGGTAAAATCATGGTCTGCTGAAAATAGTGGTTTTTGCGCTCGTGTACATACACGTTACATGTCACCAACATTACTTCAAGAATGCTGGTTGAAAATATAAACAAAGATCAGCTGTTCCCAGCAAAATCAAACGGCAGTATTTTTAACCAGCAAATTTGCGTACGTGTTCGTGACACCACTCGGCGAGAGCTCAATGGATCATTGAATGTAGTTTGACAGAACAGCAATGCTGTCACAATGTTAAATCCCATATACAGTGGCGCCTTTGTTTTGATGCGGTGAGCACTTGCAAAAACTATCTTCAATGATCCATTGCTGTTAAAAAATAACAATTATATCGTACAAAGATTTATGAAAATGTTGTATGTTTTTATTCACCCCGCAATGGGGCGAATAGAAACACTGTTCAGTAAATATCAATACTTTTTACATTTTAATGGAAAAATAAACACATTTTTAAGTGCATCTTGAAGAAATATCAACATGTATTTACTTAGTGAAGAAAAAAATTAAATTTTTTAAAACTAAGTTCAATTTTCGATCATTTTTGAAATCTGCCAAAATGGCGGATGTTTCAAGATATCAGAAATGATTGAGATTTCAATATTTTCTTCCCAATTTGTTAATAAGAAATATAGCAAAATTTTTAATTTGAAAATAATACAACGGACTTACACTTTTTGATGTTCAATTTTATGCCGTTTTCCACGCACCACAGCTCGAGTTCCTTTATATCTGCTTGTAGCGCACAGCAGTCCAGATGAGATGCTATAGTTCTGTATATTTTTAAATCGTCAGCGTAGAACAACTTTCCCGATTTCAGTCGGAAGCACAGGTCGTATATAAACAATATGAAAATCAGTGGCCCCAGAACACTTCCCTGAGGAACGCCAGAAGCAATAGAGAAAACGCTAGAGTGTGTGCCATATTATTCGCGTAATTAAAAGAAAACCGAAAAAAAAATAAAAAATTCTCAAAAACACCAAAATATACCTCTCTGAAATTTTGACATTCGTTTCATCAAGTATTGTTCAATGTTGCTTCAAAATTTAAGCTTGCAATTTTTTGCGCTTTTAGAGATATTAAGGTTCAAAAATTGCTCTATTTTTCAAGTTTTTCATTATTTCTCAATTTTTATGCGTCGTTTTATTAATTTTTTTCCACCAGAGCTTCTGTTTTTTATATATTTATCATCGAAAAATATTATATGACATGATTCTTAGGAAAAATGTCAAATTTGGTGAAAAAAATTGTTTATTTTTCACTAATTTGGTCTACTTTTGCCAATAACTCGAAAACAGTAGACTGTGGAATTTTGACGTCTTCGAAAGAGTTGTTTGTTTTACCAAAATGAACAACTTTGCCGAACATGCCAAGCTTCTAGAACGTCACAGTATAAAGTTAGATTGTAGCGCCACCTATGCGGACGATTTACGAACTATCCGTTTATGTCAGTAGATGGTCCTCGTTGTTGCAAAAAACTTTGCCGAAGACACCAAATACCGGAAACGCTTCGTTACTGAGTTATTAATTTTGTCCCGCCAGATTGCGTCCCTGGCCCATAGTGCAATGTAGGCGAAGGTAGATTGAGTATTTTCGTCCCTGTCTGGAACCATGTTCAATGCAGATTCAACTTCACCCAAAGGATTCACAATCCAGTTGGAGCATTCCAGCTCTGGTTGAAAATCTCCACCCTGAATGTTAATTATATTTGCGCAGACTTCATTCTTTAATTTCTCCAGAACATACAGACACTGATCTGATCTTTCTTGGCTACGTTGATCTTGACCGGTTAAATGTTCGCTACATCCCGAATCAAGCTTGATTCTTCGTTCTTCTGATAACTTCTATAGCAGACAACAAAACTTACGGACTTCGGCTCATAATCACAGTCCTTCTTCATGTGCCCTCGTTCTCCACACTTGTGACATCTTCCCGAAAACTTCTAGAGACTTATTCGGGTTCATTCTCACGCCACTCGTAGAATAAGCCCAATTGTTTCCTGAACACGCTGCAGACGATCTGTGATACCAAATCACCTTCACCAACCCATCGAATTCTGTTGAATGACTCCGCATGTCCGAACCTTCTGTCATCCTCACCCTAGCGATTTGCTTCCGAATCAGAGTTTGACTTGCAATGGATATCTTGGCAAATGTTGTTTGAAAACTCTCCCACATCATCTTCACGGTAGTCTTGTCAGAGTTTCTCATGAAGTTCCAACATGGGATTCCTCCAGAAATTCTTTCATATGTTTCTCTACGATTTCCTTCATCTTTTCCTGCAGGAATGCCTTCAAAGAAACTTTTGAGATGCCTTTAAAGAGTCTGTGGAAATACCTTCCATGTGGATTGTTTTCCACACATTCATCCAATGAATTCTTCTTAAATCCATACACGCATTCCTTCAAAAATTCCTGCAACGTGATCTCCAGGGATTCCTCAAGGAATTCTTCAAACAATCATTCCTCGATACTCCCAAGAATTCTTGCACGATCTCGAATGGTGCAGCAAGCTGTTCCTCAATATATTCCATCAAAAACTCTTTCAGATATTTTTCCAGAGATCTAATGACTAATATCTACAGGAATTCCTCCACGAATTCATATAGGGATTTCACCAGCAATTATCGCAACTACACATTATTAAATCCGCTTGAGCGGTAGAAAAACAATGTTTCACAGCTTAAAGAGGATACTCGAGAACAGGTTAAATTAACCACCGGAGAAACAGAGGACTTTAAGAATTTCACTTTGAATATTCCCTAAATTTCGGAGCTGTGATAAAAAACGTCTAACACCTTTGATGTCTGGAATACAAGAGAACGACCGACAGCCGTCGGATCTTTTATTTGACGTTTAAGCTATAACTTTTTTATGGAAATACACGTTCGCTGAACGGTAATGATTTCGATTACAAATTAATCCTATTTGTTTTATAGCAAATGCACTCAGAAAATAACCATATCGATGGATACATCAATCCTTCCCTTTTTAAGAAAAATGAACTAGAAAATCAGGAAATTAATATCTAATAACTTTTACAATAATTCTTAGAACCGTTATTCAAAAATTATAATACTTGAATTTACCTTTGAAATTATTTCTTCGCGTCCTTTTCGAACGCCGGGGCTGACCATCGAGCGCCAAATTCATTTCCAACTTTCGTTTTCGATTCGGCTTAACCGATGATGTTTTGACTCCCTCCTCAGCTCGTTCCAATTCACACTTCCGAAATCCTCGGAAGGGCTCTTCATGTCGCTTGTTCCTTGTGGTGGTTGTGGTGGTAATGGATCAGGATTATCGACATTGGGATCGACATGTACCACCAACCTCCGACGTACCGACTTGTTCGTTTCATTGGCGATGCGAATTTGACTTCTGTGTGCTGTTGTTGTTATTCCGTTTCCAATCGTAATCTGCAAAATATTTTTACAAACACGTTTTAGAAAATAAACTTTTAACCATTTGGCTTGGTGATGTGGATCATGGTTTTTGTACCACAGTACATCACCCGGCATCAGACTGTCCAAGGGATCATTATTAACCCCTGTAAAATCATCATTGTTAGGTCTGGTACATATTTCATCATTTCGGTTATTTGCTTTAGTTACTTCGTTATGATTGTTAGTATTTCGCCTTGGATTAATCAAATCGATAAAAAATTTAGGGGTATATGCTAAAACTTTTTCAGAAGGTAGGAAACCCTCCATCGTTGAGCTATTGTTTCTAAAATTTATTAAGAATAAGCTAATCGAATCCTCTAATTCCAATTTCATATATTCTGGGTCAAGTAGCAACTTTTTTAAGACTCGAACGAGTCTCTCTGCCTGGCCATTACTAGCAGGATTGTATGGAGGACTCTTCAGGACCCTTATTCCTTGCCTTTCAAGAAAGTTCTTAAAATCAAATGCATTGAATGGAGGACCGTTGTCAGATACTAAAGTGTTTGGAAAACCAAACCTTGCAAAATATGCTAATAATTTCTTCCTCACTTTTGTACACGATGTGCCATCTTTCATCCACTCAAATTCCACCCACTTTGAAAAGCTGATCAATAAGAAAACGTGTTGCTTGAAATAAAAAAAGTCAATGTGTACTCTACCAAATGGTCTTGTGGAAGGTGTCCATTTAGATTCAATTTTCTGCTTTGGGTACGCTGCCATACTAGCACACGCATCACATTCGCTAACAAACTTTTCAACATCAGCATTTATTCCGTACCAGTACACTGAGCGTCTTGCCAGCTGCTTCATCCTCACAATTCCAACATGATTGGCATGTAACAGTTTAAAAAAAAAAATCCTGCAATTGTTGCGGAATTATTACTCTGTTCTGGTAAAGCAAACATCCTTCCATTATTTCCAAATCATGTTGATTTTCAAAAATATCCACAAAACGTTTATCTAGTCTTCGAGGCCAACCATGGCGCATAAATCTTATGATTTTTTGCAAGAATGAGTCAGTTTTTGTTTGTTTTGCAATATCCTCAAAATCAATTGGGAAATCATTACTGAAATTTATGTGTTTGATGCACTCTACATCTAGCTCTTTAGGAACCGACTGCTCCAATGGGAATCGCAAACAAAAATCGGCATTGCCCATTTTCGCAGAAGGCCTATACTGAATTTCAAAATCGTATATTGACAACTCCAGATCATAGCGCTGCAATCTTGTCACAAATATCGCATTTTTACCTTCTTTACCAAAAATTCCAACCAATGGCTTATGATCGGTAAATACCGTAAATTTCTGTCCATAAAGATATTTATGAAACTTTTTTATTGAGCACACAAGTGCCAGCGCTTCCAAATGGAGAATTGGATATTTCTTATGAGCTGAATTGAGTGAAAATGAAGCGAAACCAATGGGTTTCTCCACACCATCAATAGAATGCGCAATAACTCCGCCAAGTCCATAGCCTGAAGCATCAGAGACAATCACAATCGGTTTTCTTGGATCATAAAATTCAAGAAAATCTGTTTCAAGCAGTAAATTCTACGCGTTTTCAAAAGCTCTGTTGCAATCTTCATTCCAGATAAATTTAACGTCGGTCTTCAACAAATATAACAAATATAAACAATATATTGAGGATTTTGCCCTCTAATAGACTCACACCCAAACAATTTTGTCACGCCAAAATATTCTCCCACCATGTTTGCCATATATTGGATGGCGTCGTAGCTAACAAAACCAACAAGTAACGCACATGTAACGCATTATGTTGGATTGTACATTGAATGCAAGTTGTGTGCTTCTATTAAAGTGCCATAGAAACTGACGTGTGAGTATTTATTTTTCCACGTTCAAAATGTGCATGAGAATCTATTCCTCAACAGAACGAACAATAACTTTGAAGACAAACCAGGAATGAATCGGTTGTAGTAATTGACGAGACCCAAAAATGATTTGAGCTCAGTTACATTGCTTGGAATTTTTGCATTTCTAATCGTGTCAATTTTACTTGCACACGGCGACAAACCCTTTTCGCTAATGATATGACCCAAATATTCCAAACTAGTTACAAAGAATTTACATTTGTCCCAATTTACCTTAATATTTGAGTAGATGAAAAAACCGAATTTAGTACTATACCATTTAATTCCACTAGAGTTTGTATCCTTTGACAGATACGCGTATTTCGACCTCAACTGTAAGGCCGTCTTCAGTGTCGTGTACTAGACTCGACTTCCTTAATATTTGCTTTAGACAATCTTTCTAAAACAAGATTTCACGTTATGCGATGCTTATATGTGGAAAGTTTCACGTATAAGATGGTGCGAAAAAGCCTTATGCGTACAAAAGTGGAGGCGATATACGTGCATTTTTATATGATGAAAAATAGCTTGCAATACGAGTGTATCGATTTTATTGCGAACTAATCTGTACTCTTATGCGACTTAATTTATGATAACAAAGTTCATTTGACAGCTGCTACGGATTGATCCGACTACCTTTGTATGAGTATACGGGGCGAAACAAAATGTACATATGCGAGGAAATTCATCAATTAAACGATTTCATCCACCATGTAGTGCGGGTGTGATGCAATTTGTATAAATTAACGACTTTGTTCGTAAACTGTTATGCGACTTCTGGTTGTCTGGGTACATACTCAATTCCCTGTAAAACTTGATCCATTATTTGTTGAAAAATAGATGCACTAGAAGAAGCCCCCTGTGGCAATCTATTGTAAGTAAAAAGACCTTTTATAGTGTTTATTACCATGAATTTCCTTGAGCGTTTTGTTAAAGATAACTGGGTATAAGCACCTTCTAAATCAAGTGCGCAAAATACTTTGCACCCTGCCAATCCAGCAAAAAAATCTTGAGCAACAGGTAAAGGGTAAGTTTTGGGAATAAGGAGTTTATTAATAGAAACTTTGCAATCGATTACTAATCGTATATCATTGTTCTTTTTTGTCACTACTATAACAGGAGATGCCCATTCACTAGTTTGTATAGGAGTTATAACCTTCTCCTTCTCCAACCTATCCAAATAATTTAAAACTTTATCCCTCAACCAGTAGGGAACGTCATAAGCTTTCCTAAAAATAGGTGCGTCTGTTTTTAAAACAAGTTCTGCTTCATAACCTCTAATAGGAGACGAAAAGTCTTTGATGAAAACATCAGGAAATTTAGCCTTAATCTCATTCTGCGAAACATTGTGTTTACCATCAATCACATTATTAACAGCTTCTAACTTGTCAAAATAATTACGCCAGTTGGGAAAGAAAACATCCAACCATGTTCTGCCTAAAAGAGGAATAAAACTATGTTCACAATCCAACACCAAAAAAAATAAAAATTGCTTTTTATCTCGAAATTCAACCGAAACAATCGCTTCCCCAGCAACTTTCAAACTGGAACCATTTACCACTATTAATTTCTTAGAACTCTTTTGAAGAGGAACATTTAACTTATCAAAAAATAGTTTTTTCCCATTTACAGACACAGAAGCTCCACTGTCGACTTCCATCCGTAGTGATTTCCCCTCAACCGTTAGTTCTAGTAAACATGGACTACTTATTTTGTTAATTGAAGTAACATTCATACAACTCAATTCACCTTTGTCTGCGTCATCACTATCGTCATCCCAAGTCCTACCCATCCGACTCATCATACCAGATAACTTGTTATCCACACTTGGGCCAGATCGTTCCATATCGATGTTGTTTACTGGGTCTCTCCTCAACTGCTTTAGCGCGAAGCACTTCCTTTTAACATGGCCTCGTGCACCACAGTAGCTGCACACTCTTTGGTCAATTACAGGTTCCTCGCCATCCTTCCATTCCCTAGGATAAACCGGTGCATCTTTGTATTTACGCTGTTGGTCCTGGAACCGCACCTGCTTCGAATCTCTGGATTGCGAAAGATGATTGAAACGATTGTTGTACCTGTTGTACGGCTTTGTGCTGCGCGGTGGAGAAGGCTGCGGTTGCTTGTACCCTAATCGACTTTTCACCGGTCCACGACCTCGAGCCAAGCTTGTAATGCGCTGCAAAACTGCACCTCGCCCCCCTGTCAGGCTCCCTATGGAAGCAACCTGTGCGTCATTGTCGTCTTTTGTCAACGCTTTGGCATGAGACGCTGCCATCTCCCAAGTGGTGATAATTTTGCCATCTCCCAAGTTGGTGATATTTTTTTTTTGAGCTAAGTTAAATTTCTTTTCATCTTCAGCCAACAATTTTTGTTTCAAGGCTTCATCAGACAGTCCAATGAGAACGCGGTCAAGAATGCGACCATCTTTGTCCTCCTTGAAACCACAATACTCAGCTTGTAGTTTGAGCGAAAAAAGAAAATCACTGGCTGTTTCACCAGGCTGCTGCACCCGAGACCCGAATTTGTAGCATTGGATCAAAGCTGTATCAGTTTTGTCTAGCCTGTGTTTGAGTTTCTGAACTAATACATCGAGTGGGGCTTCGTCAAGCAACTGTTCGCTGAGATATAAATTGTGTGCTACTTCAAAAAGATATTCGCCTCCCAAAAGAAACACCTGGTCTTTTTTGCTCTCATCCGCCACTTTGTTAATGCGAAAATGATACCCTAGCCGTTTGAACCAGGATGCGAAAGATTGCCCTTTGCGGTATGGGTCAATATTCGGGGCCACGTAAGACATTTTACAAAATTCGCTTTCAACAATTGCTGACAAAATAATCAAAATCACTAATCACACCGCTAATTTCGAATAAAAAAAAATCGTTCGGTTCACTTTCAGCTACACTTGTTTCAACTAAATAGGAATAAAAGATAGAACAAAAACATTCATCAAATCTACGAAACAATTAGCTTATACAACCTACACAATGGGTATAGCCTAATCCCTTTCTTCCAAAGCAAAAGAAATTATTGAGCGTAGTTTTGCACTTCAAAATGGCGTGTGCCTAACACAAAAAAGAAACGTGCCTGGTAGAAAACTTTTTTTTCTTACCTCTACCAAATCCACGCTCCGGCTCCGGGGAAATGCGATCCCTCTTACTTTGAATCTGCTCCCGTGCGAAAATGATGCAATCCGCCACCGTGAAGGTTAGATCCCGTTTCGAAGGTCGAAGGTCCAGCCGCCGCTTGAGCAGTAGAAATATCTTCCGTCGACGCCCTTTTCCAGCGAGGTTATAACCACTGTCACTGTACTGCCTTTTCCTTTTTCCTCGTCGCCAAATATTAAATCCGCTTTAGCGGTAGAAAAACGGTGTTTCACGGCTTAAAGAGGATACTCGAGAACAGGTTAAATTAACCACCGGAGAAACAGAGGACTTTAAGAATTTCACTTTCAATATTCCCTAAATTTCGGAGCTGTGATAAAAAACGTCTAACACCTTTGATGTCTGGAATACAAGAGAACGACCGACAGCCGTCGGATTGACGTTTAAGCTATAACTTTTTTATGGAAATACACGATCGCTGAACTGTAATGATTTCGATTACAAATTAATCCTATTTGTTTTATAGCAAATGCACTCAGAAAATAACCATATCGATGGATACATCACACATTTGGTCATCAATGGCTTTTGGGGCGAGAGCATGAATTAAGCGATAATTGTTTTTTGTCCAAAAGTTGTAAATATTTTTTTGTATATGAAAGTTTACATTTTTTTAGCATATTTTCAAATATTTTATCTAAATACAGAAACAAATCGTGTTGAAATTGATTTGATTAAAATTTCAAAATTATTGTGAAATATAGTACAACCTTCCACAATTCTTCCCATTGTTCCTACAGATAGCAATGTCGGATTGTCTGACATGTGCCAAGCTCACTGAGGGCGTCGATCAATCGCTCGCGATTGTTGCGAACAAAAAAATTCAAAATGCATTGAGCAAGCATTTTTGGTTTGGTGTAAGTACTACACGTGGTCATAAATGGTTTTTTGAACTTCAAGAGAGTAATTTCTTCGCAGGAAAACCAATACCTCAAAAGTACCATATGTTATCCATGCTGGCACAAGATTGAAGACTTCCATCGATTCTATTGTGAAGTCGAAGAGCTACATTCAAAACAGTTATTTCCCCACATACAGTTGCTGGAGTTGAAACAAGAGAATGCCGAGCCTGATTTCGCTCCGGAACAATCCGATGATGATGTTGAGTGTGTGGTCGAAAGTGAAGATCCTTGCGACGTTGGCGAACAAAAAATCATTGAATCACAGCCTGAAATTAGGGAAACAGTTAAACGTCCCCGATTGCAGAAGAATGAACTGGATGTGGTTCAGGAGTACGTATCGCAAAATGTGATTTTGGACTGCGACACATGCTCCAAACGATGTACAACGTTTGAAACTTTACAAAGGCATTCCATGATGGAACACGCGAGGAAAGCAACTGTGCTGTGTTGCAATCTCAAATTTACGAATACTTACCGATTCGTAGACCATATGAGGTTCCACATGGATCCAAGCCAATTCAAATGTTCTCATTGCACCAAGGAGTTTGGAAACAGAGAGGCACTCAAAAGACACACCCGACTTGCTCATGCCTACGAGCAACAAAAAACTACGAGTGCTAAGGAAGAAGATGAGCCCAACGAAACCAATACTGCAACTGTAGTCGATGAGTCAGTTCGCGAGGATCAAAGTACCGATGAGTCAAGCGAGAAGGTGCAAAGTGGGAATGAGCCAGAGGATATGGCACATAGTGACGATGTGCCAGGCGATACGGTGCAAAGTGACGGTGAACCAGGTGACAAGGTGGAAATCGAAGATGAATCAGATGATGAGAAATCAATTGACAATGATCCAAGTGACAACGATGAAGACTATGAGCAGGAAAGCGATAGTTCTGTAGAATCAATCAGTTCCGGAAGTGATGAAGACTACGATGCGGATAATTCTAAACGAAACGAAAGAAAACTTAGAAAATATACGAAGACGTCGGAAGAGGAATCGGTTGCGATTCAGGAATATGTGTCGAAAAATTTAACACTGAATTGTGATACATGTTCAGAGCGATACACAATATTCAAAGACTTGCAGAGGCATTCTCTTGATACACACGGGAAGCCAGCAACTGTACTCTGCTGCAATAGAAAACTTTTGAACAGCTATCGTTTCGATGATCATATCCGATATCATTTGAATCCAGATCGATTTGAATGTTCCCAGTGCTCTAGAAAATGTCCCAATCGGGAAGCACTGAGCAGACACATTCAAACAAAGCACACACCAGACGAAGAAAAGACGCATGCATGTGAAGTGTGCAACAAGAAATTCACTACAAAACATAATTTAACAAAACATGCATTAATCCACGAGGAATCAGTTCAAAAACCAGCTCGGAAACGTCGCTTGCGGGAAACTGCAAAACACGATAAGATGATTGCAGAAAATGTTACATTGGAGTGCGATTCGTGCCAGGAAAAACACACCTCGTTCGTGACATTGCAACAACATTCAAAGGCAGAGCATAAGAAACATGCCGTTGTTTTCTGCTGCGGTTTGAAGTTTCACAGGAAACCACTGCTCATCGATCATCTTTACTTTCATCTGGAACCAACCAGGTTCCAGTGTAAAATCTGTCATAAAAATTTACATCACACTCGATCTCTGAAGTGGCACATGGACAAATACCACGCACCGGAGGAATCAAGAACACTCCAATGCAGTAAGTGTCCGAAGATGTTCACTCACCAAAGATTCTTGGTGCTTCACGAACAATATCACAACCGAAAATGGCACTGTAAAATCTGTGATAAACGATTCATCTATGAGGCCGTCCTAAAGCAGCATCACAAATCAGTGCATACCAAAGAGCTACAGTACGTGTGCCACGTGTGCGCTAAGACGTTCCACATTTACTCTTCATACCGGTCACATTTGCTAACGCATGACGAATCGGCCAAGAAGAAACCACAGAAACCTCGGGTACAGTGTCAAATTTGCAACACCTGGACCTTGAAGCTGTCCCGTCACATGCGGTTGCACGCAGGAACACGAACTTGCGAAATTTGCGGCGAGGAGTGCAAGAATCATTTTACGTACCGGTATCACATGAAGAATCACCAAACGGGTGACTTCATCTGCTCGGTATGTGGCAAGAGCTTCAAGAGAGAAATCGGATGGAAGGTAGGTTTGGGATAACTTTTCTGAAAGTTTGTAGGCATCTGAAGCTTAACGCATCTGCATTTCAGGAACACATGGCATCGCACACGGGTGATGTGCTGTACAGTTGCGATTTTTGCGACCGAACATTCAACTCGAACGCCAACAGGGCGTCACATCGCAAGAAGATGCACCCGCAGCAGTGGCTCGAGGATAAGTTGAAGAAGAGGGCGGCAAAAATGGCTCCGGTTGATGAACCGGCGCAGTCGTGAAACGGATTGAAGTCGTAAAATGCCATCAGATGTGTATAAATGTGTTAATTTATGTTTTTTTGCAGATATTGATTCCGATCATGGTTATGAAGATTCCCCGATAAAACTTTGTACAAAAATGAGCTGAAAACTGAACTTTAAGTGACATGCAATCTCGAAGTAATTTCATGTCGGATGATTTAACAGCTGGCTTAGGACATCTAAGGCTGAGTTATAAATCGTATGATGAGTTACATAACTTATGTAACTCCCCTGTTGAAGATATCCTTCTCAAGATATTTGGGACGTCCAGTTAGTCTGCAGTAATGTCTAGAGATTTTGTTTTCAAAACCCTGCGAATGGATAGATGAGCCCTCCAGAGAAAGAACTACATACATTCTCCGTCTATATCGGAAATCTATACTTATCCACAAGATCGCGGACTCGCATTTGGACTTCATCAAGGGAAAGGCTTCGCCAAAAGCAATCTGGTCTACGTTGGAGCGACTCTTCGAGAAGAAAGGTGTAGCTGGTATATTCTATCTGTTGAAGCTGATGTGTAGTAACCCGCGACTTATGTTAGCTACGCAATCAGATCCTTAGCTACGCCATTAACCTTAGAAACCTAAGCTTGTTATTTTAAATAAATATTCATTATTCTTCCAACCTTCGAACCAGAAGCACCTATTTTATTCAAGCTCTGCTAGAGGTTATGAGCCCAGCCGGTAACCGGAAGAAGATTTCAAAAATTCAAGATGGCATCACCAACGGGAGCAAGTTCCGGATCTCAAGCTGGCGGCGGAAACGGCAGTCGACCTGGAGCAGGAAGCGTTCGAGTTACGACGGGGTCCGTGGCGATGCCGGCCATAGAGAAGTCGAAGGGACGCGAAAATTATTCCACCTGGGCATTCGAGATGCGGATGATATTGATTCGAGAGGGAAACTGGTGTGCCATCGAACCGGCGAAAGGTGAAGTTGTAGCTGCTGATGTCAAGATGCGTGCGCTGGCGACAATCTGTCTCAGTCTGAAGAGCTTGGACTGTGGATATGGACCAGATGGGTGACGAGCAGATTTTCATGGTCCAGCCCGAAGGATTCGCGGTTCCAAATGGCAAGGTCTGCAAGCTGAACAAGGCTTTATACGGTCTGAAGCAATCGAGCCGAGTATGGAATGGGAAGCTGGACGAGGTGCTGCGAGAATTCGGCCTGCAAAGATCGCGAGTAGACACCTGCCTGTATTGGATGCTGGATGGAGAGAAAATGCTTTTCGTGACGATATACGTAGACGACCTGTTGATATTCACAAACGACCAACGATTGAAGAAGAGGCTAAAGGATTTTTTGATGCAACGATTTAAAATGAAGGACTTGGGTGAGGCCACACACTGCCTTGACATTCGGATCCAGCGGGATCGACGTGAAGGGAAGCTTTCGTTGGACCAACAGGCGTATATTGAGGAAATCTTTCGTCGTTTTAGAAGACTGAAAGAGAGAAAATGGAGATGAGAGATGTGCCGTACAAAGAAGCAGTAGGATGTTTGTCGTTCGTGGCCCAGACAACTCGACCCGACATTGCGTTTGCTGTGAATGCGGTAAGCCAATTTTCATCGAACCCTGGCAGGCAGCATTGGGAAGCTGTTAAGCGTATCATCCGATACCTGAAGGGCACGGCTACGAAGATATTACAATACAAGAGGGACGAGAAAGGACAACTGGTCGGATATAGCGATGCCGATTGGGGAGGAGAGCCGCAGATCGACAACCGGCTACGTCTTTACGATGCAGGGTGCTGCCATAGCCTGGAATGTGAAGCCGACCGTAGCACTTTCGTCATGCGAGGCGGAGTATATGGCGCTCTCCCGGAGCATTCAAGAAGCCATGTGGTGGAGCAATCTTCGGTCGGAATTCACCGACGTTGGACCGGTTCCGATGTTCTGCGACAACCAGTCAGCAATCAGCATCGCAGGCAACGGATCCTATAATCCCAGGACGAAGCATGTTAGCATCCGCTATCATTTCGTGCACGAGAGTTTAGAGAACGGCGTGGTCAAACTTGGCTACACGCCCACTTCGAGTCAACCGGCAGATGGATTCACCAAACCGCTGGCTACACCTAACCAGCAGAAGTTTTGTCATTTTATAGGCGTCGCAGATTAGGGAGAAGTGATGTGTAGTAACCCGCGACTTATGTTAGCTACGCAATCAGATCCTTAGCTACGCCATTAACCTTAGAAACCTAAGCTTGTTATTTTAGATAAATATTCATTAGTCTTCCAACCTTCGAACCAGAAGCACCTATTTTATTCAAGCTCTGCTAGAGAAGCAAATGTCGGTCATGAGGTACGATGAATCTCGCTCCCCTGGAAGAACACGTTGTTGCCTTCGAGAAGAACGTTCGTGACTTGGAGTCGGCTGGTGTTAAATTCGACGAGAAGGTAATAGTCTTCAACCTGCTGCAATCGATGCCCAAGTCCTACGAGCAGCTGATAACGGTGCTAGAAACCTTGCCAAGTGGAACAAAGTTCTTTGGAATTTGTGAAGACAAGACAGCTGAGTTGAAGTTCGGAATCCGGCACGGCGTTTTCTGGGAAAAGCGGAAAATTTAATTTCAATAATCACGCATGTGGCAAATCGGGACACAAGAGAGCAGATTGTCCGGGAAGCGGCAGCAATCGGGAATACAATCCAGGAAAGCTGTTTGGTAAGCAGAAGAAGAAGCCAAGGGAGAAGGCCAATGCGGCAAACACGCAACATTACATCGCATTTGTAAGTATCAACGACTCGTATAGCACGTGCGGCGGAAAATTCCGCTGGATACTCGATAGTGGCGCATCAGAGCATATGGTTGGAGATCGCAAGTATCTCAGCAATGTTTTTTTTTTAGTTTTAGAAGGTGGTAAATTACATTTACGAACTAACCCAGCGTTTCACGTTCGATATGAAGGCTAGTCATATCGACTTCGTCCATCGTGCGCCAGAGTGTCGGACTCTTTTATACCGACTAAAATCCACCTTCGCCCACGAGCCATTCCCCACGGAACTGCCTCTTGGCATTACTTCATGGGGGAGGCTATTGTGCTAACCGCTGCACTGCTCCTTGCTTCGCTTTCTGCGTGTGACTCACGTGCATCCTACGCTCCTGTACTTCCCTTGCTCTCTTCGTACTGCTGGCATCACGCCAGGGCCATGTTTCTACTGCTACGCTTCGTTACTCTGGTGCGACGTGTTTGGGGCTGGCATCTCGCCAGAGCCCTGCGCAAGTTTTGCGCCTGCTGCTAATCCTCCGATTCTCGAGTTCTCCAGGTTGGACCAGTTGGATGCCGAGGTCGGTCCAGCGATTCCGGTTGGAGGGTAGCTTCCGGTTCACTGGCGCACCGACGATCCAAAACTGGTGGTTGTCACGATCGCTACTCGGCATAGTCCCCGACGCTTCAACAGGCTGAATTGTCAAGCGCCAAGGTCGGTCCGACGATTCCGGCTGCCCCAACGATTCAGAGCCATGTGCTGTCCGCTGTGTTGAGTGCCGCTGCTCCTCTCGCCATCTTCGTTGTAAAAGAGACATCATCTGAACGATTGTCTTGTTTACCGCGTCCCATTTCTCTTCGTCAGCACACATTCGTTGGACGATATTGTGCACATTAACGTCATTGCCGACGACGGATGTCATCTCGGCTCGCTCATGCTCGAAGCGCGGACATTCGAAGACCACGTGCTCAGGGGTTTCGTCAACATCGCCGCACCCGGTGCATAACGGCGATCTTGCGTGTCCAAACCTATTGAGGTATTTCTTGAAACAGCCATGACCAGACAAAAACTGCGTCAAGTGGAAATTCACTTCTCCATGTTTTCTGTTTACCCACATCGACAGGCACGGAATCAGTCGGTGGGTCCATCTACCGTTCTCAGCGTTATCCCACTGCTGTGGCCATTTCCTCATGGTTTCATCCCGGGCTCTTTTCCAAATTCCCAGCGTGTGTCGATCCCTGTAGCACTCGCTGCCCTCTTCGAGTTGAAGGCTTATAGGGATCAATCCTGCAATCACACAGACTGCCTCCGACGATATCGTACGATACGCGCTCGCCACACGCATGGCCATCAGTCTAAACGTACTGTTCAGCGGTTCCTCTTCCTCTGCAGTGCTGCCACCCACATGGGGCCAGCGTATCTGAGTACCGACGTCGACACGCTCACCAGTAGTCGCTTCTTGCTGCTGCTGATCGCCAACCGTCTTACCTCAGCAATGTGTATCGCCTGGAACAACCGGTGGTTATTACAGTGGCAAAATCCGGACATCAGTTGGTAAGTGAATACGCTGGGGAGGTCTACGATGTTCTGTATGTTCTGGATTTGACTATGAATTTGTTTTCTGTGAAGAAAATCGGTGAACGTGGAATGCGTACTACCTTCACACGTGATGAAGCGTTTATCATCAAGGCTGACGGTTCACGAGTCTGCACGGCTACGAGGAAGGCTAAACTTTTCGAGCTTAACGTCGAGTTGATTCCACCAAGCGAGTCGGCTCTAGCTACTGATTCCAAAACGTAAAGAATTCTGTGGCATCGGCGTTATGGTCATATTGTGCATTCAGATTAGCTTTAGACCGAAGTTCATAAGAGAAATGAAATATCACCGAAAGTTGCAATACATATGCAAGGTTAAAAAAAAAAACATAAATCGTGTTTGATGAAAAAAACGACAGCTAAATGCAACATGTTGCAATTAGTGGAGTTGCAATAGAAAAGAACTTTTATAAACGAATGTTAAAAGTATTTTTTGAGGAGTCAAGACAGTGCAGCTGGGCCTTGAATAGGGTCCTAAAGCCCTGTCCCAATTTTAGTATCAAACGCTTAAGTTTAGGGCAGAAACACATGTTTACTCAATTTTCAAATGATTTTCATTGGTTTAAGTCAAAAAAACATGTTTTTTGTGATTTTTTAGATTTTGTCACACCCTTTGGTATAAACTCAAATTTTGGGTATATTTTGTTTTCCGTGTCCCTTCCGAAATGTCCAGGCCCATGACAACCATATATCGATACACAGTGTTCTTCGTAGCCAGGATGTCCCGGGCGATAAGTGAATATCGCCCACTGTCAGTTGTAAGAACTGTGAAAATAAAGACTATTGTTTTGTTTAATTGTTTGCTATGGTTTGATTATCAATTTTATAATGTGCCAAAAAGTTGAAGCACATTCAACATTTCGATGGTTTTGAAAGGAGAGCAAACGTTAAAAGGCATCCTGCAAGCCTCCAAGCAAGCAATCAGTGATTTGATTGCGAAACTTGCTCGATTATGGATCATAAACATCAAACAAAACTTCGCATTCTGATTACACTCTCGATTCAAATCACCCGAAAATGAGTAAACACATGGAGATGTTGACTACGCTAAAAGTAGTCCCATGCCATGGGCCTGGAAATGTCAGATGGGTTGTGTTAAAACTATAAGCCCTGTGGCATTTTTGTCGAAAAAGTGAATGTCAAACATGATCACAAGTGTCAAGGTTCATATTTAGAACCATTTTTAAAAATGTTATAACCGTTATTTGAGCTACACGCAGCGAACTGGACTATCGAATTTCATACATTTTGCCTTATGAAAGGTGGAACGATTAATGCAATACGAACGCTTTATGTATCGTTTTAGCATCACTTCACATCAAGGCGTCGATTGACGCGTAATGTACGCTCGGGCCTATCGATCGCAAGGTTCTTGGTTCGATTCCAGGTTGCCGCGTTAAACGTGTTTTGTTTTCAAATTCTGGTTTCATAAGGCAAATTTATGAATTTCAACCCGATTTCTTGTGGCGAATTTTCATAAGGGGTTCCTATGTTTATCGATAGTCCATTTGCCTGAGTGTAGAAAAATTGCTAATGTAGTTGCAAGAACATGCTCTTTCGTATTGTCGCACCGCCACCAAACCGGATCGCGCCAGTGAGACTCGCGACGCGCCTCAACTCGCCGCATTTTGAAATCAGTTTTTTAGTGTGGCGCTGCATTCTTACGATATTTATGAACACAGCGCACTATTCACATATTAGCTGCGACGCATGGGGCCCGAGAAAATAATAATTATAAATAAATGTTGGTCTTGATTTCTACCGGATACATAATATTATTAAATAAAAACAGTAATTCATTAAACATTTTAGGACTCAATTTACTTCGACCCTGACGATGCCGGCTTTAGTGGAGCAACCCTTCGGAAACGATAAAGTTATGACACAGACTTGGCATCACTGGTTTTGTTTATCAGCAGCAGTGTCAGTGTCTGGATTATTGTTTACATGTGGGCAGAAAAATTATCCCAAAATTGATAATTTGAAGTAGTGCATTGAAATTTAAAATATACTTATCAACTACTGTGGATATTTGTTCAGGTAAAAGTATAGTTTTATAGAACAGTAAAAATTTTCATTATGTTTTAAATTGAAGGGACATACGGAATTAGTTAATTATTTTCATCCTACATGGAAGAATTTAATACGAAATTTAAGCTTTTGTATATGCAAAATAGAATGCTATTAAACCAGAACCGCAGTAAAGAATTCAATAATATCTCATAGAATTTTATCCGAATTGTTGCAAAAATATTTATCCAATAATACTTATCAGGGCATCTTCAGCATGATTGGTAACTCTGATGAAAATTCAAGAGTGCTGTATTGTATTGAACAGTCGCTAAAAAGCATTCGAATGTCGGAATGGACATGGAAACGCGACCCCAATAAGAGAACTAGAGGATTATCGATTTAAAATATTTAAATCTTATCTAATATCAATGTATTCGAATCCTCTGAGCAGAATCTCAATAGAGAGACTTAAAAGTGGATGGAGTACCTTTTACCTTTTAATTCCGCCCCTAAATGCTTGTCTTTGCCAGATACGCGTATTTCGACTACAGCTTATGCTCGATAACTGGGCTGAGAGAACCTTCCAGTTAGCGAGCAGTGCTCGATAACTGGACTGCCATTCCAACGCACACACACATTCAAATAAAAATCGAGGGGGACTTAGATGCAAAGTTTTGGTTGGCGTCATTCGGTTTTGGAATCGCATCGTGTTCGTGTCATTCCGTCATTGAATTCGCGTTTTAATCGTACCGTCTTGTAAATTTTGAGGTGAATTAAACAGTTTTCGTTCCTGCAATGGACATCCCACCGGGCACCAACCGCAAACGGAAACAAAAAACCCTTACGTTGGTGGAAAAGTTAAAATTATCGACGATTTCGAAAGAGGAGGTGGATCGCACGAGTCGCTCGTTAGAAAATATGGCGTAGGATCTTCCTCGGTGACTCGCTTCCTAAAACACTAAATGAATATCAATAAACCAGTTAAGAACAAAGCAATAATAACTATTTGTGATTTATTTCTCATTTCGACATATTGCACATTGAATTGAAAAAAAAAATAAAATCTTAATGAAAAAAGACAAATTTACAATTAAAAAAATAATGCTAAAACCTTATTTTGCATTTGCACGCCCCTCGTCAGTTACGGGATGGTGAAAGTTTTTGACGTTTAACTGTTTTTTAACTGGGCTACAGCCCAGTTAGCGAGCACCCAGTTAAAAAGCAGCCCAGTTAAATAGCACCCAGTTATCGAGCATTAGCTGTACCACTTGCAGTCCTCTTCAGTGTCAGTTACTCGTATCCACTGTGGCATACGTGTAACTGACGCTGAAGAAGACTGAAAGTGGTAGTCGAAATACGCGTACCTGTCGAAGACAAGCATTTAGGGGCGGAATTAAAAGGTAAAAGGTACTCCATCTACTTTCAAGTCTCTCTAAACAAATCTCATTTGTTAGATGCGTGGATGCAAGTTTTCTGTATAAAAAGCTATGTACCACAATGATCAACGTGTTACTGGATTATCAATTTTATCATTCTTCCTACAGATCGCAATGCCTCATTGCCTAACGTGCGCCAAGTCCGTTGGGTACGATGACCAATCGTTTGCGATTGGAACCAACAAAGATATCCAAAATGCATTGTGCAAGCACTTTTGGTTCGGTGTAAGTACTACTTACGGTTGAGGTAAATGTTCCTGAATTTCAAAAGCGTGGTTTCTTCACAGGAAAACCAATATCTCAAAAGCACCATTTGTTGTCCATGTTGGTGCAAGATTGCAGATTTTCATCGATTCTATTGTGAAGTTGAAGAGATCCACTCCCAGCAGCTGTTTCCTCCGATAACGCTGTTGGAGATCAAACAAGAGCATGGTCAGCATGGTTTCGCTACTGAACAATCAGATACATATGAGGACAACGAAGGCGTAACATATGCGATCAATAAGGAAGAATTCAGTAAAGATGACGATGATGATTTCGAAGTCAAGGGAAATGATCATGGTTCAGAACCAGAGAAACTCACGAGCGATATAGAAGAAGACAACTTGAATACGATGAATTTTGCAGATGTAAGCTATGAAGCAGTCGACGTTGATGAAGACTGCGGGCGAGAAAGTGATGATTCGGAAGAACTAATCAACTCGGAAAATGATGATGAAAACGATGGTGAGGATGATTCCAGGCAAGATGAATCGAAACTTGATATACATACAAGAGCAACGGATGAGGAAATTCAAGAATATGTTTCAAAGAATTTACCATTGGATTGTAACACGTGCTCCGAACGATACACAACCTTCAGAGACTTGCAGAAGCATTCTAAGGAAAAACACGGAAGACCAGCAACGGTAACTTGCTGTAACCGAAAGCTTATGAACAGCTACCGATTCGATGATCATATTCAATATCATATGAATCCAAACCGATTTCAGTGTTCTGAGTGCTCCAGGAAATGCCCCAATCGAGAGGCCCTAAGCAGGCACATACGAAAGGTACACACACCGGGGGACAAAAAGATACACGAATGTCATGTTTGTCATAAAAAATTCACCTCGAAACATAATTTGAAGAAACACGTCACGATCCACGGTGAATCAATAGGACAAACAATCGACGAAAGTAGCTTGCCCAAGGAGGATATGGACCATGAAAAAATTATCGCAGAAAATGTTGCCCTGGAGTGCGATTCGTGTAAGGAAAAGTTCACTTCATATCAGGCGTTGCAAACACATTCGAAGAGTGAGCATCAGAAACAAGCTGTGGTTTTTTGTTGTGGTTCCAAGTTCTACAGAAAAGCGCTGCTAATCCAGCACATTTTCTTACACGTGGACCCAACCAGATTTCAGTGCAAGATCTGCCACAAACAGTTAGCTCAAGCCGAATCTCTGAAACGGCACATGGACAAAAATCACTCGCCGGAGGCGTCAAGAACGCTCAAATGCAGTATGTGTCCGAAGATGTTCACACACAAAAGGTTCTTGAACATTCACGAACGATACCACAATCGAAGCTGGCACTGTGAAATCTGTGATAAACGATTCATCTGTGAAGCTGTCCTCAAGCAGCACCATAAATCAATTCATACAAAAGAACTGAAGTACGTATGCCACGTGTGCGCCAGGACGTTCCACATCTACTCTTCGTATCGATCACATCTGCTAACGCACGACGAAACGGTCAAAAAGAAGCCACAGAAACCTCGGGAACAGTGTCAAATTTGCAACACCTGGACCTTGAAGCTGTCTCGTCACATGCGATTGCACGCCGGAACACGAACTTGCGAGATTTGCGGTGAGGAGTGCAAGAATCATTTTACCTACCAGTATCACATGAAGAATCATCAAACGGGCGACTTTGTTTGCTCCGTTTGTGGCAAGAGTTTCAAGAGAGAAATCGGATGGAAGGTAAGCTTTGGGCTATTATATTTTCGGATACATTATGGACAATTGACGCTTCTAATTTCAAGGAACACATGGCATCACACACGGGAGACGTGTTGTACAGTTGCGATTTCTGCGATCGAACGTTCAACTCGAACGCCAACAGGGCGTCACATCGCAAGAAGATGCACCCGCAGCAGTGGCTTGAAGACAAACTGAAAAAGAAGGCGGCCAAAACGGCACTCGCAGATGAATCTGCTCAATCTTAAAATGCCATTAGATTTGTATAAATGTGTGAATTTGTTAAATGCTTGCAGATATTGCTTCCGATCATTGTTATGAAGAAACCAAAAGAATATTTGATGTACAAAGATGCTGAAAAAGAGACTTCGACGGTAAGTTATCATCTACCGTAAGGACGCCATTCACCACTCATTTAACAGCATTTCAACACAATAAATTCTGTCAAAAATCGGTTTTTCGATATTTTTCGCAACTTTTTGCGCTAGACGCAAGGTAAAACATTTGTTTTTGTAGGAAAGAAGTTGAAATGTGAACAACGTATAATGATACCGTATAAAATGTATGTCAATGATACATGTGCAGGGCGCCATTCACCGCTCATCCCAAGTATGAGGCTCTATATACACAACTAGTTGGAACTAATTTACTTTCATTAGCTGGTTGTTACCTTTGTACTATAGTACAACAGCATATTAAAGCGTGGCAGCTTAGAAGCATTTTTCGATCTGCCATAATGAAATCATTGCTCAACTCATGTTTACCGCCTTAAACAGCTTAAAATTATTTTTCATAAATAGTTTATAATATTAAATCATATGAAGTTCATTCTGATATATTCCATTCTGGTATACTAATACATGCTGATGACTTTTATTGCGAAAATTTGTTAAAAATTTTCAAAATAATTCAATGAGCGGTGAATGGAGCATGAGCGGTGAATGGCGTCCTTACGGTATGTCTTGCTTGCTTGTCTGCTATACAAGCTGTGTACGATTAACGATAAATAATTACTAACGATGATACCCCGTTTACTTCGCCACTTTTTCGTTTGACGTAAATAACAATCATATAACTACCGTGAAGGCACCATACTCTGCGCAATTAAGGCTTTTCAAATTTCAAACAGCTCTAATTAATTGAAAACAAAACACAATATTCTGAAATTTTGGAAGCAAATACTTATTGATCTTTTGTATAAGGAAAAAATTTTAAAAGCTTCACTAAGTAAAGATTTTTATTGCAAATTTTTAATTTTTCTCAAGGGTGTCCGTGTTTCTAACTCTGCGCACTCATTTTCGCAATGCTCCTGGCTGTCCATTAATTATGTAAGGGTTTAGGGGGGGGGTGTTAGGTTTTGAGATTTCTTACGTGCCATACAATTTATTTTTAATTTTCATACAAAAAATCTTACCATGGGGGGAGGGGGGGTGAAAAACCCCGAAAATTGTCTTACGTAATTAATGGATCGCCCCATTCTGCTCATTTAGCTTCCTAACTCTGCGCACTCGATAAATTCTTTATAACAATTCAAGTATTTTACTAAAAGCATTATTAGCATTTAAGCTGCGAATTAATATTCATTTTCTTGCTTTATACGGCTTTACGCCCCCAGTAGAGCGTGGAATGTCTCTAACACAAGTTTACTAAGTGGAGTGAATTTTATCTATAATTCAATTGAATGCCATTAAGTGCAACTCTCAAAACAATCGAAATCATCATATGATTTCCAAAACATGTAATTAGCTTAGTTTTCTAAAATCTAAACCAACATACAAAAAGGGTACAAACTACGTCTTTTTTTGCGTTCACCCTTGGCATGTAAAGGAAAATTAGCTTTGACTGTTTATGTATTTTCACTAGAAAATATAAAACGGTTCGGGTCCGGGTTTGGTATTAAATAATTGTCACGGATTGGGTCGGATCCGGGTTTGAAGAAAATAAATAAGAACCTGATTCTACTAAATACGAAGAATAGTTCAAGCGAAAGGGTATATCCATTCTTAATGTATTGTTCATCACTCAGTCGAGAAGTATTGCCGCTCTGTATAAGCGTGACGTAATTAATGAACGCTTCCTATTGCAGATCAATAACAATACTTTATTGGCGTTTTTGTATTGCAAATACGATTAAACCTCGATGTTCCATTATTCGATATTGACTCATGAAACTATATAAAAAATCAAATTTATTTTATTGCATGGTTAGGGAGCATTCAAAAATTACGTCCATCGTTCAGGGGAGGAGGAGTCTACGAAAATGTGACAATGCATTCATTAGGTACTGTAAAATCGCGACAGGGGATTGAAGGGACGGAGTGTAGAATTCCTTAAAATATGATGGACGTCATTTTTTAATCTTCCCTTACTATGATAGTCCCCTCAAACAATTTTCCAAAGCATTTCTATCCAATATTTCGATGGTGTCGACAAGTCGATGGTTCTCTTCAATATCGACCTGGAGGGTTGACTGTATGTTGAAAATAACGTTTTATAACTGCTGCGCATAGTAAGGAACATAGTTCAAAAATGGTTCCTTACTATGCGCACGTAAGAAGAATAAGAAAATGAAGAGAAAATAAGTTGCACTTTACCAGTGATGATTGCTCAATAAATAAACTAGTGCCTACGTACTAAAAATCTGAATTATATTATCTTTTATTTGCTTCAAATGACTTAAGTGATGAGGTACTCCCTTAGCTTTTTTGCTAACGGGCAGTCAATTTGGACGTTTTTCAATATTTTTAAAGCTATTTTATTTTTTATTAAAGTAATAAACGTAAATTGGCCAAGAAAATTCTTCGCGTGATTTTTTATTACTATTGTAGCAATATATCAAAAAACAAATTTTAAACAAAAATTAAGTATTTTACCAGATTTTGGTGGATTTTGGTAAAAGTGCGCAGAGTTAGGAGCTGCGCAGAGTTAGGGGCCCTCACGGTATATATCATATGCATTTGCTTTAGGTGGTTCAAAAAATATTTTTTTCTACACAGCGCCCATTCGATTTTAGATTTAATTCTGAGACTCTCCCATAATTTGAGCTCATTTGGTTGAAAACTGAGACTGCACAATTTTATTTTCTGACACGTCGGATTTGAAAACGGTCTTTGACAAGGTTGTAGCTGACAAATGTATTTGGCAGTGTCAGCTAAGCTCTAACCCTCAAGAACACATCGGCAAACATCATGACCGATTGAAAAAATTGCTTGGTTTTCTCATACACACTCATTCTGCATTTCTGAGCTCGATATTTTTTTTTTTTAAACTGGGCTTGAACCGTAAAACACTGTTTTGACTGAACATTCAGTAAGTTTTGTGAATTACAGGTGTACCCAGAAGAACTTTACTGATTTTCAGCAATGCTATACGAAAAACTGGCTCGAATTTACAGAAAGAGTCGTCAAAGATTGAAATCACCGAAAAACACAAAAAAAAAATCAGTTCAAAATTCAAACGAAGTCCGGTTATACCCGAATATTTACCGACTTCCCGTCAAAATAGGATTATGCTTTACCGAAAACATCGTAAAACCCCAAGGCTCCTTCTCTCACTAGCTGTCATCTTGAACTCCGTTCAAAACGCATCGTATAGCAAGTGTTAAATATGCTATAGTTTTAATCAAAAAGTGAATCGAATAGGAACCAGAGCATTGTGAAAATTATGGTCAGGATTCATATTTGATATCATCGACTATATTACATGAAACCAGACAAGTTGCTGCTCTTAGTATTTGCAGAATAGAACGAAACTTCCTCAGACCAAAATATCTGAAACCGTTAAAATATGCGATAACATCATAACACAGCTTGCACAATTCTCGTTAAAACGTACAAAGGATTTCCTCAAGACAATGTTGTTGATTGTGAGGCAGATTCGATGCAAAAAAAATTTACCTGCTGTCAAGATCTCAATTCATTTAAAGGACTTAAAACGTTCCCGCATAATTATAAACCATACTTCTACTGTTTCCCATTCAATCCACAACAATTTACGACAGTATCAAAATAATTCTGTAAAACATTTAAAATAACAATAAACCAACCGTACCGTGAACAGTTTTTACAGTTTGACAAATTGTAATTGAGCAAACTACCATGTGGGGAATAGGCGGTTAAGTTATGTTCCCATTTAAAAACGCCGATTTTGTCGAACAAAATTTTTACATTACAATTTGTCGAACGGTTCAAATACCATCCATTTTTTGATCAATCTACAGTACACCAAACAGGTAGAGAATGGTTGACCCATATAATTCGAATTGAAATTAATACTGTATATGTAATTGTCATTTTACAGTGCGATATAGTATTTAACCCAAGATTTACCCCTCTTGTGATTGAACAATGAAAGATGAGTTAAATAATTTTTATGCATATTTATTTACATTACCATAATATACTGGAAATTTCGATATTTTCGATATGTTGCCGTACACGTAATTCCTTTTTCGGTTTATCCATTACCGCTTTGGCCGTTCTAATTTCTTGCTGTCTCAGTGCGGGGACATCCGGGTTTGATGGTTCCATTTTTGGATTACTGCAACAACCCACTCTGCAAGGAACGAAATGTTGCCCCGTTAGAGTTTAGTTTCAACTCAATAATACAATATATGTTACTCACCAATGAATTCCGGATGTAAAACAGGCCACTTGGGATTCGGATGTTACCCTCCTAACAACGGGAAGAAGCTTTAAAGTGCTAGAATAACGATTCTTGTTTCCACACAATTTTCATTTTTCAATTCACAACAAACAAAACAAAAGGCACTCTAAAACAATTCTATGCAACTTCATGGTTTGAACGGTAGTAAAATATATTTCTATTTTCATCAAATTTCCACCCATATCGAACGAAAATGTTTAGAACAAAATAACAATTGTGTTGTTTCATATTATTTTAGTAGAAATACTTTGAAATACGGAAATATTTTGATCAGTTTTTTGAATTGTTACTACGATCAGTGTGCTATTTTTAAGCGTGCACAGCTAGGCGGTGAAAATTTTCGCTCACAAACACAATAGCGTACCACTGTTTGCGAAACTGTTAAATAACTGTTGTATATGGTAAAATACATATGTGTTTGTGTATTTCAACGATAAATTCAACAACAATTTCTCAATCGGTCCAGTCATAGTTTTACCATTTCTGGGGGGTTTGAATTTCTGTATAATTCGACAATATCTGCACAGTTTCTAATATTGTTACTGTTTGGCATGGTTTACGCAAACCATTTTTAAAAGTTCTAATTCTTAGACTAAATACAGTTCAACATAAAAGCAACTGTTTGTTGTACACTAACCTTACCAGATACAAGTGATTAATTGTTTTGAATGTATGCCGAATTGTGATTTTCTATGCGGGTTTTCACAGCAGAAATCATACCTTCAAGATCTATCAGTGAATGTCCCGGAACCGGATTCTAAATGTTTGGGTGATAGGCGAATGGTTAGAGTCCGTTAGACACGTCAATGAAATTCCAAAAGTAGTATTGTCGGCGCGATAAAAAGTTAGAAATAGTTCCTTGCCGAAGTTGGATTTTTCTTGGAATCCATGCAAGATACCCTACTTCGGAAGTGGTGCATTCGATTCGCATCTGAGTGCGCTCGAATGCGCCCTACTTCCGAAGTTCACGCAAACAAATTTTGTGGTATAATCTACTGAATCCATGGTAGAATTAAGAACTGCACCAACGATTTTCAACCGACTACAAAAATCTGTTAAGTTTACTATAATCTGGTAAAAATCACTGACCAGTGCAGTAAAAGTGACCATGCCCATTGTAGTCTCGACTACATAGCATTGTATTTCAATCCGTGACACTCACCTTACAACACAGTGTGGTCAAATGTACAATGCCAAACTTGTCAAATCAAGAATGTTTCTAGTCATAAATGCTGCAACTGTGGTTAATTAAACCGACAATATTTTCTTGTGTGGTGATGTTGACTATGTTCTGGTAGAGTTAACAGATTAGTGTAGTCGGTTAAAAATCGTTGGTGCAGTTCTTAATTTTACCATGGATTCAGTAGTTTCTACTATAAAATTCATTTCAGTGTAGGGTATCTTGCATGGATTCCGAAAAAATCCAACTTCGGCGAAATGCATCTTCTAACGATTGACCGAACTTACAATAACAACGAACGAAACATTTCTCGCATAACTTCTGATCTCGCCCTAAAAGCCATTGGTAACCATGTGTGTAGCTCGTTGTTTCTGAGCATTCGAATGGATTTTCATGTTATTTAACAACACTATGTGGAAGAAAGGATCATTATCTACCTGCCCGTGATGTTGGTTGGGATGCTTATTCTTTCATTTGCTCAGAAACAACGAGCTACACACGTGGCTACCAATGGCTTTTAGGGCGTTATCTCAGAGTATGCGAGATTTTCTCATGTCCAGATTGTTGACACTCTTAAACTTTTTTTTCGCGATCCAGAAAACAGAGAATTGTTAAAATCAAAGGATGATTTTATTGCAACTCCCGCAGTTAAGCAATATCCCAAGTAACACCAAGCATTATAGCATTGCACGTATTCTACAGCATATCAACAATACTGATGCGACATTGCTTTTATTCGACAAATTACAAGAGCTGTCAAGCAAAAGAGCATTAACGCTACATTACAAATGTATCAATGCACTAATATTACTTTATGAATTGCTTGGTTACTTTATAAACATTATTGTATTAGTTCGACTATATCAGGGCCTTTTTCCACTTTCTTTTAAACTATAGTTGCATGCAGATTAATGAAAAATAGTTTAAAAATTATTCCTCAAGGAACCTTTCATGAAATTGCAAACAATGTTGTACGCAACTCGATGCAGAATTCGATTTTTACAGCACTCGTTGTAATTAACGTCGTAACGTACGACTCGTGCTGTAAAAATCTTCATTCTGCACTTTGTTGCGTAAACTACTATTATTCCTACCAGACAAAGTACTCCCGCATGCTCTTAAGGGGGCAGGATCCGTGGGTTGTGCACTACATATATAGAATCATAGTGATACATTTCTCGCATCGATATATGGAGTGGTTCTCGATATTTGCTTCTTCAAATGGATAGGGTGATTATGATGACGTCCCGTGCGGCCTTAAACTTGATCCGGCCCTGGTACCCTGCGCGGAACGTTACCCTTTGGAAACATTTTTTTGAAATTTTTTTTGGCTAGCAGATTTGGCACCACTGGTTCTGTTTACGATGGCAGGCAGAAGTGACAGTTCTTCAGTTTCTGGTCAGTGTTTTGGAGTCGGTAGAAAAATTTTCCCAAGTTTAAATTTGGAATAAAACAGTGAATTTGCTACATTTTCCATCAGCTGCAGCGGGCATTGGTTCAGGTAAAAGTGCAGATTCATAAATCAGTAAAACTGTGTGTGTGTGTGTGTGTGTAATCCAACTAACACCCACTGTCCGGCAGTGATATTATGGAAAAAATCTTTCTGCAATGCTAAGCGTTTATGCTTTGCAGAAAGCTTTAGTCCAGGAGTTAGAAGGTGATAGCTCTATTGCAGATCTCAGTGACCCATTTCAGAATGGCTGGAGAGACACGTCCATTCAGAAGTCACTGTCACTAACAATAAGCCCCGCATGTATGCATTACCGTTATCAAATGGATAATGATAATGCAAACACACTTCCAGTTTAAAAGATGTTGTCTTTAGAACCGGCGCGTATTTAGTTTGTTTTGCTAGCATAATACTCAGAACAATCTCACCGAAAACCATCTAAGGCGGCGTTGCCATCACCATGGAAACCTTCGACCCAACCTTTGGCTGTGGGGTTGGCCTTTTTTCCCCCTTCACGTCGCGCATCCGTTCATCGCTACTCCATGCCATTTTTTTCACAGCTTCGTTTTGCTAGATATATCTTTCTTTTGAACTTATGTTTACGCACATTAACTTCTAAATCACTATTTTCTGTAGGTTTTTTATTGGTACCATTGCACAGAGCACTAACTGTAACGTTCAATTTCCGGGGCGTTCGGCGTCTCACTTTCACATTCCCGGACACACGAAAATCACACTTTTCTTCCAATCATTGGCCACTCAAAGATCCATCATCTGATTAAATTCCTCACCGGCAAAATAAAAAAAAAAAAAATAAATCAACTGAAAATTCGCGCAATATGCACTGCAATTTACAAAATCTCGCATCTCACATTCACATGCACTCTGGCCAATTTCTAATGTTCTTATCGTCACATCACATAATCAACACTTTTCTTCCATATTTTTGCCGGGTGGCATAGCACCATCAGCCATTTGAAACGTTTTCGAAATTTCCGCGACCCGAGATGAAACGTGACAGCGAATTTGAAAAGCAGCCACACTCGCGCAAAGCCTGCTGCGATCCAGATTCATAAATCAGTAAAACTGTTCCATAATTCTTTGTAGATGGTGTAAAATAAAATAGATTTGTACGCTGCTAAACCTGATGATAGGGTAATGAGCAAAGTTTTGTACACTTACACGGAAACATTTGGCTGTTCGTAAATCAGTTTTTTTTGTTAATACATTCTTATGAAAAAATATATTTCCAAGTAGTTTCACAGCAAAATTCAATAATTGCCTAACAGCGATAGGTGACTGATCACAATAAAATTGCATTTGAAAATAGTTCACAACAATTATTCGATATGCAATAGAATCCTATATGAGACCATATCGTATCAAAATCCATTTAGTCACTGATCAGAAGGAACAGTGTCAAGTACAGTACAGGAATCAGTGTCAAGTGTCCAGTAATCAATCAGAATGTGCAATGTCCAGAGATCAGAAATACAGAATACTGTGAAGCTATGTGTCCAATAAATTCTGCATCAATACAGAAGAATATTTGTATCAGTTAATTGTCGAATAAATGTTACGTTCGTATAGTACCGTTGCATAGTCACAGTCAGTCTAATCGGATTCATTACTCGGACGTATATTGGAAAATCATTTCTACCATCATTCCCACAGAGTACAATGCCCGATTGCCTAACGTGCGCAAAGTCCGTTGAGGGCGACGCTAAATCGTTCGCCATTTGTTCAAACAAAGAGATTCAAAATGCATTGTGCAAGCATTTTTGGTTTGGTGTAAGTACTACAATTCGATCGTAGTAAATGTTACCGTGAACTTCAAGAAAGTCATTTCTTCCCAGGAAAACCAATACCTCAAGAGCACCATTTGCCTACGGTGTTGGGTCAAGATTGAAGACTTCCATCGATTCTACTGTGAAGTCGAAGAACTCCACTCCCACCAACTGTTTCCCCACGTTCAGCTGCTCGAGATCAAGGAAGAACAGCATGCCCGAGATGTGTTCGCTCCTGAACAACCGAAAAGTGAAGATCCTAGTGAAGATGACGATAATGACTCTGAACGGAAACCTGACATCAAGGAAGCTGCTAAACGGACACGATTGCAGAAGAATGAATCGGATGCGGTTCAGGAATACGTGTCGCAGAATCTCATCCTGGACTGCGACACGTGCTCTAAGCGATGTGCAACTTTCGAGACTTTGCAAAACCATTCCATGATGGAACACGCCAAGAAAGCAACTGTCCTATGTTGCAATCTCAAGTTCACGAGCAACTATCGATTCGTCAATCATGTACGGTTTCATCTGGATCAGCCGAAATTCGAATGTTCGAAGTGCTCGAAGCAGTTCGACAGTAGGGATACACTTAAGAGGCACGTCCGAAGTACTCATGGTTCCGAAAAAGAGAAACCTATGAGTGACGTGGAAGAGGATGAGACTGATGCAATCAAATCAGAGGATCCAGAGCCAAGTGAGGGTGAGTCTGGTGCAGATGATGCGAATGACGATGATGAGGACTATGTACAGGGAAGTGATGACTCAGAAGATTCGAACAACTCGGGAGATGATAAGGCAGACAAATCCCTACAAGATGAATCGAAGCTCAGAAGACGTACAAAAGAGACGGAGAAGGAAATGGTTAAGATTCAGGAGTACGTATCGAAGAATATAACACTGGAATGTGACACGTGTTCGGAGCGACGAACGACCTTCAAGGACTTGCTGCAGCATTCCAAGGAGAAACACGGGAAACCTGCAACTATAGTGTGTTGTAATTTGAAACTCATGACATGTTACCGGTTCGACGATCATATACTGTACCATTTGAGTCCGGATCGGTTCGAATGTTCGCAATGTTCGAAGAAATGTCCCAATCGGGAAGCGTTGAGCAGACACATACAAAAGGCACACACGCCAGCAGAAGATAGACTTCATTCCTGCCAGGTGTGCCAGAAGAAATTCCCAACTAGATATAAGCTGGCAAGACACGCTGAAACCCACGACGAAACAAGCGGCAAGCGTCGTCCGGTTAAGGATGATGAGGAAAACGAGAAGCTAATAGCAGATAATATAACCCTGGAGTGTGACACGTGCCAGGAGAAACATGATTCGTTCATGGCTTTGCAGAAACATTCCGTGGCTGAGCACAAAAAGCTCGCGTTCGTGTTCTGCTGCGACCTCAAGTTCAACAAGAAACCACGACTCGTCGATCACGTGCTCTTCCATCTGGATCCGACCAGTTTTCAGTGCAAGATCTGCCACAAGAATCTTCCCCACAGTGAGTCTCTGAAACGGCACATAGAAAAGAATCACGCCCCGGAGGAGTCGAGAACGATCAAGTGCAGCATGTGCCCGAAGATGTTCACGCACCAGAAGTTCCTGAGCACTCACGAGCGGTATCACAACCGACGTTGGCACTGCGAAATCTGCGACAAGCGATTCATCTGTGAAGCGACCCTGAAGCACCACCACAAGTCGATACACACCAAGGAGCTGAACTACGTGTGCCACGTGTGCGCCAGGACTTTCCACATCTACTCCTCGTACCGGTCGCATCTGGAAACGCACGACGAATCGGCCAAGAAGAAACCACCGAAGCCGCGGGTGCAGTGTCAAATATGCAACACCTGGACCCTGAAGCTGTCCCACCATATGCGGCTGCACTCGGGAACGCGAACTTGCGAGATTTGCGGCAAGGAATGCAGGCACCTGATTGCCTATCGGTATCACATGAAGAGTCACGAAACGGGAGACTTCATCTGCACGGTGTGCGACAAAAGCTTCAAGAGAGAACTCGGATTGAAGGTAGGTTTTGAGACGCTTCAGGTTCCTTTCTTGTAAGTAAATACTTAACGTATATTTGATTCTTAGGAACACATGGCATCGCACACGGGTGACGTGCTGTACAGTTGCGATTTTTGCGACCGAACGTTCAACTCGGGCGCCAACAGGGCATCCCATCGCAAGAAGATGCATCCGCAGCAGTGGCTCGAGGACAAGCTGATGAAGAAGGCGGCCAAAATGGCCCAATATGCCGAACCTGTTCAATCGTAGAAGAACGGATTTACTACGAAACGTATGTAACTAGATGTGAATGAATCGATGTGCTTGAAGGTAAGCTCGAGGATATTGTTTCCGATCAATGTTATGAAGATTCCATCTTGATTAGTTCGGCTACGATACTGTCCATCCCACGTGTACTAGAGCTGATACATGGTATCCTTAAGATGAAGATGAATCGAAGCCCAACTTCAAATTTTCAAGAACAAGGATCTGGAGAACCGAACACCCATTTGAGCTGAAAACTTTTCAGCTTAATAGGATGTTTGGTTCTCCAGAACCGTGCTCTTGAAAATTTGAAGTTTGGCTTACGTTCATCTTCTCCTTAAAACCTCAATGTATTAGCACACCGCCTTCTAACTCGTCGGTGGTGACATTGTCATTTGCTCCGCTATCATTGATCTCCTTTACCATTCAGATGTTCATAATGATGCTGCTTCCACCTTTCAATCGCAACAAGTCCCTCCGTCAAGGTACTTCTATCCTTAGCAGTCTGCTGAATAATGTGATAATATTGTTATTTGCGATTTCCAATGATTTTGATAGGTACTCATTAAGAATAGATAACCTATCGTCAGGTCCATTTGTTATCAGAATATCCCTAGAAATTACAGACTAACGTAAAATAGCAACCAATAATTAAGTAATCAGCATTTTCACATTTTTTGTGACACCACTTGACAGCCACTCAGGCAGGCATGAGCTATTTTTCATTCAGTTTGTGCACAATACTAATCATTTGTGATAACTGATTTAGTGGTAACATGCCTGCTTCTTACTTGTAAGATGAAAAAAATTCTGGTTAAACCATTTCCATTTTTTTATTGGTTCTATATTTTACATTTTTTTCGGCAATTTCAATCGAACTTTCAAATTGAGCGTTAGTTTCTTATTCAATGGGATGTTTTCTTCAAATGGGTTTAGTTGTAAGCATATTGGAAACATAAAGAAGTCGACCATTAAGGTTAATTTTAAACTCGTTTCCCATTTGAGGCCAAACGTGTCCATTTATGAATCCCCATTCCCATATCCTCTAAACGAGTAAAAATTCTTTTCGATTAAGTGAAGAAACAATTTATGATAAACAATTTTGCGAAACTTCACGTAATGTCTGTTTTTCTTGCTTCAAACAGGATGACATATAAAAACAAGTGTTTTTCTTATTTAGATTATATCGCAATTATTTGCGAAATTTATTCTAAATCTCAGAACTGAAAGTTTGATTAAAATTGCCGAAAAATATGTCAAATGTATTGATTGATGAATAGTGAGGGCAGTAAAACACTTCATCAGGAATCCGCTGTTGGATTTTCTATCATCTCGACACTCAGCCCAATCAGCATCGCAGAATCCCAGAAGTCCTTCGTTCGCTTCCGTGTTACTTAGCCGCAGGCATAAGTTCTTGGTTGTCATGAGGTATCGGGCTACTCGTTTCAGCTCAACCCAATCACCTTTCGTTGGACAACTTGTCTTTCTGCTTAAAATGGATACTGCAGCAGAAACATTTGGTCTGGTATTCACGGATACGTACAGCAATTGACCCATCAGCTTTTGATAGTCCTTGTTATCAGGGAGACGCTCACTCGCTTCGTGCTTGTGGTATCCTGGATCCAAAGGTATTCTTGATGGTTTAGTTTCTGCCAGACCAGTTGACTTCGCGACTTGCTCAATATATCGTTCTTGACTCAGAAAGAAATCTCCCTTTTCATTTCGGTGGTTAGCGTAAAACTTCTACGTAATGCTTTCTCTCAGTGTGAACAGATTGTTGTCCTCGCTTGCAACCAAAATGTCGTCGACGTAGACCAGAACGTAGCTGTGCTTTCCATTTTCTAGCTTCACATACAAACACGGATCAGATTCACAGCGTCTAAATCCTTGCCGTTACAGTTCCGCATTGAGCCGCTGGTTCCATGCTTTGGCTGCTTGCTTTAATCCATAGAGGCTTTTGTACAGTCGATACACTTTTCGTTCACTTCCTTTGACCACAAATCCAGGGTTGCTGCATATAAATCTCCTCCTGAAGAGTGCCGTGTTAAAACGCAGTCTTGATATCGTATTGGCGTACAGGCATACCTTTCTTAGCAGCAACAGCTAGTAGTGTTCTAAATGTTACTTGACGTACTACAGGAGCAAATATTTCGTCGTAATCAACGCCGTATTGTTGACTGCATCCTTTGGCTACCAATCTTGCCTTGAATCTTGAAATTTCTCCGTTAGCATCTCGTTTTATTTTGTAGACCCATTTGGAACCAATTGCTTTTCTTCCAGCTGGCAAATCAACTAACTTCCACGTTTTGTTATCTTCGATGGATTCAATTTCTTCCTCCATGGCCAGCTTCCATTCCTCCTTATGGTCACTTGACATTGCTGCAGCAAAATTCGTTGGTTCCTCCTGACATTCTGTAGCTGCAAATATCCGCTCGTACCATTTCGGGGGAACACCTTTATTCGGCCACGATGATCGTCTTGGCGTGGTTGCATCACAGTTGGGTTCACCCTCAGGTTCATCATCTTGAAGCTTCTCAGGATGCTCGGCTTCATCATCATTAACGATTGGCTTAGTTTGCTCAGATTCTACTTCTACAATGTCAGGTATACACGGCAACGCGGATCTACTCAAATCTGAGTTGTTTCAACGCAAAACCATAGTTGAGCCCAATAACCCAAATTTGGCTAAATTTCCAAGGCCTCCATTAGGTACTTTGCCTTTAGAAAAAAAATACTTTAATTTGATTTATTTAAACGCAAAATTGAGTTCATTCAACCCAAGCTTGAGTATAATGCATTTACCCAAATTTGGCTTATTGGGCCAAACTACCCCCATTAGGTAGGTGCAGCTCTCTCTGTTTATGACAACATTGGTGGGGAAGAGAGAGAATACCGAGTGATTTTGGTTTGAGAGAATAATCGATATACTTATTTTTGAGTAAAGTCATTGAAAGGTTGAAGGTTTCATCGAATTTTGCATCTCTACTGATAGTTATTGAACAATCCACTCGATTCAGGAAGTGGTATGCTTTACATCCTTCGGCGTAGCCAACAAATGTCAACTTTTCTGCCTTCTTCTCTAGCTTCCTGCGTTTCTGCTTTGGAATGTGCACGTAAGCTGTTGATCCGAAGATCCGGAAGTGGGTATACGACGGCCTCTTTCCATGGTAAAGCTCGAAGGAGTTTTGCTTGACGATGATGTCGGCAAACGGTTTTGAATATAGTTTGCCGTTGCTGTGGCCTCTCCCCAAAATTTCTTCTCAAGCTTCGATTCTGCTAGCATGCATCTCATCATTTCAACCAGATTCTGGGTTTTCTTCCGGATTTGTTTGCCATCAAGTTAACGTACTGTTGGATCTTGAGGATTGCTTCCGATTTGCATCGCATCAGGTAAACTTCGGTATAGCGAGAATAGTCGCCGATGATCACCAGGCAAAATCGATTTCCACTTGGTGTACGCTCCTCAAACGGTCCGCACAGGTCTATATGAATAAGATCACCAACTGCCACTGTTCTGCTCTCTGACTCCTTTGGAAATGAGGCTCGGCTCTGATTCCCCTCGCAGCACGTACCACAGATGGATTGAACTCCGCATCTCTGCCCCGCATACCAGTTCCCATTTCGCATCATAGTTCCGCATAATCGCATCATAGTTCCGGTGTCCCAACCGGCGATGCCACAAATGAATACACTGCTGGGAATGGTCAGCCACAGTCACCAAAACTCTCTCTGGTCCTGCCTTTAGGTGGTACAAACTGCCTCGTCGTTCTCCAATCAAATAGATTACGTCATTCTTCACAACCTTGCACATCGTTTTGTTGAATAGTACAACTTCATAACCTTCATCCGTTATCTTGCTAACAGTCAGCAGACTTCCGGTCAGCGCGGGTACATGGTAGACTTCGGAAAGTTTGACCTTGACTGCTGTACTTTGATCATTCATACCTCGGAACACGCCGGTACCAACACCGCATCGTTCGACTTTCTTTCCATCCGCCAAACTAATTCCGGTTTTTCGTGAGACATCCAAACTGTTCAGGAAACGCACATCGTTCGTCATATGGGAAGTTGCTCCAATAGCCACAGATCGCCACCAGATTGCTCACCGGCCGCCAGGCACATCTCCATTTCATCGTTAGCTGTCAGCTTCACCTTTTGCTCTCTGGGTTTCTGCTGCTTTTTCTTGTCACTCGCAAACTTTCTGCAATCCCGACGAAAATGACCTTCCAATCTAGGAATGTAGTAATGGCACGTTTCAATAAATTGATTTTCTTCGCGCCAACTCCATTCATCAAGTAGTTTTCCTTTCACAAATTCGAGTGTTAAATCCGCTTCAGGTCGACTCTCCAACGCCATACGATTCCGGTAAGCTTGATAAAACCATGGCCACTATCCAGTGATCTTTCAGCTCTTCTCCCATCGCGATTAGTCGGTTAGCTAGGCAAGTTATCTCGTTCAAATGATCGGACATGCTTCCTCCTTCCAACAATATCTGGGAACACAGCTTCCGAAGAACATGGACTTTGCTCGCCAAAAATGAACGTTCGTGGTATGTTCGTAACGCATCCCACATCTGCTGACTCGTTTTCGCTCGAATTATATGTAGAAGTTTACTGTCTTTAACATTGAGTCCAAACAGCGATCGTGCCTTGGCATCTTTTGTGGTCCAAGCTGCCGGTGCACGTCTATACTGATTAGAGTGTATTTCGGGAATGAACTAATTTTCTAACAAATTTCACAACGTCAACTAACAGTGTAAGGATCTTGGCTATTATGATCACTGTATTGCTTTCATCATCAACAAAATGTAGAACCAAAAAATAAAAAAAATATCGGAAATGGTTTAACCAGAAATTGTTTCATCTTGCATGTAAGAAGCAGGCATGTTACCACTAAATCAGTTTTCACAAATGATTAGTATTGTGCACAAACTGAATGAAAAAGAGCTCATTCCTGCCTGAGCGGCTTTCGCAAAAAATGTGACAATGTTGATTACTAAATTATTTGTTGCTATTTTCTGTTATTCTGTAATTTTTGTAGGGATATTCTGATGAAAATTAATCTCACGATAAGTAAACTATTCTTAATGTGTACCTATTGAAATATTTAGAAATCGCAAATAACAATGTTATCACATTTTTTTACAGACATCGTCGCCTGATAAACCAGCTAGCGCATGTAAGACCACTTATATGTCAGTCTCCAACCTAATTTTGTATTACTTTTTAGACCAACCAGCCCATAAAAACATAATAGACACATCAATTTTCCGTAGTCGTATCCTTGTTGAAATCAAATGTTACTGGATTGCATTGCTCATTGCTTTATCTAATGGAAAAAAGACAAATCCTAATCAAGCGTCTTCTTGGACCTATAATAAATATTATATAATGAACCATATGTGTGAAATCCCTGGCCAAGAACACAGGGTTTGACGGTGCCTAAGTAGAAGGTGCACCATAATAATACCCGTCTGTGAAACATATCACCTTCCCAATACTTTGGCACACCTCTAACGGTTCATGATTTATAATGAAACGGCTGCATTCAGGCGGAGGATCTGTTAATATGTTTCGGCATATTATCAGGTCCTCTTCGGACGGAGGGACCGCCAGGGCTCAGTAGTTGCTTATAAACCAGTCCTGGTTGTTGATGGTTCAGTTCATTTACACGAGCTGTACAATCCTTTGTACTAATCAGTAATGGTGGTTAAGTTTCAAAGCCAACGTGTGATCAATCGTTTTATAATGCAACATAAGAATGTGTGTTTGGTGAAACTCTGCGTTACACTCGTCGTTATAAAACTAGTGATTGTGAAGGTGCTAATAATAATGTTTGAAAAAATGTATGGTGGTGAGAATTTGAAAATGGCATTAGAAGTGATTGTGATAGTTTTGTTAAATATACAAATAATAATTATATGAATATACGAATAGTTTAATAATGGCCATAATACATTTTGCAATCATTTCTCTGAAGATAAACACTATTGTCTAGTTCTTCACACATGTATGATAAAAGTGTTAATAGTGACAGCGGGTGCAGAAGAATGGATCGAAGTGATTTTTTTACTGTAACTTTCTTGATCGTATAATGCTAAATCGTAGTTTGAATAGTAATGACTCTACAGCAAGAAAAATAATGAAAAATTTCAATTAAATATATTTTGATTATTAAGTAATGATAACGGATGGTAAATGGTAATAACAATGAATTTATACGAGAATGGTGTGATGTTTTTTTGATGAACATTTGTAGCTCTGATAGTGAAAAGTGATATAATGGAAAATATACCTGAAGTGTATTACGAAAGTTGATGAGTGATAATCGGTGGTATACGTGATAGTGTCGAAAATAAAAGTGTCGATTGTGAGTGATGAAATGAAATGGGTTTAATAAAACTATTTCGTTCTTCACTTTAACCACTCTAGTAGCATTTCAGGCCTTATCATAGTTTGATAGTAGTTTGAACTACTAGACTGCAAAACTGCGGTAAGGGCTGATTGCTGCTAGGTTTTTTTTTTTTTTTAAATCTTTATTTGAGTGTATTTTAACGCACGAGGGCTAGTTCTACACTTGATTGCTGCTAGGGTACACAGTGACCATTTGAGCAACATTGCTTAGGAACGTCTGTGTGATGAACGCAATAGAGGCTTATAAAAGCAAATGCTGGGAAGGAGCTTAGGGCAGATTATAAGTGCCAGTACTACCCCTATCGCTACTGATAAAAGAAAAGAAAGAAAGAATAATGAACCAGATGTGTGAAATAGAAAAATAAGTAGTATTTATATAGTGCACATCCTTACATACTTGCTTAATGATTGTTAACATTCCAAATTCATATACAAAATTGATGCCAATATTCTTCTGAAATGGTGCACGTTTCCCTGAAGTCATTCAGTGCTAAAAAATATTGATTTGACAAATTCAATGGTTGAATAATTGAATTTCAAAAGATTGATATTTTGCTTATTACACTTTTTGTGATTTAAAATGCCAAATTTTCAAAGTTTATCAAAAAATAATCCAAGGGTGCTGCAAATCATTTGGAAACGGCCTCTTTCTACACTTTTCTTGCACTTCAAGACCCATATAAACGCGTCCCTGATCCATCCAAAAAAATTTTTTTGTCGAGCAGTGTTATTTCATAAGAAATTATTAAGTTTATTTGCCTCTGTGTAGATTTTTTAGCCTAAATCGTTTTCTTTTGATATGCCCACATCACATGTATAGCCTGAATAATCTAGACGTTTTCTCTCTCTTTTTTTTCTCCAAGTAGCATGTCGGAAACTTTCCTAAATTATTCTTCTTAGGAGAATTGTAAGACAGCTTTCAGGCTTTGCCCCTAAACTGGTTTTAACCGGACATTGCATTGGGAGCCACTTAGTCTTAGAGACAGCTTAGTCTCACGATTTGCAATCGTATAAGTTATCAATAATTTGTCCATGGTTTGCCCAACAGTAGGTACACCAAGTGTTCTGGCATTTGCCCCCGCCATTGCCCAAGTAATAATAATTTGCTCTGCTACTTTCAATGTAAGACTTTCTTCGTTTAACAATCTTTGTTGCAATTAAGGCAGCTACTCTGAACCCAATTACCAGTCGGTCTCTGATCGCTCAGCTAAAGAACAAAATTCAGCTTGTAGTTCAACGGATAAGGCGAAGTGTTCTAATGACTCGTCCTGTTGTTAAATGCGACTATTGAGTTTGTACCGCTAAATTAAGTCCGATTTTGTCTTCTTCTCTCATCTTGTTTTACGCTTGGAAACCATCTCTTCATAATCAAACTCAGCAATATTAGGGGAACCTGGTCCAATTCGGACCCTGTTCTAATTCGAACCATTAAGCATTTCTCAATACTGACGCTACTGTAAAGATCGTGTGTACCGTTTTTCTACCCACCTTCGGGCTTGGATCTAACACAATAAATTTGACGCCTTTCAGTAATTTCGATTGATTTTTATATTAGTTTGTTGTTTTGAAATGCTGTAGTGTAACGTATGTTCGAATTATATCTAAGCTTCTTTAACCGACAATAATTCTGCAATCTTTCTGTGTTATTTTGTAATTGAATCCCCAAAGCCTATGCTTTCATCTGACCATATTGTTTTTATACGCCTATGCGCTGTTTGTGCTCAACTAGTTCGAACATCACAAAATGTGTGTTGGTCCGGACCTTTTGATATGGTTCAATTTGGACCTCTTGATTTTCAACGTGTTGAATTTTACAACTTTTTTGTTTAAGGGCCAGTCTAGTGTACTCAGTCTATTCTAAAAGCTCCACCCCGTGAAACTTTTCTCGACTTGGGAAAAAATCATAGCAATTGTAATATTGATCAATGGTGCCTTCGATTCTATTGCGGTCATGAAAATGACTTCGATAAAAATCTAGGAAATACGGTAGATCACCAAAAACTAAAGGAATCAATAAATCAGCTAATTTAAAACCATCTCCATCAATACCACTGCCAAGCTGTATCCAAAATAGTTTGGCAATACGATATAAAAAAACGTTTACGTCTACTTTTCCTTACCTGATATGCTGTGTTTTTGTTCACAAACTCGATAAAATGCGCAATCCCTTCAATATAGTGTACTTTGACCCCTATATCTAAGTCCATACTTCTCCAACTTTATGACCTGAGACTCGATGTTGTCTGTTTCAGTGCCCCATACAAGTTCACCTGTCTTTCTTACCCGATATTTTCACGCAAAGTTTCAATGTGTTGTAATTTTACTACATTCAAAGTTAAAATTACCTTTTCGATTGTATTTGTCAAAATAACAAAATGCTCCAAAGTGTTAAAAATATGTGTTCTTTATCTCGATATCTCCCATACACTATAGTCCGTTCAAAATCGAGTTAGGGAGAGTTTACTGTACCTAGTTTTGAAACAGCTTCACCAGCGTATTGCACTTTTGTTCTTTTTTAATTAAAATTCACATTTTACTTGAGCTAGTTCTGACTGGTATGAAAATGTAATTCGTCACGCTTTAAGTTCATTTTTTATGTTTGCGCTTACAGAAGAAGTTCAATAAGCTTTGATACCAAACAAATCAGAGCTATATTTGGTTACTTCCATAGCAAAAAAACGATAATATATAGAGTGGTCCGAATTGGAACAGGGTTGGTCCTTCTGGAGACATTTGTTCAAACATGTCTAGTCATCTCCAGGATATGACAAAACTCTCTAAGCAAAAAGAGTGCGCGCTGAATCAGGCTTTCACGAAACCATAAAACCTTGTGTGTAGTTCATCGTGCTAAAAAGATATGGCCAAAAAACTGTTACTAGGTCCGAATTGGACCATGTTCTCCTAATATTGGGGTAATGGGTATTATAATTTCAATTCCTTGTTAACTACTGGCCGTCCCAGTGTAATAAAATAAGGTTTGTGCGAATGTTCCAGTATACCCGGGTAGAGGTGAATAATGGTAGAATAAGAACAAATTTTGCAATCATATCTAGTTTAACCATTATTATGTTTTTAATATATGACATTAAATATCTCATCAAAAGCAAAATATACAATCATAGCAAAATTTGTCATTGATATGTTATACTTGAAATTCATGTAATAACTAATCAATAACAAAATTTACTATCATGGTAAAACATGTTATTTGTGCAAAAATACTAAAAACATTTAATATCTAAAGGATAGCAAACATCGCCATTATAGTAAAATATGTCATTATTTTGATATTTGAAAACATTATTTAAATAATTCATGAGAACAAACCAATATCAAATTTTGCCATAATAGCTCATTTTACTATTCGTATGATATTCATTAAAGATTCAAAAAGCAAAGGTTTTTTAGCAGGAAAGCGAGAAGTTTATTTTTCAATCATGCTGAAATTAGATATTAAAATTAAAGAACTTAAATTACCGTTATTTTGATCTACTCGTGAATAGCTTATTTAGTTATTATTTTGTTATCAATGTCAAAATAATAACATATTTTGTTATTTACGGTTGCCTAAATTTTTGCTATTATTTTGTTATATGATATTATTTAGTTTTTATGCCATACAAACTTAGTTATTATTTTATCTCTTTTTTCAAACAAACAAAGAACAAATTTTGCTATTCAAACATTCTATTTAAATGGTAAATTTTGTTATTCTTTTGCTATTCTCCTCTACCCGGGTAGCATTAGGGCATTAGCTTCCAAAAAGAAATCAAGTCGTTCCATCCAAAGGATTACCTGCTTTGCTCTTGTCCACAGTTGATCAGCAGAAGTTTTCCCGTTTTATTTTGCATGGAGAAAGACATCTAACTTCATATTTCTCGTAAATGAAAGCATTAATCGAAAAAATATTTGGTAGGCGCGATAGCCGATTCTTCGTGCATAGACACTAGCGCATGTGCGTTATTATGTGGCGAGTAGCGAATCAGGCCATATGGATTACATCATTGGCAAACGAAATTCCCATACCTTACCGGTAGCCATGCCTATCGCAGCCTTGTTAATACGAAATAACTGATCAATTAAAATATAACAATACTAATTCAATAATCTCGTCTTATTCGAAGAGGAGCAAGAAGAAATTGCACTCACCTGAAATCCAATCTATTGTAGACCTTTGCCGCCTTAGTTTTCTCACCAATCTATTTTTGGCATGGAATTCCTTATAGTCAAACTCGCAAGCACACACCACATTTCCAACGTAACGCTCCAGCTGGGTATGAAGTACGGCGTTTACGGCGTTACTGACCACGTGTCAACTCGACTTCAGCCTCTCGAACCTGGCCGGATAGAATGACGCTGGTTCGAGCAAGGGTGCTCTGATGCACGAAAACCTTTATAAAAAAAAAGAAAGGAAGACTCTCTTAATAAGGCACGTTAAAAATCTCACAGTAACAACTTCTTCAATTCTAAGTCGCTTTAAAGAAAGATCAAAGGCTATTGTAAAATCTGCTATTGAACAATTGCCTTTGTTCTCCGAAACCGACGCTAATCAAATGACAATCTCAACATTTAAGAACTGTATGCATGCGTCGAAAAAGCCAGCTTCTATCGGTTGTTTCGAACGGTATCAGGTATCAGAAGGCCGGTACACTCCCGTAATACTGTCGTAATTAAGTTTTTACAGTAGTTTAAGCTAACTCACGATAGAACTATTTCGGATTTGAGGAGTTAAAAAAGAAAACATGCTTCTAGTTTGAGCGCCAGATCAAAAATATCGCCACCCTATTCCTATTGATACTATTCCGAACACGCGTAATGAGTTAATTAATTTATATTACATTTATTAAAAAATTCTTGTAGAAGTCCTATCAGAACTTTTGTTTTAGGAATTCTTATAATTGCTAAAAAAAATCGTTACGATTAACTGGAAGATTTCTGGGACAAATCCCCGGGAGAATGCTTTAATAAATTCTTAGATTATTGCCTTGCCAAATTCCTGTAAGAAGCGTGTCGATGAAATTTTAGAGAAATCCCGAAATAAATTTCTTAAAGAGAATATACGTAAAGTCTGTGAACAACACACTGAATGGATTTTAGAGGAATCCTTGCCTTAATTCCTGGAAAAAAAAATTCTCACGGAATTCCTGGGATAATCACGGAAGAAATCCTTGAAAGAATCGCGGAAGTAATTTCTGAAAATATCCTTGAAAGGAAAGAAGATGAAGAATTATTAGATAAATTCTCCCTTGATTTATGATCTCGCCCTAAAAGCCATTGGTAACTAATGGTGTAGCTTGTTGATTTACACGTTATTTAACAATGCTTCCAGGGCGAGATCATAAGTTAAGCGAAAATTCTCGAAGAGGTCCTGAGTGAGAAGAGAATCTATAGAAAAATCATTGGGTAAATTTCTGGAAAACTAAAGATATCTTTGAAATGTTTTAATAATTATCTTTACAGAAGAATTTCTTTGAGATGTTTCTAGTATAAACTTTGTTGAAACCTATGCTGCAATTCTATTTGAAAGAAAAAGGAAAAAAGCCTTACAAAAAATCCTAGTTGAATTCTAGCTCTCTTTGCCTCTATAGTTCCTAAAGGGGTCTACCCCGTTTGGCATAATGCCATTTGGCATAATGCCGTTTAGCATACAGTCGTTTGGCATAAAGTCGTTTGGCATAAAAGTCGTTTGGCATAATTTGAAAAGGAAGATACTACAATGGTACAGTTATATCCGGGACCATAATGTGCGTCAGAAAATATCATGTTCCTTCTTGTTTCAGACAACATGGCAAATCTTAGGCATTGGACACATTTTTATTATTTTTTGAATAATAATAGCGCTATAATATCCAGGACATAATGGCATCGGGAATCATGTATGATCGCGTTGTGCAAGTGCGAAAAGATTTTTCTTTTAAGATCGTTTTCCTCCCTTACTAATCAACACCCTACCCGTGGAGATTGTGGAGATGCAGCGGTATTCTCGGTCTCCAGAAACGACAGTCATTAAATACTAACATTCATTCTCCATCTCAACTGACTGTGCGAGGTTGACCAGCGCCGTTAATAAAAGACCTACTAAAATGTGCGCTTCTGCCTTTGTTGAGGAAGGGGACTACAAAAGTGTGACGCTTCATTCTTCTTCTTTCTGACGTTACGTCCCCACTGGGACAGAGCCTGTTTCTCAGCTTAGTGTTCATAAGAACACTTCCACACACATAAGCACTTCCACAGTTATTAACTGATTGCACCGGCAAATGATCGTCGGGGCGCCTGTGAACCGGAATCTTCCCTCCACCGGAATCGCAGGACCGACCTCGGCATCTGCCCGGATAGCATCGGTTCGGGAGATCTTCCGCCGCCGGGGAAATCTTCGTCGGAGTAAGATAGATCCACCGCCGGGGACTACTCTGAGTAGTACGTAGCGTATCACCGGCTTGAGTCGTCGGAGCGCCAGTGCACCGGAAGCCATCCTCCAACCGGAATCGCTGGACCGACTTCGGCACTCCACCGGCCAGTATCGAATCATGAAGAAGCGCGTAGCCGGAGTAGGCTAGCTCCACCGTCGGGGACTAAGCCGAGTAGCATCGATCATCACAAACCAGTTTTGGGTCGTCTGGGCGCCAGTGAACCGGAAGTCATCCTCCAACCGGAATCGCTGGACCGACCTCGGCATCCAACTGGTCAACAAGGAGAGCTCGAACAGCAGCAGCGGAGAACGAGTCGTCGTAGCGCAACGAAGTGCACATGAGCGTCCAGTTGAAGATCAACAGAGCTCTGACGCGAGGCCAGCTCAAGGGAAGTATGCGTCGTCGCACAGAAAGCTGTCCAAAGTCCCGGCGAGATGTTCAACCGCCAATTGGGCAAAACGCTCCAACAGCGAACTAGCAGAACAGTTAGAGGCTGAGATTGAAGAAGTGCATGAGCACAGCCCTCCCCCGATGTAGTTGCCTGATGTTGTTCCGGGGGAGATCGAGGCACAGGAGCAGTAGGGAAAGTTTTTTAGTGGTTAAGCACGCCTAACATGAGTCCCACACCGTGCCAGCACACAACAGGCCTGGCTTTTGAAGCTTTTTTGTACCCTACTATATAAAAAAAAAAAACAGTTATTAACTGAGAGCTTACTGTGCCAATGACCATTTTTGCATGCGTATATCGTGTGGCAGGTACGAAGATACTCTATGCCCTGAGAGTCGACAAAATTTCCAACCCGAAAAGATCCTCGACCGGTGGGATTCGAACCCACGACCCTCAGCTTGGTCTTGCTGAATAGCTGCGCGTTTACCGCTACGGCTATCCGGGGCCCTGTGACGCTTCATATATTATTGGAAATCCAGAAAAAACGATGGACGTAGTGGACGTAAATTTTTGGGATGAAATTCCGCCCTCATTACACTCTCAGCTAATTCCATCAACAAACCCACACGCTAAAAAGTTACAAACTAATCAATGTGTTTCTCCGGTTACAGTCCTTATTTAGCATTGAGACCTTTCCATGCCACGGTAGCCCAGAGTCAAGTCTAGTGGAATGCCTAATTCGCTACAAGTTGTAGACAATAAAGGGCTATCTCTATCATTCTATTATACTTATTATTCTCGGTTACACGTATAAATGAGACTTTATAGCATTGATCTTTCTAAACGTACTTCAAGATGCAATCTGACCTTAACTGACAACATTTAAGGACGTGGTTCCATCTTGCGCTCGATTCATTTCATTACACGCAGATCACGTCTTTTTGCTTGAACTTGTCCACTGATGACCATTCGAGTTGAACATTTGCAAATGTTACGTGTTCGATGCCATTGGTTTCTAAAATTCAAATACTTTAAATAAATTAAAAATATATCGAAAAGACCAACACTTACCTTCAATCCAATCAAGTTTCTCATTTCTGATTCCATATCCGATACTTGTAGGAAAGTTGATTCACACATTCACGACCGCCGTCGTGGAGTTGTGACGCCGAACGTGACAGTTCAAGGTCGTCTGGTTCACAAACATCTTTGGGCAGTGAGGGCATTCGAAGGTCTTGGCCTCTTCCGGCACAAGGTGCGTTTCCATGTGGTTTTTCAGATTGGGCAGATCGGACATGACTTTGTCACACAGTTTGCATTGGAACTTGGACTGATCGAGATGGCGCGTGATGTGGCTGAGTAGTCTATTCTTCTGGACGAATTTTAAGCCACAGCAGTACACAGAGGCTTGTTTTTCGTGTGCGGCCATGGAATGTCTTTGCAAAGCCAGGAACGTGTCAAACTTCTCCTTGCACGTGTCGCACTCCAGGGTAATGTTCTTCGCAATAATCTCATCGCCATCACGTTTACTTATATTAGAACAAGTCGTACTAGCAGTGTCACTATCATCCGGAACTGTTTCTTCGTGGATTGTTGCGTGTATTGTTAAATTCTGTTCCGTCAGGAATGTACATTGGCACACTTGGCAAGTATAGACCTTTTTACTAGCCTTCGAATGCACGAATTGCGTGTGTCTGTTCAGCGCTGACCGATCCGGGTATATTTTGGAACATTCGAAACATTTGAACCGTTCCGGATTCAAATGGTACCGTATATGATCGTTGAACTTGTAGCTCACTAAAAACTTTCGCTTACAGCATATTATAAGCGAACGCTTTTGGTGCTGCATCAACGAGTGCTTCTGCAGCTCATAGAATGATGTAAATCGCTCCGAGCACGTGTCGCATGCCAGCTTCACATTGGTTGAAACATATTTTTGAATTTCAATTTTTTCCTCAGTGGTCAGTTTTGTGAGTCTTTTAAGTTTTGATCTTATTGGATCGAAATCAACTTTTTCATGCTGCGTAACGCTTGATTTTTTCGAATAATAAATCTCCTGCTCGGAGTCTTCCTCGCCGTCACTTTGCTCTTCGTCCACGATTTCGTATTTCATATCGTTATGTTTGTCTTCTGTGTTCGTCACGGCATCTGTGGTAGAAAATATTAATAAAAATAAATTAGTATACATCTGCAAAGCTTCAGTATTTCTTCGAGTGTTTTTACGGATATTTCTTCTGGAATACTTTCTATGATTCCTACAGATAATTAGAGGTTTTTTTTTTCATTGCCGTAGCTAGGATTTCTTTTTCTTGTGATTCATCTACGAACATTTCAGTCATTCAATAAGTGATTTTAAGAGATTTCTCTGAGAACTGCCACGGGGATTCTTCATGAATTATTTCCATACTTTTTCAGCACTTTCTCCAAGAACTTCTTTATAAAATTCATTGAATTCATCCTGGAATTCCCACAGATAATCATTCCTGAGATTGGTAGTTGTTGTGCAACAGATTTTTCTTCAGGCTTTCTGATCTTACCAGAAAATTTCTAGAAGAAATGCTTAAAACAATCTCTTGAAGAATTCCGCCAGTGAATGTTTTAGAATTTCTTTTCAACATTGCTCCAGGAAGATCCACTATTCCATATAAATACCAATTGTTAGTTTAATATATCATTCAGTTGTTCAGTAATATTTTGATTATGATTTTCTGGAATTACTGAGAATTTCTCCAAGAAATAGTACAAGAAATTCCTCCAGCAAGGCTATTTTTTACAAATCCTTCAGAGAGTTCACTCACCAACAGTTTTTCAACTTTGTATTTGAGGTTCTTCCTAAAATTTCTCTTCAGTTTCCTTCAGAAAATCTTTCAAAAAAGAAACATTAAATGATTCTTCCAGGTGTTTCTCTAAGGATTTCTCCTAATATTCCACAAGATTTTCATACGCAATTAAACAGGATACAATTGGAAAAATGTTTATGGCGATTGCTCAGAGAGGTTCTCACAGATCTATCCGCTATTTTTATTTGCACGAAATTTTCTAAGCTCCACGTATTTCTTATAAACTCTCTCCAAAATCCAAAATGACTTAAAATTTCTTCACAAATGCCTACCTAAGAAACAAAAATACAAATATTCTTTTACATTGTCTAGAGGAAAACGTTCAACTGTTCTTTCAAAACCCCTTCCACGAAAATACTCTAACATTTCCGAGCAACATTTCAGGGATTTCTTCAGAAAATTAGATTATTGTTTCCCCTAGTATGTCGTCCTAGGATTCTTCCGAAAAAAAAAACAATAAAGATGCATCAAAGTTTTTTGCAAATGTTTGGTTTCTTTTCCAGCAAAAAAAAAATGTCAACGGATTTATCAAGGATGCTGTTCATTCTTTAACTTCTCAACAAATTTCTCCTGTAATTCAATCAGGTTCAGATTTTGGAATTTACTCCATATTTTTTTTCCGAATATTGATCCCGGGATTCTTCCTTTCATTTTCATTTTGCAGCGTTTGGTGGGGCAATGAGAGCGTCAGTCCAAAGCCGGGGACAGGGATAGGTAATGGCCGTAATAGTCTATGCGGACCGCTTGAACACCATCAGAAAGGAGAGGAAGGGTTAGGGTAGGGTATAGGGAATTGGATAAGACTTGACACAATAATGCGATTAATGCTGCAAAATGTAAATGTGCTGATAGCAACTTAATTTGAGTTTTGAAATTTGATTTGCTTATTAAAATTTGAAATAGACTGGCAATTGTACAAGTTAGAAAGAATGAGCTGATCGTTTCTCATAAATTTTATAAACAACAAAATAATAACAATATGAGAGTGATACTGAGGGCTGCTCTTACGATGCTTTATGAGTTTTTGATAATGGATGAACATTGCTATGAAGAACGCAATTCAATCGATGATAACGACTTTACAAACTTTATCTGTTTTTATCATGTGCTGATATACAATTTTAATTGAGTGCACTAATTGACAGTACCGTAAAACGGGGTAACTTTGATAGTTTTTACGAAACTTCAATATTAATGCATGCTATTTCAAAGAACTACTGCTTATATTTTTAAAACAAGTACTGACATCCTTAGCTATCGATTTCACTTGATAGATTGCCAAAAGATTTATTCTGAATGGATATATTATTTTTCATATTATTTGTGATTCTGGAGTTAATAATGAAGAATTGTAACTTACTCTTGATGATAATACTTCTCTGTCCAGGATTATCACATTTTTAAGCATTCTTTTCGAAGCTATTCTGTCCAGTTATCCATGTAGGGAGCCGGATCCTATTCTTGGCACTTTTGATTCACTTCGGCAGTGGGGTTTTTTGAAAGCTACAAAGCTCATATTTGGTCACAACATGCGTCATACTGATGTGCTTCTTATTGCAAAGTTTCAGACAATTCGGACAACAAAAACCCCTCGTGCCAAAGTGAATCATGGAAGTGCCCAAGTGGTTCTGCACCCTACTGCTAACAATCCTGAAATTATTCTTATTGTGCATGCTCGTGCATTATATTAGTAATGATCATAATCATGCAACAGATAAGAAGATGAGAAAGAGAGAATATAGGGACAGTGATTAGTAATTAGTTGATTATGTAATTTTGTTAGAGAATTAAACAACATTCTGATTCCGTTGGAGTGGCATTCGGATTTGAGTGCTGATCAGGGTTGCAATTATGCCAGATTAATCTGGCACTGCAACACTTTTTATCAAGGAAAAGACTAAAAGACAAACTACTCATTTTGCAAGACTTTTCCAAATTCAGCCAGACTTTACAGACCGTCGCACAGCCATTTTCGTTTACGCGCTGTTCAAAACAATAGTTTGATTCAAGCCTGTTTTGCAAAACAATGAAGCTTTTGGAGCAACCGTTGTTGAGTAATGAGTGGTGTACAGCGGGCATTCGCTGGTGGGATCACAACTGGCGAATCCAATCAGTTAGTTGCAACAACTATTAGTTGGTGAATATACTCCACACTCACGCATATATGGAGACTTCAATGCGATGGCTCTCAGACGTCAAAGTTTATTTGACTTCCACTTTTGACATTCGAGTGCTTTTGATTTGGATTTTTTTCTAACCAGTGAACACCCAACCATGGACCGATGCACGAGTTCACTATCTGACTTTTGAGCGGTGCCGTGTTAGTTATGGTATCATGGCAACGAGTGAATTCGGCACCGCTCAAACGTGCATGGACCAATTGAGTTATTTTATGTAGCGGAGCCCCAATGATCAAATCACCATTGTATTTGGTTCTGCTTTGGACATTTAAAGGTCTTGAAAATTTCTGAAATCATCATTTTGTAATGTTCAGTTTTCTTGAAAATAACTCAGCCGAATTCATGATTTTTTAAAAGAAACTCCTTAAAACCTGCCATTGTCTAGCACATATTTTATTTTTTTTTTTTTTTTTGATAAATTGAGTAAACAAAACATGGTGGCCAAAAAAATTGTATATAGGGAATGTCGATCCCCAAGGAATTTCGGAATATTTTCAAAACCATGTAACCAATGATCAAAATCGATACAGATTTCAAAAATATAAGAGTTTGTTTTAGAACTGGTGAAAAAAATGGTTCAAAACTATCGATAAGCAAAGAAATCATGCGATTTAATTTTTTTTGACAAAAAAATGATGCTGCCATTGAAGGGTTATCCTTGTGACTTTGATTGCTATGCGATGGTATTTTAGCATTTAAATCTCATTTTCCTAAACACTTCTGTCCATTGACAAATTGTCGGAAGTAGTTTAAACTGTGTCCAGCTTATTCTTATTTATAGAGTTGAAATATAATTTTAAAAACAGACTATGGCATGACGAAACCTTCTCACGGATTCATCGTTTTGGCTTTAATTTTCTACAATCGTAAGAATCAAAGTGCATAAAGTGCGAAGTAATAAATACCGAAGCTGAAATATAAGAATGTTTTTCAATACAGCCCTATGCATTTAAAAAAGGCCAATTTTTGTATGATGTATATATTTTTGGTTCCTGTCGATATTTGGATCTAGTAGCATGCCTGCACAAAGGTGTCTGCCAGATTTTGCAAGACTTTTTATTTTGAACTCGCCAGACATTTCCCAAAATCTACTGGCAACCCTGGTGCTGATGAGTGTTCACTGAATGGCAATCCACACCACGGAATGATTCAGTGAGTGGGAATCCGCTCACTCAGTTCAATGCATTCGGCGAATGGATGCTTAATGCTTTCACTCGTGCCTCGCAGATACAAGTGTATTGATATTCACTTCTCTTCGTGTTCCTTCCGATTCTTGCTTTTACACAATCGATTTTGACGCTTTCATGCTACACTCCACCCAGTACAATTCAGCTATCACTGAATGTTCGGTAGCAGCAGATTTTTTGCTATTTTTTATCGGTGGCGTTCGGGTGAGTGAGTGAATTTTCCCATGCTTGATTACTAGTTTCAGAGATATAATTGGAAAATTTTCTAAAGTATTGTCAAAAAAAAAATTTCTCTAAAATATTCAATTTTTTACATTTTGATCAATTTCTCAACTATTTTTAATCCAATTTTTTCGTCGATTGAAAGCTCTGACATCATTCACAATCATATTGCAATCGAATTATAAATTACAGAGTTAAAAATCCCTGTCCTTTGGTTCAGAAAGGGGTATGGGCGCGTTCTGCCAACTCGGTCGAGGCAGATTTCTTGTGTGAACAAGTTACAACATGAACGTTCTAAAGTGCCAGAATGAAGTGTTGTGCTTGTGGGGAGCACTTGAAGATTGGAGGGAAGGTCATTACTTCGCGTTCGTGCTTTACTCCTGCTTATCTTAAAAGTTATATACAATAACCGACCCTGAGTTTAACTATCTAAATTAACAGTTGCAAATATAATATTCGTTCTGAGCTCACTAACATGTCATCGCGTTAATTTTATCATAATGATCTTTTATCTACATCCGTCGAATCATTCTGAATGGCCGTTGTGAGAATATCACCAAGAACTTCTCACATGCAATAAAGCTGAATTGTCCTACATTGAAACATTGAGGTTTTCGCTTTTTTGGATTCATTTTTTGTTGTTCGTCATCAGTATTGTTGAGATGTCCTCAATGCCGCACATGGCGTACAGTGATCATTGCCATGGAGTTTCTCGTAAGCTGCATGGGGATTGTTATCATGGGAATCCAAAGAGCGAATTTTGTATGATTTCATTGTAGGCCAATACAGCAATAAAACATGTAACAATCACTAACATTTCTTCTCTCTTTATCCTTGTTTTCATATCTAACCCGCCATTACAACGAGGAAAAATCCATCGGAGAGGAAAGACATGGCAGCGTATTGGCCGAGAAAAGTTAAGTATCATGTTTTTGTAAATATTCTTATTACTGATTGCAAGGTGAATCAGATTAACTAATTTTTTAACTAATAACAAACTTGTTCCACAGAGCTATTTACAAAACACCACCCAAAATCCCTCCTTTCCCATATCCTTAGGCAAAACACTTCACTACCGCTATATGTATGACTGATTCATGTTCTTTTGACCTTGCCTCATTCATACGTGTATTGGAAGTCAAGAGTAGAAGCAAAACTTAAAGAACCTTCTGGTCAAAGATGTTGCGTTGCCTACTTCCCAAACTCCAAAACCCCCCGATGTATTATGGACGGTGTGAGTTTTCAAACTTATGCTGGAGACTTGGCCCCTGACCCCCTTGTACATCAATAAAATAAAATAAAATAAAATAAAATAAAATAAAATAAAATAAAATAAAAAAATGCCTACCTAAGAAACAAAAATACAAGTATTCTTTTACATTGTCTAGAGGAAAACGTTCAACTGTTCTTTCAAAACCCCTTCCACGAAAATACTCAAACATTTCCAAGCAACATTTCAGGGATTTCTTCAGAAAATTAGATTATTGTTTCCCCTAGTATGACGTCCTAGGATTCTTCCGAAAAAAAAAAACAATAAAGATGCATCAAAGTTTTTTGCAAATGTTTGGTTTCTTTTCCAGCAAAAAGGGATAGGTAATGGCCGTAATAGTCTATGCGGACCGCTTGAACACCATCAGAAAGGAGAGGAAGGGTTAGGGTAGGGTATAGGGAATTGGATAAGACTTGACACAATGATGCGATTAATGCTGCAAAATGTAAATGTGCTGATAGCAACTTAATTTGAGTTTTGAAATTTGATTTGCTTATTAAAATTTGAAATAGACTGGCAATTGTACAAGTTAGAAAGAATGAGCTGATCGTTTCTCATAAATTTTATAAACAACAAAATAATAACAATATGAGAGTGATACTGAGGGCTGCTCTTACGATGCTTTATGAGTTTTTGATAATGGATGAACATTACTATGAAGAACGCAATTCAATCGATGATGACGACTTTACAAACTTTATCTGTTTTTATCATGTGCTGATATACAATTTTAATTGAGTGCACTAATTGACAGTACCGTAAAACGGGGTAACTTTGATAGTTTTTACGAAACTTCAATATTTATGCATGCTATTTCAAAGAATTACTGCTTATATTTTTAAAACAAGAACTGACATCCTAGCTATCGATTTCACTTGATAGATTGCCAAAAGATTTATTCTGAATGGATGTATTATTTTTCATATAATCGAAAGTCAGTTTTCTGTTTTGGGGTAACATTGATAATGGAGTATAAACCGAACAAAATTGAATGAATTACGGAACATTTATAGGGCGTTGCATACCTCTAGGCATTTAACGCTATATGGAAATTTCTGACTTAGATTACAAAAATGGTCCCAGTTTGTAAAAATGGTTTTCGCTAAGAGATTTGAGACCAATTCATGTTCTACTATAACTAGGCTGTCAAGGATAAGTGACGAACTCATTATGACTTCATCAAATCTCGATTACTTTTCAAATCGACGTAAGTAACTTCCATACGGTTTTGAGAAAATTAATTCAGAAGAATCACAACCTGTCTTCTAAAACTTTTTTAAAATGAATCCCGTTTTTAACATTTTTTCGACGTGTACATTGCTTAAATTTTGCATACAATGAGCTCGCGTCAAAAAACTATGGAGTTCCTATTATTTCACACAAGAATTCTATGACAAAATTATAAGCCGTTTTATTCAGTTACTTGCGACGTTTTTCTACCAGTGTAAAATCGACTCAAGTAGTGTTTTGTTTTGATTCGTGGTTAAGTCACTTTGTCTCTCCATACAGCGGGGCGGCGGAAGTAGTGGTTAGGTTGCGAAAGTTGGAAATCTTACTTTCGTCGTTTTGTAAATCCGGAAATTAAACGTTCCGAAAGTGAAAAATCGAGTTGGTTCAGAGCGAAACGCGTAGAATTTCGTCTGCGAAACACGTAGGATCGATAAAGTAAGTTTGTATACTTTTTTGACTTGAGGCTGTATGAATAAGTTTTCGAGAAATAGTGATCGTAGAACAGATTGTTTGTAAGCGTTGCAAAAATGCTGAAATCTTGCAATTTTTTAATATTTGCATATAAATCCTCAAATGCACTTGATTCTAACGATACTAATGTCATACTAATACTCTTTACTTTTATATTCGTTTAGCTTAACTGATTAACTGAAACTTCGTTATTTTGTTTAATATGTTGTGAGTCTCGAACTAGCAAAGTTACCCGCATTATCAAAGTTACCCCGTTTTACGGTACTGATTTATATAAAGATGTTTGATTTTATTAGTTCATTTGTTTGTGTGATTCTGGAGTTAATAATGAAGAATTGTAACTTACTCTTGATGATAATACTTCTCTGTCCAGGATTATCATATTTTTAAGCATTCTTTTCGAAGCTATTCTGTCCAGTTATCCATGTACTGCTAACAATCTTGAAATTATTCTTATTGTGCATGCTCGTGCATTATATTAGTAATGATCATAATCATGCAACAGATAAGAAGATGAGAAAGAGAGAATATAGGGACAGTGATTAGTAATTAGTTGATTATGTAATTTTGTTAGAGAATTAAACAACGTAACAGTACTGATGAGTAGCTTCAAAAGAATGATTTCATAGCATAGCTGAGCCTTTCGGATCGTAAGACCGATGTATAAAAATAATTTGTTTCGAAATTGTCCGCGTGGTCTTCTAGTGCCCCTGTTTGATAAGAATCAGTCAAAGACATACACACCGAATGCTCGCCATGACCCTATGACCAACATTTGTACATGTATAGGCTTAGTTGATGTTTTTTTTTTTCATGCAACTAGGAGCTTAAAAATCTTCATAGACTGGCCTGTATATGTTCATGCTCATGCCAGTGTAATTGTTGGCGCGGTGTGGGATCCACAAAGTGCTTTCCCCACTAAAAACACTCTCCTAGGTTTAATACCATAACCCTTCGGAACCACCTTCCGGTATTACTTCGGAGGGGAGGCTAACGTGCTGAGCGCACCTCTTTAATTTGTTAGTACCTATTTTCGCCCATTGGCGACCCGTCAATTTGTTAATACCTACATGCAACATTCTGAGCCCTTCGGCTCCAGTTTGTACACTACTCTGCACTCATTCAGAGCGCGTACTCACACAGTTACGACGACCTTCTCCTTTTTTTTGTTCAACTGGTAGGATGCCGAGGTCGGTCCAACGATTCCGGTTGAGCATAACTTCCGGTTCGTAGGCGCCTCGACTACCCATTACCACCCAGACAACCAGAAATCGCATGAAAGTTCACGTTAAGACTCGTTTATTCATACTAATTACATCAAACCCGCATAACAATGTGGATAAACTCGTCAGTTTGATGAGTTTCCTCGCATAAAACACTTCTTTTCTGAGTTCATTTATACATTTTGTTTCGTCTCGTACACTCGTACAAAGTAAGTCGCATCAATCCGTAGCAGCTGTCAAATCAACATTTATTATCATAAGTTAAGTCGCATAAGATCACAGGTTGATTCGGTAGAATATTTATACACTCGCATTGTATGTTATTATTCATCACATAATATATGAACGCATATCGCCTCCACTTTTGTACGTAGAAGGCCTTTTCGCGTCATCTTATAAGTGAAATTTTGCACATATAAAGCCTCCAGGTGATTTCGTTATACGTACATTTTGGTTGTCTGGGCAGCGTTCCGACGTACTCTACTCGACTAGTCCCCGACGGTGGACCTAGTCTACACCGACGAAGAATTCCCCGGCGGTGAAAATTCTCCCGAGACCGATTCTTCTTTTTCTACGTTTCGAGCCGACCGGAAGGGTGCCGAAGTCAGTCCAGCGATTCCGGTGAAGCCTATCGTCCGGTACACTGGTGCTCCTGCGACCCGGGACCGGTGCAACGCCGCGTCTACTCAGCTAATCCCCGGCGGTGGATCTTGCCTACTCCGTCAGAGAGTTCCCCGGCAAAGGAATATCTCCCAAAACCGAGCAGCCATTCTTCCTTTTCATGCGTTCACTCTAGCTAGCAGATCGTTGGTCGCTACGCCACTTCCACTGAAGCTCGGACATTATTCTTGACACCGTGCTATCGACAGCGTTCCAGATGCCTTCTTCTCGGCACATCTCTTCGACAACGTTATCGACAGTGACTCCTTGCATGTCCCTCCTCACTTCTTCGAACCTAGGACATTCGAAGACTACATGCTCCGGTGTTTCCTCCACATTCTCGCACTCCGGGCAACAAGGTGAAGAAGCATGTCCGAACCGATGCAGATACTTCCGGAAACAGCCGTGTCCGGACAGGAACTGCGTCAGATGGAAGTTAACTTCTCCATGCTTCCTATTAACCCACAGTGATACATTTGGGATTAGACGGTAAGTCCACCTTCCCTTCTCCGCGTTGTTCCACTCTTGTTGCCACTTAGCCAACGAGTCCGTTCTGACGATCCTTCTCACATTTCTGGTGCCTCTTCGCTCATAACACTCCACGTCCTCGGCCAGGGTGATGCAGATGGGCATCATGCCAGCGATAACGCATACTGCCTCCGATGAAATCCTATAGGCGCGCGCTACTCGTATGGCCATGAGTCGGAATGTGCTGTTCAACATCCTCCGATTACGCTTGGTTTTTACCGCTGCGGTCCAGACTGGGACTCCATACCTGAGAATAGAGACCGCTACACTCGCTAGGAGACGCCTTTTACTACTTCTCGGTCCTCCGACGTTCGGCATGATCCTCGCTATCGTGTTGACCGCCTTCGACGCCTTTTCGCAGGCGTAGTCCACGTGAGCGTTGAAGTTTAGACCATCACCCCCAGATGCTTCAAAGCACGTTTTGATGAAATGTCTTGTCTACCGATGTTGATTTCAACCCTCTGAACAGCTTTGAGGTTGCTAACCAGCACTAGCTCCGTCTTATGATGAGCCAGCTGCAGTTTTGCTCCAGTCATCCACGCTTCAACCGTGTCAATCGCTTCCGTCGTCAGCATTTTGACCTCATCCAACGTCTCGCCAGTCACCGTTAGAACGACATCATCTGCGAATCCAACGATTTCCACTCCGTTAGGTAGCTCCAGCATTAATACTCCATCGTACATCGCGTTCCAAAGCGTTGGACCAAGGATTGAGCCTTGTGGCACTCCTGCCGTGATCCTGATCGACTTTTGACCCAACTCCGTTTCATATACCAGGACTCTGTTTTGGAAATAGCTTTTAGCATACTGCACAAGTAGTCAGGAGCTCGCATTCTATGCAGTGCTAAGGCTATAGCCTCCCAGCTGGCGCTGTTGAAAGCATTTTTGACGTCAATCGTCACTACGGCGCAGAACCGATTGCCTCTCCTCTTCTGTTTGGATGCCTTCTCCGCATTCTGCACAACTGTCCGGATTGCATCCACCGTCGAGACCCCTTTCCGGAATCCGAATTGTCTCTTCGATAAGCCACTCTCGCTCTCTGTGCATTGTGTCAGCCTGTTAAGGATGATCCTTTCCAGGAGCTTACCAAGTGTGTCCAGCAAACATATAGGTCTATACGATGCTGGGTCCCCTGGGGGCTTCCCTGGTTTTGGCACCAACACCAGCTTCTGAACCTTCCAACTGTCTGGGAAACAGCCTTCATTCAAGAGATTCTGCAGCGTCGTCCTGAACAAATCCGGGAACGCCAATATCGCGGTTTTTAGTGCTACATTGGGGATCCCATCCGGACCAGGAGCTTTCTTCACCTTCAGACCCTTCGCCACTGCTAGTAGCTCTTCATTAGAGATTCGCACACCTCCGGGTTCTTCTTCCTCGTCTTCGTATGGCGTAGGCGGCCACACTGTTGGGTCATGATGCGGAAACAGACCTTCCACGATAATCCTCAACTTGTCTGGACATGTTTCGACTGGTGTCGCCGGACCCTTAAACTTCGCCATCACAATACGGTAGGCGTTGCCCCAAGGGTTTTCTTCGGCTTCTCGACATAGCTTCTTTTAACAGCTGGACTTGCTCCGCTTAATCTCTTGTTTGAAAGCAGCTCTAGCTTCACGGAAAGCGATTCTCCGTTACTCTCTCTACTTCGGTTCTTGCTCTCTGGACGCGTCTTCTGGCTCGGAAGCATGCAGCACGGAGGGTACTAAGCGTCTCATTCCACCTGTACGCTGGGCGCCTTCGGTTCCTACGTTCAGGCTTAGTTGATGTGGCTTTTCTAATAGGTAATTCTGTCACTCATTGATTGTCTTCAAAACCTTGTCAAGTATAGAAAATTGATTTTATATTATTTATTACTATAGTGAAGCTACATTATACTTATTAAGAATTAGGTATTATTTTATGTTTGTATTTCTATTGATATTCTCAAGGCCAGAATTCCCAGTGTGTGAAGAATATTACAGTACTAGAACACCATAGAAGATCGCTAAACATTACCTAATCATGGAACGGCTTTTTGCTCTATTATTTTAAGTAAGGTATCGTGGGGCAAGTGGGTAATGGATTTCGCATAGTTGGGATTCTTCAAATTCTAGAGACCTTAAATTAAAACAAATGAGATCGTGTATATTTTTTAGCTTGACTCCTACCAAATATAAGTAGTATACTGAAATTGATTTTTATGTAAAATCGCAGAAAAAAGTATAGAAAAAGTTTTTGAAAAACGTCTACTTACTTTTCATTTGTTCCACAGGTGGGGCAAGTGAAAAGTTTATCGTTTCGAACAATAAATTCAAAAACTAACAGTTACATTCACGATTTTGTTGAGGTTAAGCGGAAAACGAGGGAAACGGGGGCTCAGTAGAAAGAATAAACACGTGTGGACGCCAGTACGCTTTAGACAAGAATGAATTTATTCACGTTCGGTTACTGTTCATGTAAGTAGCAATGTTGCCAGATTGGCTTTCTTTCAGATGTTGCCAGTCGAACCGGTCGGTTCAACACTCCTCCTCAACGTTGAATGATTTGATGCCGATCGCCTCACGAAGCTGCCGCAGTTTTACAGCTTGCAACGGTTTAATTAGTAGATCCGCTTCCATTTGCTCGGTTGGACAATAAATCAATTGTACGATTCCATCTCGAACCATATCTTTGATGAAATTATATTTCGTGTCAATATGCTTTGCTTTGCGTTCTGTTCGGTCTCCTCGGGTCAACGCAATGCAGCTTTGGTTGTCTTCGTGGACTGGGATCGGGAAAACCAGCTGCTCACCGATGTCCGTCATTAATTTCTGAATCCACTTTATCTCCTGCAGGCACTCAGCAAGGGCTACATATTCAGCCTCGGTACTTGATAAGGCGACGCACTTCTGTTTATGGCATCCCCATCCGATGAGCCCGTTGCCGAACTTAAACACGAAGCCAGAGTTTGACTTGCGATCGCTGGTGTCTCCAGCCCAATCGGCGTCTACGAAACACTCAAGTTCCTGTGCATCGCATCCTAGGCACAGTACCTTGTCCAGTGTACCTTTGAGGTACCGTAGAACCCGCTTGGCCTCATTCCAATCGGCCTCGGATGGCGCCTTGACTCTTCTTCCCAAAATAGACGTAGCGATTGAAATATCGGGCCTGGTGGTCACGGCGACGTATAACAAAGCCCCAATTAGACTTTGATACGCTGTCGGCGAGCTCAACTGCCGGCTACTCTCCTCCTTTTGTTTTAAGAAGCCGGGATCCATCGGGTATTTGGATGGTTTTGCATCCTGCATGCCAACCCGATCCAAAACTCGTTCTAAATACGCTTGCTGGTCAATGCAGTACCGCCCATCATCGTAGCGAATGCGAATGCCAAGAAAAAATCGTAGATTTCCCATGACGCTGATCGTGAAGTTTTGTTTGAGTACTTGGACGATTTCCGCAAACTCCTCTTCCGTGTAACAGATAACAATCACGTCGTCAACATAGATAAGCACGAATATGGACTTACCCGACTTCTGGCGAATATAAAGACACGGATCCGCCTTCGATTGGTAAAATCCCATGCGTTTCAGAACTTCGTCGATCTTCATATTCCATACACGGGCTGCCTGTTTTAGCCCGTAAATACTGCGTCTTAAACGGCACACTTCATTGGGATTACCGCTCTCATAGCCCGGGGGTTGACGCATGAAGATCTCCTCCTGCAGCTTACCGTGGAGATACGCAGTTTTGATGTCCACGTGTTTCGTCAGCATCTTCCGCTTGCTTGCTATAACCAGCATCGTCCGAAATGTAATCTGCTTTACTACGGGAGCAAAAACCAGATCGTAATCTGTCCCATATTTTTGGCAGAAGCCCTGCGCCACAAGGCGCGCCTTGAATCGGACGAGATCGCCATTCTCGTCTGCCTTGCACTTATAGATCCATTTCGAACCAATAGCCTTCCGATGTGCAGGTAGCTCGACGATTTCCCAGGTTGCGTTTTCACGATGAGATTGTATTTCTTCGGCCATTGCCAATTTCCATTCCACACTCTGCGGACAGGACACAGCTTCTTTATACGACCTTGGTTCAACAAAAGCTTGCTTGACCAGATTCACTCCTCCTGAATATCTAACCGGTGGAACACCAGCTGTTGCACGTTGCGAACGACGTGGGGTTGGTTCCTCGTTCACGGCTTCCGGTTCTCCATCGTCATCATCGTTCCACAGTCCGCGAAGCCAGTCATTGTCATTATCGTGCCAAAAACCTCGCGGCCAATCGTCATCTTCGTCGTCCCAGCCATAGAAATCACCTTCAGAAAGTGTGTCATCCGCTACCTGTAGCTCCTGTGGCCCGTTTGCTTGCTTCGCAGTGCTATCGAGAGACCACTCGACTTCTTCGCTGACTTCCAAGTTGTCTTCCAGCTTGCAATAACCAGGAAGTTCATTCTTGGATCCGTCATCCAGTTCAAGAAAACGGACATCCCGGCTAATTTGAATTTCTCCCGTTTTCGTGTTTAGCATCCTATAGGCCTTATGCTCGGCGGAGTAGCCAACGAATCTCATTTTCACCGACTTCACGTCCAATTTCTTTCGCTTCGCCGCATCCAAACAGCCGCAGGTAGTTCAGATCTGGTTTTCTGCCGAACCAAATTTCGTAAGGCGTACGATCTACTGCTGCCGAAGGCAAACGGTTTTGCAAGTAGCAAGCGGTGTTAACCGCCTTCGCCCAAAACCGCTTGTGCATGCCTGCGTCCAAAAGCATACACCGGCCCATCTCACTTAAGGACCGGTTCTTCCGCTCCGAAACCCCGTTCTGCTGGGGTGAATATGCCGCAGTAAATTCCGCTTTTATCCCTTCGTTCGCATAAAATTGACGCAGCGTCTTGCTGGAAAACTCTCCGCCCTGATCGGTTCGAATTACTCGCGGTTTGCGGCTGACCAATCTCACGTACTCGCGAATTTTGTCCTCAACCTCCGATTTCTTTTTTAGGAAATAGACGAAGGTATAACGACTATGATCGTCAATCAAAGTCAAGTAATAGCGGCACCCTCCTGGCGTTGTTTCCTCCATGGGCCCGCACACGTCACTGTGGATTATATCCAACACTTGAGTCGAAGTCTTTTCAGCAACTTGTGGAAATGACGGCCGAGCCATTTTGCTCTTGCTGGAAAACTCTCCGCCCTGGTCGGTTCGAATTACTCGCGGTTTGCGGCTCGACCAATCTCACGTACTCGCGAATTTTGTCCTCAACCTCCGATTTCTTTTTTAGGAAATAGACGAAGGTATAACGACTATGATCGTCAATCAAAGTCAAGTAATAGCGGCACCCTCCTGGCGTTGTTTCCTCCATGGGCCCGCACACGTCACTGTGGATTATATCCAACACTTGAGTCGAAGTCTTTTCAGCAACTTGTGGAAATGACGGCCGAGCCATTTTCCCTTCGATGCAGCACTCGCAGGTCCAGCGGATGCCACAGTCGACGACATTTAGTCCTGTCACCAAATCTTTTCGCTGAATTTCGCCGAGGACTTCTGGGTTTCTGTGCCCAAGACGGCGGTGCCAAATGTGTTGACATTTTTTCGTATGCTTCTTAGATTCCGATTTCATCACTCGATCCTCCGCCACTTGCAACCAGTACATAGGGTGCCGGTGCCAATGGTTGTAATGTACCAGTAGATTGGACTATGGAATAAAATGTACATTTTTTGATAAAAACGACATGTGCTATTTTTGGTGGATAGATAGCCTCTAGTTTAGTCGATTTGCGAAATTTCAGCTTTTTATTTCATCAAAAAGTCATATAAATAATTAAGTTTACGCAAAAAATTTGCTCCCTTAGTTGCCGTCGTGTTCCAGTAGTGGATCAACGGATGGAAGCAGTTTTTAAAATGGATGTATAAAAATGAAGAAAAGTCCCAGAGATGTTCCTAATGCTTCATTCGAAAGATATTAGTTGCTGTTCGAAGGGAAAAATGTTAAACCTGTGTAAAAATATGCCTTTTTGTTTAAAATTCCTTGTATAATTCCCAAACGTCTACTACTGGAGCACTAGCGCAACTACTGGAACACGTGTACCAATAGTGGCTCAAGCGATTTTAAGTTAAAAAATTAGTTTTATCACTCTTTTTATATTTTTCCCATATAGTAGAGGTTGAAATCTTTCTGTTGACGGCAAAAGATCTCTGCTAAGGCTTTTCGTTATTTTGTTATGATTTTTTATAGCTTAGGTAGTCCACTAATGGCACCGGCACCCTATCATTCACTTTATCGGCGACCGCAACTACCGTGTTTTCGTAAACGAGTTTGCAACTGGTGTTGTCAAATACCGCACGGACACCTTTTGACGCGAGTTTGCCGATCGAAATCATACTGCCTTCTAGCGTGGGCACATACAGTACACCCCGTAGTGTAAGTTCGATTGTCTCTCCACTGTCATTAACGCACTTGATAAGACAATCACCGACGCCTTCTACCCGATTTTCGTTGCCGTCCGCGACGGTGACACTCGATCGCGAAACGTTTTCAATCGTCGTAAACGCATCTCTGTCATTACACATATGCGAAGTGGCACCCGAGTCCACTAGCCACGAACGAGAAACACGACTGTCATGCCGACGAACCATGTACGTGAACGATCTCTGATCGTTTTCGCGCACTTGCTTCACTTTTTCTTCTTGCTTCTGCTTATTCTTCTTCTTCTTTTTATCGTCGCTGTCTCCGGTGCACTTGCGACTCAGGAACTCCTTGCATTCACGCTTTTTATGCCCGAATTTGCCGCAGAAGAAACAGGCACCAGCCGGCTCCGTTTCATGTTTCGCCTTCAATACGTGCTCCTCCTGGGCTTTACCGCCGTAAAGCTTTTCGCTTTCATCGATGAGTTTTGCACGCACCAGTTCCATCGTCAAGTCCTGGTCTGAACGACTCTCTAGAGCGGTGGTAAGAGCGTCGAAAGCTTTTGGTAGGCTTCGCAAAATCATGGCGACCTGCATGTTTGCGGAAAGCTTTTCGCCAGAATTCTCCAACCGAGAATAAAGCTCCTCCATACCGTACAGAAATTCTTCCATATTCTCACCTTCGCGGTAATTCGTACTGCAAATCTCTTTGAGCAACGAAACTTTTCCAGTGAGAGTAGCTTTATGGTGATGAGATTTGAGCGCATCCCATGTGCCTTTTGCCGTGCTTTTCGACATGATGAGGTTATGTTGGTTATCTTCCACCAACAAAGCGATGGTGGCTCGCGCTTTTGAATCACCCTCCGTCCACTCCGGAGTTACCGGTGCCGGCGCGACACCCGGGTCAATGTATCTCCACGTACCTTCCCTCATCATCAGCATCTGAACCTTGAAAGCCCATGACCGATAGTTTCGGTTATTCAGCCGAATTACGCCCACCTTCGAAAAATCCATTTTTTGCTCACACGAATGTTTTCCGAACGAAACACTTTCGATACCGCAAAAAAAACTATTTCGCCGCCACTCCGCGTACTTTCTCGAACAAAGTCTTCCTTTTTTCACACCGAAAAACACTTTTCCGAATCGCGTCGCGTACTTCTTAACTATTACTGGCCCCAATGCTGAGCACATAACCTGTTGAGGTTAAGCGGAAAACGAGGGAAACGGGGGCTCAGTAGAAAGAATAAACACGTGTGGACGCCAGTACGCTTTAGACAAGAATGAATTTATTCACGTTCGGTTACTGTTCATGTAAGTAGCAATGTTGCCAGATTGGCTTTCTTTCAGATGTTGCCAGTCGAACCGGTCGGTTCAACAGATTTCTATTACCCTTAACATCTGATCAGGCGTCCCAATGAACAATAACATAAGTAACATGTAAACAAAGAAAATGTTATTCTTGTTACTTGAATTTTCTTCTGTTTAGTTATGTTTGTTGAAATGATTCGACAACATTATAACTGCAACATTACCAATGTTAGTTCTTACATCATGGGACAGCATTTGCATTTCTGTTCTGTAGAATTTCCACCGCTCGTTATTTGCTTTTAAGAAAATCGGATATGACGTCGGATAACTCTTCAAGAGAAATCAAACGGAATCTTTCAATAAAGTATTTAGAAACTTTTTTATGTGGATACACCTATATCCCATTTGTTATGTTTTGAATTAGCTTTACATAGACATTTCACAAGATTTCCGTGCGTTCTTTTATATTGGAATTTTTCAATCAACGTCCTCCTTTTGATCGGCTGTCCGAAGTAAACATATTAAATCGTAATATTTGGCCACCTTTCTTAAGGAAGTTCCATGATTTGGCCATGATAATAGCATTTAACGCTTTGAGTATAGTGTTTCTTGAATTATCAGCCCGTTCTGTTGTTCTATGATAATTGTAAACCTTGTATAATTATGGCTACCTAAAGAGCAAACACAAATTCAATCTCTAATAAGGAACTTTTCACTTGCCCCACGTGATTAGAAAATTGAAGGTTTTTTAATTTAGTTATTTTTAGAGCTACGTCGAATTCATTCTAAAACTTTTTCTATTTCAGTTTAAAACTGTCAGAGGGGACAACTTAAAAATGGTACAGAAAATTATTTTCCTCAACTTTTTTCCACTGAAAATATTAAAATAAGATTGCACGCCGCCAACTTGTTACGGAGTGATAGTTGACAGGTTAACAATATTTCGCTCTATTATGTAATAATGGCTGAAAAATCTCAGAAATCTCTTACATATCGTAATGTTCTCAATGGCCTCAAAGGGTTACGCATGAGTTTAAAACGGTAATTCACATATTCAGTAAAATATACCAATTATTTTCACTTACCCCATTTACCCACTTGCCCCGCGGTACCTTAATCGAAATGCAATAGGATATATGCATCGCCTGATTTACTGCTCAGCGCATAGTGTTTCTGTATATAGTAACACTCCCTTGATTTTTAAGATACCATCGAGTCAGATAGGTTTCAAGGTACAGAATTCATATTTTTAAATATTTGATGTTTTAATTTTTTTTATAGTTGTTTTGGTGTCGCAGTAAAAAAAAATCACCTCAAAAAGAGTTGTCAAGCTACATTCGAAAATTTTAATGAAAGACATCAATCTTCAGCTCATCAGGATCGTCGCATAGAATTGCGAGAGATATTGTTATAAAAACTACTTAACGGATGCATCTACATAAAGTTCTCTCTGTTAGAAAACCCTTGATCTGCACTAAATAATTTTGCAGACGACAGCAATCTTATAGCATATCAAGATCTAGGGATAAAAAAATGTTGGAAAAAAGTTTCCTAGCGGATGGATTCCCAGTCAGATTGTCTACCGCCAGATAGCCCATATTCAGATGAACAGCTTTGCCAAACACACCAACCTTCTAACTAATAAGGATTTTAGGATGTATCCATACTATTGAAGAAAATTTATCACTACCACCAGCTAGCAGATAAATTCTAAATTAGATAGCCCTCAATCTACTGAACAACTTTGCCGAAGACATCAATCTTCTAGCTGGTAAGAATCTTGATGTAGAGAAGATTGAAGATTTATTTCAAAACGCGCCACCTAGTTTATAAATTTCCAATCAGATTCTTCACCGTCATATAGCTCTTGCTCTGCTGAACAACTTTGCCGAAGATGCTACACTCAAAAAAATCCAAACGTCGTTGCTACGTGAAAAATCGCGTAGATCATTCCAAATTCATTTTGCCTTCACTTCACCTGACTAAGATAAAGATCACTAAGCCATTCATAACCATCAAATAGTGAATCGGTAATTGTTACTGAGGTTACCTATCACACTTACGTGAAATTCACGTAGGTGCCTAAGTACATTTTGACATCTGCATACTGTACGTACATTCGGTGTTGAGCGCAAATCCTAAGATGGCGCCCGCTTGATTTTTGCAAGAACTTCAGAAGCTGCTGAACTTTAAACCCTGTGTTAGATTGATTTTAAGGTAAATATGCTTTGAATACCGAAGAACCCCTGCGTTACTTCATATTTTACACCTGATTTATAACCTCTATCAATTATAGCACGCGAAAGTTCCAACAAAACAAAACATACTCACAACATTTGGGAAACAAGATTCACAATGCTCAGATTGAATATAAAAATATCACAATCTTTTAGATTTGTTTACATTTTCCAATTGGGAATTAGTTTTCTTCCAAAGCCTATTAGAGATAAGGTTGGTCTATATTCTAGTTAATTTAATGCAAAACCATCTAGGTCCTATTGAAACGCTTCGTAAAGGCTACCGGAAAATCCACGTAGCTCTTACTTGTAGCGCCGGTGGAATGGACGAAGATCAAAAGTTCATGCGTTCATTCTGGGCTACCTATGATTAACGTAAGAGCTACGTGAAAAGTGCGATGGAAAAAACCACGTATGTTTTCACGTAACAATGAAGTTTGGATTATTTTGAGTGTAGCTTTCTAGCTGATAAGGATCTTGAGATATTGACAATGGATCATTGAAGGTAGTTTTTGCAAGTGCTCACCACATCAAAACAAAGGCGCCACTGTATATGGGATTTAACATTAGCTGTGTTCAACGAGCTGATCGAACTTGGTTGCAACCACTTGCGAGTCAGCTTTTGGTGTTCATTGAGCCACTCCAACCTACTTCGAGTCGCTCGGGTTTGTGTTCATTGAGCCGAGTCCAACCAACTCCGAGTCGCTCGAAACAGGTTGGAAGCTAGAGTCCGAGCTAGTTCAACCAGCTCGCAGTAGCTCGTGTTTTTGACGTTTAAAAACGTAAACATTGAGAAAAAAAGCAAAATTCCGAAGCGATACGGATTGTTAAGTGCGCGAATTTTTTTTTCACGTGGAATTCCGGTAAATTAGTAAAAAGAGTAAAAAGAGCGTTCATTGAGAAAGCAGCTTGGAGTTGCTCGAAGTAGCTTTGACAGTTATTTGTTGACAAAAAATACGAGCTAGTACAACCAACCCCGAGCAAGTTCGATCAAAGTCATTGAACACAGCTATTGTGACAGCATTGCTGTTCTGTCAAACACATAAGGCTACGGTGGCGCTATCTGTGCTTTCCACACGGAGAAAACGAAGTACTCAAAAATAAGTTTTTTTATACTCAAAATTGATCCCTTAGGCATCTTGGGGTAATGATCGATGACAAGCTGAGCTTCGCTAGCCACGTTGAATATGCCTGTAAAAGGGCATCTACGGCTATAGCGGCGCTTTCGAGGATGATGTCTAACAGCTCTGCTGTAATTGCCAGCAAACGCAAGCTGCTGGCAAGCGTGGCGCTATCCATACTAAGGTATGGAGGACCAATCTGGTCAAAAGCGCTTAGAACGAACAGATACCTAAAGCGGTTGGAAAGCACGTACAGGATAATGTGCTTAAGAGTAGCAAGTGCATACCGGACGGTATCTAAAGAGGCCGTGTGCATCATAGCCGGGATGACGCCCATCGGGCTCATCATCAAGGAAGATGTTCAATGCTTCAACCAAAGGGGTACCAGAGGAGTCCGCGACACGTGTAAAGAGGAAACGCTCAGAAGCTGGCAGCAGGAATGGGATAACTCCACTAAGGGTAGATGGACCCATCGACTAATACCAAATGTGTCAGATTGGTATGGTAGAAGCCATGGGGAAGTGAACTTCCACCTGACGCAGTTTCTGTCAGGACATGGTTGCTATAGACAGTACCTGCATAGGTTCGGGCACTCAGAATCTCCTGCGTGCCCCAATTGTGCTGGTGTAGAGGAAACAGCGGAGCATGTCGTGTTCGATTGCCCCCGTTTCATTGTTGTGAGAGGTCGCATGCTCACTACATGCGGAGGGGACACGTCCCCCGACAATATTATAGAGAGAATGTGTGCGGATGCCGAGTGCTGGAATGCAGTAACTACGGCTGTCACTCACATTATGTTAGAATTGCAGCGTCTATGGCGCGCCGACCAAGAGTTGGCTGCAGAGGATTAGCCCTGCCGAGGCTGGTCCCTTGTAACATTGTTTAGGTCGGCTAGGAGAGGCAGTTTGCCTAGGCTACTTCTGCTACACGTGTTGTGCTATATGCACTGGTCCCTTCCCGAAGAAATACCGTAAGGTGGTTCCGGGGAGATGAGGGTCTGAGTCCAAGGGTCATGTCGATGCACTGTTCACCACTTGAGCAATTCTAAATGAATTGCTCATGCACAGTGCATAGGCTGGTTTTAGCGGGTCGTCGTTGGTGCGTCATCCCCGCATTCCCTGAGTTATCTTCTCAGGGGATCTGTTTGCAGATTTCCCCCTTGTAAAAAACAAAAAAAAAATACTCAAAATTGGGTAAAGACAGTCGAACTGGATAATTGAGTGATTTTCATTCTGCCAAATACGTACATTAAACTCAATCTTTGAGTAGTTTAGTGAAAACCCAAATTTGAGTTAAAAAAAACTTATTCAATTGATTGCGCTTCCTAATCATAAAATTTATTTGTTTTAGTTTTATTCAAAAAAGTAATAAAAAAAACCTAGATTACTCATGCATATTACTGCAGGTGTTCAACGTATTTAAAACTGGCCCAAAATTTCATTCTAAACGATATATCATACAAGCGTATTTAAATTGATCATTAATTTTCAAACACTTCAAAAACAGTTAGTTGAGTAGAAATAACTCAACGTGTGGCATTGAGACTGCGTTCTTGCCGTTGAGTAGTTTAAACTCAATTTTGGATGAAAAAGTAAGCCAGCCATTTTGAAATGTCAACGCTGATCATTCTGGAACCGTCATCGTCTGCATACGGCATAAAACAGTAGAAAAATAATGTTTCTTTAAAAAAAAATCCCAAAAATGGTGAAATAATTGTTTTTGAGGTAGTGGATTCCGGAAGCTGGGCAGGAAATGTAATGAATTAATTAAAGGTAAAGTCCATCAAAGAGTTCGGTGCGCCGAAAAAAAATAAAATTATCCCTTTCTCTTTCAGGAGTTTGAGTTGTTTGCCATTCCTGCCACCCACCATGAATGATGGAAAAACGAGAAGGCCGTTCCGACTGTTGTTGCTGCCGTTCCAGCCACTCAACCACCATCAGCAAATGTTTCCGGATTAAGATTGGTGTTTTCTTCCGATCCTGTTTGCAGCGGTCTGATGTTCGTAGGCGTTCTCGGTGAACGGTTGCCGGAACCGACAACTGCAACTGATTACAGTGAATGTGATTGATTTAATTGTGAAGAGTAAATTAAAATGTGATTATGATGTCAACAAATAAAATAAAATATATTGTTAAATTCTGTTCTCTTTCATTTATTACAAAACTATGGCTATACATAGTACATTTTGCTAATTTTTTGTTTGAATTTTGCTTCCATTATTAAACTACCTATTTTTGAGTTTTTTCACCCGAGGTAGCATTGGGTAAAAACTACCAATTGATATGATTTAATGCAACTACTCAAATTTGAGTACTAGGCCACTTACTCAAATTTGGGGTAACGCACGAACGTGACGAGTTGGGTCAAATGAACTCAAATTTGAGTACTTCGTTTTCTCCGTGCATAGCGGCCGTTTTGGTTATTTTAATGATCCATTGAAAAAAACCGCCAGATAGCTTTTGATCTGCTAAACAACTTTGCCGAAGACAAGCACCTTCTAGCTTGTAAAGGTCTTGAGATACAGATGAGCTCTCCGTGGAAAATTTCTTGATCAGTTCGGTGAAGAAATTTCTTTTCTTTTCTTGAGCTGAAAAGCATACTTACCTTTATGCTGAAAACTTGATCGATTGGTCACTTGCTAGCGGTTACCAATCGACCTAATTTTCAGCGTGAATGGCTTTCTGGTTTTTCAGATGTGTGCTCTTGAAAATTTGAGCTGTTTCATGTTTCTTAGCAATTCATAACTAAGGCGCGACTGTAATTCATTTCTATTTTGTCATTAACTTATTAAAGGTATTTTACAAAAGATATTGTTTAAATACTACTCACCCGAACTTGTTCCATTGTCCACATTTTCAGTTTCCACTAAACTAGATCTATCTGCTGCTTTCTGCTGGTTCGAACTTTTCGTCCCACAAGCTCGAGTGTGTCTTCCCAGTAGCCCCCGATTGCCAAACTGCCTGGAACACCGAGGGCACTTGAACTGGTTCGGATCCATATGGAACCGGATATGGTCCACGAATCGATAGCTATCCGAGAACTTGAGACAGCAGCAGAGCACGAACGCTTTCTTGGCGTGTTCCATCATGGAATGCCGTTGCAAACCGTCGAAGGTTGGGCACTGTTGCGAACAGGTATCACACTCTAGGGTCAAATTTTGCGACACCCACTCCTGTACCGCATTCAAATCTTCGCTTCCCAATCTCACTCGACGCAAAGGTCCTCTGCTCTTACGCCGCACATTTGCGCGTTGCTCTTTGCTCTTATCTTTGCCGGCAGGCTCTTTATTGTCCTGGGCTTCCATGACTTCAACTAACTGTGCAGAAGAATCATCCGAAACGACTTCTATCTGCAGATCTTCACATTTGATCAAACCGGTCTCCGCATCGGTTGCATGGTCTTCCGCTACGCCGCATTCGTCCATTTGTTCAGGAGGATTGAGTTCAAATCCTTGAAGAAGTTCCAGAAGTTTCTCCTGCTTGGGAAAGTGCAGTTCTCTCACTTCACAGTAGAACCGGTGGAAATCTTCAATCTTCTGCCAACATGGATGGCAAATGTAACTGTGGAGGTATTGTTCTTCCTGTGGAGAAATTTTGTTACTGAAATTCAGAATCCCTAAATCATGGACCATTTACTTACAGCAAACCAAAAGTGCTTGCACAGTGCATTTTGGATGTCCTTCCTGGCATCGACTGCGAGCGGCTGATCATTGCCATCGCCAGGTTTGGCGCACGTTAGACAATCAGGCATGACTATCTGCAGGATAGGGATAGAAAATACATACATTGTTACCATATTATTTCTTACTTATCGCTCTCTGTAACAATCATGATCCGAAACAAATCATGAGAGTCCGTTAATCATCTCCTGCTACAGCACTGATCTGATTGTAAGAACGAATTCTGCAATGCCTGATTAGAACCCTTATGCATTACACTTAGGTCATTATACTTAGATCCAACAGTTCAATAACTATTGATTTATATAAATTGACGCTTATATTGAGCTGTTCGGTAATCCAATCCGCATGGTTATTAAATTAATTAACTCATTACGCGTGGTAAAGATGGATACCCAATAAGTTATAGGGTCACCAAGTGGCTCGGTCTAGCTTAGTTGGTAAAGCGCTCGTCTAGCACACAAGAGTCCTGGGTTCAAATCCCAGCCGAGCACGTGGATTTTTTTTTTCATAATTTCACCCATAATTTGTCCATCTTTACCACGCGTAATAAGTTAATTAATTTATTGATTTATAATCAAAACTTTTTTACGATTTCGACAAACTTAGATGATTTTTTACAACTTTTGTTCAAGCAAATTTTGTTCAGTGTATTTATCCCATCCAAAACATTGAAAATAGTCGTGGGCGGAAATGAGTTAAATCAGCACCGAAGAAGCTGGAAATTTCATGTAACGCGATTCTTATCGTAAGAAGGGTAAAAAAGATATGAAACATTGGATTTTTCAAAGTTTTTTGAATTTTGAATCTCTTCAATGTACAGGTATCAAAGTTTGAAAACTTACCCTAGATCACATATAACACCAAACGAAAATTTAATGTTGTTCATTATCTGATTAAATTCTACGAATTTACGATAACACTATCACTGGTTCTTGTTTCAAATAAACCATATTATTGGACTGAGGCAACTGAAGAAAGATCTGAATGTAGATTTTTTAGTATTAAACATTAGAAAATTCAATCAAGTTTCGCTTTGCTGCTGACAAATTTCTACTAAATCAGGATTGACATGTACATCGCATGTAAATAAATAAGCAGTGATGCCAAGCAGGTGAATTTCCAATTAGAACGTGAAGCCAAAACAAACGAATGATCTCATTTCGACCATTCAGAAACGTTACAAAAGCATTTCTAATAAGTTAAACAATGTTTGGCATCACTGATTTTGCTTGCTTTGACGGCTTTTGCATCGGCACAACTGTGGTGCTTGTCAGTGCTAGTCGTGCTAGTGCCTCTTCAATGAAAGTTTGTAGTAAATAAAAAAAATATATATATTTTCATTTCACTCCGTAAGCATTCGAAATAATTAGCTTTGCTATTCCATTTTATGAGAAGATCAGTTTGAGTGAATGTTTCCGTAAATTCATTGAAGCTTAAACATATATCGGGGAAGAATTGATTTGTAAATAGGAGTGTTATATTTCATTGATAGGGTAAGTTCACAGAATCCGGCTTTATGGACCCTATTCCAAAGCTTCACAAATAATCTGCACATCGCTGATGGAAAGACATCATTACGGGCACAAATAGTACTGGACAGAATAAAGTACAGTCACCCCACAGTTATGGATCAACTAAGGGTCATTTTTCAGAACAAAATATGATTCAAAATCAAGATGACGCTGAACAAAACAAAATTAACTCCTTGGCACTGCCTTCGATTTTTCGTTGGACCCGTTGGCGAAAGCTAGCGGTGGTAATCCTTCTTGGACACCGTCTTGGGAAAAAAAACCTCTCGAAGGTCACGTCTTCTTTCGTTTATTCACACAACAACAAATTCACAACTTCCTTCCAAAAAAGTGGGTTTTAAAACTGTCACTAAACGTGGCAAGAATGGAAGAAAGGACGTTTCCCCGGAATGCGAACTTTCTTCCAAGGGTGATATGAATAATTGTATCGAAATGAGCTATCAGTTCGATGCTCTAGACAAATTTTCCGAACACCAAATCGAAGCAGCCTCTAGCCCAGGCTCTTTTAATTCAAGTGAGGAAGCAAAGAGTGCCGCCTAGCGTGGTCAGTTGTTCCGAATTTGGGGGATTTAAACAGGAGATCTTGAACTCCATTAGGGGAATCAAGGTTTCCTTCCAAATCGCAAAGAAGGGAGACTGTCGCGTTTTGCCGGAAACTCTTAAAGATCGCGAACTTCTCCTCAAACATCTTGAAGAGAAGAAGCACAAATTTCTTACTTATGACGACAAAACTGAACGTTTGTTAAAAGTTGTCTTGAAAGGTTCCTCAAGTGACATTAAGTCACCTGAAGAGATCAAAAATGGAATAAATGATTTACTTGGATTTTCCTCAGTCCAAGTAATCATTATGAAAAAGAGAACCCAATCTGGCATTGTTCGGAAAGGGCTTTCTCAAGAATATTATTTAGTTCACTTTAACAAAAAAGAACTAAATAATATTAAAGCTTTAGAAAAAGCAAAACTTAGGTTCGATGTCCGTGTAACGTGAGAACATTTCCAGAAACCTGGAGGAAATTACCAGAACCCCACTCAGTGCCGTCGGTGCCAAAGGTGGGGTTATGGTACAAAAAATTGTCGCGTGGATGCTAAATGCATGACTTGCGGAGGTTCTTCTCACGCCAAGGACGTCTGTCCAGTGAAGGAAGATACCACAAAGTTTATATGCTCGAATTGCGGGGCTAATCATAAGTCAAATTTTTGGGATTGCCCTTCACGCAAGAGAGTCATTGAGGCTCGTGCCAGACAGATAGAAGATAATATCCGTTACGATAACGGTCGTTTCTGAAACTTTGGGTGTTTCAGTTGAAACACAGCTTGGTAAATATACTTTCATAGCTGCCTATTTGCCTTTTCAATGCTCCTACAGCAAGTTAATTTGCTCTAAACTGATTTGCGAAAATTGACTCGCAATAAGTCAAAAAAATTTTGTCATTGGAGACTTTAATGCCAAACATCGGCCATGGAATAATTCTCAAAGTAATTCCAACGGCAGAATTTTATTTGATGAGTGCTCTTCAGGATATTTCTGAATTCAATACCCTGATAGCCCTACATGTTTTTCCTCTTCTAGAAATCCTTCTACGATTGATTTGGTCTTAACCGACTCTAGTCATCTTTGTAGCCAATTAGTTACTCATGCTGATTTTGATTCTGATCATGTCCCTGTTACATTTCAAATATCCCATGAAGCGATTCTCAATCCTATCAGCTCCACTTTCAATTATTTACGAGCCGACTGGAATATATATGAAACGTATGTTGACTCTAATCTTGATGTTAACATTTCTTTAGCAATTAAACTTGATATTGACAATATTGATCCGTCTTTAAAACGTGAGGAGAAGGCAATTTCAACGCACTCGCGATCCTGCTATGAAAATTATATGGCAGGATTTGCAGAAACAAATTAAGAAACGTTTTGCACAATTAAGAAACAAAAATTTTCAAAATAAGATTTCTCAATTGGACCCTGGCTCTAAGCCCTTTTGGAAGTAATCTAAAATCTTGAAAAAAAAAACTCAGAAGCCAATACCGGCATTGCAAAACAAAAAAAAAAAACATTTAAAAACGGTCTTCGGCAAAGTTGTAACTGATTATTGTATCTTACAGTATCAACACAGACAAACAGACGTCACACTCTCATCATTGTCCATCGACCACCTTTTTAACAATCGATTCAAAAATATGGTAGGTGGCTAATGCTAGAAACATTCACCATCCACGGCTGTCTTGGCGCCGATTTTGATTTGGCTCTGTGGTTCTCATTCGTATGTCTTCTATAACTACTCCGGTTCGCTTGAGTTGTTGTGAAAGAGAAAAAAAAAGGGAAAAAACTTAATCACACCACATATAATCGGCTTTTGGAAAGAAGCCTATGTGTCCCCCGGGGTTCATTCAAATATTACGTAACGCAAAATTTGCCAATTTTAGACCCCCTCCCTCCCCCACGTAACAGCTTTTGTATGGGAAATTTTAAATTTTTGTATGGACCGTAACACTATGTAAGACCCCCTCCCTCCCCCTGTTGCGTTACGTAATATTTGAACGATCCCCCCGGGACTACCTCATGGTATTACTTCGGGAGACGGGGGCTTCAAATTTTTAACGCCGCCATACTTTAAGCTCTCCGCTTCTGTTTCTTGCTATCTTAGGCTGACTCCCTCTCGCTCTCTTTGGTCCTCCTGTCTCCCCCCGGCGACGGAGGTTGTCCACTAGTTCCGGTGGGGGGAAACTGCCGCACTGTGGGCCCTGTCTACCGGCGGATATTGCAGGGGAAATTTCACGCACAGTCTTCGTCTCCGGGTTGCAGAGGTGGTCCGACAGTTCCGGGGATGACGTCCGCCCTGTGGGTGCCCTACATACCCGAAGCTCCTCTTCATTCTTCGGCGGCTGGCTTGTCAGGTGCCGAGGTCGGTCCGACGATTCCGATTGGGGGATAACTTTCGATTCGTCGGCGCCCATACGACCCAAGGCCATACCACACTAATTTCTTCTTCTTCTTATTTCTTCGTGAGGCTGGCATTCAAGTGCCGAAGTCAGTCCGACGATTCCGGTTCGTTGGCGCTCCGACGACCCGAAGCCAAGCACTGATCTTTACGCTTCATGTTGCTGCTCTACTCTCCACTTCCGCTGTAGTGCCGACATTATCTGCGTTACTATCCTGTTCACCGCATTCCATTTATCCGCGTCGTTGCACATCCGTTGGAAGACATTGTCAACGTTTACATCGTCACCAAGAATGGCTTTCATCTCCTCTCGTTTCAGGCCGAACCGCGGGCATGCAAAAAATATATATTCCGCAGTTTCCTCCATGTTGATGCATTCGGGACAGGATGACGAACTTGTGTGACCGAATCTATGCAGATATTATCTGAAACAACCATGTCCAGAAAAAACTGCGTCAGGTGAAAATTTTCTTCACCATGTGATCTTCTTATCCACATCGACAGACTTGGTATAAGACGATATGTGTCCATTGATCCCACTGGTGTAGCCATTTTCTAATGGTGTCAGCACGTTCTCTTTCTCGGATTCCTCTTGTGTGGTGGTTCTCGAGAAGAAGGCTGAAAGGTATCATCCCTGCTATCACACAGACTGCCTCCGATGAGATGGCGCGGTACGAACTTGAAACCCGCATAGCCATCAACCTATACGTACTGCTCAGACGCGATCGATTCCTTTCGGTGTTCAGTGCAGTCACCCATGAATTGTGACGCTCGCTAGCAGCCGCTTCTTGCTGCTTTTAATCGCGGAGTCATTTACCATGATCCGGGATAACACCCCTATCGCCTTCGCTGCTTTTTCACATACATAGTCGATATGTTTGTTGAAGTTAAGGCGATCGTCAATCATCACCCCCAGATGCTTAACTTCTCGCGTCGAGTCTATGATGCAATCACCAACCGCGATTTTTGCCTGCTGCACAACCTTACGATTGCTGATCATAACCACTTAAGTTTTGTGGTGAGCTATCGACAGCTTTTTGTCCCGCATCCAATCTTCTACAGTCTCGATCGTCTCGGTGGCGAGTACCTCCACCTCCTCTCTTGATTCACCGACTACCAATAGCACCACGTCGTTCGCAAAGCCAACAATCTTTACGCCCCTGGGAAGATTCAATTTCAAGACACCATCGTACATAATATTCCACAGAGTCGGGCCGAGAATAGAGCCCGAGTGTCTTACCTGCAACGAAGCAACGTGATTGGTCTATATTCCTTCGTTAGCGTCTTATCCTTCCCTGGTTTAGGGATAGGATGAGACGCTAGGATTTCTTTCCACTCCGCAGGAATTACACCGGAGCGCCGGTGCATAGTATTCCAAAAGAGCCAACCGGACGATGATTTTTTTTTCTATCTTTATTAACGAGATTTTTAGTCCTGGGCTAGTTCATCTCGGACCAACGGCTTTACTTCCCTTCCGAAGGAAGTCGTCACTATAACTTTTTGTCAGTGACTATCTCGGGGATGGGATTCGATCCCAGGTCCTCGGCGTGAGAGGCTTGTGTTCTAACCACTACCAGAGCAGTCCCCAAACCGGACGATGATAAGTAGCTTCCTTAGGATAGAATAACCTATATCGTCAGGACCCGCAACCTTTCCGGTGCCGCAACTCAGGGCCATTCGAACAAGTTCGAATCGAAATCTCTGTTATAGCCTAATTCAAGACTACGGCGACTTTCGTCAGAGTAGATAAACTCCGCTTGGGCTAGAAGTTCTTTTTGATCTTTCGACCTTGACGCTTGCTCCTGGGCAGTGCGTCAAGAAAGCCCGAGCAGTCGTCAGTTGTTTTCCCTCTCGGGTCGCGCGCCTATTTTCTCTGTGTGTTTTTATATAGCCGAGCAAACGAGTGAAGCTGAAAGTGGATTGTTGCTGCTCAAGGATGACGGATCAATTGGTGAGCTCGTTTCATGCTACTACATCTAATCTATAAAATATGTATGATTGCACCTTTAATCGTTACAACGGTGAGACGTAAATATGATTTTTCAACAAACTATGAAAGGTTCGTCACTGTGAGTGTCGACATAAACTCTGATTCATAAATTATTTACGTCCAATTTTTTTTTTCTCAAAACACCTTTTTCCTTTTACTTTTGTTTTTGTTATTAAAAAAAACTTTGAATGGTTCGACACTACGAGTGTAGACTTGCGAAAGGTTCACTTTATTCAACAAACTCGTCACCTCAAGTGTCGGCATAATTTTTCTCTACATAGATATTGTTCACACCAAATGAAAATATTATATTTACATATAAGCATATTTATAGCTCACAAATAATTATTTATCATGGTCTAATCGCTTATCAAAGTGAATCCTGTGACCAAACGATCCTCCCCATTAACAAACATCCCTCCCAGTAACCTTTGTGGAGATGCAGAGGCAAACACGGTCTCCAAGCAAAGGTTACACACTAACATTCCTTCCCCCAATCCCACCTGACTGCAAGGACGTGGCCGGCGCCGTTATTGACCATGTATAAATAGAGGCACTGAATTATGCACACTGAAGAAGATTATGGCCAATCCCAGCCGATCTTCTAGTTGATTCTTTGTGCATTTTCACTGACCTCGGTCAATCACGGAATAGCAACCATTGATAAGTGTAGTCAGTCTATGCAATGCTAAGCTAAGCTAAGTAGATAAACTCCGCTTCGGCTATAGATTTAGCCCGCAGGAAGGTATCATTGAAATTGCTGTTCGTCGGCACCTTGGCGAATTAGACAGCAACCTTACCCGCATCGTTAGTGAAGCTTCCCCCTACCGCCTACGCTGATAACTTTTTGCACATGTCTACTCTGTCCACTGACGGCTTTCACCTTCCTCCAAAGCTCGCTAGAGCTAGTGGATTCCGATATAATGTGCCGTAAATTCGGTCCATGTGTCCTTTTTGGCATCTTTGATCACCTTTTCTGAACTTGGCACGAGCACGCTGTAACTCTTCCAGCTTACTAGGGGCAGCAGGGACGAAAGTCCAGGGGCTTAACGGACCCCCCCCCAGGACCTCTGCGAGTTGGGGAGTTGCCCAGGATGTGGTGAAGTTCGCAGTGGGCTCTGATGAACCTTCATAAAAACCACAAAAATCCGAATGCAACTCTGTCACAGCGACCGGTGCCGCTTAAAGTACCCTAGCCCAAACTAACAGGAGTGCCAACCGGCACATCAGGATTGATGCCAGTGAGATTCTGATTATGGCATACTGGTCGCGATACAAACGGACAAGGCATGGAATTACGAGTAGGAGTGCTTCGAGCACATTGGGACCAACGCCAGTACGGCCCCAATTATGTATACTGGCAGCGCACGATAAAGGACAAGTAACGGTATATGTACTGGATAATATGCTTTGAGGCTGACAGCGGCGACATTCTACTCCCTTAGTAGGGTCGGGTGACACTGGCCCGAAACGGCGAGTGGGTTAATGGCGCAGGCTGCCCCCGTCCCGTAAAACCGTGGCAGGCCTTAGAGTACGTTCCAAATCCGTCGCCTGGTTGTTCCAACTGGGCGGGAGTAGGCTCAGATGCCATTACCTGACCTGCGCCGATCTGGCTCTGAACATAGTACCTCATAAAGGACTATGTCAACCCTAGCATGGCCTCCCTGCTTGCATAGATAACCATGGGATCATAAAGGCGACTATTCCAGCGGAGATGGATAGCGGCTCTTAGGGGGACCCATAAGAGATGATCAACCAAAACAAACAACCAGCGGAATGTGAAGGAGAGGCTTCTGGACCTATCAGTAACCGGCTAAGGTTCCCGCCAAGGAAGGAGGCGACCAACTTTATTGAAAACAGTGTGGGCAAAAGCCTAGATACTGTGACGACGGCAGGCACTGGCCGCTCCAGTGCAACATGTGTGGTGACCGATGGCCCGGGACTAATCGAGGCCATGGATCGCAATAGGGAGTACCTCCCTAAAATGCAGGTAGCTGCTGAGCAACTTGATGTCATCATCGAGTATGTTAAGAGCAAAACAAATATCAGCAAAGACTTGAAAACAAGTCTACTGAAATTGCGACAATCAGTCCTAGCTGCAAAGCAGGACTACGAGAAAGCCAAGGAACAACTTGGCAAGGTAGAAGGCCAAAAAGACACTAGGTCGTGTCAAACCGAAGTGTTTTCCTTCACAGGCAACGCGAATATATCTGATGATATTATTCGATATGCGATGCGGAAGAGGGAAGCTTCCGGGGATGAATACGTGGCGAAAAGACGTATGGTTGCTAAGGGAAAAGTGACCTACGCGGCCGTCCTCCAGAGCGGAAAAGCTGGCACGAGCCAAGCACCGCGATCAAGAGGACATGGCAACAAAGGAGAGGCCAACACCAATCCTAAGGCCAAGAAAGCCAAGAAAAAGGAGCCACGGGTTAACCGGAACCAGGCAGTGCATCCACAGGAACCACGGGCGCAAGGCAACAGCAACCCGTGGATACGAGTTGGAAATAAGAAAAAACAGAGGAAACCGAAAACGGAGCCCAAGGAGAGCGCTAAACCGAAAACAACGTAGGAATTTAGGCGAAGCCCTCGTTATCAAAACGGAGGAAGCAAAATACGCCGAGGTTCTGAAGGCGATGCGAAGCACAGAGAAGCTATCGCCATTGGGCGCAGACGTGCGAAGCATAAGGCGAACTAGGATTGGTGAAATGATCCTAGTCTTAAAGAAGGACGCCAAGGAAAAGGGTGCAGTCTATAAGCAACTGGCACAAGAAGTACTTGGTGACGAGGTTGATGTAAGATCCCTTACTGCTGAAGCGACTCTCCAGTGTAAAAATCTGGATGAGGTCACCGATGCAGCGGAGGTCTCGGCTGCCCTCAAAGAGCAGTGTGACATCGACATAGCCAGTAAGGCCATCCACCTTAGAAAGGGCCCGCAGGGCACCCAGGTGGCGGCGATCAGGCTGCCGGTCGCAGAGGCCAACAAAGCGAAGAACTTGGGCATACTCAAGGTAGGCTGGTCGGTTTGCCGGCTGAGCATACAACAGCCTCCTGAAGTTTGCTTCAAGTGTTTCGGGAAGGGCCATAAGTCGTGGAATTGCAATGGTCCCGACAGAAGTAAGATGTGCAGAAAATGCGGCGCTGAAGGCCATAGGGCAAGCGATTGTAAGCAAATCGCTAAGTGCCTAATATGTGTCGACAGAGCAGACAACGGACACTTAACGGGCGGACCCAAATGTCCGGGCACAAGCGGAGTATCAAAGCAGCCAAAACGGAAGTAACACAGTTAAATTTAAACCACTGTGATGCAGCCCAGCAGCTGCTTTGGCAGTCAGTCTCGGAAACCAAGACTGACGTGGTGTTACTATCGGACCCATACCGCATACCAGCCAACAACGGGAACTGGGTGGCGGATAGGTCTCAACAGTTAGCAGCTATAGGGACGACAGGACGATACCCAATCCAAGAAGTAGTCTCTAGCTCAAATGACGGTTTTGCGATAGCAAAAATCAACGGCGTGTTCTATTGCAGTTGTTACGCGCCCCCAAGGTGGTCGATTGAGGAATTTTCCCACATGGTCGACAGGATGATAGCCGAACTAGCTAATCGGCAGCCAGTAGTGATAGCTGGCGACTTTAATGCATGGGCAGTGGAGTGGGGTAGCCGCTGCACCAATCAAAGAGGCCAACTATTGCTGGAATCCCTGGCCGCTTTAAATGTAGAGCTGGCAAATGTGGGTACAGTGAGTACCTTCCGCAGAAATGGTGCAGAATCGATTATCGACGTGACGTTTTGTAGTCCTAACCTTTTAGGTACCATGAACTGGCGCGTTGATGACGGTTATACTCATAGCGATCATCAATCGATTCGCTATAGTATAATACCAGGCGGGCGGAAGGCAGCGCGATGTAACTCGACCCAAGCCCGAGGATGGAAAACAGCGCGCTTCGACGGCGAAGTATTCACTGAAGCCCTGAGGCGCGAACGGAACACTCTGGACCTAAACGGTGAAGAGCTAGTTGCTGTGATATCACGAGCGTGTGATGCTTCCATGCCGAGAAAAGCCCCTCCTAGAGAGAACAGGCCGCCGGTGTATTGGTGGTGCGAATCAATTGCAAATCTTCGAGCAATCTGCCTTCGGGCTAGACGAAGAATGCAACGCGCACGCACAGAAGCACAAAAAGAGGAACGCGGTGCAGCATTCAGAGAGGCAAAGTTGGCTCTGAAAAAGGAAATCAAGAGTCGGAAACGGGCATGCTTTGAAAGCCTATGCGAGAGTGCCAATTCTAGTCCATGGGGTGACGCCTACAGAGTGGTAATGGCTAAGACCAAAGGAGCCATAGCGCCCCAAGAGAAATCGCCCGAGTTGCTGCGATCGATAATCGATGTACTTTTCCCGCACCATCCCATAAGCCCATGGCCCCCAGCGCCGTATGCGGCAGATGAAGAAGAAGAAGTGGCGAGAGTGACGAACGAAGAGCTGGCAGAAGTCGTGAAATCATTCGCGTCAAACAAGGCACCGGGACCCGATGGTATCCCGAATGTTGCCTTAAAAGCGGCAGTGAACACGGATCCGGACATGTTCAGAACCACGATGCAACGCTGCATTGATCAAGGAATCTTCCCGGATGTATGGAAGCGACAGAAATTGGTGCTACTACCAAAGGCGGGGAAACCACCAGGTGACCCGTCGGCGTATAGACCTATCTGTCTACTAGATACGACGGGCAAGTTATTGGAGAGGTTGATTCTCAACAGACTAGTACCGTATACGGAGAGTGCGGACGGCCTGTCCAACAACCAGTTTGGATTCAGAAAAGGTAAATCTACTCTGGACGCCATCCAGTCGGTCGTTCAAACAGCTGAGGTGGCAATCGAGCATAAAAGGAGCGGCATCCGTTACTGCGCGGTTGTCACTCTGGATGTGAAGAATGCGTTCAACAGCGCAAGCTGGGAAGCAATAGCACACGCGCTTCACCGCCTCAAGGTACCGGTGCAGTTGTGTAAGCTTCTAGAAAGCTATTTTGATGGTAGGATTCTACTGTATGACACAGAGGAGGGGCAGAAAAGCGTTCGAATTACCGCGGGAGTACCTCAAGGTTCAATCCTGGGCCCGCTGTTATGGAATGCGATGTACGATGACGTACTGAGGCTGCCCCTTCCGACGGGTGTTAAGATTGTTGGCTTCGCCGACGATATCACCCTAGTGGTCTATGGTGAATCGATGGAGGAAGTAGAGTTGACAGCAGCGCACTCTATTTCCCTGGTTGAGGAATGGATGAAGTCTAGGAAACTAGGACTGGCCCGTCACAAGACTGAGGTGGTGGTGGTCAACAACCGCAAGTCCGAGCAACGGGCGCTTATCTCGGTAGGTGATTGCACCATAGAGTCCAAACGATCCCTTAGGCATCTTGGGGTAATGATTGATGACAAGCTGAGCTTCGCTAGCCAAGTTGAATATGCCTGTAAAAGGGCATCTACGGCTATAGCGGCGCTTTCGAGGATGATGTCTAACAGCTCTGCTGCAATTGCCAGCAAACGCAAGCTGCTGGCAAGCGTGGCGCTATCCATACTAAGGTATGGAGGACCAATCTGGTCAAAAGCGCTTATAAAGAGAAGAAACCTAAAGCGGTTGGAAAGCACGTACAGGATAATGTGCTTAAGAGTAGCAAGTGCATACCGGACGGTATCTAAAGAGGCCGTGTGCATCATAGCCGGGATGACGCCCATCGGGCTCATCATCAAGGAAGATGCTCAATGCTTCAACCAAAGGGGTACCAGAGGAGTCCGCGACACGTGTAAAGAGGAAACGCTCAGAAGCTGGCAGCAGGAATGGGATAACTCCACTAAGGGTAGATGGACCCATCGGCTAATACCAAATGTGTCAGATTGGTATGGTAGAAGCCATGGGGAAGTGAACTTCCACCTGACGCAGTTTCTGTCAGGACATGGTTGCTATAGACAGTACCTGCATAGGTTCGGGCACTCAGAATCTCCTGCGTGCCCCAATTGTGCTGGTGTAGAGGAAACAGCGGAGCATGTCGTGTTCGATTGCCCCCGTTTCATTGTTGTGAGAGGTCGCATGCTCACTACATGCGGAGGGGACACGTCCCCCGACAATATTATAGAGAGAATGTGTACGGATGCCGAGTGCTGGAATGCAGTAACTACGGCTGTCACTCACATTATGTTAGAATTGCAGCGTCTATGGCGCGCCGACCAAGAGTTGGCTGCAGAGGATTGCAGATTGTAACATTGTTTAAGTCGGCTAGGAGAAGCAGTTTGCCTAGGCTACTTCTGCTACACGTGTTGTGCTATATGCACTGGTCCCTTCCCGAAGAAATACCGTAAGGTGGTTCCGGGGAGATGAGGGTCTGAGTCCAAGGGTCATGTCGATGCACTGTTCACCACTTGAGCAATTCTAAATGAATTGCTCATGCACAGTGCATAGGCTGGTTTTAGCGGGTCGTCGTTGGTGCGTCATCCCCGCATTCCCTGAGTTATCTTCTCAGGGGATCTGTTTGCAGATTTCCCCCTTGTAAAAAACAAAAAAAAAAAAAAAAAAGCTTACTAGCCTTCGAGGGATCATCCAGAACCAGTCTACGTAGCGCTCTCAGCTCTGTGGTTATCCTTAGAAAAAATCCAAAACAAAATTCTTGGAGAAATTCTTCGTTTAAAAAGAAATGAAGAAATCTTCGTATCGGAGTAATATCTGAATCTCTGAACAAATACTAAAAAAAGTTTCGGATGAAATTCCAATTTGAAAAATACATACCATGTTTTCTTTGTTCTGTTTGGTTTCCTTTTTTTTAGGCAAGAGGTCTTTGAAAATTCCTATTTTCAAGCCACTACCAGCCGCTACCAGTCATGTCTGTGTATTTAATATCGAAAACTAGCGTAATACGAAGGCAAAACTTTCGAAGCTGTATAAATAAACTAACTAACTGATCATTTTTGTTTTCTGAAATCAACAGCCAGCAGATTGCAATGTCTGACTGCCTAACGTGCGCCAAATCCGCAGATAGCGATGGAGGACAATCGTTCGCGATCAGCTCGAACCGGGACATCCAAATTGCACTGTGCAAGCATTTCTGGTTCGATGTAAGTGGAACTACAGTATCGATTTAGAAAATCCTATATTTCAAGCTTTTTTTTGCAGGAAGACCAGTACCTTCAGAAAACCATATGCTATCCATGTTGGCACAAGATCGAGGACTTCCATCGGTTCTACTGTGAAGTGAAGCAACTACATTCACGCCCGGTGTATTCCGTCATTCCGCTGGAAGTCAAACGAGAAGATCAACAGCTTGATTTCGCTTTAGGACCTGCTGAACAAGCAGATCAGTACGTGGCCGCCGAAGGTCATGGAAGTGATCATGAACTTTTTGAGATCAAAGTTGAAGATCCGAAAGTTGATTTTCTTTCAGATCTTCCAGTCACTCATATTGAGTCCATGAAAGTTGAAGGGGGCAAAGATGTCATCAATAAGGATGCAGATTTGAACAATACGACGATGGTTCAGATTCCAGATCTGCCCGTATTAAAAAGCGAAGATCAACCTCAACCTAATATCGCTTCTGAGCACAAGATTCACTGCATAGAAGTTGAAGATGACGATACTCTTGACGAGAATCCAGATCTTGCCGTATTGAAAAGCGAAGATTGTCAATCTGCTACCGCTTCTGAGCACGAGATTAATTGCATAGAAGTTGAAGACGACGACGGTACCCTAGACAAGAATCCAGATATGGTTGTACTGAAAAACGAAGATCGGCAATCTGGCATCGCTCCTGATCAAAAGCTTAACTGCATAGAAGTTGAAGACGATGACGATACTCTCGACGAGAGTCCAGATCTGGTCGTATTGAAAAGCGAAGATTATCAACCTGATACCGCTTCTGAGCATCAGATTGACTGCATTGAAGTTGAAGACGATGACGATACCCTCGACCAGAATGGAGACGACGAAGAAAGTGGCAACGAATCGCGATCTTCAACAACGAAGAGAAACAAATGTCGCCAACGAGTGCAGAAGAATGTGAAGGATGCGGTTCAGGAGTACGTGTCGAAGAATCTCGTTTTGGACTGTGACACGTGCGGCGAAGAGTGTTCCAGTTTTGAAAATTTACAGAGACATTCAATGATGGAACACGCGAAAACGGCGACCATTATATGCTGCAATCAGAAGCTTTCGGATAACTATCGCTTCGTCGATCACATACGGTTCCATTTGGATCCGGAGGCTTTCATGTGTCCCCACTGTTCGAAGCAGTGTGGATATCGAGGGGAGCTTAAGAAACACATTCGTATGTCTCACTATGGGGAAACGAAAAAATCTGTGGGAAAAGTTGAGCAGAGCAGAGCAAACAAAAGAAAAGCTGTAAAGGAGCAGAAAAGTGATGAATCGGAAAAATCCAACAGTTCAGAGGAAGAAGACGATGAAAAAAATGACGATAACGATGCAACACAAAACGATTCAAAACCCGGAGGTCGATTAGTAATATCACCGGAAGAACTGGCAAAAATTCAGTTGTTTGTATCGAAGAACATAAAACTGGAATGCGACACGTGCTCGGAGAAATGCACGACTTTCAAAGCGTTGCAGAGGCATTCCATGGTGAGGCATAGAAAGCGCGCCATTATACAATGCTGCAATCGGAAGCTCGTGAACAACTTCCGATTCGATGATCATATGCTATTTCATGTAAATCCCAAACGATTCATATGTACCTTATGCACCAAACAGTGCCCCAACTGGGAGGCCCTGAAGAGACACATTCAACTGGTGCACACGCCAGATAGCGAGAAAACGCACCAATGTGAAATATGCGCTAAAAAATTCCCCACCAAGCTGGCTGCTTCGCGTCACATCAAGCTGCACGGAGAATCCGGATCTTCGCAAAATGACGACGCCGAGACTGATCGATTGATCGCGAAAAAGTTCAACCTGATGTGCGACACGTGCAACTTGAAGTGTGACACGTTCCAGGGCTTGCAGAGGCATTCAATGGCCGTGCACGGAAGGGGCACCTTTGTGTACTGTTGTGGCAAGAAGTACAGCCTGCGGTGGAAGTTGCTCGATCACTACTACTACCACATGGATCCGACCAAGTTCCGGTGCCAGGTGTGCTTGAAAAGCTGGCCCCACTCGGAATCGCTGCGGCAACACATGAAGAATAAACATCCGGAGGAGGCCCGCAAGCGGGCCAAGTTGAACGATGCGTGAAGGAATTGAGGATGGATGAGTAGGTAACATATACCCAATCAATTAGTTTTTAATAAATGGACTAACTAAAGGTATGTTCGATGGTAGATGTTTATAGCGATTGAAGTTTTGAAGATTCCGTGGACAAGGAAGTAAATTGAATCATATACTTACCTTACCAGTCAGGCTCAGGTCTGGGTGGCCTCTGCTGTACGTAGGAGACGTCTCCATTCGACTCGGTCCATGGCTGCCTGTCGCCAGCCACGCACTCTGCGAAGGGTCCGCAGATCGTCCTCAACTGGATCGACCCATCTTGCTCGCTGCGCACCACGTCGTCTTGTGCCGGTCGGATTGTTTTCGAGAACCATTTTCACCGGGTTGGTATCCGACATTCTGGTGATATGCCCGGCCCACCGCAGCCTCCCAATTTTTGCGAGGTGGACAATGATTGGTTCTCCCAGCAGCTGGTGCAATTAATGGTTCATCCGCCTTCTCCACGTTCCGTCTTCCATCTGCACTCCGCCGTAGATGGTCCGCAACACCTTCCGTTCGAAAACACCAAGGGCGCGTTGATCCTCTGCACGTAGGGTCCATGTTTCGTGCCCATAGAGGAGTACCGGTCTAATCAGCGTCTTGTAGATAGTCAACTTCGTGCGATGGCGAACTTTGCTCGATCGGAGCGTTCTGCGGAGTCCAAAGTAGGCACGATTTCCAGCAACGATGCGTCTCTGGATTTCTCTGCTGGTGTCGTTGTCGGCGGTCACCAGTGAGCCCAAGTACACGCAATCTTCGACAACCTCGATTTCATCACCATCGATATGAACTCGAGGTGGGGGGCGTGCCGTGTCTTCTCTTGAGCCCCTCGCTATCATGTACTTCGTCTTTGACACATTGATGTTCAGTCCGATTCGCCTAGCTTCAGCCCTTAGTCGGATGTACGTGTCCGCCATCGTCTCAAAGTTGCGTGCAACAATATCAATGTCGTCGGCGAAACCAAGTAACTGAACGGACGTTCTGAAAATCGTGCCACTCGTGTCTATCCCCGCTCTTCTTATCACACCCTCTAAAGCAATGTTGAACAGTAAACACGAAAGGCCATCAGCTTGCTGTAACCCTCTGCGAGATTCGAAGGGACTCGAGAGTGTCCCTGATTATCGGACTATGCACATCACTCGCTCCATCGTCGCCTTGATCAATCTTATCAGTTTGTCCGGGAAACCGTATTCGTGCATAATCTGCCATAGCTGTTCTCGATCGATTGTATCATAGGCCAATTTAAAATCGATGAATAAATGATGTGTGGGTACATTGTATTCGCGGCATTTCTGCAACACCTGGCGGATGGCGAATTTCTGGTCCGTTGTTGCTCGTTCGCCCATAAATCCTGCCTGATATTGTCCAACGAATTCTCTAGCAATCGGTGATAGACGGCGGCATAGAATTTGGGAGAGTACCTTGTAGGCGGTGCTCAAAATTGTGATCGCACGATAATTGACGCAATCCAACTTGTCGCCCTTTTTGTAGATGGGACACACGACACCTTCCATCCACTCCTCCGGCAATACTTCCTCCTCCCAAATCTTGGAAATAACCCAGTGCAGCGCTCTTGCCAGTGCATCACCAGCAACTCGCTCGGTCCACTCCAGCGGCTTTGTTGTTTTTCAACCGTCTAATCTCCGTTTCTACCTCTTGGAGATCTGGAGGCGGAAGTCTTTCGTAGTCCGCGCGTATGTGTGTGTGTGTGTGTGTGTGTGTGTGTGTGTGTGTGTGTGTGTGTGTGTGTGTGTGTGTGTGTGTGTGATCCATCTAACCCCCACTGTCCGGCAGTGGTATTATGGAAAAAAGTTTTCAGCAAAAATGTAGCACATTTTTGCAAAAAGCTTCAGTCCGGGAGTTAGAAGGTGATAGCTCTATTGCAGATCCAGTGACCCATTTCAGAATGGCTGGAGAGACACGTCCATTCAGAAGTCACTTTCACTAACAACAAGCCCCGCATGTATATATAACCGTTATCAAATGGATAATGATAATACATACACACTTCCTGTTTCGAAGATGTTTACTTCGAAACTGGCGCGTATTTAATTTTTAAGTAGCAATAAATATGTAATCAGAACAATCTCACCAAAATACATCCAAGGCGGCGGTGTCATCAAATCCAATCAGCAATTGATTTTCTTCTTCTTCTTTTTTCCTCTGGGTGGCATCCATTTCCTTCTCCTTGTGACGCATATACCATTTTTCGTTGCCAGATCACATTTCGAACATGTTTTATCACCACCATTTCTAATTCTTACTTTCACTTATTTTATATAACGTAACCACTTAACATCATTTGTTTTTATTCTCGGACCATCTGTCCTTGAGACGTAGTGCCGTCGGCCGCGATACAAGCGCGACGGCGAAAAAAAACACGAGGGTGCACAATGTTAACAAACCCAGTAAGAATCAGACAAATAACATCACTCTGAACGCGCCTGGAAGGATTATTCACGTTGTTTTTTCCAATATATACTTCCAAATTGAATCCAAATTGGCACCAGCCAAATCATCGGCCAAACCGCAGAAAAAAAAAAACGAGAGCACGAAAAATAACGCGGAGCAAAACAAAACACGACCGTTTGCGGGTAACGCCTACTGCGATCTCGTCTTTCGTAGTCCGCGTGTGGTCCCAAAGTTATTTCCGTGCCACATCACCATTAAGGTGCTCGTCGTAGTGCTGCCGCCACCTTTCGACCACCTCACGTTCGTTCGTGAGAAGATTTCCGTCACAGTCTCTGCACATGTCGGCTTGTGGCACAAAGCCTTTGCGCGAACGGTTAAGCTTCTCGTAGAACTTCCGTGTGTCTTTAGCGCGGAACAGATCTTCCATCGCTTCGCGATCTCGTTCTTCTTGATGGCGCTTTTTTCTTCGGAAGATCGAGTTTTGTCTGTTCCGCGCCTGTTTATACCGTGCCTCGTTCGCTCTCGTGCGGTGTTGCAGCATTCTCGCCCATGCTGCATTCTTCTCATTCTTCAACTGCTCGCATTCGCCGTCGTACCAGTCGTTTCTCTGATTCGGGGCCGCTGAACCTAGTGCTGCTGTTGCGGTGCTACCTATGGCGGATCTTATGTGCCTCCAGCCATCTTCAAGAGTGGCGGCGCCAAGCTGCTCTTCTGTTGGTAGGGCCACTTCCAACTGCTGCGCGTATTCTTGTGCTATTTCTGAGCCACTCGATGTTAAGCTGCGGCGTTCGGCTTCGACGCGAGTTTGTCACTGTCGAAAGTTTTGAGCGCATACATACAGCAACTAGGTAGTGATCCGAATCTATATTCGCACTGCGGTATGTGCGAACATTGGTAATGTCAGAGAATAATTTTCCGTCGATTAGAACGTGGTCGATTTGGTTCTCGGTTAGGTTATCGGGTGATCTCCAGGTGGTCTTATGGATATCTTTGCGGGGGAAGAAGGTGCTTCGGTCTACCATACCACGAGAGGCTGCAAAGTTGACGCATCGTTGGCAGTTATCGTTAGATACGGCGTGCAGACTGTTCCGCCCGATCACCGGTCATGTGCGTTCATGTCGCCAACAACGATTTTCACGTCACGCGGCGAGCATCCGTCATAAATCTGCTCCAGCTGCGCCTAAAACGTCTCCTTCTCGTCGTCGGGTCTCCCTTCGTGTGGGCAGGGTACGTTGATGATACTGTAGTTGAAGAAACGGCCTTTTATCCTCATCTTGCACATCCTTGCGTTGATCGGCTGCCACCCGATAACGCGTTGTCGCATCTTGTCCAACACTATGAAGCCAGTTCCTAGCTCATTTGTGGTGCCACAGCTTTGGTAGAAGGTAGCCGCTCGATGCCCGCTTTTCCACACCTTCTGTCCAGTCCAACAAAGTTCCTGCAGCGCTACGATATCGAAGTTACGGGGATGTAATTCGTCATAGATTATCCTGTCGCAACATGCGAAACCAAGTGACTTGCAGTTCCATGATCCAAGCTTCCAATCGTAATCCTTATTTCGTCGCGTGGGTCATTGCCGATTGTTCCGGGTCGTATTATCTCCTATGTTATTCGCAATAAGGTTTTTTACGGTTGGCTTATTGGGCCTACGCCAACACTCCTGTCTCACCGGAGCGCCATCGTGCCAGCTCTGTTTAACGTCCCAACTAACACTAGGACGATCGCACTGATGGAGCTACCACCTTGGATTTAGCTGTGCGTGATTCAGCATTTCTTGCTCAGCCGCTGGATACCAGAACAGACGCTGTTTGAGCCGCACCTCCTGGTGAACAGACGCTCGAGACGTACCTCCTCAATCTAGCTGATGTCAGAAGGACAGCAGTGCCCAGGCTGCACTACCAGCTAAGTACGCAACCCTTAGCTGGCGGTCTTTGTCATCGTTTGACCCGTGGAAGCGTGAAGTAGAAACTTGTGAGGACCAGAGCTGTGTTGAACGCTCCTTCCTAGTTGTCGACTCACCGTTTTGCAGCCCAAAATTGAATCATAGCATCTAGAATTCAATCGACAGTAAAAGTTGCGGATGCTGGGCAGATACCATGGAGTCATCTCTATTGAACATTCTAGAGTGACCCAGTATCAAATGGAACATGTCTGGAATTTGAAACCTTATAGCCACGAAATACTCCAAGAGTTTCAATGAGTATTCCTCCCCGAATTTGACCTAGGAATTCACTTCGAGGTTCATCCTAATATCACGCCAGATGTATTTTTATGATTTTCTCCAAGAACTTAATCAAACATTAGTTCAGGAATTTTCTCAATTTCCTTCAAGTTTCTTTTAAATCAAGTGAGTTGGTGAGGAGTCCAAACAACAATCATCATCGGCAAATATGGACTTACAATTAGGTGCGAACAGCAATGCAGCATCGTTGATGTACAGAAAACAGGCATTGCAGAATTCGCTCTCATTTGATTTTGAAGCACGATCAAAGCAAGCGAAGAAAAACATCCCATCTGTTGCGGTCCATGATCGGCATTGTATGGCAAGTTTTAACAAGTCTGATAAATAGGAGCAACGAACAAGAACCCCAAAGAGTGAGCGATGATAAAATCCGCTTGGCTTGTTTACCATTGGGGATAGGTGTTTTGATTTCACTGGCACGATAAACAATCCCCGAACTTTCTCTAGCAATAGTGCCCCCGGGTTTGGAGCTTGATTAGAGGGGGTTTATCATGCACTGCTGTCCCCCTGATCTGATCAAAGTTGTAGCAATATACGATAAACAGTCTCTCATAATGTGCTGCATATTATGATAGTAAACGCCGCTAGCGCATAATGGCTCATCATAGTAGCATGGCCGAAAGAACTTGAAACTATTGAGAACCAGAGCTGCAGGTCCAAAGCCCTGATGAAGGTGAATTGTGTTGGCTATGACCGTGGTCATCATGTAAAGAACAAACGGACAATGCTGTATCGTGTCATCACCGAGGAGGCAGCCCCTCTAGCACGATGTAGGTAGCGAAACCCTGGTAAGGTGGGCTATCGAAGACTCTTCACCAACCAAGAAAGGCAAAAGTAGAGCAAACGGATTGATTTTACGGCAACAGACCCGGCAACGAATAAAGGACAACGATTGGAAAGTTGGATCTTGGAACGTGAGAACTTTAAATGAACCCGCGCGTGTTGGGCTCCCGGCTCGTGAACTGCGAAATGTCGGCGTGCACGTGGCAGCTATCCAGGAAATACGACCGAGAACCGGAGAACGCGAATTCCGAGCGGTGGACCCCATTTCCAACACTTCATTCAAGTACCACATCTACTACAGCGGTGGCGACAGAGCAGAACGTGGAGTTGGCTTCATAGTGATTGGGAAGCAGATGAAGCAAATTATTCGGTGGAAACCGGTAAGCGACCGAATCTGTGTGTTGAGAATGAAGGGCAAGTTCTTCAACTATAGCCTGATCAGCATATATGCGCCAACGAACGATAAGCCCGATGACATGAAGGATGAGTTCTATGAGAGCATGGATAAGGCCTACGGAGAGTGCCCAAAACAAGGCGTCAAGATAGTCATCGGCGACGCAAATGCGCAGATCGGGAAAGAAGATTTCTTCCGACCCGTCATTGGAACGGAAAGCTTTCATTCCGTTACCAATGATAATGGCCTGCGACTAGTAACCTTCGTTGTAGCTAAATTTCGGGCACGGTTATCCAGCGTCACGAGTTCCACAACAAACAGATCGCTGCGCTTCAATATACAACGCTTGTCGACTGATGGGGTAGCTGCAAAGTACCGTCAGCAACTAGACGAGCAGTTGGGAAGAATCAACGTTGCTGAAGACGTCGACAGCCTGTGGGACCCTATCCACGAAGCTGTGACAACAACGGAGCGGGAAGTGATTGGCACTGCTCAACGAAGAAGACGAAACGCCTGTTTCAATGAAGAGTGCCAGAGAGTGACAGACATGAAGAATGTCGCCAGAAGCCGTATGCCTGTGGCCGGTACCCGACAGAACAGAGAGCGGTACAGGGCAGCGAGAGCCGAAGAGAAGCGAATCCACCGCAGAGAGAAAAGGCAGCACGAAGAAAGTGTGGTAGCTTACGCTCAACCGGAGTCATGAACCGGAATGATATGCGGAGATTCTATGCAACGGTCAATGGTGCGCGGCACAATACCGTACCAGTGCCCGCCATGTGCAATGATCGATAAGGGAATTTGCTGACCGATAAAACGGCGGTGGCTGCCAGGTGGAAGGAGCACTTACAGCAATTTTTGAACGGTGAAAATGGAAATGTAGCAAGGATGAACATAGATGATGACAATCAAGCTGTGGACCCACCGATTATAGGAGAGGTTAAAAACGCTATCAGCGAGCTGAAGAACTATAAGGCTGCTGGGAAGGACGAGATCCTCCCGGTCGAGCTTCTCAAGCACGGATGTGAGCAGCTTTACCAGTCGATCCACCGAGTACTTTTAAAGGTATGGGAGGACGAAGAATTGCCCACCGGCTGGTTGGATGGCCTCATCCGCCCTATCTACAAGAAAGGGCACAGACTGCAGTGTGTCAATTACAGAAGAATTACCCTGCTGAATTCGGCGTACAAAATTCTGTTGCGCATCCTGTTTAACAGACTGAGACAGCTCTAGGAGTCCTTCGTCGGCGAATACCATGCTGATTTTCGTGAGGGCCGTTCGACAACGGTCTGAAAATGGTTTTCCGGCGAAACTAATAAGGCTGATACGTGCTACGCTGGATGGTTCGAAATCAAGTGTTCGGATCGCAGACGAGGTGTGAACCTCGTTTGTGACGTTAGACGGATTGGAGCAGGGAGACGCACTTTCAAATTTACTGTTCAACATTGCACTCGAGGGTGCTATTAGAAGATCTGGCGTGCAGAGAAATGGCACTATTATCACAAGGTCGCACATGCTCCTTGGCTTTGCGGACGATATAGACCTAATTGGAATCGATCGCAGGTCAGTGGAAGAGGCCTTCGTGCCTCTGAAGAGGGAAACAGCGAGGATAGGCTTACTTTACTTTTGGTTGGTTTGACTTTATTAACGAGATTTTTAGCCCTGGGCTAGTTCATCTCGGGACCAACGGCTTTACTTCCCTTCCGAAGGAAGTCGTCACTATAACTTTTTACGTCATAAGTGACTATGTCGGGGATGGGATTCGATCCCAGGTCCTCGGCGTGAGAGGCGAGTGTTCTAACCACTACACCAGGTCCGTCCCCACTTTTACTTTTGCTGGCTCTACGTCCTTCAAGACATGACCTGCGCCACAATGTTACGCCAACTAACTCGGTCCATCACCCCTATTCTTGTTTACGTTCGAATGCTCTTTCGATCGAAAACCGTTTTGCATTCTCGTTTACGCCAGCAAAATCAAGTGGGCTGTGGATTCGAACGAATAGGATTCGATCGAAAGTTGGATACGCCGTAAACAAGAATGAGGGTGCATGGCCCCACACTTCCAAGATGCTTTTCCACTTGGTCAAACCACCTAGCTCGTTGCGCTCCCCTTCGTCTTGTACCGGCCGGATTTGAGGTGAACACCATTTTTGCGGGATTGTTGTCCGGCATTCTCACAACGTGTCCCGCCTCTCGTACCCTTCCAGCTTTGGCGACTTTCTGGATACTGGGTTCACCGTAGAGTTACGCAAGCTCGTGGTTCATTCTTCTCCTCCATATGCCGTTCTCACATATTCCGCCAAAGATCATCCTAAGCACACGTCGTTCAAAAACTCCTAGCGCTTGCAGGTCCTCTTCGAGCATTGTCCACGTCTCATGCCCGTAGAGGACTACCGGTCTTATTAGCGTCTTGTACATGGTACACTTAGTACGGAAGTGAAGTTTACCAGACCGCAAGGTCTTGTGGAGTCCGTAGTAAGCATGACTTCCGGCAATGATACGTCTTCGAATTTCTCTGCTGCAGTTGTTATCCGACGTTATCAATGATATGAGGTAGACAAATTCGTCCACCAACTCGAACTCATCCCCGTCGATTATCACGCGTCTGCCAATACGAGCTCTATCGCGCTCGGTTCCTTCAGCCAGCAGATATTTCGTCTTCGACGTATTTACCTTCAATCCAACCCGATCTGCTTCACGTTTCAGCCTGGTATACTGTTCAGAAACCACCTGGAACGTTCTTCCGAGAATGTCCACGTGGTCAGCAAAGCAGATGAACTGGCTGGATTTATTGAAGATCGTGCCCCGCATGTTGAAGCCCGCCCGTTTCATAACACCTTCTAGCGCAATATTAAACAGGAGGCAGGAAAGACCATCGCCTTGTCGAAGTCCTTTGCGTGTTTCAAACGGGTCCGATAATGCACCCGATATCTTCACACAGCACTGTACACTATCCATCGTTGCTTTGATCAGTCTAGTCAGTTTCCCGAGAAACCATTCGATCACATAGGCTCGGCGTCATGACGAACAAATACTATTCCTTCGTTACGGGCGAATCTCCGTTCGGGAGCCGACTAAAAATATGAATCGTGTCTTCGACAGATTAAGAGCATTTTTTTGAAAAAATAAAACAAAAACAAAACAACAAAACACGTTTGGAATCGAACAAACGATCTTTAAATCGTCAACTCCACGCGCTTACCAACAGAGCTATTGTAGAGTCATGAGGAGAGTGGGTTCACTTGCCAATACAAGCAATTATGTGATGGCATTTGTTGATTGGTGCAAAGCAAGCGAATATACAGTAAACGCCTTCTTCTTGTGAGTAAAGGTAGCAAGCGGAATGGAGAAAAATTTGCTCGTTGACGATTTTGGATTGAAGTTAGTCGTGCATTCTTTCGTCGATGACGAGACGACGACCTGCTAGAGTTAGTATACTGGACGACGATGTCTTTATTTATTTCGTCACCGCACGGTGACGAATCTGACGATTGTCTGCCCTGATTTCTGGTCGTGCTTATTGAGGAATTCTTGAAAGAGCTTTCAATAGATTACCTGGAATAATTCCTGGAGGAGTTTTGGAGCAATTCCTGAAAAAATAACGCGAATAAATATGAAAATGACTGGAAAATCGGAGTAGGAACTTCTGAAGAAATTATTGTAGGGGTTTCTTCAAAAAATTCCATATTTTTTCTAAATCTCTAAAATGAACCTTTGAGGATTTTGTTGTACGAACTAAAAAATCTGTGGAAAATCCGCTAGAGGAACTACTGGAGAAAACTGTGGAGACATTGGTGGGAAATCTCTGGAGGAAATCCTGCAATAGCTTGAGGAGCTTGAGCTTGATTGGCCGCCCGTGGAAGCTACTCCAGTATCGCCAGATCAGCTGCACTTACACAAGGAACCAAATGACATCTTGGGACTGCTTGGGACTAACAGACACCCTTAGTGTATCCTCTATGGTATTTTCCACCGATGTACTAAATTAACTCAGGCCAAGAATTGTGACACTTTAGCAGGGAACTTCTCCGCATTCTCCCTACGTGTTATAGCCCCGTTCAAGTGTCACAATTCTTGAACCGAATGTATTTAGTACAGAAGTATAAGTAGTTGTATAAGACCATTCTTAGACAACGTCAGAATGCAGACCAATGTGGGAAGGGAGAGGAATTGATGTTGTACTGTAGACCGTAGAGTCCGACTGCATCTACGCCAGTTCATGCGGGAGTATATGGATTGAAGGGAAAGGCATGGCAGAGAGGTTTGCTTTTGTATTTAGCAGGCTGCTTAAGTATCAGGCGTAAGGAAAGGCGTGCTATAATGATGGAAGAATGGAAGCGTTAGGGAAACGGTTTATTGTTCTTGCGTTTGCTATGAACGAATAGTTTGAGTGTGATAGATTAAGGGTTCATTCATTTATTTTATAAAGCTGAAAATGATCATTTTTTACACCCATCCACCCCTTCGTAACGCTTTTTGTATGAATTATTTCACACCACCCCCTTCAGCGTTATGAAATTTGTGACTAAGCCCTAAGAATGGAAGATAGAAGCAAGTGAGAGATACAACTACAAAGTACGAGGAAACGTGACGATCCTGGGATTGGACCCATGACCTTCTGCTTATGGAGCAAAAGCGGTAGCCATTAGACCACCAACTTCGTCTTCTCTGGAGGAAGTCCTGCAATATAAAGTAAACTTTCAGAGTTATTATTGTGGGGATTACTGGAGGTAAAAAAATCTTTAGAGCAATTGAGAAATTTCTGGAAGAGTTTGATAAATAAAGAATTTCCGAAGCAGCTTTTGGGAAAATTCCACAAGAAATCACTTGATGATCCCATGAGAGTGATTTGTTCAACTCTTATTCAGCAAAAGTGTTTGTTGGGATTTCCTCAAGGAATCTGAAAACAAAATTGTTTGATGGCGTAAAAGTCTGAATGTTTCTCTGAAACCTTTAAAATTATGCACCAGGATTCAAAAGAAAAAAAGTGACACTTTCATTAGAGACATGCATTAAAATAGAAACCAAGTCTCTAAAAAAAAACCTGCTATCACCTCTGGCTCTCAAACTAAAAATTCTTTCATCCTTGACGATAGCCTTCAACGCACTGAACACTTCAGTCGTCGCGCTGTTGTATTTTGTACAACACCGCTGAAAAAACCTCGCTTTTCGTTCACAACAGCAGCGCGGTGGTTCTGACGATGGCAAACCGCGCGACGACTGGAAGGTTAAAACACGGTCAACTTTTCAGACGTAATCGAAACCTTATAAATGCATAGATGATTTGCTGTAGGATCTGATGAATTGGTACAAAATGTTGTCTCTTTAGACAAATAATGTCTTTGGGAAAGTTATTCAGTGAAAATCTCCGAGTAGTATTGACGTCCTTGATCCTCAGTTAGTTCCTCGGGGTTTTGGTTGAGCGCAGATGAGAAAACAGGAAATTTCGAATCATGAAAGTCGCAAAAGTTCCACTTATTAGTCTTATATTTCAATCACGTGTTTCAATAAATCGTTTTTTAGTGAGGCGATTTTCTGCACAATATCCCTTTTCCAATCGCTACTCAAAAGCACTCTGTTGCACATCCACATTAGGATTGACCCCGGCCACTCCACTTTGCAGTACCCTTCCACTTGCCACTGTTTCCCGGTTACCATACTTAGCCAGACGTTGCTCTAGCCACTCCTTCGGGTGCATCTTCTTCCGGTGCGAGTGCATGTTGGCGCTAGAGTTGAACGTTCTTTCACAGTGCGGACACTGGTACAGGATGTCCCCCGTGTGAGCCGCGGCCACGTGTTCCTTCATCGTGATAGCACGGGCATACTCCTTCCCGCAGAAAGTACACGGAAACACCCTCTGGCCGGTGTGCATCCGCGATTTGTGTCCCTTCAGCGCCATCAGATTCGGCGACACGTGCCCACAAATGTCGCAGCTCACTGCTCCTTCGTTGTTGTGCCTCCGGATATGTACGCGCCAGTAGTCGTGATTCTTGCACCACTTGAAACAGTGCGGGCACTGCTTGCGAAGCTGCTCCGCTGGGACTTCATGAGTCTTCCTGTGCGTCAAAAACGTCGATCGCATATAGAATCCCTTGGAACACACATCGCAGATATACTCCATCTGCTTCACGTGTCGATACTTCACGTGATTCTTCAGAATGCCAATATTGCTGAAACACTTTCCGCACGTCTCGCACTTGGCCGTTCCCTTATCCAGCGTCTCGTGATCCGCCAGGTGTCGCTTCAGCGGACCTTCCTTGATGAAACTCTTCGGGCACCGATGACACTTGAAGGTACGTTCTTCCTCGGTAGCGTGGCTCTCCTTCTTGTGTCGATTGTACCCGAAGCGGTTCTTGTAAGTCCTACCGCAGATCTCACACTTGAATGCCTCCGGATTCAGAACGTGCTGCACATGCTGGTACAGCACTGTGCGCTTCCTGTGCCGGATGCCACAACATACGATGAAACCTTCTTTGCCATGCATCTGGACGCAGTGCCGCTGAAAGAGGTGGAACTGTTCGAAGACTTCGTTACAATCCTCGCACACGTACGGTGTGTGCTGCCTGATGAAGGCATCTTCCGCTTCTCGTTCTTCCTGCGTCTTCTGCTTATATGGATAGGATCTCTTCGCCTCTTTCTTGACTTTCTCTTCTGGCGCTCGCCGAGTATACTTCCGTTTCTTGCGGGGTTCTGAAGGTTCTGGCACTTCTATTATCTCATACTCGGATTGATTATCGTCATCTTCCTCCTCATCCTCCTCCTCCTCCTCCGAGGACTCTTCGTCGATTTGTTCTTCCGGTTCCTCTTCTGCTTCTAGGTATTCTTCCGTCAAGGGCTCCACTTTCAGCTGCTCAGTTTGAGAAGTTGGTTGAGTTTGTTCGTGATCAAATGTTTCTTGTGAATCCTCTTCCTCTTTAACGAGGATGGTCGTCTCATCTTGCCGTTTGCGTAATTTCTCCACTTCAGAGTAAAACTCGTGAAATTCACTCAACTTCTCCCAGCAAATTTTGCAAATGATTTCCAGTTCCAGCTCATCTTCCTGTAAAAGGATAGAACATTCGTCACTCGTAGCCCGGCTACTCGCCTTTTTGGATTTATAGGCCATTATACGGTTAATATAGGGCATATCAACGTTACACACTTAAATTCGAAAATTGATCTCGGTAAACGGATTGCCAAGAATCCGACAGCTGAGATCTCGATAAAAATTTGCCGAATATTGGTAAAACGTTAACCGAGATCTCGGCAAACGTTTACTTGAATCATGAGTTCGCCGAAATCTCCGTAAAATTTGCACGTACCAACATTCGGTACTGACAATTACCGAACTCTCGGCAAATCGTTTTGCTGATGTCTACACTGAGGAAACGGAACGTATGAGGTACATAAGAATTTCTTATGGAATATCGACATAAGAAGTATTTTGTTCTTCATTCGAGAATCTTATAACATTCCACTACAGACTTATGAAATAACACTCATTACATAGACAGATATAATTCCATAAGAAACTCTTTTTGGATATCAAACGCATTGATCATTGACATTCATAAGACAATCTAATGGAGTACGATTTTCTTAACAATTTCATACGAAAATCTTATGGATTACGTGGAGAGATGCTAATAACAAAATATTCACGATTGAGATTCATAAGCGCGTGTATGACAATGATTAGTAACACTTGTGAAAAACAGTCGACTTCCTATCGAAAACCACGTAAGAATTTCATACGAAATTCTTTTGGAATAAAGACATAAGAAGCATCTAATGAGACTCATAAGAAAAACTTGTGAACTTCCATCGATCATTGCGTTCATAATACAAATAGGTATAATATCATAAGATACTCTTATGAAGGATCATAGATATCAATTATGGAATTCTTTAGGACCATTATGTATTTAGAGAATCGCTCTTTGAATTTAGGAAAATAAAGATATTCATAAGATTTCTAATGATAACGACAAGAATTTCTTGTGAATATCGGACGTTTTGTGTTTCATAAGAATCTTATGAAAAAGAGAAAACCAGTCAAGAAATCAATTCACAAGCGTTCTCTTATGAAATTCGTACGCAATTTCTGGCTCAGTGTATGAAGTAATTGAAGTGTGTATAACAACTGCTAATATAGAGACAGGGCGAATTAAAATGCTATTTGATTACTTGGACTTGGAATTCACAATCTAGCATTCTCACCTGGAACCAAAAATGCTGGCATATCACCCGGCAAATATCTTGCTTGCTGTCCTCTTCCTCCGTTCCGCGTATGCGATAGAAGTTCAGCGGTTTCCGGTTGCACGTTAGGCACCCGGCTTCGTCGCCCGGCGGTTCATTCATCGTTCACTTGAATGGTAAAGTAAAAATTCGGATTTTTGATCAAAGATTACACGAAGTGTCTCGATTTTACGAAAAAGCCAATCTGACAATAGCGGTGGCAAAATGGAGTAGGACATGTCAAACGCTGTCGCGGACTCGTCGCGCTACAGGAACGAATGTTGCGGCGCGACATGTTGTGTGTGGTGCACTCTTGAGCAATGTTGCACAGCGATGCATCAAAGGTTTTTTACAGGTTTCGTTCGATTTTACTAACATTTGTCCATTGTAGACTTAGTTTACTAATTCAAGCTATCTAATGGCAAAGTCCTGCAAATAAAATGGTTATTTATTTTACCGCCATATCCAAAACTGTAGCTGTGAACCACTTCTCGAATGTGGAGATGAAGATGAGTACATTTTTTTTTGAAAGAACATGTGGGTGATTGAAAGGTGGAAACAGCACTATGACGAACATGAGAATGCAGTACATATTTCTTTGGCCCCAGGAATAATCCAAGAATTACTTAAGAATTCCAGCCACAACTTATTTCATGAAGTTTTCCAATTACTCTGGGGATTATCTTAGGGATCACTGTAGAATACATCCAAGGATTTATTTAATGGCATAAACAGAGAGGGTTAGAGGGGCACAACGAATCATGCAAGAAATTTGACGACAAATCGTTATGATAGTCTTCAAAATGAGATTTTGGTCAAATGTGTAGGAAAACTCTTAAAAAAGCCTGAAGAACATAGGGAGCCGGATCATATTCTTGGCGGTTTTGATTCACTTCGGCAGTGGGGGTTTTTGAAAGCTACAGAGCTCAAATTCGGCCACAATAGTCATACTGAAGCGTTTCTTATTGCAAAGTTTAAGACAATTCGGTCGAGAAAAACCCCCCATGCCAAAGGTTCTGCACCCTACGTTCTTGAAACCTTTGTGAGAAATGAAAAAAAAATCCTGAACTTCAGAGACTCTCAATTAAGAATTATCAACTTAAATTCTTCGGGGCCCAGATAGCCGTAGCGGTAAACGCGCAGCTATTCAGCAAGACCAAGCTGAGGGTCGTGGGTTCGAATCCCACCGGTCGAGGTTCTTTTCGGGTTGGAAATTTTCTCGACTTCCCAGGGCATAGAGTATCTTCGTACCTGTCACACGATATACACATGCAAAAATGGTCATTGGCATAGTAAGCTCTCAGTTAATAACTGTGGAAGTGCTCATAAGAACACTAAGCTGAGAAGCAGGCTCTGTCCCAGTAGGGACGTAACGCCAGAAAGAAGAAGAAGAAGAACTTAAATTCTTAAATAAACCTCTAGTTGAATCGATGAGGACTCCGTGGTGAAATTCTCACAACAATCGTTGAAGGAATCTGTCTTTCAACCTTTTATCATAGATTCCGAAAGCAATTTCAATTATCCTTGCAACTTTCTGGACTCAGAAAGGATTTCTACATAAAAAAAACCCTAGAAATAATGGAGACTCATTCTCAGGTATATCTCCTAGTTTATGCTTAAGGGAGCTCTTGAGCTCAGAGTAAATTTTAAGGATTCCCTCGAATAATCTAAGGAAAAAAATATCTGGAGGAATATTGAAATAAATCATCAGAAGACTCCCAGGGAAACATGAATTTCTTTAAGGATGCATTAGTTTTTTTTTCCAGAGATTCTTGAAGGAATTTTTCAAATTACACTGCGGAACACGTTTTTGTCTCAAGCACCAAAATACCGCTATTCACTTAATTAAGGGTTGCTGAATCCATTGCCGTTTTCAAAAATATCATAGCACGTCTAGTTTTTGATATATTGGCAGTTGAAAATGCCAAAATTGACTATTTTAGCCAACTTGCATGCAAGTTTGCCAGCTTGTAAGGCAATTTATTTGCTTAATTTGTCACAGAATTCAAACTTTATGTGTATAACAATACTTATCAACAAAGTTTACAATACTTTCGATGTGGAAAAGTTTTTTTTTTTTTGATGGTTTAAAAAAGTATTGTATTTTTTAATATAAGAGAAACGAAGAATTTTGTATGGAGACAGCAAGCATGTTGAAAAAATTGGTTTAATCTAAATTTAAACGGACAATTTCAACCAAATTACATCTAAAATGAAAGTTTGAGTCCTATTATGCATGCTTGGTGGATAAGATCATAAAAAAGTTTGATAAATTATACCTTAAAATTTATGTAAACATCCATAAAACCAGTGCACATTGGACCGAATCGACAATTTAGCCGGAAAAAAGTGTTGTCTCTGTTCTCGTCGAATTTAGATGTTCGATGTCTTCAGAGAAGTTATTCGTAATTGAGTTTTGCATCTTTTAAGGAAAAAAGTCAATAGGGTGGCCCATATTTAAGCTAAAATTTTGACTCAAACTTTTTTGTTTGATGAAATTTGTGGCTGCGCTCTTTTGCAAACTTTTAGAAAATATTATTTTGAACAACTTTGTCGAAGACACTTTTGATCTAACTCTTCATTTGAGCTAAGTAAATTGATTTTGAAAGTATTAATTTAGGGTAGACCCAAAAAATCAGTTATTTTGATCTAACTTTTTTGTTTTCAGTTTTACGTGAATGTGGTCTTTAGAAGAGTTGTAGAGGAAGTAAAGATACACGTTTTTGCTAAACATCGCAAGTTTGTAATTCTTGTGATTTTGAAGTTATAAGCAAATTTAAGTGAAAAACTATGAAATCTTTAGATGCCCATAAGTCATGGAGTTGGTTCGAAAAAATTTTTCTTTAAGTGCCATTCGAAAGGCCATACAATATGCAACTTTTGCTGCAAAAACTGCGAGAACGTATTTTTTGTAAATTGAGAAAATTCACTTCAAAGATACACTTAAAAAACTCGAAATTCGCTTGTAACTCACAGGATTTTAAAGTAAACGGCGTGCTATCTTCAGCAAAGTTGAAGAATTTCATTAGATCTACAACTTTCCCATACACCAATTTTAAGAGAAATGTGCAACAAAATATGAAAAAAATGATGATACGATTCAGATGTAGGTCACCTTATATTTATTACTATAAAACATTAACTAACAGCAGTCGCTTTCATATACTTGCTGTTGTAAGCTTTGTATGGTATTATGACTTTATTATTATTTTATCAGTAGTCAGTGGTATAATTCACGTATAATTCAAAATGTAAAATGATGCCAATGCAATATAAGAAACTTTAACTGTTTCGTCATTGTGACTGCTATTATTGTGACTGAATACATACAATAGTGTCCTGGGATACAGAACTGTGGAAATGGTGGAATAATCTAACATTATTGAAGAAGCCAAAGTTATCAAAAAGTGTGCAGGTTTGGAAAATTATTGATAGAATAAAAGTACAATTATATTGCTACTACTTGAATAATTTTGTAATAACTAATAGTAAAATGTATTACAAGTTCTAATATTTTTGTTTCACATTTCTCTTAAAATTGGTGTATGGAAAAGTTATAGATCTACTTAAATTCTACAACTTTGCTGAAGACAGCACGCCGTTAACTTTAAAATCTTGTGAGTTACAAGCGAATTTCGAGTTTTTTAAATATATTTTTGAAGTGAATTTTCTCAATTTACAAAAAATACGTTCTCGCAGTTTTTTCAGCAAAAGTTGCCTATTGTATGGCCTTTCGAATGGCACTGAAAGAAAAATTTTATCGAACCAACTCCATGACGTATGGGCATCTAAAGATTTCATAGTTTTTCACTTAAATTTGTTTATAACTTCAAAATCACAAGAATTACAAACTTGCGATGTTCACCAAAACGTGTATCTTCACTTCCTCTACAACTCTTCTAAAGACCACATTCACGTAAAACTGAAAACAAAAAAGTTAGATCAAAATAACTGATTTTTTGGGTCCACCCTAAGTTAATACTTTCAAAATCAATTTACTTAGCTCAAATGAAAAGTTAGATCAAAAGTGTCTTCGACAAAGTTGTTCAAAATAATATTTTCTAAAAGTTTGCAAAAGAGCGCAGCCACAAATTTCATCAAACGAAAAAGTTTGAGTCAAAATTTTAGCTTAAATATGGGCCACCCTATTGACTTTTTTCCTTAAAAGATGCAAAACTCAATTACGAATAACTTCTCTGAAGACATCGAACGTCTACATTCGACGAGAACAGAGATAACACTTTTTTCCGACTAAATTGTCGGTTCGGTCCAATGTGCAGTGTTTTATGCAACTTTGGTGACCTGTAGCTAAAAATTGTGACGTGCTGGAACATTTCTGAGAATGGCATCAGATTCAGCAACCCCAAATCTACTAGAGACACATAATTTGATCCTTGAGACACGCAAACTCGTCATTTTTGTTGCGCTGTGTTATTCAAGATTACATACAGAGTTTTATCCAAAAAGTGCTCATCTAAAAATTTCTCTAGTTTCCCAAAGAAAATTCAAACTACAGGGATAGTTACAACTTTTATTCCAGAATCCCTTCAGGAATCATTATAAAAAATTTCCTGGAAATTGTACAGATTTATTGTTGTTTCAAATTCTTTCAGATTTATACAGAAAGATCTACATTACTTTTCCTAGGGATTCCGCTAAAATTCTTTTAGGAGTTTCTTAAGGAAATTCCAAACAAAATTTTCTATGCATTTTTAAGTGTTCGTCCATAACTCTTTCCAGGGATTTCTGCCAGTATTTAATCTGATCTCCGAAAGTACTCTCTATTTTTTTATAAATGGCTTCAATTAGGTTTTGCAAGTTTCATCCAGTGATTTCTTGAACTTTTCCTCCAAGAACAACTCCTGAGATTCTAATAGCGATCTCTACAGGAGTTCACCCAATATAACATCCAAAAATTTCAGTCTAACGAAAGAAATCCCTGGTAAATATATAATAACAAATCATAAAGTTCCCTAAAATATTTTCCAAGGAATTATTTTTTAACATTTTCTTAGCTGCCATACCTGAAGACAGGGTGTCAAAATCAGTTTTACAATTCCCGGATTATTCCCGGTTGCCTAAAGTTTTAAAACCGGATGACATCATATTTCTGAGAGTTCAAATTGTTAGATATTTTCAATAAAAAGTTTAAATATTTATTTTTTTTTTTAGATAATACACCATACCATGACTTTCGAAGCAATGTCTTCAAATAACAAGTTTTTGTACCGATCAAAAATTCTATGTAATTTAATAACACCAGAACACCATTTCATTTTTAAGCTATAAATTGTCAAATATTGGGCAATATTAGCAACAATATTGCAGTTCGGTAAATATTAAATTCAACAGAGTAGAGGATTGTTTGAATCTAATCACGAACTCTCAGAAGGATTTTGTAGATTCTCCAGCTGTTTGCTTTTGGATGTCAAATATTAGGTAATACAGAACCAATTAAAACACCAATCAACAACTTGTTTGTTTTGACATTTATATGTCAATTTTTTAGGACTGTATTTAAGTACTATCTTAAAATAAAGAAAATTTAAATACTATGGGTTAGAAAAACTCAATTTTGAAAGGGTTTTGGACAAACAGATATTGTACAGTTATTGAAAGTCTAAAAGACTAACAATGAAGATGTTTTACGCAAACTGTTATGGATTGTCAGGACGAGTAGTGTGTGATCCTTTGACCATGACGCTTGCTCCTGCGGGGGTGAGTGAAGCGGTCTGACAGGATCAATCTTGTTACGAGCGCAGTGCAGTGGGAGGAAGAAAAGTGGCGTGATCCGCGAGATAATTTAATAGTGTGTGATCCTTTGACCGTGACGCTTGCTCCTGCAGGGGCGGGTGAAGCGATCATGTTATGCGCGCAGTGCAGTGAAAAAGTGTATAGTATTTGGCGTATAGCTTTAGTGTATAGCTCAGTGTGGCGACGAAAAATAAGAGCATTACATCCAGGTAAAATCGTTCATTATTATTATTTACTCACCTATTACCATTTGAAACTAAATACGTGCCAGGGTCGAAAATTTAATTTTCGATTCGGGAAGTGTAAAAACATTTCATATATCCATTTGATATCTGGGTGTTTTTATGCGGGGCTTACTGTATATGAAAATGACCTCAGAATGAAAGGTCCAGCAATACCACCCGACAGATGTCCGGAGAAAATGAAGGTTATTATCGAAACTCTTTTTCCGACGCACGAGCCTACGGTCTGGCCACCTACACCGTACGATGAACAGGATGTACACGACGAAGAGACCCGTGTAACGAACGAGGAACTGGTCGTGGTATCGAAAGCCTTACCAGTGAAGAAGGCACCGGGTCCGGACGGGATTCCAAACTTGGCCCTTAAAACGGCAATCCAGGAGAATCCAGACATGTTCAGGACTACACTGCAAAAATGTATGGAGGACGGAAACTTTCCCGACATTTGGAAGCGACAAAAGCTGGTGCTGCTACCAAAGCCAGGTAAGCCGCCCGGCGATCCTTCTGCATATAGGCCGATATGCTTGTTGGATACTGTCGGAAAACTGTTGGAGAGAGTGATTCTTAACAGGCTTACGAAGTATACGGAGAACGAGAACGGTCTATCGAACATGCAGTATGGATTCCGGAAAGGTAGATCTACGATAGATGCCATCCGAATGGTAGTGGAAACCATGGAGACGGCACAGAAGCAGCAGAGGAGAGGGAACCGATATTGTGCGGTTGTCACTCTTGACGTTAAAAACGCTTTCAACAGCGCCAGCTGGGTAGCAATTGCCGACTCGTTGCACAGGTTGAGGGTGCCTAAGTATCTATGTCAGATTCTGAAAAGCTATTTTCAGAACCGGACACTGATATATGAAACAGATGCCGGGATCAGAAATCTGTTGGTTACGGCGGGCGTTCCACAGGGATCCATCTTGGGTCCCACCCTTTGGAATGTCATGTACGATGAAGTGCTGAAGCTGAACCTGCCCAGAGGAGTCAAGATTGTCGGTTTTGCGGACGATGTAGTGCTCGTAGTGATCGGCGAATCACGGGAAGAGGTGGAGGTACTGGCAACGGAGGCGATAGATGCCGTGGAAAATTGGATGCGAGAGAAGAAGCTAGCGTTGGCCCATCAAAAGACTGAATTGGTTATGATCAGTAACCGGAAGGCAGTACAAAATGTGAGCATCATGGTCGGTGAGTGCATCATAAACTCGAAGCGAGAAGTGAAACACCTGGGCGTGATGTTGGACGACCGTTTGAATTTCAACAGTCACGTCGACTACGTCTGCAATAAGGCGACAAAGGTGATATCGGCCTTATCCCGAATTATGCCTAACAATTCTGCGATTACCAGTAGCAAGAGGAGGCTACTGGCGAGCGTGTCAACGTCGATCATCCGGTATGCAGCTCCAGCGTGGTCGGCGGCACTGAAGACAGGACGAAATCGTGCCCAGTTGAACCGTACGTTTAGGCTGATGGCAATGCGTGTAGCGAGTGCGTATCGAACGATATCATCGCACGCCGTGCACGTAATAGCCGGAATGATTCCTATCTGCCTTCTACTGGAGGAGGATAGCGAGTGCTACAGGGATCGAGCCACAGGGAGAGGCCGGAACAGAGCAAGAGCCAACACGCTTAGTAAATGGCAGCAGCAATGGAACAACGCAGAGAAGGGCAGGTGGACTTACCGACTGATTCCAAACGTGTCGATATGGACCACTAGAGCGCACGGCGAGATTAATTTTCAACTGACGCAATTCCTGTCTGGTCATGGCTGCTTTAAGCAGTACTTGCACAGGTTCGGCCACGCAAGGTCACCGTTGTGCCCTGAATGCCGAGACATAGAAGAAACACCAGAGCACGTAGTCTTTACTTGCCCACGGTTTGCACAGCAGCGAAGCGAAATGACTGCCATCGTCGGAGACGACGTGAACGTGGAAAATATCGTCCTAAAGATGTGTAGTAATGAAGATAAGTGGAACGCGGTGAACCGATCTGTTGTTCAGATTATGTCAACACTACAGCGGACATGGCGAGAGGAGCAGCGTCAGATGACGTAGGCAGCCCTGCCGAACGAAGAAGGGCGCCGGACTGTTTTCGACACTCTAAAAGAGCGGGCGAAGGGAAAGTGATACTGCTCGGTTCCGGGAGATATTCCTTTGCCGGGGAACTCTCCGCCGGAGTAGGCTAGATCCACCGCCGGGGACTAGCTGAGTAGACGCGACGTAGCACCGGTCCCGGGTCGTAGGAGCACCAGTGAACCGGAAGTTAGCCTCCACCGGAATCGCTGGACTGACTCCGGCACCCTACCGGTCGGCCCGTAAAAAATTGAAGAGCAGCAGTAGCAGCAGCAGAAGAAGAATCGGTATCGGAAGAACTTCCATCGCCGGGGAATTCTTCGTCGGTGTAGGCTAGGTTCACCGCCGGGGACTAGTTGAGTAGACGTGTCATAGCGACGGTTGAGGGTCGTCGGGGCACCAGTGAACCGGAAGCTAGGCTCCACCGGAATCGCTGGACCGACTTCGGCACCCCTCCGGTCGGCTCGTATCGTAGAAGTAGAAGAATCGGTGTCGGGAGAAATTCCACCGCCGGGGAACTCTCCGTCGGTGTAGATTAGGTCCACCGTCGGGGACTGGTCGAGTAGAATACGTCGGAACGCTGGTATTGAATAGTCGGGGCGCCTACGAACCGGAAGTTATGCTCAACCGGAATCGTTGGACCGACCTCGGCATCTTACCAGCTGAACTATGGAAAGGAGATGGTCGCCGTAACCGTACGAGTGCGGGCTTTGTATGAGCTCAGAGTGGTGCACAAACTGGAGCCGAAGGGCTCAGAATGTTGCATGTAGGTACTAACAAATTGACGGGTCGCCAAAGGGCGAAAATAGGTATTAACAAATTACTAACGAGTGGAGCCGAAGGGCTCAGCATGAGGCACGTCGTTGAACGGTTTTAAAACTGCTAACAGGAGTCGAAGGGCTCAGGAGCCAAAGGGCTCAGGAGCCGAAGGGCTCAGGAGCCGAAGGGCTCAGGAGCCGAAGGGCTCAGCATGTAGAATAACAAATTGAAGTGGTGCGCTCAGCACGTTGTCCTCCCCTTCGAAGTAATACCGGAAGGTAGTTCCGGAGGGTGATGGTGATGGTACTAAACCCAGGAGAGTGTTTTTAGTGGGGAAGGCACTAAGTGGATCCCACACCGCGCCAAAAATTACACTGGCATGAGCATGAACATATACAGGCCAGTCTATGAAGATTTTTAAACTCCTAGTTGCATGAAAAAAAAAAAAAAAAAAAAAAAAAAAAAAAAAAAAAAAAAAAAAAAACACACACACACACACACACACACACACACACACACACACACACACACACACACACACACACACACACACACACACACACACACACACACACACACACACACACACACACACACACACACACACACACACACACACACACACACACACACACACACACACACACACACACACACACACACACACACACACACACACACACACACACACACACACACACACACACACACACACACACACACACACACACACACACAACACACACACACACACACACACACACACACACACACACACACACACACACACACACACACACACACACACACACACACACACACACACACACACACACACACACACACACACACACACACACACACACACACACACACACACACACACACACACACACACACACACACACACACACACACACACACACACACACACACACACACACACACACACACACACACACACACACACACACACACACACACACACACACACACACACACACACACACACACACACACACACACACACACACACACACACACACACACACACACACACACACACACACACACACACACACACACACACACACACACACACACACACACACACACACACACACACACACAGCAGCAGGGGGGGCAGCAGGGACAGGAGTCCAGGGGCTTGACGAACCCCCCCTCTGCGAGTCGGGTGGGAGCTTAGGAAGCATTTCTTAAGCGAAAAAACTCCATGCATCCGTATGGATTACCACCTTTTGGCACTTCTCTCGAGAAGTGACCGAGCTCCTCCCAGTTAGCTCAAGCAGAGGATGCCTAGGATGTGGTGGGGGTTCAACAGTGGGCTCTGTTGGATCTCTGCAAAAAGCCACATATCCGCAAGCAACTCCGTACAAGCGGCCTGGCACCGCTTTCAAAGTGCCATAGCCCAACCATTGGAGTGCCAACCGGCACATCAGGATCGATGCCAGTAACATCCTGATTATGGTATACTGGTGAAGGCGTTCAACAACGGACAAGCTACGGATCACGGATTGGATGGCGTTATTGGGCTGACAGTCGGGCCATTCTGCTCCCTGATTAAGGAAGGGTGACACCGACCTGAAACGGCGAGTGGGCTCATGGTTCGATTGCCTCCGTCCCGTTAAAACCTTGGCAGGCCTCCGGATACGTTCGAAATCTGTCCATCAGTTCTGATGAGTACGTAGGTTCGGATGGAACATTCCCGATCTACGCCGATCTGGCACTGTACCCGGCCCCCATAAGGGTCCGTGTCAACCCTCGCATGGCCTCAATGCTTGCAGGTATAGTTGCTTGCAGGTACAGATAACCATGGGATCGTGAAGGCGACTACGTACGGCGGATGGAGATAGCGGCTCGGAGGGGGGACCCTGAAGAATGGAAGTAAGCGTAATTGAAGTTGAGGAAGAAGTGACAAATCCGTTTGTCAAGAGTGGATTGGTGAGGACACCGCCGCCGCAAACCCAGCAGGTGCAAAAGCAGCCCACGAACGAGCAGCAGGCTCAGCAGCAGGGTCAGCAGCAGTATAGCGTGTGGACGAAACCACCACAACAACCGAGGGTAGAGACAGCGAAAAAGTTGGTGGACGAGCTGCACGAGTATGTGGATAAGAGAAGTAACGTGCACAAAGACATCAAGGCGTTGGTGATTAAGCTCCAAGGCGCTCTTGGTTCAGCTGTAAAGGAGTGGAAAAACGTAGTGCAGAGAGCAGAAGCAGGGGAGAAGGAGTTGTTAGCGGTTAAAACTGCCTTAGAGGCATGTCGCGCAGCGGAAATGCGAAGGGCAGAAGCCGACACAGCTACGAGGGAGGTCAGCGCGGCGAGAAGTATCCCCCCAGGGGTGCAGTCCACGCCCTTCTTCACACCGAAGAGGCCAAGGGCATCGCCTGGAGATGTCAGACCAGGTGCTCCCAAGAGACACAAGGATGTCCGTGTCACTGGAGCTAAACCACCACCAGAAGCAACCGACGTGGTAAACAGCCACACTGAATGGCAGGTCGTTGGCAAAAAGAATAGAAAGAAGGAGAAAGCGAGCAAGAAAAAACCGCCCGAAAAACGTAAGGTCGTCAGGACGAGGAATAAGAGCGAGGCTCTCATCGTCAAAGCGAGTGACGACTCGTACGCCGAAGTTCTACGCGCTATGCGGATGAACCCGGATCTTAAGGAGCTAGGGGAAGACGTGCAAAAGGTCAGGCGCACTCGTAATGGAGAGATGCTCTTTGAGCTGAAAAGAGATCCCAAGGCAGGCAGCATCTCGTACAAGGAGCTTACCGAGAAAGCTCTCGGAAACAAGGTGGAAGTAAGAGCCTTGTGCCCGGAAGCGACTCTCCTGTGTAAAGATCTGGACGAGATTACCACGGAGGAGGAAGTAAAATTAGCCCTGAAGGAGCAATGCGAGCTAGGAGAGGTCCAGATGACCATCCGTATCAGGAATGGGCCTGATGGCACGAAGGTAGCATCAATTAAGCTGCCAGTAGATGCAGCTAATAAAGCGTTGAGAGTGGAGAAAGTATGTGTGGGCTGGTCTGTGTGCCCGCTGAGCGTTTCCCAGCAACCGGACGTGTGCTTCAAGTGTCTGGGCTTTGGTCACTTCGCACGGAATTGCCAAGGGCCGGATAGGAGCAAACTATGCAGAAGGTGTGGCGAGGAAGGTCACAAGGCAAAGGATTGCTCGAAGCCTCCGAAATGCCTAATTTGCGCTGCTACGGGGGATAACGAACACCCTACAGGCGGTAGCAGATGCCCAGCCTCCAAACGAGCGAGAGCAACGAAGTCCCAGTGGAGGTAGTGCAAATCAACCTCAACCACTGTGATACGGCACAACATCTTCTGCGGCAATCTGTTGCGGAACATAGATGCGATGTTGCGATAATTTCGGAGCCATACCAAATTCCACCCGGAGATGGAAACTGGATATCAGACGGAACCAAAACTGCAGCGATATGGACAGTGGGAAAATACCCCATTCAAGAAGTGGTGCACTGCGCAGATGAAGGATTCGTTATAGCCAAAATCAACGGTGTCTTTATCTGTAGTTGTTATGCACCTCCACGATGGACGATCGAACAGTTCAACCGGATGTTGGACAAACTGACGGAAGAGCTAACCGACCGAAGACCAGTGGTAGTAGCTGGAGACTTCAATGCTTGGGCGGTCGAATGGGGCAGCCGCTTCACGAACCCAAGGGGGAGCAGCCTTCTGGAGGCCCTAGCTAAGTTGAACGTCGATCTCGCCAATGACGGTACCACCACCACCTACCGTAAGGATGGTCGAGAGTCTATCATCGATGTCACTTTCTGCAGCCCAGGAATGATACGTGATATGAACTGGAGAGTATGCGAGGATTACACCCACAGCGACCACCAAGCGATTCGGTACCGCTTTGGGCACTGTTTGCAGATGGAATCGAGTGGAGCCCAGATATACGAGCGGAGGTGGAAAACAGAGATTTTTAACAAGGACGTGTTCGTGGAAGCGATGAGGCGTGAGAATAACTTAGTAAACCTAAGCGCAGAGGAGTTGACTGCAGCCCTATCGCGGGCGTGCGATGCAACTATGCCGAGGATGGGGAAACCTAGAAACTGTCGACGACCAGCCTACTGGTGGAATTCGACGATCGGTGACCTACGCGCACATTGCTTCCAAGCTAGGAGGAGGATGCAGAGGGCTAGCAACAACGTCGAAAGAGAAGAAAGAAGATTGCCCTATAGGGCGGCAAGGGCCGCACTCAACAAGGCAATCAAGCTCAGCAAGAAAGCGTGCCTGGAAGAGCTCTACCGCAATGCCAACGAAAACCCGTGGGGGAATGCCTACAAAGTGGCCATGGCAAAGATGAAAGGTCCAGCAATACCACCCGACAGATGTCCGGAGAAAATGAAGGTTATTATCGAAACTCTTTTTCCGACGCACGAGCCTACGGTCTGGCCACCTACACCGTACGATGAACAGGATGTACACGACGAAGAGACCCGTGTAACGAACGAGGAACTGGTCGTGGTATCGAAAGCCTTACCAGTGAAGAAGGCACCGGGTCCGGACGGGATTCCAAACTTGGCCCTTAAAACGGCAATCCAGGAGAATCTAGACATGTTCAGGACTACACTGCAAAAATGTATGGAGGACGGAAACTTTCCCGACATTTGGAAGCGACAAAAGCTGGTGCTGCTACCAAAGCCAGGTAAGCCGCCCGGCGATCCTTCTGCATATAGGCCGATATGCTTGTTGGATACTGTCGGAAAACTGTTGGAGAGAGTGATTCTTAACAGGCTTACGAAGTATACGGAGAACGAGAACGGTCTATCGAACATGCAGTATGGATTCCGGAAAGGTAGATCTACGATAGATGCCATCCGAATGGTAGTGGAAACCATGGAGACGGCACAGAAGCAGCAGAGGAGAGGGAACCGATATTGTGCGGTTGTCACTCTTGACGTTAAAAACGCTTTCAACAGCGCCAGCTGGGTAGCAATTGCCGACTCGTTGCACAGGTTGAGGGTGCCTAAGTATCTATGTCAGATTCTGAAAAGCTATTTTCAGAACCGGACACTGATATATGAAACAGATGCCGGGATCAGAAATCTGTTGGTTACGGCGGGCGTTCCACAGGGATCCATCTTGGGTCCCACCCTTTGGAATGTCATGTACGATGAAGTGCTGAAGCTGAACCTGCCCAGAGGAGTCAAGATTGTCGGTTTTGCGGACGATGTAGTGCTTGTAGTGATCGGCGAATCACGGGAAGAGGTGGAGGTACTGGCAACGGAGGCGATAGATGCCGTGGAAAATTGGATGCGAGAGAAGAAGCTAGCGTTGGCCCATCAAAAGACTGAATTGGTTATGATCAGTAACCGGAAGGCAGTACAAAATGTGAGCATCATGGTCGGTGAGTGCATCATAAACTCGAAGCGAGAAGTGAAACACCTGGGCGTGATGTTGGACGACCGTTTGAATTTCAACAGTCACGTCGACTACGTTTGCAATAAGGCGACAAAGGTGATATCGGCCTTATCCCGAATTATGCCTAACAATTCTGCGATTACCAGTAGCAAGAGGAGGCTACTGGCGAGCGTGTCAACGTCGATCATCCGGTATGCAGCTCCAGCGTGGTCGGCGGCACTGAAGACAGGACGAAATCGTGCCCAGTTGAACCGTACGTTTAGGCTGATGGCAATGCGTGTAGCGAGTGCGTATCGAACGATATCATCGCACGCCGTGCACGTAATAGCCGGAATGATTCCTATCTGCCTTCTACTGGAGGAGGATAGCGAGTGCTACAGGGATCGAGCCACAGGGAGAGGCCGGAACAGAGCGAGAGCCAACACGCTTAGTAAATGGCAGCAGCAATGGAACAACGCAGAGAAGGGCAGGTGGACTTACCGACTGATTCCAAACGTGTCGATATGGACCACTAGAGCGCACGGCGAGATTAATTTTCAACTGACGCAATTCCTGTCTGGTCATGGCTGCTTTAAGCAGTACTTGCACAGGTTCGGCCACGCAAGGTCACCGTTGTGCCCTGAATGCCGAGACATAGAAGAAACACCAGAGCACGTAGTCTTTACTTGCCCACGGTTTGCACAGCAGCGAAGCGAAATGACTGCCATCGTCGGAGACGACGTGAACGTGGAAAATATCGTCCTAAAGATGTGTAGTAATGAAGATAAGTGGAACGCGGTGAACCGATCTGTTGTTCAGATTATGTCAACACTACAGCGGACATGGCGAGAGGAGCAGCGTCAGATGACGTAGGCAGCCCTGCCGAACGAAGAAGGGCGCCGGACTGTTTTCGACACTCTAAAAGAGCGGACGAAGGGAAAGTGATACTGCTCGGTTCCGGGAGATATTCCTTTGCCGGGGAACTCTCCGCCGGAGTAGGCTAGATCCACCGCCGGGGACTAGCTGAGTAGACGCGACGTAGCACCGGTCCCGGGTCGTAGGAGCACCAGTGAACCGGAAGTTAGCCTCCACCGGAATCGCTGGACTGACTCCGGCACCCTACCGGTCGGCCCGTAAAAAAAAAAAATTAAAGAGCAGCAGTAGCAGCATCAGAAGAAGAATCGGTATCGGAAGAACTTCCATCGCCGGGGAATTCTTCGTCGGTGTAGGCTAGGTTCACCGCCGGGGACTAGTTGAGTAGACGTGTCATAGCGACGGTTGAGGGTCGTCGAGGCACCAGTGAACCGGAAGCTAGGCTCCACCGGAATCGCTGGACTGACTTCGGCACCCCTCCGGTCGGCTCGTATCGTAGAAGTAGAAGAATCGGTATCGGGAGAAATTCCACCGCCGGGGAACTCTCCGTCGGTGTAGATTAGGTCCGCCGTCGGGGACTGGTCGAGTAGAATACGTCGGAACGCTGGTATTGAATAGTCGGGGCGCCTACGAACCGGAAGTTATGCTCAACCGGAATCGTTGGACCGACCTCGGCATCTTACCAGCTGAACTATGGAAAGGAGATAGTCGCCGTAACCGTACGAGTGCGGGCTTTGTATGAGCTCAGAGTGGTGCACAAACTGGAGCCGAAGGGCTCAGAATGTTGCATGTAGGTACTAACAAATTGACGGGTCGCCAAAGGGCGAAAATAGGTATTAACAAATTACTAACGAGTGGAGCCGAAGGGCTCAGCATGAGGCACGTCGTTGAACGGTTTTAAAACTGCTAACAGGAGTCGAAGGGCTCAGGAGCCAAAGGGCTCAGGAGCCGAAGGGCTCAGGAGCCGAAGGGCTCAGCATGTAGAATAACAAATTGAAGTGGTGCGCTCAGCACGTTGTCCTCCCCTTCGAAGTAATACCGGAAGGTAGTTCCGGAGGGTGATGGTGATGGTACTAAACCTAGGAGAGTGTTTTTAGTGGGGAAGGCACTAAGTGGATCCCACACCGCGCCAAAAATTACACTGGCATGAGCATGAACAAATACAGGCCAGTCTATGAAGATTTTTAAACTCCTAGTTGCATGAAAAAAAAAAAAAAAAAAAAACACACACACACACACACACACACACACACACACACACACACACACACACACACACACACACACACACACACACACACACACACACACACACACACACACACACACACACACACACACACACACACACACACACACACACACACACACACAGATCAGTTTCATTACACATAGGCTTTACATTACATTACACATCATTACACATAGGCTGAGATTGAAGAAGTGCATGAGCACAGAAGTGCATGAGCACAGCCCTCCCCCGATGAAGTTGCCTGATGTAGTTCCGGGGGAGATCGAGGCACAGGAGCAGTAGGGAAAGTTTTTTAGTGGTTAAGTACGCCTAACGTGAGTCCCACACCGTGCCAACACACAACAGGCCAGGCTTTTGAAGCTTTTTTGAACCCTACTATAAAAAAAAAAAAAAAAAAAAAAAACACACACACACACACACACACACACACACACACACACACACACACACACACAACTGTTATGGATTGTCAGGACTTAAAGTTTGCTAAAGTTACCCTTAGACCAGGTTTTAATTTTTTTTATGCATCATTCCGTTTTTTTTAATTGATTGACTTCTAGAATTAACCTACTAGTATAGTGTGTACATAAATTCAAATCATTATTCCACAAATAAATAATGTTTAAAACGGCCAACACATCTTCTACTAAAAATGCTTAAATTATGCGTTAGACAAGGTTCATAGCTGGTTCCTGGAGAAATTCTTGATCTGGTGCAACTCTCGTTGGACCCAAGAGTTCTTTATGGTATAATCGAACCCTCGCAAAAAAACATTTGGCAGATTGCTTGTAAAAAATAATGATATGACTCTAAACAATCATCTTTCCAGGAATCTTCCCAAGAAAACTTGAAAGACATTGTTATTTATTCATCCATGAAAAAGCTTTTCATGAATTTATTAAGGATCTCATAAGGAATACGCTGAGAATTGAAAATAATATTAACTGTATATCTGTAGAAACTCATACAAAATCTCGTCTGGGACCTCACTAGCACTTTGTTATAGATCACAGATTAGTCAAGTTAGTAATCCAAACAAGACTTCTCCACGAATCCGCCAAAAAGCAATTCTTAATGGATGTGTCCAGACTATCATTAGAAAGTTCATAAAAATCTTCTAGCACAGTTTTTCTCCAATCGCACAAAACTTCTAGAAAAAATCGCCGAAACTAATTTATACAAACCGCTAAACATCTTTTTGCAAAGTACTAATTCTTTTCAGTGATTTTCCAAAGAACTTTAAAGTAACTGGTCAATTAACGCCTCGATTTCATTTAGGAATATTGAAAAGATGTCATCAAAAAGTGTCATGAATCTTAATAGAAATTCAAAAAGCATCTCATCGAGACACTTACTAGGGATCCCTCCCTCAGTACTCTTCTAAACACTTTCCAAGAATCTCAATGATTTTTCCTAGAAACTCCTTTGAATGTGCTTAATATTATAAACCAGAAAACAATGCAAAATAAATACGTAACCAAAATATGCAGTTCGGCCTTAATTCATCTTAACTTTGTCGTTCTCAAGTTGTTTGATAGGTAACATTTTTAGCTTCACTCAACGTGGAATCGGCACAACGCTCTTGTCCGCCTCCTAGTAATATTGAAAGCTGAATAACGGATCGTTCAACTAAAATTTAGTTTAAACCGCCTTTTTTATCTGAATAAACTATTAGTCAGCTACCAATGTTACAGAGGCCGTACCTTTATAAATACCCCATGCCATCTTGGTATAACCCCAGCCTCTACGCTATTCTGGTGTTCATCATAGTACTACTTTCATCTTTCAATCTCCTTACGATCATTCGTCAAGATACCTACTTCCTTATTGGCTCGCGCCACGAAGCCATTGCTAGATGCGTTGAGTTCCTTGTAAAATTTGCGCGTTATCTGTTCCATACTTTACCTCTTCCAAGCGACGATTCTTATCCCGGAAAATATAAGGTTTCATTTTGATGTATTCCCTGCAGCAGCATCAATGCCGCGCTGCATTCTTTTTAACTTAATTTTAAACCTAGCCTCAACGAGACTTTTGGGATAATTCTACGAGTGGAGTGAGCTGAAAAATTTCGAGTAATCTCTTCTCGACTTGACAAAATTCGACCCGAACGACTGAAACGGAGATTCTTCTCATTTGAATCGAGTCTTGTCACCTCGCGGTACGAGACCGAGATATCTCAACTTACTCCACTCGTAGAATACATCGTCCAACGCTGGCTTCTTCAAACCCTTGATCATAACGGAAACTTTTCAAGCGATTATTTACAAAATAGATTCATTTACCGTCACGTTTACCCAACGTTGCACCTTACACCGTCATGGCCTCCGGTGGCAGTGTTCCACCGTACCGTGCCAGTTTCTTCTTCAGCTTATCCTCGAGCCACTGCTGCGGGTGCATCTTCTTGCGATGGGCCGCTCGATTGGCGTTGGAGTTGAACGTACGATCGCAAAAGTCACAACTGTACAGCGTTACTCCGGTGTGCGACGCCATGTGTTCCTGTGGATGGAATATTGAAGAGTTATGGAATCTTTCTAAGAGAGCTTGAAAATAGAAACATTCCCATTTTTTGTTGTTGAAATTTCTAATTCTTGTGACATTACAGATTACAGACATTTAAGATTTTTTCAGGAATTTAGTCAGAAATTAATTCACATGTTTGCCCAAAGTTTCCTTCAGGTATTACTCTAAAAAGACTTCTTCAGGGACTCCATGAATTAATTCTTCACTGTCCCTTTTAAGGATTTCCACCATGAATTTATTTTAAGACACCTTCAAGAATTCAACTTGGATTTTTTGAAGGAAATTACTCCGAAGATTCTATCATAATTTTCTCCGAAGATTGTTTCACAAATTTCTCACGAAAATTCCAAGTTTTCCAGGATTTCATCCAGTGATTCTTCCGTTGATTTCGCTAGGTTTTCGTCCAAGATTTCCGTTTGGGACATCTTCAAGAATCTCCAAGCAGTAAATTCTCCAAAGATGCCACCTCTGATTTATTAGAATTTCTGCCAAATTTGTCATTCAGGATTTCTGTGAGGTTTCATACAGGAATTTATCTAACGATAGCTTTACAAATAACTACACAGATTTGTATTTCTCTTAAGATTTATTCAGGAAGTTTTCCATAATTTTTTCAAGAAATTACCCAACGAAGTTCTCAAGGAATTGTATACGGAATTGACGAGGATATTTATTTATAAAATATTTTATAAATTCCTGAAACAACGGGGGATAGTCCTGAAACAAACCCTGCAGTAATCCCTGATGAATTCCGTGATAATATCCTGTAGGAACGTTTGAAGGCATGCCTTCAAAAACATCTAACTAAATCCATGAAGAAATTTGTGTAAGAATGAACAGAGTGATTGCTCTAGTATCTGCTGGTGTATAACGTGAAGTAAAATTAAAAAGAATCCATTGGAATTTTACTTAAAAAATAACTCGAGAATTATTTGCAAGAACTGCAAGAGTAGAACTGAAGATCAGCAAGAGTAATTCCTAGCAAAAAAATAATGAAGGATCTTAATATGGAATCCAATTTATTGAAGAGGAGCTGCTACCCACTTAATTTCCTGGAATAATCTCTAGAGCTGGGCTGGTAGCGGTTGAGTGTCTAAAAAAATAGAAACTTGAGAGACTACATGTCTGCAAAAGAAGACCGAACAAAAACCAAAAATAAAACATTCAGGAATTAAATAGAGACAATTAGACCAAATTGGAATCAGATAATATTCCAAGAGTAATTTTATTGGGATTAAGGTACCGTGGGGCAAGTGGGTAATGGAATTCGCATAGTTGAGATTCTTCAAATTCTAGAGACTTCAAATTGAAACAAATGAGGTCGTGTATATTTTTTAGTTTGACTCCCACCAAATACAAGCAGTATGCTGAAATTGATTTTAATGCAAAATTTAAGAAAAAAATACAGAAAAAGTTTTTGTAAAATGTCTCTTTACTTTACCCCACTTTTGGGGCAAGTGAAAAGTTTGTCGTTTTGAACAATAAATTCAAAAACAAACAGTTATATTCACGATTTCTATTAGCTTTAACATTTGTTAAGGCGTCCCAATGAACAATAATAACATAAATAACATGTAAACAAAGAAAATTTTATTCTTTTCACTTGAATTTTCTTCTGTTCAGTTATGTTCGTTGAAATGATTCGACAACATTATAACTGCAACATTTCCAATGTTAGTTCTTACATTATGGGACAGCAACTGCATTTCTGCTCTCTGAATTTCCACCGCTCGTTATTTGTTTTTAAGAAAGTCGGGTATGGCGTCGGATAACTCTTCGGGAGAAATCAAACGGAATCGTTCAACAAAGTATTTAGAATTTTTTTTATGTGGATAGACCTATTCCATCATTTTTATGTTTTAAACTAGCTTTACATATACATTCCACGAGATTTCCGTGTGTTCTCTAATATTGCAACTTTTCAGTCAACGTCTTCCTTTTAATTGGCTGCCCGAAGTAGACATATTAATATTGTAATGTTTAGCAACATCTTTTAGAGAAGTTCCATGATTTCTAATAACTTTTAACGCTTGAGTATAGTGTTTCTTGAATTATCAGCACGTTATGTTTTTCTATGATAATTGCGAACCATGTTTACTTATGGATACTTAAAGAGAAAACACAAATTCAATCTCTAATGATAAACTTTTCACTTGCCCCACCTGAGAAGAAAATTGACGGTGTTTAAATTTAGTTATTTTTAGGTCTACGTCGAATTAATTCTAAAACTTTTTTTATTGCAGTTTGAAACTGTCACAGAAGACAACTAAGAAGTGGTACAGGAAATTATTTTCCGCAACTTTTTTCCACTGAAAATATTAAAATAAGATTGTACGTCGCCAACTTGTTACGGAGTAACAGTTGACAGTTTAACAATTCTTTGCTCTATTATGCAATAATGGCTAAAAAATCTCAGAAATCTCTTACCTATCGTAATGTTCTAAATGGCCTCAAAGGTTTACGCATGAGTTTAAAACGTTAATTCACATATTCAGTAAAATATATCAATTGTTTTCACTTACCCCATTTACCCACTTGCCCCGCGGTACCTTATATAAGTATTCCTAAGAGCAGACTTGTGGGGATTCCTCGTTACAATACATCCGGAATTACTCTAGACTTTTACTTACTTTTTCTAAATATGTCTTCAGAAATTACTTCAAAGGTTCCTCCCATTATTATTTTTTTTTTCAGGGAAGTCGTCAGTCTCCAAGAATAGATCCAATAATTCTTCCATATGATTTTGCCTTTACAAGAAATCCTTTAGAAATGTTTTACAGTACCTTAACATTTACTCCAGGAATTATGCAAGTGATTAATCCTGGGCTTCAGAGATTTATTCATAAATTGCTGCAGTGATTCTTCCAAAATTTTTCAACGAATTTACCGAGGGAAATTTTATACATTTAAATAAATACTCAAATAATCCAGCTGATATCTCTAAAGGGAATCCTAAAGTGATATCTGGTAAACTTCTTGAGAAATATCTGATGAACTCATGCAAGGATTTCTGAAGAAACTTCTGAAAGAAGTTATATAGGATTCTTTCGACGAATAGCTGGAATAATTCGTGGGAAAATCATCAAACGAAACTCTCGACAACATCTTGGAGGAATCCCAGTTAAACCTCGGACAGGATCACTGAAGAAATGTGTATATTTCTTGAGTAGCATTTCCGGGTGAAACCCCCCAAATGAACTGTCTGAAGCATTCATGGAAAATTGTTTCGAGCATTATTTTAGCAGTAGTATACCCTGGATGAAATGCTGCAAAGTCCCAGTAATATTCTGGAGGAACATCATGAGAATAACCAGAACGAATTTTTTGAAACAACCTTTAGAGCATATAGTAGGAATCCCTGAAAGATGCCTGGTGTAATTATTAAAGAAACCAGCTGAAAAAATGCTGGAATGGTTCCAAATAATCTTTGGAGGAATTTCCTGTAAGAATCTGGGGAAGATTTTGGAGAAAATCCTGGGAAAATCCCTGATGGGAATTTTCTCAAAAATGCATGTGGAAATTAGGAGTGATACCTGTACGTTCAACTGTTAAAGGTTTTTCTGTATGCAATTCCAGAAGAATTCTACTAACATTCTTCGGGAAGCCTGTTGAAGATAGCTTTAAAGGGCTCCCAAGAAGTGTTTCTGAGTGTATTTATGAAGGAATCTTTTGTGAAAGCATTGAAAAAATCTCGTAGTTATTTTTCGAAAACTATGTGAAAATGCTTGCAGAACCTGTGGAAGCCATTTCTTTATTTTGATTTTTCAGGTTGTAGGTACACCAGGTTCCTTTACGAGCACTCTTAGAGACTACTATACTAAATGTTGCAAAAATTCCATGTTGATTACTCAGATTACTGTAGATATTTTTCTATTTTCTAGAGTTTCTACAAAATTTCCTGAAGTTTATTTCATCGTAATTGATGGAATCGTTCGAAAAGCTCTATAAAAAATCAAGCTCTCAAGACTTCCTTCGAAAAACTCCTTATCGCATTTGTTCAAAAACTCTGGATCAAACTTTTGAAGATTTTCTCGGGAGAAATCCTATCCTCTTAAAAGTAACTTTAGAGACTGGTACGAAGAGAACAAAAACAGACCGAAGATGAATATAAAAGAGTTCATCTTTCACATTCAAGAAAAAAAAATAAGAACCAAGAAAATAAAAGTAATCCAAACATGAACCAGAAGACTAGAGCTTAATTTTTCTAGAGACTAGAGACATTTTTCTATGGATACATCTATTTTTTATTCGCGTCATATGACAAATATTATTGCTCAAACTACTGTATGTATTATTTCAAGATATTTTCCAGGAATTTCCTGATTTCCCAAATATTTGCCCGAAGTTGTCTAGGTCCTTCAAAAATGTATCCAGCATTTCTTTCATAGCTTTTTCGCTAGAATTTCGGCCACGATTTTCGACACCTTCAGGAATTAAAGCAGCAATTTCCACTGATCTCTGGAGGATTGCCTCCAAAATTGTCGACTACAATTTCTTTAAGATTTCCCTAAGGATACCTTCCAAAATACTTCAGAGATTCATGCTGTAAGTCTCCAAGAAGTTCTTATAGAAATTTCAAAAAAAAAAAAATCCAAAAAATTATCCAGGGGGGGAGGGTTTTTTTAAATCATTGGCGAAATCCCAATAAGGATCTCTGAAACCCCCCACCCCGGAAGGAATTCTTGGTGGATTCCCTTGATAAATTGCTAAGATATTTAAAAAAAAAAAAAAAAAAAGTTGATTGTACCTATCCCTGAATAATGTTTCGTTATGAATTTCTGAAGGAATTCCATGAAAACCATGGAACGAAATTTTGTTGAAATGATCGAAATAATTGCTTCAATATTTATTGTTGTGTAATGATAAATTATATTTAGATGAATCCATGTAGATTTTACCACAATATTTGAAACTACAAATGCAATCCTTGGATACAATTTTAGAGAAATTACTAAAAAAAATATGGGGAAATTTATAAGGAATTCAGAATAATAAGGAATTCCCGAGCGAGTGCGAAAAATCGTCAGAAATTCGTAGGGTTTATGGAAAAAGCCCCTAACAAATTTCTTCAAAAAATCTAGAATAAATCTCTATGGATTTTCTTGGAAGAACTTCTGTAGAAATATTTGGTAGAGCAACTACTGGAGAAATCGGCGGAAGAATCGAAGGAAGGTAGTCTTGGAATAGTACATATATGAGAAAATTTTAATTCGTGGAGCATATTCCGAAGTAATTCCTTTAAAAAACCCTTGGAAAATCTATGGAGGAGATTTTGGACGAATTCCCGAGAGAATTTGTGGAAAATCTCTAGAAAAATTTCTGGAGGAATGCCTGGAGCATCTCCTGAAGCTATTTCGGAGAAAACCTTTGCAACAATCAATAGAATAATTCATGAAGCTTCTCCTCAAATATGAGACTTTTTTGGAATTTCTCCAAAGTTATCGACCAGAATTTCTATAAAATTTCAATTGCCTGCAGAAATTACTCCAGAGAATCCTCCTCAGATTCCTTCAGGAAGTTCTCCAGAAATTCTTTGAGAAATTTTCCAAGGAGGAATCTTTTAGCCAATCTTGAGACAAACTGTCGTGGAGGAACCCATATGAAAAATTATTGGAACAAGAACTTGGAAAATCGGCGTGTCTGAGGAATTCTTGTAGGATTTCCTCGAACAATCCCTTAACACATTTCTTAAAAAACTCTAGGTAGAACCATTGGACATTTTTTTGTCACAACTGTAATAATCTTTGGAAGATCTGCTAGACTAACTACCGGAGAAATCAGTGATAAAATCTTGGAATGATATCTGGGAAAAAAATCAGACTGCTTCTGAAAGCAGTTTCGTTTGATTTCCTTTAAACAAAATCTGGATAATTTCCCTTAGTTATTCCTTTAAAACATTTCTGGAGGGATACCTGGATTAACTCATGAAAGTATTTCAGAAGAAATCTCTGAAGACTTCTCTAAGAGAATTCCTGAAGTTTTTCCTCGAAGAATCTGAACAGGAATTTTTCGAGAATAATTGCGTAAGAGTTTATGAAGGTTTCTCTGGAGACAATAGAATTCTATACCAGGATTAACTGCGATGAGGAAATCAAAATGTTTACTTAAGAGACCATTTTATTGAAAAGAAGCTTAAGAGATCTTCCCTTAAAATAGAGACTTTTTAGAGACTTGCATTAAAATATAGATCAAGCCTCTAAAAAGAGACCACCTAACCTTCATTCTTCTTAACATCCATTGAAAAATTCCTGAAGGGATTTCTGGACGAATACTGTGGAGAATTTGTAGGGAATATCTACAGGAGTTTTAGTAGAAGTCTGTGTAAATATCCCAAAGAAATCTCTGGATAAATCTCTAGAAAAATTCCTTAGGTTTCCCTTCGAGTGATCAGCGAAGAAGCTCCTGACCTGCCTCCAGCCCTGAGAATGTAACCACCCACCTACCTTAAGCGAGAGTTCCTTCTTGAAGCCCTTGCCGCACACCGAGCACATGTGGTCGCCCGTTTCGTGGTGCTTCATGTGGTACCGGTAGGCGATGATGTTCTTGCACTCCTGGCCGCAAAGTTCGCACGTCCGCGTCCCCGAGTGCAGTCGCATATGGTGCGACAGCTTCGGCGTCCAGGCGTTGCACACCTGGCACTGGACCGGTGGTTTCTGCGGTTTCTTCTTGATGGTTTCATCGTGCGATTCGAGATGCGACCGGTACGTGGAGTAGATGTGGAACGTTTTGGCGCACACGTGACACACGTAGTTCAGCTCTTTGGTGTGCACCGACTTGTGGTGCTGCTTGAGTATGGCCTCGCAGATGAACCGCCGGTCGCAGATTTCGCAGTGCCAACGTCGGTTGTGCCACCGCTCGTGAATCGAGAGGAACTTCTTGTGCGTGAACATCTTCGGACAGATGCTGCACTTGAAGGTCTTAGCTTCCCCGGAGTGGTTTCGGTCCATGTGCCTTCGTAGAGATTCGGTGTGGGGAAGTTTTCTTTGGCAGATCTTGCACTGGAACTTGGTCGGATTAAGATGGAAGTGCACGTGGTCGACGAGTCGAGGCTTCTTGTTGAACCGCTGACCACAGCAGAACACGTACGAAAGCTTCTTGTGCTCCAGCATCGAGTGTTTCTGCAGGATTAGGAACGTGTCGAACTTCTTGTTGCACGAATCGCATTCCAGATTGATGAATTCGGCGATCATCTTCTCGTTCTCCATGTCTCTTTTAGCCCTTTCAACAAATTTCCGCTTCCTAGTGCCGCCTCCTTCCTCCGGGTCGAAGTCCTCATGAACCTTTCCGTGCCGCATCAACGCTTTCCGGGTGGAGAACTTTGTGAAGCAAACCTCACAATGGTACTTCTTCTCGTCCTCCGGCGTGTGGAACTTCTGGACATGCCTTCTCAGCGCATCCCGATTGAGACATTGCTTCTCGCAGTGAGAGCATTTGAAGCGATCCGGATTCATGTGAAAGCGTATGTGATCCACGAATCTGTAGCTGTTGGCCAGTTTCGACTCGCAGCATCGTACCGTTGCGCGTTTGTCGTGCTTCTCCATGGAATGTTTCTGCAAATCGTTGAAGGTTGGGCAGCGCTCTGCGCAGGTGTCACATTCCAGCGTCATGTTCTTCGATACGTACTCCTGAATTTCTGCCAATTCCGACTTTTTTAGCCTCGTTCGTTTGCCAATTTGAAATTCTTCCTCCTGGTAATTTGAATCATTATCTCTATCATCATTCTCCGAATCCTCATCCTCTTGATCATCCCCTGAACTGTCTGATTCATTCGAATCGTTATCTTGCTTGTAGTCATCGTCATCATCGCTTGCAACGTCGCCACCACTTGAAGCTTCCTCCACTCTATCATCCTTGTGTTCGACTGATTCATCTCCTTCAGCGTCTGATTCCTTCGATTCCTTCTGTTCACCTTTTGTCCCTATTGAATTGAACACCTTTTCCTCCCGTTCTACATCCTCCTCTACCGATTCCTTCTTAAGCTCCTCCGGTTCCGGCGAATGAGCCGTCCTAACATGCCTACTTAACGACTCCCTATTAACGCATCGCTTCGTGCACTGAGGACACTTGAATCGATTCGGATTCAAATGGAACCGGACGTGATCCACGAATCGATAGGCGATCGCGAGTTTCAGATCGCAGCACACGACCGTCGCTCGCTTCTGATGCTCCTTCATGGAATGCTTCTGCAGATCATCGAACGTTTTGCACTCCACCGAACAGGTATCACATTTCAGCTCCATGTTCTTCGAAACATACTCCTGCACCTCGTCCAGCTCTTTCTTCTTCACCCTTGTACGCTTAACTTTCTTACTCTGCTGAGAGCCACTTGCCGAGTTCGCGGACCGAAGCGATCTACGCCTGGAGTCCACCTCACCTTCCTCCTCGGACGAATCCTCCTCCTCTTTGGTCGGAGCGAAACAATCTTCCCCATCCTCCTCCTCGATTTTCGTGGGATCCTCCAGTTCCGGTTCAAAACTCTGGGGAATCTCCGCTTCTTCTTCTTCTTCCTTGATTTCCATCAGCTGGATCTGGGAGAACATCTGATGGGAGTGAAGTTCCTCCACCTGAGTGTAGAACCGGTGGAAGTCTTCGATTTGGCGCCAACATGATTTGCAGAGGGTGCTTTGAATGTACTGGTTTTCCTGAAACGAAGATGTAACGTGGTCGATTAGTAGTCTAAATGCTATTGGATTAGTGACGTTACTTACTGTGAACCAGAAATGTTTGTTCAGTGCATTTTGGACGTCCTTATGGTCGCATATCGTGAGCGATTCTTCAACGGGATCGATGCTCTTGATGCAAGTTAGACAATCAGGTGTCGCCATCTGTTGGAAAATAATAAGTTTTTAGTACGAATTTATATCACAACTGTAGGCGAATTCCGGCGCGGAAAATTTTCTTGCTGGTGAGTAATGGAAGAAAATTTCTTCTCTTCGAAGAAACGGCTCGCCGGAATTCACTTACTGGTCTCAAGATTTAGAGGGAAAAATCCACGATCTAAAATCTATCATTGAGAACTATACTAAGTGTTAAGTAGCAGATTAGATTATCTACATGCAAAAATAAATTCGTAGCAACTTCTTACTACCAAAATCCCACTACTACAATTTTGAATAGTTTGTTTCACCCTATTATGAGCCTAGTTGTGGTAGGTCAGTTTTTTCACAGTATTATATAATTGTACCGCAGATTGTACTGAGTCAGGGCTCGGACAATAGACCTTTGTCTATCAATCCTCAACAGCACCGACTTCACCAGTAGATGTGATAGTTGACAATAGAGGGTTTATCTCCACCCGGTCACCGATCTGGACGTACCGCACATCGCTATCGGTCGAAATACATTTTTTTGTAGTTATAGTAACTCAGTGCCGGTTAATTCGTTGGATGAAAGCTCGTCCCCTCGACTTCTCTAGTACCCGCAATATTGTCGTGTCGGTGGAATCGCGATCTCCGCGAGTGTCCGCGTAGCATTCAAGTGTCGTCTCGAACACTAAGTTATACAGTTCTAAGGACAGAAATGGACGAAGGATTGTTCGAACAGATCTTTCACATGTTGAGAAATTTTGCGAAAATCCTAGAGCTCCAATGGAGCTGCTCCATTGCATTTTTTGAGATTTCAATGAATTTATTTGATTTATTGTAAAAGTCTTCGATAAAACTAACTATCGTACAGACTATAGCTTATGCGCCAATTCTTAATCTAAACACATTTTTGGACAAATTAAAGTCAAACAAGTGGTACACTTCATTAAAACGTTGACAACACATATTTAGACGGTTATTCTGCCCATACTGGGTGCGATGCGTAGCTCTTTTGAAGAAATAGAATCTTCTCGTCGACCTTCCCGGTGCGTTGAAGTGTAGCCTTTCCAAGAGATCGGAGCAGTCAAGGTTGTTGTTGAGTAGGTCGAATATTAGCAATCGGTGAAGAAGTTCCCGTCGATTCTGTAGTGTAGGCAACTTTATGAGGGCGCAACGCTGTTCATAAGGAGGGGGATGGTGATTGTTACGCCATGGGAGATGACGAAGTGCAAATCGGAGGAAAGTTTTCTGTACGCGTTCTAGGCGAGCGATTTGAACAGCATGGTAAGCTGCCCAGACGGTGATGCCGTATTCCAATATACTGCGTACAAGAGATACATACAATTATTTTTCCGTTGCTCGTTTTACGCTGCCGAATATATTTCCATAGATGCTGTGGGTTTACCTTCATATCGTTTTCGATGCGAAGCACGTAAGACCTAAAGCATGCTTGGTTCAGAGAGTTGAATTGGCACTCTAATTCCCGCACAACTGCTTTTTGATCCTCGCTTCTCGAACGAAAATAACGCTTTCGTGTCTTCCTCAATCTATTTCGCAAATTTCGCAGCTCCCCAGTCCACCAGGGTCGTTTGTTCGCTGCTTGCACATATCGTTTTCGAAGCGGTACGTTCAGATGAACGATCGTGTTCAGATTTAAATAAAATCTGCTCACAGCGTCGTCCACAGTTCCGATTGCGAGAATTTCTGCCAATTGAATTGATGAAATTTTCCTATTCAAATCGTCAAAATCGCATTGGCGAAAATCGTAAAAGTATTCCTGTTCTCGATTAGTCGATGTCGTGTTTAATGCAACAAGCTGAACTATAAAGGGTTTGTGATGCCGATCTTCGTTGATTAACGGCGCGGGAGGCTCAATAATTTCAAAATTCCCAGTGTCATTCACAAAAACCAAATCAAGCATTCTGTCGTTAACATTCGTCAAATAATTAATTTGTTGCAGTCCAGTTGTAAGAAACGATTCGAGTAACAAAATCTCCTGTTCGGAAGCTGTGTTGGTTGGGATAAAGCATCCAACATCTTCGTCGAAAATCCAGTTTAAAAGTGGAAGGTTGTAATCGCCTAACACTATTGTCCGATCGCGATCCCTCATCTGATCACAAATCCTAGAGACGCATTTACCGTGTTGTTCGTAGTCGGTTGGTTCAGTGTTGGGAGGAAGGTATATTGCGCACACAAATAGGGCGCTGTTTCCCTCTGCCACACGAGCGATGACTTGTTCCAAATCAGGGTGTCTATTCATTATCCAGAAAAATTTCCCTGACTTTTCCAGATTTTTCCAGGCTTTAAAAAGTTACATATATGGTAGGGTTTTTGTTAGTAAAACAAATTTTGCAGATTTTTTTATAGCGCTCCATAGGCGATTGATAATGAATGAACAGTTAAACCACAGATAACAGATGTTTAAGTTCCATTGTAAAACTGTGTAAGAAAATTAATGGTGATTTTATGTGGCAACACAAGTAGCAACATCGTGGTGGCGCTGTTATCGCTAAGTTCCCATGGTGATGTCTGTGGTGAATATGAAACATTTCAAGATACTTATATTCACCGCTGATTGCAGCAATACGTTGTGTGGCGGCACTAGTGTTTTCAACGTGTTTCAGTTTGAATATTTACACAAGTTTTCAGAAGATTTTTGTTCTAGCATAAACATCTGTTATCTGTGGTTAAACCATCACAACAGGGAGATATAAAATGCTTTAACTTCATAGCGTTGTTAAGGTGAAGATGAATCGAAGCCAAAGTTCAAATATTCAAGAGCACGGATCTGGAGAACCAAACTTCCGTATAAGCTGAAAACTTAATCGATTGGTCACTAGCTGGTGGTGACCAATCGATTAGGTTTTCAGCTCAAACGGATGCTTGGTTCTCCAGATCCGTGCTCTTGAAAATTTGAACTTTGGCTTCGATTCATCTTCACCTTAAACAATTTGTAAATTCTTTCATATGTTCAGTAATAACGATATACAAATCCGTTTACCATAGGTTTTCAGAACGTTAACATATATTATACGAAAAATCTAAAATCTTAAAGTTTTTAGCCAATTCAGTTCTACAACAATGTTATATCATACAGATATGTCAGTGGAAATAAAATAAAATTTTAGTTTATCGATATATATGTAACATTACAATGGTTTCGTTTATTACAGATATAACGTAAAAATTAACATTTTTAATCGTTCACTTTTTTAACACATTTATTTGTTCAGTTAGTGCGTTTGCTTCATTCTGCGCATCTTCCAGTAGTTTTCTCCTTTGCATCTCTAACCCTCGAGCTTCAGCGGCGTTTTTCTTCTTCAATGCTGTCAGTGATGCATTTTCAGCAGCTGCCGTCTTCTTGCGATCGAGATCCTCAGCATACAATAAGTGAGCGTAACGAACCTTTAGCAGTAGTGACTTGTTAACTTCAAATTTATCCAACCCACCACACTGTGAAATCGCATCGTACACTTGTCGTTTAGCTACAACAGATTCTTCCTTCATATTTTCAAATAGGCATTCAGAATTCACAAAGAAGCCCCTCTTAACGTTCACATTGCCATGCGACAAGCAGCACACAACTTTTATTATTTCGAACAAATCAGGGTACTTCTGTCCCAGACCATCATACCAAAAATGGTCCAGCCTAGTATGATTGCGGTTGTAGCTCTTACACAAATCAATAAATATTGTTTGATTGATCACAGCGCGATACTGGATTGCAGCTAAATCACCTTTTCGTCCGCTTATTCTGCCACAGTCAATCATCAGGGAGAGTAATTTATCCATTCTGCGTTTGGCTATGTTGGCATTGGAAACCATAAGGCAAGGATCCAAGCAACTGGCCGCTTTCGCCAAAGGGTAGGTTATTGGCGATTTTTTTAGCAATTTGCACACAATTGTTTTAAAACAAGTCTTGCATTCGTTACGAAAATTCATAGAATCCAGTTCTTTCACCTTTGCGTCCTTCAGAGCTTTCTTGGTATCGAAGCCAAGGTTAACGCTTTTCGCTGGCAGTTGATTTGCGGTATCTTTGACATCGTCAAAAGTCAGAAAATCGGACCTTTCTAATTTATCTGGCTTGATAAACTTTTTACATAGAGTCACGATTACTTGGCAAATCGCAGTGTACAAGAAGGGAACCATTGGGTCATCAGTTTGAAGTTCCCTAAGAAGCGGTTCGATTTCCATTGCAACTGAATGGAAAAATGTTAGTTTGGCACAAATTAGGGGATCGTTCAAAAATTTCACAACATCACTATACGATTTGCATTTAGGCTCAACCTTGTCTTTCTTGACACCGTCGACAAACTTTCGCATGTTTCCGATAGTGTCAATAGCCCTTTTAGCCACGTTTGAATTCTCAAGCCACCTATGACCACAGAGGAAAAACGTCACTCCCTGCATATTGCACATACAATGCGCGCCGGGCAGGAACTTCTTTGAACAGATTATACAAAGCTCGAAGAAACGTAACGACCGGCCATTCCGTCGCCTGGAAACCATCCTTGAACTCACCATGCATAATATGCAGTCCACAGCTACCCAAATCAAGCAACTTTTCATCTCCTGTTAACTCTAGTTTCAATTCGCGTAAAAATACCCAATTTACATTTGAGCCATCCATGGACACCTGCAGCATTTTACTCAGATCCAGCATTTTCAGTCCCTCTTGAAATGCCTCCAACAAATCGGTAGCTCGGGAACGAGTGAGAAACCGTGACGTAAAATACCGAGTTGTAACAGAGTTTGTATCCTTATCCCAATAACGGAAGTTTATATCCATCTGTTGCTTCTTTGTAACTTTGTTCATGGACTCATCGAACCCAGCCACAAAAAAAATCGCATTGATTGACACGATCAACCAGTTCTGCTTTAAAATGCGGAGCAATACCGTACATTTCGACATAAGCAATCTTGTCCTTTTTAAGTTGCAACTTGCTTGCTACCTCACTGTCACGAAACATCCTTTTCAGCACCGAAACATCTTTCTCTGCGGCTCGCAGGGATTTGTGGCTCATTACTGTTTGGATACACCATAGCACTTCAGCTTCGGTTACTTCGTTTTTGATTATGAACTAGCTGAGTTGCACCCGACTTGAACATTTTTGTTCGCTTTTATCTACGGAAGGTTTGGCTTCCGACCAAGACCCGGTTTCTGTCACGGTCGCTGGAACGAACAGTGTTGTCGGAGATGATTTTACAAAGTTCAATAATGAACTAGAGCCTGCTCCTGCTCGCATCAAATGTGTTTTGGATCTCATATGGCTTTTCAAAGCTTGTTTGCCCATGTTGCTGAGTGAGAACTCTGAGCTGCCCAATGAAAAATTTCCCTTTTGGGCTTCCCGACTAAGGGTACATAACAAAATTATATCAGCATATGTTATTATGTTATAAGTTTTTTTTCGAACATAGGTTGTTACAAACTTGATGCAGGATGTTGTAAAAATAACTAAAATTATAACAAAAAGTGTATGAATAGTAACATAAACATAACAAAATGTGTTTTAATTCTATCAAAAACATATCAAACCAAGTTATAATGTTTGATACAAAGTATCAAAATTATAATACTGTTCGATATAAGATGATATTGTATATTATTGAAATGCATAACTATCTATTTATTTTGTTATAAAGTTGTTAAAAATGAACAAAAAAATATCTCAAAGGGAAATAAAACACATTATGTTATATTTCTGTTTTATTATGTTCAATGGATAACGGAGCCTAACAAAATTATATCATAATATGATATGCATATCATATTCTGATAAAATTTTATTATATTTTTGTTACAAGCCTCTAGTCGGGATTGTGATCGATTTGTCGAATCCAGAGAATTTGTTTATATAGAGAAGCGTGAATTCTGAAACCAAAGGTTCCAATTGAACCGTCAAACGTGGTTCCAATAGGCCTTTTCATGTGACAGGTCCGTCTATGCATTTGTTTACATCGGCGGAGGACCGGTGCTAACAAGGGATTGTCACCTCCATAGAAGAACTGTCAAAGAGCTTCCAAATCAGCTGATTTGAAACGTCTTGTGAATAGGCCTATAGTGGTTATCACGCCCAATGGTATGGGTGCCCTAGTGTAGATGTAGTTGTGAACCTTAGAGGAAAACAATATGTACTCAGTCTAGAAAAACACCCAGAAACCGGGTGTAAATTTTTCAAATTGGGTAATATTTCCATATGTATTTTGATGAGTCTGGAAAGTGTGTGCAAGTTTCTTTGAGGAAAACAAAAACAAACTGTGTATGACGAGCGTATGTTAGTCTACGTGTGTTCAAATGTCACTAAGCTCTATTGAGCAAATTCAATGTGACTCAAAAAGATGTCATGCAAAAGAGACGATGAATGTGTGTTAGTGAAAAGCGATCTGTAAATGACATCATTGATAAGCTTGGTTTCATATGGCGACTGGACAGGTTGCCACGCACACTAAAATATTGTTTGAATGACCTCAATTATTGATAGTCATTGCAAATGTTGTTTATAAACAAAGTCAAAATCATCTCTTTCTCTAGTATAATCATATTCTCTAGTCGAATCCACGTTTTGAAGTCAGGATCATCTAGCCAGCAAGGTTGAAAAACTGTGGTCCAGTTCGATGCAGCCATCCTACAATTTTAAATGAACATTGAATAGTGTATTTTTCGTATTTATATTCATAATATTCCAATAATAACATACCTGGAATGTCGATTTTTGATTGCATATGGCAAATTCAACACATTCAATCGAAAAACTGTTAGCAAACATGGATTCGTTTACGCACCAGATGACATATGACTAATCTTTGCTGATGCTCTCAGAGCTTTGTTTAACTCTAGAACAGGTGTTCTTTTTTAACACACAACTTTCAAAGCAATTTCAGAAAGAGAATAATATTACGTATTAGTATAATAGTACGTAAATCAGGCCCATGACAACCATATATCGATACACAGTGTTCTTCGTAGCCAGGATGTCCCGGGCGATAAGTGAATATCGCCCACTGTCAGTTGTAAGAACTATGAAAATAAAGACCATTGTTTTGTTTAATTGTTTGCTATGGTTTGATTATCAATTTTTTGATAATGTTAAATCAGCTAAAATGTGCCAAAAAGTTGCAGCACATTCAACATTTCGATGGTTTTGGAAGCAGAGCAAACATTAAAAGGCATCCTGCTAGCCTCCAAGCAAGCCTTCAAGGATTTGATTGTGACTCTTGCTCGATTATGGATTATAAGCTTAAAAATTTCGCATTCTGATTGCACTCTCGATTCAAATTACCCGAAAATGAGTAAACACATGGAGATGTTGACTACGCTAAAAGTCGTCCCGTGCCATGGGCCTGACGTCAATAGTGTGTGTAATAGAGATGAAGCAATCTTTTTTCTCACTTTGACCGTTTATACCCGGAGAAATCAGACTACCCAAAAAATAAGTTCTTTTTACACAAATTTGGGTAAACTGCATTTAGTTTTTACGGTTGGGTTGTTTTGCCTCTCTCGCAACAGCAATGTTGTCAAAAACAGAGTGAGACGCACCGTCCCAGCGTCGAAATTCAATGGAATGACAAATTTGGGTTCTTTCGAGTTTACCTAACGTTAAGTTGCTTTAACCCATCACGGAGACTTCGAAAGCTAACGCTGGGTAGATTTTTTTTTGCACTGAGTTGTTTGTTTTGCCGCTGTCAAATGAAAACAACCTATAGTATGTATCCAGGTACCACTACTGTGAATCTAACACCCATTTTTCATCACCTTTTTTTTATTTTCCGTGTTAGTGGGAATCTAACACCCAGTTTTTGTACCGGTGTTAAAAAATGGAGTGACTTTGTACAGAATAACGTTTTTCAATGGGAAAAAATGTTAAAAAGTTTTTTTTTATTGGCGAACAGGTAAGATTAGGCGCGATACATGGAAAAGATAGCATAAGGGTAAAACTGTATAGCCATTTCGGATTGTCGTTTTCAATCCGGAGTATCTAAAAAAACCACCTTTATTCGTCGTTTGGCAAAAACTGCACGATAAAATTTTGACGAAACCCTCTCAGATCTTTAGTATAGACCTCAAATTGACCCTCAATTGGGAAATTGAGAGGCGACGGCTAAGACTTTATTTTATGGAAATTTTCAAAATTGATGAAAAAAATTTAAAATGGTTGTTAAAAATTGCCATCTTTATTCGTCGTTTGGCAAAAACTGCACGATAAAATTTTGACGAAACCCTCTCAGATCTTTAGAATAGACCTCAAATTGACCCTCAATTGGGAAATTGAGAGGCGACGGCTGAGACTTTATTTTATGGAAATTTTCAAAATTGATGAAAAAAATTAAAAATGGTTGTTAAAAATTGCCATCTTTATGCGTCGTTTGGCAAAAACTGCACGATAAAATTTTGACGAAACCCTCTCAGATCTTTAGTATAGACCTCAAATTGACCCTCAATTGGGAAATTGAGAGGCGACGGCTGAGACTTTATTTTATGGAAATTTTCAAAATTGATGAAAAAAATTAAAAATGGTTGTTAAAAATTGCCATCTTTATGCGTCGTTTGGCAAAAACTGCACGATAAAATTTTGACGAAACCCTCTCAGATCTTTAGTATAGACCTCAAATTGACCCTCAATTGGGAAATTGAGAGGCGACGGCTGAGACTTTATTTTATGGAAATTTTCAAAATTGATGAAAAAAATTAAAAATGGTTGTTAAAAATTGCCATCTTTATTCGTCGTTTGGCAAAAACTGCACGATAAAATTTTGACGAAACCCTCTCAGATCTTTAGTATAGACCTCAAATTGACCCTCAATTGGGAAATTGAGAGGCGACGGCTGAGACTTTATTTTATGGAAATTTTCAAAATTGATGAAAAAAATTAAAAATGGTTGTTAAAAATTGCCATCTTTATGCGTCGTTTGGCAAAAACTGCACGATAAAATTTTGACGAAACCCTCTCAGATCTTTAGTATAGACCTCAAATTGACCCTCAATTGGGAAATTGAGAGGCGACGGCTGAGACTTTATTTTATGGAAATTTTCAAAATTGATGAAAAAAATTAAAAATGGTTGTTAAAAATTGCCATCTTTATTCGTCGTTTGGCAAAAACTGCACGATAAAATTTTGACGAAACCCTCTCAGATCTTTAGTATAGACCTCAAATTGACCCTCAATTGGGAAATTGAGAGGCGACGGCTGAGACTTTATTTTATGGAAATTTTCAAAATTGATGAAAAAAATTAAAAATGGTTGTTAAAAATTGCCATCTTTATGCGTCGTTTGGCAAAAACTGCACGATAAAATTTTGACGAAACCCTCTCAGATCTTTAGTATAGACCTCAAATTGACCCTCAATTGGGAAATTGAGAGGCGACGGCTGAGACTTTATTTTATGGAAATTTTCAAAATTGATGAAAAAAATTAAAAATGGTTGTTAAAAATTGCCATCTTTATTCGTCGTTTGGCAAAAACTGCACGATAAAATTTTGACGAAACCCTCTCAGATCTTTAGTATAGACCTCAAATTGACCCTCAATTGGGAAATTGAGAGGCGACGGCTGAGACTTTATTTTATGGAAATTTTCAAAATTGATGAAAAAAATTAAAAATGGTTGTTAAAAATTGCCATCTTTATGCGTCGTTTGGCAAAAACTGCACGATAAAATTTTGACGAAACCCTCTCAGATCTTTAGTATAGACCTCAAATTGACCCTCAATTGGGAAATTGAGAGGCGACGGCTGAGACTTTATTTTATGGAAATTTTCAAAATTGATGAAAAAAATTAAAAATGGTTGTTAAAAATTGCCATCTTTATTCGTCGTTTGGCAAAAACTGCACGATAAAATTTTGACGAAACCCTCTCAGATCTTTAGTATAGACCTCAAATTGACCCTCAATTGGGAAATTGAGAGGCGACGGCTGAGACTTTATTTTATGGAAATTTTCAAAATTGATGAAAAAAATTAAAAATGGTTGTTAAAAATTGCCATCTTTATGCGTCGTTTGGCAAAAACTGCACGATAAAATTTTGACGAAACCCTCTCAGATCTTTAGTATAGACCTCAAATTGACCCTCAATTGGGAAATTGAGAGGCGACGGCTGAGACTTTATTTTATGGAAATTTTCAAAATTGATGAAAAAAATTAAAAATGGTTGTTAAAAATTGCCATCTTTATTCGTCGTTTGGCAAAAACTGCACGATAAAATTTTGACGAAACCCTCTCAGATCTTTAGTATAGACCTCAAATTGACCCTCAATTGGGAAATTGAGAGGCGACGGCTGAGACTTTATTTTATGGAAATTTTCAAAATTGATGAAAAAAATTAAAAATGGTTGTTAAAAATTGCCATCTTTATGCGTCGTTTGGCAAAAACTGCACGATAAAATTTTGACGAAACCCTCTCAGATCTTTAGTATAGACCTCAAATTGACCCTCAATTGGGAAATTGAGAGGCGACGGCTGAGACTTTATTTTATGGAAATTTTCAAAATTGATGAAAAAAATTAAAAATGGTTGTTAAAAATTGCCATCTTTATTCGTCGTTTGGCAAAAACTGCACAATAAAATTTTGACGAAACCCTCTCAGATCTTTAGTATAGACCTCAAATTGACCCTCAATTGGGAAATTGAGAGGCGACGGCTGAGACTTTATTTTATGGAAATTTTCAAAATTGATGAAAAAAATTAAAAATGGTTGTTAAAAATTGCCATCTTTATGCGTCGTTTGGCAAAAACTGCACGATAAAATTTTGACGAAACCCTCTCAGATCTTTAGTATAGACCTCAAATTGACCCTCAATTGGGAAATTGAGAGGCGACGGCTGAGACTTTATTTTATGGAAATTTTCAAAATTGATGAAAAAAATTAAAAATGGTTGTTAAAAATTGCCATCTTTATTCGTCGTTTGGCAAAAACTGCACGATAAAATTTTGACGAAACCCTCTCAGATCTTTAGTATAGACCTCAAATTGACCCTCAATTGGGAAATTGAGAGGCGACGGCTGAGACTTTATTTTATGGAAATTTTCAAAATTGATGAAAAAAATTAAAAATGGTTGTTAAAAATTGCCATCTTTATGCGTCGTTTGGCAAAAACTGCACGATAAAATTTTGACGAAACCCTCTCAGATCTTTAGTATAGACCTCAAATTGACCCTCAATTGGGAAATTGAGAGGCGACGGCTGAGACTTTATTTTATGGAAATTTTCAAAATTGATGAAAAAAATTAAAAATGGTTGTTAAAAATTGCCATCTTTATTCGTCGTTTGGCAAAAACTGCACGATAAAATTTTGACGAAACCCTCTCAGATCTTTAGTATAGACCTCAAATTGACCCTCAATTGGGAAATTGAGAGGCGACGGCTGAGACTTTATTTTATGGAAATTTTCAAAATTGATGAAAAAAATTAAAAATGGTTGTTAAAAATTGCCATCTTTATGCGTCGTTTGGCAAAAACTGCACGATAAAATTTTGACGAAACCCTCTCAGATCTTTAGTATAGACCTCAAATTGACCCTCAATTGGGAAATTGAGAGGCGACGGCTGAGACTTTATTTTATGGAAATTTTCAAAATTGATGAAAAAAATTAAAAATGGTTGTTAAAAATTGCCATCTTTATTCGTCGTTTGGCAAAAACTGCACGATAAAATTTTGACGAAACCCTCTCAGATCTTTAGTATAGACCTCAAATTGACCCTCAATTGGGAAATTGAGAGGCGACGGCTGAGACTTTATTTTATGGAAATTTTCAAAATTGATGAAAAAAATTAAAAATGGTTGTTAAAAATTGCCATCTTTATTCGTCGTTTGGCAAAAACTGCACAATAAAATTTTGACGAAACCCTCTCAGATCTTTAGTATAGACCTCAAATTGACCCTCAATTGGGAAATTGAGAGGCGACGGCTGAGACTTTATTTTATGGAAATTTTCAAAATTGATGAAAAAAATTAAAAATGGTTGTTAAAAATTGCCATCTTTATGCGTCGTTTGGCAAAAACTGCACGATAAAATTTTGACGAAACCCTCTCAGATCTTTAGTATAGACCTCAAATTGACCCTCAATTGGGAAATTGAGAGGCGACGGCTGAGACTTTATTTTATGGAAATTTTCAAAATTGATGAAAAAAATTAAAAATGGTTGTTAAAAATTGCCATCTTTATTCGTCGTTTGGCAAAAACTGCACGATAAAATTTTGACGAAACCCTCTCAGATCTTTAGTATAGACCTCAAATTGACCCTCAATTGGGAAATTGAGAGGCGACGGCTGAGACTTTATTTTATGGAAATTTTCAAAATTGATGAAAAAAATTAAAAATGGTTGTTAAAAATTGCCATCTTTATGCGTCGTTTGGCAAAAACTGCACGATAAAATTTTGACGAAACCCTCTCAGATCTTTAGTATAGACCTCAAATTGACCCTCAATTGGGAAATTGAGAGGCGACGGCTGAGACTTTATTTTATGGAAATTTTCAAAATTGATGAAAAAAATTAAAAATGGTTGTTAAAAATTGCCATCTTTATTCGTCGTTTGGCAAAAACTGCACGATAAAATTTTGACGAAACCCTCTCAGATCTTTAGTATAGACCTCAAATTGACCCTCAATTGGGAAATTGAGAGGCGACGGCTGAGACTTTATTTTATGGAAATTTTCAAAATTGATGAAAAAAATTAAAAATGGTTGTTAAAAATTGCCATCTTTATTCGTCGTTTGGCAAAAACTGCACGATAAAATTTTGACGAAACCCTCTCAGATCTTTAGTATAGACCTCAAATTGACCCTCAATTGGGAAATTGAGAGGCGACGGCTGAGACTTTATTTTATGGAAATTTTCAAAATTGATGAAAAAAATTAAAAATGGTTGTTAAAAATTGCCATCTTTATGCGTCGTTTGGCAAAAACTGCACGATAAAATTTTGACGAAACCCTCTCAGATCTTTAGTATAGACCTCAAATTGACCCTCAATTGGGAAATTGAGAGGCGACGGCTGAGACTTTATTTTATGGAAATTTTCAAAATTGATGAAAAAAATTAAAAATGGTTGTTAAAAATTGCCATCTTTATTCGTCGTTTGGCAAAAACTGCACGATAAAATTTTGACGAAACCCTCTCAGATCTTTAGTATAGACCTCAAATTGACCCTCAATTGGGAAATTGAGAGGCGACGGCTGAGACTTTATTTTATGGAAATTTTCAAAATTGATGAAAAAAATTAAAAATGGTTGTAAAAAATTGCCATCTTTATGCGTCGTTTGGCAAAAACTGCACGATAAAATTTTGACGAAACCCTCTCAGATCTTTAGTATAGACCTCAAATTGACCCTCAATTGGGAAATTGAGAGGCGACGGCTAAGACTTTATTTTATGGAAATTTTCAAAATTGATGAAAAAAATTAAAAATGGTTGTTAAAAATTGCCATCTTTATTCGTCGTTTGGCAAAAACTGCACGATAAAATTTTGACGAAACCCTCTCAGATCTTTAGTATAGACCTCAAATTAACCCTCAATTGGGAAATTGAGAGGCGACGGCTGAGACTTTATTTTATGGAAATTTTCAAAATTGATGAAAAAAATTAAAAATGGTTGTTAAAAATTGCCATCTTTATTCGTCGTTTGGCAAAAACTGCACGATAAAATTTTGACGAAACCCTCTCAGATCTTTAGTATAGACCTCAAATTGACCCTCAATTGGGAAATTGAGAGGCGACGGCTAAGACTTTATTTTATGGAAATTTTCAAAATTGATGAAAAAAATTTAAAATGGTTGTTAAAAATTGCCATCTTTATTCGTCGTTTGGCAAAAACTGCACGATAAAATTTTGACGAAACCCTCTCAGATCTTTAGAATAGACCTCAAATTGACCCTCAATTGGGAAATTGAGAGGCGACGGCTGAGACTTTATTTTATGGAAATTTTCAAAATTGATGAAAAAAATTAAAAATGGTTGTAAAAAATTGCCATCTTTATGCGTCGTTTGGCAAAAACTGCACGATAAAATTTTGACGAAACCCTCTCAGATCTTTAGTATAGACCTCAAATTGACCCTCAATCGGGAAATTGAGAGGCGACGGCTAAGACTTTATTTTATGGAAATTTTCAAAACTGATGAAAAAAATTAAAAATGGTTGTTAAAAATTTCCATCTTTATTCGTCGTTTGGCAGAAACTGCACGATAAAATTTTGACGAAACTCTCTCAGATCTTTAGTATAGACCTCAAATTGACCCTCAATTGGGAAATTGAGAGGCGACGGCTGAGACTTTATTTTATGGAAATTTTCAAAATTGATGAAAAAAATTAAAAATGGTTGTTAAAAATTGCCATCTTTATGCGTCGTTTGGCAAAAACTGCACGATAAAATTTTGACGAAACCCTCTCAGATCTTTAGTATAGACCTCAAATTGACCCTCAATTGGGAAATTGAGAGGCGACGGCTGAGACTTTATTTTATGGAAATTTTCAAAATTGATGAAAAAAATTAAAAATGGTTGTTAAAAATTGCCATCTTTATTCGTCGTTTGGCAAAAACTGCACGATAAAATTTTGACGAAACCCTCTCAGATCTTTAGTATAGACCTCAAATTGACCCTCAATTGGGAAATTGAGAGGCGACGGCTGAGACTTTATTTTATGGAAATTTTCAAAATTGATGAAAAAAATTAAAAATGGTTGTAAAAAATTGCCATCTTTATGCGTCGTTTGGCAAAAACTGCACGATAAAATTTTGACGAAACCCTCTCAGATCTTTAGTATAGACCCCAAATTGACCCTCAATTGGGAAATTGAGAGGCGACGGCTAAGACTTTATTTTATGGAAATTTTCAAAATTGATGAAAAATATTAAAAATGGTTGTTAAAAATTGCCATCTTTATTCGTCGTTTGGCAAAAACTGCACGATAAAATTTTGACGAAACCCTCTCAGATCTTTAGTATAGACCTCAAATTGACCCTCAATTGGGAAATTGAGAGGCGACGGCTAAGACTTTATTTTATGGAAATTTTCAAAATTGATGAAAAAAATTAAAAATGGTTGTTAAAAATTGCCATCTTTATTCGTCGTTTGGCAAAAACTGCACGATAAAATTTTGACGAAACCCTCTCAGATCTTTAGTATAGACCTCAAATTGACCCTCAATTGGGAAATTGAGAGGCGACGGCTGAGACTTTATTTTATGGAAATTTTCAAAATTGATGAAAAAAATTAAAAATGGTTGGAAAAAATTGCCATCTTTATGCGTCGTTTGGCAAAAACTGCACGATAAAATTTTGACGAAACCCTCTCAGATCTTTAGTATAGACCTCAAATTGACCCTCAATTGGGAAATTGAGAGGCGACAGCTGAGACTTTATTTTATGGAAATTTTCAAAATTGATGAAAAAAATTAAAAATGGTTGGAAAAAATTGCCATCTTTATGCGTCGTTTGGCAAAAACTGCACGATAAAATTTTGACGAAACCCTCTCAGATCTTTAGTATAGACCTCAAATTGACCCTCAATTGGGAAATTGAGAGGCGACGGCTGAGACTTTATTTTATGGAAATTTTCAAAATTGATGAAAAAAATTAAAAATGGTTGTTAATAATAACCATCTTTATTCGTCGTTTGGCAAAAACTGCACGATAAAATTTGGACGAAACCCTCTCAGATCTTTAGTATAGACCTCAAATTGACCCTCAATTGGGAAATTGAGAGGCGACGGCTGAGACTTTATTTTATGGAAATTTTCAAAATTGATGAAAAAAATTAAAAATGGTTGTAAAAAATTGCCATCTTTATGCGTCGTTTGGCAAAAACTGCACGATAAAATTTTGACGAAACCCTCTCAGATCTTTAGTATAGACCTCAAATTGACCCTCAATTGGGAAATTGAGAGGCGACGGCTAAGACTTTATTTTATGGAAATTTTCAAAATTGATGAAAAAAATTAAAAATGGTTGTTAAAAATTGCCATCTTTATTCGTCGTTTGGCAAAAACTGCACGATAAAATTTTGACGAAACCCTCTCAGATCTTTAGTATAGACCTCAAATTGACCCTCAATTGGGAAATTGAGAGGCGACGGCTAAGACTTTATTTTATGGAAATTTTCAAAATTGATGAAAAAAATTAAAAATGGTTGTTAAAAATTGCCATCTTTATTCGTCGTTTGGCAAAAACTGCACGATAAAGTTTTGACGAAACCCTCTCAGATCTTTAGTATAGACCTCAAATTGACCCTCAATTGGGAAATTGAGAGGCGACGGCTGAGACTTTATTTTATGGAAATTTTCAAAATTGATGAAAAAAATTAAAAATGGTTGGAAAAAATTGCCATCTTTATGCGTCGTTTGGCAAAAACTGCACGATAAAATTTTGACGAAACCCTCTCAGATCTTTAGTATAGACCTCAAATTGACCCTCAATTGGGAAATTGAGAGGCGACGGCTGAGACTTTATTTTATGGAAATTTTCAAAATTGATGAAAAAAATTAAAAATGGTTGGAAAAAATTGCCATCTTTATGCGTCGTTTGGCAAAAACTGCACGATAAAATTTTGACGAAACCCTCTCAGATCTTTAGTATAGACCTCAAATTGACCCTCAATTGGGAAATTGAGAGGCGACAGCTGAGACTTTATTTTATGGAAATTTTCAAAATTGATGAAAAAAATTAAAAATGGTTGGAAAAAATTGCCATCTTTATTCGTCGTTTGGCAAAAACTGCACGATAAAATTTTGACGAAACCCTCTCAGATCTTTAGTATAGACCTCAAATTGACCCTCAATTGGGAAATTGAGAGGCGACGGCTGAGACTTTATTTTATGGAAATTTTCAAAATTGATGAAAAAAATTAAAAATGGTTGGAAAAAATTGCCATCTTTATGCGTCGTTTGGCAAAAACTGCACGATAAAATTTGGACGAAACCCTCTCAGATCTTTAGTATAGACCTCAAATTGACCCTCAATTGGGAAATTGAGAGGCGACGGCTGAGACTTTATTTTATGGAAATTTTCAAAATTGATGAAAAAAATTAAAAATGGTTGTAAAAAATTGCCATCTTTATGCGTCGTTTGGCAAAAACTGCACGATAAAATTTTGACGAAACCCTCTCAGATCTTTAGTATAGACCTCAAATTGACCCTCAATTGGGAAATTGAGAGGCGACGGCTGCGACTTTATTTTATGGAAATTTTCAAAATTGATGAAAAAAATTAAAAATGGTTGGAAAAAATTGCCATCTTTATGCGTCGTTTGGCAAAAACTGCACGATAAAATTTTGACGAAACCCTCTCAGATCTTTAGTATAGACCTCAAATTGACCCTCAATTGGGAAATTGAGAGGCGACGGCTGAGACTTTATTTTATGGAAATTTTCAAAATTGATGAAAAAAATTAAAAATGGTTGGAAAAAATTGCCATCTTTATGCGTCGTTTGGCAAAAACTGCACGATAAAATTTTGACGAAACCCTCTCAGATCTTTAGTATAGACCTCAAATTGACCCTCAATTGGGAAATTGAGAGGCGACGGCTGAGACTTTATTTTATGGAAATTTTCAAAATTGATGAAAAAAATTAAAAATGGTTGTAAAAAATTGCCATCTTTATGCGTCGTTTGGCAAAAACTGCACGATAAAATTTTGACGAAACCCTCTCAGATCTTTAGTATAGACCTCAAATTGACCCTCAATTGGGAAATTGAGAGGCGACAGCTGAGACTTTATTTTATGGAAATTTTCAAAATTGATGAAAAAAATTAAAAATGGTTGGAAAAAATTGCCATCTTTATGCGTCGTTTGGCAAAAACTGCACGATAAAATTTTGACGAAACCCTCTCAGATCTTTAGTATAGACCTCAAATTGACCCTCAATTGGGAAATTGAGAGGCGACGGCTGAGACTTTATTTTATGGAAATTTTCAAAATTGATGAAAAAAATTAAAAATGGTTGTTAATAATAACCATCTTTATTCGTCGTTTGGCAAAAACTGCACGATAAAATTTGGACGAAACCCTCTCAGATCTTTAGTATAGACCTCAAATTGACCCTCAATTGGGAAATTGAGAGGCGACGGCTGAGACTTTATTTTATGGAAATTTTCAAAATTGATGAAAAAAATTAAAAATGGTTGTAAAAAATTGCCATCTTTATGCGTCGTTTGGCAAAAACTGCACGATAAAATTTTGACGAAACCCTCTCAGATCTTTAGTATAGACCTCAAATTGACCCTCAATTGGGAAATTGAGAGGCGACGGCTAAGACTTTATTTTATGGAAATTTTCAAAATTGATGAAAAAAATTAAAAATGGTTGTTAAAAATTGCCATCTTTATTCGTCGTTTGGCAAAAACTGCACGATAAAATTTTGACGAAACCCTCTCAGATCTTTAGTATAGACCTCAAATTGACCCTCAATTGGGAAATTGAGAGGCGACGGCTAAGACTTTATTTTATGGAAATTTTCAAAATTGATGAAAAAAATTAAAAATGGTTGTTAAAAATTACCATCTTTATTCGTCGTTTGGCAAAAACTGCACGATAAAATTTTGACGAAACCCTCTCAGATCTTTAGTATAGACCTCAAATTGACCCTCAATTGGGAAATTGAGAGGCGACGGCTGAGACTTTATTTTATGGAAATTTTCAAAATTGATGAAAAAAATTAAAAATGGTTGGAAAAAATTGCCATCTTTATGCGTCGTTTGGCAAAAACTGCACGATAAAATTTTGACGAAACCCTCTCAGATCTTTAGTATAGACCTCAAATTGACCCTCAATTGGGAAATTGAGAGGCGACGGCTGAGACTTTATTTTATGGAAATTTTCAAAATTGATGAAAAAAATTAAAAATGGTTGGAAAAAATTGCCATCTTTATGCGTCGTTTGGCAAAAACTGCACGATAAAATTTTGACGAAACCCTCTCAGATCTTTAGTATAGACCTCAAATTGACCCTCAATTGGGAAATTGAGAGGCGACGGCTAAGACTTTATTTTATGGAAATTTTCAAAATTGATGAAAAAAATTTAAAATGGTTGTTAAAAATTGCCATCTTTATTCGTCGTTTGGCAAAAACTGCACGATAAAATTTTGACGAAACCCTCTCAGATCTTTAGAATAGACCTCAAATTGACCCTCAATTGGGAAATTGAGAGGCGACGGCTGAGACTTTATTTTATGGAAATTTTCAAAATTGATGAAAAAAATTAAAAATGGTTGTAAAAAATTGCCATCTTTATGCGTCGTTTGGCAAAAACTGCACGATAAAATTTTGACGAAACCCTCTCAGATCTTTAGTATAGACCTCAAATTGACCCTCAATCGGGAAATTGAGAGGCGACGGCTAAGACTTTATTTTATGGAAATTTTCAAAATTGATGAAAAAAATTAAAAATGGTTGTTAAAAATTTCCATCTTTATTCGTCGTTTGGCAAAAACTGCACGATAAAATTTTGACGAAACCCTCTCAGATCTTTAGTATAGACCTCAAATTGACCCTCAATTGGGAAATTGAGAGGCGACGGCTGAGACTTTATTTTATGGAAATTTTCAAAATTGATGAAAAAAATTAAAAATGGTTGTTAAAAATTGCCATCTTTATGCGTCGTTTGGCAAAAACTGCACGATAAAATTTTGACGAAACCCTCTCAGATCTTTAGTATAGACCTCAAATTGACCCTCAATTGGGAAATTGAGAGGCGACGGCTGAGACTTTATTTTATGGAAATTTTCAAAATTGATGAAAAAAATTAAAAATGGTTGTTAAAAATTGCCATCTTTATTCGTCGTTTGGCAAAAACTGCACGATAAAATTTTGACGAAACCCTCTCAGATCTTTAGTATAGACCTCAAATTGACCCTCAATTGGGAAATTGAGAGGCGACGGCTGAGACTTTATTTTATGGAAATTTTCAAAATTGATGAAAAAAATTAAAAATGGTTGTGAAAAATTGCCATCTTTATGCGTCGTTTGGCAAAAACTGCACGATAAAATTTTGACGAAACCCTCTCAGATCTTTAGTATAGACCTCAAATTGACCCTCAATTGGGAAATTGAGAGGCGACGGCTAAGACTTTATTTTATGGAAATTTTCAAAATTGATGAAAAAAATTAAAAATGGTTGTTAAAAATTGCCATCTTTATTCGTCGTTTGGCAAAAACTGCACGATAAAATTTTGACGAAACCCTCTCAGATCTTTAGTATAGACCTCAAATTGACCCTCAATTGGGAAATTGAGAGGCGACGGCTAAGACTTTATTTTATGGAAATTTTCAAAATTGATGAAAAAAATTAAAAATGGTTGTTAAAAATTGCCATCTTTATTCGTCGTTTGGCAAAAACTGCACGATAAAATTTTGACGAAACCCTCTCAGATCTTTAGTATAGACCTCAAATTGACCCTCAATTGGGAAATTGAGAGGCGACGGCTGAGACTTTATTTTATGGAAATTTTCAAAATTGATGAAAAAAATTAAAAATGGTTGGAAAAAATTGCCATCTTTATGCGTCGTTTGGCAAAAACTGCACGATAAAATTTTGACGAAACCCTCTCAGATCTTTAGTATAGACCTCAAATTGACCCTCAATTGGGAAATTGAGAGGCGACGGCTGAGACTTTATTTTATGGAAATTTTCAAAATTGATGAAAAAAATTAAAAATGGTTGGAAAAAATTGCCATCTTTATGCGTCGTTTGGCAAAAACTGCACGATAAAATTTTGACGAAACCCTCTCAGATCTTTAGTATAGACCTCAAATTGACCCTCAATTGGGAAATTGAGAGGCGACAGCTGAGACTTTATTTTATGGAAATTTTCAAAATTGATGAAAAAAATTAAAAATGGTTGGAAAAAATTGCCATCTTTATTAGGGTGCGGCTTATTTTTCAAAAGTTCTCAAAACCAAAAATTCGTGTGCTCTACTGAATTCAAATCACATTAAAAGAGATTCCTCAAAATCTGAGCCAAAAATATTAACATTTAGGGGTGGCGCAAGCGTCTTGAAGGTGAATTTTCAAGTTATTAAAAATGACCTTCAGTGAAGTAAACATAACTTTGTTAGTTTTCAAGTGATTTTCAAACTTATAGCATCAATACCTTCAAAATTAAATTTACAAAAACTTTGTAGAACATCAAATTTGTCTAAAATCAAAACAAGTTTAAGTTAAAAGTAATTTATTCTAATTTTTTCCTCATTTTACTAAAAATTTAAACTTTGTTTGACCATAACTTCATGATTACTCAACCGATTCCAAATCTTTTCACATGTTTTTGAAGCTATTTGAATTGTTAACAAACCTTTTATACAACGCATTTCACTAACAAAATGTCTTGACCAAGTTATTCAGCGAAAACTGCACAAAAACATGATTTTTTAACGCAAAATGCCAGTTTTTTCAATTTTTTGCCAGTTAAATATTATCTTTGAAGCTGAAACTGGTTTTACTCATTTTTTAAACTTTTGAGAAGAACTTTGCAACAATTTTTGAATAATTTTGAAACAAAACTATGTTTGCATATGTTGAAAAATATATGCACTATTCAACTTGCAGTAAAGGCAAGATGCTTTATAAATTTGAGTTTTATAGAAAAAATGCAATTTCCGGCGAAAAAACTTAAATAATCAAAAGCAATTTGATTTTTGCATTAAAAAATCGTGTTTTTGGATAGTTTTTGGTGAAAAACTTAGTCAAAACCATATTTTAGAAAAATGTGTTGTATGAACAGTTTAAAAACAACTAAATTTTCTTTAAAAACATGTAAAAAGTTTCGGAATCGATTGAGTATTCAAGAAGTTATGGTCCAACTAAGTTGAAATTTTTAGTAAAATGAGAAATTTTTTTGTATAAACGTATTTTAAACTAAGACTAGTTTTGATTTTAGACAAATTTGATGTTCTACAAAGTTTTTATAAATTTAATTTTGAAGATAATGATGCTTAAAGTTTTGAAATTGGTTGGAAAATAACAAAGTTATGTTTACTTCACTGAAGGTCATTTTTTATAACTTGAAAATTCACCTTGAAGACGCCTGCGCCACCTCTAAATGTTAATATTTTTGGCTCAGATTTTGAGGTTTCTCTTTTAATGTGAATTGAATTCAGTAGAGTACACGAATTTTTGGTTTTGAGAACTTTTGAAAAATAAGCCGCACCCTAATCTTTATGCGTCGTTTGGCAAAAACTGCACGATAAAATTTTGACGAAACCCTCTCAGATCTTTAGTATAGACCTCAAATTGACCCTCAATTGGGAAATTGAGAGGCGACGGCTGAGACTTTATTTTATGGAAATTTTCAAAATTGATGAAAAAAATTAAAAATGGTTGGAAAAAATTGCCATCTTTATGCGTCGTTTGGCAAAAACTGCACGATAAAATTTTGACGAAACCCTCTCAGATCTTTAGTATAGACCTCAAATTGACCCTCAATTGGGAAATTGAGAGGCGACGGCTGAGACTTTATTTTATGGAAATTTTCAAAATTGATGAAAAAAATTAAAAATGGTTGTAAAAAATTGCCATCTTTATGCGTCGTTTGGCAAAAACTGCACGATAAAATTTTGACGAAACCCTCTCAGATCTTTAGTATAGACCTCAAATTGACCCTCAATTGGGAAATTGAGAGGCGACGGCTGAGACTTTATTTTATGGAAATTTTCAAAATTGATGAAAAAAATTAAAAATGGTTGTAAAAAATTGCCATCTTTATGCGTCGTTTGGCAAAAACTGCACGATAAAATTTTGACGAAACCCTCTCAGATCTTTAGTATAGACCTCAAATTGACCCTCAATTGGGAAATTGAGAGGCGACGGCTGCGACTTTATTTTATGGAAATTTTCAAAATTGATGAAAAAAATTAAAAATGGTTGTTAAAAATTGCCATCTTTATTCGTCGTTTGGCAAAAACTGCACGATAAAATTTTGACGAAACCCTCTCAGATCTTTAGTATAGACCTCAAATTGACCTTCAATTGGGTAATTGAGAGGCGACGGCTGAGACTTTATTTTATGGAAATTTTCAAAATTGATGAAAAAAATTAAAAATGGTTGTTAAAAATTGCCATCTTTATTCGTCGTTTGGCAAAAACTGCACGATAAAATTTTGACGAAACCCTCTCAGATCTTTAGTATAGACCTCAAATTGACCCTCAATTGGGAAATTGAGAGGCGACGGCTGAGACTTTATTTTATGGAAATTTTCAAAATTGAAGGTCAATTTGAGGTCTATACTAAAGATCTGAGAGGGTTTCGTCAAAATTTTATCGTGCAGTTTTTGCCAAACGACGAATAAAGATGGCAATTTTTAACAACCATTTTTAATTTTTTTCATCAATTTTGAAAATTTCCATAAAATAAAGTCGCAGCCGTCGCCTCTCAATTTCCCAATTGAGGGTCAATTTGAGGTCTATACTAAAGATCTGAGAGGGTTTCGTCCAAATTTTATCGTGCAGTTTTTGCCAAACGACGAATAAAGATGGTTATTATTAACAACCATTTTTAATTTTTTTCATCAATTTTGAAAATTTCCATAAAATAAAGTCTCAGCCGTCGCCTCTCAATTTCCCAATTGAGGGTCAATTTGAGGTCTATACTAAAGATCTGAGAGGGTTTCGTCAAAATTTTATCGTGCAGTTTTTGCCAAACGACGAATAAAGATGGCAATTTTTAACAACCATTTTTAATTTTTTCATCAATTTTGAAAATTTCCATAAAATAAAGTCTCAGCCGTCGCCTCTCAATTACCCAATTGAAGGTCAATTTGAGGTCTATACTAAAGATCTGAGAGGGTTTCGTCAAAATTTTATCGTGCAGTTTTTGCCAAACGACGAATAAAGATGGCAATTTTTAACAACCATTTTTAATTTTTTTCATCAATTTTGAAAATTTCCATAAAATAAAGTCTTAGCCGTCGCCTCTCAATTTCCCAATTGAAGGTCAATTTGAGGTCTATACGAAAGATCTGAGAGGGTTTCGTCAAAATGTTATCGTGCAGTTTTTGCCAAACGACGAATAAAGATGGTTTTTTTAGATACTCCGGATTGAAAACGACAATCCGAAATGGCTATACAGTTTTACCCTTATGCTATCTTTTCCATGTATCGCGCCTAATCTTACCTGTTCGCCAATAAAAAAAACTTTATAACATATTTTCCCATTGAAAAACGTTATTCTGTACAAAGTCACTCCATTTTTTAACACCGGTACAAAAACTGGGTGTTAGATTCCCACCAACACGGAAAATAAAAAAGAGGTGATGAAAAATGGGTGTTAGATTCACAGTAGTCCAGGTACCTTATATGAAAAACCGTGGTCAACAATGGGAGCCTTACCCTATCACTCAGGGTAAGAAAATAAACACTCACCTTCCCCCTTGTAAAACCAGGCAGAAAACACCACTTTTCATCGGATTTTCACACCACACAACACACGACGATCGTCGCACTTAAAACCCGCAATTTTCACGATAATTTATACTATTTTTCACGATTTTTACGAAGAATAAACTTTGTGTTTTGCTCCGCACAAACTTTTCCTTCCACTTTTTCACTCACAATCAAATTCGGCTGTCACTTCGATACGAGGTGTCAACAAACAACCGTGTTGCCAACTTTCTCATTTTGCCTTTGGCGAATCAAAGGGAAACGTTCCCAAAGGGCCACATAGGAGTGGATCAAAAACCGAGGAAGCTCCTGTAGTGCTGCACTACACTCGATCGGTGAAACAAAACAAACGGTGCAACATTTAATCATTCTTGTTTTGTTGAAAAACTATTCATTTTAATCTTGCATAATTTAATGAAAAATTGTGTTCCTAATAGTTAAATGGAATTGAAAAGTGAACTCCAAGTGCCAAGTGATTGCTGTTTCACCTGTCTGCGACGATCGGACGATTGTCTGCACATTGCCAGCGGCGATGATCCGGAATCGCAACCCATCTTGGAGCTTCTGCTGAAACACTTCTGGTTCAAGCCGGCGGATTTTTCCGACTCCGAGCGGCTGCTATGCCGGGTGTGCTGGAACCGTGTGGACGAGTTCCACCAGTTCTACCTGGAGGTGGAACAGAATCACTGTGGCATATCGTTGGGTCCTTCCGGAGTCGTAAAGGATGAGACGGAGAATGAGGACATGGACGTTCTTCCTCCCGCTGAGGTGGTCGTTAAAATTGAACACTTGGAAGAGGACCAGGAAGGGGAGGATGAGGAAGAGGACGACGGTTCGGATGATGACTACCAGCCGGACCGGGACTCAGAAAACGATCTGAGTGAGGAACAACCGGAGGATGATGTTCCAGCGCTGGTGGACGGTATCAAACCGAAACGGAAGTACACGAAGCGGATCAAAAAGGAAGAACAAGAAGCGAAGCCGAAAGCGACTTACCAGGTGAAGGATGCCAAGCAGCTGGCTGAGGAAGACGAGATTATAAAGGGCCATGTGCAGTACATTTGCGAGGCATGTGGGATTAACTGTGTGGCGTTTACCGAGTTCCAGAAGCATGCACGGTCCGCTCATAGGTTGAAAGGTAAGGGGTGGATAGACTTTTAGGCTAAAACACAACTAAAACTGCCGCTTCCGTTTTGCTGCACAATTTGATTGAGTTTGCCAAGTGTTTATGATGCTGACAATTACTTCTTCTGCCAATCCTTACGGAACTTTTCAGAACCCTTTAAAAATCTTTTAGAAATTATTTCTCAATCATACTTCGGCAATATTTATAAGATTTATGAGATTTTTTTAGAATCTGCATATGATTCTATCGAAAGGTCTAAAGAAGGTCTTTTTTTAGAGACTTAGTTTCTATTTAAGTCTTTAAAAAGACTCGTTTTAATTAAATGTTTTTAAAGTCTACATTTTAATCAAAATGGTCTCTAAAATCTATTTTTCCCGTATCCTGCATGCAGTGAATCCCGATGCAAAATTCTACAAGCTTCAGAGAAACCTTTAGCTTATCAATATGTATTAATTATTTCTATTTAATTGGCTTTTCGCTCTTGGCGAGTTCGCCACTCGAAACTTTTAGAGACTATAACTTTTCAACAGGTTCTTCAAGATTTTTTCTCAGATTCTTTTCCAAGAAATCCTTGAGCACTCCAACACTACTACCTCCAATAATATCTTTAAATTATAGTTTAAAAATACTATCCTAGGATACCCTCCAGATATTTTTCCATAAATCCTTCAACCGCATTCTCCAGTGCTTACTCGAGGACATCTTCCAAACTTTTCCACAGAACTTCTTTCAATTCACAATGGTTTATACCAGAGTTTTGGAAGAATTTCGTTTAGAGATTTTTCCAACCCTTCAAGAATTCTTCCGCCTCTTTGTGTGAATTCCTTCTAGAATTCATTCACGATTACTCCCAGAAATTCATTTAGAGATTATTCGAGGAAATCTGATAAGAACTCTTTCAGAATTCCTCAACAAATTCGACCGGAGATCCATAATAAAACTTCTTTATATTTTTTTCTAGGAATTTATCCAACATTTCATCCAAAAGATCACTCCTGCAGTTCTTTCAAACAATTCTCTAGGAATTGCTCAGTTAAAGTTTCAAAGCAGTAAACAATCTAGGCATTTTTCCTATAATTGCTCTGAGCAGTCGTAAACAAATTTCGTTAAAGATTCAATCTGATGTTTTTCGAGAAATCCTGTAAAATATCATTCCGAGATTCCAGAATTTAGTTTTCTATAAACGAGGAAATCTTCTAAAACTTTCTCAACAGTTCAGCAGTTCTTTCAGAAGGGCAAGCATGGGAACATTCACTCGAATATCGCGTTTCTCTCGCTCACTTCCACAAGCAGTCAAGAGCGAGATTGCCGCTTCTCCAACCAAGCGGAGTGTTTCAATTTCCAATGCGCTTTCTTCTTGTTCGCCGAGCGACAAGTTAGACAAAAACGGCAACAGAATGATTCACTACCGACTCCTTGTGCCGAAGGCATCCGATTGCTGTAGCGAATGATTCTTTACATTCCGATTCCGCACGAGTTGCATTCGTGTTTGAGAGCTGAAGAGCGTTCACTGACTGGGAATCCACAAGGCGAAATGATTCAGTGAACGCAAAATCTGTACATGAGCCTCTGTACGTGTCATGAATTCCTTTGTTCTTTTGACTTTTACTGTGCGCCGTGTGTTGGTGCTGTCTCACTCTCTCTCACGGGCAACTTGAAAACAGGGCGCACAGTAAAAGTCAAACGTTTTATAGCATGCATAGGCTCATTTCGCAGGAAGCTTTCAGTGATTGAATGGCGAACGCGTTCTTTCGTGTCTCCCATTCAAGACCGGATAGGTGCTCTCTCCGCTCCGTATATCTTTTAATTTCGGTTTATCTCAATCGTTTGCGATTCGTCGGGATTGCGCTCACCCTAGTAGCGTTCGGCAGTCATTGAACCTTCGGTGGCAGCAGATACTTTGCAGATATTTTATCGGTAGCGTTCGGGTGAGTGAGTGAATTTTCCCATGCTTGCTCAAGGGTCACTTACACACAATTGTGTTGTTAAGTTCCATCTGACATTAATTCAGATTTTTTACCTATAAACTACATGTTTTTTTTTTCAAACATGTCTATCGCCTTCTCATGTCCTACACATTCCCCTGGAGACATTTTTTGAAGACCTTCTGCAAGAACGCCTTGAAAAATCTTTAAAGACTTCATTGAAAACTATCCCAACGAAGAATCGCTGCAGTAATTCCTGACTATATCCTTAGAGTAATTCCCAGTTGAAATCTTAAAAAAAACGAAAAACATTTAAAAGTCCTAAGAATTTCCTGGAGGTATCTCTGGAGAAGCCATTGATTGTTTTTTTTTATCAGGCGTCTTGGAGGATTTGAAACTTCAGCGGAAAATATCTGAAAGAATTTTGAAGGAATTTCTGATGGTATTCTGATGAATTCCGAGAGAATCCGCGGAGAAATTCCTGATGATCTCTAAGGTGTTTTATGTGGTTATAAAAATGGATTTGGATTGGATAAAAAAATGGTAAATAATCACTAAATGAACTCTTCAAGAAATCTTCGGATTAATATCTGAATCTCTGGGCAAATAGCTGAATCAACTTCTGATTGAATGCCCAGAGAAAATCAGCAAATGAGCATGCAATAATACGAGCTAAAAACAATCTTAGATCTTATAAAAATGGTTGTTCTGATTATTTGAAGAATCAAAATCTTATCTCCTGGTTCCTATTAAGTTTCGTTTTGTTTTCTTGTTTCCTAGTTTGGTCTTTTTTTGGTTCCTGTTTTGTATCCTTTTAATCATTGTTCAGGCAGGAGGTTTCTAAACTTCCTAATTTCAAGGCACTTAGTTGCTACCAGCTCTGTTTAGAGTACGCTTTGGGAATCCACTCCGAAATAATTCGGGAATCCTTTGGGATGCCTTTAAAAACCCTTCAGCGATCCTCCCGAATGATTCGGCAATCTTTCCAGGCTCCTTTGTCAATCTTTCGAAATAGCTCCAGTATCCTTTGTGAATCCCCCAGGGTTCATCGTGGGGAGGGATTATTGCAGGAAAACGTCCAATAATCAGCTATAGTAGCAGGTCTGTTTTTAGTGACTATTACTATTTCAATCATGATTTTAATGCAAGCCTCCAAATATACTAATGGAATTTAAAAGACTTTTTCGATGGATGATCACTAAAGTCTATTTCTTTATTAACTCAACTCTCATTTGTAATTAAAATGGTCGTTTTTAATCAAGATATTGAACTCGTGATGATTTATTAGTTTTTCGTATTATCCGCACCTTTTTTTTCACAAGTTCTCAAAAAACTCTTCTGTTTTTAGGATTCGCGTTGAAATAAATTCTTAGTCATCTGGATCCAAAAATATTCCGAAATTCATTGGGGGATCAACGCGTAGCCATAACTCACGAAAATATTTCAGACTACAGATTTTTCCTGATGTTCCTCATGTTTGGAACAACACCTTGATTGCAGTCTGTTGTAGAAAATGAGGCGATATTGTGCAATCGTTTTTGAGAAGGGAGCATTCACGGTTATGGCACCACTCTAACCATATTAGGATTGAAAATTTTAAAAAACATGATGTTCCAATTTTAAGATTTATTGGAGACAACTCAACGAATTGTACAGGGGACTGACACGACTGTCATCCTGCATACATTTCGGCTCTTCCTCACATCGTTTTGGTACTTCGCGTTTTGGTACCCACTTTCTGGTCGGTTTGCCCTAACCTTGCTCCTGATTTTCGAGTATACGGCTCATGCGCTGCTAGTGCTAGATTCTGGCAATTAAGAGGAAAATAACCATCATCGTTTTTTCAAATTTCCAAAACCAGTTTTTTTGCTTAAAATTTGAGCAATGTTCAAGAAAATCTATCATTGCATTACACTTGCTATCTGGATTGCAATGATAGATTTTTATGAGGATTTCTTACAATTTGTACGAAAAAACTGGTTTTTCATTTTCGATGATTGCTGATGATTGAATGATGGATTCTTGAGCCTTAAATATATCGCATTAAATCGTCGTATTTTAATACGCTTTTCATTTGTTCATCATTTTGTTTATTGTTTTACGCATCAGCGAGGTATCATTGATGTCTCCTACCCATAAAAACTTTGTTTTGTCCATCCCAAAATAATCAAAACAAGAACACTGGACGCCATGTTGAGTTGATGTTGGGTTGGTAATTATTGGCTCTTGCCACCCCCTTGGATTTGCATAAGAAGATAGGAATGTCTTCAAAACCAGAATACCAATATCGTAGCAAGTTCTGAAAATAGAAGATTTTTTGGGAACTTGTAAAAAATGGTGCAAAAATATTGAGAAACAAAAAAGTTATTGCGATTTGTGGTTAAAAAAAAAAACAAAACAAATAAAGCTGCTGGTAGAAACGTTAATTCTGAGGCAAAATTCTAGAGCAGAAGTTTTTGGACTTTTTGGTTCGTGGAACACCTGTTCTTTGTCACGGTTCCGTTTGATTTTAGAAATTTTTAACTCGGCCTAAATCAGTATGCTGATTTTTCAAGAACAAATTTAAATAAAAATAAGGAATATCATTCTGCAATACACTCGCCCAGTTGTTTGAACTAAAAACAAAAGTCAGATAATTTCTAATCGATGGTAGTTTTAGGCTGAGGGTGGTAATTTAACGTTTTCCGTGCCTTAGGGTCATATTGACAATACACTCAAATCGCGAAACAGGAACGGATTTTGGAAAGAAAAATTATTCAATTAGTACTAAAATATAAGATAATTTAGAAAGCGGTTTATCGCGAGAGGGATTATTGTTAGAAAATGCTCGACATATTCATCCAGAAATTCCTCTAGTGATTTCTTACAAATTCTCTCGGGATTCCATGAATTTTATAAGAGATGTTTAGCGGGATTTCTATAGAATTTGCTTCGGAAAATGTTTTGAGCATCCAATCCAACGTAACTATCTCCAATTATTTTCAAAAACATTACTCTAAAAGTTCTCACAAATACTTTTCTAGGATTTCCTCCAGAAGTTCTACCCACGAGTGCAGATGTCTCAGGTGCAGATCATCAGTGCATCAAAGATTCTCACAGAAGTTTGTGAAGTTTATTGAGAAGTTTGTGAATTGTTAATTGGTTTATTAAAAAAAGGAGGATTAGGGGCATAATGAATACACAGAGCGAAATGGACACTACCTTAATCTTTGAGAATATGCATACTTCATCAAAAGATCATACACTGCATAAAATCTGTATTGTATTTGAAACGGTTGACGGTTTAACCTTTCGGTCGTCGCGCGAATTTTCGTAACCCGAGTAGTCGCGCGTTGTACTTTGCACAACACCCTTGGTTTTGCGAATATCCCAGGAGTCTGACCACTTAGAAAGATGACGTCTTCGGCAAAATTGTTCAGTAGCTCAAGAGCTATCATTATTTTAGCCAAGAAATTCGGAATTTTGCCCTTAGGCGGCGCTAGTGAGCATGAAACTTTTGTTTTGCAGATCGCAGGAACCTGACCACTTAGAAAGATGGCATCTTCGGCAAAATTGTTCGGTAACTCAAGGGCTATCATTGTTTAAGCTAGCTGATTTATAACTTTGCCAACAGGCGGCGCTAGTGAGCATAAAACGTTTGTTTCGCAAATATCTCCGGAGTCTGATCACTAAGATCACTGTTCGGTAGAAATGTTCAGTTGCCCAAATTCTTTTTTTGTTTATTCCTTAAAGTTCGAGATTTTGTAAAATAATGGTAGTCCCTGAGCTTCTGAACAACTTTGTCAGAGATGTCATCTGTCTAAAAAGTCAGGATCCTGAATTATCCGCAAAACATAAAAAAAACATGCACACTAAGATTTTATTACCGAAGTCGGTAAAATTTTACTGGGTTTTTGAACAGCAGAGTTTTCTCGGTAATTTCCATAAGAACTGAAAACTCCGTAAATCGACAAGATTCTCGAGCTGTCATTAAAAATGCTGGTTTAGTCAGTAAATCTTTCTGCAGACATGTACTGAATTTTTCCATAATCTGCTGATTTTTTCAGCTTTTGAGCAGAGTCCCCTTTTTCATTCCATATTTTTGTTGGTCAAAATCCCAATTCATCACCCTGAACATCCAAACCATTTCCATCATGATTTTATATGTAGAAACTCGTTACTTCTAAAAGGAATTAAAAATCGGCAACAAATTGTTTGTCATAGGTTGTGCCGGGAACATCCCGGCTTCTTACCTAACCTTAACAAATTGGTGCTGTGATTGAGTTCCATAATTTACAGGTTTTTGAAACCTCAATGAATACTCGGTGTCTATTATCTTAATAGATAACAATATACTGCCGATAATCAATTCCTTACCTTGCACCGAGCCCACAGGAATCAGCATTCAGGAAGTAAAACTGCTTTTCATTTGGAAGCAGCTCATCAATCTAGCACATACCAACTTCTGATTCAGAATCTATCCATAATTGTTTTTGTGTCAAATTCTCTCTCGCGCTTTTTTGTTTTCTTTGCACTTCAACGAAAAAAGTCGGTAAAAAATAATTATCACTGAAAGTCAGTACTTTGATTTTACTGACTTTTTAAACTCACTGAGTTCGTACGGTATTTTTAGAATATCACTGAACGATCAGCTAAACTGGTTACCGAATTCAGTAAAGTGATAAATATTTTGCTGAACATCAGTGAGTCCGAATAAAAAAGCTGAAAGTTCGGTATTTTGTTGTAATTTACAGTGCCAACACCGTAAAAAATATTACCGAACAGATAAACTGAGATTGAGTGTGTGCTCACTAGCGCCACCTGGTGATAAAATATCCTATTTCTTGACTCAAATAATGATAGCCCTTGTGCTACTAACATACTTTGCCGAAGACACTAATTTTCTAAGTGGTCAGGCTCCTGAGATATCTGCAAACAAAAGTTCCATCAGGTCCGTCCCACTCGGGCTCAGTTTGGGTACCACTTCTAGTACTGCATTTGGTCCCTCGGTAGTGCTAAAGGTACCCAAGTTTGACAGATCGCAGTACACTTTGAACGGCATTCTAGATTACCTCATGAGCCATAAAATTTTGGGCAACTGCAAGGGACATGGGTGTCTTTAATTTGTCTTTGGTTCCATGCTCACTAGCGCCGCCTAGTGGCAACATGTTGAATCAACTAACTCGAACAATGATAGTCCTTAAATTAGTAAACAACTTTGCCGAAGACGCCATCCTTCTAAATGGTCAGGATCTTGAAATATCTGCAAAACAAAAGTAAAACTTCCACCCGAGATGAACTAGCCTAGGGCTAAAAATCTCGTTAATAAAGATAGAAAAAAAAAGTAAAACTTCCATGCCCATTAATGCCACCTAGCGGCCAAATTCCGAATGAAATGAGGTACCATCAGATAGTCCCATGTACATTTGTCTATTTTACCGTATTATAAAGGGTCATAATGTAAATAAAATCTGTCGAGTATTGTTCTTAAGAAGATTCTTGAGGAATACATTTTGGTTTGGTGTCGATAGATATCTTTGTTGTAAAATGATAGCATATAAATCACAACTGTTGTGCAAAGTACAACAGCGCGACAGCCCGAAGGTTAAAAGTTTTATTTTGCTTCATTTGTCCTTTGACATTTGACATTAATTATTTCTAAGCCTAAAATTGACATTTAAGCAAGATGGTGGAAGAATCTAATTTTTGAGTAAAGTAACGAACCCAGAAAAGTTTTTTTAGCTATTATGATTATTTTTGTGGGAATATAATTGAAATTAGCTAGTTTAGGACGCGAACCGATTGTATGCCAAATTTATGCGATGTACACGGCGAAAAAATGTCAAAAAGATGTTACATTTTAAAATATTTTAGAGGACAGGTCGTGATTCTTCTTAATTAATTATCTCAAAACCGTATGAAAGTTACTTACGTCGATTTGGAAAAGTAATCGAAAAATATTCAACTTTAGGAAAAACTATGTACTAGGATCTATTTGGAGAAGCTTGTTCTAGAGGTTGTTCTCCATGTTGAGTCATTAAGGATTTTTTTTAAGAAAATCCTACAAGGATTCTTCATGAAGTTCCTACATAAATTTTTGTCATATGGTTTCCGTCATGAATTCATCCACAGTTTCTTTCTGGATTTGCTCCAAAATTCCTCCAAAGATTATTCCAAGAAATCTGTTAAGAACTCATCCAGGAATTTCTTACTAAAATAAACTAAGGATTTCTCAAACCCAACAAGAATTATTTTTTATACGCCCATTTATTTAGTTATTCTTCCGTCGATTTTTTTTTTTTTTTCAAAAATCCATCCACAGTTTCTTCTCGGATTTGAAAATCGTCCATGGAAACCTGTTAAGTTTTCTTCAAAAAATTCTTAATAAATTAGTTTAGATTACTCATGGATTTCCTTCAGACATTTCACCAGAAATTTCTCCACAATTTTATGTGGGTATACTCCTCCAGTTCTTTTAAACATTTCTCGAGTAATTTCTCTGGTAAAGTTTCGTTTAAGGTTTCACACCAGCAAATAAAACTAAAATGATTCCAGTGATTGCTCCTATCAATCCAAGACGAATTTATTCAGCAATCCGTTCAATGAATTCTTGGAGCAAAGGATTCCAAAAAAAAACGTTGGAGGGAATCCTAGTAGAATCGATGGAAACCCCAATGAATGAATTCCTAGAGGACCTTGAGATTTTTTTTAAGATTTTTTTCTTATGTAATTGCTTTAGGAGTAACTCTTACAAAAAATGTATAGGTTATTACTAGAACCACACGTGTTGTTACGAGGAATTTCCAAAGGAATTCTCAGAAGTGCCCTCTAAAACATGTCTGCTCGGATTATTTGAAGAATTTTCCGGGTTTGGCAGCAGATCTCTTTTTAGAGGCGCTAGATGTTTTTCTAGTAAATCTTACATGACATTATCCAAAGAATGAATTTATTATTTGTCAATCAATATCGTAGCAATTTATAAAAAAAAACTTCTCAATAACTTTCTATTGAATTTAAGAGTTCATTCAGAGAATTTTTACAAAAGTTTCATCACAGATTACGATATTTTAGAAATGCCTCAATGATTTTCAAAGCAATTTCTCAAAAAAATCTTTGACAATTTTTTGTAGACATTCCTGGAAACATACCTGGACATTTTTTTGGTTTTTCCTTTGAAAAAGAAATCCTGAAATTACTCTTTAATAATTCCATAATTCATGTTGGTCTCTTTAATTCCTAGTTCTTGGTTGGTCTTTTTCATAAGACATATGGTCTCTAAAGTTCCTAGTGTTTAGATACTCAATCACCACACTGGTTAATATTACTGCAAGGCACAGGCAACGTGTTATTTTCAAGAAAATTACTCTAGAACTCTTTTCTTCATATTATTTGGGAAGGTTCCATGTACGAACCAAAAAACTAGTAGGGAGGCACCTATGTGTTAAAAAAATTAACAAATTGGTTCTCTAACAAAAAATACCGTCCTTCAAAGTGCTCTGGGGTCATGTTGACCCCAAAACACAGACAAAGAATTAACGAATGGCTCTCTTTCGATACCAGGTACCATCGTGTGCTGTGGGACTCGCTTCTCCAAGAAGGCCCGTTTGCTGGAGCACGTCCAGAGGCTGCAGGATCCCAATCGGTTCCGGTGTGATATCTGCAACAAAAGTTTCGTCAATAACCGGGGCATCCGGAGGCACAAGGAGGAGATGCACGTGCCGGATGAACTGCGAATCTACGGCTGTGATCGGTGCCCGAAACGCTTCACCAAGAAGAGTCAGCTGGCGTACCACCTGAAGGGACACGTCAATCTGGACAACGAAACGGCCAAGTGCCCGCACTGTGAAAGGACGTAAGTATCCTTGTGGAAGTTATTATTATAAGGTATAATTAGAAGCCAATGATCTTAGTTGAAACCTCTATGATAAATAGTTATACTAATAATTTGGCATAAGGTCATTTGGCATAACTAGAATTATACCCCTTCTTTCAAAAGATACCTGTTCTTGGTGAAGTAATATTAAGCCAAATGTCCAGTATGACAATTGGAGTTATACCAAATGACCCAGACTCCGATTACAACAGTTTTCAGACGGAGTCCCAGCTGAAGGTGCACATCAAGATCCGCCACACGCGCCCAACGGACTTCATCTGCGATGTGTGCGCCAAGGGCTTCTACTCGAAAACGGAATTCCAGCGACACAAGAAGCAGCACGAAATGCGTCCGGAAGAGCTCCGGGTTCAATGCGACATCTGTCAGGTGTGGTTGAAGAATGCCCTCTGTTGGCGGAAGCACTATCGCCGACACAACCAGGGCCCAACGGCGTGCGACATCTGTGGTCACATTTCGCCCAATCCGACGGCGCTGGCCAGTCACAAGCGGCACCGGCACCGAACGGAGCGGCAGCACACATGCCAGGAGTGCGGCAAGCAGTTCAAGAGGCCACTGGGCCTGCGGGAGCACATGGCCTCGCATACCGGGGAGGCCCTGTACTCTTGCAGCTTCTGCGACAAGACGTTCAACTCCAATGCCAATATGTTCTCCCATCGGAAGAAGATGCACCCGAAGGAGTGGCTGGAACAGAAGAGGTCTCAACTGGAGGCACAGAGGGGAGTTGCCCCAGGGGGTGCGCAGTGAAGGGTGAGTACTTGCGGTCTTTTAATAAAAAAAAAAAGTTTGAAGAAAGATTACACGTTTGGTAGCTTCGAAATCCTTGCCGAGGAGTCGTATCTGACTTAGGGATGGTAGCAACTAAGTACATTTAAAACAGGAACTTTAGAGACCTCATGCCTGAAATACGAGACCAAAAGGCAGGGCTGTAGGCAGGACTTTTTAGAAACTTGGCCAATATTTTGTTAAGTCTCTATTTTTGATGAAAATTATTTTTTTTACTAAAATAATCCCTAATCCTGGTCAATCCTGGTATAAAATTCTAAAAACTCAAAATAGACTTCTCATTTTTTATTTTTTTTAAGGAAAAACTAACAATTCTTCTAGTGATTTCTCAAGAGATTTCCACTGCAATACTTTCAGGGAATGTTCCAGAACCAAACAGGAATAAAGAGATAAGAGTGTTCATAAAAATTCAGATATTTGTCCAAAGTAAGTCCGAGTAAATAATACCTTAAGTTACTCCAAAGATTTATCCAGGATTTATTTTTAGTGATTCTTTTACGGACTTATTTCCTAGACTCCCGTTCGAGATACATGCAAGAATTAAACATGGTATTTTGAAGGGTACTCTCAGAAATTTCTTCAAGATTCTACCAAGATTTGTTTTTTAGGAATTCCTCTGAATTTCAGATTTTTTTCAAGAAAGTCCTAATTCCTCCAAGAACCCATGCCATGATTCTTCCATCGTTTTGCATAGCATAACGTCCTCCAAGATTTACGGGCCTTCCTTAGCCGAGTGGTTAGTCTAGCTGAAAGGTGTCTGGGTTCGAATCCCGGTCGGTCCAGGATCTGTTTATTTATTTATTTCATGTGGTCAATCAGAAGTAGACCATTTTGTTACAATTTTACACTTAATATTATATAGTTTGAAAACTTTCTAGTTCGAATTTTGATATGACATAAATTTTTGTTTTAGTTCCGATTTCGTCATAGTAAAGTCAATGGTTTCGCAATGTTTATTGTAAACAGACATTATTTGATTTAAAGGCTCAAATTTGGCATAATTTGTGCGGTGATGGTTTGTATAAAAACCTGACTTAATCCACCGATGGTGAGACTGAACCCTTCTTACATTTCCATACAGGTATGAGATAATTATTATTCATCATTCATTTGGAACCTTGTACCAGTACAGTGGGGATTCGCTCGTTGGGGTTCCGCTACATGGAATGACTCGATGGTTGGATGTTCGCTGGTTGGAAAATATTCCAACTAAAAGCACTCAAATGTCAACAGAAAATGTCAAACTGACTTTGACGTCTGAGTTTCGTCGCTTTGAAGTCTCCATATATGGAACAAATGCGTATGTATATGTGCGTTTTGTGGCGATTTGCTGTCCAGATGCGTTCGTGTGGAGCATTTTCACCAGCTATCAGTCTTTGCTACTAACGGGTCGGATTCGCTAGATGGAAGGCAGTCGTGTTCCAATCAGCGAATCCCCGGTGTATAACTAAACTTTAGGATGTTGTGACTATGTTCTATCTGCCCTAATAGTTTAATGGTTTGTGAAAAAGTCCAGGAAACTGCACGTCAAAAGGCGGATATCGAACTTTATTAGTTTTCATACGCTTATTATCATAGTTTAAGAGGGTCTATAAACCCATGTTGCCATCCTGTAAAATAATATCGAAAAATGAAAAATTGATGTCCTAAAATGATTTTGCCAGCGAATTTTTTTAAGATTAATGTGCAGATTTAAATTAAAAAAAAGGGGAGTTTTAGAGATTTTTGAAAATAATGATTTTTATCTCTGTAATTTATAATTCGATTGCAATATGGTTGTGAATGATATCCGAGCTTTCAATCGACGAAAAAAGAGCTTAAATTGGATTAAAAATAGCTGAGAAATTAATCAAAATGTAAAAAAATGAATATTTCAGAGAATTTTTTTTTTCCAGTACTTTAGAAAATTCTTCCAATGATATCTCTGAAACTTCAATGAAAATTTGAAGGCTTATGATTGAATGTCAGAGCTTTCATTAGCCGATAAAAGAACTTAAATCGGTTCAAAAATGGCTGAGATATCGATCAAAATGCAGACAGTTGAAAATATTAGAATATGCTTTTTCTAGTACTTCACGATACTGTTTGAATCATAACTCTGTAACGAAATGTCCGATCGCAATGAAATTCAATAGCGTTCTATGGGAATGTTGTAGCTTTCTTTTAGAGCTAAAAGTGTTTAAATCGGTTGACAAACGGCTGAGATAATTGAGTGACATTTTTTGTAACACACACACACATACACACACACACATACACACACACAACACACACATACACACACGGACATGTGCTCAGTTCGTCGAGCTCTATCGATTGGTATATGAGACTTGGCCCTCCGGGCCTCGGATCAAAAGTCGGTTTTTCAAGCGATCTTTATACCCTTCTTATGGTTGTAAGAAGGGTAAAAATACTACGACTTCGCAGTTGTCTTGAAGGAGCATAAAAATTTAATTTTGATTAAAGTGTCATCGAATACGATTCGAAACTATATCGTTTACGAACGAGACCATTGCGAATTCGCGACGTTTCTTCAATGTTTGAATATTAATGAGCATGCATCGTGCTTCATAAGATGGTAGAGGTAACCTTGTCCAACCTAATTTTCGAAGTGCGAACAACAGAAATTGTTTTTGCACTGATTCTATACGATTTTCATGAGTTGATGAAAATGGTGACCAAACTATGCTACAGTATTCTAAAATTGAACGCACATAGGTTATGTATAATGTTTTTATAGTGTATGGATCGTGAAAATTATAGCTAAATCGTTTTATAAATGCTAACATCTTGTTTGCCTTGTTGATAATTGTATTATAGTGATCTATAAAAGTAACTTTGGAATCTAAAATCACTCCTAAATCTCTTATTCTTACGCATTTTTCTACTAGTTGATTCCCTAGGTAGACTGTTGTGTTAGGTATACTACGCTTTCTGCTAAAGGATATAGAATTACATTTTTTCACGTTCAATTGAAGAAGGCTTTTATTGCACCATTTGTAAAACATATCAATTTCATTTTGAAAAGTATGTATGTCTTCATCGTTTACTATTTCAAGAAACAGTTTCATGTCATCAGCATATATGAGAGCTTTCACTTTTTTAAGAATGAAGGAAATGTCGTTAACGTATAAAATAAAGAATAATGGCCCTAAATGAGACCCTTGAGGAACTCCCGATGTAACTTTAATTGGAATAGATTTTACTCCTTTGTATCTAACTATTTGTTGACGATTAGTAAGATAAGACTCTACCCATTTAAGAAGGTCCGGTTGAAATCCTATTTTTTCTAACTTAAAAAGCAACATTGGTATGTCAATGCGATCGAAAGCTTTACTGGAATCTGTATAAAGAGCTTCCACGTGATTACCATTATCCATGGCTGTCAAAGAATAATGAATGAACTCCAACAAGTTTGTGCATGTTTAGCGTCCCTTAAAAAAACCATGCTGAGTATGAGTTATTCTGTTTTTAATCATATTGAATAAAATTTTATTTATTATTGCCTCGAAAATCTTTGGAATACAAGAGATAATGGCTATCCCACGATAATTACGTATGTCAGATTTTTTGCCACTTTTTAAAATCGGCACTAAAAATGAGCTTTTCCATGTTTCAGGGAAACTACCTGATTGCAGAGACATATTGTAGAGCCAAAATAGCGGAGATGCAAGTTCCATTGATAACATTTTCAAAAATACAGGTGGAATCCCGTCAGGTCCAGCACCTTTGGAGACATCTAGACTTTTTAGTGCATCTACAATATCATGTACTTTGATTTGATTGACGCAAATGTCATTTGGGATTTCCGGAAGAAATGAGAAATATTCACGATCTCGATTATTTTCCGAATAAGTAGTGTAAACGTCTTGAAAAAATGTTGCAAACAGATTGCAGCTTTCTTCAGGGTTCACACCAATTTTATCATCAAGGTGCATTTCAGATGGAAAGTTGTTAGATTTGTTTTTTGTTTTAACGTAATTAAAGAAATTTTTAGGACGCTCAGTTCGTTCATTATACTCTTCAAATGCGGTATCAATGGCAAGATTTAATTGATCGCAAATATTTAAATAGGTAATTAAATTTGCATCATTTTTACATTTTTTGTATATTTTATGTGCCTTTTGCTTACGATTCTTTAAATTTTTGATTTCTCTACTAAACCATATAGGATACTTTGAGTTATGATTCCTTCTTCTTTTTATTAAGGGTATATCGTCGTGTATTATGTCGTTTAAAATTTTGTAAAACATTTTAACGGCAGATTCAACATTTTCTTCGTTTCTTAACACATTTTGCCATCGTACTTGATTGATTTTCTGTCTTATATTGTCATAATTTGCTGAACGATAATCATGAACTTCTTCAAAGTCGCAATCTTTAGGTCTGTTATTTCCATGCACGAATAAAGAAAACTCAATAACTGTATGAAAAAGTTCGTTTTTCCATAAGGGAGTCAATGATTCTACCACACAGAAATCTTCATCAGTATTCGTCATTAAGAGATATAAATAACAGTTCTGCTGATTTTTAACGTGGTTAATATGATTTAGACCTAGACTTGCCGATGTATCACATATAAATTGCAAAGCCTCATTTTCTCCAAATATTGGCAGCAGGATGCTCTCGTTGTCGACGTCTGGGAAGAAATCAATGTCACGTTGATTGAAATCTCCATATATATGCACTTTTGTTTCGGGAGGAAATCCGCCAATAACATGTTCAACAATATTGTAAAATTTCTCATAAACTATTTTACGAGCGTTTTTCGGCAGAAAATACACGGACACAAACACATGCGTTTCGCCTGCTATGTGTTCTTTCACCCATACATGCTCGAACTCTTTAAATTTAGTGGTTTCTATTAGTTACCTCTTCATCTTGCAATTCGGTACTTGTTAAATTTGAAGATATATTTAGATCTAACACGTCATTGTTGTTTTCTTCATCTAGGGAGAGCGTCAGTTTCGTTGAAAACACGAGTACCTAGTACATCCACACGATTTGCATGATGCAGTTGATGTTGAAGGACAGCTCGGCTCCATCCAGTTTGTTGGTTGGTTGGTGGCGAGAACGTGACGTTGTTGACCATTGCAGACTGGATAGGGGTTTAGAGTTTCCCCCCTTTGGAATTGTATAGGTGGGTAGTTCGTTGGCGGTCTCGAGTATCGATCCTTTGCTACAGCCAGAAGCTCCCTGTCAGGTGGAAGGAAATTGTTTCCTTTTCGACATCTGTTTATGAACACCTTTGGTTTTTGGCTGTTGTCATGATCACACTTTCCGTTACTTCTGCCCCTGAAGTGACTGTCGTTATAGTTCATAAAGTTTGGTAAAACATTTAACGGCTTTTCTTTGTTGTTCATATTAGTATTTGTGGTGCTCTTAGAAGTGTTGAAGCTTTTCTTTGCTTTCTTCCGCTTTTGGGCCTTTTCTTTGGCTCTTTGCTGTAGTGCACGGCGTTTCTGACGCTTGTCATATTCCGTCCAGTCCGAACGCCAAACTTTTTTAGTTCCAAGTAAACGCCAACCTGCGGTACCAGAGTTTAAATCAGCAGTTTCAGCCAACTCTTGTAATAGGCTTGGCGGTGACTCATTTTCCACAAATCGGGCAGTACCAATGCTAGCGTTATGTTCATTGCAATGAGCAGCCATTTCAATGGTTAGGCTGCTCAACGACTGAACCTCGGTACAGATCTTTTTCAATTCATCAGTCAGATCCACCGTTAACGCCTCAACAGAATCTTCAATATGTTGTTTTGAAGATTTCATTGAAATATCTAAAAGGCCAGTTAAATGGTTTTTTAGAGCAATCAAATCGTTGCTGGGCATATCATTTGTATTTCCTGAATATTTTTCGGCCACACGCGATAATGCCGATACAGTATTTGATACGCTCGACGATGTGCTGCTGTTAATGCACAGCACCGATTCCTTGAGCTGAAGCTCAATTTGGTCAAATAATTCACCCATTGCGCTGAGCTTTTTCAGATCAGCAGCTATTCGAAGATTGGCGTCAGTTTGCGCCCTAATTGAATTAATTAGCTGCTGCTGTTGTTGCAGCACTTTGCGGGTGTCAATGCCGGTTTTCAAATTATGTTGACAATCGTCACATAGAGGTACCATGTAGGACAAGATAAAACACTCTTGGTGCCGTTGTACTCCAATGCACGCCGCGTGGTAGTTTTTGGAGCAAAACTCGCACTTCCATAGGAACCGATCGTCACTGATATTACAGGTTTTCACACTACACTGCATTTTTGCCGGTCGCGCGCGATGTTTGTCAATAAAAAAAATAAATAAAAATAATTACGGAGCACTTAAAAAACACGTCTACCTCCGACGAATGACTGAACTGAACTTTTTCGTAATAGAAATTTCCTGGACTTCCCTGGGCATAGAGTATAATCGTACCTGCCACACGAAATACCAATGCGAAAATTGCATCTTGGGCAAAGAAAGCTTTCAGTTAATAACTGTGGAAGTGCTCATAAGAACACTAAGCTGAGAAGCAGGCTCTGTCCGGGGAAGACGTAATGCCGAAAAAAAAAGAAGGTACCTTCCATTAAAAATATAGAAAATTTAGAAACTTCTTTTGAAATAATGATCTAGACTCTAAAAAGAGACCTGCTATTAGTCCTGCTGATCTAACTTCCGAAGTAGTTCCAAATAGTACGGCTTGTGATACGAAATCAGTAAAATGTCTACAAGAGTTCTCAGAGTATCGTACACTTGTAATCACGATTGTGTAATTTATTCCGGTTAAATTAAATACCTCTGCGGCCTTACTTTCGCCAACCTCCCTACATAAAACTATCCCCATCTTGCTCCCCCGCCGCCGCCGTCAGTTGCCCATCCTTCAGCAGGTTCGGATTCTTTCGCAGCTTGTCCTCCAGCCACTCCTTGGGGTGTCTCTTCTTCCTATGAGACGCCCGATTTGCCGACGAGTTGAACGTCCGGTCGCAGAAATCGCACTGGTAGAGCGTTTCCCCGGTGTGCGACGCCATGTGCTCCTTGAGCGAGAACTTGCGCTTGAAGGTTTTGCCGCACACGGAACAGCTGCAGTCTCCGCGCCGGTGTTGGGCCTTGTGGTACCGCAGGGCCATCACGTTTTTGCACTCCTGGCCGCAGATGTCGCACGTTTGGGTACCGGAGTGGAGCAGCACGTGCTTCCGGTAGTTTTGCTTGTAGACCCTGGGGAAGGAGGAAAATTTCATCAGTTGCACGGCGATTTCGCTTCCCTCGATCTCGATTTGATATCGATCCCATTTTTATTTGATGCTGATTCAGTTTTGGTTTGATTTTGATTCAAGTTCTTTTCAGTCTTGATTCGATTTAGATTCAATTTCAATTTGTTTTCATTCAGTTTCGATTGAAATGCAATTTAATTTGTTTTGATTCGACTCTTTTTTTTTCGATTCGATTTCAATTTTTAATCGACTTCGATTTAGATTCGTTTTAATTTATATTGAATTTAAATTCGAAATTTTCAATCGAATACGGTTCAATTTCGTTTGAATTTTTAATTGGATTCTGATTATTTTTCGACTCGAAACATAATTGGCATCGAATATATATATTTCGGAATCGGATCGACTGGAAATCGACATTGCTCGGAATCAAAATCAATTCGACATCAAACTGAAATCAAATCGAAATTGAGCCATCCAAAATCGAAACGGAATCGAGAAAGCATAGACATGAAGTAGAATGGTAATCAAAACCAATCAAATTTGAATCGAATTGCATCGAATTCCGAACCGATTCTAATTCTGAATTAATTTCGTTTCAATTTCGATTGATTTATTTTCGTTTCAATTTTGCGTTTATTTCGATTTCGATGTCGATTCAATTAAGGTGCCAATCGATTTCGATTCGTTCTCGTCTCAGTTTTGAATCTATTTTTATTTCATTTTGTTCAATATTGATTCGATAAATTTTTATTTAGATTTAATTTTGTTTCAATTCTGCTCAGTTTTTAATTCGATTTTGATTAATTTTCGTTTTGATTTCGTTTCAATTTTGATTTAATTTCGATTTGATTTTTATTCAATTGAATCAATTTCGATTCAATTCTCGATTATGTAGCAATTTATTCGTTACAATTTCGATGCAATTTAGAATTTATTTAATTTCAATTTGATTTTTAATCGAAACCTCAGAAAAGTTAACAAACTTAATTTATCAATCCTACGTATATTGCAGACGAAATTCTACACGTTCCGCTCTAAGCCAACTCAATTTTTCCCTTTTAAAACATTTAATTTTAGGATTTATAAAACGGCGAAAGTAAGATTTTAAACTATCGCAAACTAATCATTATTTTCGTCGCTCCGCTGTATGGAGAGACAAAGTGACTTAAACAAATTAAAACAAAACACTACACTCAAAGCTGGGAGGGAGGCACAGATACTACACACGAAATATAGAACAACGTTTGTTTGAACTGCAAGATAACTCCAGCTTGCCAACAACAATCAAGGCAGGCTTGGTGAAAATCACTAGTTTTCTTTTGTTGTGTACTTTCGATCTTTCCTGACAAACATGAAAAAAGGGCCACAGTTTTCTATGCACTAAATATTTATTTTCATTGGAAAAAGTAAAACGATGCGTTTTTTCAATGCTTTATATTCAATCAGATTGAAAGGTGCTCACGTGACATTACTTGCATTGTGTGCATGAATTGATTTTCATTCGATTTTCGTCACTTTTGATGAAATGCGAAAATGTGTTTTAATCAATTACGCGCTTTTTCCATGTTAGTCCAATGTTTGAGATCTGGGCTCACAGTGACAGTTCGTGACAGCGAAATCCCGGCTCACTATGACGTACATAAATTTTGTATTGGTTTCTCCCTCCCAGACTCAAAGTAATCCATACGTCGATGCTACGTGAAAAAATACGTAAGCGGCATAACATATTCATTCCGTTAAGTTTTCCTGTCGAAGGTAATTTTCACCGGACAACGGATGAATGTGAAATAAAACACTGGTATCTTGTATCGCATCTATCCGCAGGCCCTACGTAAAAAAACAGGTACCTACTTTCCGAGTTCTGTACTGCGACAGAATGGGAGTTCATTTGTTCATTCCTGACTACCTACGATTCACGTAAATGCTACGTGAAAAGTAGGATGGAAAAAACTACGTATGTTTCCACGTAGCTTTGACGTTTGGATTATTTTGAGTGTACCTAAGTCGATTTTACACTGGTACAAAAACGCCTTGAGTAACTGAATGAAACGGCTTATCGTTTTGTCATACATTTTTTGTATGAAACGATAGGAACTACTCAGTGTTTTAACGCGAGCTGATTGCATGCTACATTTAAGCAATGTACACGGTAAAAAAATGTTAGTAAGGGGATTTATTTTAAAACAGTTTTAGAAGACAGATTTTGATTCTTCTTAATTAACTTTCTCAAAACCGTATGGAAGTTACTTTGTTTTTTTTTTCGATTCGACTTTGACTTATTTCATCAGTTCATGTGAATGTCGTTTGGTTTCAAATCGATACATTCTTATTTTTATTTAACTTTGATTAGTTTTCAATTCAATTTTGACTCGACTTCGAGTCGGTATCGATTCGAATTAGACTCAATTCTATTTCCATCTGTCTCGATTCAATTTTGATTTGATTGCGATTTGTTTCAATTACGATTTTATTAAATTTCTATTTGATTTTGATTCGATGTTGTTTTGATTTCGATTCATTTTTGGTCCAAATCAGATCGACATTGAAATGACATCGATACAAAGTCGAACCAAAATGATTTTTGAATAAAACAAATTCGGTTTCGAATATTATTCGGTATTGATTCAATTGCGATTCAGTTTCGTATAAATCAGGATTCTATAAATCAGGAATCTGAATGAAATAAGATTTTGTTTTGGTTTCTATTTGATTTTAATTCATATTCTGATTAAATTTTGATTCTGATTTGATTCACATTAAATTTATTTTCAATTTGATTTTGATTTGATTTGTTATAAATTTATTTTCGATACAATTTAGAAACAAATTCGGTTAAAGTTTCGATTCAATTTTTAAATAATATGAAAAAAAAACTGGATGATATAGCTTTTCTTTTGCGAAAGAAACACGTGGAAATTCACTGCAAAACTATTTAGTAATAAAATATTTGTCGTAAATCATAGGCTAATAGAATAAGTTTAAAAAAATGAAAATTTTCATAGTTTTTTAAATTATTATTATAACTAATATTTTTTAATTGTCATAAATCGCTAGAACCAAAAAAATAGGGATGTTCACAAATAAAATCAAAAATCAAAACTTCCAAATATAAGAAAATGATTACCTAAAACGTAAAAGCAAGTTAGCATAGCAAAAACAAATTGAATGGATTTGTATCAAACTCGAATTGAATTAAAATTAAATTTGACATTGAATTTAATGGCACTGGCCACGATCACAGGCCAGGAAGAAGAATTCCTGGAGCAATTCCCCGGAGGAAGTTTAGGACGAAATCCACGGAGAAATTTCTGAAGAAAATACATACCCGAAGGGATTCCTAGAGGGAATCCCTGGAGCAATTCCTGAACGAAATCTTCGGAGGAATTCTTGTTAGACACATCAGAGGAACTACGGTAAAATTCCTGGAAGAGCTCCTGGCGATTTCTGTAGGAGGACTTTGTTGAGGAATCTTCAGATGTATTCCCGTAGAAATTCGTGGTGGAATCCTTGGACGAATTCCTGTAGAAATTCTTAAAGTATAACCTGATGATTCCTGGAGGTGTCTCTGAATGAATTGCTGGAGAATTACTATCCCGCCTTGCTTCTTAAATCACTCTCAAATTTCACTTCATAGACTATCAAGCTTCCCATAGGAGTAAACATTATTTAAAAAATAAAAACAGCAGCGATTGAATATTTAATGTTCCTTTTTTAACTTGCCTCAAATGATTAGAAACCACAGATGGTGGCTGTCTGAGGGGAAAATCCGAACTGGTAAACAAACGTGTGTTAAACCACATTTGGAACAGCTCAAATCTTGGTTCAAATACGACGAGAAATGGACCAGGCAGCCTGTTAAAAAAAAGACCAGAAAAATTGTATAAAATAAAATTGAAACATAATTTGCAACTCTGATGCAAGCTCCAATTTTTAACATGGTCAAAAAATTTGGAAAACCGGTGAAGCTACATTCGTCATTATGAAATTAGTGATAGTGACGGTGCTAGCAATGATATCTTAATAACAGGCATTGTGGAATTCGTTCTCAATTGATAAATAGCAGCTTTGAAAGCGAGCCCCAAAAAGAAAGCGATGATAAAATCCATTTTTATAGCTTGTTTTTTATTGGAGGTAAGTGTTTTACTCAGAGCTGGGAATGGTAATAGTAGTAAGCTTGAGTTTTTCGAAAATCACGTGGCTCTTCTAATACAGTAGTTTGATATTGTGAATCTCATCAAGTAGCCTATGTTGGGTACGTGAATTTTCTGAATCAGTAGTGTCATTGAAGGCCGTAAATGCGGGAAATGCAGCGGGAAATAGAACATTTTTCTACAGTAGTTTTGAGTTGCCCTTAGCAACGGGTGTTTTGCTATTTTCAAGGCATTTACCTACAGCAGCGATACGAATGAGTTTCACTGGCTCCGCTGACTGTGATTTGCTACGCTTGCCTACTGTAGTGTGAATTTCAGAACTTTTCACAGCTCTGGTTTTACTTCACTGGCATGATTAGCAAACCCCGAACATCCTATACCATAGTTTCCCAAACTTTGGGTCGCGGCCCCAGGTAATGATTATCTCTGGTGGGCCGCGAAAAAAAAACTTATTTCGTATTTGTTTATACCTTTTGAATGTCTCCAAAATTTTTGTCAACTGGTTTGAAATTATGCATTACAATCTCACTCGTAAAGGGCGAACACGAAATTATTGCGACACCGAAAATGTCATGACAATTTTCTTATAATGTTTAGAATCAAACCAAAATTTTAGGGTAGTTTTATGCATATATTTACAGTGTCATCCGGTACCAGTTTCTCAGTTTTTTTTACATTTTCTTAACATGTCCTTCTCGTCTTTGACTGTCTTATTGCTCTTCCAAAATTCCTGCTTCATTATTGTCCAGTACTGCTCCACCGGGCGCAGCTCCGGACAGTTTGGCGGATTCATATCCTTTGGAACAAAATGGACAGAATTGGCCTCATACCACTCCAGGACACTTTTAGAATAGTGGCATGATGCCAAATCTGGCCAAAATAACGGAGCTTCGTCGTGCTGCTGCAAGAACAGCAAAAGGCGCTTCTCGAGGCACTCAGATTTGTAGATCTCGCCATTTACTGTGCCCTTTGTTACGAAAGGCTCACTCCTCAGTCCGCAAGAGCAGATGGCCTGCCAAATGAGATATTTGGAAGCGAACTTCGACATTTTCTTCTTCTTAAATTTGTCGTCCACATCGAATTTGCTCTTGCCGGTGAAAACCTCCAACCCCGGAATTTGCTTAAAATCTGCTTTTATATACGTTTCGTCGTCCATCTTCTTGTAGAGCTTCCGTGTCCGAGTATAAGCCGTAGATTGTTACCGCTCATCGCGGTTTGGGAAGTTCTGTACCTTGTATGTATGTAGTCCAGCTCTCTTCTTTGCATTCTGGACGTAGCTCTGCGACATGCCAATCTTTTTAGCCAAATCACGGCTTGAAACGTTGGGATTTGCTTTAATCATCCGTAAAACACCTATCCCCAACGGTAAACAAGCGAGAAAAATGGATTTTATAATCGCTCTCTTTGGGGCTCCCGTTCACTGCTCGTATTCATCAGACTTGTTACAGCATGCGATACATTGCCGATCATGAACCGCAACAGATGGGATGTTTCCCCTCGCTTGCTTTGATCGTGCTTCAAAATAAGATTAGAGCGAATTTTGCAATGCCTGCAAGTGAATAGTGAAGTGTGTAAAACAACTTTTCCCACCTATTACCGTAACCTTCTGAGACAGATCGCAACAGTAGGATTATGTTCTCTTTCTTATCTTAAATCCAATTTAAAGCTTTGAACACTATTCAGAGTACAGCCAGCACTATCGAAAAAAAAAAGATTGACATTGAATTTAACCCTCTATTGGGTGTTAGAGATTTTATCGGTGTTTGACAATAATAAAAATTTGCATTATTATTGAAAATATTTTTTTTTCATTTCGTGTAACTAACGGAAAAATCGATTTGAAATTATTTCATTTAAACTAGGCTCTTCTTCTGTGATAGATCGTTGCACGCCTGACCTAACCTCGAAACTCCATATAAAAAAAATGTCAACAATTCCAGCAGTGAATGTCAACTCCATATAAAAAAATCTAAACAATTCCAGCAGTGAATGTCAAAGAGCAGGACAGTCAATTGAGCGTGATGAAAGAGGGACAAAGAAGGAGAATTTATCGTGACGTCACCATGCACTCTTCTATAGATTGATTGTAGAAAAATATAAAATGTACACGTTAAATTAGATCCAGGCATTTGTAGGCATTTATAAGGTAATACATTTTTTCTAACATTTTTCAAAAAAATGAAAATGTTTCAAAATTCGTATAAAACACTCCTAATATGCGTTAAATGGCTCAAGGTTTAATCCAAAAATAAAATCATTTTGATTTCCAAACTAAGAAAAAATACACGAAATTCCAAAAGGTACCCCGTCTAAAGGTGGGGTTGGGTATTAGAGGGTTAATGGAATCCTAATGGAAATCAAAATAGAAATTGTATCAGAATCTAATCTAAATCGATTAAACATTGAAATCTAATCGAAATTACATAGAAATATGATTGAAATCGAATTAAAATAAAATCAAATTTGAATCAAATCGAATTAAAAGGAAATCAAGAAACATAGCGAAATCGAAAGATACCGTAAAATGGGGCGAATAGAAACACTTTCCGACATGTTTGAATGTGTACAACTTAAACCGTGCGGATAAAAACCAATTTTATTAGCCTTAAATATGGGTCGCATCTTCCTTTGCTAAGACCCCAATTGCTGTTAAAAAATAAAAATGATATCGTACAAAGATTTATGAAAATGTTGTATGTTTCTATTCACCCCGCAATGGGGCGAATAGAAACACTGTTCAGTAAATATCAATACTTTTTTTCATTTTAATGGAAAAATAATCACATTTTTAAGTACATCTAGAAGAAATATCAACATGTATTTACTTAATGAAGAAAAAATATAAAATTTTTAAAATTAAATTCAATTTTCGATCATTTTTGAAATCAGCAAAAATGGCGGATGTTTCAAGCTATCAAAAATGATTGAGATTTAAATATTTTCTTCTCAATTTTTTAATGAGAAATGTGGCAAAATTTTTAATTTGATAATAGTCTAGCGGTACTCTGTTGCTATTCAACTAATGGAAAAAAAGTATTTCAGTAGGTTTTTAAAGGTTATCATTACAAAATATTCACATTTTTAACTGAAGGTCGCTTTGTTTCTATTCGCCCCACTTTTTCTATTCGCCCCGTTTTACGGTAGTGAATCGAAGTCGTTCCAAAATTGATAAATCCGAAATCGAGCAATTGAATAGAAATAATAGAATTGTAATGGTATTGAAATCGTGTCTCAATGGAATCAAAAAGTTTTCAAAATTGGATCGAATCAAATTGAATCAATTCAAAAATGAATCGAGTGTCCGATGATCCGTCGTGTACGGCATTATTGTTTCATCTGAAAAATGACCCTCAATTGATTCATAACTGTGAAGCGACTTAAGTTTAACAGAATCTGCCCTCTAGCAAACTAATTCAGGGAACCTACCATATACTGCAAACACTGCACTGCAATCGCTCCTCCGGTGGCTTGTCCTTCTTCGCCTCCTCATCGTGGGACGCCAAATGCGACGAGTACGAAGACAACGCCTGAAAGCCCCGGGCGCAAATGTGGCACACAAAGTGACACTCCTTGGTATGGACCAGCCGTTCGTGTTGCTTCAGCATCGACTCGAACGCATAGAATTTATCGCAATGTGCGCACTGGAAGTTCTTCTCGCTCATCTTGCGGTGGTACTTTTCGTGCACGTGCAAAAACTGCTTCCGCGAGAACGCTTTCGGACACATGCTGCACTGGAACGTTTTGGCCTCCTCCTGGACGTGGCGCATCCCCATGTGTCTGCTGAAAGCCAGGCTGTGCTTGAACTGCTTCGGACAGATGTCGCACCGGAACTGGGAGGGATCCTGGTGGTACAGGATGTGGTCGATTATCCGAGGCTTCCGGGTGAACTTGTGACCGCAGCAGTAGACAGCCGCGTGTACACCGTGAGCCGCCTGAGAATGCTTAAGGAAGTCCTGATAGGAGCTGTGCTTTACACTGCACACGTGACATTCCAGGCTTATGTTGGCCAGGATGAAGGCTTCGTCTTTGATCGCTTTCTTCGCCTCATCGGCATCCGTTTCGTCACCTTCCTCAATGTCGTTGCTGGCCGAGTCATTTTGAGCCTCAGAATGGCACCGCTTCCGGTGAGCCACTACCAAGCTCTTCAGGGCGAATTTCTTGGGACACGATTCGCACTGGAACGTCTTCTCGGCAGCATGTTTGATGTCCACGTGACTCTTCAAGGCCTCCGAACTGGGACAGCGTTTGTCACACTGGTCGCACTGGAACTGGTTCGGGTTCAGGTGCACCTGAATGTGGTCGTAAAATCTACCCCGTTGGCAGAATTTCTTCCCGCAGCACAGGACGGTTGTCTGCTTCTTGTGGGCCTTCTTGGAGTGCGTCTGCAGGCGGTCAAATGTGGGGAACTTGACCGCGCAGAAGCTGCACTCCAGAGTAACGTGCTTCGCTGCGTACTTATCGACCTTGGCCAGTATATCCGCCCTCAGGGTGGTGGGCTTCTTGCGAACCGATTTCTTCCTAACGACCTTTTCCTGTTCGGATTCATTGTCCTTATCACTGGGACAATCCCTGTCGGATTCCTCACTGTTCTCGTCTTTTGTTACCTCATCATCCATTTCTTCAACCTTACTCTCTTTCGTCCCTTTATCCTCCACTTCCTCACTCTCATTCTTAATCTCCGCGCTCAAACTTTCGACCACCTCTTGTTCCTGTTTGATTTCCAACATTTGAATGGGATGACCACTCCCCTGGGAATGGATCTTTTCAATTTCGCAGTAAAACTGATGAAACTCGTCGATTTTCCCCCAGCATAACTGGCAAAGGACGGCGTTGCTGCTTTCATCCTCCTGCGAAAATAAAGCGGGGCATTTAGTTAACTACCTATCTACATGAATTACGATGGATTTCTGAGTTATCTTACGTTGAACCAGAAATGTTTGGCCAGTGCACTGTGAGCAGCTCCGGAACTGCCGATCGGAATCGACTCGTTGGGCGCAGTGCCTCGCGTACACGTTAGGCAGATAGGCGGCATTTTTACGTTGTGGTGCTTCGGAACTAATACTCTAGGTTCACATTTGAGTCATAATTCACGAGAAATAATGTAGAAATTTCCTGCAAATCCAGGAAAAAAATGATCACAATCAAATGAAACGCAAACAACAATAAGCTGCGAGTAACTCAGCCTGAGTTTGACAGTTTGAATTCGGACGTCAAAACCAATGTCATATATAACAGGTCCGGCTCTTAGTATGTGTTTGCTTGTATTAGTCACGAAAAAGATGTAAACAAACGATCAGCTGATGGTGACGACAAGGCTGCGAAAAATTTTGTTCGCAGTTTCCTCAACGTGACGTCATCTTCGGCTGCTTCGTGAACTTTCGGCTCGCCGAAGTTGGCATTGCACAACTACCACTTCAAAACTGATGTTATCACAAATACTGATTTGATGTTCGCCCGCACCTCTAAATACCCCACATCGCGTCAAAACGGTTTTGCGGTGAACTTCCCCGAATATCATTTTCCCGAAAGATGTTTCCCGGAATATTTATTTGAAACATTTTGCAATAGGGTCCTAAAGCCCTGTCCCAATTTTAGTGCCAAACGCTTTAGGCCAAAAACACATGTTTACTCAATATTCTTGGTTTAAGCACAAAAAACTTTTTTTTAGATTTTGTCACATCCTTTGGCTTAAACTCAAATTTTGGGTGTATTTTGTTTTCCGTGTCCCTTACGAAATGTCAGATAGGAACAACCCCAGTGGTCGAACTAAAACCCCTGTGGTGTTTTTGTCGACTAAGCGAACGTCGAACATGATCAAAAGTGTCAAGGTTCATTTATGGCCCAAATTTTTAAATTCAAGTTTAAACATGATATACACGCAGACAAATTTTGTTGTATAATCTACCGAATCCATGGTAGAATTAAGAACTGCACCAACGATTTTCAATCGACTACATTAATCTGTTAACTCTACCAAAACATAGTCAACATCACTACACAAGAAAATTTCTTCTGTTGATTTAACAAGAGTTGTAGTATTTTTGACTAAAAACATTCTAGATTTGAGAAGTTTAACATCATACTTTTGACCACACTGTGTTGTACGGTGGGTGTCACGGATTGAAATACAATGCTTTGTTGTGGATGCTACTATGGACATTGTCAAATTTACTGCACTGCTCAGTGATTTTCACCAGATTATAGTAAATTTAACAGATTTTTGTAGTCGGTTGAAAATCGTTGGCGCAGTTCTTAATCCTACCATGGATTCGGTAGATTATACAACAAAATTTGTTTGCGTGTAGCCATTATTTGAGCGTGAAAAATTGCTAAAGTAGTCACAGTAACATGCTTTTTCGTGTTATTAAATAAAAACAAGATTTCATTAAAAATTTTATAACGCTCAAGGGGGTGGGTGGATGTCCTCGTGATGTTACGGCTCATACAAAATTTATAAAATAGTCATAGAAAAAGTGTTACGAGGGGGTGGGTGGGTGTCAAAAATGGCTATTTTTAGCGTTATGAAATTTATGAACAAACCCTACACGGAGAAAATGGAAAACTCTTGTTAGCATAATATATATTATATTTTTAACTTAATTTACTTTTAATCATTGCATTGAATAAACAATATACTTTGCGATAATATGTTTTATACATTCGTAGTCATTTTGAGAATTTATTATTACCTGAGCTTTTTGGATACCCGAATTTATTCTTGAGACTTTGCCAAATCAGCAATCAGCGATTCAGACATTTTGTTTTAGCAAGTCCTCATGTTTTCGAGCCAAGTGATTGTGAATTACAAAAATAATGTTGGTTTTCACGGATTCATAAAACATATCATGAAAGATGCCGTATCAGCCTGAACGTGTCACTCTCGGTAAGTTTTTTTTCTGTATTCAGCGGTTCCGCGATTGCACTTATCGCAGTATTTTTGTTTATTTAGAATCCTATCCAAAACTTCCGGCCGTTGGATTTGGAGTTCAGTGCAGCGCTGGAAACGAAATAACAAGATCTTCTCAGCTGGCAGATCCTTGGGAAGAACTAAGCAGTGGATGTAAATGGACCGGAATTATTTCATTTTGCTGGGGTCAATTAAGCGCCAACAAGTCCAAAAAGTTGAGAAAGTTGAGTGGGGCCCAGATAGCCGTAGCGGTAAACGCGCAGCTATTCAGCAAGACCAAGCTGAGGGTCGTGGGTTCGAATCCCACCGGTCGAGGATCTTTTCGGGTTGGAAATTTTCTCGACTCCCAGGGCATAGAGTATCATCGTACCTGCCACACGATATCCAAATGTAAAAATGGTCAATTGGGTCCTAAAGCCCTGTCCCAATTTTAGTATCAAACGCTTAAGTTTAGGGCAAAAACACATGTTTACTCAATTTTTAAATGATTTTCATTTGTTTAAGTCCAAAAAACATTTTTTCATGATTTTTGAGATTTTGTCCCACCTTTTGGTTTAAACTCAAATTTTGGGTATATTTTGTTTTCCGTGTCCCTGCTGAAATGTCAGATAGGAACAACCCCAGTGTTAAAACTATATGCCCTGTGGCATTTTTGTCGAAACTGTGAATGTCAAACTTGATCACAAGCGTCAAGGTTCATATTTGGAATCATTTTTAAAATTGAAGTTTAAAAATGTTATAGCCGTTATTTGAGTTAGAAAAAATGCTAAAGTAGTTTCAAAAACATGCTCTTTCGTATTATTAAATAAAAACAAGAATTCATTAAACATTTTAGGACCCAATTGGCAAAGAAAGCTCTCAGTTAATAACTGTGGAAGTGCTCGTAAGAACACTAAGCTGAGAAGCAGGCTTTGTCCCAGTTGGGACGTTACGCCAGAAAGAAGAAGAAGAAGTCCAAAAAGTTGCGGCGGCTTCTCACCGTTTCATTGCCGTGGTTATGAATAGGGTCCTAAAGCCCTGTCCCAATTTTAGTGCCAAACGCTTAAGTTTAGGCCAAAAACACATGTTTACTCAATTTTCTAATGTTTTCCGTTGGTTTAAGCCCAAAAAACATTTTTTTAGATTTTGTCACATCCTTTGGCTTAAACTCAAATTTTGGGTGTATTTTGTTTTCCGTGTCCCTTACGAAATGTCAAATAGGAACAACCCCAGTGGTCGAACTAAAACCCCTGTGGTGTTTTTGTCGACTAAGCGAACGTCAAACATGATCAAAAGTGTCAAGGTTCATTTATGAACCAAATTTTTAAATTAAAGTTCAAACATGATATAGCCATTATTTGAGCGGGAAAAATTGCTAAAGTAGTTAGAGTAGCATGCTCTTTCGTGTTATTAAATAAAAACAAGATTTAATTAAAAATTTTAGGACCCAATTCAGAAAAATAACGACGAGCGACACGACATGAGGCAACTTATGAAAGTGATTAAAACGTATTTTTGAACAAAAACATTGTTTTCTTTAGATTTAGTTTGTTTTGGTTTGGTTTTTTTTTTCAGGATAAAAACATTGTTTATCAGATTTGTTGAATTATTATTTTTTATTATTCGAAAGGCTTATGTTCGTTATAAGCATGCTCATATATAATTACCGTTTATACTAGCAATGCATATTGCTTTTTAATTCTTTCCAATGAGTGAATAGATCAAATATGGTTTTAGAATGGTATATAACTTATCTAGTATTTTATTTTCTTAGCGTGTAGGCAAATATACTTAATGCGCCACCATCATAGAGGTCGCTGGGGAATAATGAAAGAAATGTCACTGAAAATGTTTGTTTACGTCCAAAATTCAATTTTTCAACCCAAAAATTGGTTAATAATCAATCGATTATTGAACTATTTTCCATTGGCATAATCATTTGGAACCATTAATCTTTCGATACAAATTTAACGATCAACGCTCCGTCATCGTAATCATCGTCATCATCGAAACTTCAATAGCAGTTTTTCTGTTCAAAACTGAAAAGTATTCGATGAAAATGTGTTCACTGTGTTTCGGTTGGAGAATAGAATACAGTGAACACATTGTCCTGTAAACATTCTTGATTTTGAACGAAAAAACTGCTTTTCAAAATTCCGAAATCAATGATGGATCCCCCTTAACCACGAACAAAGAATCCGGAAGTTTTTAACCTATTTTGCCAAACACCAATTTTCCAATTTTATCCCACTAATCGTACACGAGCACTGACTGGATCTGTACATTTTCGTTAGAAAACAAGTTTATTATGTTTTTCAATGCTCTCTGATCGTCTACAAAATAACTATTCCGGGAAAAAGTGTAAATTGTGTGCTTCTTCCTATGCTGCACACGGTGCGTTCTCAACCCAACCTCTTTTTTGAAGGTTCTTCTACTAGCCACCAGATTCCGGAGTGATCGTTTAGCTTTGAAAATCGATAGTGCAGTGTGAATAGACAATCAAGTTACAATTGGGTCCTAAAATGTTCAATGAAATCTTGTTTTTATTTAATGACACGAAAGAGCATGTTACTGTAACTATTTTAGCATTTTTTCCCACTCAAATAACGGCTATATCATATTTAAACTTTATTTCAAAAATTGGGACCATAAATGAACCTTGACACTTGTGATCATGTTTGACGTTCTCTTAATCGACAAAAACACCACAGGGCTTTCAGTTTTAACACCGGGGTTGTTCCTGTCTGACATTTTGGAAGGGACACGGAAAGCAAAATACACCCAAAATTTAAGTTTAAGCCAAGGAATGTGACAAAATCTAAAAAAATGTTTTTTTGACTTAAACAAACGAAAAACATTAAAAAATTGAGTAAACATGTGTTTTTAGCCTAAACTTAAGCGTTTGGCACTAAAATTGGTACATGGCTTTAGGACCCTATTTCAACGCTATATTTTCTTGAATTGTGTACATTTTGTCAGTTTCGCCTAGTTCGCAAATCTTTCTAAAACTGTTTCGCATCTTGATTTTTTTAGAAGTGTGAATATCCATGTTTTCAAAAACTTACAGTGGCTTAATTACATGTTCGTACCGGATACTGACATCACATCAAGTAAGTAATTTGTCTAAATTGACTTTTGTGTCTACGACCTTCAGGTATTTTCAAAAACACTGGTTAAGCCGTATTAGATATGACAACCCTAGTTGAGTAAAATTGAGCGGCGGTCTCTCTATCGTAAATGTGACGAGATACGACCACGTCGAAAACCGGACCTATACTAACAATCTAATTGAGCCAACGTTGGCTTATCTGGCTTATGAGTAGTGTGGTACAAACAAGGCAACAGTGCGACGCTAAAAATAAAATCTCTCACTGTTGTTCGTAGGCACGCTTACACTCAGAAATAAAAATAGTCACAAAATTACTAAAGTTTATGCATTAATGACTATTTTCTATCTGCCTCTCTTTCATTCTGCTGTGAATTTCTACACTAAATGTTGTTTCGCCTGTGTTGAAGCATCGCAAAGCTTTGACAAATAGAAATAAAATTCCCTGCAGAATGAAAGAGAGGCAGTTATAAAATAGTCATAAATTACTAAAATTAAGTCATTCTGTGACTAGCCGTGTTTCTGAGTTTAGGAGAGTAGAATTGGGCATCTCAGAGAGCCGAAGTAGGTGTAGGGTTGTGAAGGAGAAAATGGGGTCATGACGGACTTTGACTTCAGCTTGGCCGATTGCGCTGCAGAATCGTTACCCGTTCTGTGGCGTAGTTGGTTAACGCGCCCAGTCTAGCGTATTGGGAGTCGTGGGATCGAAGCCCACCAGAATGGTTCTATTATTTTGCACAATTTTACATCTCAATTTGTCCAAATTGACTCTTTGTGTCTACGACCTTCAGGTATTTTCAAGTAAGTAATGTTATGACCGGACTCAACGGTAGAGACCGGCCAGATATGCACGCATACGGAGTACACAATAGACGGTGTGCGATATGACCGAGTATAAAAAACGGTACGCGCGCATTCGTAGTCAGTAATAAACTGAATAGATTTATTTCTTTCTATTGTCACGCCGCCACTAAACCGGATCGCGCCGCGCTTCAACTCGCCGCCTTTTGAAATCAGTTTTTTAGTGTGGCGCTGCATTCTTACGATGTTTATGAAAACAACGCACTATTCACATATTAGCTGCGACGATCGTGGCCCGAGAAACCAATAATTTTAAATAAGTGTTGGTCTTGATTTCTATCGGATGCATATATGCATTATGATAATACTATGGCTGAGCCAGCAACCAGCATAACCCGATAGGGTGGTCTCCACAGTTCTCCCCCTTTTAGATGAACTATACTGCCGTGAATCGCAAGTCAGTCCCATCTGCATTTTCGTCAAAAATGAGTTGAGTTCAGTCAGGTCCGTCGCACTCGGGCTCAGATTGGGTACCACTTCTAGTACTGCATTCGGTCCCTCGGTAGTGCAAAAGGTACCCAAGTTTGACACATCGCAGTACATTTTTCACGGCATTCTAGATTACCTTATGAGCCATACAATTTTGGGCATTTGCAAGGGACATGAAGGTCTTTAATTTGTCTTTGGTTCAGTTTTCAACATATATTACAATACTCTTTCAGCTGCCCTAATGAGATAAAGAAATTTGTTCGGAAAAAGTAGGAAAAAACAGCAAGTCAAATTGTCTCATAATGAAAAGTAATCGCATATCAGTTCCACTATAGATTTCCGCACCGTGTAACACTAAAATGAACCGTGTTTTTATTATCTTGATATTTTTCTCAGAAAGATATCTTAGTAAAGAGCAAATTGTGAGAGTTTCATTGAGATTGGAACATGTTACAGTCCTCTGGAATTTTTTGAATATTCGTATGAAAAACGAGTTTGGAAACTTCATACTTCATTTTCTCAATGCCTACTTTTTACAGATGGGACTGACTTGCGATTCACGGCAGTATACACAACACCGAAATTCACACTAAACACTCAATAGTTTCTGAAACAACGTGGATATTTCTCGAACACAGCAAAACAGTACTGCTGTAAACAGTGGGTAAAACATACTACCGAAAACGAACAAACAATCAAACAAATAAACTCTGATTCGAAATCAGTAGTAAACATATTTGCTGTCTCTCCCGCATAGAAAGTCACAGTTTGCCTTACGTTCAAAACAGTATATCTCTTTTAACTGTTAATGTCAATGTATCACGAACAGTTGCTTCGATGTCGAACAATGCGAAACCTATAACTTTTAACAATAAAACACATTTTGAGTAATCCATACCAAACAGCAAGGTTGCGTATCATCACAACGAAGCGAAAATCGCTGTGTTGCTCCATCGTCGGAGATGGAGAAGTACTACAAGGTAGCAGTTCTCTTTTCGTACGCAAGAGCTTCTCTCTCGCGAAAGGGAAACCATCATTCTGTTTTTTGCATCTTTCACATTCTCCCGCTGCTCTTTGAGTTACCGCCGTTGGCGAACCGAACATGCGTCACTCAGCGTGCTGCTCGTTATTGCATGATTTTTACTATGACCGATCTACCCGATGACTCCTTATGGAAGAGTTCCGTTTGTCAGGAGTGCAATTTACCACTCGCGACGAGCGTTCACTGCGATGCGGCTGGTCGTTCGAATGGTTATAGGTTTGAGGCGTTAAATAAGAAGTCAACCAAATGATGTCTGTATGATATGCTGTAAATTTGTTAGTAGAAAATTGGGATGAAATTTTTATCACAGAACAACACATTTCATGGTAAATTTTGTTATACCTTGAAGATAGAAGGGCCGGGAAATAAAACGCCAGGTGAATTCGTTTCCGTTTTGAAAATTTTTATTCAGCAACAGTTCCACAAAAATTGGTTTCTTTATACACTTATAGCAGTGAAGTGACAATGTGGGGTGGTAAGGGGACGGACCTGATATAGTGGTTAGAACACACGCCTCTCACGCCAACTTATATTGATTTGAACAACCGATACCATCGAATTACATACATTACATTCGTTACCGCCGTTTTTCTTGCCAAGATCGAAACGGCTCGGTTTACTGTATTCCCTAGATATAAAGTACATTCTCAAAATGGGTGGTAAGTCATTTAGCCTGATGTCGTTTGGCATAAGGCCATATGTCATGAAGTATATTGGAATAAAGGTCATTTTTCGTAATAGTCGTTTGGCGTAAAGAGTCTAAAAAAACAGTTTTTTTTATGTGGAATTCATTTCCACGTTTCTCTTGAACTCCACTGACGATTTCAGGCTTATTTTGGTATGAATTGGTACAAAAAAGATACCTCATCTCACAATCCTATTCTTTAAAATTATTTAAGGTATGCTTCGGCTTATTTAGTATGCACGGAGATAGGACTCAACTCAATGTTGGGTTGTTTCAACGCAATTCCGTAGTTGATCCCAATTACTCAGTTTTGGCTAACTTTCCAAGGTCCCAACTAGGTAGCCTTTAATTCCATTAGAAAAATATTCTCAATTTTGTGTTAATTTACCGCAAAATTGAGTTTTTACAACCCAAGCTTGAAAAAAGTTTGTTTTGCTCAAATTTGGCTTACTGGGCCAAAGTATCCCTATCGGAAGAAAGAGAATTTTAGGTTTAAGTATCATCGATATACTTAATTTTGGGTAACGTAAAATCAAAATTTAGGTAAACTATTTATCTACGTGTAAACTGTCCTCGTAATTATAGCTATGGAAGGTTTTAATCTGATTTTTTTTATTTCAAACAAACATGAATTGTTCTCTCGAGCTGTTATGCTGCAAACATTATGGTCGGATTTTGTTAAATATTTTAATTATACACATTCCTTCTTTTATCACATTCAGTATTGTATTCGTATATCGTAACTGTAGTGATCGAAAAGACTTAACCGATTTTCTCTTTGGATAATCACTCGAAGCACAGTCGATTGTTGGATTTCCCAATGCATTATGAATAAATTGTGGTCTTTATTTAACTTCCTTTTGAAATAATGGTGACAAATTTACCTGTCCAGTTTATTAGCAAAACAAACTAAATGAAAGAAACCGATAACTTCAGCTACTCCAATGGTTTTAAACATCACATTCGATGTTTTAAGTTTCTTTATGTTGCAATATTTTTGGCGGTCCGTCTTTTACTGTTTAAATTATATATTTTGCCTTTTGTCAAACACAGACTGTTCTTTGTTGTAAAATACCTAGTTAAGCTTTGTTGTTAATTTTCATCTTTTTAATATTGTTGGTCTATAATTTCTTTCAAGGCTAGAAAGCAAAAAATAAATAAAAACGATACGGAAAAATCCTGACCGTCAAAGCTTTTATAAAATTTTGCATTTATAGTGCATTTATCTTTCGATAAATATGTGTCATCAAATAAGTAAGTTCCATTATCACTGAAAACGATGCAAATATTTAGATATTTCACTTGCCTGGGGTATGTTTTCCTGAAACCTTTGAAAAACACTTTGTCCAGTCTGTCTGAACACCGATCAAATAATTTTTAAATAAGTTAAATATTATGTTTTGATCTGGTGGTGATTTAAGGACATATAGTAAAGAATCCCTGACATGGCATGGAAGATGGTTTCCTGACGCATACAGGCACATTCATCCAGCGGTTTTCTCTTTTTCTCATATTACCAACTTACCAGTGATTAATTACAGCCAAATTGCTAAAACACTGTAATAACTATATCACCTTTTCATTTTCATTCCATTGTCATTTTCAACACACACGACGACTATTTCGGTGCTTGTTTACACTAATCCACTGGCAAACGAAGGACATTTTTCACTAAATTTCCTAGTTTCTGCTAAAGGTAGTCCGTTCAGCAGGATTTACTTTCACTTATTGTATATTTAAGAACACGTACTAGATAATTTCTGGTAGATATAACTTAAAACTTAACAAAACCGTGGTCAAAACAATCACGATGTTAGAATATTTCACTTTTTTTATTTTTCTAATTTTTGATCGCTTTCGTTGTTGCAGTGTTGTCAGTGTCGTTGGAAGGTATGTAATACATCCAGCAGTTTGAAAGCGAATTGAAAATAAACGCCAATCACATATATAAAATGAACATCAATTGCTGGCAACGATGTACATTTGATTTAAATTTCACTACTACCCGGAAACAAGAGAATAAAGTTGTGCCTACCACTACATTTACATTACAATTTGTGGATTCAACGGAGTTTCACCTTAATAACTCATTATGAAAAACGACCATTATGCCAAACGACCTTATGCCAAATAGTCGTATGTCAAACGACTTTATGTGAAGAGAGATATATTCCACAAAACTTGCTGTCCTTTTCAATCTTCCAATAACACGGCCTTGCAATAAAATCCTGGCTGCGCTACTGTTTATCCTGAGTGTAAAATGATCAAACAATAAGGGAGGAAATATAATAGAAATTGAAATTGAAATTTGTAACAAATGCCATAGTGCAGTGTAGGAGTCTCAAAAACGCTGGTCAAGAAAGAGTCATCATGATTGCTATCGAGGTTGCTACGGTGCATGCAGTGGCGCGGGAAGTGGGTAGGACAGGTAGGACATGTCCTACGCACAAAAACGCCTGGGTAGGACAGCCAAAGGGTAATTGTCCTACCCATGATTTAACAAACAAAAAATAAAATAATGCTTTAGAAATTTTCATAGCGATCTTATCAGAATTCAGGGTCCCTTACAAGGATGTCTCCAGTAATTGTTCTAGATATTTCTCTAACCTATTCTCCAACAAATTATTCCAGCGATTTTTCAAAGGATGCTTACAAGAATTTGCTCCAGGAAATCCATGAGTACTCCAAAGCTATTTCATTGATTATTTCCAAATTTTCTAGAATTTCGTCCGGATATTGTTTTACTAATCATTCAAACGAATTCACCAGTAGTTACTCTAAGAGATGTTCCAATGATTTCTACAGTATATTTTGCGAGAAAGTTTATTGAAGAGTGTTTGAAAATATAGCTTAAGGATTTTTTTCAAGAAGCCCTGCGAGAATATTTCCGCCTGTTCATGTCATGTCATCCTCCCGAATTTCCAAAATTCCTAGATGGGTCTTTTGAACAAATCTATTTGTTTCTTCTGGGAATTTTCCAGCATTTCATCCAAATACTCATGCCATTTTACAAAAAAAAAAAAGAAAAAAAAATTCCATGCAGATTATTCAAATTTTCTCGCCAGTTTACACTACAGCAATTTCTCCCAATAATTCCTCCGATAATTCCTAAACAAATTTTTATGGAGATTTTGTCCAATATTTTTAGAAAAAAAACCTGTGAGATATTTGTTAAGAAAAACTTACACAAGTCTTCAGAGGTTATTCTAGTATTTTCCACAGAAATACCTCTCGGATTTATTTTCCAGAAAAAATCCTAGGCATTTCCATGAAGACATTCCTTCAAGAAATCTTTTAAAAAATGTAAAACCTTCTTGAGAAAATCTGAAAAAATCACTGGAGGAATTTTTGTAGAAATTTTTGACGGAATCTCTGGAGCAATTGATGAGGGTATATAAAGCCTAGTTTAGAATATTAAAGAAAATCCCTAGAAATTTCTGGAGAAGTAATTTATTGAATTTTAGAAGATGTTTTGATCGGGAATCTTGGGGATCCCAGGGAAATCGATGAATAAGTCGCTGGATAAAATCTTTAAAAAGTTAGGACTTTCTTGAAAAATGTCTCAAATGTTGAAATTCAGATGATATATGAAATTATCTTTGGAGAAATTCCATTTCTGTGGTACTCCTTGGGAAAATTGGCATTCTTGAGGTATACTTGAAGTATCCTGTTATTGAAGAAATTCCCTAGGAAAATTCGTAGAGAAATTCCTTGGAAAATAATCACTAAATGAACTCTTTTAAACATTTCAAGAGTATTATCTGATCATATGGGCAAATACATGAATATATTTCTGATGAAATGTCGCTAGAACGCATGGAAACAGTACAATTTTTCCATTCAACTCAGAACCGAGCAAAAAGTCACTTACACCCCTTAGCGTTTGAGCCTCATCGAATAAAGTGAACTTCAATTTCAAGCGCTAAAATTTTTCTTAACTTCACTGTCCACAAAATATTTGCCAACGTTTGTCCTACCCATGGCTTCGAACGTGGACGCGCCTCTGGGTGCATGGTTCACACTGGTACCCCCTCCTACCCCCTATTTAATCATTTTTCATACTAATAATCAAGGAAATACCCATTTTGACGCATTTCACCGATAGAATTTTTGTTTTCTTCCGATTATGAAAATATGGCCCATATATTGATCTCTAGCGAGAAAATAATCCGATGTGTGACTAATAAAAGATTGATGTGAAAAGTAGGACTCAGTATGCCTCATACTGGTTTAACATAATGCTGACTTCTCTCCGCTACCTCTTTGAAACGGTGTGCTGTGCACTGATTAAATTCAGACATTTGTTTAGCAGAACCTGTTGAACAAATTGGAGTTTTAGAGGCTAACATTATAATATTATAGAGTGCGGAGCACGCTATGTCTGAGTCAGACGATTATAAAAATCTAATGTACATCGAATTTTTTCTCGCTAGAGATCAGTATTTGGTCTATTTTTTCACGATAGGAAGGTTTCAAAATATTCTATCGGTAAAGTTGTTTCCATTCATTTTGTATGGGCTGAAAAGCGTCTAAAAACGGGATTTCCATGGGGTTTAGCATGAAAAATCACTAAAAAGTGAATAAAAAAACCACCAGTGGAATATTTTAAAACCTTTTGATTATGAAATTACAACCCAAACACTGTGCTCTAGTGAGAAAAAAAACCGATGTACGTTCGATTTTTATAATCGAACGGTTTAGACATAGCGTGCGGAGTTGATAAAATTGCGGGATCGCATCGGTTTGGTTTCCTCACCGTACTTATTTGTCATCTCATGTTGAACAAGTGCGGTGAAGACACTAAATCCGACTAGGCGTAATCCCGCACGTTTAATCACAAACCAGCATTTCTACCCACACGCAACGTGCGCAACGCGCTATCCTTCATTCCACGGCAGCAACAATTTTTCTTTCCAAGATCCTACGACTCGCGGCGAGCGTAGTCAACACTCGCAGTGAGCTTTCATTGCTGCTTGCACTCTTCCCCGATCGCAACATTCCCCGAAGAGTTGTTAGAATCGAGCCAGACTGAGTGGCAAAATGCGCAAACACTCTCCCCGCCGAAGGCTCTCACAAGCCTCCCGACGATGCTATCGGTTCATTCATTCGGGAATAATGCTTTGCTCTCGTTTTTCCGAACGCGTTCATAAGCGGCAAGCGATTTCGAGTCGCACGAGGCGAGTATCAGTAACCTTGCCAAACAGTGACAAAATATTTTAGTGTTCAAATGTAGTTGAACAATACGAAAATCGTTTTTTTAGAAATGGTAGTAATGTAGCCTTACATTCAGCCAAATGGTACATTTTAAAATTTTCTAAACACACAAACACATGAACATTTCACCACAGACAAACAGACGTCACACTCTCATCATTGTGCATCGACCACCTTTTTAACGGTCGATTAAAAAATATGGTAGGTGGCCAATCCACCACCTGCAGCACTCGCATCGTTTTTGTTCGCGTTTGACGTTTACACACTACCGCCATCTGTTGGCCTGTCGGCCTAACGAACTAGTTTTAGCATTGGGCGTACATGTCCTCGTGACTATGATTTTGATCGAGATTTGTTCTAAGTGTTACCCCGCATAGAAAAATACAATTTGCTGCACATTTCAAACAGTAAGTTTCTTTAAACTGTTATGGTAAGTGTATCACAAGCAGTTGCTATTTCATTGAACAATATGAAGCCTTAAGATAGGAACTGTTAAAAATTGTTAAAGTAAACTATCCTAAACAGTGACGTAACACTATAATGTGTAGATATTGTTGAACTATATAGGCATGTTTTGTTCTTTTATATGAGTAACAACTCATGTATGTGCATTTTACTATATAAGACTTCATTGCAACAGTTTGGCGAACGGTCGCCGATACACGCTTTAAAAAATATAGGTGGCAGTAAGTGAAATAACAACAATACTTTCATTTTTAGAAAAGATGCACTTTATACACGACGACATTTGCATAACTGTGTTAATCATAATTTATTAATATAATACGAGAAAACAAATTTTTTTTTTTCGATGATTGTGCGTAAGTTTTTGATCACTGAGTATATTATTTTTTAGCGTGCATTTTTCTGTGCCTCTTTCGAGACCGTGAAAAAAACAACAACCAGAACCTCGGTCGCGAAAAGTTTGTTCCGTTTTTTCCTTCAAGGATGCAGAAAAACAGCGATGGGACATTGTGCGGCCTACGGCTTGAGGAAACAGGTAAGTTGGTGAACGTAAGTCATGAATGCAGCGTTATTGATTACGTTTTTCTTTTTCAGTTCAACGAACCGTTCAACAAAAGGAGAATTGAAGACCCGGCTACCGTTTGGGCCACAAGAAAAATACGCATCAAAAACGATTTCAAACCACGTCCGTAGAAACATCGTAAGTAAAATTTAGAATTGATATTGTTAATTTGAATGGTAAAACTGGCTATCCTTTTATGTTGCAGTTCCTGTTACACCGACGGACTTGTACCCCGGCAGCAGCATCACCAGAACACCATCTAAGATATAATCCCGATCCTTGCTTACTCATTCCGGGAGGGCCAATAGACGACCGACGATTTTTTGTAATTTTCGAGCTTCGGAATGCTCAACGGGAACGAGCAGGACGGATAATGAAAATTCTGATTTAAGCTCAAGTTTTGTGTTTATAAATAATATAACATAATGAAATACAGAAAAAAAGGTTAAACTTGTTGAAATTATTTCTTATTCAATTTGTTCGAAAATCATTCTTATAATATAAACATTTAAGTACAGTACCGCATACGGTTCAAATACCGTAACAAACCATATTTCAATAATTACACATACATTACCCGTTTGCATTCCAATCATATAGGTCAACTATTCCATAGCTATTTCCAATACAGTGATTTGTGTGGAAGAGTGGACAATATATCCATCATTTGGCAAACTGTAAACGAAAAATTTTGTTCGGAGAAATCGACGTTTTTAAATGGTTACATAACTTAACCGCCTATTCCCCATATTGTGATTTTCCCGGTTACTGTTCACCAAATTGTAAAAACCGTTTTCGGTGGTGTCGGTTTATTGTTATATTTGATGTTTAACGAAATTATTGATATATTGTTGCAAATTGTTGTGCACAGTATGGGATACAGTACGAATATAGTTCTTGATTATGCGGGACGTCTGTTTGTCTGTGATTTCACTATACAATACTTTAATGCAACAGTTTGGCAAACAGTTACACGGGTTGGTATTTGTGAGCAACATGCTCACACAATTTCATCTTTTTCGACACTTTCAAATAATTACACCCTGCTGTGTACAAATGTGTAGTTTTTACAGAGCCTTTATTATAATTCAGATATTTGAACTAAAACAGATGACCTGAGAACAATATATGTTTTTAAATATTTCACTTTAATCAATTAAGTTGTTTAAAAATTTGAAGCCATTTTTCTTTTTTTTATTCTTGGTGTGCTTTGCAAAAGTTCTACAGCCTCTGTGTTAATTTTTTTAAGTGTGCAAGTTTTCGTTCAAGTGTGTCTTGTTTACTTTCTGATACCGAAAGTGAAAAAAAACTGTTGCAGAAAAAAAAATGCAAGAAGCCAATATTCAGAGAAGCCGGTATCCCGAAAAGCCCGTATCCAGATTGCAGGAAATCTTTCGACCTCCAGCGGCTTTAGGAGAGTTCACAACGTAATTCTCGCGTAACATTACTAAAGGACCTATCTAACATTGAGAGGCTCTCTTTGTTTACTTTCTCTTTCATTAATAACTGAGTCACATTAATCTCTTCTGTTGCGTTTTTTGTATGAAACGCTAGTCAAGGAAATTGACTTTCGATCTATAGTGAAAACTTCCCAAAATCTTTAGTGTTCCACTGTTATAATCGAAAGAGAACGAGAGAGGAGAGAATCTCTCATTTGTACATAGGTCCTTTAGTAATGTTCCGCGAGAATTCACTCTGGCTCAAAACAACCGGCCGTTTTCATCGAACCAAGAGCGGTCGCCCCATCAGATGGTCAAGGATAATCGTCATCCGGTAAGTGTTTGCGCAACTTTTCTGAATAAAAAGGAATAACGTAAATAACGTAGCAAACATTTGTTTCTTTCGTTTCTTTCAGGATGAAAAGACTTATCCACCTCTAAATAGCTTCATCCCAAGATGCTGACGATGGTAGCTGCTAAATGCTGTTACGGCTCATTACCGTTCACAAGAAGGAAACCGACAAATTGTGCCTAGAGCGAAGTTTCTTATCAGTATAAATATATCTGTGATGTTTTGTGACAAGATTGATAATAATTTTGTCTTTTGAAGTCAGCTGATTCATAAATTGTGAGTGATTTAACTGCGTGGGGTGACTGTATTTAAATAATAAACGCATTTGTATTTTTCTCTTATTGTATGAAAGCATCTGAACAGAATAGTATATGGTTGAGAAACAATAACGGACCTTAAATAAATTATTCCTCATACATTATTAAATTCAAGTAAATCTTATAGGTTAACTATTTCATCACTGTTTGGTTTACAGTGAATTTAAAAATAAATGGATAATATATCGGTCGCTTGACAAATTGTAAACGAAAAATTTTGTTCGGAGAAATCGGTGTTTTTGAATGGTTAGGGTTCATTCATAAATTTCATAACGCTAAAAATGGTCATTTTCGACACCCACCCACATCCTCGTAACACTTTTTGTATGAAGATTTTTAAAATTTTGTATGAGCTGTAACGCTACGAGAACGTTATGAAATTAATGAATGGGCCCTTACATAACTTAACCGCCTATTCCCCACATTGTTATTTTCCCATTTACTTTTTGCCAAACTGTAAAAACCGTTCATGGTGAGGTTGATTTATTGTTATTTTGGATGTTATACGAAATGACTTAGACATGGTTTTGAATGGTTTTGTACAGTATAGGAAACAGTAGCAATGTGGTTCTTATTTATGCGGGTTCTGAAACGCTTAATTCGCCTCGAACTGTTTTAACTATTAAACGATATATTGAGTTTGAAATGCTTTATCTATATTGATGGCCATAGGTATCATCTATTATTTAACAGTCATAAAATGTGTCCTTTTTTATTCATCTTTGGATCAATGGAAGAGTACTGAATTTGTGTCTAAAATTCGCCCAATCCCATATTCGTACACTTATCAAAATCTAAACATATGTACAACATTTAAAACTGAAATTTAATGCTCTATTTGATTGCTCAAGTCCTACATTTTATTGTTCAGAAGTAGTAGAGTACAATTGGACAATTTATAAGCGGACATATATGAAACTTAGGTAAAATTATTAGAAATACCAGTTTTTAAATGATTTTTGCTATAAAATTCGATACAGCGGGGATTCGCTGGTTGGAACACGACTGCCTTCCATCTAGCGAATCCGATCCGTTAGTTGGAACAACTGACAGCTGGTGAAAATGCTCCACACTAACGCATCTGGAGAGCAAATCGTCACGAAACGCATATACATACTTTTTACTTGGAATATTTTCCAACCAAGTTAAAAAAATGGGTCGCGACCAAAAATGGGTAAACCAACGTGTTAAGTTTGATTTTTGCCCAACTTCGCCGCGTCGCAACTCGATTCTCAATAGTGCGCATCGTGCGCATAATGCACAAATCGAGGGCATAGATGCGCACTATAGCGAAGGGACTCGCGACGCGGCGACGGGCAGGATCCGTCATTAATTTCGGAACTTTCAAAAGCAGTTTTTTCGTTCAAAATCAAGAAAATTTACAGGAAAATGTGTTCACTGTGTTCTATTCTCCGACCGAACACAGTGAACATATTTTTATCGAATAATTTTTAGATTTGAACAGAAAAACTGCTCTTGAAGTTTCGATGATGACGATGATTACGATGACGGAGCGTTGAGCCAGAAGTGTCCTCCGCAAAAACGCGATAACAAAATCGGGTCAGTACTGTACCGCAAAACGGAAAAAAAAAATCATATGAGAGTTGTGAGTTCTCACGAGTGACCGCTCTTCCTTCACTTTCGTGGTCTGTTTTTCGACGCGACGACGACGCACTTTGCCAAAACAAAAAACATCAAACTCTTCGTCAGTGGTCAGTCAGTACGCAGCACCTCTTCCTTCCGCGCGCGCTAGCTCTTATATTTTTATTCGCGAAAAAAGAAACTTTCATCAGATTCAGTAGTGTGATGCTGGATCTTTCTCGCCGTTTGGATTACTCATCAGCGTTCAAATAGTGCATTCGAGATGTTCAATTGGTGATAAATAGCGATTGGCGCTGAAAAGTTTGGGAAGTGAAGTACTCCTTTTGTGGTGGGAATCCGCCCTCCGATTTCCTCGAAGTCTTGTGCATTTGTGTTTGCGTTTGCAAGCTCGTCGCTCTAGCTCAAGGCCAGTCCTCCTCCCCTCGAACAACACTCGACTCGAAGGCGACGTTCTCCGTCGCTTCGCTGGTTGGTGCGTTGTTCCGGAACGGGAACTACCGCCGTTGGGATGGTTGGGATGAGCAATTTCACGCTGGATCCTGCCATCATTGGCGTCGGCAGCGGAAGCAGCAGCAAGAGGTATGAAATCGAACGGAAAGCCCTGATGGACGAACTGTTGGCAGTGGTGAAAGAATGTCAGAAAAAGTACGGCGGGAAAACGGAACTGGCAACGGAGGAGGACTCAAGGTGAGGCGTTCTGTTTTCTGTCTAATGGGATTATAAGAACGATGAAATGATAATGGCAGGGTTGGTAGCGGGTTTCCTTTTCCAGACTTTATCACTACTTTTGATTACCAATCCTTGAAAAGTCTCTATTTTCAATAAAAGATCGCATTCTCAACCAAAATGGTTATCACTAGTTTCCTCTTTCTTCGTGCAGTTAATCCTGCTGCCAAATTTTTGAATCTTCAGAGCAATTTGATTAGGGGAAACTCTCAGGGATCTTAAACATTTCCCATAAATTCCTATGAATTCGTTCAGAAATTCCTCCAGAAGTTATTCAAAGGATACATAATAGGATTTCTCCTGAATTTGTTCCAGGAAATCCAATTCAACTTCCTCCAGTAATTTCTACAGGGTCCTAAAAAATGAAAATTTTTCTGAGATTTTACTCCAGGACATCCTTTACCAATTTTTGCACTGATTTCTGAAGTAGTTACTCTATCAGATCTTTCAAAGATTCCTATAGTTTCTCGATAGTATATTGAATAAATTTTATTCCAGAGCCTTTGAAGATTTTTCCAGGAAACTCACAACAGGGTGCCCATTCATCCGGAAAAAGGTGGGAACTGCAAATGACCGGGAAATTGTAAATCTATTTAATTTTTAAGCACTAATTGCGAAACTTGAAAATGTTGCTAGAGGTTGGTTTCCTGGATAGATCTTTGGTAGATTTTCTTACATTTTACCGACGGTACGATGTTTTGTATATTTTCATCTGAGGATCTTGATTATATTCAAAGGACATCTTATGATTGATATCCATAGTGCATATGTTGCTTGAAACATTTTCATTCAGCCTCATGATAAACTCTTGATTCGAAAATTTCGAATTTTAGCGTTACATAATTAATGGACGCTGCCCGGAGTATATTGATTCTTGGTGAAGTTTAGTTTGGATTACTAATTTTATTTTTTTTAATCTAATGAAGTCTCTATGAGACCCCTAACGATATTTTCTATGTGTTTCTGAAGATTTACAATGAATTTGTCCGAGATGAGCCAGCCTCGGGCTGCAAATCTCGTTAATAAAGATAATAATAATAATAATAATAATAATGAATTTGTTAAGGCCGTTATCAGTTAATTTGTCGTGAGATCCCTAATGAATTTATGATGAGATTTTTGACAAACTAATAAATTACGAGTTTTGTTTAGTTGCTGACGCAAAATTTTTGATGGAAGGTGCTTGTTTGGATTAATATCATTTTTTGGTAAGCAAACAATCAAATGTATTTTGGAAAGATATCATTTATGCCCAAAAGAACCTATAATTTCATGGCACATGATTTTACCAGATTGAGAATTTATTCGGGATTAAGGCCCAAGTAAAAACAGTTAAAATGTAAAAACTGAAAAAGCAGTTTTCTCTTTTTAAACACACAAATCGAAAAAAAAATATAAAAAAAACACAGCTCTTTTATTTGACAAATAAAACAGATGTGTGTTTTCATTTTCTTCGATTTGTCTGTTTAAAAAGAGAAAACTGCTTTTTCAGTTTTGACATTTGTTCCATTTTTACTTGGGCTTTAAGGTGAAACATCTCGGAATCCAAAGATGGCTGGCACAATGGCCGACTTGTGCCCCTACTCACGTTTTCAAAGGCACCAAACTAGAGAAATAGTTGGTAAACGTGTCTGATCTTCTTATTTTAAGCTTTCTGCTAGATGCACAAAACCAAAATAAAAAGTGCACTGTTGTTGAATGCTTCCTTCACGAGATTTGTGCACGAGTTTTTTGATTCAAAACTGTATCACCTTAAGCCATGAGCCATGTCGAACGCATCATTTTGATCACATTCTTAAGAGAGAATGGGTTGGCTTTGCCGATTGGATACAAATATTTTGTATAATTCTGTATAACTTCATAGGGTAACCAATATAATTAAGACCTCTGTATATTTGGAATCTCTGAACTATTTTCCAACAATTTTATCAGTTTAAATTAAAAGATCAGCTCAGATCGCATGTCTTTTCTGTTTTTTCTTCATTTATGTGAATTTCAACCCATCCGGCTAGTTCCCTGGGCTTGGAATTATGTTTTCCAGGGAGCGATGATTTTAGATATTTGATCACTGTATTGTATAGTGTTGATTAGAGGCTGCATGAACTTCAAAACAATGGCAACGTTTTTGTTGCAATCAGATTTTTTTTTGTATTCTGATTTAACTACTGCAATATAGTTATCATTAATCGAAATCATTGATACTCCAGGAAAATATAAATTCAAGCTGGTGAGAAGATTACAAACTGAGGGTGGGTTAGGAGCACAATCTGACCCGTGAATGTGCAATGTGGGTTAGTATATGGGAAATGCCATTGACGGTTTGCAATCTTCTATGAGGGTTTCGTGACCCAACAGGGCGCGTGCACCGGATAGGAGCAAAGGGCGTACAGTAGCATCCACTTAAATAATAAGACAAAATGCCGTTCTTTGACTCGGTGATGTTATGTGATCTCCTATGGTGTTGTAGTACTATAAAGTATGTCACTCTCTGGGAATTCTAGCCTTAATATTAATTTTTCACTTAACAAATAGAATAAAATAATCAAGCTTAATAAACACAAAGCACCTCTACTGCAGTAATAAATCTGATACCATCAATTTTCTATGTTTGACAAGGTTTTGAAAAAAAATCAATGAGTGAAGAACTACTTATTAAATGAGCCACATCAGCTATAAATATGCAAAAGTTACATCATAGGGACATGGCGAGCGTTTGTTATGTAGTAGTTGATTCTTATCTAATGGAGGGTATTACAAGACCACGCGGACAATTTCGAAACAAATTATTTCTATACATCGGTTTTATTAACCGAAAGGCTCAGCTATGCTGTAAAACCATTCCTTAGCAAATAATCATTAGTATTATCATGTAACAAATGTAACGCAAGAGGGGGCGTGTGATTGGGCTCTGCGTTACACTAATTGTTTGCTTTTGACAATGGGGGTGTTAAGGAGAAGATGAATTGATGCCGGGCTTCAGTTCTATGGTAGCACAGATCTGGAGAGCTGGACAGCCGCTCAGGCGGAGGGCTTGATCGATTTGTCACTCGCTGATGACCAATCCGTCAGGGTTTCAGCGCGAGTGGTTGGTTGATTCTATGGGTTTGTTTTCATGAAGGGTTAAGATTTGGCTTCGGTTCATCTTCTTCTTAAATTGACTTCAAAGACCTTAGGAGACAAAAAATCATTTGCGGGGTTTAACAATTAGTTACACAGGTAGTTTACTTGATTTTTTTTTGTAGGTTTTTGGGCGACATGGTGGATTTTGAAAGCATTGGATTCATTTTTAATTTGAACATCTAGTGTTCGGATTTACCTTAGAAATACACCACTTTCTTTGAGCAGCCTATTGTAGCAGCTAAAACTGTAATTAAATATTTTGTTCGTATTAGTGTTTCACAATGGGTGATATGAATAAAAAACTTTGAACTTTACTACATGTAGCATCTACTCAAAAACAAAATCCACAAAGTTTACTACACTTTTGGTATGAATAAAAAACTTTTCGAACATGTAGTACTTACTACTTTCGAACATGAGCAGTGACTGAAGCTGCACGTTAAGAAATTTCCATTCAGAGTGCAAAGTGATTCTGCACGTAAAGAATAATCTATTCAGAGTGACGCTTAAAATTAATACAATCATGCATATGAAGAATATGCATGGAATCTAATCGATTACGCGACAATTTGCACAAATCATGAAGTTATTTGACTGTTATTTGACAAGATTTGTAGTATAATTTTGCGATTAGTCTGGTATTCTCTCTATGTCTATGATTTTATGATGATGGTACATCAAAGAATTTTCTGGGTGGTTTTCGGCCTTCGCCAACGCCGATGATTTTTTAAATACTAGCTTAACATTTATGAAGAGATCTTGAGATTACAGTTATCAAATTTGGAACCACATATTTTCTAGCACCAGTACTGAGATTCTGGTGAAATTGCGGTAGAATTTTGATGCTCCGCGTGTGTTTTCTTAACAGCATGTTGAATTCCGATGTTCTAAGTGTTTCTGTGATATTCTCGTTATTTTGGTGGGGTTTCTGATAGTATCCTTGGAATGTCTAGAACTCAGAATGTAGAGATTTTTTGTAGTGATTCCATTGGTAGTCGTTAGAATTCAATGAGGATCTCCCCTAAAACACCAGGGTTCCCTTTGAAATTATTAAAATTCTTAACGAAGCTTTACTTTGAAATTCCAACGGAACTGGAGATCAACGGAATCTTAAAGGTGTTTACAATAATTACAAAGATTGATTTTCGGAATTACAAATATTCACACAATAATTCGCAGGAATCCCACCGCAATCTAATAGATTCTTACAGAAATACCGTCTCAAAGATACCCACAGAATTCCAAGAGATTGATATTCGGAATCCCATTCCCACCCCAATTCTAGAGTTTTTACCAGATTCCTAATATTTCCGCAATATTCCTAGAATGGTATTTAAATTTTCAGAATTATCATAAAAAATCCGACATCCCTATCGGAATCTCAAAATTCCTACAGGAATTCCGGAATTCAAAAGGAAATCTGAGATGTCAGAATTTACACGTAAAATTCCTAAAATTCCTAGAAAATAACATAATTATCGTAATGCCAGTATTCACACGGATATTAAAAAATGCTACTGCCGGTAATCTTACCGGAATCTCAGAATTGGCGAATTTCGTAACCTCAGAATTCCTTTGCAAAACTCAAAATACCTTCCGACATATCAAAACTCATATCGTTTTCCCATGATTTTCATTCAAAAGTAAATTATTCCATTCAATTCCGCAAACTCAAAGCATGTGTAGCAACCTCTGAAGCTAACTACCAGTAGCTTTGTAGTAAATGCTACCTTTATTCATAGCAATGCGTTGTTTGTAGTATATTCGAAAGGTGTAGAAAGGAAAATGACACAACCATGTTCCACTCGTGTTCCACATATAGCGTTTACTACCGAGAATGTAGTAAACTCAACTTTACTACATTTTATTCATACGGCCCAATAAGTTTAATGAGTTTCACTTACAATAGATAGTTTGACTCTAGAACCTCGTGCTACGAAGTGGTCAGCAGGGCTTGCTAGATACCTGTTCAGTCTGTATATAATTCGTATTTAGGATTTTTACAAATGTTGTTTAGATGTATAATTTATGTTTACTTACGTAGATTATGTATAGACCAAGTTTTAACTTTAGTTTTAATCTTCTAGGTGAATTCACTGGATTTTAACCAAAACCTAGTCCCTATGATAAGTAGATAGATAGCATGTTATTTCCAATTTAGATATATAATTCAATAGCCAGTTTACCACAATTTCACTTTAGGACTTAAGAAAAATTTAAATTTCAATTTTAGATAATAATTTTCAATTAGTTAGCGTGCTTTGGGAATTTCCGAAAACTTTAGCGATCGTATGCATGAAATACTCTCTCCTTGTTTTTGTTTTTATCTCTCCTATTCCTTATCCACTGTCACCTTAATCAACGATCTGTAATACAGACTAGACCGTTAAATGATTGCCCTGTGGTTTTCTGTACACCCCAGCCCGTAACTCCGACGGGCGGGTGTTGATAGCATCCTCTGCTTCTGATAACGTAGTGAGCAGAATTTCATCCGTAAGTTTTCGGCCGTCATTAAGTGCTTTCAGTGCTTCCTTTACCGCTCGAACCATACGTTCCCAGATGCCACCCATGTGCGGTGTACCTGGGGGTATGAAAGTCCACTTTAGAGTGGTACCCGTCACGCTCTCGGCACATTCTTGGTTGAGCTGTTTCAGCCTAGCCAACTCGCCACATGCACCCTTGAAATTAGTCCCATTGTCAGAAAAAAAAACTCTTCGGGTGCTCCGCGTTTGCACATGAACCGTCGAATTGCCATTAAACATGCCTGAGTGGTCAAGCCGTGTACAACTTCTAGGTGTATTGCTCGTACTGCTAAGCAGGTAAAGAGTACTACCCATCTTTTCTCCTTCTTTCTGCCAACCAACACTTCGATAGGACCCAAGTAGTCTACGCCTACAGAGCTGAACGGGCGAAGCTGTGGAGTTACTCATTGTACCGGTAGAGGCGCCATCATCGGAGTTTGTGGCAGGCAGCGATTGACTCAACACCACATACAATCCTTCACAGCTTGTCGAATCGCTTGTCGTAATTTGGGGATATGGAATCGCTGGCGAAGTTCATTACAAACTGTTTCTCTATTTGCATGAGCAAATTTTTCGTGGTACTGTAGAATCAACATTTTGGTTATCGCATGTTCTTTGGGTAGAATAATGGGATGCTTCATATCGAAAGGAGCAAACTCGGCTTGTTGTAACCTTCCTCTTACGCGCATTACTCCTTCGGTGTCCATAACAGGGGTCATCTTGTACAGGGTGCTTGACTTTTTGATTCGCTCTGTAGATGCATTACGCCTCAGATTTTTCTCCAATATTCTGACTTCTTCCGGGAATCCCTCACGTTGAGCTTGCCTCCACAGGACTAATTCGGCTGCACGTAATTCTTCCTGCTGCAGGGGCTGCTGGATTGATATTGTTTCTGCTTTCAGTAGACGTATTTGACCAGCAGTAGCCCTAGACACTACTATTGGATTGCCTGCGACCTTGCGGCGACAATTGGCAATGAACCGGATCACATTAGCAGTACTTCGGAGCAGACATCCTAAGCGATTCGTCGAGTCAACATTAATTACTGACACGGACTGTATTGCTTCATGATGTAGAACGCAAGTACGCATCTCTTCGCTTGTATCAACGGCCGGCAAAGGTCCTATTGGCCATTGATCTTCGGGGTTCGAAAGAAATTGTGGTCCGCTGAACCACTCGCTACTAGACTCTAGAGGAGGCCCTTGACCCCATTTGGTTAAAACGTCAGCGATGTTCGTTTTCGTTGGAATCCAACGCCAGTCAGAAATGTTTGTGTGTTCTCGAATTTCACCGATGCGGAATGCCACAAATTGTTTATACTTCAGCTGATCGGAGCGGATCCAGCTGAGAACCGTCTGCGAGTCTGACCAGAGGAAATATTTATTAATTGGAAGCGAATGTTGAGATTGAACAGTGCGTAGCATTCGAGACCCTAATACCGCAGCCATCAATTCTAGACGAGGAATCGATTGCCGTTTCAACGGCGCCACCTTTGTGCGAGATGTGACTAAAGATGTCTTCACCTGGTCATTTACAACTGCCCTGAAGTAAGCGACGCAGCCATACGCATGCTCACTCGCATCCATGAAAATATGCAGCTGAAGAGAATCGATTTCAGACGAGTGGGAATCGCCAAAATAACAGCGTGGGATTCGGATGGCAGCCACCTGTTTTCAACAAACTTGTCCAGCGAGTCCATTCCTGCAGTGCTTCGTCGTCGATTTCTTCATCCCAATCGAATCCGGAGCGCCACAGATCTTGGACAAGTGTTTTACCGTGGATCGTGAATGGCGCCAAGAGACCAAGTGGGTCGAAAAATCCCATTACGCAGCTTAACACCAACCGTTTCGTTGGTCGTTGAATACCGTCAACGAAAGGCTGCAAATCCGGCCGATGATCGGTGGCGAAAGAAAATGAGTCTTGGTTTGGGCTCCAAATTATTCCAAGAACTCGTTCATTTTCCGTTGTCATATCAATGTTGAAGTGGACGTCTTTAGTCGGATTTGATTCTCCTAGGCTGTGCAGCACTTCAGCAGAATTTGAAACCCAGTTTCTTATCTCAAACCCTGCTTTGGAGTGTATGAAACGTACTTCTTTGGCACGACGAATAGCTTCCTCGATGGTGTCGACGCTATCGTAATAGTCGTCAACATAATGCTTCTGAACGATAGCGGCCGCTGCCTTGCGGTTTTTCACGTATTGCGCTGAACACGGTGAGCTGGCGGATCCAAATGTGGCTACGTCCATTACATACACGCTCTGTTCGCTCGGTTGTGCGTGCTTATCCGCCTCTCTAATGCGTAGTTGGTGATACATCTCGCGTATGTCCCCTCCAAAGGCGACACGGCGCTCACGAAATAAACTAAGCACGGATGTCAACGGTGTGAGCATGTCAGGGCCTTTGAGCAATTGGCTGTTGAGTGACACACCTCTTACCGTAGCTGCAGCGTCCCATACCAGACGAAGTTTAGAGGGCTTCTTCGGGTTCTGAACGTAATTTAGCGGAAGATACCATGTTTTATGCGGAACGGTTTCCGCTAGCTCCTTTTCCGTTGCCAAATGAGCATAGCCTTTAAATTGTTAATCTTTGATTTGTTGTCTAATCTTCTCGTACAGTTCGGGATACCTTTCCAGTCTCTGTTCTAACTGCTTCAACCTTCGACGGGCCATCGGGAGGCTGTCTGGAAAAATCCAATCATCCGTTTTCCACAACAAGCCGGTTTCGAAGTGGCTGCCGACACGGATGGTAGTTCGTTCTAAGATTTCTCTTGCCCTTTTTTCATCCTTCGTTTCTTGAACTACTTTTACAACGGACTCTTCTAAGGCGTAATGCTCTTTCAGCAAATTGTACAGGTCGTTATTGCTAATGGCGTCGTGATGACCAACAATGACAGTGTCATTGGTTTTTCATGAGGTAGGACCGTAAACTGACCAACCTAGTTTCGACCGTACAGCTATCGGTTCTCCAATTTTCCGGACCTTGGCTTCAATTGGTGCGATGGTGTGCAGATTATTCAAACCAATAAGCAGGCCAGGATGTTGGTCCGAATGCGAAGTTAAAGGCAGATCTCGTAGATGGCTATACTCAGCAGCAAGTGTACCGGCGTTGAGCGATTGTTTCGGGAGAAGCAGCTTTCCCACCGTTTGCGCTGCCTGTAGCGGCAACCTCTCTTCATTACCCAGAGCGGAGATCCATAAATTCATCATTTTGGAATTAGGTTCTTCTCTGGTAATATCAGCAGTCCATTTGATAGTTAGTGGCCATTTAACCCCTTCGACGCTTAATCGATCCGTGAGCGAGCGTTCGACCAAGGTGATCGACGAACCCTCATCAAGGAATGCTAGCGCCGTGACTTGCTTCTCTCCGTAGTGCAATGTTACGGGAATCATGCGGAACATAATAGAACTAGATGAGCGGATATGCGTGTTGATTACAACTAAATTATCAACTGGATGGAGCAACGAATGATGCCTATCCCGATCTCGACAATCTTCAACATTGCATCGAATTTTAAACTTACATGGAGCATTACCATGGTCGTTCAGGCAAATTTTGCAGAGTTTGCCTTTCTCTACAATTTTCATGCGGTCGACGAAATTCATTGCTTTAAAATCCTGGCAAAAACGAAGACGATGGTCTGTTCTCTTACAGGCTCTGCATGGTTTTAATTTCTGCTCTTCGCCGGCCGCGAAAGCTTCATTCGCACCGTGCATGTAAACTGCACCTTTATCCATACCTCTTCCTTTTCCAGCGGGCGCAGGTTTAGTTTTGAATTCTTGTTGGTTTTCGAGATTTACATTTGCTGCACATGCCTCCGCAACGATTTTGGAGAGAAATTTAGAAAAGGTTCTCAAAGTGACTGTTTTCTTCTTGCTGCGAAATCGAACCCACTCTCGCTTATCACCGGCCGGAAGTTTGTCTACCAGATCCTGTATGAGGATCGGATTGATTAAATGTTCTTTCAATCCGGCTGCCTCCAAGTGGTCACACATTTGTTCCACAACGTTTCCAAAAGGTATATAAGACTCTAGTTTGTCTGCCTTTGGGGGATCTAGGCGCTTTACCTTTTCTAGATGGCAGTATAATAACTGCTCCGGACGACCGTAAAGTTGACGTAATTTGCTTATGACTTTCGGCACGGACTTGGGTAATAATAATTGTCCCCGAACACTCTCTAGAGCATTACCTTTTAAACTTTCTTGCAAACGAACCAGGTTTTCTACATCGTTGAACCCACAGGCTGTATTAGAAGCTTCGTAGCTGCCAATAAAAAGCGGCCATTCCTCGGCTTTCCAGTGAAAATAGGGAGTTTCTTGGAAAGTCCATTACGCGCGGCTAACTGCGCCTTTGATGGTCCTGCCAGTTGCCGCCCCAGCCCGTGTGATACTGGCTTCTTCTTTTTATTTTGGTATCCGAGTGACTTTGGGACCTCTATCTCGCACTCCGATGCCTCTTCCCGTTCTTCTGATGATATCTCCGAGTTGCTGCAATCTTCCTCAGATTCTTCGTCACTGGTTTCGTTAACCGAATCGTTATCGTCCTCTGAACTGTTCTCGAACTCTGTTTTCTGTGCGTATTTATCAACAGACTTCCGTTGCTTTTCCGAAATCGTTCGTTGTGAAACGTTTGGATTACGCAACGGCGTATCCAACATTTTCTTGTGGTGCCATGAAGAACCTTCGCCTTCGCGTGGGATGGTTTCTTCCACAATTCCCTTCTCAAACTTGGTGTCAGGGTCGACGGAGTTGCGTGACTTCATCGCCATATTTTTCACGCCCATGATCGCATTTTGGTATGACTCTCGCATCCGTTGCATACGATCGGCGTGAGCTTTCTCATCACGGAGCGCTTTCTCCAGCATCTCCTTTTCAACCTGCATTTCCTTCTCTCTTAGCTCGTTCTCAATTTTCAGTTGCTTCTCTTTCAGGACTCGATCCATTTCGATCCGCTTTTCCCTTAAGATTCGCTCAATCTCCATCTCTTGTTCCTTGGCCTTTTGCTCTCTCTCTAACGCTTGGAGTCTTTTCTCCAATGACGAGCCTGACTGGTTATCGGATTTTACGCTAGACTTATCCGATTCTTCGGTAGCCAGCGTCTTCGCTCCTTTCGACTTGCCTTTTTTCTTACGGTCATCTGGTTTTCTGAGCATTCCCTCTGCAACCTTTTGGCAAAGCTCAGATGGGCAGAACCATTTCTCCAGGCCGTCAAGAGATTCTTCCGTCACTTCCACGTATCGAAAGTGGAACCAAAGATCACATGCGTCACATCCAACCATGCCCTCATTGGTTTCCGACGTCTCCGAGCAAACACCACAGGGGGTTAATGTGAAGTTTCCTGCCTTCACCATCGTGTTTGAGGTTAGCTCCGAATATCTATTTTTTAGTTTGTTCGGGTTTACCTTAGAAATACACTACTTTCTTTGAGCAGCCTATTGTAGCAGCTAAAACTGTAATTAAATATTTTGTTTGTATTAGTGTTTCACAATAAGTTTAATGAGTTTCACTTACAATAGATAGTTTGACTCTAGGACCTCTAGGACTCTAGGGGCCCAGATAGCCGTAGCGGTAAACGCGCAGCTATTCAGCATGACCATGCTGAGGGTCGTGGGCTCGAATCCCGCTGGTCGAGGATCTTTTCGTAAAGGAAATTTTCTCGATTCCCAGGGCATAGAGTATCTTCGTACCTGCCACACGATATACATATGCAAAAATGGTCAATCGGCAAAGAAAGCTCTCAGTTAATAACTGTGGAAGTGCTCATAAGAACACTAATCTGAGAAGCAGGCTCTGTCCCAGTTGGGACGTAACGCCATAAAGAAGAAGAAGACTCTAGGACCTCGTGCTACGAAGTGGTCAGCAGGGCTTGCTAGATACATGTTCAGTCTGTATATAATTCGTATTTAGGATTTTACAAATGTTGTTTAGATGTATAATTTATGTTTACTTACGTAGATTATGTATAGACCAAGTTTTAACTTTAGTTTTAATCTTCTAGGTGAATTCACTGGATTTTAACCAAAACCTAGTCCCTATGATAAGTAGATAGATAGCACGTTATTTCCAATTTAGATATATAATTCAATAGCTCGTTTACCACAATTTCACTTTAGGACTTAAGAAAACTTTAAATTTCAATTTTAGATAATAATTTTCAATTAGTTAGCGTGCTTTGGGAATTTCCGAAAACTTTAGCGATCGTATGCATGAAATACTCTTTCCTTGTTTTTGTTTTTATCTCTCCTATTCCTTATCCACTGTCACCTTAATCAACGATCTGTAATACAGACTAGACCGTTAAATGATTGCCCTGTGGTTTTCTGTACATCTAGTGTTCCGCAGCGTTCCATTTCACTTCACTCCGTTCCATAAGCTTAATGACGTTTGAACCATTTTTAATCTGAACGATGTGCAAATAAGCGGGGTACAAATTAAAAAGTGTTCAGAGATTAAATGTGGTCAAACAAACGGGGGTACCCGGTATAGATTTCTTCATGAATTTATTCACGGTTTTCTTCAGAAATTGCACCGAATTTCATTCAGAGATGATTTCAGAAAATCGACCAAAAACTCTTCCAGAATTTTTTTTTATGAATTTGACCTTGGATTCCTCATTAATATCCTCCAGATTTTGTTCGTAGGAACTGCTCCAATATTTCATCCAGAAATTACATTCGCAGTTCTTTCAAACAATTGTCGAGTCATTTTTCAATTGAAATCTCAACCAGCAAATACTATTTAGATAATTCCTACACATTTTTTTCGTCGTTGTTTTTCGAAGCATTCTTCCAGAGAACCCTACAGGATATTAGCTAATCAAAGTTTAGGAGATGTTTTTGATTCTGATAAAGATAGAATGTGAAAATACACCAGAGCTTATGTTAAAGTACTATGCCAACTATTAGCAGTATCAGAATCGTCGAAAATCAACTGAATCTGAAACTGTTCTGATACGGTATGGAACGCATTCTCAACTTTCTATGCAGCTGCAGTCTATTTCTGAACCATAAAACGCAACATGGATTTTGAAATAGATGCCATTTGAACATTCTTTTTTTTTGTTTTGGTGTTAGTATATTACATGCCCTGCTAAATCAGGACGGTAGTAACCCTACAAAAAGGTTATCAAAATCGATGATTATTAAAAATAGGCAGAAAAACTTGGGAATCAAGGCATAATTTTTATTTTTATTATTTTTAAAGTGTGCCTGTCGTTCAATAGCATCATCAGTAAGAAGTCTCATAAAAAGTCATTTTGGTAGCAATAGTTTTGCAGGTATCATAAAAACTATTTGAACTTATTTTATGAGAAAAAGCTATTTCAAATTAAAAGGAAACTAATATAAATCGAATTCTGAAAGAAGTACTTATGTAGCCTAGATATGTATCCGTTAGTGTTTCTGATTTGGTCTCCCTGTCATAATAAAAGCACAATAAAGAAAAATGCGTTTTTTAAGTCCTTTCAATTGACACAATTGACACAGTTTAAAGGTGACATCACTGTTACTCTAAAAAAAAAACTTGGCACACGCTTTTAGATATACTTTTTTGCTGGACGTAAAATAACGGTATTTCAGCATAGTTCATTTTTAATAGATCCATCACTAGTGTGATATTGATGTAATATTGTTGATATGTAGTTTAGAGGATTGACCATTAGTAGCAAAGTAAAGGATACCAATATATAATTTGTTCATGAAAATGAGGATGTTTGTTTTGCGAAAAGTAATGTTAATTTTTTTACAATATCTTTTTCTTGGGGTTTATGGAGAAACTATTTGGTACTTCAAACAAAAGCATTGGATTTTACATTTCCATTACATCGTAGATTAGTAGTTGAAAGATCAGAAAACCAATGAGGATTTAATTAATATATAAAAAAAGTTGTATCATAATTCATTTATTTATTGTTAAGAACAAGGTGTGAATTTTATAAAATGAACAGTTCTTACCTAAATTAAATTAAATTTGATGAAATCTCTGAAAAAAGCATCAGTAATACTTTTTGTTATTAAAAAAAAAAACAAAACCTTTGTGAGATTCTCTGATAAATCTTTATGGAAACTCTTATCCCTGGTTCTTGGTTTCTGTTTGGTCTCTTTTTTATCCCCTTCTAGGTAATTCCTTTTTCGTTTCGTTTTTCAAGTATCTTAGATTCCTATTTTTAAGACACTTTTAGTCGCTACCATCCCTGATCACGTTTTCTACTTCTAGGATTATTTTGCTCTGTGATACCTGGGAAAGGGTGCTTTCGCACGGACTGAAATCGACCAGCTCGGTGCTGAAGAACGTGACTGACTTGGTGGCCGGGGGCAGCATGGAAGTGCCAGTGATGTGGGAATTCACCTTCAAGCACCTGACCAATCACGAGAAGGAACGTTTCTCCGCCCTGAGGCACGTCTGGACGAACTGCGGAAAGGGGAAGGCTCTGCTGCGGGCGATACTGAACGAGAGGGCCCTTGAACGGTACATGCTTATCTGGCTCGGGGACGAGAAAATCCTGGAGGAAAGCTACGAGAGCTGGGCCCTGATGCGGGACGGAGAGATCACCAGTTTGCTTCCGAACATGGCCGCCGGATTGAGCACGATTCTGTTTGCCATTTCTATCGATACGACGGAGCTGAATACTCCCACGTGGGTTAAACCGGTGAAGGTCGAACCCGTAATAGCGACACAGCCTCCGGCAGGCCGCGTTCGCAAAGTTAACGTCGTTCAGCGGGAAATTCTGGACGAGATTCCTCCGCAACCGATACTCAATCTGTCCTCATCGCCGAGTTCTTTGCCATCTGTAAAGCGAACGACGAATATAAACATCATCCGGGAATATACCGACGTCGGACCCGCTCCGTCCCGGCCGGAAGCCTACTCGGTGGAAGATGCCCTCAAGAGTCTCTCTATTGCACGTGAATCGAAACCGCCCGAACCGGTCCCCGCAACCAGCAGCCCGGACAACGCACTGGAAGCCTCCGAATACAGTATTATGGAAAACTATTCGCACTCGCTGGACACGTCCACGGCGACCACGACGACGGTTTCCAACTGTTCCAGTACGGCCACTTCTGGGTCGGACTCTTCCACGGAACGGCAACAGGAACTTCCGGACGAATCGGACGTGGCCGAGCGGAACGCGGCCATAGTGGACCGGCTGAAACGAAAACTGGCCGATTCGGAGGAACGTTGCCAGATGTTGGAGGGCCGTGTCGCGGAACTGAGTTTGTAAGTATTCTTTTCTCCGGAATTTTTAATTAAATTTTTCCTGAATTCTTTTGAAAAATTCTCCTGAATTGCCTTTGAATTTCTTGACAAAATACTTATGAATTTTCTTGAAAAATTCTTCTGAATTTCCAGTGAAAATTTTTCTGAAAAATTCTGGGAAATTCTTTTGAATTTCCAGGGGAAATTCCTTTTAATTTCAAGGGAAATTCTTTTTAATTTCAAGGGAAATTCTTTTGAATTTCCAGGGGAAATTCTCCTGAATTTTCAGGGGAAATTCTCCTGAATTTCCAGGGGAAAATCCTCCTGAATTTCCAGGGGAAATTTGCCAGAATTTCCAAGAAAAATTCTACAGGGATTCCAAGAAAAATTCTCAAGAATTTCTAAGGGAAATCATCCAGAATTTCCAGGGGAATTCCTCCTGAATTTCCAAAAGGATTTCTCCTGAATTTTCAGAAGAATTTCACCTGAATTTCCAGGGGAAAATCCAAGGTAAAATCCCCCTGAATTTCCTGTGGAAATTCTCCAGAATTTCCAAGGTAAATTCTCCAAAATTTCCAAGGCAAATTCTTCAAAATTTCCAAGGGAAATTCTCTAGAGATTCCAATAGAAGTTCTACAGAATTTCCAAGGCAAATTATCCAGAAATTCTTCTGAATTTCCAGGGGAAATTCTTCTGAATTTCCAGGGGAAATTCTTCTGAATTTCCAGGGGAAATTCTTCTGAATTTCCAGGGGAAATTCTTCTGAATTTCCAGGGGAAATTCTTCTGAATTTCCAGGGGAAATTCTTCTGAATTTCCAGGGGAAATTCTTCCTGAATTTCCAGGGGAAATTCTCCTGAATTTCCAGGGGAAATTCTCCTGAATTTCCAGGGGAAATTCTCCTGAATTTCCAGGGGAAATTCTCCTGAATTTCCAGGGGAAATTCTCCTGAATTTCCAGGGGAAATTCTCCTGAATTTCCAGGGGAAATTCTCCTGAATTTCCAGGGGAAATTCTCCTGAATTTCCAGGGGAAATTCTCCTGAATTTCCAGGGGAAATTCTCCTGAATTTCCAGGGGAAATTCTCCTGAATTTCCAGGGGAAATTCTCCTGAATTTCCAGGGGAAATTCTCCTGAATTTCCAGGGGAAATTCTCCTGAATTTCCAGGGGAAATTCTCCTGAATTTCCAGGGGAAATTCTCCTGAATTTCCAGGGGAAATTCTCCTGAATTTCCAGGGGAAATTCTCCTGAATTTCCAGGGGAAATTCTCCTGATTTTTCAGGGAAAATTCTCCTAAATTTCCGGGGGAAATTCTCCTAAATTTCCGGGGGAAATTCTCCTGAATTTCCAGGGGAAATTCCAAAGGAAATTCACATGAATTTCCAGGGGAAATTCACCTGAATTTGCAGGGGAAATTCTCCTGAATTTCCAGGGGAAATTCTCCTGAATTTCCAGGGGAAATTCTCCTGAATTTCCAGGGGAAATTCTCTTGAATTTCCAGGGGAAATTCTCCTGAATTTCCAGGGGAAATTCTCCTGAATTTCCAGGGGAAATTCTCCTGAATTTCCGGGGGAAATTCTCCTGAATTTCCGGGGGAAATTCTCCTGAATTTCCGGGGGAAATTCTCCTGAATTTCCGGGGGAAATTCTCCTGAATTTCCGGGGGAAATTCTCCTGAATTTCCGGGGGAAATTCTCCTGAATTTCCGGGGGAAATTCTCCTGAATTTCCGGGGGAAATTCTCCTGAATTTCCGGGGGAAATTCTCCTGAATTTCCGGGGGAAATTCTCCTGAATTTCCGGGGGAAATTCTCCTGAATTTCCGGGGGAAATTCTCCTGAATTTCCGGGGGAAATTCTCCTGAATTTCCGGGGGAATTCTCCTGAATTTGCGGGGGAAATTCTCCTGAATTTCCGGGGGAAATTCTCCTGAATTTCCGGGGGAAATTCTCCTGAATTTCCGGGGGAAATTCTCCTGAATTTCCGGGGGAAATTCTCCTGAATTTCCGGGGGAAATTCTCCTGAATTTCCGGGGGAAATTCTCCTGAATTTCCGGGGAAAATTCACCTGGATTTCCAGGGGAAATTCTCCTGAATTTCCTGGGAAAATTCTCCTAAATTTCCAGGGGAAATTCCAAAGGAAATTCACCTGAATTTTCAGGGGAAATTCTCCTGAATTTCCAGGGGAAATTCTCCCTGAATTTCCAGGGGAAATTCTCCTGAATTTCCAGGGGAAATTCTCCTGAATTTCTAGGGGAAATTCTCCTGAATTTCCAGGGGAAATTCTCCTGAATTTCTAGGGGAAATTCTCCTGAATTTCTAGGGGAAATTCTCCTGAATTTCCAGGGGAAATTCTCCTGATTTTCCAGGGGAAATTCTCCTGAATTTCCAGGGAAAATTCTCCTGATTTTTCAGGGGAAATTCTCCTGAATTTCCAGGGAAAATTCTCCTAAATTTCCGGGGGAAATTCTCCTGAATTTCCAGGGGAAATTCTCCTGAATTTCCAGGGGAAATTCCAAAGGAAATTCACATGAATTTCCAGGGGAAATTCACCTGAATTTGCAGGGGAAATTCTCCTGAATTTCCAGGGGAAATTCTCCTGAATTTCCAGGGGAAATTCTCCTGAATTTCCAGGGGAAATTCTCCTGAATTTCCAGGGGAAATTCTCCTGAATTTCCAGGGGAAATTCTCTTGAATTTCCAGGGGAAATTCTCCTGAATTTCCAGGGGAAATTCTCCTGAATTTCCAGGGAAAATTCACCTGGATTTCCAGGGGAAATTCTCCTGAATTTCCTGGGAAAATTCTCCTAAATTTCCAGGGGAAATTCCAAAGGAAATTCACCTGAATTTTCAGGGGAAATTCTCCTGAATTTCCAGGGGAAATTCTCCTGAATTTCCAGGGGAAATTCTCCTGAATTTCCAGGGGAAATTCTCCTGAATTTCCAGGGGAAATTCTCCTGAATTTCCAGGGGAAATTCTCCTGAATTTCCAGGGGAAATTCTCCTGAATTTCCAGGGGAAATTCTCCTGAATTTCCAGGGGAAATTCTCCTGAATTTTCAGGGGAAATTCTCCAGAATGCTCAGGGGAAATTCGCTTGAATTTCCAGGGGAAATTCTCCTGAACTTCCAGGGGAAATTCTCCTGAATTTCCAGGGGAAATTCTCCTGAATTTCCAGGGGAAATTCTCCTGAATTTCCAGGGGAAATTCTCCAGAATTTCCAGGGGAAATTCTCCTGAATTTCCAGGGGAAATTCTCCTGAATTTCCAGGGGAAATTCTCCTGAATTTCCAGGGGAAATTCTCCTGAATTTCCGGGGGAAATTCTCCTGAATTTCCGGGGGAAATTCTCCTGAATTTCCGGGGGAAATTCTCCTGAATTTCCAGGGGAAATTCTCCTGAATTTCCAGGGGAAATTCTGCTGAATTTCCAGGGCAAATCCTGCTGAAGTTCCAAGAGAAACTTCCAAGGATTTTTTTTTAAATTTTCTAAAGAAGATTTTTTTGATAAAAGTAATAAAAAAAATCTGAAATTCCTGGTTGTTATTCTCTGAAATTTGTGAGATTTCTTTTGAAGAAGTCTTCGGAAGAGGAAGGTAAGTTCTCCAGTTTCCCGAGAAATTTCACTGGAATTCACTAACAAAATTATGTCAATCAAAAGATTTCATATTTCATTCCTCCTATCTCCACCCTACAGGGAAAACCACCGGCTCCGGATGCTGACCCGCTCGAACCGGCTCTCGATGATGCACTTCCAGATCAGTATTCCGAAGGCGATCCTCCGCACGCCGGTCAGTGGCCGCCGCCGGGAACACTACTGCTACGAAATTCGAATATCGCCGAACGGGACTGCCGACGGAGGCCACCACCAGCCCGAATCGTGGTCCGTCTTCCGGCGGTACAGCGAGTTCTACCGGCTACACAAACGGCTCCAGAAGGAGTACCCCAGCGTGCGGACGTTGGACTTTCCACCAAAGAAGAAGATCGGCAACATGGTAAGTTCCTGCTGGAAGCTGGTTACAAGGGCTGGTAGCAGGTCTCTTCTCTGGAGACTTGGTCGCTATTGATGAACGCCTTTGTTGATCCATGTCCTATGATTTTGCTTTTCTAGAACGCCCAGTTCGTGGAGCAGCGCCGCCAACGGTTGCAGGTCTATCTCAACAGTTTGTTCATAACGACACTACCAGAAGTGTCCGCGTGCAACACGCGGTCCCAACTGGAGCGAGCGTTCCCATTCCTGAAGGATGCCGTGTTGTAACTCCAGCTGGATTCGTCAAATCCGAAACGGTGGTCCCAATCTACTGCGAAGAGAGATTGCGGGACGTTAGCCGTGAATGAAACCCTGATATTTTGTATACCGATAACAAAAAACTATTTTTGTAATTAAACCGCGCTCTTGGAATCGCGGGGACACGGATTTCATAACTGAATGTGTTAATCGACTGCTGTGTTGATCGATCAACCTATTGGACAAAGTGTGATCGAAACCTAGGATATTGATTGTATTAATCTGTTGTACGTAGTGAAAGTAATGGTGAATATCATGTAATCATTAAAATGAAAAATTGGTTCAAGTATGTTTAACTGACTTTGTTATGTTGAAGCCTCCTTTATCTTATCGATTACTGTCTCTCTGTCAAGTCCTATCATGGTAAGTGACTATATATTGGAACATCTGGCGTTGTGTTGGTGATCCACCCCACGGTCATTATGAACTCATCGATATGGACAAGCGAATATTTGTAGACGTTGGGAGTACGGAAGACTTCTTTGGGCTGGTCACTTCGTGTAAATGTCTTAGTGTAATCAGCTTACGTCGCCCCTGCAAACATGAGCGGTGCAATCAGGTCTAGGTCAGCGACCTCGTGAAATGGATGTGGGCAAGCACCTTGAGACCAATGAGAATATATACCGAGGTGAGGAAGAAGACATTTAGTGTGCGTGACATCCATGTACGGTGCAAAATGCTTCGCAACTACAAGCAAGCGAGCTCCCATAAGAGGCCGGGTAAATTAGTGACGTAGTTATTATTGTTTACGTTTTTTCTCTTTACTAATACATAGCCATTGCTTCTTCTTCCACACCTTAGTATATTAGACTGACCCACCTTAGTATGGGAGAAAAATAAAGTTGTATAATTACACGGGGCACCCACCAGGATTATTCTTTAAGATTAGAGGAAGACTTCCTATAAGTTTCAGCTCATTTGGTCGTTCCATGAGCTGGCGCAATTGAATTGAAGTTAATATGGGATTTTCAGCTCCAACAAATAGGAAACAGCACATCATCTCCTGTTCGAGTCAGGAAAATTGTTGATCGCGTTCAATTGAACCCAGAATGTCAAAAATACTACTTGATACTATAGCAAACAATATTGTAAAAGGTTGTATGATGATTAAAATTGATAAAGTTGGTGTTTTAACTATCTGAAGTAGATTTGCAATATTGCATAGTATTCCTTCAACTTAGCTGGGTGGTAGCCACTAAGCGCATCAAAGCCACCTATGACGCTGGGCGAGCTGCGGCACAAGGTGCATGCACATGTGTGATTGTACGGGAGTGCTGATCTAAGCCTAACTTTCAACAACTGAAAGCTTAATGAAAATGAGCTTAAATCCAGATACAACCTTCGGCAACTATGTTCATTAGCGTATCAACTAGTGAATTTGTCATTCTGGGCTCAATTGAACGCGATTAACTAGTTAACGAGACGAAACAGTGACATAGGGTCAATTTTCAATATATTTGAGACGAATATTCCATACAAATTTTGAATTGAATGCGCCAGCTGGGGGAGCAACCAAATGAGTTGAAATTTTGAGAGAGCTTTTTTCTTACCCTAAGGCACATATCTAGGGGGTGCCCCGTTGAATTTTACAACTTTTTTGTTTAAGGGCCAGTCTATTTGTATATATTCTCATTGCCTTGAGACCCTACAAACGTCCGACATGAACAACCCGATTCAGGTAAGTAAGTCTTGATCAAACATTTTTTTGTGTTAGCTTTTCAGAAATTCGCAACACGTTTCAGAGCAAGTGCGAATGAAGGTAGAAAGCATCTTGAAGGACTAACATAAGGGGCTTGAAAGATGGAAGCAGCATTTCAATGAACACCTGAATGACGCCGAAAGCACAGGCTGTGGAAGTTTAGAAGGCTGTGAAGATGCTAAAGCTAGTTTGGGATTGGAACAAAACCAACATGCAATTGGAGAGAATTTCATTCATATTATTTTTCACCTTAAAGAATCTGTTACCGTTTGTAACAATAAGACTGTTAGTTTGTAAGTTATTATTTTTCCTATTAGTATTAGTTGCATGTCGTCCGTTTTCAAATTTAAATTAAACATAATGCCTTACACATACTCCTAGATTTAGTACACTACATTACCACAGTACACTACACGAAAATCTGCTGGAAGAAATAGGACAGTTAGAGTTCAGTGGAAGAGAGAGAAAATAAGGGGAAAAGAGGAGAGTTAGTCATACCTATTGAACGATAGAGGGAGCTGTAGGCGCTGAGGAAATGACTCGTTCTACTTTTGAAGAGGACCTCAGCCAAAGCAGTCGTTAACCAAGATTGAAGTTTATTAAAGGAAAAAAGTTTTAAGTGAAGCCTGTATGAAGAAGTTTAAGGATAGTGGAGAAGTTCTTGAAAAAAAAGGAAGATATACGAATCAGGTATGCAAAGCCCGTGATCCCTCAAATAGTAGGTTAGGTCTACAGATGAGTGTTTCCTGTGTTTAGGACCCGCGAAGTGCAGCCTGGAGTTCCGTTACGTATTCTTGGTCGTACGGACACCTTTTCAGCGTGGAAGCCAGTGACGAACCACGGAAGCGATCCAGACGTGCATGGGATCCAACCCATCCCCTCTCAGAACAGGTCCAGCGACCTAGAGTACCCTAGTACAACGAAGAGCCAACACGTTGTCCTTTGACTCCAGAACTGTTCGATATGCTCCAAGTTTTCCAGCAGAGACCGGCCGGTATACAAGAATAGCAGGTATAACACACCACACTCACCCACACAGCAATGTAAAGTTTAGGGAATAAAGTTGAAATTGTACCTCATTAGTTTATTCAGTATCCTACAAGAATCCTTCCAAAGACCTCACGAGGAGTATACCTTGTGAGTATTCCACGAACTCTTCAGGTACCTATTCAACCATGGGTTTTAAAAGATTCCTATGAGAATTCCCAAAGGGATTCCACTATGAACTATTTCCTTCCTTTTGCAGTGCTTTCTTTTTTACCAGTTTTCACTGATATCCTCCTACAGATTCATACAGAAAATCATTTCCGGGATTAGCAGTTGTTATTCAACAGATGTCTCCTGAAGTTTTTTAAACTTCCTGATCTTTTACCAGATTTTTTTTTTTCGAAGAATCTATCAAATTACTTAAAAAATGAAGGATTTCACTAGAAATTCTAGAAACAGGAAGGTTCTCTACGTACTTATTACAAAGAAATTCCAATTATTGGTTTAAAATATCATCCAGTCGTCTATTAATAATTTGGTCTGGAATTACTGATGAACCATGATCACCATGAAATAGTACAAGCATTTCTAGGAATCTCACCTTCAAATTGTCTTCAAGATCACCAAGCATGGATTCTTGCTGCAAATTCTTCAGAGAGTTTACCAACGTTTTTTTCTCAACATTGCCTTTGAGGTTCTTCCTAAAGTTTCTCTTGAGAAACCTTCAACAAATCTCCCGGAAATTTTCAAGAATTGCTTATCCAGCAAAAAAAATCTTTTTCATTCTTCATAACATTCCACAAGATTTTCATAGGTAAATAAACAGGACTGTTCTTGGCGATTTTTTAGACAAGTTGTCTGTAGATTTGGCTGCATTTTATTTCTTCACAGTAAATTTTCTAAGTGTTTCTTTAGATTTCTTCAGAAATCTATTTGATGTGGATCCTCGCATTCGAAAATAATATTTAAAAATTTCTTCAAAAACTGTCTACCTAAGAAATTTAAAAATAATCAAGCGGTCTTAGGAAGTTTCTAGCGGAATACATTCCTTTATTTTCAAAACCCTTTCTGCGAGCCAGAATTATATTATTATTTTTCCTGGGCTGTCATCGTAGAATTCTCCCGAAAAATTCATCAGAGGTTCATCAAAGTGTTTTCAGGAGATTTTTTTTCTTTAAACAACACTAGCAATTTTTCTGAGGATTTTTAAAAGAAAATTTTCAACAGATTTACTAAAGGATTTTGCAATTCATTTTTGAATTTATCAAAAAAATCTTTCAGGTACTAGAAATTACTCCGTAATATTTTTAGAGTGTTACTCCTGGGTTTGTTCCATTAATAACATCTAAAAATAAATTAAATCGCCATTTTTGGTTCAAAAACTGCAGCTAGAATACCTTTATATTTTTTAGGGATTTCTTCACAAATAACTCCATATCCATATCCAATTTATATCTGATTTCTAGAGCAATACATACTAAAAAACTTATAGAAGAACTTTTCACTAAATTGGTTGGATAATTTCAGCTAAAATTGAATTCGGGAAAAAATATTGAATTCCTGCGGGAAAATTTACTGTTGAATTTACGAAACTCCTGACGATGTACCTCATTGAAAAGCGTAAGTGTTTTTTGTAGGATTTACTACACGCAAACAAATTTTATTGTATAATCTACCGATTCCATGGTAGAATTAAGAACTGCACCAACGATTTTCAACCGACTACAAAAATCTGTTAGTTTACTATAATCAACAAATCACTGAGCAGTGCAGTAAATGTGACCATGTCCATAGTAGCATCCACTACAAAGCATTATATTTCAATCCGTGACACCCACCGTACAACACAGTGTGGTCAAAAGTACAATGCGAAACTTGTCAAATCAAGCATGTTTCTAGTCATAAATATTGCAACTGTGGTTAAATAAACCGAATATATTTTCTTGTGTAGTGTTGTTGACTATGTTTTGGTAGAGTTGACAGAATAATGTAGTCGGTTGAAAATCGTTGGTGCAGTTCTTAATTTTACCATGGATTCAGTAATTCGTTTTAGTGTACGAAAATTCCTGTCCTTCATTGTTTTTTTTAAATGAATAATGATTAGCGTTAAATCTTATGGATTTTTTACAGAAAATACTTCTTTGGAGGTACTTATTTCAGGTAGTATATTAGAATTCTTCAATTTTTCAAAATTCCTAGAATTTACCCTTTTATTTGGTATTTTTAAAGTTTTGCTCTTTGGAGTTTGAAAAGATTTCGATACGAAGTTTCTGAAGAAAGCATCATGCGAAGGGAGGAGAAACAACAGATGGACAATGAAACTACAAACGATAATTGATTATTTATTATCTTTATGCTAAGGACTGTTCATTTTATAAAGTGGACACCTTGTTTATGCTAAATCTTTTTTATTTATTGATGAAATCGTAAACGGTTTTCTGTGTATCGTTCAACTATTATTCTACAATGTTATGAAAATACAGAAACTTACAAAATGCTTTCGGTTGAAGAACTAAATAGTTTTGCAAAAACTCCTAAGAAAAACTGTTCGTCAAGTTTAAGCATTATTTTTCGCAAGGAAAAATTATAAATTTAATGAACAAATTGTATGTTGGTATCCTTTACTATTCAACTTAAGGTAGAGCTTTTAAAACATCAATAATATTCCATCAGTTCCTGACGCTGAGTCACTTTAGTGATCTATTCCTTATGGTCAAATTTGCTGATACACCATCTTTTTACTACCAGCAAAAAAGTAAAGTAATAAGCGTGTTCAAAACTGGTTTAGATTACTAAAGAAACTATATATGTATAAAAAAAGCAAAATCTTGAGTTTGAACCGCATTCTTGGGTACCAAATTTACTCTTTATGGTCGTTTTATTGAAAAATCCCATACTTTTAAAATTATATACGCATGTTTATCGATCTAGAGCAAACTGTAAGCGTTTTTCTCAAAATATTTTGATAGGTAGTCTCAGAATAACACATTCTGAAAATAATACATGCAAAATAAATTTGATTGTATTCAAGCAGTGTTCCCAATCTTGATGATTGTCATTGTGCTTTGAGTGGTCTTCTGAAAATAAATTATTTGTTTTTCTATTGTGCTTAAAATATGACGTGGGGACTAAATCAGCAACTCTATGAAGGCGTAAGTTATTTTTATTATAAATACTATATTATTACTTCCGTCTGGACGTACTTTAAACCTTAAAATTCTACTCATATCAGTTCCATTTAAATTTAAGATATTTTTCTTTAAAAAAAATTGATAAAAAATGATTTTATGATATCTGCAAAATTGCATCTCCAAAAATAACTTGATATTTTTTAGCAAGCTTCTAATTAATGATGATTTCTAAGTACAACCATTTTTTGAAAATAAAAAAATATAAATTGTCGAATTTTCCTGCCGATTTTTAATAATCCTTGATTTTGATAACCTCCAAAAATCGACCGTTCTAAACGTTGTGCCTTATTAGTGTGAAATCATATTATTTTGGTAACTTTTTTTATTACCACAGCATTGTACAATATTAGTCGAACGATGTACAGAAAACCGATTTCGATTTCATTGATAAATTAAAAAAGATATTGCATGTCCAAAGTGTCCACTTTATAAAATGAACAGAGGTTATGATTGTAGGATAATTAAAACCTCTCTAATATCTCATGAAGTTTTATCAGAATCCTTTTAGGAAATGATCATTTGCGCTTATTCTAAGAGTGGCGTGAGGTGAGAATTGTCGGTCGATTCTGTTTTTACATGATTTATTTGATTTATATCATAGTTCTGTAATGTTTTAACCGCCTCTTACGCAGAATGCTTTTTTAATTATTAAACGTAGAAAATGTGCAATTTCGGTACTCGTTCAAGAATAACCATAGCTTCTACAATTTTCATCCGATATTAACCCACGATTAATTATTTTATTTCATTTTCCATATAGGGTAAATTGCCAATTATTGCACGGTTGAAAAAGTAGCGTTAGTAATTTGGCTCTCAAATATGTTAGAATGCCCTAAACTTAAACCGAATTTCGCTCAAAACCAGCAAATTTTTAACGTAGATTCAGATTATGTAGAAAATTGATACCTCTAAAAAAGCCAATTGCACACATTTTAAAGTTGGCTTTTTGCGTGGAGTTGACTTGCTAGTGTAATTGAAGACAGCGTGATATAACATTCCAAATCTAATAAATTACGACGAATATGCACGATAATTCGATGAAATAGTGATTTTATCAAAGCAAAAGCCGGTAGGAGTACGAAACTGCATTTTGTTCTGTCAGTATTTGGCTCATGACGTAGGGTAAATTGGTATAATGCGCCCCAACCGGGCAATACACCCCACTTCATTTCAAGGGGTTGAGGCTTCTTAAACTCGTAAAAATTATTACATATCTTAAATATCCGCAAAAAAAAATCATGTTGCGCATATAAGATCTTTGGGAAGTATGAACAACCAATAGAAATACCAAAAATATCGAAAATCAGCTTTTTGGCTTGAAATTTCGGGTCCGATAGACAAGCCTCATGTTTCATATACATCCTTAAATATTGTACTTATTTCAAAAACTTTTACCGGAAGACGACTGCTAATGGACCCTTTTGAGCTTAGCAAGTGGTGGAAATCTTCCTTAGAAACATTTCTACAACGCTGCGGAACTTTTTCTACGGGAGGGGCATATTGCCCGATTTGTTTTGAAACGTCAAGATTAGGACCGTTTACAGAAAACGTCTTGTATTTTTTTTAGAAGCTACCTGGCATGAGAACGTTGCATGCAGAGCATGACCAACTAAATAAATAACACTTTGACACCAAAAACTATAGAAGTAATGCATTTGCCACTGCGATAGAGCAGTTTTTCCTTAAGGGGGGCGTATTATACCTGTTTACACTAACAATTTGGGTGCTACTTGAATTGCCCTGCTCACGACAGTTTAATTTCGATTTACGTGTATGATTTTGAACTTTTTAATGAGAGACAAACTGCTGGTAGCTGGCGTGCAGTATTCATTATTGTTTAGCATTAATATTAGGGTTTCAATTCATTGCATCAGTGTAATATTCCCCCAATATTGGCAAGTGTGCAATAAATGGGTGGTGTGCAATAATTGGCAATCTACCCTACTTTGAGTGTAGTTCAAATTAAAATGATTAAATTTGTTTTCTTTTGCTTCAAGGATGCAGAGCTACTTCGGCACTTCGGATTTGGAATTCGATTGGATTTGGATTGGATTTGGAATGGATTTAGAATGGATTTGGAATGGATTTGGATTTTATTTGGATTTGGATTGAATTTGGATTTGAATTGGATTGGATTTGAATTGGATTTGGATTTGGATTGAGATTGCATTTTTATTGGTTTTGCATTGGATTTGAATTGGATTCAAATTGGATTTGTATTTCAATTGGATTGGATTTGGAATGAATTAAGAATGGATATGGACTGGATTTGGATTGGATTTGGAATTGGATTTGGAATAGATTTGAAATGGATTGGGATTGGATTTGGAATAGGATTGAATTTGGATTGGATTTGATTTAAAGTTGGATTGGATTCAACCTGGATTTGGATATGGATTAGATTGGATTTGTATTGGATCTACATTGGATTTGAATTGGTTTTGGTTTGGGTTGGGATTGGATTTTGATAAGTTTTGGATTGTTTGGATAGCATTAAGATAGATTTGGGGATCGAATTTGAATTGGATTTTAGTTGGATTGGAATTGGGCTTTGGATTGCTTTTGAGTTGGATTCGAATTGGCCTGAAATAAGATTTAGAGTAGGATTTCATTATTGCGATTGTATTTTCATTGGATTTGGATTTGGATTGGAATTTAAATTGGATTGGATTAGATTTGGAGTGGAATTGGATTTGAAATAGACTTATATTGGATTTGGATCAAAATTGTATTTGAATTGGATTTGGATTTGATTTGGAATGCATTTAGATTGAATTCGAAAATTTCGATCAGACACAAACGCTTTCTTGATCGATTCCTTGCATTCCATGCATCAAGATAGATCAAGAAAAAACTTTTCAGCTACAAATAAGGATTAAGAATGCAACTTATGTTATCAACTAGAGTAGAGAAGGAAAATATTTTAGTATATAAAGGTTATTTGATAAATGCGAGAAAAGTATTGAGCCTGTAACATTGTTAATGAGTTTAATTTCAAATCAAAAATTACTCTAATATCCAGAAAAAAATATTGGCATGACAAAAGCATTGTGAAATAGTTGATATGTTCCCCAATCAGAGGACTGACACGGCTGTCTTCCTGCATACATTTCGGCTCTTCTTCACATCGTTTTTGGCACTTCGCGTTTTGGTACCCACTTTCTGGTCGGTTTACTCTAACTTGCTCCTGATTTTCGAGTATTCGGCTCATGTGCTGCTAGTGCTAGTTTCAAGCAATTAAATATATTGCGTTGAATCGTCGTATTTGACGACGCTTTCCCTCTTTACAACATTTTGTTGAATGTTTTAGGCATCATTGATGTCTTCTATCCAAAAAATCATATGTTTTGTCAGTCCAAAGAGAATCAAAACAAATACACTGGACGCCATGTTGAATCAATGTTGGGTAGCTAATTATTGGCTCATTTCACCCCCCTGATCCCAATGCAGTTAAACAAAACACAACACCTGAGTAGTTAGTTTTCAGCGTGTCTGGTATAAAACAAGAAAACATAATTTGTTATACGAAAGAGAATCGGCAAACGAAATGAATCGCTTTTTGTGCGAGTGACCGTCTTTTGAGCCATCCCTGCAGAGATGGCAGAGAGCATTACTGGCTAAGAAGAGGGGTAAAATTCGGGTTGCGAACGAATGACTAGATGGTGGTAGATGCATGTTTCGGGTTGATACTAGAGCAGAAAGAATGGGGGAAATTTTGCGGCGCTTATTTTAAATCCACATCCAGCGGCGGCGGTAACGCGCAGAAGATATTTATGCGCGCAATTCAAACGCAACGTCAAAACTCAAGTAGGCTTGGATTTTTTCGTTCTTCAAGGACGCAAATGTTTCATATTTGCTAAATCTGAAACATTTGGTGATTTTTATTATTGTCGGACCGCCACCAAACCAGATCGCGCCAGTGAGACTCGCGACGCGCCTCAACTCGCCGCATTTTAAAATCAGTTTTTTAGTGTGGCGCTGCATTCCTACGATTTTTATAAACACAGCGCACTATTCACATATTAGCGGCGACGCTCGGGGCCCGAGAAAATAATAATTTCAAATAAGAGTGGTTCTTGATTTCTACCGGATGCATAATATCACTGCGACGGTATATCGACATTTTCAGATAAACGCATTACCGTAATCCGGGGTATCATTGATCAGCGGGGTAACATTGATCGGAATGGCTCATCTCGTAATAAGTTGGTATCATAATTTATTGATGAAACATTTGCAAAGGATGAATGTTGCATCTCCTTCTTATATTTATAAGCTTTTAAAAATTAAGATTTTTGAAAAAATTACGTTAACTTTATGCGTAGATTTGTCAAGTTTGCAAAACAATGATTTAAATGGTTAAGGATGACACTATCGAAGATTCATGTCTCACATAGGTTCTACAAGCGATATGAGCAAGGAAAATGCGGTTCTTACTAAAACTGGCATCGCTTAAAACGATTCCGTAGTCAAAACTTTTATAAGTATGTTCAATTAGGAAACATAAACGAATTACTGTTAAGAATGTAGAATTCCCTTAGGAAATTGCCTACCTTTAGGCGTATTCCACTGTTCGAGGTGTTTTTAATTTTAAAATAACTCAAAAGGTAAATGAGATGTAAGCGTTTGGACATCATATTCGGCTTCAGGGGCCATGATTTAAGTAAGTAAAGACATTTTCAATATTACCGAACGTTGTTTACATGGATGATCAATGTTACCCCATATCAGCTAAATGAAAAAATCACATAAAACATTTTTGAAAACATGCTTAAATCTTTCAAAAATGAAAATACAATATATAGTCACGAGCTTTGGGTGGCAGTACTTGTTTTAAAAATATAAAACACAGAACATTTGCATATTTGAATTAAATATTTAAGAAATATCCTCAAAACTGATCAATGTTACCCCGGATAACGGTACGTGGATTTATCTTGCAGAGCACAATATTTCGTAGAAGTGTGAGTGTGACTTACGAGTAGGGTAAAAGCACCGGTTTTGGCCAGCCTAAGAGAAAATGTCTAAAAAATGAGAGGGTGGCCGTTTTTACACTCCAAATATAGCAAATGGAAGCTTTGAATCCATATTATATGTGTAAATATCAAAACTTAGCTAAAACCATTTTTCGCTTTGAAAATCCAGCTGGCCAATATAGGCCAACGGAACCAGTTTCGGCCAGAGATTTAACTTTGGTTCCTAAATTGGCCAACTGCATTGATTTCTCATGAGAGTGGCCAAATTAGGAGTGCCCTGGCCAAATTAGGTGTATGGGAGGTACAATTATAAGGAAAATCAATTCTTTTTCTAATGTTTTGAATCAGTTTGGACGAGTAAATGAATGTAGCTCTATCATATGAATGTGATCTACTGAACACAAAGGGTTTCATGTTGATTGGCTATGTAAAACGGTGTTTAATTCACTATGGCTACAACTGGCGTATGGCCAAAACCGGTGCTTCTACCCTAGATGCTTCGAAAAGGAGATGAAAGGCGCGGTAACTCGGATAGCGTGTAGGAAAGAGATAGTTTTATTACTAGTTTTTTGAGAAAGTTTACGATTACGAATCCAATGAACACGAAAAAAAATGCTGCTCGCAACAGCTCGCAACTGATCCTTTTCGTAGGGTCGCGGTAGCTGCTCTGAGGAGAGGTCTTCATTTAGTTGGATAATGTTACCACGATAGGGCGTTTTCTTGGTCGATGTTAGTTCGCGGCGGTTGTCACTTAACGAGTCGGCAGCAAAATTTCAGCGTTTTTTCGGAAATGCTTTGGAAAATGGTTAAGGGTTACCACAACGGGGAAGGGCATAGACGCACACTGTGTATAGCGAAAAAAGTTGCGACGCTGTTAAATTGGTCAAACATCGAGCTTCGCACTTTGGTTAACCCATTTTTCAACGCGAAGTATTATGTTAAAACTCAATAGGGGTATTCACTTAAAGTTGCGTAAACCAGTGTAAAACTGAAACTGCGTATTCATTGCAATGATTTATTTCAAACGAATTATTCCAGTTTTGACACTTGAGAACTAAATCTAGCTGTTCATGGGTTGCGTGCATTGAAAAATTGTTATGTTTGCTGTTCAGATTTGGCCATATTAGAACAAATACATTGGGATAAATGGAATTAGAAGGGTTAATTTTATATCCTATTTAAGATATCACGGATTGATGGTAATAAAATGTACCAAAATGTGCTGGGCAGGTGGAGTTAGTATTGTTTTGAATATTGACAAAATAACAGCGATGTGCGAGGTTTTTGTGAAAATGACCAAAAGCACATCCAGACGCATGAAACGTAGATAAATGATTGCTGATCAAAAATTGTTTTCTATTTAAAATATCTTAAGTTATTTTGTTCCCCAAACTAATAGGCCTCAATTTCTCACAAACCTGAATGGTTACAAACACTTGATGGCTGCATTTGATACTGATTTTGTGATGAAAACCCGCTTTGACCCATTAGCGTACTTGCGGAAACTATTCCGCAGTTTTCGCATAAACGCAAAGGATATCTGTAAGGTGCATGATTTTGTATATTCTCGCACTAAATATGTGCAAATGGAAAAAAAATATCTCTGACTTACAAATTAGTGTTTAGCGCCTGTAGTTTAACTTGCTGATCTCGTCCGACAGCCTCACCGGTAGGTACCTTCCCAAAGAACAAATTGTGTGAATCAGCTCAATAGAATATTAAACAGCAGCATCCAATATCAGAGACTCAGTGTTTGCACCTGGTCCCAAGTCACTTTCCAAAACCAATCAGCAGTATTAAAGAGTGCACCTAGAGACTCAATCTGATAAAAAATCACCGGACATCATTTAGCCACAAGCTTGTCTCCGCTAGAAATAGAAGAGTAATGCATAACTTAAATTGCAAAATGTTAATGATTCTCTATTAATTTCCTCTCAATTGCTAAAAACCTAAAAACCAACGAAAACGAATTCGTGGGTATTTGTTTTGTTGACATTTGTTTTGTTATCATCACCAAGGCGCTCTTGGATATCGAATTTCAACAATCTGAATGAGATGAAAGATTCTGCGATTGCGGCAATACTGTGAAATGTTTGAAATTACCAACTTTACATGATTTACGCGAGAATTTACGCCATTAAGTGAATACCCTTAATATTTTAAAATACGAGAGTATCTCGAAAACGGTTCTACTTAAAAAAAATGGATCTCTGTTTAAAATCAGCGTACAATTCAACATCAAAAATGGAGGTCGAATGGTTAAGTTAACTTAAGGTGAAGATGCATCGAAGCCAAACCTCAATTTTCAAGAGCACAAATCTAGAGAACCAGACTAGTGGTTTGAGCTGAAAACTTAATCGATTAAGTTTTCAGCTTGAACAGCTGTTTAGTTCACTAGATTTGTGCCTTTGAAAATTTGAGGTTTGGCTTCGCTGCATCTTCACCTTAATTGAACTAAGGTAAAGTTCATTAAATTTGTTTTATTTTGTAAACTAGTGTAATAGGCGAGTACCACTGAAGAACGCCAACTTTCAATCCAAAACCCCTACAATGCGCAAGGATTGTTTTCCGAAATGCGCTACTGTCAGTTTACTTTTGCGCTACTTTTTGTCTCATCGTCGTCGTTCACTTTTCTTTTTCGCACTCTCCTGCTCAGTCGATTTCGAGAGACCGAACGGTGCAGTCGTCGGTCGCCGTGTGGAACAGACGAAAATAACGGGAGCAGTAGTTGTTGTTGGCTGGCTGCCCCGCCGCCTTCCCCTTTGTCTGTCTGTCCGCCCCCGCGCCATCAAGAGAAAGAGAGTGAGAACACAATCGTGTTCGGTGAGTGGTGAGTCAAACAAAAAGAGATAACGTCACGCAACGCAAGCAAAGAGAGCGAGAACCGAAAAAGTAGTGCAAAAGAAGCCATTTTTCACCATCATCGCTCTGCGGTAGCAGCAAAAAGCAGTGACCGAAAGTTTCGATCGGGTGAAAATTTAGAAAACTGCGGTGAAAATGTCCAATTTGGTGTGGAAATTTAGTGTAAAGTGCTAAACGGGATGCCGCAGTGGTGATCGAGTGTAAAATTGAAGAAGTTCCGGATTTCCTCGGTTTTTTCTTTGCGTTTCCGTCTCCGGTGGTCATGTTGAAAATTTTTTAGTTCATTTTTTTTCCATCCTTCACACTTGGTTGGTTTACGGTGCTGGAACAACGAAGGTCTAGAAGCGGAAATCGACCTGAAGAAGCAGGTCCGGAGGCCGTCGGAAAAGAAGAGTGAGGTGCGCTGAAGGTATGATGACGAAGACAGCGGTCGGAAGCCAAAGCTAGTGGAAAAATTAGATCGATATTTTCCTCCATCCATCCGATCCGGAGGTTATTTTGTTGGGGAGGACATTATTCTATTTTTTTTTTGGATTATCATCCGTCATCTGAGAAGGTGTGCCGTGGCGGACTCGGGTCCCGTTTCGGGCTGACGAAAAAACGAAGAAAAAGTGCAATTTTTTGACGGTTCAACGGCACTTGAATCCGCACACGATTGTGTGTGGAGAAAAAAAAACAGTGATTAGTTTTCTTTTTGTTCCATTGGGAGGGGGGTCATCCACAACTTACGTAAGGGCTTAATGAGGGCATGGAGTTTGAAATTTGGTCAGGACAATAACCCAAGTTAATTTTTGTTACTATGTTTTTCTGGATTGGAGTTCAATCCAGGGGTAATTATGTTTTTTTTTTTCTATCTTTATTAACGAGATTTTTAGCCCTGGGCTAGTTCATCTCGGGACCAACGGCTTTACTTCCCTTTCGAAGGAAGTCGTCACTGAAATTTTTAGTAACTATCTCGGTGATGGGATTCGATCCCAGGTCCTCGGCGTGAGAAGGGTAATTATGTCTTAAGATTAATAAATGATGAAATTTAATTCATGCAATTTGATGACTGCAATTGACAGTCCTAGAAATAAGGCTACCTTGTACCTAAAGGTTTTCGTCGACCTAAATAAAATTACATTTGACTACAGCGTAAACGAAATTTTATAGAAGTTTAATTGATAGCTTCAAGAGATCTCGAACTAAACATAAGTTCTATTTCGCAGCAGGGTTGGAGGAAAGTCTCTTTTTAGATACTTGGTCAATATTTTAAGTCTTTCTTTTGAACAGAAGATCTCTAAAATCACTTTCTTGCTTTTCTCCTGGCAGTGAATATTGGTAAAAAACTTAAAAGGATCCCAGAAAGTTGAAAAGGATGAAAGTTTTTCAAAGATGAACGCGATTATTTCTGGGCACATCGACATTGTTAAACAATGGCTTTGCATAAATTGACCAGACGTCCTGGATTCCACAGGTTTTTCAGGAAATTCTTTTCTAATTACTCGAGGAAAAGCTTCAGAGAAAAAGTGATTTCTACAGACATTTCTACTAGAATACTTTCAGGAATTCCTCCAGGCACCCTTGAGAATTTTTTTACTGATTCCCTATAGAATTCTTGCAAAAATTCCTTCTGTGATTTTCCAAGGGGTTTTTCAGAGGAATCTCCAGAATTTTGTTCTAGGAAATGTAACACACCTACTGTAGAATACAGGCAATAATAATGCAATGAAAATAAAATCAAAATAAAGTTTGAAAATAACAGGGCTCGTATCGACTAAGTGTCTTGAAAATAGGAACATTTAGAGACCTCTTGCCTGAAAAAGGAGACCGAACAGGAAACAAGAAAACAAAACCTAACAGGCATCACGGAGACATGATTCCTCTTGGCATCTTTGGAAGATATTTTAAAGTCGAAAAATATGTGGAGGACAACCTGAAATTGTCTCTTAGAAAATATTATCAGTAATCCTTGTGAAAATAACTAGGAGGTAGAAATGTTGGAGTGCTCAAGGATTTCCTGGAGGAAATTAAAAAAAAATCTGTAAGCATTCCTTAAAACACCTCAGGAAGAATTTCTTGGAGAATTCAAGACTAACAATTCAAAAGGCCTCATCTCCAAAAAGTAAACAATGAGAAAAATGCAATCTCGTTTTGTCAAACAATAAATCAAATTTATATTATGAATTTAAGCATTGTATGTTATTTTATCGTCCAGAAAGTCGATGGATAAACTGATTTATAGCTATGAATATTCATTACTATCATTTTAGCAAAAAATCCTGCTAAAAAAACGAGTCAAAGGAAATGAGGCTTTTATTTCACCAAAAGCTGTGCAGCCCTTTTCATTTGTGGCCATAGACGCCGGCCGACGCTGATGAGGCCTGTGAGTTGACGCCTTTGTTTACTCTAAAATGTGTTGAGGCCTTCTAGTTGTGGCTTGTTTTTTCATCATCTTCTGATGTGGCCTTTTGAAAATCATTCAAAATTGAAGATGAAATAAGAAATTTGAAGTGTAGAAGAGTGTTAAGTGGTGAAGTAAAGTACATGGAGATCCCTACAGCAAGAGAAGATTCGTGCGGTCGATTAAATATGTGATTGATTGAACCCTTCGTCATCCATGAACATTATGTATGTGCTACGCGAGTTTGTCGTCGAGAAAATGTATGGAAAATTGGTTCAATTGATATAATATTGCAATTAAACGTTATTTTTCATGAAATTGAAACCAAATCGTGTTTTTGTTGATAATTTGTGAAGTACAGACAGGCTGACACAGGTATTATTAGGTAGTATGATACAAAATACATCACTTCACAGGAACCCGACAGAAAATTTGATTATGTTCGCTGTTGAAACTATCGCTGTGTAAAATAATACAGGGAGCGGAGCGGCTGAAGTATAACTTGTATCTGCTAAGTAAATTTGAAACATTTTTTCGTAATTTTAGTTGCAATTTTGATGTTTGTTTAATAGGCCTCAACTCGGTTTCAAGTAAATATAGAAATGGGGCCTTTTTGGGAAAAGGCCGCATTTACGATTAATATCCTAATTATCGGGAAATGAGATGGGGCCTTTTAGAAAAATGATAATTTTTCAACTTTCATGCATATTTTTGCATGACTATTGTATGTTACAGTAAGAATAGGCTCTTATACACTTAAATCAGCAGAAACCCGATTTGTTTACATTTTGGACTTGAGGCCTTTTCAATTGTTGGTCTTGAATTGATGGTAAATTTTTTAGAGGAATCTTTGGAGGAGTTCTTGAAGGTAAATTGTAAAAAATCTGTATAAATCACTAGCAGAATTCCTGGAGCTTTCCTCTATGAAGCTGAGAAGAAATACCTAATGAACCTGTGAAATATTCTTGTAATAGTATCTGAAACCTTTATAATTATTCAACAGGATTCACTGCAAGCAAAATAAGTAAAAAAGAACTTTGGAGACTTGTATTAAACGAGAGACCAAGTCTCTGCAGAGAGACCTGCTACCAGCCAAGAAATAGACAATGATTTTGAGTAGATGAAAAACTCGACTTTCGACCGAATTTAGTACACGACACTGAAGACGGCCTTGCAGTTGAGGTCGAAATACGCGTATCTGTCAAAGGATACAAACTCTAGTGGAATTAAATGGTATAGTACTAAATTCGGTTTTTTCATCTTCTTATAGGTATTCTACTAAACAGCTCGAAGAATTATTATCAATGATTTTGGTTGATTCAACAATTTAAGTAATATGTACATATGTAACATCTCGAATCGATCCACCTAACACATAACATAAAATGTATGATCACAAAATTTAGCTGATTTTAGCCTACAGGAATTTGCTGTGTAATCCGGTTGCGTAGAGAGGAGAACTTATTCCCCTCAATTGTTTCTGATTCGCAAGAACATCACATACATCCAAAAATTTCCACAGGGATTACTTAGTTCTGAAAATGTTCGCAGAGATTATTTCAGGATGTATTCTGCAATTTTATTTCACTGATTATCCCACAGATTCCTTCCGTAGATACTCTAGCAGATCTTCCTACACACTTAGATTAAATTACAGGGGTCGGTAAAATTTTACTGGGTTCTGGAACCACCGAAAAAGTCAGTAAAATGAAAACTGTCGCCACGCGTAATTGAAAAGCAAATTTCACCATGTTTTATTTTTTATCGATATATGATATAAAAAGAAACCTCTCTGCAAAATTTCAGTGACAAATCTCTGTTTTTCGATTTCTGGCATTTTTTTTTAGTTTACTGACTTTTTCGGTAGTTCCAAAACCCAGTTATTTTTACCGAACAGATTGAGTGTGTACTGAACCCGTTTAGAGGCGAATCACTTGAGAACTAAACTTGTTATAATTTTGTTAAAAAAAGAGATAAAATGACTAAACAAATAACTGAAATTTGGTCGTGGACAAACATGATAATGGCAATTCAAGTTCTTTGAATGGCAAAACAATAACTCGGAGTTATTGGTTCGACGCAAGTGAAATAGTTGGTAGGTTCTTTAGGAGTTTTTTTTTCTGAAATTGCTCGCGAAAAACTTTGTTCTAAACTTTTCTTCACCGATTTTTTCTGGAATATTTTCCTGATCCTTCCAGGAATTCCTTCATAAATTTCCTTCTCCAGAAATATTCCAGTGATTTTTCATGGGATGCTTAGAGGAATTTCCTTCAGAAAATCCTTAAATCCTTCATTTTCTTAAAAAATACTCCCGGAATTTTTCAACAATTTCTGAAATTTTTCTTGACATTTTCCTGGAGAAACGCCTGAAAATAAAATGTATCGAAAAAAATCATTGATAGCTTCCTTTCACAAATAGTTTCAAAAAGAATTTATGAAAGAATCTTGGGAGGATTTTTTTAAGTAATTCCTAAAGACATCCTAAGATAAATTCCTGTTTTAAATCTTAAAGAAATCTGTACGATAATCTTGAAGGAAATCTAAAAAAAAATCCCTGTCAAATTCTTGGAGAAATTCCAACACTGAAATTAGCAAAATTTTGCTGAACCGAGCTGACATTTTTAGTAAATTTGAAGTAATGAACTTCAGTGCAGAACGCTGAAAAATCAGCAGTTTTCTACTGAAGCTCAACAATTGAATTTGCTAAAAATATCAGCTTGGCAAATTTAAGCAAAATTTGGCTGAATCGATGGCAAAAAACATGGTGTTTAGCGAAATTGATGGAAAAACTACTTGTTGAGTTCCTGGAGGGCTTAGGACTTTGTGAAAGAATATTTGGAAGAGTTTCTAAAGAAGTTTATGGTGGAAGCTCTGAAGTAATTTCTTGTGTTACTCTTTAAAAAATCTAGGTTCGACTATTAAGGGGACTTTTGACGAGAGATATTTTAAAGATAAATGTCTGGTTGGATTCTCTAAAAATTCCTTGTGAGAACTTTTATTTCCTGTTTGGTCTTCAGTTAAATTCAAAAAAACGTGAAAGGGGATTAAATTCTTCTAGAGGGGCAGATAAAGTAAAGTATAAATTCAAATACAAAAGCAAATCAGGATACAGTTAATTCTCCCTTACTCAATATTCCGTATCTCGATATCGAGTAAGAGAACCACAGTAAAAGTTGGTTTTCATGGCAAACTCGATGGTTCCTTGGATCGCAGTGGCATTGGTTTTGTGTTCTATAACTCGATACCTCCCTAACTCGATAGTCCCTTCAATATCGAGTAAGGAAGAGATGACTGTAGTTGATCGATTGCCTATACTTCTGTATATGTATATGGGACTGTACTGCGAATATGGGCAGTGCAATTAGTTCAATAGATATAAATTATTTTATATAGTTTTAAATACCTATGACTTAGATGGCGAGAATCCAATTATGCTGATATCCAAGACACGGTAGCGCTTTAAAGAATTGAGAGAATTGAATTAGTGAGAAAATTTCTCACCAATTAATTATGAAACTAGCTGTATTGAAGATGGCTGGCGCGAATAAATTCAGTACATATGAATCGTTGCTAAGTGTTGATTTTCAGTACGACTACGTTGGTAATAGATGGTTGACCTATTACAGATAAGAGGACATTATGTCCAATACCTTTAGGAATTACTCTAGAATTTCTCCTCAGATTCCTTTAGGGCTTCTTCAAGAAATTGTACGAGAAATGTTTCAGGTATTTTTCCAGGTATCTCAAAAACACTAAAGTTACCCTTGATTAACTCTCACAAAGTTCTCTGAAAGAACCCTTGAAATGTTTATTAAATCTTTGAGGAATTCAAGACAAATGCCTAAGATAATTGGCAAAAAGAATCAATCGCTTTTCTGTATAATTTTCTGCAGAAAATTATTTGTGGACTATGTTTTGATAAGATTGAAGAAAAATTGTGGTGCGTTGATGGCTCTAGTATGGCGTACAACTGTTTACCTTAGCTTCCCGCGCCTAGCTGCTTGCGGTTTGTGATAATATGTAAACCCCGATCATAATTAGCTGTTTGGTGATTCGGTGAATTTGTTCCGCAAGAATAAATTGTAATATCTACAACGGGGCTGATTCGTGCTTCTGTTTTTTTTTTCGGTGCGGTTCACGAAGAAACAAGTAGCTCGTACCGGATAGAAAATATGTTTTTAGTTTTCTTCTCTACATTTTCTCCGACGCCGATTTTAGGTTCAGCGTTTTATGTATTTTTTGTCCTATTTGCTGGCGATAGACTCCGGGCATTTGTTGGTTAAGGGTTTAAGTTAGTTCAGAATAAATCGATGACCCTAGACTCTAAGGGGGGCGATTCTACTTTTTATTTTTTATTGCGCAGAAAATGTCGGGTAATCCATCAGTATTACGTGAAACATAATTTAAGTTAAGAGATTAAACTAAAACACTTAACCAACAAATGCCCGGAGTCTATCGCCAGCTTTTCATGCGAATCCTGACCTTACACTCCATCCAACCTCCAACTCCGTAGCACTTATGATGGCGTGGCTGAGTCGGTGGTCTCTCATTAAGTAAAAAATACATCAACGTGGTCGGGAATAGCGATGTTTATGCTATTGGTATTCTTATTTAAGATTAAGGCTTATTCCCCAGCCTTGTTCCTAAAAAGCAGTCTGAACGAGGTTATCATAATAAACATAAACGTTGCTAGCACAGAGAAACGGACGCAACACTTAGAACAAATCGCGATCAAAATCATAGTCGCGAAAACATGTATGCCCAATGCTAAAAACACTGTATGTGGCCGTTGGACCAACAGGTGGCGGTAGTGTGTAAACGTCAAACACGAACAAAAACGACTCGAGCGCTGCGGGCGGTCGATTGACCACCTTGCATATATTCGAATCGAACGTTAAAAAGTTGGTCGATGGACAGCAGTGAGAGTGTGACGTCTGTTTGTCTGTGTTGCTGGTATCCAATCTACGATGTATACCGTAACTACGCTAACGCTAATATACTGCAGTAAATTATCGGATGAAATCTCTGACGAAATTTGTGTTTAAAAGTTTGGAGGAATAACTGAATGAAATACCGTGGAAATTTCAATAGTAATATCTGGTCAAATTTAGTGAGCAATTTCTGAAAGAGTATTTAGTATATTCATCCAAATATTCCCTGAAGGAAGTTTTTGAGCAATTTTTGGAAATAAAATGTGGATGTTTTATTGTAGGAATTCATTTGAAAATGCCTTGAAGAATAATTCAAGAAATTGGTGTCGGTATTCTAGGTTTTCTTGAAAAAATCCCCAGATGAATTTCTCTGGAATAAACCTTTGTAGATTTTCTGGAAAAAAATATCGTGTAGTAATGTTTTTAATATAATCTATATTCCAAAAATACGTGGAAGACATTCTGAAATAGTTTCTTCGATTTTTTTTCTCAGTAAACCTTTTGAAAACTACTGGACCGTAAAAATTACTCGAGGTAGTAGTTAAGGTATAGCTAGAGCAAATTCTGAAGGTATTCCTCTAACTGTCAGAATTTTTATAGAGGGCAATGAGTGACCTCTGTCGATTTTTCTTTGAAAAAGTAATTTTTCCCATAGTAAATCCCATACAAATTTTGAACGGCTGGCGCTAAAATATAGTTTCACCGATCGAGCTCAAGTTTTGCACAGTTGCTATGGGACCTAAATGCTATCCAAAAAGTGGACTGGTGCGAGAATCTAAATTTTTCATATAACCGTGTACCAGGCTAATGATCATTACCATTTTTAAATATATTGGCTTATTCAGCAATGTACTAAACTAACTAAACTATCACATCACATTTATAGAAGAATCAAAGGAGTCCCCAAAGAAACATATCAAAGAAATCCTTGAAGAAAATTACTTGGTATAAAATCCTGGGTATACACTACCCGTCATAAATACGGACTCACTGAAATAAGTATTGCAACACTCAGCTGAATAATGAATCACACCCGAAAAGTTTAGCATCACCTCAAAACAGGTTAATTCACATTGCTATATCTCGAGATCCTTACGACTTGCAAAGAAGCGATCTTCAGCAAAGTTGTTCAGGGGATCAAGGACATTCGGAAAGCGAACAGTTTAGTTCGCGATTTTGCCGCTAGGTGGTGCTAGTGAGCATGCAAAATTGAGCATTTCAAACTAGGTCTAGCTTGTGAGCATTTAAAATTGAGCATTTTGAACTAGTTCTAGCTTGTGATCCATAAGAGATAGAAAGTTCGGGTCTTCGGCAAAGTTGCTCAGGGGTTCAAGGACATCCGGAAAGCCATCAGTTTAGTTCGCAATTTTGCCGCTAGGTGGCGCAGGGGAGCATTTAAAATTGAGCATTTTGAACTAGTTCTAGCTTGTGATCCATAAGAGATAGAAAGTTCGGGTCTTCAGCAAAGTTGCTCAGGGGTTCAAGGACATCCGGAAAGCGATCAGTTTAGTTCGCGATTTTGCCGCTAGGTGGCGCAAGTGAGTATTTCAAACTAGTTCTAGCTTGTGATCCATAAGAGATAGAAAGTTCGGGTCTTCGGCAAAGTTGCTCAAGGGTTGAAGGACATACGGAAAGGGAACAGTTTGATTCGCGATTTTGCCGCTAGGTGGCGCAAGTGAGCATGTAAAATTGAGCATTTTGAACTAGTTCTGACTTGTGATCCATAAGAGATAGAAAGTTCGGGTCTTCGGCAAAGTTGCTCAGGGGTTCAAGGACATCTGGAAAGCGAACAGTTTAGTTCGCGATTTTGCCGCTAGGTGGCGCTAGTGAGCATTTAAAATTGAGCATTTTGAACTAATTCTAGCTTGTGATCCATAAGAGATAGAAAGTTCGGGTCTTCGGCAAAGTTGCTCAGGGGTTCAAGGACATACGGAAAGCGATCAGTTTAGTTCGCGATTTTGCCGTTAGGTGGCGCACAGTGCTTCGAACGTATGGCACGTGGGGACAAAAGTCAAAACTGGATGTTTTATGCGGTTTTGCCCTACGAAGTTGAGGAGAAAGTCGTTATACACAAAAAATCTCATTATTGGCATGAATGACACATCAGTAATGGCATAAGTGGCTTATACGCCACGTTTTACATTTGACACCATAGAACAGTGCTCGATTTTGAATAAATGTTTAAAATAAAAACGCATGAAAAAGTACTTGAGTCGTTTGCATAAACGATCTATGTGGTATGCGTAAATGTAAAAGTGTCTCAATAACCAAATTTCTATGAACATATTAAAGCACGGATTATTCCAACGACTAAAATCAAACCCAATAAAAAAGGTTATATAAAATTTATTTTTATTAGCAATACAATTCATTTACCAGCTATTAATCATCCAAAAACATATCAATCGAATCATTATCTTCTTTTCTACAAAGAAAGTTGAAATGTTGTGGGTTTCTGTTTGATGATTATTAGAAACAATTTGATACATAGGCTACGAACGCGAGCTCTTCAGGTTCAATATTGTTGATAAGGTATATATAGGTTTTTCATGAACATTCATTGAACGGTATGAAAGGCCTTCCCATGCCAGTCTTTACATCCGAATTGGAAAACTCTGCATCGTCAATTTTCTGTTTGCGCGGAAGCAAAACTGGCTTTGCTAATCAGTCGGATTTTTGCTTCACAAAAATATCGTATGATCTTCTATATTAAGCCCATTTTTGGTGTATTTTGCAGCACTAAAATTTGCTCAACATATTAAGCTTGTTTTCAAATATCTGGGTGAAAGAATCAGTGCCCTAACCACCGTACATGAAATCCACAACATGATTTTTTCGAATACGTGGATTGGCAGAATACCATTGCTTGAAACAATCTTTATTGATGATTGTGGCAGCATAACCTAAAAATCATAAAATGACATGCAATCGGCAAACATATGCAGCTGGAATCACTTTCAGAAATTGAAAAAATACTTCAAATTTTATTTTAAAGTGGATTTCAGAAAGGTACTTTAAAGTACTTTTTTGTATGCGCTAGAAGAAGATAGAAGTTTTAATTTTTTTTCTGTATTAAAGAGCTTATTGTTCAGAAGCATCTTTTTCTACAATTTTTAAAATATATCACAGAAAATTAAACGGAATGACTCCTACTTACTAGTTTCAACACGATCCTTAACCGCTTTCACTTTGACAATGTGATTAGTATGGGAATAAAGCGAATTAAAAAGGGATTTGATTGACACAAAAACAATGAATTATATATATATATATATATAACGATGAAACAACTTGTCAACACGTGGTGTTTTGGCTTGTTTTGATAAGCGCACGAACCTTCTAGTATCTGTATTACACGCTCAAAACATATGTCAACATCATGGCCTACTTGATTCTTTCGAATATGGAAGTTGATTTTTTGACTTTTTTCCAAGGGACGAAGCACTGTGTGGCGCTAGTGGGCATGTAAAATTGAGCATTTTGAACAACAGTCAAACCTCCATGAGTCGATATCTGAAGGGACCATCGACTCATGGAAATATCGAGTCGTGGAAACAAATGCCTTGGAAAGCTGTTTAAGCGGACCATCATAGTAACCATGAAGTTTTGATTTTAGTATGGTTCCATGAGTCAATATCGAGTTATAAAACATCGACTCATGGAGGTATCACTGTAGCTTTAGCTTGTGATCCATAAGAGAAAGAAAGTTCGGGTCTTCGGCAAAGTTGCTCAGGGGTTCACTAGCGCCACATAGCGGCAAAACCGCGAATCAAACTGTTCGCTCTCCGGATGTCCTTGAACCCCTGAACAACTTTGCCGAAGACCCGAACTTTCTATCTCTTTCGGATCACAAACTAGAACTATTTTGAAATGCTTAATTTTACATGCTCACTAGCGCCACCTAGCGGCAAAATCGCGAACTAAACTGTTCCCTCTCCGGATGTCCTTGAACCCCTGAGCAACTTTGCCGAAGACCCGAACTTTCTATCTCTTATGGATCACAAGCTAGAACTAGTTCAAAATGCTCAATTTTAAATGCTCACTAGCGCCACCTAGCGGCAAAATCGCGAATCAAACTGTTCGCTTTCCGGATATCATTGAACCCCTGAGCAACTTTGCCGAAGACCCGATCTTTCTATCTCTTATGGATCACAAGCTAGAACTAGTTCAAAATGCTCAATTTTAAATGCTCACTAGCGCCACCTAGCGGCAAAATCGCGAACTAAACTGTTCGCTTTCCGGATATCCTTGATCCCCTGAACAACTTTGCTGAAGATCGCTTCTTTGTAAGTCGTAAGGATCTCGAGATATAGCAATGTGAAATTACCTGTTTTGAGGTGATGCTAAACTTTTCAGGGTGATTCAATATTCAGCTGTGTGTTGCAATACTTATTTGAGTGAGTCCGTATATATGACGGGTAGTGTATCTATTTGGTTGATTTTTTTTTTGTTTTGAAGAAAAATTATCTAGAACTCTTTTGGAAATTTTGATAAAAACTTGAATAATTTCTAATTCGTAGAAAATCATTCAAAGCTATCTCTACAAACACTTGGATGAATCTCTGGATAAATTTCTGAAGATTTTTTATTCAAAGTGGAATTTAATTAACATTTTCTAGAAAGTCATATCCTTGACGCTATGGAGGACACATAATATTTAATACATTTTTTGTTTGAAAAATCTCGCACGTAACTTGTGGATGACCCCCCTCGATAATGGTAAAATCGAAACCAAGCGAGCGTGAAAAATAATTGTGATTTCTCTCCTCACCGACTTTGCAGCAACGAGGAGCACCACAACGCAGTCGGCAAGATAGATCGGCTGGTGGAAAGTGTTTCTTTAGTGCGAGGAGTGTCCACCAATTGATTTCACTCCAGGTTTTAAGTTCGTGTGTTCTTCGTGTTGGAACGTCCACGGAAAGTTTGTTTTACGTTTAGTCAATTTTGAGGAAAAAAGTGTATTATCCACAAAGAAGAAAAAAAAATCAGACGGAAGAAAGTTTTCTTCTCGAAGTGAGCAAAAGAAGAAAAAGCCTGAGCCTCGTCGGAACAACGGTATCGACGGTTCTCTCACGAGAGAGTGAGACATCGGCGAAGCATCGTAGAATAGTGACCTGTATGTGAGAGAGAGCGTGAGCAAAAGAGCCGCAGAAAAATGTCGGGCGATCGAGAAATTCCAGCCGAGGATAGCATCAAGGTGGTGTGCCGTTTCCGGCCGCTGAACGATAGCGAGGAACGGGCCGGATCGAAGTTCATCGTTAAGTTTCCCTCGGGCCAGGAGGAGAACTGCATCTCGATAGGGGTGAGTACCATGCAAACGAAAAAACGACGGACGGGACGGGATTATGTAAGAACGGGTGGGAACTGCAAATTGCGGGCGGAGTGTTTTGCTCTCCGCGTGTGTGGGAGGGAATCGGAAGATAGAATGATTCATTCTCAAAGGCTGGGTAGGTCCCGTCTGCATGCAGTTTGGGCTGAGCGGGGAGATAGATAGACAGACCGCTGGCTGCTTATCGATTTTTCTCGTTTGATGAGAATTGAAAACATAACACGTATATGAAGCTGATGGTGATGTTTTGGTTTCGGTCTCTTTCGGGATCATTGGCTGATTAATGCGTTGACCTGCAACGACCACGCATCAACACGTTTTGGTGTTTTGATTCAATCGTGAGAATATGTTGTATTCCACTAGTGCGGTGTAGTATGTGACACAATTCAATTGTCCCCAAAAATTCCTTCAACGACTCAGACCACAATGTTCGATTACTGCTTCAAAATAAATGTAGCTAAATAATACCAATCGATTAGTCAGTATTGATTTGCGTTATACAGCAAACCCACGCGTCATTGTATTAGGTACTGCACTGCCCATAACTGCAAAACAGTCACATTCGACATTTTTGACAAAATGGAGTTAATACCATGTAGAGTCATCAAAAGATAAATACATTCGATCAACTTACTGAAATCTGTGAGATTAATCTAGAAAATTGGAAAAAAATATCAAGTTGTTTTGTCACATTGGTAATAATAACTGCATAACAGTCACATTGAGATTATAAATGAGCCTCGTAATGTGAAAGCAATGAAATTTCTATCAGAATTATTTTCTGACAATTCACCTAGTATGCGATATGAGCTGTACAAAATATCAGCCTCAAATAAGCATTTTTGAGTTCTTGATAATTTTTAGAAATTTTAGTTTCCTCTCATACTGCCATAAAATGCACACTTAGTATTCCATTTACTCAATGCCTACTTTTGTCGAATGTTACAAGTATGCAGTTATGGGCAGTGCAGTCCACAGTGGTCCAGGAATCAGTTTTACGAGGAAAGATGCATTTTGAGCTTTAGGATTAAACATTAGACAAAAACGTTCTTCTACAAAGTTGTTTGTATTAGAAAGGTCCTTTGTTTGGTGTTATTGAAAATTAGGGTGGACCACATTTTCATAGAAATTGTGTAACTAACTTTCTTATTTGTAAAAATTATATAATACATGCTTCAGCAAAGTTGTAGACCATCCAATTTCAAGCAACTTTGTCAAAAATAGTTTTTTTGTATCTCTTAAATTGTCCTATTTAGAGCTATTTTCCTACGGTGGCATAGGGTGGTCCGAACAAAACTGGTTTTCTGGCTCTAGAGTTTTCAATTCAAATTTCTCATCAAAGTAGTCTATGAAACACTTTTAGAGCTTTAAAAAATGCGTAATTTGGTGAGTGAAGAAACTCGCTATCTCCTTTCGTTTGGGAGTTATTGTTGTTTTTCTCTAAAAAACATGCCTACTTTGATTGAGAATATCTCTGATTCGGGCAAACATAAAAAATATCTTTTGACGGCATTCAAAAGACAAAACAAAATTGTATATTACAACAAAAAATTACAGATGTGTTATTTTTGTAACTCTAATAAAATGTCTTGAAAAACAAATATTTTTTATCACAAAAACTTAAATAACTTTTGAACTAAAATAGATATCAACAATCTTTTTGCATAAAAACTTGTGTTTTGATAAGTTCTAAAAGTCGTTCATAGACGACTTTGACGAGAAACTAATATTGAAAACACTAGAGTTGAAAAACTTATTTCTGTTGGACCACCCTGCGATGATTACGAAAAAATGCTCTAGATTGGTCAAACTTTGAGCTACAGAAAAACTTTTTTTGGCAAAGTTGATCAAAATTTCAAGTTCTACCGCTTTGCTGAAGAGTATATACCAGTATTTTTGCAAATAAAAAAGTTGATTATGATTTGTGTGATATTGTGGACCACCCTAGTTTTTAATGACACAGTATGACAGCTTACATTTTTAAAAACAATTTTGTAGAAGATCATTTTTGTCTAAAATTTTATTTACATGCTCAAAATGCAAAATAATAAAAAAATACATACTCTGAAAATCTTCAAAATAGTTTTAGAGCCCTATCTATCTTATTTCAGATTTCTCGTCAAAGTGGTCTATGAACGACTTTTAGAACTTAATAAAACGCAAATTTTCATGCGAAAAGATCGTTGATATCTATTTTAGTTCAAAAGTTTTTTAAGTTTTTGTGATAAAAAATATTTGTTTTTCAAGACATTTTATTAGAGTTACAAAAATAACACATCTGTAATTTTTTGATATAATATACAATTTCATTTTGTCTTTTGAATGCCGTCAAAAGATATTTTTTATGTTTGCCCCAATCAGAGATATTCTCAATCAAAGTAGGCATGTTTTTGAGAGAAAAACAACAATAACTCCCAAACGGAAGGAGATAGCGAGTTTCTTCACTCACCAAATTACGCATTTTTTAAAGCTCTAAAAGTGTTTCATAGACTACTTTGATGAGAAATTTGAATTGAAAACTCTAGAGCCAGAAAACCAGTTTTGTTCGGACCACCCTATGTCACCGTAGGAAAATAGCTCTAAATAGGACAATTTAAGAGATACAAAAAAACTATTTTTGACAAAGTTGCTTGAAATTGAATGGTCTACAACTTTGCTGAAGCATGTATTATATAATTTCTACAAATAAGAAAGTTAGTTACACAATTTCTATGAAAATGTGGTCCACCCTAATTTTCAATAACACCAAACAAAGGACCTTTCTAATACAAACAACTTTGTAGAAGACCGTTTTTGTCTAATGTTTGATTCTAAAGCTCAAAATGCATCTTTCCGCGTAAAACTGATTCCTGGACCATAGTGCAGTCTTGTGCACAAGCTCATTTGAAAATACTGCTGATCGTCGATTCGAGAGCTTAGCGAGATTGGCAGACCATTCAGAGACTCGTTCTGAAGGTCATTTTAATATGCAATTAGAGAGAAAATCGCGATTTCGGCGAAACTGACAAAATCTACACAAATCAACTAAGTATATTAATGAAATTAGTATGAATTAATTAAATTAATATGAATTAATGAAATTAATAAGATTCAATGAAATTAATGGTGATATGACTTCCCCTCATCATCAGGAAATACTCCATCTCCGAATCGCAGCTTGCCGCAATGTCGTGAAGATTTGGTAATCATTGTAGGTAGCCCAAGAAAACATCCAATTGCTTCTGAGCGAAAGATTTCACGATATCGTATACAGCTTTGTGTAAAAGAGTAACTGTGGACTTTCCAGATTGGTAAACATGTTGATTGACACGAAGAGGCATGTTCGCCAAATAGACATCACGGATGTGACGGTCGACAATGCGTTCCAGACATTTCAGATGAAAAGAAGTCAGACCGATTTGTCTAAAACTCTTTGCTTCTTCATACGACGTACGTCCTCCTTTCGGGATAAACTTTAAAGTTATATCACGCCAGAATCTGGGAATATATCCGGTAGCAAAACTGCTTACAAGTAGCTTTTTCAAAACATGTTTGATAAACTCAAATCCCTTCTGGAGCAGAACAGGATAAGTCCCATCTGCTCCTGGAGATTTGAAAGGAGCAAAGCTATTGAGTGCCCATTGAATCGATTCAGTAGTTACGATATTGCGAGCCGAAGCCAGACTCGTAACTACATGAAAAGACATTTGGTTCATCTATGTCTATGCCTACACATCCGGAGAAATGTCAATTAAATAAACATTCTAAAACTTCTTCATCAGAAGAAGCGAAGTCACCAATAGGTAATAGAATTTCGTTCACTTGGAAATCCTTAGATTTTGCAAGGATTTTGTGACTGAGATTTTGCAAGGATTTTGTGACTGAGCTGAACGGCGTCTGTTCCACATTGATTCCTGAGTCTAGTCAGATCGGAATTCACCAGGGTCAGTAGTCTTCACAGACCGCAGAGGACATGCTTCTTCAATAGCTTCTATAATGAAGGATGTTGTAGCAGCAAGGGCATCATCCAAATCACTTGGATTTTCAATGGGTGGAGGTTGGGCGATTCCCTCTGTTAAGTAATCCAAAATCTGTACCACGTAAGTGTTCCATCAGACTGGAGCCTCTCAAATTGATATCTGAGCTGCCCTAGTTGATGTGATGAGCATTGGCATCAATGCCTACAATCAGCGGAAGGCATTTTGTTACACAGTGTATGACAACTCGTTTGAAATCATCCGTTGGGGATAGTTCGTCATGTGGTAAATATACCGAACCATAGACGTATTTCCTATTGATGTCCCCAACAGAAACATCTATTGCGACAGTACATACATCTCTGGTAGTTAACTCAAAAATGAGTGTAGCAACGATAGCGTTAGAGCCCATTCACAAATTTTGTAACGCTGAAGGAAGTGGGTGGGCGTCCTCGAGATAGCGCACACAAAATAAAAAAAATCCAAGCAAAATACGTTACGTAGTGATGGGTGTCGTTAATGTCCATTTTTGGCGTAATGAAATATGTGAAAAAATCGAGCATTAACGACCACGCATGCACGGGGCATGGTATGCGAGTTTGCTGTTTCATGTTTGCTGAAAGTAGGAAAAACTAGGTCCACAAGGATCTCTAGAAATAAGTTCCCTTTGCGAAAGTAAGATTCTTGAAACTATGTTGGCTGAGCGATTGTACCCCGTTTGGCATAAAGTCGTTTGGCATAAAGTCGTTTGGCATTATGGTCGTTTGGCATAATGGCCGTCTGGCATAATGATTGACTTAAAATAAAAATCGGCATTTTTTAAGCTTTTACCGAGATCAACACCACCGAGCCCATAGCAAATAATTTTGGTAGGTTCTAAACAAGCATGGTGTTCGTTCAGAGATTATCCAAGCTAAGAATTTCAAAAAATGTTGTGACATTATAGAGCATTACTGAATAAAACTCGTGACGTGTCTCTACATCTCAGAACATAGAGTATCCTTGAGCTTGTTGCGATATACATATTTGAAAACAGTAAATAGGCAAGAAAATTTCGCAGTTGTTCATCAAGGGAACGCTCATAGAATATTTCGCTGCAGATCAAGCTCTGTCCCAGTTTGGACGTAACACTCGATGAAAATTACTTGATAAAATAATGATTTTTTTTTTTACAAAATATCAAAAGCTCTAATCCAAAGATCTATCAATGCGACTTATTGCAAAAATAGGCTTTATACGAGAGCAGATTATCTTTCGTTTAAAACGTTTCAGACTCTAACGAAAAAAATCTTTTCACAGCATGAACAACACAACTTTAAAAGAAAATATTTGTGGAAAAACTTTTCAACGGTTCAATATAAATTCTTATTTGGTAATGTACACCAAAAACACCGTCTATTATCGAGAGAAGGGAAAATTTGTGATTGAAATAATATTTTTTCCAGCATATCTCGGAAGGAGATCACGCGTTTGCCCCAAAAAAAGTATATGTTGAATATTGGCAGGTTCTAAAATAATTATCATTCTAACACCACATCTGGAAAGAATTGATAAAACAGCATGTTTTTCCAATAGCGAAACTCAAAAGAAGAATTTATATTTGAAGGAAGGGTAATTTCTGGGTAAACAACAAAATACTATTGACAATAACTTTCCTAATATGCTTAAATTTATTCAAGATTGTTGAATAAAGTGCCATTTTGTATCAATTGTCTCCAACACAAGCCTGGTGTCATCAGAAAAATTCAATAGAAACGTAAAAACGAAAATTGAGAAATTCATGGTTTCAGGCTCATTATGCCAAACGACCATTATGCCAAACGACCATTATGCCAAACGACTTTATGCCAAATGACCTACCACCGGCTGAGCAGTCTTTAGGGAATTAAAAGCGCTAGTTTTTTTATTTTTCTCGACGTTTCGGTCTTTTTTGGAACCTTTTTCAAGGGTTCAATCACTACGGTTTCTAGTCAAGATGGCTTTGCTAAACTCTGTATGACATTTTAGAGTTTAGCAAAGCCATCTTGACTAGAAAACCGTAGTAAAAGAACCTTTGAAAAGGGTCCCAAACGGACCGAAACGTCGGGAAAAAAACTAGCGTTTTTAATTCCTTAAAGACTGCTCAGCCAACATTGTTTCAATAACAAAACCTCAGTCGAAGCTCATCCAAGAAAGTAAGGTTCTTTAAATAGGAACACGTATCTTTGTACTATAGCAGTTTTGTGCATAACTTCATTTGAATAACTGAAAGCCGATTCCGAAATTCCTTCACGATTTTTTAATATCTTTCAGCAATACTTTCTCCGACAGTTCTTCCAAAAATTCGTGAAGAAACGCTTCCTGCCAATCTTTTAGGAGCTCCTTTAGCTCTTTTACATATGATTTGCATGAATTAATAATCTTTGTTGACTTCAGGGATTCCTTCACAAATAACATCTAGAATCTTTACAACAAATCCAAAAGGTTCTTTGAAAAATATTTCCTATTTTTTTCAGAGAATCCTTTTAAAAATACACCCGATTCCTTTTTTGCACGGCAAAAAAAGTTTCCATACATTTTTTCCGCCAAAACCTTATATTTTCATGAAACGTCGAGAAGTGGTGTTACTTTTTTTGCACGGTTTTTGAAATTTTGAACTGAAAACTTTTTTTGCACGGTACGCATACCCCGTGCAAAAACAGAATCAGGTGTATGTACATTTAAAGATATTTTAAATTTTCACAGCAAGAATAACAATAAAAGCTGTTCTAAGATTTTCTAAGGAATCATATTTTTTTCGGACGTTTCGGAATTAGTAGTATTACATTCAACGTTTCGATGAACAAGGGCCCAACCAAGGGAAACAGTAGTTTTTAATTTGCAACTTCTGAGGAATCCTAACAATCTTAACAATTAATCTCTGAACAAAGGAAATCTGTGGTACTATAAACACTAGGCTAGCCCAGCTTGGGATTAACGGTTTTACTTCCCTTCCAAAGAAATTCGTTACTATAAATCTGACATTATAAATGAATATCTCGGGGATGGGATTCGATCCCAGGTAGGAATTTGCCGTCATTATTCCGTCGATTTTCACGAGGCTTCCTACTCCACTCCACGAAAAACACCCCCAGACCATCACATTTCATCACATCACACCTCCATGCGTCTCCGTTCCTTGGATGTAGCGCTCCTGAAGCTCGAGCTGTTTAACCGAAAGCGGCGGGCTCGTGTGTGGTGCAGAGCGCCACATCCAAGGAACGGTGAAGCATGGAGGAGGAAATGTGATGGTCTGGGGGTGTTTTTCATGGAGTGGAGTAGGAAGCCTCGTGAAAATCGACGGAATAATGACGGCAGATTCCTACATCAACATCTTGCGGGAAAATCTGGAGATTTCGCTGATCCAGACGGGCCTTGAAGAGAAATTCATATTTATCTAGAACAACGACCCGAAGCATACTGCCAAGAAGACCAAGTCTTTCTTCCGATCTTGTCGGATTAAACCGCTGGAATGGCCTCCACAAAGCCCAGACCTCAACCCCATCGAGAATTTGTAAGCGATTCTCGATGCCAGGGTTGACAAATGAGTTCTGTTTGATCTTTCGACCTTGACACTTGCTTTTGCCGGGGCGAGCGACGAGGGCAGGATCAAACATGTCGCGCGTCGGTCTCGTAAGTGAAAAAGTGGCGTGATCGGTGAGTTCGGTTGAAGAAAGTGAAAAAGTGCCGCGATCGGTTAGTTTTGTTTGATCTTTCGACCTTGACACTTGCTTTTCTCGGGGCAAGCGACGAGGGCAGGATCAAACATGTCGCGCGTCGGTCTCGTAAGTGAAAAAGTGGCGTGATCGATGAGTTCGGTTGAAGAAAGTGAAAAAGTGCCGCGATCGGTTAGTTCTGTTTGATCTTTCGACCTTGACACTTGCTTTTGCCGGGGCGAGCGATGAGGGCAGGATCAAACATGTCGCGCGTTGGTCTAGTAAGTGAAAAAGTGGCGTGATCGGTGAGTTCGGTTGGAGTAACTGAAAAAGTGCCGCGATCGGTTAGTTCTGTTTGATCTTTCGACCTTGACACTTGCTTTTGCCGGGGCGAGCGACGAGGGCAGGATCAAACATGTCGCGCGTCGGTCTCGTAAGTGAAAAAGTGGCGTGATCGATGAGTTCGGTTGAAGAAAGTGAAAAAGTGCCGCGATCGGTTAGTTCTGTTTGATCTTTCGACCTTGACACTTGCTTTTGCCGGGGCGAGCGATGAGGGCAGGATCAAACATGTCGCGCGTTGGTCTAGTAAGTGAAAAAGTGGCGTGATCGGTGAGTTCGGTTGGAGTAACTGAAAAAGTGCCGCGATCGGTTAGTTCTGTTTGATCTTTCGACCTTGACACTTGCTTTTGCCGGGGTGAGCGACGAGGGCAGGATCAAACATGTCGCGCGTTGGTCTAGTAAGTGAAAAAGTGGCGTGATCGGTGAGTTCGGTTGGAGTAACTGAAAAAGTGCCGCGATCGGTTAGTTCTGTTTGATCTTTCGACCTTGACACTTGCTTTTGCCGGGGCGAGCGACGAGGGCAGGATCAAACATGTCGCGCGTCGGTCTCGTAAGTGAAAAAGTGGCGTGATCGGTGAGTTCGGTTGAAGAAAGTGAAAAAGTGCCGCGATCGGTTAGTTTTGTTTGATCTTTCGACCTTGACACTTGCTTTTCTCGGAGCAAGCGACGAGGGCAGGATCAAACATGTCGCGCGTCGGTCTCGTAAGTGAAAAAGTGGCGTGATCGATGAGTTCGGTTGAAGAAAGTGAAAAAGTGCCGCGATCGGTTAGTTCTGTTTGATCTTTCGACCTTGACACTTGCTTTTGCCGGGGCGAGCGATGAGGGCAGGATCAAACATGTCGCGCGTTGGTCTAGTAAGTGAAAAAGTGGCGTGATCGGTGAGTTCGGTTGGAGTAACTGAAAAAGTGCCGCGATCGGTTAGTTCTGTTTGATCCTTCGACCTTGACGCTTGCTCCTGGGCAGTGCGTCAAGAAAGCCCGAACGGTTTTTTTTTATTCTTTTTGGGTCGCGCGCTTATTTTTTTTTTCCTGAGTGCTTTTTTATAGCCGACCAAACAAGTGAAGCCGAAAGTGGATTGTGGCTGCTCAGTCAAGGATAACGGATCAATTGGTGAGCTCGTTTCATGCTACTATTTCTAATCTATAAAATATGTATGACTGCACATTCAATCGTTACAATGGTGGGATGTAAATATGATTTTTCAACAAACTATGGATGGTTCGTCACTGTGAGTGTCGACACAAACTCTGATTCATGATTTATTTATGTTTAACATTTTTTTTCAGAACACCTCTTATATACCTTTATTTTTGTAATTAAAAAAAACTTTGAATGGTTCGACACTACAAGTGTAGACTTGCGAAAGGTTCACTTTATTCAACAAACTTTGGATGGTTCGCCACTGTAAGTGTCGGCATAAGAATAAGAGTGTTCTATGATGTCCCAACCAATCGAGTTTTTTGTTTCTTTTCAAATTAGTAAAATATAATAACACATGCTTTCGTCCTGACAGCTGTAGGAATGTTACATTGAGGTATTTGTTCAACAAACTTTGAATGGTTCGTCACCTCAAGTGTCGGCATAATTTTCCTCTACATAGAAATTGTTCATATCAAATGAAAATATTATATTTACGTATAAGCATGTATATATCTCACAAATCATTGTTTATCATGGTCTAATCGCTTATCAAAGTGAATCCTATGACCCAACGATCCTCCCCATTAACAAACATCCCTCCCAGTAACCTTTGTGGAGATGCAGAGGCAAACACGGTCTCCAAAAAGCAAAGGTTAAACACTAAAATTCCTTCCCCCAATCCCACCTGACTGCAAGGACGTGGCCGGCGCCGTTATTGACCCTGTATAAATAGAGGCACTGAATTATGCACACTGAAGAAGATTATGGCCAATCCCAGCCGAACTTCTAGTTGATTCTTTGTGCATTTTCACTGACTTCGGTCAATCACGGAATAGCAACCATTGATATGTGTAGTCAGTCTAAGCTAAGCTAAGCTAAGATTCTCGATGCCAGGGTTGACAAAACTGGTGTTACCAACAAAAATATTTATTTTGAAGCCTTGGAGCGCGCCTGGGAAGAACTAGAACCACAACACCTACAAAACCTGGTGAAAAGCATGCCGAAACGCCTCCAGCAAGTATTTAAGGCCAAAGGAGGACAAATTAACTATTAAATTGCTTTTTATTTTTCTTAAATCATCTTTTCTGGGGCCAAGAAGGAATTGGGCACTTTATTATTTTTTTTTTCAATACAAATTGATTTTCATTTTCTTTGAGTAAAATTCTTTTTTTATCAAAATTTCGTAAGTGCAACTTTAAAAGAATATCAAAAATAAAATATCAAAAAAGATTTAAATGTGTTAACTTTAATTTGAACCAAATCAATGAGAGAAATTCGAAAACTGGTGAGGTGGGCACTTTATTTTGCCTCTCAGTGTATGTCGGTTTTGATCATTTAATGAATTCAATTGGTACCTTTTTGTAGAAGATTTCGAAAGACACATTATCGAAAGCTCCATCAATATCTAAGAAAACGCCCAGGCAGGATTGCTTTGGAGCAAATGTTTCCTCGGTAGCATATACAATTTATTATTAATTAGTAGTTGGGATAGCTTTTTCAAACTTCTTGAAGATGCTTTCCCAAATTTGAACAAAACATTTCAAAGCTTCTCGGAAACCATTTGTAAGTCTCTTTGTAAGCTTTTTCAAGCTTCTAGGAGAAAGCTTTTCTAACTTTTTGGGGTAAGCATTTTTCAAGCCTCTGGAAGCTTTTAGAGCTTTTGAGTTACTTTTTCCAAGCATCTGGAGAAGCTTTTCCTTGCTTCAGATGAAGTTTTTTTATGCTTCTGGGGAATCGTTTCCATGTTTCTTGGGGAAGATCTCCCAAGCTTCCAGATAAGCTTTTCTAACCTTCGTGGGAAAAAGCTATTCCAAGCTTGTGGGAAAGATTTTCCGAGCTTCTGGGTAAGCATTTCAAAATTCGTTAGGAAGCTTTTTTCATGCTTCTGATCAAGGTTCAAGGAGATGCTTTTACAAATTTGAAAGAAGCATTTTCAAGATTCTTTGAGATGCATTTTTAAGCTTCTGGGAGAAGCTTTACCAAATTTTTGGTTGAAACATTACCAAGCTTCGTGGTAACATTTTTCAAGCTTTTTTTGGAAACTTTTCCAAGCAACAGAACAGTCAATAAACTCGTAAACGATAGTTACATGCAGATTACAGGAACAGTGAAGTGGATGGGGAGAGAGTAGGCCTTGACAGGGCAAGAAGTTTTTTCTGCGTCTAACTGTTTTTTTTTCTAATTTCCGGAGAGAACATATTTTCAAGGATTTCAAGAATCGTAAATTTAGATCGTTTTATGTTTGTTGGAAAGTGGCTGAGGCGTTTGAGGTTTTCCAGAAGATTTGTTTAAGATGCATGAAAACTACGTACCTGAGACGATTTTCTGCGGGATGCAATTTGACGGATTTTGCTGTCAGCGGCGATTACATCTAATTAAACTTTCAAACTTGATTGACGTATCAGTATCGGTATTGGTATTTAAGTTTGAAGATTCCTGATTTTGCAAGTTGCTTGGATTTTACAATACTCCTGGGTCATCGATTTTGTGGCTTCACATTTTCTTTATTCAAAGCTCGATAAGTATCATCATTCTAGTATTACAGTTATAGGTTTAGTATCTATTTCTTTATATGGATTAGCAACTGATGAGTTTGTAACATGCTTGTAAAAACACAGATTTCTCGCATAACCTGTGATCTCGTCCTTAAAGCCATTGGTAACCGAGGGTGTAGCTTGTTGTACTGGGCAAATGAATGGATTTGCACGTTATACAACAATGCTACGATGAAGAGTAGATCCTCCTCTATCTCCTAGTGGTAATAGTTTCCATGGTCTATTCAAACAGGGAGCTACATACTCGGTTACCAATGGCTGTTAGAGCGAGATCACAAGTAATGCGAGATTTGTATCGTGGAAATGTTTCTATTATTTAATTGTTAAACAAACTATGGATGGATGGTCACTGTAAGTGTCGGAATAAGCCCTTATTCATGTTTTATAAAAATGTTGAGCTACACGTACATTTTCTTTTATTTATTTGTCGCAATTACTAAAAAAATACCTTTGAATAGATCGGCATTTAAATTGTCGTCAAACTGATAGATATTTATTTAATTTAAGGCTACATAAATCGCATCACTTACCAAGGTGAATACTGATCATGTAACTTTTGATCCCTCCATCCTGTGAAAACCATGGAGATGCAGAGGTGATCTCGGTCTCTAGCAGCAATGGACGCCACATTAACATTCCTTCCCTTCCCCGATGAGCTTTCTATATAAAAAATAGATTTATTTGATCTCTTCGATCAAACAGAGTGGGCTACGTGGAAGGTTGATAGCCCCTGCTCTTAATCGCCCTTTTCCGTATATGGCCATTTCATTCCAAAATTGACATGGTCTTTCGGCGAATGCAAACAAAATCACATCGACAAGAGTCGCATGTTCGTTTGCTCAATTTCAAGGACACAATGCGGTTTGGTTACACAAGCGAATCCCAAAATAACCTTGCCATTATAGTTGCGGGCTTTCATGAGCCGTCGTGAAATCGAAAGCCAACCGAACGAATTGCGTCCATATATGTACGATGCACAACAGGATGGGCGGCGTCGTTCTGATAGTTCTGTTGTGTACAATAAACGAATAGATTCTTGCCATTCCAGATTCTTGGTCATTACAGAAAATCAATCTGCGACTAGTAACAGTACAAGTAGGCATAATTTGTATGTTACTCTGGTAAAAGGATAGGAAGAGATGCTTTCCAAATATAATGATATTGAAGGTAGTGTAAACTAACATAACAAATCAAAAACACTATATGTAAACATAAACATTAACTGCAATGAGAGTTGAGAGATAAGGTCATTTTTGTGGAGAGGAAATGTAGTCAGTTATCTCCCTTTACATGAGAGCAAACATGAGAGAGATTCGTTTATCGATTTTTCGTGCGGAAAGACGTTTTGCCATTGCGATGTCAATGTTTGTTATTTTCCAATGAACATGAATTCTGATATCTTCTTCTTCTTCTTCTACTTGGCATTAACGTCCTCACTTGAACAGAGCCTGCTTCTCAGCTTAGTGTTCTTATGAGCCTTCCACAGTTATTAACTGAGAGCTTTCTTTGCCAAAGTTGCCATTTTCGCATTCGTATATCGTGTGGCAGATACGATGATACTCTATGCCCAGGGAAGTCAAGGAAATTTTCATTACGAAAAGATCCTGGACCGACCGGGAATTGAACCTAGACACCTTTTCCATGGCTTTGCTTTGTAGCAGCGGACTCTAACCACTCGGCTAAGGAAGGCCCCTGATTCTGATATATTAATCATGAATTACAACGATTCAGCCACAAATTCACAAAAATTGTAATCTACATTCACAGTTGATGCAAACGTCCGCATTGTTATAATTAGAGTGTACGTGTTCCATGGCTAATCACCATTACCACCACAGTTGTTCACAACTCTGAGGCAGCAAACGGTAACAGTACAATAATCGTTACAAGCAGAAAAAATCCTCTACTTCGGATGAGGTCACGGTCTGCTAATGATCGGCAGTTTGCCGTTCTCTCAGCTGCTGCTCGAATGCGTCATCATCGTCACAGTCGGTCACATTCTACTCTCTTTTCACAGTCAACAAACCAAACTATATACATTTGGTGTCGCCTGTGCGATATTATGTTTCATCCAGACCCAGAGACAAATTTGTTTGTCCTGCTATTCACATGTTGGGTGACCAACAAGATTGCATCCTCGCCGGTCGTATACAGCACGAGCGTGGTGGAACTGGAGATGCCCATTTTTTACAGCTACGCCGACATCTCATTTCTTAACAAATCTAGCGTAACAATTCTAAATGGCCAATGTTTTAATTGTAAACAAATCGGGCTTTGATACCATTCCATATCATATTCCCAACCCCCACAAACTATGGCAACATTGTCAACATAATCATTTAACTTTACCGTTATAAACTTGATTTTCAAAACGACCAATAACTGCTATTTTCTAAATAATTAATTGGCTCCCTGCTTAAAACGGCCAATGATCGATCTCCATCAAGAAAGCCTAGAATGGGAAAGTTTCGCAAACTCTCTTTGACGCTATGACTCTCACTTGCTTATTCGTTGAAAGTCATGTATCAAAAATATAAACTCATTTGAGATTTTTACTAAAAAAAACTCATCAAAATCAATTGAACGATGGCTAAGATATATAATTTTTGCAGGAAATAATAAGATTGAGGTGTTCTCTTTTCAATAGTTTATTACGTAATGGTCATTGTCAGTCATTAGTCTAAGTCGATGCCTACTTCAATTTAGATTTATTCACCAAAGCCTACTAAAACTCGGCTATTCTGACATACTCGATTTTTTTCTATCTTTATTAACGAGATTTTTAGCCCTGGGCTAGTTCATCTTGGGATCAACGGCTTTACTTCCCTTCCGAAGGAAGTCGTCACTGAAATTTTAGTGACTATGTCGGGGATGGGACACGATCCCAGGTCCGTGTTCTAACCACTACACCAGGTCCGTCCCCGACATACTCGATGTCCTCATCGAGACCATCATGGATCAAGTCATCACTATCTATCCACTTTCGCATATTCTGTAGCGAACATACCGCGTTAAATGGGACATTTGAAATTTAAAAACCCTTCAATGTCAACTACAATTGATCATTTGGCAATATTTTTGGAATAAATCTAAATTGAAGTAGGCATCGACTTAGACTAATGACTGACAATGACCATTACATAATAAACTATTGAAAAGAGTACACCACAATCTTATTATTTCCTGCAACATCAGAAGTGGGGATCACCAAAATGTTTCTTCGAAGCCAGCGAACTTTCAGAAAAGTTAAGCCAAAACCAACGTGGATCAGCGGATTCCAATCTAGGGAATGGAAATCTCGCGCATCACGAAAGTTACTTGGAGATTACTCCGGCAGCATTCATTTGCGAAAAATGAGCAGTTCACTAAAAGTTCTGAAGCATCCAAAGCCTACTACAATTTTCAAAACTTCGATGTCGGCACCCAGTACTGTGAAGATTAAACACATTCGAATTATCTTCAAAAGCATGTGAAGGGATTTGGAATCGATTTAGTATTTATTATTTTTCAATGAAAAGAGTAAAAACAACTTAATCAATACTAGCTATTACTTTAGACAAGTTTGATGTTGCACAAAATTTTCATAATTCATAAATTTCAAAATAATGGCTGAAAATTAAATTTCTTTGGATAAATCCACAGAAGTTTAAATTACGCTTAAAAGAAATAAGCCGCACTCTATAAGAATGTACGGTCATTAGGACGAAACATTCAAGCCTAATTAGAGCAGTTTATTTAGGGTTATTAGAGCCAGCAGTCCTCATACCGTGGTGAATCAAAATCCGGACGGTACCGATATCCGGACACTCTGATTAAATTGATTAATTTAAGTTAAAATTAAGTTATTATATGTTTGGTTTAATTTTCTCCCCTCTATTTTTGACAATGCTGATAATTTTACATTCATTTTAATCTAGTAGCCACTGTAAAATATAATCAATAAAATAAAAAACAATAATTCGTTTATGCTGGACGTCATTTCGTCGCGATCCAACCTCAACTCAAGTTCAACGATCGATGAACACGCGAACAATTTTTGTTTGAAGAAAAAGTTTGTGAACTATATTTCTCTAGAAAGTTTTATCCATAAGTGTTAGGGAATATATATTTAAAGGTTCTGTGACTCCAATGTTGTTTAATATGTTTGAAATGTGATTTGATTGGTGCGTAAAGAGACTGTCCGGGATAACGAGCAAGTGTTTCAAGATCCGGACATCGTTGAAAAGACCCACGTTTGACTAGTGTAAAAAAGCTTCGTGGAGGAAAAAACATGAAGAAACTTGAAAAATAAAAATGTAAAGTGTAGGTGAATTATCACAATTCAAAGGAGTGTTAAATAAATTGAGTATATCTTCCGTAATGACAATGGAGCCGCATCAACTGCAATTCAAATCACATGAACTTCAGATCAGGTAATTGAATCTCTAATATTGCAAACCTGCTATTAATTTTAATATTGTATGGTAAATGCCAGACATCATATTTATTAAAGAGTGATATTTAATCGTGTTTTGAAATGATTTTCATAAAAATAACAAAATTACATGCTTTGAACAGTTGTCCCGATTCGATCCAAAAGTGTCTGGATTTAAAGACATCTTGCATCAGGTGTCCGGATTTATAGACAAGACATGCTTTAATGTTTGAATGATTTCCCAGTTAAAATCATGTTTTTTTCCAAAAAGTTCATAACTCTCGAAAAGATCTGGGTTGAAACAATCTTCAAACCCATTATAACGTTAAAGATTATCTGAAACAACACATTCATATTGGAATTTGAACATTTGTGTCGACTTAAGCGTCCGGGAATTGATGCATCACGGTAGTACCTTATTGAAAATTTGGTTACTCTCTCATTCATTAGTAATTTCTCCTTCATTTGTGGATTGGACATTCTTTAAAGCTATACGTTCAAAGCTATTGTTGGATTTGTGGCTGCTTATGACCAAATGAGACATTTTGTCTTCTTATGCACATTGATTGTTCTTTCGTATGCTTTAATGAATGGTTTTTGGCATCAAAGTTGCTGTCATTTTATCATATCCTACTTTTAAATATCGTCAAACGGGCTAAACTTGCGACAGGGGTGAAACTTGCAACACTTTGAAGTTTTCTGTAGCATTGATTGAAAATTATTTCAAATTATTAGCTCTGCTATTGACTTAAGGTATAAAAACGGAAGATTTTGATGAGGATCTGAGTATTGTTTTTATTTTTGTTGGTTTGCTAGAGGTCCTTTTACACGTTTGATTGTTCAATGACCCAGCACCCCCTATGATGATTCATATCGAGTTTTCTAGCAAATACTCATATTCACGTTGTTCTTGAAATTTCTCCAGATTAGTTCCACTGAGTCGAGTGTATGGTATATCATTCACTATAGGGCTGGTAGCAGGTTTCTTTTTGAAGACTTGTTCACTTGCATTCAATCTCGTTTTCAAACAAAATGGTCTCAAAAGTTACTATTTTCAGTGATTCCAGATGCTAAATTCTACAGGCACTAGAGAAACTAGAGACAAGTTTCTTCTCAGATTACCCCAGGAAAAGCCATAGGAACTCTTATAGTGATTTCTCCAGAGATCTCTTCTGGAATGCTTCAAGGAACTCCTCCAGACACCTTTTCAAAAATTTCTCTGAGGCCACACAACGATTCCCCAGTAATTCATTCAGAAATTCTTCCAGCTTTAAAATGATGTCCCACCTCAGAATTTGTTTAAGGATATCCAATTAATTTTCACAGTGATTACGCTGAAAATTTATTCTAAGTTTCTTCCGGAGATTTTTCACTAATTCTTCTGTTCATTTATCCAGCTGTCTCTCTAGCAGATCCTCCAAAGATTCCTACTGAAGTTCTTCAAAAAAATACTTAGAGAAATTTTGAATAAATTCGATCAAGACTACACCAGGAGTTTCACTGTTCCTTTGGAATCATTCCGGAAAATCTATCAAAAACTCTTACAGGAATTCTGCAATAAATTTGACCAGGGATTCCGGAAGAAATTCGTTTAGGAATGTCTCTAGGAATTCTTCCAGTATTTCATCCAGGGATTACATCTGGAGTTCTTCCAAACCATCTCTCGAGGTAAGATTCCTTGCAGGAGTCTATCACATTTTTCTTTGCACAAGTTTCATCAGAGATAACTTTGAAAGTTTTTAGCAACACTTCCACTTTTTCTCAGGAATTTCTTTAATATTTTTCAAGGGTATTTAACCTTGACAATTTGCTAGAGACATTCTAGAAAAAATCTTTGAGGACTATACTGGGAAATTTGTCACATAATATCGGAAGAATTCCATGACCTATGGAATATTTTTTTAGGTATCCTCATAGAAATTCTTGGTTGGAATCATATAGGGATTCTGATCGAATATTTTGGAGTAAATGTTAAGAAATCTCTGTAGGAATTATTGCATAAATTCTTGTTCTTAACGGAAATCCTAGAGAAGCCGAATGAAGAATCACTTAATGAATTTCTGAAGAACTTAGGACTTTTTTTTTTAATTTGTCAAAGGAGCCTTTGAAAAATTCCTTGGGAAATTCCTGGTGGAATTGTATGATCTTGTCTTTTGTTGTCTTAATTTGAGGCATGAGTTCTCTTAAGTATCTTTTTCTAAGACACTCAGTCGCTATCACCCCTGTTTACTGTTCTAAATTGTGCATGGTAAATTACTAATGAGGAAATTAGTCTGATTCATTCGCCCTTATGAAGAGCGTTTTCTGTTTCTTCTTCATGTATTGTCTTTCTTGCTAAGCTTAGTAATTATAAAAACGTACAATCGAAACGTTCGGTCAAGTAACGTTAATTGCCTTCTATGAAGATAAAATTTAGCAAAAAACGAAAAATTGACGAAGAAAGCTCTCATTCGCTAGCTATGTAAGTACTCTTACAACAATAAGCTGATTAGCATGTTTTAGTACAGTTAATTTGTAATTGCATTAAAAGAATAATAAACTACATTTTATTTAGATAAATTTCTTAGAAAATTGCAACAAATTGACTATTCATAACGTATTGTCGATGCACATTTTCATTCGGGGCAACAATGTTGAAAGCCCCCTCAAAACCCGGACAGCTATCCACTGTTTGGGCTTTCCATTTTTCGCGTGTCGATGCGTTTCTCGCCTCGACAGCTTTATCGCCAAATACCATCGCAGAGGAAAAAGTCGAACACGAGCATCTCCGCGTCCTCCGCCATCACTGTTTCCCAACCCCGGCCTGGACATGAGTAGTAACTACTTGAGTTTTTCCACATTGAGCTGCGATGGCGCCCTGCCTTGTGTGAATTTTTACGGTCAATTTTATCGATGAGCTGTTCGTTACTGGTTCAAGCTCAAGAATGACTGTTGTGCATATACATACTTGAGCCAACACATGCTCTTTCGTACGGCAATTATTAGCCGAATAGGGAATTGTAACAGAGTTCGATTCCCGATCGGTCCCGAATTTTTCGTAATTAAAATTTTCTTGACACACGATACACGAATGCGAAAATGGCATCTTTGGCAAAGAAATCTCTTAATTAAGGCTAAGTAGCCCGTCATTCGTTTTGGCAACAATGATGATTTTTCAGCATGCATTTCAAAGTGATAAAACTCAGTCTTGATAGTTTATATTGACTTGAAAAAGTATCACTGAACGCGCGAACATGAATAAAGTATGCTAATACTTTTTCAGCTATGTCAGTGCAAAAGCAACTGAATTTCTTTGATTCGAAGTCGTGAGATGAATTAGCAACAATCATCAACGACGCGTACAAATTTCAATGACGGCCTAGGTACTTCGCCTTAATAACTGTGGAAGTGCTCATTGAACACTAGCTGAGAAGCAGGCTTTGCCCCAGTAAGGACGTAATGGCAAGAATAAGCAGAAAATCGTGGTGTAATAAAGAATAGTTAAGTTTGTATTAATTGTTTTATAATTTCCTCAACCAACTAAGAGTGCTTGCAACAAAAATTAAGTAAATTTTATTATTTGTAGCAAATTTTGATACAAATTTTAATTTGCTTTGGTTGCAATCCACTGGTCGGGTTAACCATTCAACAGCAAGCGTGGAGAAAAGCTAATTGAGTGGCGAGATTGTGTGAGGAGGATACACGGGGCCATCAAGTGCGTGTGATTCGTTCTTCTCGCCAGCAGTAATAGTATTAATTCTTCCCAGCTGGTAAATTCCTAAATGTCCGTCCGCTGTAAAGTGCGATGAGCGATTTTGCTTGATGACGAACGGCGAAGCTGTTGGAGAGAAAGATACTTTTTTTGAGCATACGCACAGCTCAGTGGAAATTGGTCGTCGGTGGAACGATTAGATCATACACTTGTTATTTTCGGATGATTAGATAGTGACTCGGAAGCAAAGAATCGCGGGAAATTTGTTGAGTAAACGGGAATGGCGTTTTCTAGAAGATGTGTAACATTGCGTGTTCTTAGCTGGAGTTCAAAATTGGTGTTAATACACGATTCAAGCTTTACTCTTCTTTTTAAACCTGCTCCTAGATTATAAACACACGAATTTTAGTTTTTCATAATGATTACTTGGACTGGGGAAGATCCAAGTAAATCATTTATTCCATTTTTGATCTCTTCAGGTGACTTATAGTCACTTGGGAGACCTTTCAAGACGACTTTGAACAAACGTTCAGTTTTGTCGTCATAAGTGAAAAAAATGTGCTTCTTCTCTTCAGATGTGTGAGAAGAAGTTCACGATCTTTAAGAGTTTCCGGCAAAACGCTACAGCCTCGTTTCTTTGCTATTTGGAAGGAAACTTTGATTCCCCTAATGGAGTTCAAGATCTCCTGCCTGAATCCCCCGAATTCGGAACAACTGACCACGATAGGCGGCACTCTTTGCTTCCTCACTTGAATCAAAGAGCCTGGGCAAAAGACTGCTTTGATTTGATGTTCGGAAAATTTGTCTAGAGCATCCAACTGATTGCTTATTTTGATGCAATTATCAACATTATCCATTTCACCCTTGGAAGAGGGTTTGCATTCCGGAGAAACGTCCTTTCTTCTATTCTTGCCACGTTTAGAGACAGTTTTAAACCCCACTTTTTTGGAAGGAAGTTGTGAATTCAAAAATTTAACCTTCTTTTTGTTAGTAGTTGCAACCATGTTTAGTGAATAAACGAAAGAAGAAGTGACCTTCTAAGGGGTTTTTTTCCAAGACGGATTCCAAAAAGGATTACCACCGCCAGCTTTCGCTAACGGGTCCAACGAAAAATCAAAGGCACGGGCTCAAACAAGGATCGTAAAGGGATCAATAGTAGAAAAAATAGTACTGAAAAGTACTGTTTTAGTAGCACTGAAAAGTAATGTTTTATTGCTTTAGGTAGTTTTTGAAAAAAACTTCCTAGAGCAGAGAGATTTCGTGTACGCACAGCACGAAGGTACGATGCGCACTGGCAAAACAAATTCTCTAACGTTCAAACCAAAGCCGTAGCCAGGATTGCAGACAAGAGGTAAAATGCCAAAATACATATCAAGTGTCACGAACTTATTCAGCGATTATTCGAATCGTCATTTCATAAATTCCAGAACAGTTTTGGAAGGTCCAGACCAGACTGGGCGTTGCATTTAAAAAAAAATATTTAGAATGTATCTCATATCTCCAGGAATTATTCTAGGAAAACATCTAATCCTTTTTTTAATAAAAATCCAGAACCAAATCTCTGTGATTTTCTTGGGCTATTCCGCCTGGAATTTCAAATAAAGTTATGGATGAGCTTTTGGAAGAGTTTTTATTTAATATGTTTCTTGAATGCTTCGTGGAAGAGCCATGTACATGCTGTCTTTGCGGACTACCTCTCATTTAAGGCGATTTCGGATCTTAGGTTAGAAAGCAAGCAGTAATTGATTAGAATACCCTTCTTTAGCAATTCTATACTTATTAGATGTAAGTTTGTTTGCAAAATTCAAGACTTTTTGCTGTTTGACAGGTAGATTTGAGTTTAGGGAATCGGTACAATGAATTTGCCGAAATACTTCCATTTCGGCTGATTGCTTATTTTATCCCATCCTAATTAACCTGTACTTATAATCTTAAACAGAACTTAGTCCCGTGAGAGCTCTCAAAGTTTCTCTAATGTTATTCTCTGAGACTTCTTACAGGAATTCCTCCAATTTCTCCGCCACAAATATCACAATTTTCCTTGCATATATTCTAAAACATGACTGTTTAAAATTCCTACAGAGCTCTAACTGGATTTTTTTTCCAAGATATCGTTCAGATGTGCAAGCAGTTTACGTAGGAAATCTTTATAAAAGAACAGAGTCAGAGGAAACTTTACGTCAAAACGGAAAATTCTTCACTGATCCACTGGTTGTTCTGTGTGTTCGTTGTCTAATGTAAGTTACGTTCATTCTGTGCAGCCTTTGGCTGAAGACGGTGTAAATAGTCTTTTGTATGTCACGAGTTGGCTTGAGAACGGGTCAACGGATTTGCATATTTTTTTCACTCTTGCATTTGTCAATCTTTCTGTATGATAGATTGCATCCTTTTTTTCAACAGCCTACCTGATGGCAAGACGATCTTTGTCGGGATCAAGGGTGGTACTGGCGGTTCCTTACTGCTACCCCAACGTGTCACTGGTTCTAAAATGTAAACAACCATACAAAATAACGACCAAACAATAGTGAAGGCGTAATCAATTTTCTCGAAAACATCCATTTTGGGAATTCAGCAGAATTTGGTGATTAAATACCCAACAGTGCACTGTAGTAGCACGTAATAAATAATTGCTTGCAAACAATTGGACTTAGGTTGGCGGCTTTTCGATTTTACTCCCATTTCACAGCCGCCCTCCACCCTTGGTCGGGACCACTAATTTTTGAATAAACCCTATTACATTAACATGAAATGTTAAGTGCCTTGGGTCGTCCATAAAGTATGTCACGAAAAATTTGGCCATTTTCAATCCACCTTTCTTTCTGTCACGTGTTTTAAAAGGAGACTTTGAATTTTTTTCATGGATCGTCAATTTCAAGCGTGTGCTGGAATAAAGGCGTAAGTCGCATGATCGATTTCTCTTTATCGATCCTTTCTTCTGTGAATAAGGGTGACCAGATGCGGGTTTGTCAGCATTTTTTCATCTCAGGACGCAAGACGGTTTCGCGCGTGTTTTCGTTGCCGGAGAACTTCTTTTTTCCCTGTTTTCGAGCATCTTGCTGGGTAGTGCTTCGTGTAGTCCAAGCAGGATGGTTCGTTGTTGCGTCGTCGGATAGGTTTTGTTCTCGGTTTCGCGCGTGTTTTCGTTACCGGAGAACTTCTTTTTCCTTGTTTACGCGCGTCTTGCTGGGGAGGTATTTGGGAAAGCCCAAGTAAGACTGTTTGTTTACGGGACGCCAAGAAGTTTTCTGTTCGCACAGTGTGAGTGCGAAGATATATTTGTGTTCAGTCGAGGATGGATTACCAACTGGTGAGTTCGTTTCATGCTTATAAAAACACATTTCTTGAAAGAATAACTTTTATATAATATTAAAACAAACTTTGTATGGTTCGTCACTATAAGTGTCGGCATTATGCTTGTTTTATACAATTTCAATATACACATATTATTCTCTTTTTGACATTATTAAAAATATCTTTTGAATTGTTCGACATCGTGAATGTTGACGTATTTTTTAAAACTTCTACCATCTCGAGGCAAAAATGCACAGTAATACTCATATTTAATTTTCAAACTATGTATGGTTTGTCACTACAAGTGTCGGCATTATTCCTTTTTCATATGATTTAAAATATATACATGTAATTCTCAGTTTTCGCTATTAATAAAAACTTATTTTGGATTGTTCGACAGTATAGATGTTGACGTATTTTTTAATCTTCTACCAAAAACTTCTCGAGACATGAATACAAAACAAGCTTTAAATATAAGTCGTATATTTCCCCCTTGTCCATGGATCGCATCACCGATCAGAGGTGACTCCCAGATCTTTTCCTCCCTCACTAATAAACACCCTTCCCGTGGTGATTGTGGAGATGCAGAGGTATTCTCGGTCTCTAGAAGCAACAATCATTACACCCTAACATTCCTTCCCCTCCCAACTGACTGTAAGGACTTGACCGGCGCCGTTATTGATCAATAATATTAGATCTGCTAAAATTGCACTTCGAGAGTAAGCGGAAACTCCCATCCCTTATTCATTTGGATCGTAGTGCAATTCTTACCAGTTCCGATCAATCACGGAGTAGCAACCATTGACATGTACAGTCAGTCTATGCTATGTTATGCTATGCCATGCTATTTTTTCATCTCAGGACGCAAGATTGCATCGCTGCCTAGCGTCGTGAAGCGTAAAAATGCTAACAAACACATATGTAGTCACCTTTATTCACAGAAGAGTAGATCGATGAAGAGAAATCGATCATACAACTTACGCCCTTATTCTAGCACATGCTTGATTTATGGATAAACCCTGGTAGAAAAACCAAATAAAACTGAATAGTCGGTGTATTACTCATCACAACTGTTGAACTGTTAGACCATCAGATTCAACAAAAAACGATTTACTTTTTAGTAGTATAATTTCAAATGAAGCTAGTTATAATGCCTCAGAAGTAATATTCGTTGTACAGAAAATAGTTACTAAAAAGTTAAAGTACTTAGCAATATTAAACACGCACTTGCTTTGCATCTCGGCTCCTAGTCATCCTATTGGAATCCGATTGGAAATAAATGTGGTCAGCTGAAAATTCACAGCTTTCCATACACAAACTTTTAAGTTATCACAAATCTCAATTACTTTTTCAAATCGACGTAAGTAGCTTCTATACGGTTTTGAGAAAATTAATTCTGAAGAATCACAACCTGTCTTCTAAAACTGTTTTAAAATAAATCACTTTTCTAACATTTTTTCGCCGTGTGCATTGCCTAAATTTTGCACACGATGAGCTCGCGTTCAAAAACTAGGGAAGTCCTATTATTTCCCACAAAATTTTTATGACAAATTGATAAGCCGTTTCATTTATTTACTTGCGACGTTTTTCTATCAGTGTAAAACCGACTCAAGTAGTGTTTTGTTTTGATTCGTGGTTAAGTCACTTTGTCTCTCTATGCTTCGGAGCGGTGAAAGTAGTGGTTAGGTTGCGAAAGTTTGAAAATCTTACTTTCGTCGTTTTGTAAATCCGGAAATTAAACGTTCTAAAAGTGAAAAATCGAGTTGGTTCAGAGCGAAACATGTAGAATTTCGTCTGCGAAACACGTAGAATCGATAAAGTAAGTTTGTATACTTTTTTAACTTGAGTCTGTATAATAATAAGTTTTCGAGAAATCTTCAATTTCGACGAAAATGGCACTTTTGAATCAACAATAATTTTCAAATAAACATATTTTGTGACATACACCTTTCTGCAATATTGATCGATTTCCTAAGACAAACAAGTTGGAGAAAAATGCTTCGCATTAAAACTGATTTTCAAATTATTTAAAAGTGAAAAAATTCTGCTTTTGCTAAATATGATAAATAAAAGATTGTGTTTCGAATAAAGTGAATTTTCTGCTCGATTAAATAATATAATTGATAACGAATCATCCTTTCTAACTTGCTAGATGTAAAGACGTGGTCCGCTTAGTGTTTTACTGTTTGTGCATACCTCAATCTCTCGTTCATCATTTATGTATCATTTATCATGCCCTGTTATCCCCCCGATATAATCACAGTAGTAACAGTAGACGTTAAACAGACTCTTATTATGTGTTGCAGATCATGACTGTTAAGAATAGTGAGATAAGTGAGAGATACTCTCAAGAATTCAATCCCTGGTTTGGCAAAACACATTAGAAAAACTAAGCTCAAGAGACAGTTTCTGGTTGCACCAATATAGTTAACATCTTACATTAATTTTTCCAAGCAATCAATATTATTGGTCTCTAAAAAGGTCATGTTTCGGACAATTACGTGTCCCAGCCCATTTCAGATAAAGAGTACCTCAAGTGGGGATATAAACTTAAAGATTCTAGGAAATATTTTTAGGAATCTTTCGTGATGCTCAATATTCGAGGATCCATTCAAAAGTGATTCATGGCATAATCTTAAAATAATTATCGTGGATAATATCTAAGTAACATCCTAAGGATATCCTAAGAGAACAGTTAGACGAGCTTTTGAAGATAATTCTGTTAAACTCCTTATTGATTCTCGGATATATTAGGCAGTATTTATGAAATACAGTGAAACTTCCATGAGTCGATGTTCCATAACTCGATACCGACTCATGGCACCATACTAAACAACATTTCGTCGTTACTATGATTGTCCCATCCAACAGCGTTTTAAAGCATTCCTGTTCCATGAGTCGATGGTCTCTTTAGATATCGACTCATGAGGTTTGACTGTTATAGATTAAAGATTTTAGGAATAGAGTAAAGTGGGGCAAGATTTTCTTTTGAGATTTATAGCTCATTTTGAAACAAATGTTATTAATGTCAAGGTGGTTTGAATGCTATTCAAGTAAGAGACTTTCACTTTAAATATTATAAAATAGATTTAGACTTGGAAATGTTTTTACTATTTGTCGTTTTTATGCATGCACATTGTAATTTTCGGTCGAACTTTCTTGGCAAGGAACAAAACAAAAATAGTATTGTATTCAATTTATTTATGTAAGGGCGTTTCTAGGTCTATCCCAAGGATGCCTTGATGTGTATTAGTTTTTGCATAATTGTTTGGTAACCATTTATGGCCCATAGTGGGGCAAAAGTTAGAATCAGCGGGGCAAAAGTTCGAAAAAGTAATTAAAAGTACACTTTTTTACTTAGTTGTTGGAAAACCTATCTGCAATTTTTTGAAACAAAATTCAGTGTGTATTTTTTGCAAGTATTAGTTTATAGTTGCTCTTAAGTATGCCTATCATTAAAGTATCCATATTTTGTGTTTCAGCCAGCATTTTTTGTTCCACGCTAAATTCAAACTCTTGCCCGTTCAGTTCATTTAAAAGAATCAATTTTAAAACTGTTATAATAAAAAATTTGTTAATATTTTGACACAAGTTTATTCAGCAAAATTGTAACCGTTATGGTGGAGGTTTACTGTGTTGTATTTACTTCTTACCAACTGCTATAGATTTTCTAGTAATATTGATAATTTTTCGAAACAATACCTTCGAAGAATTTTACTGCAAAAGAGTACTTAAGAATACTTGGAAAAGTCCAAAGATTATATCCTGATTTATTCCTGGACGATGATTTGAAGAAACTATTCTTTAGCAGAATACATGCAGTAATTCTATTTTTATTACTGTCAGAATTGCTGGAGGGTTTCCTCCTGGAGATTTCTTTCATTGTCAGCCTCCAACTAGTCAGCGCAATATCGCTTCCAGACTTTTTAAAATCCGTCCAAAAACCGTTGGAAAGACCTAGTGTACAAATTGAATCAAATTTCATACAAACGTTTTGGATGATCACATAAAAAAGAACCGGAAGATGTTGGAAATTGTCATTATGTGAGGAACTTGTAAATAATGCCTTCGAGATCGTTCGTCCTTAAGAGGAGAATAACCATCATCGTTTTACAAATTTTCAAAACCAGTTTTTTTGCTCAAAATTTAATCAATGTTCAAGAAAATCTATATTTGCATTACACTTGCTATCTGGATTGCAATGATAGATTTTTTTTAAGGATTTCTATTCGAACAAAAAAACTGGATTTTAATTTTTGATGATTGCTGAGGATTGAATAATGGATTCTTGAACCTTAAGGGTTAAAATTATAATTACGCCCTTGGTTGTTATAGACTTTCAAAAGGCAAACTAGCAGATTAACTTGCACAATGCTTGGGATTAATTTATGTACATCTAAGAAAAGAAAATCTAATCTGTATTTATGGCAGAAATAATAGGCATCAATTGTAAATCAATAGCTGCTCTTCTATAATGTGAGAGTCGATTTCTCGACGTAATTTACCTTTGCACTGGTTATTAAATATGTTCAAAATGTTCAAAACATACAATTATCAACCAGATAATTATATAACGAATGATATACCCTGAAGAGTAATTGTTTTGCTGTAATAATTTGCGTCAATTTGGAACATTAATCGATGATCGATAAGCCGCCCATCGGCATTTTCGTTCAATGATCCATCCATGTATATAGCTAACGTCAGCTGCTTATGATGCATGTATCGTAAAGAGCCGTGGGCTGCCCGTGTTCGTCGCTTCCACACAATCGCGTTAATTCGCGAACATGGGCACTTCCGCGCGAGGTTTGGTCTTAAATACACCCAGGTGGCTTCAATTGAGGCGAACAGACGAAAACAGGTGAAGCGAAGCCGCACGATGTGATGTGTGCGAAGGCGAAAGCTAAGGGGAACAGTCGTAAATGACGAAGCATTGGAACACCTGCTTTTTTGTTTATTGCTAATATCTAAACATTCTGAACTTCGTTAAGTTATTTATGTTATCAACCTGGAAACCGTGTAAAGCACTTAATAGAATACCCTTCAGTATAATTTGATAGAAATTTGATAGAATTCCTTCAGTGGGATTCAGTAGAACCCGATCTGCGGGACTCAAAAGAATGCACCTTGAATCCGCCATGCGGGATCCAGTAGAATTTGTCCTGCAGGAGTCCGCAGAATCCGCCCTGCGGGATTCAGTTGATTTCGCCCTGCGGGATTCAGTAGAGTCCGCCCTGCAGGATTCAGTAGAAGGCGCCCTGTGGGATTTAGTAGAATTCGCCTTGCGTGATTCATTGGAATGCGTCCTGTGAAATACAGTAGAATCCGCCCTGCAGGATTCAGTATAATCCGTCCGAAGGGATTCTGAAGATTCCCCCCTGCAGTATTCTGTAAAATCCGCCTTGCGTGCGGGATTTAGTTGAATCCTTTCTGCGAGATTCAGCAGAATCCGTCCTGCGAAATTCAGTAGAATCCGCCCCACAGGATTCAGTACAAAGCGCCCTGTGGGATTCAGTAGAATCCGTTCTGCGGAATTAAAGTAGAATCTGCTCTGCGGGTTTCAGTAGAATCCGCTCTGCGGAATTAAAATAGAATCTGCTCTGCGGGTTTCATTAGAATCCGCTCTGCGGAGTTCAGTAGAGTCTGCCCTGCGAGTTTCAGTAGTATCCGTCCTTTGAGATGCAGAATAATCAGAGATTCAGTAAAATCCGTCCTGAGGGACTCAGAAGATTCCGCCCTGCGGGAGTCAGTAGAATCCTCTCTGTGGAACTCAGTAGAATCCGCTCTGCGGGATTCAGTAGAATCCACACTGCGGGATTCGGTAGAATCCACCCTTCGGTATTCAGTAGAATCCGCCCTGCGACATTCAGTAGGATCTGCCCTGAGAGATTCAGTAGAATCCACCCTGCGGGGTTCAGAAGAATCTGCCCTGCGTAGTTCAGTAGAATCCGCCATGTGGGATTCTGTAGAATACCCCTGCGGGATTTCGTAGAACTACCGATTTATGAAGTTTGTAATATTAATCCAATCAATTTTGCATTACGTCTAAGCCAACAAGATCAAGATCAACCGTTCCTAATCCCTGATTCTCTTTTCTCTTTCCTTCCCCAGGGTAAAGTGTACCTCTTCGACAAAGTCTTCAAACCGAACGCCACACAGGAAAAGGTCTACAATGAGGCGGCCAAGTCGATCGTCAGCGACGTGCTGGCCGGTTACAACGGCACGATCTTCGCCTACGGTCAGACTTCGTCCGGTAAGACGCACACGATGGAGGGTGTGATCGGCGACCCGGGCAAGCAGGGTATCATTCCACGTATCGTCAACGACATCTTCAACCACATCTACAGCATGGAGGTGAATCTGGAGTTCCACATCAAGGTTTCCTACTACGAGATCTACATGGACAAGATCCGGGATCTGCTGGACGTGTCCAAGGTGAACCTGAGCGTGCACGAGGACAAAAACCGAGTGCCGTACGTCAAGGGCGCCACGGAACGGTTCGTGTCCAGTCCGGAGGATGTGTTCGAGGTCATCGAGGAGGGTAAATCCAATCGACACATAGCGGTGACGAACATGAACGAACACTCGTCCCGATCCCACTCGGTGTTCCTCATCAACGTGAAGCAGGAAAATCTCGAAAATCAGAAGAAACTTTCCGGCAAGCTGTACTTGGTCGATTTGGCCGGTTCGGAGAAGGTCTCGAAAACCGGCGCCGAGGGAACGGTGCTAGATGAGGCGAAAAACATCAACAAATCCCTGTCGGCGCTCGGTAATGTGATATCGGCCCTGGCCGACGGCAACAAAACCCACATCCCCTATCGTGACTCGAAGCTGACGCGTATCCTGCAGGAGTCGCTCGGTGGTAATGCACGCACCACCATCGTCATCTGCTGTTCGCCGGCCAGCTTCAACGAGGCGGAAACCAAATCGACGCTGGACTTTGGACGAAGGTAAGCTATTTCAATGAAAGTCTCCAAAAAGTCTCTATTTTCTAAGCAAGGTCTTTAGTCTCCATTTTAACCGAAATGGTCTTCAAAGTCTCTTTTATCCATAGAACCATAGTAAAAGTTACTTTTCATGACTATCTCGATGTTCCCTTGAATCGCATTTGCACTGGTTTTGTGTTCTATAACGCAATACCTCCCTATATCGATGGTCCCTTCAATATCGAGTTATGCATAGTTGACTGTATCATTTTTGCCCCTTCGAGAACTCCCCCTTCCATATTTCGACATGTAGAATCTATGAGAAGTAGTCTCGTTCGAAATCCCGTTTAACACCTTGGGATATTCAAGTGGTCAAACTAATGCTTATTTTTTCCCTTTTACAGAGCCAAGACAGTGAAGAACGTAGTCTGCGTGAACGAAGAACTGACGGCTGAAGAGTGGAAGCGACGATACGAGCGGGAAAAGGAAAAGAATGGCCGACTCAAGGGTAAGGTGGAGAAGTTGGAGGCTGAGTTGGCGAGATGGCGAGCAGGCGAAACCGTTAACGTCGAGGAGCAGCTGGATCTACAGGACGTCATGGAAGCCAGCACGCCAAACGTGGAAGTCCTGTTGGAGAAGCCTCCAGATCTACCGGTCCCTGCAACACCAAGCGGCCTAGCCATGGTGGGTTCGATTTCGGCGGACGAGCGAACGGCCCTGGAGCAGGAACGGGAACGCTTGTACCAGCAGCTGGATGACAAGGATGAGGAAATCAACCAGCAATCGCAGTACGTTGAGAAGCTGAAGGAACAAATCATGGACCAGGAAGAGCTCATCGCCAACACCAGGAGGGACTACGAGAACCTTCAGGCGGAGATGACTCGCATCCAGCAGGAGAATGAAAGCGCAAAGGAAGAGGTCAAGGAAGTTCTCCAGGCGCTCGAGGAACTTGCAGTCAACTACGACCAAAAATCACACGAAATCGAATCAAAGAACAAGGAAATCGATTCCGTGAACGATGAACTGCTACAGAAGCAGACCTCGCTCAACAGTGCACAGTCGGAACTGCAGCAACTGAAGGACATGTCTGCGCACCAGAAGAAGCGAATCAATGAAATGCTGAGCAACTTGCTGCGGGATCTCTCCGAAGTCGGACAAGCTCTGGCTGCCGACCAGAACGAAATGAAGCTGAATGTGGAAGCATCGGCTGGAAAACTGGAAGAAGAATTCACCGTAGCTCGGTTATACATCAGCAAGATGAAGTCCGAAGCGAAGAACGTTTCCCAGCGGTGTGCAAACCTGGAGAATCTGCAGCAGGAAGCCAACAAGAAGGTGGGCGACTACGAGAAGGATTTGAGCGAGTGCCGGCTGCTGATTTCTCAGCACGAGGCTCGCATGAAGTCCCTCCAGGAGTCGATGCGGGAAGCGGAGAACAAGAAGCGTACCCTGGAGGAAAATGTGGACGCCCTGCGGGAAGAATGCGCCAAGTTGAAGGCCGCCGAGCAGGTGTCGGCAGTGAATGCCGAAGAGAAACAGAAGGCTGACCAGCTGAAGGCTGCGTTCGAGAACCAGATGGACCAACTGCGGGATGCCCACACGAAACAGGTGGCCACACTTCGTGATGAGATTTCCGAAAAGCAGGAATTCATCAACGAGTTGAAGGAGTTAGTATTTTTGTACTAGATGTTCACCCTTCCGTAATGAGTTTGTTAATTGATTGTTTTCTTCTGCATTTCAGTACCAACCAGAAGCTATCGCTTGCCCACCAGCAGATGACGGCCGACTACGAGAAGCTGCGCCAGGAGGAAGCCGAAAAGTCCGCCAAACTGCAGGAACTAATGTCAGTACCCTACTCGTTAAATACACCCATTATCTCTACTAACAACAACCACCCCAAACAAACTAACAACAAACTCGCGTCGACCCCTGGGGCGAAAAAATGCCCCTCATCTCCCGGCGGCAACGATTGCCCCTTTGGCTTTGGCAATCTGCGTCGATCGGGTGCGACCCATTGTCGGAGGCCTTCGTTGGCGGCGGCCGTCGTTGACAACGAACCGGTCCCCGGCGACGAAGACAGCGAGCACACCAGCAATCGGGATCAGCTTGAGCGGGACGAGCAGAATCTGCTGTTTCAGCGCCGGCTGAAACTGTCCAAGTTGCACAAAAATTTGCTCAATCGTAGAAATCAGGCGGGAGTGGGGAGCCCGGCGGGAAGTCCCACGACGGCTACCAGCTACCGGCAGCTGATTGAGGAGCTGGAGCGGGAACAACGGGAACGGGAAGAACTGGCTAATGGAAGCGGCACCAACAAGGCCAAGGGCAAAAGCTTAATGTCTTGCCTGGCGTCGACGATTCCGTTGGCACTTCCGACGCTGCAGTTGCACCTGTTGCTGTCGCTGACGATGGTCCTGTTGACGCATCGCTGTCCGCAGTATTTGATTATTCTGTAAATCGTTGAAATATGATTTGAATGGGGGGTGCTTGCCGAACGGGGTCACTCCTGTCGCTTCCCATTGGAAAAAAGGGAAGTTTGTCGCAGCGATGTGGCCCTGTATTCGCACTCGAACTCGAAGTGGGACGGAATTGTTCTCTTGGGCGCGAAGGCTTTTGCCGATCCAAGATGAACTCCGCGAGGTGGGCTTTTCCGTTTTTTTTGGGGGTTTGGGTTACCTTACACCAAAAGATGTATTAGTAGCAAGTATCGTTGTTGATTAGTGATTACGTACATATATACATTAGAGAACGATCTTATGTGGTTGACTAAACCCTACTACTTAGTCGATAAGTGCCTTTTTTGTATGGTTTCGGAATCGTCTCGCAAGATGTTTGTCTTGTGTAATTACAAAACTTTTTAATGCTATGTTAAGGGCTTTAAGGCATGACACTGCTCTCAAGAGCAATCGGATTCATTTTAAAGGTAGTTGATCGTGAGGAGTTTTTAGGATTAGGATTCTCGATGAACTTCGGACATAATTGGGCGAACCCAGGAATGTTCTCGATGAATTTCTGCACTAAGGCAAATGGACTATGGAAATACATAAGAACCCCTTTTAAAAATTCGCCACAAGGAATTGGGTAGAAATTTAAAAGGCGGCAAACTGGAATCGAACTAAGAACATTGCGATCGATAGGCCCCTGCGTATACCACGCGCATATCGACGCCTTGATGTGGAGTGATGCTAGAACAACAGACAAACAGACGTCACACTCTCATCATTGTTCATCGACCACCTTTTTAACAGTTGATTCAAAAATATTGTACCGCCATCTGTTTCGGCCAAACACATAGATTTTAACATTGGGCGTACATGTCCTCGTGACTATGATTTTGATCGATATTTGTTCTAAGTGTTACGTCTGTTTGTCTGTGCTAGAACGATACATAAGCGCTCGCATTGCAATAATCGTTCCACCTTTAATAAGGCAGAATGTATGAATTTCGATAGTCCAATTCGCTGCGTGTAATTCTCGTATGGTCCAAGTTGAATTACTGAGCAAAATGTTTGTTAGATTTATAGACTAGTTTTGATGAATTTCTTAGGAGATACTTGAATATCTCTCGCGTTTAGTCACATACAGGCGTATCTACAGTGGTCGATTTCTCTTCGTCGATTTTCCCCTTGGATCATTACACGAAACTTAGTCGATTTTCGTAAGTTAAAAACAATCGCCTGGCCGAGTAATTAGCCAAAGTGATATCGATCATTGCAGTTACGCCCTTATGATACTGAGCGCCAGACCTCTTAAGATCATCAACTAAAAGCTAGTGATATTTTTCAAGTTATTGGGCATAGTTCTTGTGTTGTTTAAATTGAGAATTTTCGGTGAGATCTTTATCAAAATTGGACGTCTGATAGATTTCTCTCGCGAGCATTCTGGTGATATCTCTGATGAATTTTGAACGTGATCTGAAGTAATCCCTGGGAGATCTTGCAAAACAATTTGGGAGATGCTTAACCGATAAGACATCCAACATCCACACTGTTTTCAACCACAAATTTCTTTTTTTCCCTGGCGTTAGATGCTTCTTTTTCAAGCAAATTTCGATAAAATATGTGTTCTAGTGAGATTCGAAATTACGTTTCCGTTTATGCTAGACTGGCGCTTTAACCAACTAAGCTACAGAACACCGTATGTATCTGCGGAATAATGAGCCAAACTGAATCCAAACACTAATCATTAACACGTCTCGTTTCGTCATATTAATGTTAGCTGCTCGGATCTTTCATTTCATGATCTCTAGGATCTACGAATTAAAGAATATCATATCTATTACTAAGGCATTTTTGTGACAGTTCCTGGCAAGTGATAACATTTCGCAGCTTCATTGCGGGAGATCCTCAAAGGATACCATGACGCTTTCATTCGACATCACCTTTGGCAGATTCTTGGCACAATTTTGGCCAGATTTCTTCCAAGATTTTTAGTGAGTGTTTGGATCATTCCTTAAGGTGATTATAGAACGAAGCCAAACCTCAAATTTTCAGGAGCACAAGACTTGAGAACCAAACAGCGCTGCGCGTTGAAAATCTATCCCGTTGGTCACCACCAGCAAGCAAGCAATTTGATTGGTTTTCAACGCGAACTGTTGTCAGATGCTCTCGTCTTGTGCAGTTGAAAATTCGAAGTCTGGCTTCGCTTTATAATCACCTTAACGAATCATTGGCGAATTCTAACTGCGATATTTCGTAGATTCCGGATGAGATGTTTACGAATATGTACCACGTAAGCTCATTGTTAGAATCCTGATGAGATCGACTATTTCTTTGTATCATTTGACTATTTGAGAATACTGAAACTTCGAAGAGATCTCTCTGGAGCACCAACATTTGAAATCCTGGCCATATGTCCGATTAAAAAGTTGCACTACTTTTGCTCTTCTTTAAACTGCTGACAGAATCTATTCGAAATCATCAAGACTGAATTCCCGGAAAAGTTATCGAAAATTGCCGACGGTTAGATTTATAAGTTTTTTTAGATATTGGCGAGATCTTTTTATGGACTTTTGGAAAGATACTAGATAGACGACTGGCCAGGATCTTGGTGGACTGCCTCAGAGCATCATAGCAGCATTTTTAACTTAATATGTAGTGGATTCGAGACGGTATCTTTGGATGCGACTTTCAATTACCCTATCGATGCCTGCGTGTTTCTTGATGACGAGGTATTTGGTCTTTACTAGTTTAGTTCTTTTACGTATTCGTAAATTTCCGATTAAGAGAATCAAAAGTAGATTTGAGTATTTTGTACCTTTTAATTCCACCCGTTTTATGTTAAGACATAACTGGATATCAATCCCAACACAGATTTACGCAGCGTGTAACACAAAAATGGCTCTACCCCGTTTGGCATAATGCCATTTGGCATAATGCCGTTTGGCATACAGTCCTTTGGCATAATAGTCGTTTGGCATAACAGTCGTTTGGTATAATGGTCATTTGGCATAAGGTACCGCGGGGCAAGTGGGTAAATGGGGTAAGTGAAAACAATTGATATATTTCACTGAATATGTGAAATAACGTTTTGAACTCATGCGTAAACCTTTGAGGCCATTGAGATCATTACGATAGGTAAGATATTTCTGAGATTTTTCAGCCATTATTGCATAATAGAGTGAAAAATTGTTAACCTGTCAACTGTTACTCCGTAACAAGTTGGCAGCATACAATCTTATTTTAATATTTTCAGTGGAAAAAAGTTTCGGAAAACAATTTCCTGTACCACTTCTTAGTTGTCCTCTGTGACAGTTTCAAACTGCAATAAAAAAAGTTTTAGAATTAATTCGACGTAGACCTAAAAATAACTAAATTTAAACACCGTCAATTTTCTTATCAGGTGGGGCAAGTGAAAAGTTTATCATTAGAGATTGAATTTGTGTTTTCTCTTTAAGTCGCCATAAGTAAACATGGTTCGCAATTATCATAGAAAAACATAACGTGCTGATAATTCAAGAAACACTATACTCAAGCGTTAAAAGCTATTAGAAATCATTGAACTCCTCTAAAAGATGTTGCCAAACATTACAATATTAATATGTCTACTTCGGGCAGCCAATTAAAAGGAAGACGTTGACTGAAAAGTTGCAATATTAGAGAACACACGGAAATCTCGTGGAATGTCTATGTAAAGCTAGTTCAAAACATAAAAATGGGATATAGGTCTATCCACATAAAAAAGATTCTAAATACGTTATTGAAGGATTCCGTTTGATTTCTCCCGAAGAGTTATCCGACGTCATATCCGACTTTCTCAAAAACAAATAACGAGCGGTGGGAATTATACAGAGCAGAAATGCAATTGCTGTCCTATAATGTAAGAACTAACATTGGAAATGTTGCAGTTATAATGTTGTCGAATCATTTCAACTAACATAACTGAACAGAAGAAAATTCAAGTGAAAAGAATAACATTTTCTTTGTTTACATATTACTTATGTTATTGTTCATTGGGAAGCCTTAACAAGTGTTAAAGCTTATAGAAATCGTGGATATAACTGTTTATTTTTGAATTGATTATTCAAAACGGTAAACTTTTCACTTGCCCCACTTTTGGGGCAAGTGAAAAGTAAGGAGACATATTTCAAAAACTTTTTCTGTATTTTTTTCTTTAATTTTTCATCAAAATCAATTTCAGCATGCTGCTTATATTTGGTGGGAGTCAAGCTAAAAAATATACACAACCTCATTTGTTTCAATTTAAAGTATCTAGAATTTGAAGAATCTCAACTATGCGAATTCCATTACCCACTTGCCCCACGGTACCTTAATTTGAAAAAGGAAGATACTGCAGTGGTACAGTAATATGCCGTACCATAAGATGCGTCATAAAATTCCATGTTCCTTTTATTTTTCATATGATATGGAATAACTTATTTCCTTGAAATATGATGATTAGAAGTATGCCCTATCACTAACTGACAACGAAATGTACGATCGTGAGTAGTTTATACACACCCCTTTGTTTAATGGAAGGAATTTGATCAAATTCAATGTTTTTCACATTTACGCCAAACGGCTATTATGCCAAATGGCGTTTATGCCAAACGACCGTTATGCCAAAAAACTATTATGCCATACGGCATTATGCCAAACGGGGTAGACCCCACAAAAATGATTCGTGTTTTGAGCATCTTTATATTTTTCTCGGAAAGATATCGTAGTGAAAAGCAAAATGATGAAACTTTCGCGAGATTTGAACATGTTCCAATCCTCTGGATTTCTTTTTAATAATCGTATGTAAAAGGAGTTTTGAAACTTTACAGTTCTTTTCCTCAATGTCTACTTTTTACAGTTGGGACTGACTTACGATTCACGGCAGTAATTTCCTAGTAATTGAATTGAAATAAATTACTTTTTATTGGAGGGATTTTCTGCCGTTGGCAGGTTCATCCCCAGTCAAGTCAAACAAAAAAACAGGACAAGCCTGAAGGGCCAGTTAAAAAAAAAAAAAAACTACAAAAGTGTTGTAACTAGCCTAGGGACACAGAGTTAATACATCGAGTGAGATTAAGTTAAAACTTGACAAAAAGCCACGAATTAACACAACACTAAGCTAGCTACACAATAAGGAGCCACTTCTTATATGCCTAACGTGTCAGAAAAATGGTCCGACAAGCTTGAAACTACTACTGAACATGCATATCGAGGGACTGCAACAGCTAGTGGGTTGCGATCACGTGTATTGTACATGGACAATATAGGGTAAACAGGTATAATACGCCCCCCCTAACGAAAAACTGCTCTATCGCAGTGGAAAATGCATTACTTCTCTTCTATAGTTGTTGGTGTCAAAGTGTTGTTTACTTAGTTGATCATGCTCTGCATGCAACTTTCTCTTGCCAGATAACTTCTAAAAAGAGTACAAGACGTTTTCTGTAAACGGTCCAAATCTTAACGTTTCAAAACAAACCGGGCAACATGCCCCTCCCTTAGAAAAAGTTCCGCAGCGCTGTAGAAATGTTTCCAAGGAGAATTCCACCACTTGCTAAGCTAAAAAGGATCTATTAGCAGTCGTCTTCCGGTAAAAGTTTTTGTAATAAGTACAATAGTAAAGGATGGGCTTCATTTACAACGAGACTTCCCTATCGGACCCGAAATTTTACGCCAAAAAGCTGATTTTCGATATTTCTATTGATTGTTCGTACTTCTCAAAGATCTTATATGCGGAACATCAGTTTTTCACGGATATTCAAGGTATGTAATCATATTTACGTGGCAAATAAGCCGTAATCCCTTGAAAATGAAGTGGGGCGTATTGCCCGGTTGGGGCGCATTATACCAATTTACCCTATCTAAATCTTATAGTATAATCCGGCGTTCTTAATGAAGTAGATAAGCGCTGGCATTGAAGAGAGGTCGTCCTGCAGAGATTCTCGAATGCTACTAGAAATCCCATACATCTGTCTGGCGCTATCAAAGACTGGGCAGTTGCAGATAAAATGCTCAACTGTGTTACCCATGCCACAGACCTCGCAGGAACGATGAAAAGGGTTTTCTCCGTAATTGTGGGACATCCTTTGTCAACCTCAGGTCTGTCCAAGCATCGGTGCTACGTTTAATTTTTCGCAGGTATTAAGCCCCTCGTGAGTTCGCCCACTCTGCTTGCCATGTCTGGCGTATGGTCGATTTCACCCATTGTTAAATATCGGCAAGGGGTGCCCTAGTGCTTGTAACGAGAGCCAGATGGGCCGGATCCTGCTAGGGAATCTGCGGTTGCGTTACCAGGAACACCGCTATGTCCTGGAACCCACATTATGGTAACGTCATATGGGGCCTTTTTTAGTATCACCTGGATCCACAGGTGACGAAGTGCTTCGGATTAGCAGCTCGCTAAGTCGGTGATGATGACTACCAGGCTACCAGGTGCAGTGGCGGCGTATAGAATAGCAGCTGCTACGGCGAAGAAGCTTGAGCACTGTCCATGGAGGCTGAGGCAGGTTGCTAGATTTTCATCTGTTATTAATACCTAATATCTCGTACGGAGAGGGATCCGTCAGTGCATCGTTGCTGGTTTATGCACAACAGCTCGAAAGACAAAACGTCGAAAGGACAAAAGTTCGAAAGACAAAAGGCCGAAAGGACAAAAGGTCGAAAACGATTTGCTTGGTGGGATATTTTTCCTTCTTTAAAAACATATTTTCGCCATTTTGTCCCTTATTTTTTGTTCTTCGACCTTTTGTCTTTCGACTTTTTGTCATAGATTCCGTTTTGGCAATTGGTGGGGGCCGCAAACCGGTGGCGTATTCTAGCAGGTGGTCTGCTTTTTCCATGAGACGAGTTCTGTGGTTTCCCACGGTCCTCTCAGCAATAGCGGCTGCTTTCGTGCATCCCTATCCTATCCTATCCCTATCGTAACCCTTTACGATGACGAAGAAGCAGAATAGAAGGAGCCCGGCTTCAACATATGCAGCGTCAGCCGGAGTGGAAGGAAGAAGCCCCGAGACAATCCGAATATATCGATTGTAGATCGGGGATAGCGCGTCGATGAGGTTGTTCATTGCCAGATACGTGATTTCCAATCCGTACAGCTGGCGACTATCGATGATAGCAGCGGCCACACGGAATAGAATATTCCGGTTGTTGCTGTGAGGATCTCAACAAATTTAGACGACTTCGGCAGTTGGCTTTAACTTCCGAGGCTTGAGGGTCAGGCCTCGGTCAATAGTGACACCGAGGATTCTTGCCATTTTACGGACGGAGTTGGTTGTTGATGTTGATCGGAGACCCACTAAACCTGTGCCCGGATGAGCACACATGTCATCGGACACTTTCAGAAGCCGACGCCGTTTCTTATGGTCCTGGATATTACTATACCAATGCAGAATCTTTCTTTTCAAATTATGCCAAACGACCATTATGCCAAACAACTGTTATGACAAACGACTATTATGCCAAACGGCATTATGCCAAATATTTAACAAGCCCTTTTTGGAGCCGGCTGATATTTGGAACGCATCCCCCAGGGAAGTGGTCGGCTTTATCAGGCTGATCGTACCAGATTGAGGGATTCACAATGCTACAACCTAGGATTTCTGCCCATCATTGGCAGATGGCTAAAAGTTCAGTCACCGCGCAAAGTATTCCGGTGACGTTCTCGCCACTGAGGGTCCTTGTAAAAGCAAAAGGATATATCACAATAGTTCTAAAAAATAAACCCTCTCTTTCCCACGACTGTAATCGACTGTTCCATTACGAAAAAGAAGCGTTTTTATGAAAAGTGCTTGAACAAATAGGAGTGTGTGGAATGAGTTTAACCAGTTTTTTTTTTACTTATTTATCAACAATAAATTGATTGTTTATCAATAGAGTGGGATTCGTAAAGCCCAAGCAAGCGGATTCGTTCTCCGTATCGCCGGAGTGTAATGTGTACAGTTTTTTTTTGGCTCCGCATTTTGCTTGACAACGGATTAATTTTTCGCGTCGCCAAAGTGAAATGTGTTTTTTTTTCTGGTTCCCAGCATTTGCGTGTTGATCGGCAAATTGCGACTTCAGTTGAGAAAGGATTACCAACTGGTGAGTTCGTTCCATGCTTGTGTAAATACAAATTTGTATCGTCACACTAACATTTCTTCTCTTCGTCGATGACCGTAAGGACGTGGCCGGTGCCGTTATTGACATTACTATGTTTGGAGTTACTCGATCTTGTACATTGAAGATGGTACGCAACTCCCAAGCTACTTCAGTTGGTTCCCAGTACAATTTTGATTATTCCTGTCAATCACGAAGTAGCAAGTACAAATTGTACGGCCATCAATGCTTATGCTTATTAAATTGATTGTTTATCAATAGTTTTACTATTTAAACAGTTATTTGAGTGTTGGGTTAATCTGATTTATGTTATTTATTGAATATTTATGTAGCTATTGCATAATATTTATCTCATTCGATTTGTCTCAAGTTTTTCTAAAAACAATGGAGCTCTGGACCCACCATGGGAAAGAGAGGGTTAAAACGAGGGACGTTTAGACCAGGGTTTTGGTTCATTGAAATTGGAAAGGTTTTTGCAAGTCACCCCGTTTGACGGTACCTAAATTCATGGAAACAATTATAGTCTGCAATGCCATGGAAGTAATTATGCATTATGTACAGCATCGCCATGATGTTTAACTATCTTTTGTTAAAAAATGACCCTTAGTTGATCCATAACTGTAGGATGACTGTATCTGACAAAAGATGAGCAATTAGTGTGGAAATGAAAGATATTTCAGGAACGTTTTCCCAGAAAACTCGTCGGGATCCCATCTTAAATTTCTCTGTGTTTTTCCAGAGGGTTTCACGAATCTGTCAGTCAAGTACATCTCTGTCGGAAAATTTGTGCATAGATCTCACCCAGAACAATCAAAACCCTCTAAGAACCTTGCCATGAATTAATAAAAAAAAATCAAGGTCTGGGTCATTTAGCATAGAGGGTATTTAGTATAGTAATCATTTGGCATAACATTGTTACACCAATGACAGGCATCTTTTGAAAGAAGGGATATCCCTTCTGGTTATGCCAAATAACCGTTATAGCAAATGACGTTATGCAAAACGACATTATGTCAAATGGCTTTATGCAGAGGCTCGCTCCGAAAATCCCACAAGGTTTTCAAGAAGATCTTCTACCAAGTAATACATCCACCGCTGAGCAGTATTATATTTCTAGAAAATACAAATCAAACTTTGGGAGCAATTTCGTGAAATTTACACAAAATTACAGAATAAATTATTACGTATAATTTTTTTTTTCTGTCCATTTCATTAAGAAATTAAAATATAAGAAATGAATTGAACAAAATTCCTTCAGAAAATCTTCCAGCAATTCTTTTTATAAAATAATGTGTAAATCTCGACAGGTTTGGCGCCAAATTTGTATGTTAGAAATCCGCCCAAATCCTTTGAAATCGGGTGCAAAGCTATTTGGGTACTTTCATGCTACTCTTTGGTATGGGGGGTTTTTCTCGGCCGAATTGTCTGAAACTTGGCAATAAGATGCACTTCAATACGGCTCATATTGTGACCAAACATGAGCTCAGTAGCTTTTAAAAAACCCCACTGTCGAAGTGAATCAAAAGTGCCGAGAATAGGATAAGGCCCTATTTGAATTTGGGACTCTACCATGATTCTTTTTTCCAGAACAGGTATGTGTCCTACTGGGCAGTATTGCAATCGTAGCCATATTACGACAAATAAGAAATGTGGGAAAATTTGATATCAACTAGTTGGTATTATATTTAAAGTTTAGATCAAAACACTTGAGAGAGAATTGATTGCTCTTGAGATTAAACATTCTTATTTCATGCCCTTGCTACTTTTGTGCTATACAGACTGTGCTGCTTCCATTAGCTACTTCTTTTCATTTGGGAAAACATTAATATGACTTATGAGCTACGCAATTAGTGAAATAACGGTACGATGAATATGCATTTTCGTTACTATAACTAGCTCTTATAAAGCCGCTACGTGGAATTCGGTAGAAGCGACGCATGTCGCGCTGTGATACATTCTATGTCAGTATTTAATCGTGATCGTCAGTGAAATCGTAGGACAAAATCTGCATGTACATTCTACTTTGCACGTTCCTTAGCGAAATTCTATGTGTCGGAGAATTTTGTAGATTGCCTTCGTATATCAAATTAAGAAAGCCACGTTGATTGAGAGATTTGTTGCAAACCCAAGAGACCCGAAAAAAAAACGGCCGAAGAAAAGTATAACTCCAAAGCAGCTCTATAATCAGTAATGTATATAATTAGTAGAGCAAACCCACGTTATCACGATCAAACAGACGCGTCGATCTCTCAAATAAGTGTAACGATCCGCAAAGGCACTTTCCCTCTCGCATTGATCCAACGGAATGCAGCTGAACCGATGTACAGTTTCTCATTTTCAGCTAATGGAACCCCAACCGCGAACTGTTTTAGTGTTAACATGATGGCTTGTGCTGTTTGAAACCCAAATGAATGTGATACGATAGTAATAACTCTCTGAATGCTTTAAACTCTCAGCACACAAGATTCCCGCAGCTGCATTACAACCTTTACCCTTAACTATCTGCCACACAAAAACACCAACACACACGCATTGAATTGCTTTGTTTCTTCTTCCACAGTATGAGTTTCGATTTTTTGTATCGCCTATTTCGAGAAAAAAAAAGATTATTGTTTCTTCCGCCGAAAAATGATCGCTATTCGCTACAGTTTGCTAAAAAAAAAACAATAATTTTCCGATGACGAAATCCAAAAAAAAAACTCCGAATGATGACGATTTGAGCAGATTTTCGTGCAACGTTACGTCCTGATTGTAAATGTGTCGCTCTCTTCTAATATCCCTAAAATTCGAATAACTTATCTAACTCCTTCCCAAAAATGAACGAAAAAATGAGAACATGTGCGCACCTCTAAACTCGATCGATGTGTAATCTAATCTAATTGCTCTTGGAAATGTTTCGAACTGAGAAAATTGTGTGCATGAGTGTGATTTTTACTTGATACAGTAAAAAAATTCTCCTACTGGAGTGCCTGTACAGGAGAGTGATCCCATTCCGATAGACGAATGTCTGTCTCGATGTTGGTGTCACTCCTATTGCAGGCACTCCGACTACTACCATCCAAAACTAAAAGCGAGGAAACTGCCAGAGAATCGCGATCATTTCTTGACCTTTTATCGTCCGTTTATTATTTCCGCGTTTTGACGAGTTCTATTTTGCATTATGTTGCTTGATGTGTATGTTCATTATAGTTAGTTTGATTCGATTCACTTTTCAGATCCATCCGATTCCTGGCATTGTTTCCTGCTTTTGTTTGTTAGCTTTTGTTTCTGTAATTGTTTTGACATAGTTAGGTTACTAGATACTCACATAAAATGTTTAGTTTGCTAATCCCTGAAACACATTTTTGAATACTTGTACTTCTTTCGATGAAAAGGCAAAACGCAAAAAAACAAGCGTTGGTCGATTCTTTGAATTAGAACGCAGTCAGTAATTTTATTTTTTGGCCTAGGAGAGTTCATATCTAGTCCGCGGCTACAAAGCAAAGCCATGCTGAAGGTGCCTGGGTTCGATTCCCGGTCGGTCCAGGATCTTTTCATAGTGGAAATTTCCTTGACTTCTCTGGGCATAGAGTATCATCGTACCTGCCACACGATGTACGAATGCGAAAATGACAATGTATTTCTTGCACGAGTCTCCAAGAAGCTTCCCCAAGCAAAGGAAAGGATTCATTAACAAGTTTGAAAGCAACTTGAAATAGCTTCCCTCAAGCAGCTTAGGAAAGTTTTTCAAAAAGTTTGGAAAGGCTTCCTAAAAAATCGAAAGGCGTCCCAAGCAGCTTAAGAAAGCTTCTTCAAGAAGCTTGACAAAGTTTCTCCAAGAAGCTTAAAAAGACTTCCCTAAGAAGCTAGGAAAGGCTTCCCCAAGAAACTTGGAAAAGCTACCCTAGGAAGCTTGAAAAAGCTTAGAAAGGCTTCCCCATGAAGCTGGGAAAGATTTCAACAAGAAACATGAAAGGCTTCCCAAAGAAGCGTGGGAAGGCTTTCCCAATATGCTTGGAAAGGCTTCCCTAATAAGCTTTAAAGGCTCTCCCAAAAAGCTTAGAAAGGCTTCCCCAAGAAGCATGGAAAAGCTTTCCCAAGAAGCTTGGAAATGCTTCTCCAAGAGGCTTGAAAAGGCCTCCCCGAAAAGCTTAGGATGGCTTCCTCAAGAAGCTTGGAAGGCTTCCCTCAAAAATCTTAGAAAGATTTCCCCATGAAGCTGGGAAAGACTTCTCCAAGAAACATGAAAAGGCTTCCCCAAGAAGCTTGGAAAGTCTTCCTCAAGAAGCAGTGAAAGGCTTCCTTAAGAAGCTTGAAAAGGCCTTCCCAAATAGCTTAGAAAGTCTTCCCCAAGGAGCTTGAAAAGGCTTCCTCAAGAAGCTTGGAAAATTTTCCCCAAGAAGCATGAAAAGTTTCCCCAAGAAGCTTCGAAATGTTTCTCCAAGAAGCTTGAAAAGGCCTCCCCGAAAAGCTTTGAAAGGCTTCCCCAAGAAGCTTGGAAGGCTTCCCTCAAAAATCTCAGAAAGATTTCCCCATGAAGCTTCTCCAAGAAACATGGAAAAGCTTCCCCAAGAAGCTTGGAAATTCTTCCTGAGATGCTTGCAAAGGCTTCCCTAATAAGCTTGAAAAGGCCTCCCCGAAAAGCTTAGAAAGGCTTCCTCAAGAAGCTTGGAAGGTTCCCTTAAGAATCTTGGAAGGTTCCCTTAAGAATCTAGGAAAAACTTCCCCAAGAAGCTTGGCAAGGCTTCCCCATGAAGCTGGGAAAGACTTCTCCAAGAAACATGGAAAGGCTTCCCCAAGAAGCTTGGGAAGGCTTCCCTAATAAGGTTGAAAAAGCCTTCGAAAAAAAGCTTAGAAAGTCTTCCACAAGGAGCTTGAAAAGGCTTCCCCGAAAAGCTTAGAAAGGCTTCTCTAAGAAACTTGGAAGGTTTCCCTCAAAAATCTTAGAAAGATTTCCCCATGAAGCTGGGAAAGACTTCTCCAAGAAACATGAAAAGGCTTCCCCAAGAAGCTTGGAAAGGTTTCCCTAATAAGCTTGAAAAGGCCTCCCCGAAAAGCTTAGAAAGCCTTCTCCAAGGAGCTTGAAAAGGCTTCCCCAAGAAGCTTGAAACAACTTCCCCAAGAAGCATGGAAAAGCTTCCCCAAAAAGCTTGGAAATGCTTCTCCAAGAAGCTTGAAAGGCCTCCACGGAAAGCTTAGAAAGGCTTCCCCAAGAAGCTTGGAAGGATTCCCTCAAAAAACTTAGAAAGATTTCGCCATGAAGCTGGGAAAGACTTCTGCAAGAAACATGAAAAGGCTTCCCCAAGAAGCTTGGGAAGGCTTCCTCAAGAAGCTTGGAAAGGCTTCCCCAAAAAGCTTGGAAAGACTACCCTAATAAGCTTGAAAAGGCCTTCCCAAAAAGCTTAGAATGCCTTCCCCAAGGAGCTTGAAAAGGTTTCCCCAAGAAGCTTGGAAAAACTTTCCCAAGAAGCATGAAAAAACTTACCCAAGAAGCTTGAAAAAGCCTCCCCGAAAAGCTTCTAAATGCTTCCCTTAGAAGCTTGGAAGGCTTTCCTCAAGTATCTTAGAAAGATTTTCTCAAGAAGCTTGGAAAGACTTCACCAAGAAACATGAAAAGGCATCCCCAAGAAGCTTGAAAGGCCTTCTTAAAAAGCTAAGAAAGGCTTCCCCAAGAAGCTTGGAAAGTCTTCCCCAAAAAGCTTGAAAAGGCTTCCCCATGAAACATGGAAATGCTTCCCCTTCCCCTAAGAAGCTTGAAAAGGCCTCGCCAAAAAGCTTAGAAAGGCTTCCTCAAGAAGCTTGGAAGGTTTCCTCAAGAATCTTGGAAAGGTTTACCCATGAAGCTTGGAAAGGCTTTTCCAAAAAGCTTGAAAATGCTTCTCCAAGAAGCTTGAAAGGCCTCCACGGAAAGCTTGGAAAGGCTTCCCCAAGAAGCTTGGAAGGCTTCCCTCAAAAATCTTAGAAAGATTTCGCCATGATGCTGGGAAAGACTTCTGCAAGAAACATGAAAAGGCTTCCCCAAGAAGCTTGGGAAGGCTTCCTCAAGAAGCTTGAAAAAAGCTTCCCCAAGAAGCTTGGAAAGACTACCCTAATAAGCTTGAAAAGGCCTTCCCAAAAAGCTTAGAATGCCTTCCCCAAGGAGCTTGAAAAGGCTTCCCCAAGAAGCTTGGAAAAACTTTCCCAAGAAGCATGAAAAAACTTACCCAAGAAGCTTGGAAATGCTTCTCCAAGAAGCTTGAAAGGGCCTCCCCGAAAAGCTTCTAAAGGCTTCCCTTAGAAGCTTGGACGGCTTTCCTCAAGTATCTTAGAAAGATTTTCTCAAGAAGCTTGGAAAGACTTCACCAAGAAACATGAAAAGGCATCCCCAAGAAGCTTGAAAGGCCTTCCTAAAAAGCTAAGAAAGGCTTCCCCAAGAAGCTTGGAAAGTCTTCCCCAAAAAGCTCGAAAAGGCTTCCCCATGAAACATGGAAATGCTTCCCCTTCCCCTAAGAATCTTGAAAAGGCCTCGCTAAAAAGCTTAGAAAGGCTTCCTCAAGAAGCTTGGAAAGGTTTACCCATGAAGCTTGGAAAGGCTTTTCCAGAAAGCTTGGAAAGGCTTCTCCAAGAAGCTTGGAAAGGCTTCCCCTAGAAGTTTGAAAAGGCTTCCTCAAGAAGTTTGTGACGGCTTTCCTCAGACGCTTGGAAAGGCTAACCCTCAAAAGGTTGGAAAGGCTTCTCCGAGAAGCTGGGACATGCAACAAATGGAGGCTCTTAATGTTAGATAGGCCGTTTAGAAAAGTTCAGCGAGAAACGTTCTCTATGCGAAATGGCCTTATGCCAAATGACCCGGACACGGGAGGCCTGACGATTGAACATTAATTAGTCGCTTCTTCGGTTAATTCGATTGAAGTACAAGTATTTTAAGGATCAATCTCATCAAAATTACATACAATGATTCATGTTAGCAAAAACTTTACTCTTGAAATCTCTCCCGAAAAGGACAATAAGTTTCATCGTACTGAACTCGAATTTGCATGTCGCAATTTAACAAACGTGCACCAACATAAGTGATCGCTTAAAGATCATAGCTATAACAATTTATTTCGGATTCGCGGGCTACATTTGTTTCGATTCGACGCCAATCGACGTTTATAAGCATTTAATCTTGAAAAGTACCGTTTGTAAATTACTAAAACATGTAAATGTCTAGAATGTAAGAAAGTAAGAAAAAGAAAGATGCAATATTATATTCGTATATACAATTTCGAGAAGAAATATGCTACAATAGTGAGAGTTACAACTAAATGAAACGCTAATGTAAATTTCCCAAAAACACTCACAGAAAAAATGTACTCAATATGTTGATCGAAAACATTCACAAAACAAGATGGTAGTTCAATAAAGTTCTAAAACAAGAAAAGATTACAAAAAAAGAACGCGATCAAAAGAGCAATAAAATCAAAACCACACATGTTCTCATTTCTATCCCTTCCTATCATAAGAAAACACAGTTGGTAAGTTTCTCTAGGATGACATAAATTTCATCTATTTTTTCCTCCAAACAAATTCTACAGGCTTACAAACGAGCGACGAGAGCAGGCTCGTAAGGATCTCAAGGGACTGGAGGACACCGTCGCCAAGGAGCTTCACACTCTGCATGCTCTGCGGAAGCTCTTCGTGCAGGACCTTCAGGTTTGATGCCCCATCTTAACACCCCAACGACCCATATCTGATCTAATCGATCCGCAATCCCCTAAAATTCCAGGCCCGCATCAAGAAGTCCATCAACTCGGAGGAAACCGAGGACGACGGTGGCTCCCTAGCCCAGAAGCAGAAGATCTCCTTCCTCGAGAACAACCTGGAACAGCTGACCAAGGTGCACAAGCAGCTGGTGCGGGACAATGCCGATCTGCGCTGTGAATTGCCCAAGCTGGAGAAACGTCTGAGGACAACGATGGAGCGGGTCAAGGCCCTGGAGACGGCCTTGAAGGAGGCCAAGGAAGGTGCAATGCGCGATCGCAAGCGTTACCAGTACGAGGTGGATCGCATCAAAGAGGCCGTGCGCCAGAAGAATCTGGCCCGACGGGGACCGCAGGCCCAAATCGGTAAGGAATCGCTGGGTTTCCTGTGGAAGATAGTCATAACTTATGTTGGCATTTTTTCTGCTTCCTTACAGCGAAACCGATCCGTGCCGGTCAGGGACACATTCTGTTCAAGACGGCTACCTCCGGCAGTTCACCGGTGACGCCGAAGGCGGTGACGGACGACAAGAGGAAATCCATTGTGAAAGGTAGGTCTATTTGGCACCTGACAAATTTCAAATTCGCCATTCTTCAAGCAAACCTACATAAAACTATGTAAGCAGTATCAGTTTGATGAACAGGTCGCGCGAAAATGTTTCCTAGTCCTACACAAGCCTTCAAAAGTACTCACTGGATGAATGAATGCTTACTTTCTCGAATAATCAATAATTGAGATCAATAAAGGGTGAACACGAAATTATTGCGACACCAAAAATGTCATGCCAATTTTCTTATAATGTTCAGAATCAAACCAAAATTTTAGGGTAGTTTTATACATATATTCACTTCAAAAGTCAAAAGATAAGTTAATCGATGGAGCCTTGATTGTAAAATTGAAGGCATTTTCGCTTTATGCCCTCCATCAAAGTATTTACAGTGTAATCCGGTACCAGTTTCTCAGTTTTTTTTTTTCATTTTCTTAACATATCCTTCTCGTCTTTGACTGTCTTCTTGCTCTTCCGAAGTTCCCGCTTCATTATTGCCCAGTACTGCTCCACCAGGCGCAGCTCCGGACAGTTTGGCGGATTCATGTCTTTTGGAACAAAATGGACAGAATTGGCCTCATACCACTCCAGGACACTTTTAGAATAGTGGCATGATGCCAAATCTGGTTAAAATAGCGGATCTTCGTCGTGCTGCTGCAAGAACGGCAAAAGGCGCTTCTCGAGGCACTCGGATTTACAGATCTCGCCATTTACTGTGCCCTTTGTCACGAAAGGCTCACTCCTGAGTCCGCAAGAGCAGTTGGAGGCGAACTTCGACATTTTCTTCTTCTTAAATTTGTCGTCCACATCGAACTTGCTCTTGCCGATGAAAAACTTCAACCCCGGAATTTGCTTAAGATCGGCTTTTATATACGATTCGTCGTCCATCACACAGCAGCCATATTTTGTCAGCATCTTCTCGTAGAGCTTCCGTGCCCGAGTTTCAGCCGTCAATTGTTGCCGCTCAACGCGGTTTGGGAAGTTCTGTGCCTTGTATGTATGTAGTCCAGCTTTCTTCTTTGCATTCTGGACGTAGTTCTGCGAAATGCCGATCTTTTTAGCCAAATCACGGCCTGAGACGTTGGGATTTGCTTTACCTTTCCCTCCGTCTTTTTGTTCTCCGGTCCCGGTTTTCTTCCAGCTCCTTTGCCGTGGTCCAACGTCAACCGCTCCTGGAACCGCTTCAACCAGGCTATCAACATCGATGGAGACACCATCTTCTGTGGTTACAAAGGGCTCGATTGGCTTGTCAGATGGATCGGGCCCAGGACATCCTGTCTACTGCAAATCGCTGCAGTTGATATAGGGCATGTCCATAGGCTGGCTTCAACTCTCTGGAGACGGTTGAATGGTGAATGTTCAACATTTTTCCCAACTGCCGGTGCGACAGGACAGGAAATTCCAGGTGTTTGGGTAGAATTTGTTCTCTCGACTCGCGTTGGTTCACCGCCATTTTCGTTGAATCGAAAAACACGACGAGTTTGACAGCATGTATACAATACACATCAATGAGAAAGTGTGCAAAATTTGGTTGATTTTTACCTAATGGTAGAAAAGTTATGCCCTGTTGAATTTGTCTCAATAATTTCGTGTTCGCCCTTTATTGGAAAGGCATGAATGCTTCATTTGCCGGTCACGCCCATCTTATCCGTGTTTAATGAAAGGTTTTTAAAGCAAATTATTGTTCTCAAACATCACTTTTTCTTTTTGCTCCTTGCGATGAATCCTGTAGTAGGGGGAGATCTCCCAGTGCCGGACAGCACCCAATACCGGACAAAGTCGAAACATTGAGAAATCATGGTCCAATCAAGATGGTGTATTAGTAGAAAAGAAAGCTATTATGTAGACTAATGTTTACGTAGAATAACACATCCTTGAAATATGCATGCCATTTGAAAAAAGTAGAAAAGTTTGAAAATCTTTTAAAAATTGACGTATCTACTTAATTTTGAGCCTATTTAGGAAATATTTTGAATATGAAAAAATACTTTGGATCCCGCAAGCATGATCGAACATAATCCTAAATTGACAGTATGAATGTATTTTGTACCATAATAGGGTCCTAAAATGTTTAATGAAATCTTGTTTTCATTTAATATAACGAAAGAGCATGTTACTGCAACTACTTTAGCATTTTTTCCCGCTCAAATATCGGATAAATAATATTAAAACTTTAATTTAAAAATTGGATCCATAAATGAACCTTGACATCATGTTTGACGTTCGCTTAGTCGACAAAAATACCACAGGGGTTCAACTTTTTAACACCGGGGTTGTTCTTTTCTGACATTTCGGAAGGGACACAGAAAACAAAATACACCCAAAATTTGAGTTTAAACCAAGGGGTGTGACAAAGTTTAAAAAAAAACTTAAAAAATGTTTTTTGGGCTTAAACCATCGGAAAACATTAGAAAATTGAGTAAACATATGTTTTTGACCTAAACTTAAGCGTTTGGCACTAAAATTGGGACAGGGCTTTAGGACCCTATTGAACTAAGTATGGACAAATTACAATTTTGGTTAAGTACCTCCTGTCCCTCAGTTTCGGACAGCTTGATTTGTTATATGATATCTTTGTAATTATTGCATCAGTGTCTCAGAATACTATCATTTTTAATGGGTTCCGTCGATCATGGTATCAAACATGCAATAAAATCAAGAAGAATGAACATTCAGAACTACATCGTAAAATGTACTATTTTTCATCATACATGAAAGAGGTTTTTGATAGGCATCTTGCGAACTAAGAAAAACTCAAATTATTCTTGTAAATGTTGCAAATGCATTGAATTGGTAATTATAAACTATTCCTAAAGTGTACACATTCAATGATGTTCAAATTTACAGAATTCGAGGCATTTCCAGATCGTGTCCGGTATTGGGTGCCACCTTCCGAGATCGATCAATTTGATACTAAAATTCATCATTAAAATGTAGTGTCAAAATTCATATTTATATTTTCAAATTTATTTTTGTACACTATAAAAATGATAATATTTATCATAAATGGGTAACACGAGCCCATAAAATCAATATTTTTCGAATTAAGAATTTAGTGGCTTAAGTGTCCGGTACTGGGGGATCTCCCCCTAAATTCTTAACGCACCAGAGATACCTACAGGACTATTACATAGTTTTTCCAGGAAAGTCTACACAAATTCCTCGATGAAAAGCTTCTGGGATTCTCCAGAGGTTTGTTCAGGAACACATTTGAGTCCCCTCAATAATCCTCTAAGTATTCCTTTAGTAATTTTCACAGGGATTATTTTAAGATTTCCCTCAGAGATTATTATAGTAATTCTACCGATTGTTACCCTAGGACAGAGATTTTCAGCTTTTTCGGCTCGCGGAGCACTTTTTGAAACAAAATTGTTGCGTGGAGCACCTCTTCATCACCACGCCGTTAGAAATCTGGATTTTTTTGTACAAAGTGAAAGTTTTGATTTCACAGTTTTTTTTTTGGTTTTCAGGCGAGTTTCCTCAATTTCATGCTCACGCAAACATGTCATTAAATAATTTTTAAAATCTGATAAATCATTTTTTAGCTAACTCGTGACGTGAAAACACCATTTCATTTTTATTCATATAGATCTAAGAACAAAGGTTTTATTTAATATATCAAGCTTGTTAATTTCAGCTTGTGACAACTAGACATCCAAATATAACTATATTTGTTTTTCCATCAAATTTTTCAAAATTTGTGGCTTGAAAACGGTTGAATCGCTTTGATTAGGAAATTTTACGAATAATGTTTTTGAATCAAACATGTGAACGAATTTTTGGGGTGAAATATTTATATTTAAGCTTTAATGAATGTGTTTGAATGTGTTAACTCACGGAAATATTTATAAATTTTATGAAACTCGTGAAATATTCCTAATATTGTGTCATTTTGTAAAAATCTCGATTATAATGAATATTACATAAACCTCAGATTTTTTTTCGACAAGGATAAGCTAAGCTTAGACTGACTACACATATCAATGGTTGCTATTCCGTGATTGACCAAAACCAGTGAAGATGCACAAAGAATCAACTAGAAGTTCGGCTGGGATTGGCCATAATCTTCTTCAGTGTGCATAATTCAGTGCCTCAATTTATACATGGTCAATAACGGCGCCGGCCACGTCCTTGCACTTAGGTGGGATTGAGGGAAGGAATGTTAGTGTGTAACCTTTGCTATTTGGAGACCGTGTTTTCCTCTGCATCTCCACAAAGGTTACTGGGAGGGATGGTTGTTAATGGGGAGGATCGTTGGGTCACAGATTCACTTTGATAAGCGATTAGACCATGATAAACGATTATTTGTTAACATGCTTAGGAATATAACATATTCAATTGACATGAAAAATTTCCAAATAGGAGTAAATAATGTCGTTACTTGAAGTGACGAACCATTCAAAGTTTATTGAACAAATAGCTAATAGCAACATTCCTACAGCTCTTAGGACGAAAGGTCGATTGGCTGGACCATCACATAATATTCTTATGCCGACACTTACAGTGGCGAACCATTCAAAGTGTTTTGAATAAAATTAACGTTTTGCAAGTGTATACTTCTAGCACAGACAAACAGACCGAACCATTCAAAGCTTTTTTTATGAAAATAAAGGTAAAAGGCAAGGGATTTTATAAAAAAAAGGAATTAGAGTTTATGCCGACACTTACAGTGACGAACCATTCATAGTTTGTTGAATAATCATATTTATGTCCCACCGTTGCAGCGATTAAATGTGCGGTCATACATATTTTATAGATTAAAAAAGCATGAAACGAGCTCACCAATTGATCCTTCATCCCTGATTGAGCAGCCACAATTTTCAGCTTTATTTGAAGCATACATACTAACTGAGAAACGCGAATCTTTTTTCGCACTCGCGCCACGCGGACCGAAAACAATTGGTCTTGATTCTATCGCTCACCCCGCTAGAGCATGCCATGGAATCGGAAGACCACACACTACTAACGCGAACCTCTTTTCGCACTCGCGTCACGCGGACCGAAAACAATTGGTCTTGATTCCGTTGCTCGCCCTGCAAATGCATGCCATGGGATTGGAAGACCACACACTACTCGATTTTTTTTTCGACAAGGATAAGTATCAAAACTTTCACAGCCTGAATGTTTCAAAATATTCTGTCAAGGAAAATTGTGTTTCTTATTTTCCATACTTAATTGAGGAAAAATACAATTTGGTATATAAAACTGTCCTTTACAAAATGTAAGACAAAATGGTCGCCAACAAAATATTTCTAACCTTTCAATTACAAATCATAAGCTCAAATGTTGAACGTTTTAGTTAAAATATCCGACGTCCATAAAATTTCGATTATAATCGAGATTTACCAATTTTATAATGCCAAAAATGGTAATTTTGACACCCACTCCCATCGTAACGCTTTTTGTAAGTTTATTATATTGAGTGTGTATGGACTGTTAAACCAAGGTGGCACCTATCAAACCCTTCAGCGTTATAAAAGTTTTGAATGGGCCCTAAAACTCGTTGAATCCGTGTTTTGTCATCCACCATAGCCTCAAAGATATTATAAGGTGGAATCAATTAAAATTACCTCTAAATTTTAAAACCCACTAATGCAGGGAACAAAACAGTGATGTTGAATGAAAATTCGATGGATTTGTCGCACAAATTTTCAGTGCGATCGGTTGTTTTGTTCTCTATATTCGTACTCTTGAAAATTTTAGGTATGGCTTGGTTTGATATGATCGAAAACGTATTTTAAAGCAAAAAGTTGAAACATTCCAAAGAATTGCTACAAATTTTCAAAACTGCCGCGGAGCACCTGCCAAAGCTTGGCGGAGCACCAAGTGCTCCGCGGAGCACGACATGAAAACCGCTGCCCTAGGATATCTTCCAAATACTCCTTTCGAGTTTTTGTTTCTTGCCAGCATTTCATCCTGGGATTACTCCTGCAGTCTGTTCCATCGATTTTTCTGAATAATTTCTCAAGTAAACTGTCCATGGATTCTTCAAAAGTTGATTTGGGGTTTCACACAACAAAATGCTAAAGCAATTATCCCTATAATTTCTAAGATTATTCTTACATACTTTTATCAGGATTTCGAAGGGTAATTTTTCTGATAGTTATTCAGCCATTCAATGAAAACCAATCTAGTGGAACACTGAATTCCTTGAAAATTTGCTTTTTTGTTCCTTATTCTAAATAAGGATACACGTGTTTTTGGATTTTTCTTTTATTAGGGTGACCATTTCCGAAAAAGAGTGACCAGAAAAATCGCGATATTGCAAAATTTTTGTTTAACAAAAAATCATAACTTTTGAACCGCTATTGCTGTTGTATTTTTTTCTTGAAAGTTCAAATATTCAGCGATGTATGTTTTTTTAGTATTTTAGATATATTTTTTTGAAAATAAAAAAAAACAGTCATTTTTTTATCGGCACACACTGTAGGTAGCGCATTAGATTTTTTCATTTTAAAAAATCATAACTTTTGAACAGCTCAGCCGATTTCCAATCTTTTTTATGGAATGAAAGCTTAATATTTTCACTTTTCAAAAAAAAAAATAAAACTCTAAAAAAATATAAAAAATTCTTTTGACTATAGTCAAACCTCCATAAGACGATATCTGAAAGGACCGTCGACTCATGGAAATATCGAGTCATGGAACGCAAAAGCTTGGAAAGCTGAAGTATGGTTCCATGAGTCGATATCGAGTCATGGAACATCGACTCATGGAGGTTTAACTGTAATTTCAAACAGACTTGTATCAACTTCCTGAAGGAATATCGAAGGGTGGCTTCAGAACTTTTGCTACAATTTTTTTGGCAATTCATCAAATAATATTATGAGATTTATCCACACTTTCAATGTACAGTTAACTCTCCCTTACTCGATATTCGGTATCGTTAATAACTGTGGAAGAGCTCATTAGAACTCTAAGCTGAGAAGCAGGCTCTGTCCCAAAGGAGACGTAATGCCAGAAAGAAGAACTAGAAGACTACTAGAAATTCCTTGAAATACTTTTCCAATGAAGTCCTTCAGAAATATTTCTAAAATACAACACGAATTGTGTCAGAAATTCTTCTAATTTTTTTTCTGGAAATTTTGCTTCAAATCCTTGGATTGTACCTACATCCCTCCCCTTGGTTATGCGACCTTGCCGCGATGGGAGGGCATAATCCATTAGCCCATATGATGGAAACCAAAGGCGTAACCTGTAGTGGTGGTATCACATTTTGGCATTTTTTGCTTAAAGCCGCGTCATAATTCATATGGCATAGACGCAATAATATCTCGGATGTGATCCAACGGACATTCTGCGTCATTGATAGAATTGATGCCCATTTCAAATAATTAATCTATTCGAAGTGGACATTAATACTATTGGTGACGTTCAGTTTGCCTTTTGCTAACCAGAATGATCCGTAGCCACTCTTACTATTAGCTAGCTAGATACATCGTTATCATATACGACGTAGGGAATACTTAGGAACTCTTAGGAAAATGACTAGTAGATTCACTGAGTAGAAATGAGTGGCGACAATCTTATTTTTATATGGTTTTTACATTACCATAATAAGAAATACCTCTTTTGTAACAGCGGTATAAATAATCTAATTCCAGCTTCATTTTCGCAAAATTTACAAGTAGAAAGTAGGCGTTGTGAAGCATTGCATTTGCCACCGAAAAGTGAATCTTGTAGGAGACTGTAATAGAAGCCTAAGGTAACTTTACTCTTCAATATTCACTATAAAAATTACTATGGAAAGTAAGACGCTGAGATCGATCATTAGGGTACACTTGCTAGTTTCGAAAAATTGTTGAACAGACAAGGAAAGCGACTTTTTTCTTTAAGGATATATGAACGTAATGACCAATAAATACTTTTAACAACAAAAAATGAAACTAACTAGAACTACTACTAAACAGCCTAATTTTGTTAAGACTTGACGACACTTGACATTTAAGACTCTAATCTTACGTAAAAGACAATAGTAATCAGAATAGCACTTGAATGACAAATTATTCAAAACCATTTCGACTAGACAGTATTAGTAATGCACTACTATTTCAAACAAATTCTACACTACTATTTTAAACAAATTCTAATAGAGCTGCTGATTTTCATAATGCTTCCTTTTCTCAGAAGCAAGGGAATATGGGAACTTTTCAAAAACTACCACGTCACAATACTAATAAAAAAGCAGTGTTCATGTGGGCGCCATTGCCTAGTCCGTCTGAGTATTGGTCCTGGTAGAGGGGTAACTTGGCAAAAGCCAGACCGAGGGTTCAGCCTTGACAAGTTAAGCTGTCAGGCAGCTCCAACTGAATACCATACAAAAAAAAAAAAAAAAAAAAAAAAAAAAAAAATCCTTGGATTGTACCTACATACAAAAATTAACTACGAAAACATGAAGGGGGAAAGAATTTTTTAATACTTAAAAAAAATTTCTTGAAAACATTTCTTTAGAAATAATTTTGGGATTGAATTCTTGTGCAATTCCAGGGTGGAATTCATAAAGGCCTCCTGGCAGGATTATGGAGAGTCTGAAAGTCAGGTAAGAAATTCTGCAAGATTTCAAGGATAATTTCTAAAGAAGATTCTGATGGAATTTACGGAGATTTTTTTATTAGACATGTTTAAATATCATCTATTGAAAATATTATAAATAGTCACTTCATTAATCCATTGTCCATCAGTTGTTTCTACCTGATTCAACTTTCTCTACACTTGGCATGCCGCTTCTTTGAGAAATTTCGTACAAAAATCTGATAAATGCCAGGTTTGAAAAATTGCCGAACTCTTATGAAAATTGTCAAAGTAATGCAAAAAAAAACTCCAAGATTAAAATCGAATATTTTTTTCAGTACGATGTTTATCATAAGACATGTTTGGCAATTCTGCCAATATTTTCGAATTAAATTTCTACAGCTCTATCACAATAATTAAATGTAGTCCCTCCAACAAAGGTTGTTTGGAATTTCTGTAAGCAGGAAACAATGGTTTCTACATCAATCTGTTCGCCAAAATATTATGAGTACATGTGAAACCTTGTCTAAGATGTTAGATATAAATAACTTTGTAAAAATTTCATCCGTTTTAACACCAATAATTGACCATTATAAAAGACGAGAAAAGAATGTTTGTAGTAAATTCTATAGAAAACCACTCAAGCTTTTCTGCGATTTATGATTTCTGTGAATTTGTCAAAAAGTTACATAAATTTTACAAAACAGTTTGAATGTGTAACTCTAGAAATCTGATATGAATTGGGTATGAATCTTTGGTATGAATATGGAGTGATTCGTAGAGTGATTTGAAAAGAAATCCCTAAACAAAATATTGCGATATTCCTGGAGTAGTTTTTGAACCGAAAATGAAGAGTGGATAGATTTCTCAATGTTATTTATGGAAGAACCCCGAGATTACCATTCGGAAAAAAATATGAAATCATTCTTGGAATCTGAAAGAATTTAAAGTTTAATGAAAGTTCAAAAATGAACTGCAAAATCCTTTAGTAAATCTGTGGAAACATTTCTTTGAAAAGTCTCCAGAAGAATCGCTAGGGCCGTTTAAATAAAAATTCTTTGCAAAATACTTGGTTAAATTTCTGATGATTTTTTCGAAAAATCGTAGTACGACATCCCAGAGGAAACATTAATTTTATTCTTTGAAGAAATCCCTGAACTAATTGCTTGGGATTTTTCTGAGTATTTTCGCGGGAGAGTTTCTAAAGGAACAGTTAAATGTATTTCGCTAAAAACTTTATAGGAATATGATCGTTTGATTTTTTTTAATTTTCTCAGGCCTTAAAAAATTTTAAAATATTGTTTTCTAGTGTATTTTGAAAGAATGCGGGGAGCAACATCAAATTGATTTTTGGGGAAATCTAAAGAAACACTTAGAGATATATTTTTGTTAAAAATACAGATGGATCTGCGGAGAACTTCTCTGACAAATCGCTAAGGACAACTGGATAATATTTCAAACTAGGTAATGTAGGGGTAGTCGGAGCGGTTTGGCCAATTAAGTGAAATGGGCACCCCTTGAAAACTGCATGAAGTCTTGAAATTTAATCTAAAATATCATGCAACCCCGAAGCTGACAAAGAAATGAAGCAATAGGCATGCAGTAAGTCAGTGTTTTAAACTCAAAGAAAAAGAAATAAAATAATTTCGAAAAAAAACTGCCCACATTGCTCTGAATGGCTCTTTCAAATTTCATCATTTTAGAATGATGATGTTTAACTGTTAGAAAGTTTTTTTAAGTGCAATCTGGTGACACTGGTTTTTCTCATTTATTGAACCTTGAAAAAGATCTTAGAAGCAATTTTTCATAAATTTTATAACATTTGTTTTAATTTTTGAAAATATATGCGCTATTCAACTCATAGTTTAAACAACAAAAAATCAACCATTTCAAGAAATTTGAATTTTATCATTAAAAAATCATGTTTTTGGGTAGTTAAAATTAAATAACTAAGTCAAAAAAAATTTTAATTTAATTTGTCGTACACACAGTTTGAAAACAACTATTTTTTTATTTTTTTTATTTTTTTCGAAAACATGTTAAAAGATCTGGAATGGTCAATCATTTTTTTACTAAAAAGAGAAAAAAAATTTGGCGCGGTAAATGGCTGGGCATGGCGTACCATTGGTACCTCGCGTACCTGCAGGAATAAAATAGACCCCTTTGTGCGGTCCTTAGCCTCTTGCCCAGCAACTCCTATCCCTACCTCCTCGTGGTACTGGCCGGGGTACGAGTAACCTTGGGGAAGATCGGGTAACCAACCCCCGGTGGGAACTTTGGTCGTATGCTGACAGGGAAGGGGGGGTTTGCTTTTGCTTTGCTTCTGCAAACCTTGAGCGTCTGTACTCCACGTTAGGAGCGGCTCACAACAGCGTCTGTTCCCCATGTCAGGGGCGGCTGATCATCGTCCGAGTGCCAGAGAAGGACTAACTAAAGCTAAACTGCGCACTATGGCCCTCCGAACATTTAGGGGGAATGGTCCTCCGGAAATTTAGGGGGTTGGTGTCAGGCCCTGCGAGCCAGCCGTAAAAACACATCAGCACAGGAACGTCAACGAGAGAATACGGACCGGAACAATCGGCAAAGACCACAGCGACGAAAATGGACTAGCGATTGGAAACTCGGTACGTGGAACTGCAAATCTCTCAACTTCATTGGAAGTACTCGCATACTCTCCGATGTACTGAAGACCCGCGGTTTCGACATCGTAGCGCTGCAGGAGGTGTGCTGGACAGGAGCATTGGTGCGAACGTTTAGGGGTAATCATACCATCTACCAGAGCTGCGGCAACACACGCGAGCTGGGAACAGCTTTTATAGTGATGGGTGATATGCAAAGGCGCGTGATCGGGTGGTGGCCGATCAATGAACGAATGTGCAAGTTAAGAATCAAAGGCCGATTCTTTAACTTCAGCATAATTAACGTGCATAGCCCACACTCCGGAAGCACTGATGATGACAAGGACGCATTTTACGCGCAGCTCGAACGCGAGTACGACCGCTGCCCAAGCCACGACGTCAAGATCATCATAGGAGATTTGAACGCTCAGGTTGGCCAGGAGGAGGAGTTCAGACCGACGATTGGAAAGTTCAGCGCCCACCGGCTGACGAACGAGAACGGCCTACGACTGATAGATTTTGCCGCCTCCAAGAACATGGCCATTCGTAGCACCTATTTCCAGCACAGCCTCCCGTATCGGTACACCTGGAGATCACCTCAGCAGACAGAATCGCAAATCGACCACGTTTTGATCGATGGACGGCACTTCTCCGACATAACCGACGTCAGAACCTATCGTGGCGCCAACATTGACTCCGACCACTACCTGGTGATGGTGAAACTGCGCCCAAAACTATCCGTCATCAACAATGTACGGTACCGACGCCCGCCCCGGTACAATCTCGAGCGGCTGAAACAACCGGATGTCGCCAATGCGTACGCGCAGCATCTTGAGGCAGCGTTGCCGGATGAGGGCGAGCTCGATAGGGCCCCTCTTGAGGACTGCTGGAGGACAGTCAAAGCAGCCATTAACGACGCTGCCGAAAGCGTTGTCGGATATGTGGAACGGAGCTCAAGAAACGATTGGTTCGACGAGGAGTGCCAAGAGGTTTTAGAGGAGAAGAATGCAGCGCGGGCTGCAATGCTGCAGCATGGTACGCGGCAAAACGTGGAACGATACAGACTGAAGCGGAAACAGCAAACCCGCCTATTCCAGGACAAAAAGCGCCGCCTGGAAGAGGTGGAATGCCAAGAGATGGAGTTGCTGTACCGTTCTCGAGAAACGCGGAAGTTCTATCAGAAGCTCAACACATCCCGCAAAGGCTTCGTGCCGCGAGCTGAGATGTGCCGGGATAAGGATGGGAGCATCTTGACGGACGGACGCGAGGTGATCGAAAGGTGGAAGCAGCACTACGATGAACACCTGAATGGCGCAGAGAACACAGGCACAGAAGGTCAGGACAGCGAAGGCGATGGCTACGTCAGCACAGCGGACAGCGGAAATCAACCAGCTCCCACGATGGGGGAGGTTAAGGATGCCATTCAACAGCTCAAGAACAACAAAGCCGCTGGCAAGGATGGTATCGGAGCCGAACTCATCAAGATGGGCCCGGACAGGTTGGCCGCTTGTCTGCATCGGCTGATAGTCAGAATCTGGGAAACGGAACAGCTACCGGAGGAGTGGAAGCAAGGCGTTATATGCCCTATCTACAAAAAGGGCGACAAACTGGAGTGTGAAAATTATCGTGCAATCACCATCCTAAACGCCGCCTATAAAGTACTATCACAGATTCTCTTCCGTCGTCTATCACCTATAGCAAACGAGTTCGTGGGAAGTTATCAAGCAGGTTTCATCGACGGCCGCTCGACAACGGACCAGATCTTTTCCGTGCGGCAAATCCTCCAGAAATGCCGTGAGTACCAGGTCCCTACGCACCATTTGTTCATCGATTTCAAGGCGGCATACGATAGTATCGACCGCATAGAGCTATGGAAAATCATGGACGAGAACAGCTTTCCCGGGAAGCTCACAAGATTGATCAGAGCAACGATGGACGGTGTGCAAAACTGCGTGAAGATCTCGGGCGAACACTCCAGTTCGTTCGAGTCTCGGCGGGGACTACGACAGGGCGACGGACTTTCGTGCCTGTTGTTCAATATTGCGCTTGAAGGTGTCATGCGGAGAGCCGGACTTAACAGTCGAGGCACGATTTTCACGAGATCCGGACAATTTGTTTGCTTCGCGGACGACATGGATATTATTGGGAGAAAATTTGAAACGGTGGCAGATTTGTTCACCCGCCTGAAACGCGAAGCAACAAAAGTCGGGCTAATGGTGAATGCGTCGAAAACAAAGTACATGCTGGTTGGCGGAACTGAGCGCGACAGGACCCGCCTAGGAAGCAGTGTTACGATAGACGGGGATACCTTCGAGGTGGTGGACGAGTTCGTCTACCTCGGATCCTTGTTGACGGCTGACAACAATGTTAGTCGGGAAATACGAAGGCGCATCATCAGCGGAAGTCGTGCCTACTATGGGCTCCAGAAGAAACTGCGGTCAAGAAAGATTCACCCCCGCACCAAATGCACGATGTACAAAACGCTTATAAGACCGGTAGTCCTCTATGGGCATGAGGCGTGGACTATGCTCGAGGAGGACTTGCAAGCTCTTGGGGTTTTCGAACGCCGAGTGCTAAGGACGATCTTCGGCGGCGTGCAGGAGAACGGCGTGTGGCGGCGAAGGATGAACCACGAGCTCGCTCAACTCTACGGCGAACCCAGTATCGTGAAGGTAGCTAAAGCTGGAAGGATACGCTGGGCAGGGCATGTTGCAAGAATGCCGGACAACAACCCTGTAAAGATGGTGTTCGCCACGAATCCGGTCAGAACAAGAAGGCGTGGGGCGCAGCGAGCTAGGTGGATTGACCAGGTACACCAGGACCTGGAGAGCGTGGGTCACAGTCGAGGATGGAGAGAAGCGGCCATGAACCGAGGGAATTGGCGAAATATTGTTGGCGAGGCTTTATCAAGATAATTGATGTAAAGCCAAATAAGTAAGTAAGTAGAAAAAAAATTGGAGAAAACTGTATAACTAAGACTAGTTTTGATTTCAGACATATTTGATGTTCTACAAACTTTCATAAATTTAATTTTGAAGAGAATTTAAAAAAAAAGCTTTAAACTGGTTAGAAAATAACAAAGTTATGAAGACTTCACGGAAGCTCATATTTCATAACTTGAAAAGTCTCTTGCACCACCTCTAAATCTTAATACTTTTTTCTCAAAATTTGAGGTTTCCATTTTTATGTGATTTGATTTCAGAGGAGCACACGAATTTTTGGTTTTGAACACATTCGAAAAATTAGCCGCACCTTCCCATCGGTAAAAAATCGACTCAAAAAATGACAAATTTTGAAAAATCATTCATTCATTCGTGAACTTTGAAGAAAGGAAATCATACTAGTGCATTGATTTAAAAATTGTTAGAAACCATGCAAAAATCCGAAGATTTCATAATATTTTCAGCACTTTTATCAACTTTTTCTTAAGGTGGCCAAGCTGCTTCACTTTCCCCTAATGAGGGGAGAATCTCTTAAAAACGCATGGTTGAAGATCTAAAAATTCGCCCCCGCAAAAAAAAATTACGCCAATGCACCTCGTCTAGGGAGGTCTTAAAACCAATTTGCAGACGAAAAACTCCCCGATAGGTCTCAGTCATTATTCTAATGCAAGTCTCTAGGAAGTATTCGTTTCTAATGGAAGATCTCTACAGTCTTTATTTTACCCAAAGTGGTATGCTACTTTTCTTTATACTACTTTTCTGTTGACAGAGAACCCTGGTACAAAATTCTTTAGGCTTCCAAGTCTCTTATGCAACCATTTCTCTGGTTCTTCAGTATTTTCTTCATCAATCTACAATAATTTTTAGTGATTTCTTCGAAAACTCCTTCTGGAGTTTTTTTTAAATCCCTTGAAAAATGCTCTAAATATTCCTTCACCCATTCACCCAAGAATTTGTCCATAATCCCATATCCCAGAATTATCTCTAGAGATTTCTTCAGTCGTTACTATAGGAGATCTTCCAAAGATTCCATTTAAAGTAGAAGCACATCCACAAAGGTTTGTTTCAGAGTGCTTGATAATATTCGTTTAGGGGGTTCCCAGGAAACCCAACAAGACTACTCTATGAGTCCCTACGCCTATTTTCCCGTTATTATCTAGCCATTTTCTATGGTTTCTGCCAATAATTCATCTAGGGGTTGTTCCTGGAAATTTTTTAGATCCTCTCAAATGGATTCTTCAATAAGTACAACCAGGGATTCCTCATGAAGCTCCTCCAGAAATTTCCTTTGCAGTTCCTCCAAATATATCTCGTGTAATTTTTCAAGTGAAATCCCCTCGAACTCCTTAAGTTTATTTAAGGTTTAATACTAGTAAACACTACAGCAATTACCGTTTTGTCTCAAATTCCGAACATGACTCATATTCCGAACACTCCACAGGATGATCCATTTTTCTGCAATACAGGTCCTCCATTTGAAATAATTTCTGCACAAAGTGCTTAAGGGATTCCATCCGATGTTTTTTCAAGAAATTCCTCCATAAAATCTTTCAGGATTTTATGCAGGGTGTGATTGTTTTTTTATTATTTATCTTAACTATGAAATCTTTCAAAGCGGGATCAAACGTCCGGAAGTTTATTCAAAGATTCTTGCAGAAGTGTATCAGAAATTTCTCCAAAAGTTGCAACAGAGAATTCATTCCTTTTTTAGTTTTTTTTTAAGTATCTTTGAAAAAAGCTTACATTTTCCTGACGGTATCGTTGGAGAACGTCTGGATGAATTCGTTGAGAAATTTATCTAAGAAGATAATCGCTTAAGATATTCTTTGGGAATTTCCTGTTTGAAATATTGAAGAAATCGTGAACGACAATTATGGAGGACACCCTGGAGAAATTATTGATAGTTCTTGAAGATGGCTTAAACGGAAATCTTGGACAAAATCCAAGGCTCGTTGGATAAATTTACGACTTGTGCTGAAAAAATAATCATTTTGCAACTTGTTAATAAATAAACTATTGCTATCTCATGTGAAATTTATAAGTATTATGATACAAATTTGATGTTTTGTTTTCGTAGAATAAGTTTTCGTGACAAACAAAGCCTATAGTTATATTGAGTTTTGTTACTAATGCCTACTACTAAAGGCCATTTAAGCGATTACTCAAGTAACCATATAGCACTTCAATTCGCCCTCCGTGCCAATATAGGGCTTTTATAGCGCTGACATGCCCTATATCAGCCGTATAACAGGGCCTTCCTTAGCCGAGTGGTTAGAGTCCGCGGCTACAAAGCGAAGCTATGCTGAAGGTGTCTGGGTTCGATTCCCGGTCGGTCCAGGATCTTTTCGTAATGGAAATTTCCTTGGCTTCCCTGGGCATAGAGTATCATCGTACCTGCCACACGATATACGAACGCGAAAATGGCAAATAAAGCTCTCAGCTAATAACTGTGGAAGTGCTCTTAGAACACTACGCTGAGCAGCCGGCTCTGTCCCAGTGGGGACGTTAATGCCAAGAAGAAGAAGAATAGCCCTATAAACCTAAAAAGGCGAATTAGCGGACTAGTGGTTTCTTGGATAACGCTGCAAAACCCATTTTAAATAATAGATTTTACATAGTTATGATGATATGAATCATATTGCGATATTCAATTTTTATTTTTCCTAAAAACTCTAGCTTTGACATACTGTAATTATGATACTACAAATGATCTTGCTCTTATATTCCAGGATTGTTTTAATAGAAGCGTTTAGTATGAAATGAATTACAAGAAAAACCTATCAGAAACAGCCATTTTTTCGATTATTGGCCACTTGATCGCCAATAGTGAGATGTTATGTTTACCAGGTTAACTCTGTGTTAACAATTGGACAGCTTCTTCTGTCCAATATTGATGAGTTCTTGTTGCATCGTTCATTGCACTGACCATTCGCTGTCTTGACCTTCGCTGTAATTGGTTTCAGCGTCATTCAAATGTTCTTCGTAGTACTGCTTTCACCTATCAATGATAAATTAATAAAGGGAAATCCTTATTATCAAGTATTATTACAACAATTTCGCATTTTTTATCTTTTTTTACAGAATCCGACAGTTGAATCGACTAAGCGCAACACCAACATGCGCGGCTTAGCAAAACGCAACTCTCCAAGAGAATTCAGAAACTGCTACCGTTTTAGCGCTAAATTTCCACGCTGCAATTATTACTGTAATATCTACATTATGGATATTTAAAAAAAAAACTTATACAACTAGTACTACAACTACGGCAAACAGCAAACTACAGCAACTACTACAGTGACGACGGAAACGTGTGTATCTCGTGGTCCTCCTCGCGCCCTTTACAATGCCACTTGTAGACGACGGTGGATGGAGAAGATGACGAAGGTACTATTATTATTTCAGCAAAGCCAGATTGAGCATGAAAAAGTTTTACCGCCAGCAGAGGCAACACAATTTACAACAACAGATGATCTACTCATAAAACAACAAAACTATTTTTTGTCCTAGATGTTAAGCACCAAATAAAATTATGAATAAAATCCAGTTTAGAAGGAAAAGAAAAATTACCCGACCGGACAACAGGTTTTGGCATAAATAAAAATTTGACGAAATGAATTTGGAAATTTGGCGTGATATAAACGTTTGATGGGAAAAACAATAGATGATTGTAACAATATACTGTGAAATGGCATAGCATGCGCAGTTTGCTGGACTTAGATGTGAACAACTCTAACATTACTGACCGGAATGCAGCAAAAGCTAATAAAACAATGAAGAACAATGTTTATTCTCTTAACCAACCAATCGCTTAGAGGTCAAGTCAGCAGAAGTATATAACCTTGGCTATCTTTGTGCTAAAATGCTCTGAAACTACAAAACCGCAACAGCTGGCACCAGTAACAACACACGCTATTTATTAAATTATTGCTTATTTTTAACAACACACACAAAACGAATAGAAATCAATCAAGGTTAATATATAAAAGAAGGGACTATTAAAAACATCCACCATGCACTCAAATATAGGCTACATACAAAAATGAAATTGTCGCGCGAATAGCAATAGGCAGCGAACGGAAATTCCCTTTCTTGAAAGTCAAACAGCAGCAGTTTTGTTCCGTTCGGTTTCGTACGTATTTAGTTGGGTTTCGGGAAACGAGTGATTTTCTTTTAGTTTAATTTTATGTTTGCACGTGTAATCAAAAAACGAGTTTCTGTTCCTTTTTAGGTAAAATTTTCAAGTATTGTGAATGATTTACAAGCAAAGCATCAGTTGATTGAGCAAAAGTTTTCCCAAAGTTATTTTAGAAATCACAGAAAACAATAAATTCATCATTTATGACAACCGCACTTTTACTCACGATCCTATCATTTTCTTTGTTTCGATTTTGCAAAGCTATCATACCACATTATAGGATATTTTTTTTTTACAATCAATCATGCCGCGCGTAACGATAGGAATAATACTATTAAAACAAATCAGCTTCAAACCAGCTTTGATTCAACGTTTCTCGCGGCGTCATCGTTGCAATATACTATGGCTTAAGAAATCAGGATTCAAAAACAAACAAAAAAACGTTTAAAAGGCTGTTCCCATGAAGAACGTGTTGCTGGATTTCTTTGTGATTTTAGAACTACGATCAGACGGAGTGGCTCGCATGCTCGCAGAGTGCTCACTCTCTTGGAAGATTTGATCTATCTGTAGAATCTGCCGGCAACATACACCTAATATTTAAAAAGAAAAAAATATAGAAGAGAAGCTACAACAAAAAGTTCAGAACTTCTGCTTGCAGTTAGTCGTGTTCATGTGTTCAAGTGTTTCAACGTGATGACATCCCTGTTTTTGGCTTCGTTTCTAGCTGGATATTTATCAATATGCATGCTTCAATCTCTGAAAAGTACAAATATATTAAAATATTCCGGTGAATGAGCAAGTCGCAGCTGAGCCCCCCAATTGAAAAGTGGAAGCACAGCCACGATGGACACCTGAACAATGCGAAAGCGTTGCACTGAAACAGTAGGAAACTTGATCCCATTATTTTCAGTTTCTCTTCAGCTTCAGGTTATGGGCCGGGCCATGTCTTACATAAGAGTCCAGCGAAGAAAAGCTCATCAATCCAAAATGTCCAGTGCGAAAAATGCAGGCAGGGAGTTTTTCCAGTAATTTAGGAATTTCTTAAGGGATTCCCGTGAGGGATTCTTTCAGAGATTTCTCTTAAAATTCTTCCACAATGTTGTTAATTTTTTTTTTCAAGAAAATCCTCAGATATTCTTCCAGAAACGTTTAGAGATTCCTGTCTAAATGGAACGAGCTCACCAAGTTGATTATCTATCCTTGACTGAGGAGCTGTAAGCTGTTTTAAAATTCTACGCCATTGCACAAAAACATTCCGACAACGCGAGAGCCCCGAACTTGGTACTTGAGCTATCGAAACGCACTCATACTTATCTTTTATACATTTCTCCAGATATTCTCCCGTAAAGTTCTCAAGGGATTTGTCAAATAATCGTGCCTATTCTGCGCGGCGTGTGAGGTGAGACGAGTCGAATGAGGTGACAATTGTCGACTCGCTCCCATTTGATTGACATTAGTCGTCTCACGTCACTCGCAGTGAGAGCGAGTCGTGTCGACTCACACGCCGCGCAGAATAAGCGCAAATGTCCTAATTGTGCTTATTCTGCGCGGCGTGTGAGTCGAGACGAGTCGCTTTCATCGCGAGTGACGTGAGACGACTAATGTTAATCATGCCTATTCTGCGCGGCGTGTGAGGTGACAATTGTCGACTCGCTCCCATTTGATTAACATTAGTCGTCTCACGTCACTCGCGGTGAGAGCGACTCGTCTCTACTCACACGCCGCGCAGAATAAGTACGAATCAAATAGGAGCGAGTCGACAATTGTCACCTCATTCGACTCGTCTCACCTCACACGCCGCGCAGAATAAGCACAAATGTCCTGGTATTCTTCTAGAATTCCTCCAGAGATTCATCGTGAAATTTCTCTATTAATTTCGTTGGAGATTCCTACAAGGATTCGTTCAGATATTATTCAAAATCTTCTTTCAAGTATTTCACTGGAAATTCTTCCGAGAATATGTCAGATCTTTCACAAATTCCTTCAGGGATTCTTCCTGCAATTCCTCCAGAATTCCTTTAAAATTTATTCAGGGTTTTTTTTATAAGAATTTCTCCAGAGAGTTGGTTTAAAGGATTTTGTGAATGTACATTAGTTATTTGATCAGAACCAAAATTTTAAACAATTTTGGTAGCTTGGATTTTTTTTTAAATCGCTATATTACACCTCGGTAAATTTCATTCTTACGAGCTGTAATTATTTGGATTAAAATGTCATGATAGGCACAAGACTGAAATCGTTTGTTTTTAATAATTTCAAATTTTAAAATAATTTTATGAAATTGTAATAATAATATTTTAATCTATAATGTAATATTTAGGAAAATCATCTCATTCAAGCCTTCCTTAGCCGAGTGGTTAGAGTCCGCGACTACAAAGCAAAGCCATGCTGAAGGTGTCTGGGTTCGATTCCTGGTCAGTCCAGGATGTTTCTGTAAAGGAAATTTCCTCGACTTCCCTGGGCAGTCCTCCAGAAATTCATACAGAATTCTATTCAAGAATTTCTTCAGATATTCGTCGGAAAATTCAGTAATTCTCTCAGTATTATTATTACAGCTGTCTCTACGATTTTGTCCAGGCATTCTTCTAAAATTTCCTCGATTGCAACAAAAATTTCTTGAGTATTTTTTTCTCTAAAATTTCCTTTAGGAATTCCGTAAAAAGTTATCCATTATAGCTTAAACTTTTATTCAACGATTCCTCTAACAATCCCTTCAAGTGTTCTTCCAGTGATTCCTCATGGGATTTCTCCAAAAAATCCTGAGATTTATTTTAGAATTTGTTGATTGCTTTGTTTATTTTACTTTCGGACTTTCTCCAGGTATTCGTACATTCTTCGAGAAATCCGTCCGAAGATTCTTGTTAGAATTTATCCGTTCAAATTATTTTCCTAAAATTACCTAGAGATTCTTCGTAAAATTCCCCCACAGTTTATTTTAGAATTTTTGATAAGGAGCCCATCAGGAATTTCTCCAAGGATCTATCTAAGAATTTCTCACCGGTTTCTTACTGGGAATCCTTTCGAATTGACTCCAGGATTTCGTCTAGAAATTCATCCAGGGATATTTTCTTCAATATTTTCTTCAAGATTCTTCAAGATTTCCTAGATTTTGTTCTTCAAAGATTTTCCCATAAATTTTGTTTACAGATTTTTCTACGTATTCTTCTACAGATTTTTTCGTAAATTTCTTTTGGATTCTTTCAGACCATGTCTTGTATAGATTTCTCCATTGAAACAAAAATAAATATCGGGATTCCTTCTGAAAATCTTACAGCAGTATCTTCAAGTATGTTTCTAGCAATTCAATTTTCTCAATAAATTTATCCAGGAATTTATCGAGTTGTTCTAGCAAATATTATTCCAGATATTCTTCGAGGGTTTCCTCGAGGGAATCTTCCGGGAGCTCCTCCATCGATTATTATAGTAATTCCTCCAGGACTTTCTTTACAAATTCTTCCAGGGATTTCTTCAAAAATACCTCTAGATGTTACTCCCGAAACTTCTCCAAAAGATTCTTCAAAAAATGACTCTTTGAATTTCTCTAGGTTCCTCCAGAATTTTTAAAAGAATTTCTTCGGAGAAATCTCGAAGATTTTTAAAAGTAGTTTATAAACGTAGTCCTGAGTGTATTGCTGGAAATATCTTTGAGGAATGTGCTACAGGAATTCCATAAGAAATTCTACTGCTAAATTACGGCGCATTAGACATTTTGTATTAGACAAACTTGCACTTTTCTTACTTGGAACAGTAAGGGAGTTTGGGTAGACTTCATCCCACTATATTTTCTCCGAATCTCTATGTTTTCGATCGAAACAGCATTCTAACGTAAACAAGAATAAGACTGATTGATAACTGAACTTGCCATCAATTTATTTGAATTATAATAACAACAATAATCAATTTGCTATTGAAATTACATCGCAATCCTATAGTAACATTTCAATTTCATTCAACCATAACAGTATAAATGTTGCCTTGCAATCGAGCTGAAAATAAGTTTCTAAAAGCACCAGTATGTCCAGTGCTAAGAGTACTAGTTCTCTTCGGGTTATGGACCCAGTCACGATATTCCTGAGAACCCATCGAAAACAAGTGCAAAAGTTCTCCAATCCAAAATATCTAGTAGAAAGCAGACAGGGATTTCTTATGGACTTTCTTCAGGTATTCCTTTAAAAAATTGTACAAGAATGCATTTAGAGAATTGCTCCAGGGATTTTCGAGATTCCTCCAGAACTATTTCCTGATATTTTTTTAATTTATCGTTTGAAAATTCTTCCTGATACTCCTCCTCAAATTTTGGATAAATCTTCAACTTTCTTTAGAGATTTCAAAAACCAGAGATTTTTTTTCTGGAATCGTCATAGATTCTCTTAAATCTTCTTAGTATCTTCAAGAAATTCTACCAGAGAATTTTGTAGAATTCACTAAATTTTTTTTATATTCTACTAGTGGTCCCGGCAAACTTCGTCTTGCCATCAAGTAGGCTGTTGAAAACGGCTATGAATCGTCCCATACAAAATGACAGTTCCGTTCAGTCTCGTTTTTCCTTCTTTTTCGGTAAACATCCTGGAACTTTTATACACACAAACACGTCGGAACCCTTGACGAACAAAATGGAGAAACAATCATACAAATCCGTTGCCTCGTTCGTGAGCCATTTCGTGACATACAAACAGCATTCCATTTTTATTTATATAGAAGAAGATAATTTCTCTCAAAATTGTTTGAAAAATTTCAGGTATTTTTTGAGATTATTGTGCATATTCTGCGCGGCGTGTGAGTCGAGACGACTCACTTTCGCCGCGAGTGACGTGAGGCGACTAATGGTAATCAAATCGACAATTGTCACCTAATTCGACTCGTGTCACCTCACGCGCCGCACAGAATAGGCACGTATGTAGGGCATTTGCCCATTCAAAAATGTCATAACGCTGAAGGGGGTGGGTGGGTGTACTTCAGATGTTACAGCTCATACATAATTTGTAAAATAGTCATACAAAAAGGGTTACGAGGGGGTGGGTGGGTGTCAAAAATGGCCAATTTCAGCGTTATGAAATTTGTGAACAAACCCTTAAGATAATTTCGCGTTAGTCCATTATGTGAAGAATTATGAGGGGGTTTGAGATTTCCTACGTGTGACGTGTATTCCTTTCTGAAGCCGTTGCAACCGACATGTCTACGTGATGGGTGATTTCACAGTTACAGTTTTATGTTGCACAAAATTTGTGTTTATGTCATATACTTGAATATTATTGGATTTATCATATTCAAAAAAAAAAAAAATTCAAATCAAAAAGCATTTTGTATCATTTATTGTTTAATCATAAAATTTTTAATCATGATATATTTTTGTGAACACGTGGAAAATTTAGTAGATTGACGAGTATTGGAAATCAAAATCTACTCTTCAATCGTACATATCAAAAGAAAACATCATGATTTAATGAAAAGCAACGGGATTTATCTTTTTTATGTTGGATTCAAGGCATATTTTTGTTATGCACCGGCACGGTTTATGTTTGCAATAGATGACGGTGTTGTCAGGCGGTAGGTGACAGATTTTTCTACCAATTGTTATATGCTTACTTTCGGAACATTTGCTGCATATTATAAAAACTTCCCATATTGTTAAAAATTTTCATCACAAGATCACTGATTTCATTAAATTTTAATGATTTTTGTGACCAATTCACATTAAATGCTTTGATTTTACCGATAGCAACTCTGACATCACTGCGCTCAACGATCGCGATGATTGTGCACACACGGTAGACGCGTCCCGATGCATCCCACTGTGGAGCTTGTCATTATTTTGGGTGGTCCAAACTGCTAAACTCTTGGAATGATAATTTAATGTTTCGTAGAGATGAATTCTATAATTTGAAACAATCGCAAACAAATAACGTCCCAGGTAACCAGTAAGCACTGTTATAAGCGGTAAATGAGCTGTTCAACGGCATTTCAGTGCCAACTGGCAGCATATAGCATTTTCAAATGCTTTTAGGCATTGTGATCCACAAGCCCTGATATTGGCAGTATATGGGTATATAACGCTGTTACAGGGCTTGTAAGCCCCGTGCCTATTAGCAGCAGTACGCAAGGGCTATGAATGCTTATAAACGGCTTGGTGACATGACGTACATGACAACAAAGTCGAAACAGATGTCAATCAAAACAAATTTAGATTCGACGATCAAATTTGGCTAAAATATATTCTGAACAGCAGAATGATTGCAAAAAGTAAACAATGTCGCGGCGGAAGAAGTCCAGAAATTAATGAGTAGTAGAAACACTGAGGATTCAGAACTTGCAATGGTTGCAATGGAACAGGGAGAGAAATACAAAATTAATTATGAAAGCTAACGTTTTTTTTCTCTTATAATCAGGTGAAATCAACTCACCTGTAAAAAAACTGAACTGCTACGGCAAATGAAATGTAATATGTTGTTAAAAAAATGTTAATTAAATCTTAAATTTGTTTTACCAAATTAGGATGATAGTGTTGTCTAATAACACAGAACACCTAGATATAAGAAATGAATGTAATGTTTGGAATGATACTACTAAAGAAATTAAAAAAAAAAAAAAATTATGAAAGCATTTTTTGTTTTATGTCGCGAGATCATCTCATTGAAATCCTTTTTCGATTAGTTACTAAGGGATTTCACTTCCACCATTATTTATTGTAATGTAGTCCGTGGCCTCTTCCATGAGTTTTTTAGCATCCTTAATTTCCTCCGCCGGATACCGGGGTAATCTCTTATACTTTAAATACTATTCTGGGCGAACTTAACCATCAATGCAAACATGGAGCAGTTGGAAAATCTAGGGAAAATCATGTAATGGGAGCCTTTGAAACATAAGTTCTAGCCTGGATCACGTAAGAAAAAAAAATCAACTTTGATTAGGAACATAAAAAGGTAGAAAAGGATAGAAAATAAACAAACTTTTTTTTTTCCTTTTTCTTTGATCCATGTGCTATAAAATTTTGACATATCTCACTTCAGAGCCTAGGAACGCGTAGGCCGTTTATCAGCCAAATAATTCGCCAAAAGTGGCTCTATAGCAGCCCTTAACTGCAATATAGTTCCAATAAGCCCTGTTAGCCCAGCCTTTAAATCGACTATAGAACCAACTTGGTGCCGTTTTATACGGCTTAGTGGTTACAATATCATAACAATATTTTAATGATCTTAGAAGAAGCTATTTTGTGATGACGCACCAAAAGGCCTTAAGATCGAATCGACTCTTTTCTTCATATCTGACTTTGATGATTAAAGGCACTTTCAAATCATTCGATAAACAATCTTGTTTTTCGTGGAAATTAAATAATCATCACCAATATTTTTTAATTCCAATACTTTCAAATGTTGTTTACACGTTTATAACAAAACAGATAGTTTTTTTTATTGAAGGACAAATACTTTTCGGAAATCATTTATGTATTTTTATGAATTTCTGAAACCTGGCGTTATTTTCTAAATCCTGGAAATATCACGGAATTTCATTACTGTAAATCAATAGACACCCTGAACAATTATCTAGGCAAATTATCTAGAAGATCCACCAATACTTCGTCAAGAATTAGGGAGTATCTTCAAAAATCCTTGCATGTGTTCTTCGGGATTTTCTACTGTAGTTTCGTCAGAGATTACAGGAGATTACTATAGGATTTGTTTGTGAAATTCTTCGGGAATTTATAACACATTAAACCAACATGTCACGCACACTGTTGGTTTAAGCATTGCATGCGCAAGGTGCGTGCTTCTGTTAAATTGCCAAATAAATTGACGTGCGTTTCCATGTTGTGAATGAATTATTTTCGATTTTTTGTCCTCTTATCACACTATGTTCCATAGTGCCACCCACCAAAGCCCGGCGCAAAAGATCCCTCGGCTGTCATTTTCCACTCGGACCTCCATTTCCCTCACACCGGGACTCAACTGTTGCTATCTCTCTTCGTCACATTCCAGGAGAGCTTGTTTTTCCCGCATTGATTTCCATCTGCTGGAAAAAGACCGTCGTCAATCATCATCATCACCCGTCATCGAATCTCATATTGGTATGGGTGTTGTCTGCGTCCGAGAGCCACTACTCCGTGAGGTGTCACTTGATTGAATGCGGATATTCTTTCTCCTCCCGTTTGTCCGTTTGGTTGGTTATTCATTGGATTCGGTTCGCGTTCGCAATCGCCGTTTATATTGTGTTGAAGACACACAAGTCGAGTGCGTGATTTTTGCCTGATTTCGATTCGATTCTGGTCCCGGTTTTCCTTTTGAATTCACCAAAATCGTCGCGAGTGCCGCGGATCCGGTTTCCGTTAGTTCTCTCACTCCTGTTCTAGACTTGCTGAGGACGGAAACCTCCGACGGAGTTTTGTTCGGTTTTTGGGGTTAATTTCGGAGCTTCAGACGGATAATTGCCATCTCACGCGTTGCCTTCGGGGCTCAGCAGGAGTTATTTCGGATTTTTGGCAGGAAAGGATCATCTTGCTCCCAGGAAAAGGAGGAAATTCAGTGTTCCAAAGAAAAAGCAAAAAAGAAAAGAGAAAAGTGCAACGTGAATAATTTCTGCAAGATAGTGAAGCGATTTCTCGTCGTCGGTGGGTTTGTGTGAGTGGAAGCAAGATAGCACGACAGTGAGTGAAAAGTGCGTGCCGCAGGCCTACAGTGAGAGTGAGTGGAACAGCAAGCGGAGCAGTCGAAGCAATCATCTCGGAAGGGGATTTACTACTCGACACAACCTGATCTGACCAGAGATCCGGCCCTAAAACTGGTCTCACAGGAATTCCAACCTCATCATCGAACGCGATTCGAGTGTGGACTGGAGGATTATAAGGTTTGTCTAGCTATAAATCTTTCTACCAATTTTTGAAATACATAGCGATGACTCTTCGGTCCATTTGCGAGTTTCCAAAAGGCGGGACGTGGATATCGTAGGAATTTTTGTATTGTGCAGATATTCCGTGATTTCGGATTCCGCTGGATGGTTTAATGATGCGAATGGAACGTCGTAACCGTCATTGAATTGCGTACAGGTGGTGGTGAGGCGGGAGATGACTAGGCACCAGTGCTGCCAGATAGTTTTGCAATCATGTGTTGAAGGGGAAAATTACAGTACACTGTGCCAAACATTACATACGAATTTCATAAAAGAACGCTTGTGACCTATTTTCTTGACTGGTTTTCTCCAAGGGAGGAGGGTGGCTGTTAAATGGGAGTAAAATTGAAAAGCCGACCACCAAGTCCAGAATCAGTTTTAAGACTTAACACGGAAAAATTAAAAACGGTTTTCGGCAAAATTTTAGCTAGGACATTGTTTGTCTGCAATTATACACTGCTGCAGAGCGCTACTGGTGATTTGTTCAGAAAATTTTGCTCAATTCATATCTAGCGTAACATTTGAAAAGGGCCTATCTGCAAAACGTAAACATTGAGAAATTCTCAATTGAAGATTCCGTACCATATTTATAATTCCTATTTTAAACCCATTCGCATTTTTACTAGTTTCATACCTGTGTTCGAAACCCATTAAAGTCTGTTGCGTGGCCCATTATGTTTCTAAACTCAAATAACACAACAACTGGTGAAAATTGTTGAATTCAAACATCATCGGCAGATAGGCCCTTTTATGAATCTTCAAACCAGTTAGGCCCTTCGATTGAACATGGTTTCAGTTAGGCCCTTTTATAATTTGCTAATTTTATTGATTTTTGAATTGGTTTGCATAAATCTTGAACAAAATTTAGCGATTATGTGAAAAAAACACTATATAATAGCTATATATTGGAAATTTCCGGTTGAAGATTCAGTACCATATTGATTATTCCTATTTCAAACCCATTCGCTTTTTACTAGTTTCATACTTGGGGAAGATCCAAAAATGACGTCCATCGTTTTTCGGGATTTCTAGAACCCTTCTACCCCCTCTGTCACGCTTTTTCTAATACCCAATCCATGCACTGTCACATTTTCGTACATCCCCCCATTGGAGGAGGCCCCAATTGATGGACGTCATTTTCGGATAACCCCTTGTGTTCGACACTTATAATGGTCTATTACGTGGCTCACAACGATTTAAATTTGAAATAGCACAACAACTTGTAAAAATAGTTCAATTCAAACATCATCCGCAGATAGGCCCTTTTACGAATTTTCAAACCAGTTAGGCCCTTTTTGAATTTGCTAATTTTATTGATTATTGAAGTGATTTGCATAATTGTTCGACAACATTTAATGATTATGTGAGAAAACAACACAATATCATACAAGCTACATATTGGAAACTATTCTATACAAAATCAGCAACATATTGATTATTGATATTTCAAACCCATTTACTTATTTTTACTAGTTTTAAACTTGTGTTAGACACTCATTATGGTTTATTACGTGGCCCAGAACGTTAGTAATCTCAAATAGCATAACGACTCGTGAAAATGGTTGCATTCAAATATCATCAGCAGTTAGGCCCTTTAATGAATCTTCAAATCAATTAGGCCCTTTCAGTTAGGCCCTTCGATTGAACATGGTTTCAGTTAGGCCCCTCCAGTTAGGCCCTTTTATTAAACATAGTTCCAGTTAGGCCCTTTTGGAATTTATTGATTTTATTGCTTATTGAAGTGATTTTCATAGTTTTTAAATAAAATAAAGCGAGAGAAAAACAATGTAATAGCTAAATGTTGGATATTCTCGGTTGAAGGTTCAGTACCTTATTGATTATATCTATTTCAAACCCATTCACTTTTTTACTTGTTTTATACTTGAGGGCCTTCCTTAGCAGAGCAGTTTTAGCCCACGGCTACAAAGCAAAGCCATTCTGAAGGTATCTGAGTTCCATTCCCGGTCGGTCCAGGTTTTTTCGTAATGGAAATTTCCTTTACTTTCGTGAATATAGAGTATCTTCGTACTTGTCACACGATATACGAATGCGAAAATGGCAACTTGTCAAAAAAAAGCTCTCAGTTTATAACTGAGGAAGTACTCATTGAACACAAAGCTTAGAAGCAGGCTCTGTCCCAGTGAGGACGTAATGCCAAGAAGAAGTATAAGAAGAATTCTTGCAGGGCTGTTACAAAAACAAACGAATTTGTTTTTGTGAAAATCGCGACTTTTGGAACTCGATCCACAACTAGAGGCAACAAATAAAAATTAACAAATAAAAATTATTCAACATTTTTAATGTAATTGATTTTTTTTCAGAATAAAAAATCAGTTTTTCAACTAACTTCGCATTAAGATTATGATAAAACTAGTAAGAAAGAGAATGGGCTTGAAATAGGAATCAATATAGTACTGAATCTTCAATAAAGAATTTTTAATATTCAAAGTTGATTTTCTCACATACCTAATCGATTGATTTTGATCTAAAACTTTGAAAATCACTTCAATAATCAATAAAATTAACAAATTCCAAAAGGGCCTAACTGGAACTAAGTTTAATAAAAGGGCCTAACTGGAGGGGCCTACAGACGTCCTAGGTCGTCATTTTGCATGATTGTTTACATTTTAGAACCGGTTACACGGTCGGGTAGCAATAAAGAGCCACGAGTACACGGAGACGGAATTCAACTCAATTTTGGGTTGTTTCAGAAAAGCTGGGTTGAAACTATAATCGATATACTTAATTTTGGGTAACTTACTTACTTACTTATGGGTCCTGGGCACCCATTCTGGTACATAGGGCCGACGTGAAAGATTGCCATCCTGGGCGATTACCAGCTATCGCCTTGACCTGCGGCCAGGTCAAATTGCCGTCGACTTCTTGTATTTCTTTGTTAAGGCTGCGCCGCCATGATCCTCTGGGTATGCCTCTGCTGCGATGTCCTGCTGGATTCCATTCCAGCGCTTGTTTGCAGATTTCGTTTCCGCCCCGACGTAGAGTGTGGCCGACCCACCCCTACTTCGTTTGTATCGGTTGCTGGTGGCACCGACGATGGAGGTCAGCATTGGAAATCCAGTTGTGTGGCCACCATGCCCGAATTATATACCGCAGGCATCTGTTGATGAACACCTGCAGCCGTTGAGTGTTCTCCGCTGATACACACCACGTTTCACTGGCGTATAACAGCACAGATTTGACATTGGAATTGAATATTCGAATTTTGGTGCGTTGACTAATCTGACTGTTCTTCCAAATATTTCTTAAGCTCGCAAAAGCAGCCCTCGCCTTCTTGATCCGTGCACCTATGTCGGTCTTGGTACCGCCGTCAGATGCCAGTTGGCTACCAAGATATTGGAAGTTTTCGACGTTCTCCACTGTTTGCCCGGCTACTGTGAAGCTGGAAGGGCCGGCCGTGTTTACATCCAACGATTTGGTCTTGTTGACATTGATGTTGAGACCTGCCGCTGAGGAGCGTTCGGCAAGATCGTCTAGCTTACTCTGCATATCAGAGCGCCGTTGAGATAGTATAGCAATATCATCAGCCAAATCGAGATCATTTAAGTGCTCCATAGTAATAGGCTGCCACAGCAGCCCACGGTTTTGTTCACGGTCAATGGCGCCTATCAGGATCTCGTCAATTAAGATGAGGAACAGTAGTGGTGATAGTATACATCCTTGCCTCACTCCAGCTATAACCCGGATGGGTTCAGACAAGACCCCGTTGTGCAATACTCTGCACGTAAAGGCCTCGTACTGCGCTTCGATGAGGCCGATGATTTTCTCAGGAACACCCTTGCGTCTCAGGGCACCCCACATATTTTCGTGATTGAGTCGGTCGAAAGCTTTTTCGTAGTCAATGAATACCATATACAGGGACTCTTGGAATTCATTGACTTGCTCCAAGATGATACGGAGCGTGACAATATGGTCCACACATGATCGTCCGGCACGGAATCCCGCTTGCTGTCGACGGAGAGTCGCATCGATCTTCTCCTGGATCCGGTTTAGGATCACTTTGCATAGAACTTTGAGAACAATACATAGCAACATGATGCCCCGCCATTTTGGGTAAAGTAAACTCAAAAATTAGGTAAAAATATTTCTCCGTGTACCTTCCTTGGTTTTCTCTATTTCATAAGTGTTAGCACCACTGTGCAAACACATCAACACCCCTGTGGAAAACATTCGCGACTAGATGACATATAATGTCAGAAATAGAATGCTACAAGAAGATACATGAGAATAAAAAGCCAATTGAATTGTTAAAGTTAAATCTATATAGTTTTTCCAACTGCTTATTCTAGTTTTGTGAAACAATTAACTTTGAGGAGAATCGGTAAGAATGCTTATTAAAAGTCAATGAAATTTGATTGTATTTGATTATATTATGTATCAAAATACCAGTGGCAAAAGCAGGCAAGAAACTACTAAAATTGTAAGTCTATTATCGAAATAACTATTAAATGATGAATGCAAATATATGCTTTTTTTTAGTTTGAGCTGTACTTAACGAGCTGCTACAGAAATTACGTTTTTTAATCAAATCTCCGAACGATAAGCTTTCATAAGAAGTGTTTCTTATCAAACACAAAACGTCCGATATTCACATGAAGAATTACATGTCTTTATCATTAGAGATCTTATGCAATATCGTTCTTTTTTTTTAATTCAAAGAGTAAATCTATTAATACATATAATATGTATTTATTTATTCATTCGATTTCACCCAATGTTGTAACAAATTCGAATTTTTTCCAGAAATTTGGGTCATTTATAGCTGCAAGTAATGTCAATAACTATTTCTGGAGGTCGATTATTATTCCAAAAATTCAACTTATAGGGAAAAATCATGGAAAAATGGAAACCATTAGTGGATTATGAGACATTTCCCAAGGTATTCTAGATCTTTTTGAAGCTTTCTCTACAAATCTAAACATTGTTTCAATTTCAGCTATTTCATGCAATATCAGGGGCTTAAATCAAACATCATTTTCAGAAGCTTGTCCTGTTTAACTTGAAGCCGTGGTAGGTAGGATAGCTCACAATTTCCACAAACTGGGCAACCATTTGTGCTAACAGGTCTAAACACACATTTGTGGACGAGTTTGTTGGCTATCTGAAGTGGTGATCTACGATTTATCAGTGAGTCGATGAACGATTTCGATTAGTTTTTGATCTAGGGTTAGTCCTAATGATTCTCCTTGCGCCTTCCAGGGGATGTTCGATTCATTGACGGTTTTTTTCTGTTATTGGAGATAGCTTTCTGGTAAAAAAAATATTTGTTGAGATTTCGTAGCATTGGTTTTCATTCGCCATTTATGTTGAAATTTCTGTAATTTATTCTAGGCATGTTGGAGTTTAAAGGTCACAATTTTGGGGTCATCATCACTCGCTAGAATCGCAGTGTCGTCAGCACATCGAATATGTTGTAGAGTGTAGGACTCAGGACAGATCCTTGAGGTACTCCACATGGCATACGATGGACACCTGATGCCCAACCGTTGACGGATACAGGAAATGACTTCCCCAAAATGAATGACTTTATCAGCTTCACTAGGTATAACGAGCAGTACGCTTTTTGGAGTTTGAAAATTCTCGCTTCCTGCCAAACGGAGTCATAAGCCTTTTCTACATCTATCAATATCGTATCGGTTGATTTTTTATTATCAAATCCTTGTTTAACAAGCCTTGTGATTCTGGCGAGTTGATGGTTCGTTTAATGGCCATTCTTGAATCCGAATTGTTCGTTGAGAACATATATTGGGACCTTCTGACAAGCAAGGGCTTAATAGTACGACTGTTTGAGTAAACTTACTTCTGGAAGGAGATCTTTTTCTCCTGCGGGTTTCGCGTAAGTGCACGCAACAAAATTGTGCGGTAAAAACTACCATTTTAGGGGGTTAACTTAAGCGCTCGCACCGGCAATTTTCAGCAGACCAGAAATGCGCTTGATTTTATCATGTCTTCTTCTTCCTCTTTCTGGCGTTACGTCCCCACTGGGACAGAGCCTGCTTCTCAGCTTAGTGTTCTTATGAGCACTTCCACAGTTATTAACTGAGAGCATACTATGCCAATGACCATTTTTGCATGTGTATATCGTGTAGCAGGTACGAAGATACTCTATGCCCTGGAAAGTCGAGAAAATTTCCAACGCGAAAAGATCCTCGACCGGTGGGATTCGTATCCACGACCCTCAGCTTGGTTTTGCTGAATAGCTGCGCGTTTACCGCTACGGCTATCGGGACCCCTTGATTTTATCATGTCCGTAGTCGAAATTCGGTTTTCGGTCAATCATAAATGAGTATGATTGAACATAAACAGTTATACAGTCTTGAACAAATTGTTTTGTTAGAATAAATCATTGCTACAATAGATGGCAGCTCATATCATCATCATCAATAGCCAAAACTAAATTTTTGATTGAAATTCTTTAAGGGGGCAGTTCAAATTCAAGAAAATTTACACGAAAATGTGTTCACTGTATTCTATTCTCCAACCGAAACACAGTGAACACATTTTCATCGAATAATTTTTAGATTGGGACAGAAAAACTGCTTTTGAAGTTTCGATGATGACGATGATTACGATGACGGAGCGTTGAGCATTAAAAATCTGAGTTGAATTCCGAAGGAGTTTCAATTACTTTCTTTCAGAATGTAGATCGAAGATTCCTTCTGACTTACAGTCGATTTATGTTTTTATTTCCAAAGTTTCGGCAACACCAGAGCGGAAAAATTTGACAAGCGCCAGAAAAAGATAGCAGTATCCTGTCGTATTCTTCAAACCATCATCATCATCATTACCATCGCAGACACCGCACTGTTGCTTGTTGCCTTCATCGAGCCGACATATCGCTGACTGGCTGGAACATGGTTGTATGATTATGTTTGTGGTATTTCAGTCCTCTTCATGTTTTTCTGTCCCTCTCTTTCCACAGTCTGCTGCCGTGGGTTTCTTTTGTTTGTTTGTAAGATTTTCCTCGGTGTGCGTGAGATATGCTGGAGCCGACGTCGACGATGGAGTGATTGCAGCCGTTCGTCGCTTCTCGATAAGGCAAATTTCAGACTAAGTCTTGAATTCGGTCCTCAGTTCTATTGAAAATCTCAATTTCAAGAGATTCTTAGAGTTTTAGTTAACTCATGCGAGACGTTTTTTAAGTACTGCGAAAAGATTTAAGAACCAAGATCAAGCACTTTACTCATTATGCAATAGATAGTATGTAGATCGAAAAATTGCCACATAACAATTATACTCTGTTTTGTCTATGTACAGACGTAACGCTGTCCATACTAAGGCAGCTTAATATTATATTAGTACTTCCACAGTTATTAACTTTGAGATTTTTTAGTCTCAAAAGACATTTTATTTTTTTTTGTGTTTTGTTATTTGAAACCGCCATTCCAAGTTTCTTGTCGAAGTTTTTACAAACTCCTGAAAGAATCTTAACCAACACATAAGCTTGACATGATTTTTTTCAAACACTTGGCAGAAGCGTCACAAAGTCTCGACGGAGAAAAGTTTTTTTTTAATTAGTGGGAAAAGCATTTTCAAGCTACCGGTAGAACTGCCAAAACTGAGAAAAACTTATCAAGCTCTTCTGAGAGAACCTAATTATATCTTAGAAATGGAATTTCCTCTTTATTGTCATCAGGTACATTCTTTTACAACCACCCGAAGAAGCATTCGGTCTATACATTTGGGATAATCCTGCTAAATATTTGTAGAGAAGCCTTCCTAGTCGTTGGGAAACCTCTTTTATAATCCTAAAAACTTTTCATTGTTATGAGTGAAATTTATCAAGCATCTGGGAAAATTTTTCCGTAGCTTTCAAGATAATCCTTGACTGTAGAGAAGTTGTAACACACATTGTTGAAATATTTTCAAGGCATTCCAGAAATGCTTTTTTCTTATTCTTCTGCAACAATATTCGCTGATCATTTAGAAGTAGCATTGTACGAACCTCTTGAAAATATTTTCCTAGCTTGTTGGAGAGGCTTTTGAAGCTTTCAGCGCAAACTTTCCAAACTACTGGATGAAGTTTATATATTCTGAAATGGAATAGATTGAACTTCTGGGAGATACCATTGGGTTATAATGGGGTCCTAAAACCCTGTCCTAATGTTAGTACTAAACAGCTTCAGTTTAGGCCAGAAACACATGTTCACTAAATTTTTCCGATGAGGAGAAGATCCTCCGCTATCTCACAGTGGTGATAGTTTTAATCTTTGTCTATTTATTCGCTTAAACACAACGAGCCTTACACTCGAAATATTTTCCAAGCTTCAAGGAAGAAACTTCCAAGCTTATAGGAAAAACGTATAAAAGCTTCTCTAGGAAGCTGTTCCAATCATCTCAGAGAAGCTTCTTCAATTCAGTTAATCTCGGGACCAACGGCTTTACTTCCTTTTCGAAGAAAGTCGTCACTATAGCCATAGATTCGTAAGCGACTGTCTCGATACCAGCATATCGGCATGTGCTCTAAACTAGTTCATCTCTCACTTCAAGAAAGTCTCTCATCATCTGAGAAAAGTCAGCTTCTGACTGAATTCTCTATATCTGGGATAAGCTTTCCCAACTTCTAGGAAAGGAGTTTCCAGATTCAGGGAGACGCATTCACAGCACCTGGGAAAACCATTCCTTGCTCTTGGAATAAACTTTGCGAGCTTCTGAGGAAAGCTTTACCAAGCTTCTGGAAAAAGCTTTTTCAAGCTTCTGAGACAAGTCTTTTGGAACAGCGTAACAAGGGCTCTTGTGAGGAAATAACAAAGCATCAGTCAAACAAATTTTCAGGCCAGCCATGTTGTATGCTGTACCAATATGGACTAGCTGTTGTAATACCAGGAAGAAAGCTCTGCAGAGAATTCAAAATAAAATTTTGAAAATGATTCTGAAGCTTCCTCCCTGGTATAGTACCAATGAATTACATAAAATATCCAATGTTGAAACATTGGAACAAATGTCAAATAAAATAATTATTAATTCAGGCAAAAATCGTTACAATCTTCCATTGCCACGATTATTGCGTTATATGTTTAGGTTAAGTTAGGTTAAGTATATTCAAAACGTTTTTTTTTCTCTTATAAGCAGGTGAAATCAACTCACCTGAAAATCTGAACTGCTACGGCAAATGAAATGTAATATGTTGTTAACAAAATGTTAATATAATCTTAGATTTGTTTTACCAAATTAGGATGATAGTGTTGTCTAATAACACAGAACACCTAGATATAAGAAATAATGAATGTAATGTTTGGAATGATACTAATAAAAAAAAGAATCAGTTTAATGATTCAATTCTAATTTCCTATTGTACAATGAAATGTTAGGCATTATGAATAATTGTAATATTTCGACAGAAGAAACACTGCAACATTTACGGCTGTAATCATTAGACAGAAAAACCTGCAAACACTGGAATTATCAGGGAGTTTTATTCAACCTGGAATTCTCAGGGAATTTTGGCTACACTCAGGGAAATTATTCCGATATAGTAAAACATTTTAAAATATGTTCTTTTTTAACACATTTTTTTTAATGAAAACTGTGCCGCTACTAAAACGCTACTTGAGATATTCACTTTTTTAATATGAGGTAATTTCAATTTATTCCGAATAAGCTGGACTTAAGATTGTCAAGGTTGTAAAGCCAAGTATAGTTCCCGGTTCCAGTTGGGTGCCTTTCATGACCACACGAAATAATAAGTTTTATAGGAATATAGTAAAAATTACAGCAGGTACGAGAAATAGTACATTTTCAGGTGAGCAGTTTCCTTTCAAGAGTCTTGGTCACTATTTTAAGGCAAAGGTCTCTTTTTTGGTTAAGGTCTCTCAAAATGGCCTCTGAAGTCACTTATTTGCCTTTACCCTCTCTTTCCCATGGCAGCTCCAGAGCTCCATTAATTTTCGACGAACTTAAGATATTGGAAACATTGTTTGTTCAAGAACTTTTTTATAAAAACGCATTTTCCATAATCTAAATCGTGGGAAAGAAAGGGTTAATCTGGTGCAACATTCTAGAGGCTCCTGCGGAACTTTCAGAGACTATTACGCGACTATTTTTCCGGCGATTCCTTCTGTAGTACTTTCAGGAACTCCACCATTAATTTTTCAATGAGTCCTTAGAGGAATTTCTTCAGAATTTGGTCCAGAAAATCCTAGAGCACTTCAGCGGTATTTCTTCCAATAATTTTTACAAAGCTAGTAATCTAAGGATTTTCTCCAGATGTTTCACCTGATTCTTTCACCGATTCTTCAACAAAAGTTTATTCTAAAGCTCTTAAAAAAAAAAATCGACATTTTCCAAGAAATTCTATAATTATTCGTACATCTTTTTTTTTTCATTTGATACAGACATTTTTAAAAGCATTCTTTTGTAAATTCATGCACAATAACTCTCCGTAATTGCTCAAAAATTTCTTATAGCATTATTCGATGAAATCAATTACTAACTTTTCCAAGGATTCCACGATAAATTCCACCTGAGATTCTTCATCCAGTTCCTCTATTAATATCTCCGGTATTTCATCAAAATATTATTGCTGCAGTTCAAACACTTCACATATATTTTTTCAAATACAATTTCCAAATCTCTATGGATTCTTCAAAAATTCATTCATGATTTCAATTATTACAGTTGTTGTGCCGAATGTTTATTGATAAATTTCTTAAGGGATTCTTCTAATAGCCATTATTCAGAGCAATTTATCGAGAAAATCTTAGGAAGAATTTCATCAAGAATCCAGGAGTTCTTTCGGAGATCCGCTTAGGAATTCATCAAGGCATACTAAGAACTCACACAATTGTCATCAGAGATTACTTTAGGATTTTCTTGAGAAATTCCTCGCAGATTTATCGAAATTTTCTGCTAAATAATCTGAAAATTTTCTTGACATTTCCCTGGAGACATCCCTAGATAAATGACTGGAAATATTCTTTGTAGATTTCCTTCGGATTTTTTTTATTGGGAAGTCAACGTGTATTCGGGAAATCAATGAAAGAATTAATAGATAAATTTCTGGAGAACTTGAGACTTCCTTGGAAAATGTTGGGATTTCTGATGGAATCTTCGAAGTTATTTTTTCGTCATGATATAGAACCAACCAATATTATGATCTTTGAGCTAAAACCATTGCTCGTATTAAAACAACTATATGAAAGCATCCATGGTAGATGTAGGAGTGTAGTTTTATTGAAAAAGAGTAATGTTTATTAGAAAAAAAAAACAGATTGAATTCTTGAAGGCATCTAAACGATTCTTGAAAAAATTACATAAAAAGTTCGTCAAAATCACAAAATAAACTAATGAATAGATCTTTGGAGTAATATGTGAAATAAAATTTACAGGAAAACGAGCAGTACTACTCGTAGTAATGTCACGATGAATTAGAAAAAAGTCTTGGAAATATTCTTCGAGAAATGTCTGGTCAAATGAGCAGTCAAGCTCTTGTCGTGATGTCTGTTAGGTTTCGTTTTATTCATAATGGTCTCTGTTTGGTTCATGTTTGCATTATGACATATTTTTAGAACACTACAACAGTTTATTGAAATGTCTGAACTATCATGTAATTTTGAAAGACAATAGATTATAGAACACTACAACAGCTATTGGGTCGAATATTTGAGATATTTTGGTAACAATATTCTCTCTAATCTGTATAATTTTCTGAAGTTTTTGAAATGTTTCTGCTACTACAACATGTATGAATGGATTCAGTTTGGAGCATTACAACAATTTCATTAGTACCATATGGGGATTTTTTTTATTACCGTACGGGTTTGGGCCGAAGGGTCTCAGATTTTCATGAAACTTTTTCCACAGGCAGGGCTCATGGATAAATGAATAAAAAAAATTGAGAAAAATTCAGGATCGCCTATTTTTCCGGAAAACTCAGGTGGAATTTTTTTGTTTTCCCCTGACACTACTTACTTTGAAAAATCATAACTCAAGAACGAAGCATCGTAGAAACAAAGTTTTTATATGAAAATTTAAGCAAATTTTCTCAAAAATCAAAAAAAAAAATTGAAATGAAAAAAGTTTTCCACAAAATTTTTCACCGTTGGGAAAATTTGTAAAGAAAAGCCGGAAAAAATAAATAAAATTAATACTATTTACCAATTCAAGTTTAAAGCGTTGAAATGGCTTGAGAATCATAAGTTTACCAAAAACTAACAAAGAGCAGTGAGAAAGTGCAAGTGTTGTCTATCAGCTGTATATTCCTCGTTATTATTTTTGGAAAGTGAAAAAAGTTTTCCCGAAGCTGTTGAAATGGACAAAGTTCAATATTACGAATACAATTCTTTATGCTGTAACCCCTTCGGACTGGACGGCCACAAATCAGTAAGGACAAATCTACGATCGATCAGCCAAGGCCTCATCAGTAAGCTTCATTCGAATGGAGTTCGGTGGATTACGGAAAAGATGAAAATTTGCGTGAAGTGCTCCATTACCGGTGACCAGAAGGCTCTCGTAACGGATCTTCCAGAAGCAATGGCGTTTGAGGAACAGGTTTCACCACTATCTTCGTTGGTGTTGCCAAAGGAAACTCCTTCCTCGGGTGAGTCAGTTGGTTCTATAAATAATGTACAAAAAATACAAGAGCTTGCTGAATTCTTGGAAATTTCTTTTCAAGTAAAATCTTCACGTTTGGATGCTTCTAGTAGTAACTATCGCAATGCTTCTATGGACGAAATGTTCAATCAAATTTTGAGTAAAATAAAGACTTGGTTTCCGCCTAATATTGTCGATGTTACAGAGGGTTTTAATTCCGTTTTATTAAATTTGAACACAGCTGTTACAAAAGCCGAACCTGAAAAGCAAATTGAACTTCTAAAATTACTTCCTAGGAATTGGTCATATGCCAAAGTTAAAGCTCATTTTGACGTGTCTCAACACGTTATAACTGAATCAAAAAAATACAATTTAGGGATTCAACCACTTTCAAAAGTAGGACGACCCTCGCATGGATCAGATGACCAAGACATAGTTTCAAATTTTTACCTAAGGGATGATAAAAGTCCGCCATTTCCTGGCTTGAAAGATACCATATCTATTAAGTTACCCAATGGAGTGCGCCAAAATGTTCAAAAACGCCTTTTGCTTGACCCTTTGGATACTTTATATAAACAATATTTGGAAACCTGTAAGAGTGAACAGGAATCTGTCTCATTCAAATCGTTCTGGAAACTTAAACCAAAACAATGTGTTTATACAAAGGATTCATCGGCCATGAATGTTTGTGTTTGCATAATACATGAGAATATGAAATGCATGGTTGATGCATTGAAAAAACTAATTGCTTTGAAGTTCATAATACAGAAAAAAAACTTAACACCTTTTTGACTAGTCAAATGATATGTCCAGATAGTACAGATGATTGTTACTTGAGGTCCTGTGAGGATTGTAAATTAAAGAAATTAGATTTTGTTGCCAATCGCTTAGATGAAAACAACGTTGAAGAAGTTAAGTATTGTTTTTGGATTATTTCTCCTCGTTGTGAAATTATCAACAAAGAGGAAAATGTAAATGATTTTATAGAAAACTTGAAAAATCTCACAGAGAAGTTTCTCTGTTATTTATAAGAGCTAAAAAGGAATCACTAGTTGAAAACAAAGAAATAATGTGCCAGATGGATTTCGCGGAAAATTATTCGTGCGTGATACAAGATTCCATTCAAAGCCATTACTTTGTACGACCTCAAGTAACAATACATCCATTTGTAATTTATTACAAAGACAAATCTTCGATCAAAGTCTTAAATTTTGTTGTAATTGCTGACATAAAAAAGCATAACACGACATCAGTTTATGCTTTTCAAACAAAACTAATTTCAAGATTGAAAAATAAATTTCCTGAGCTTGAAAAAATCATTTTTGCAATTCCGTTGCAAACCAATCAAGTTTTCATTGATGAGATGCACTACATAATGGCCTGCTTTTCCTACCAAAAAAACAATGCTGAAAAGTGCTACTTTTCAGCACTGTTTTCGTTGCTGAAAAGTAGCACTTTTCGATAATGTTTGGAAGGCGTCAGCCAAATATCCCAGTCTATTCTGCCATACTTAGCATCTGATTTTATGTGATGTGTGATCCAGATACAAGACTGGTGATGTTGTCGGCGCGATAAAAAGTTAGAATAAGTTTCTCGCCGAAGCTAGATTTTTCTCAGAATCTATGCGAGATACCTAACTTTGGAAGTGGTGCATTCGATTCGCATCCGGATGCGCTCTAATACGCCCTACTTCGGAAACAGGGTATCTCACATGAATACCGAGAAAAATCCATTTTAGCCGAACTGCATTTTCAGACCGATCCGGCAATACTTGTTTGGGAACGAATCGTACAGCATTCTTAGAGGTGGCAGCAGAACCCGCGACTGTACGCATCTGTTCTGTCCCCCAATAGGGAATATGGGTCTGTATGATGTGAACGAGAAAATTTGTGACGTTCGTAGATACTACTAAGTCGCAGCCTACGCGATTGAAAAATACTGAAATGATATGTGTACGCCCACGTGGTTTCTGTTGAAATGTTTGTTTGTGCTTTTGGAAATGATCCAGCTTAAACGGATTTTTTCATAATAGCAAAAAATGTTGTATGCAACTCGTTGCAAAACTCGATTTTTTCAGCACTCGTTGTATTTATCCAACTCGGCGAGCCTCGTTGGATAAATGTACAACTCGTGCTGAAAAAAACATCATTTTGCAACTTGTTGCATAAATAACTATTATCTTTCTGATGGTTGCGGAGAGCAGTACAAAAATAAATCAAATTTCAAAAATGTATGCAACCATGAAAATGATTTTAAAATTAGAGCAGAATGGCACTTTTTCCCAACCTCACATGGAAAAGGTCCATGTGATGGTATCGGTGGCAATATTAAGCGAATGGCTAGAGATGCTAGTATTAGAAAGTCAGCGGAAATTAATAACGCCAAACAATTTTTTGACTGGGCTGTGTCGCAAAAGGTGAAAGCCCAATTTAAAAAAGATTGGGAATTCATCTATGCAACTAAAAATGACTATTCCGAGGCTGAAAAATTACTTCAGGAGAGATTTTCTAACCTTGTTCCAATTCCTGGAACAAAAAAATATCATTCATTTATTCCAAAAGACGAACGAAGCATTTTTGCGAGTGAATTCTCAGATGCACATGAAAACCAAGAAAATACAGCATGCTTTGTTCTTAATACTACAAAGAAACGAAAATCTTCTGGTGGTAGCAACCAAAGGCAATCTTCCCGGTTGAAAAAATAGATAGTTTTAAGGATAAAATGTAAGTTATGTACTGAATAATTGAATAAATAAAATTAAAGAAAAATATAAAAAGAATCTTATTTGTTCCATAGAAAAGAAAGAATCCCTTGGAATGGAAAAGAAACATTTTTTTCAGCTTTGCTTAACGGTGTAATGTTTCATGAAAAATATAATCCATTCCGACTTATACTTCATTAAAACCAATCCCATATCGTTTCTTTCAGATCTTTTAGAAAATTTGCAATTGCTTTGATAAAAAACGTTGTTTTTCTGATGCTTCGATTGAAATATGGGTTTTCAAAGAAAAGGCTAATATGGTCATTTTTCACAAAATTGACCATAACTCAGGAACAAAAAAAAGTACATCCTAAAAGTTACTAGAATTGAAGTTTATAAAGTTTCCTTCTCAAAAATATTTTAATAAAAATTTTCCGCGAGTTCGGGCATAGATTTTCCAGCTTTTCTATATGAATTTCCCTAACGGTGGAAAATTTTGTGGAAAACTTTTTCCAGTTCATATTTTTTTTGGATTTCTGAGAAAATTTGCTTAAATTTTCATATGAAAACTTTGTTTCTACAATGTCTCGTTCTTGAGTTATGATTTTTCAAAGAAAAGTCTTATATGGCACATCTGGACATTTTTCACAAAATTGGCCATAAATCAAAAACGAAAAAAAGTGCATTCCAAAAATTTCAGTGATTAAAGCTTATAAAATTACCTTCTCGAAAATATTTTTTTGAAAATTTTCCACGAGTTTGGGCATAGTTTTTCCGGCTTTTCTTTACGAATTTTCCCAACGGTGGAAAATTTTGTGGAAAACTTTTTCCAGTTCATATTTTTTTTGGATTTTTGAGAAAATTTGCTTAAATTTTCATATAAAAACTTTGTTTCTACGATGCTTCGTTCTTGAGTTATGATTTTTCAAAGTAAGTAGTGTCAAGGGAAAACAAAAAATTTCCACCTGAGTTTTCCGGAAAAATAGGCGACCCTGAATTTTTCTCAATTTTTTTTATTCATATATCCATGAGCCCTGCCTGTGGAAAAAGTTTCATGAAAATCTGAGACCCTTCGGCCCAATTTGTACGATAATAAAAAAAAATCCCCATGTGTGTGTCGATGTCGGGTATTATGAACAAAGTCATGACCATTATCCTGTACCGTAATTTCGGGTGAAATTGATCATTTTCACGGTTTTTCTAATCTGTTTTCTATAATGTTAACAATGCCAAACAACTAAATGCAGGAAAACAAGTACGAAGGTGAGCCTCATCGACTTATGTATAGAAATTTTCTAACAGATGTCATTTTAGTGTTATCAAATATCTCTTAAATAAAATTCAGAGAATCTCATTTTGGGGTGAAATTGATCACTTGTCAATGCCATTGTTGTTAGTTTTCAAAACAACTCTACATGATAAATTTGAGCTCCCTTAATCCGAATAAGCTTGTCAAATTCTCAACAATGCAATATTTATATAAATAACGAATAGTTAAATTTCAAGAAATACGCGAAAAACGCCTAAATGTATGCAATTTCCTAAGGAATTCAATGATATCCAACAGAAATTCAATCATTTCAACCATATGAGCTAATTGGTACGAGTTTTGGTGATGAAATTTAGTTTGGAGATATATCTCAAGCATCCTCACAAACTTTCAGGTTTATACCATGTTCAAATCCTTACTTACAAATAGAAGTTCATAGGTGTTTGTCAATACTGCACCGCGCATGATTTTGAATTTTTACATTTTTTTCATAGTAATAAACATTCTTTAACGCAAAAAACTTCACAACACACAATTTGACAATAGTTACAACAAACAACGTTCATTTACTGCAGCTTTCATGGATATTTGTGCTCTATTACGAATAAATAAAATCGTGTGATACGATGATCAATTTCACCATTCTGATCAATTACACCCGATTTTACGGTACTTCTTGACATTTGATGCTTTTTAGATTGGTGTTCACACCAACAGCACATCAACAGTGAGCTACCAAGAAATTTCTTCGCCCAAGTTGCATTTGAATATAGATATTATCAATCTTTGAAACATCATACATAGTTTTTTTGTTTGTTTTCAAATTTCGTTGGAACCTGGCCAAGCCACGTTGGGTTATCTATTATCGTATTACGTACACACAAATCTATACGATTTGCTTCGGATTCAGTTACAGATGCATCACTAAATGGATTTCCTCGATTCATCACAAAATCCGTATGTCGAACTTCCCACGGTCGATGCTGGTTGGCAAATCAAAGCTTTAAACGGTCGGAAGGAACATGCGGAAGCAATCCGTTAATCAGTTTCCCGCCAAACATCGCATCAGGCACCGTTTGGCGCAAAAGCCAATAGAGAAAGGATAGAAGGAATCCGATTCGATCTGTATGCACCGCATCCAATGCGGGGACCGCATTCAAAACGCAATCAACGTAATGGACTCCGGCGGACCACCGTCATAAACAAACATTCACAAAGAGATGTTATGTAGCAACTAGCTACAACGAACTACGTATATGTGTACGAACGAAGAAGTTATGTCTAATGTGCGATGATATGCCACATCACATCCTAGCGCAAGCGACTTGGACACGGATCGCCGTCATCGTAGGCCCCCCAGAGCAGATATCCCTCACTTTGCGCCGAGAGAGCCTGGTGAAAGTTGTTTGCAGATCGTTGTACCTTATGCCACACACTACTGAAGTTGCGCAGCCAACGCGAAAAATCCAATCATTTGGATACGGCTGAATCATTGGAATTTCGTGTTCCGCCGGATTGGAGATGCTTGCTCTCGCTTGGCGTTAGTCCCTGACCCTTCAGTCGACAATTGAACTGAGAGTTCGTGAGGAAGATCCAACAATGATGAGCTTCCCAGTTCACAGTTTCCCTATCGGTGACGACGATGATTGGGGTAATTATCTTCCAAAACGACCGTGACTCGTGGGTTGAAGATGACGCTGGCGCTGGTGATAAGAGCCCACTTGGCGCGCGAAGTCAACCCTCGACGCCCTCCAATTCACTTAGAGGTGGAAATGTTTGCTCAAAACGTTAGCAAATGGGGTTCAGAGCAGTTTCATATTTCTTTTTTGCAATCACCCCCATCTACCACCCCATTGGGGCTGGGGATTAGTTGTTTGCATCATTAGCACACATATAGACACACTCCGCTCCGTTTTGCGCCCACTTTATCAAGATATGTACTCGAACGGCGCGACCGGCTTCGGACACAATCAGTCGAGTGAGTGTACAGCGGCATCGGGCGACACAAATTGAGAAAAAATAATGTTTGTGAACACTGATAACGATAGCGCGAGCTGCGATTTTGTGCCTCGTTGGCGCTGAGTGGGCGGCAGGAACCAGCCGAAGATAAACAATTCGATAGGAACATGTGGAAGAAATCGGCGGAAAGTGTCAGCGATTGAGATAAATGGCTCATTGATTTTTCTTTTGGAAAATTGTATGCGGAGATTTTTTCTTATAAGTACTTCTTTCAAAAGAATTCTCAAATACTCCCAAAAGTTAATACAGGTTTCTAACAAAAGTCTGAAAAAGGATTTCCTGGAAGCTTAAGAAAGCTTCTGATTTTACAGAAGCAAGAAAAGAGTTATCCTGAAATCAGAAGAAAATCTTTAGAGACTTGCAAAAGCTTTCCCTAGAAATTTTTATTTTTTAGAAGCTTGGAAAACCATTCCCATTTCTGTTTCAAATTGCTACACGTTTAGATTTACACCTAAATCGTATCGTATATACTTATTGTCTCAGAAGTCAGGAAAATCTTCTTTTTATAGTATTGAAAACTTCTTCAAGTAGCATGGAAAAACTTCTACTTGAAGCTTCTAGAAGTTAGAAAAAGCTTCTCCCAGATGCTCCGGTAAAAAAAGCTTGGAAAAATATCTCCCATAAGCATAGAAAGTCTGCTCCTAAAAACTAGATTGTCGCTGAGAAAAGCTTTTTGCACAAGTTTGGAGAAGCTTTTCCTAGAAGCAAAAGCTTGGATAATTTCTTCCAGCTTGGACGCTCCAAAATGCTTGGTATAGCCTATCTGAAAGTTAGAAAGCGCCTAAAAGTCATTCCAGAACTTAGAAAAAGCTTCTTTCAGAATCTAAGGAAAGCTTCTTCATTCTGGGAGATCCTGCTCCAGAAACTTGGAAGCTTTTTCCAAAAACAAACCTTGAACAGCTTGCTATGGAAAGAAGCTTCTCCAAGAAGCTTTGCTTAGTGTCTTCCCGAATAAAATACAGAAATGCTTCTCCTAAAAGCTCCAAAAAAGAAGCTTATGAAAGCTTTCCCTGGGGCCATGGAACAATTGCTTCTAAACCCTTGGAAAAGCTTCCGCTAGTAGCTTAGAAAGCTTCTCCAAAAAACTTGGAAAATCTTCGACAGTAGCTTGATAGAGCTTCTCCCAGAAGCTTGGAAAATTTCCTCATTTTCCAAGATTTTGAAAGAAAATTGTTCCAAGAAGCTTCCTGAAGCCCAATGAAACATGTTAAAGCTTCTCAAATAAGCTCCGAAAAAGAAGTTTTTTTTCTAGAACCTTGGAAAAGTTACACCTAGAAGCTTGGACAAGCTTTTCCGAGCAACATGGAAACTTGTAAAACTTCTCCCAGAAACTTGGAAAGTTTCTTCCAGAAACTTGGAAAGCTTTTTGCAGAAACCTAGAAAGCTTGTTCGAGAAACTTAAAAAAGCGTCTCCAAAAAGTTTGGAAAAGCGTCTACCAGAGGCTTGGAAAAGCGTCTACCAGTCGCTTGGAAAAGCTTCTACCAAAAGCTTGGAAAAGCTTCTACCAGAAGCTTGGAAAAGCTTCTACCAGAAGCTTGGAAAAGCTTCTACCAAAAGCTTGAAAAAGCTTCTAGCAAAAGCTTAAAAATGCTTGTATCAGAAGCGTGGAAAAGCATCTACCAAAAGCTTGAAAATGCTTCTATCAAAAGCTTGGAAAAGCTACTACCAGAAGCTTGGAAAAGCTTCTACCAAAAGCTTTAAAATGCTTCTATAAGAAGCTTAGAAAAGCTTCTCCCAGAAGCTAGGAAAAGCTTCTTCCAGAAGCTTGGAAAAGCGTCTACTAGAAGAATGGTAATGTTTCTACCTGAAGCTTGCAAAAGCTTCTATCAGAACTTTGCAAAAGCTTCTAGCAGAAGCTAGGAAAAGCTTCTATCAGAAGCTTGGTAAAGTTTCTACCTAAAGCTTGGGAAAGCTTCTACCAGCAGCTAGGAAAAGTTTCTACCAGAAGCTTGCAAAAGCTCACATCAGAAGCTTGGAAAAGTTTCTACCAGAAGCTTGGAAAAGCGTCTACCAGAAGCTTGGAAAAGTTTCTAACAGAAGCTTGGAAAAGCTTCTACCAAAAGCTTTAAAATGCTTCTATAAGAAGCTTAGAAAAGCTTCTCCCAGAAGCTAGGAAAAGCTTCTTCCAGAAGCTTGGAAAAGCGTCTACTAGAAGAATGGTAATGTTTCTACCTGAAGCTTGCAAAAGCTTCTATCAGAACTTTGCAAAAGCTTCTAGCAGAAGCTAGGAAAAGCTTCTATCAGAAGCTTGGTAAAGTTTCTACCTAAAGCTTGGGAAAGCTTCTACCAGCAGCTAGGAAAAGTTTCTACCAGAAGCTTGCAAAAGCTCACATCAGAAGCTTGGAAAAGTTTCTACCAGAAGCTTGGAAAAGCGTCTACCAGAAGCTTGGAAAAGTTTCTAACAGAAGCTTGGAAAAGCTTCTACCAGAAGCTTGGAAAAGCGTCTACCAGAAGCTTGGATAAGCTTTTACCAGAAGCTTGGAAAAGCTTCTACCAGAAACATGGAAAAGTTTCTAACAGAAGCTTGGAAAAGCTTCAACCAGAAGCTTGGAAAAGCTTCTACCAGAAGCTTGAAAAAGCGCCTATCAGAAGCTTGGAAAGGCTTCTACCAGAAGCTTGCAAAAGCTTCTATCAGAAGCTACGAAAAGTTTGGGAAACGTCTACCAGAAGCTTGGAAAGGCTTCTATCAGAAGCTTGGAAAAGCTTCTACCAGAAGCTTGAAAAAGCTTCTACCAGAAACTTGGAAAAGTTTCTACCAGAAGCTTGGAAAAGCTTCTATCAGAAGCTTGGAAAAGCGTCTACCAGAAGCTTGGAAAAGCGTCTACCAGAAGCTTGGAAAAGTTTCTAACAGAAGCTTGGAAAAGCGTCTACCAGAAACATGGAAAAGTTTCTAACAGAAGCTTGGAAAAGCTTCAACCAGAAGCTTGGAAAAGCTTCTACCAGAAGCTTGGAAAAGCGTCTATCAGAAGCTTGGAAAAGCTTCTACCAGAAGCTTGAAAAAGCGCCTATCAGAAGCTTGGAATGGCTTCTACCAGAAGCTTGCAAAAGCTTCTATCAGAAGCTACGAAAAGTTTGGGAAGCGTCTACCAGAAGCTTGGAAAGGCTTCTATCAGAAGCTTGGAAAAGCTTCTACCAGAAGCTTGAAAAAGCTTCTACCAGAAACTTGGAAAAGTTTCTACCAGAAGCTTGGAAAAGCTTCTATCAGAAGCTTGGAAAAGCGTCTACCAGAAGCTTGGAAAAGCTTCTACCAGATGCTTGGAAAGGCTTCTACCAGAAGCTTGGAAAAGTGTCTACCAGAAGCATGGTAAAGTTTCTACCTGAAGCTTGCAAAAGCTTCTATCAGAAGTTTAGAAAAGCTTCCACCAGAAGCTTTGGAAAGCTTGGAAAAGCTTCCACCAAAAGCTTGGAAAAGTATCTACCAGAAGCTTGGAAAAGCTTCAACCAAAAGCTAGAAAATGCTTGTATCAGAAGCTTGGAAACGCTACTACCAGAAGCTTGGAAACGCTACTACCAAAAGCTTGGAAAAGCTACTACGAGAAGCTTGGAAAAGCTTCCACCAAAGGCTTGGAAAAGCTTCCACCAGAAGCTTGGGAAAGCTTCTACCAAAAGCTTGGAAAAGCTTCTACCAGTAGCTTGGAAAAACTTGTATTAGAAGCTTGGAAAAGCTTCTACAAAAAGCTAGAGAATGCTTGTATCAGAAGCTTGGAAAAGCTACTACCAGAAGCTTGGAAAAGCTACTACGAGAAGCTTGGAAAAGCTTTCACCAGAAGCTTGGAAAAGCTTCCACCAGAAGCTAGGAAAAGCTTCCAAGAAAAGCTTGGAAAAGCTTCCACCAGAAGCTTGGAAAAGCTTCCACCAGAAGCTTGGATAAGCTTCCACCAGATGCTTGAGAAAGCTTCTACCAAAAGCTTGGAAAAGCTTTTACCCAAAGCTAGAAAATGTGTGTATCAGAAGCTTGAAAAAGCTTCTATCAGAAGCTTGGAAAAGCTTCTATCAGAAGCTTGGAAAAGCTACTACGAGAAGCTTGGAAAAGCTTCCACCAGAAGCTTGGGGAAGCTTCTATCAAACGCTTGGAAAAGCTTCTACCAAAAGCTAGAAAATGCTTGTATCAGAAGCTTGGAAAAGCTTCTACCAGAAACTTCGAAAAGCTTCCACCAGTAGTTTGGATAAGCTTCTACCAGAGGCTTTGAAAAGCTTCCACCAGAAGCTTGGAAATGCTTCTACCAAAAGCTTGGAAAAGCCTCTATCAGAAGCTTGGAAAAGAAGTTTGGAAAAGCTTCCACCAGAAGTTTGGAAAAGCTTCCACCAAAAGCTTGGAAAAGTTTCTATCAGAAGCTTGGAAAAGCTTCTCACAGGAGCATGGAATAGCTTCTCACAAGAGCTTGGAAAAGCTTTCACCAAAAGCTTGGAAAAGCTTCTGTCAGAAGCTTGGAGAAGCTTCTACCAAAAGCTTGGAAAAGCTTCTATCAAAAGCATGGAAAAGCTTCTACAAAAAGCTAGAATATTGTTGTATTAGAAGCTTGGAAAAGCGTCTACCATAAGCTTGGGAAAGCTTCTACCAGAAGCTTGAAAAAGCTATCACCAGAAGCTTGGAAATGCTTCCACCAGAAGCTTGGAAAAGCTTCTACCAGAAGCTTTGAAATGCTTCCACCAGAAGCTTGGAAATGCTTCAACCAAAAGCTTTGAAAAGCTTCCACCAAAAGCTTGGAAAAGCTTCTATCAGAAGCTTGGAAAAGCTTCTCACAGGAGCTTGGAAAAGCTTCCACCAAAAGCTTGGAAAAGCTTCTGTCAGAAGCTTGGAAAAGCTTCTACCAAAAGCTAGAAAATTGTTGTATCAGAAGCTTGGTAAAGCGTCTACCATAAGCTTGGAAAAGCTTCTACCAGAAGCTTGGAAAAGCTATCTCCAGAAGCTTGGAAATGCTTTCACCAGAAGCTTTGAAAAGCTTCCACCAGAAGCTTGGAAAAGCCTCTACCAGAAGCCTGGAAAAGCTTCCACCAGAAGCTTTGAAAAGCTTCCACCAGAAGCTTGGAAAAGCTTCCACCAAAAGCTTGGAAAAGCTTCTATCAGAAGCTTGGAAAAGCTATCACCAGAAGCTTGGAAAAGCTTCCACCAGAAGCTTGGAAATGCTTCCGCCAGAAGCTTTGAAAAGCTTCCTCCAAAAGCTTGGAAAAGCTCTTACCAAAAGCTTGGAAAAGCTTCCACCAAAAGCTTGGAGAAGTATCTACCAGAAGCTTGGAAAAGCTTGGAAAAGCTTCCACCAGAAGCTTTGAACCAGAAGCTTGGAAAAGCTTCCACCACAAGCTTGAAAAAGCTTCTATCAGAAGCTTGGAAAAGCTTCTATCAGAAGCTTGGAAAAGCTTCCACCACAAGTTTGGAAAAGCTTCCACCAGTAGCTTTGAAAAGCTTCCACCAAAAGCTTGGAAAAGCTTCCACCAAAAGCTTAAAAAAGTATCTACCAGAAGCTTGGAAAAGCTTGGAAATGCTTCCACCAGAAGCTTTGAACCAGAAGCTTGGAAAAGCTTCCACCACAAGCTTGGAATAGCTTCCACCAAAAGCTTGGAAAAGCTTCTATCAGAAGCTTGGAAAAGCTTCCACCAGAAGTTTGGAAAAGCTTCCACCAGAAGTTTGGAAAAGCTTCCACCAGAAGTTTGGAAAAGCTTCCACCAGAAGCTTTGAAAAGCTTTCACCAAAAGCTTGGAAATGCTTCCACCAGAAGCTTGGAAAAGCTTGCACCACAAGCTTGAAAAAGCTTCCACCAAAAGCTTGGAAAAGTTTCTATCAGAAGCTTGGAAAAGCTTCTCACAGAAGCTTGGGAAAGCTTCCACCAGAAGTTTGGAAAAGCTTCCACCAGAAGTTTGGAAAAGCTTCCACCAGAAGCTTTGAAAAGCTTCTACCAAAAGCTTGGAAAAGCTTCCACCACAAGCTTGGAAAAGCTTCTATCAGAAGCTTGGAAAAGCTTCCACCAGAAGTTTGGAAAAGCTTCCACCAGTAGCTTTGAAAAGCTTCCACCAAAAGCTTGGAAAAGCTTCCACCAACAGCTTGGAAAAGTATCTACCAGAAGCTTTGAACCAGAAGCTTGGAAAAGCTTCCACCACAAGCTTGGATAAGCTTCTATCAGAAGCTTGGAAAAGCTTACACCAGAAGTTTGGAAAAGCTTCCACCAGAAGCTTTGAAAAGCTTCCACCAAAAGCTTGGAAAAGCTTCCACCAAAAGCTTAAAAAAGTATCTACCAGAAGCTTGGAAAAGCTTCTACCGCGGAGACGAACCAGCCAACGGCTGAAAGTCTCGATAATAAAGATAATAATAAAAAAAAAGCTTCTAACAAAACCTTGGAAAACCTTCTACCAAAAGCTAGAAAATGCTTGTATCAGAAGCTTGGAAAAGCTATTACCAGAAGCTTGGAAATGCTACTACGAGAAGCTTGGAAAAGCTTCCACCAGAAGCTTTGAAAAGCTTCCACCAGAAGCTTTGAAAAGCTTCCACCAGAAGCTTTGAAAAGCTTCCACCTAAAGCTTGGAAAAGTATCTACCAAAAGCTTGGAAAAGCTTGGAAATGCTTCCACCAGAAGCTTTGAACCAGAAGCTTGGAAAAGCTTCCACCACAAGCTTGGAAAAGCTTCCACCAAAAGCTTGGAAAAGCTTCTATCAGAAGCTTGGAAAAGCTTCCACCAGAAGTTTGGAAAAGCTTCCACCAGAAGTTTGGAAAAGCTTCCACCAGAAGCTTTGAAAAGCTTCCACTAAAAGCTTGGAAAAGCTTCCACCAAAAGCTTGAAAAAGTATCTACCAGAAGCTTGGAAAAGCTTCTACCAAAAGCTTGGAAAAGCTTCTACCAAAAGCTAGAAAATGCTTGTATCAGAAGCTTGGAAAAGCTACTACCAGAAGCTTGGAAATGCTACTACGAGAAGCTTGGAAAAGCTTCCACCAGAAACTTTGAAAAGCTTTCACCAAAAGCTTGGAAAAGCTTCCACCAGAAGCTTGGAAAAGCTTGGAAATGCTTCCACCAGAAGCTTTGAACCAGAAGCTTGGAAAAGCTTCCACCACAAGCTTGAAAAAGCTTCCACCAAAAGCTTGGAAAAGTTTCTATCAGAAGCTTGGAAAAGCTTCTATCAGAAGCTTGGAAAAGCCTGCACCAGAAGTTTGGAAAAGCTTCCACCAGAAGTTTGGAAAAGCTTCCACCAGAAGCTTTGAAAAGCTTCCACCAAAAGCTTGGAAAAGCTTCCACCACAAGCTTGAAAAAGCTTCTATCAGAAGCTTGGAAAAGCTTCTATCAGAAGCTTGGAAAAGCCTGCACCAGAAGTTTGGAAAAGCTTCCACCAGAAGTTTGGAAAAGCTTCCACCAGAAGCTTTGAAAAGCTTCCACCAAAAGCTTAAAAAAGTATCTACCAGAAGCTTGGAAAAGCTTCCACCAGAAGTTTGGAAAAGCTTTCACCAGAAGTTTGGAAAAGCTTCCACCAGAAGCTTTGAAAAGCCACCACCAAATGCTTGGAAAAGCTTCCACCAACAGCTTGGAAAAGTATCTACCAGAAGCTTTGAACCAGAAGCTTGGAAAAGCTTCCACCACAAGCTTGGATAAGCTTCTATCAGAAGCTTGGAAAAGCTTACACCAGAAGTTTGGAAAAGCTTCCACCAGAAGCTTTGAAAAGCTTCCACCAAAAGCTTGGAAAAGCTTCCACCAAAAGCTTAAAAAAGTATCTACCAGAAGCTTGGAAAAGCTTCTACCGCGGAGACGAACCAGCCAACGGCTGAAAGTCTCGATAATAAAGATAATAATAAAAAAAAAAGCTTCTAACAAAAGCTTGGAAAACCTTCTACCAAAAGCTAGAAAATGCTTGTATCAGAAGCTTGGAAAAGCTATTACCAGAAGCTTGGAAATGCTACTACGAGAAGCTTGGAAAAGCTTCCACCAGAAGCTTTGAAAAGCTTCCACCAGAAGCTTTGAAAAGCTTCCACCAGAAGCTTTGAAAAGCTTCCACCTAAAGCTTGGAAAAGTATCTACCAGAAGCTTGGAAAAGCTTGGAAATGCTTCCACCAGAAGCTTTGAACCAGAAGCTTGGAAAAGCTTCCACCACAAGCTTGGAAAAGCTTCCACCAAAAGCTTGGAAAAGATTCTATCAGAAGCTTGGAAAAGCTTCCACCAGAAGTTTGGAAAAGCTTCCACCAGAAGTTTGGAAAAGCTTCCACCAGAAGCTTTGAAAAGCTTCCACCAAAAGCTTGGAAAAGCTTCCACCAAAAGCTTGAAAAAGTATCTACCAGAAGCTTGGAAAAGCTTCTACCAAAAGCTTGGAAAAGCTTCTACCAAAAGCTAGAAAATGCTTGTATCAGAAGCTTGGAAAAGCTACTACCAGAAGCTTGGAAATGCTACTACGAGAAGCTTGGAAAAGCTTCCACCAGAAACTTTGAAAAGCTTTCACCAAAAGCTTGGAAAAGCTTCCACCAGAAGCTTGGAAAAGCTTGGAAATGCTTCCACCAGAAGCTTTGAACCAGAAGCTTGGAAAAGCTTCCACCACAAGCTTGAAAAAGCTTCCACCAAAAGCTTGGAAAAGTTTCTATCAGAAGCTTGGAAAAGCTTCTCACAGAAGCTTGGGAAAGCTTCCACCAGAAGTTTGGAAAAGCTTCCACCAGAAGTTTGGTAAAGCTTCCACCAGAAGCTTTGAAAAGCTTCCACCAAAAGCTTGGAAAAGCTTCCACCACAAGCTTGAAAAAGCTTCTATCAGAAGCTTGGAAAAGCTTCTATCAGAAGCTTGGAAAAGCCTGCACCAGAAGTTTGGAAAAGCTTCCACCAGAAGTTTGGAAAAGCTTCCACCAGAAGCTTTGAAAAGCTTCCACCAAAAGCTTAAAAAAGTATCTACCAGAAGCTTGGAAAAGCTTCCACCAGAAGTTTGGAAAAGCTTCCACCAGAAGTTTGGAAAAGCTTCCACCAGAAGCTTTGAAAAGCCACCACCAAAAGCTTGGAAAAGCTTCCACCAAAAGCTTGAAAAAGTATCTACCAGAAGCTTGGAAAAGCTTCTACCAAAAGCTTGGAAAAGCTTCTACCAAAAGCTAGAAAATGCTTGTATCAGAAGCTTGGAAAAGCTACTACCAGAAGCTTGGAAATGCTACTACGAGAAGCTTGGAAAAGCTTCCACCAGAAGCTTTGAAAAGCTTTCACCAAAAGCTTGGAAATGCTTCCACCAGAAGCTTGGAAAAGCTTGCACCACAAGCTTGAAAAAGCTTCCACCAAAAGCTTGGAAAAGTTTCTATCAGAAGCTTGGAAAAGCTTCTCACAGAAGCTTGGGAAAGCTTCCACCAGAAGTTTGGAAAAGCTTCCACCAGAAGTTTGGAAAAGCTTCCACCAGAAGCTTTGAAAAGCTTCTACCAAAAGCTTGGAAAAGCTTCCACCACAAGCTTGGAAAAGCTTCTATCAGAAGCTTGGAAAAGCTTCCACCAGAAGTTTGGAAAAGCTTCCACCAGTAGCTTTGAAAAGCTTCCACCAAAAGCTTGGAAAAGCTTCCACCAACAGCTTGGAAAAGTATCTACCAGAAGCTTTGAACCAGAAGCTTGGAAAAGCTTCCACCACAAGCTTGGATAAGCTTCTATCAGAAGCTTGGAAAAGCTTACACCAGAAGTTTGGAAAAGCTTCCACCAGAAGCTTTGAAAAGCTTCCACCAAAAGCTTGGAAAAGCTTCCACCAAAAGCTTAAAAAAGTATCTACCAGAAGCTTGGAAAAGCTTCTACCGCGGAGACGAACCAGCCAACGGCTGAAAGTCTCGATAATAAAGATAATAATAAAAAAAAAGCTTCTAACAAAACCTTGGAAAACCTTCTACCAAAAGCTAGAAAATGCTTGTATCAGAAGCTTGGAAAAGCTATTACCAGAAGCTTGGAAATGCTACTACGAGAAGCTTGGAAAAGCTTCCACCAGAAGCTTTGAAAAGCTTCCACCAGAAGCTTTGAAAAGCTTCCACCAGAAGCTTTGAAAAGCTTCCACCTAAAGCTTGGAAAAGTATCTACCAAAAGCTTGGAAAAGCTTGGAAATGCTTCCACCAGAAGCTTTGAACCAGAAGCTTGGAAAAGCTTCCACCACAAGCTTGGAAAAGCTTCCACCAAAAGCTTGGAAAAGCTTCTATCAGAAGCTTGGAAAAGCTTCCACCAGAAGTTTGGAAAAGCTTCCACCAGAAGTTTGGAAAAGCTTCCACCAGAAGCTTTGAAAAGCTTCCACTAAAAGCTTGGAAAAGCTTCCACCAAAAGCTTGAAAAAGTATCTACCAGAAGCTTGGAAAAGCTTCTACCAAAAGCTTGGAAAAGCTTCTACCAAAAGCTAGAAAATGCTTGTATCAGAAGCTTGGAAAAGCTACTACCAGAAGCTTGGAAATGCTACTACGAGAAGCTTGGAAAAGCTTCCACCAGAAACTTTGAAAAGCTTTCACCAAAAGCTTGGAAAAGCTTCCACCAGAAGCTTGGAAAAGCTTGGAAATGCTTCCACCAGAAGCTTTGAACCAGAAGCTTGGAAAAGCTTCCACCACAAGCTTGAAAAAGCTTCCACCAAAAGCTTGGAAAAGTTTCTATCAGAAGCTTGGAAAAGCTTCTATCAGAAGCTTGGAAAAGCCTGCACCAGAAGTTTGGAAAAGCTTCCACCAGAAGTTTGGAAAAGCTTCCACCAGAAGCTTTGAAAAGCTTCCACCAAAAGCTTGGAAAAGCTTCCACCACAAGCTTGAAAAAGCTTCTATCAGAAGCTTGGAAAAGCTTCTATCAGAAGCTTGGAAAAGCCTGCACCAGAAGTTTGGAAAAGCTTCCACCAGAAGTTTGGAAAAGCTTCCACCAGAAGCTTTGAAAAGCTTCCACCAAAAGCTTAAAAAAGTATCTACCAGAAGCTTGGAAAAGCTTCCACCAGAAGTTTGGAAAAGCTTTCACCAGAAGTTTGGAAAAGCTTCCACCAGAAGCTTTGAAAAGCCACCACCAAATGCTTGGAAAAGCTTCCACCAACAGCTTGGAAAAGTATCTACCAGAAGCTTTGAACCAGAAGCTTGGAAAAGCTTCCACCACAAGCTTGGATAAGCTTCTATCAGAAGCTTGGAAAAGCTTACACCAGAAGTTTGGAAAAGCTTCCACCAGAAGCTTTGAAAAGCTTCCACCAAAAGCTTGGAAAAGCTTCCACCAAAAGCTTAAAAAAGTATCTACCAGAAGCTTGGAAAAGCTTCTACCGCGGAGACGAACCAGCCAACGGCTGAAAGTCTCGATAATAAAGATAATAATAAAAAAAAAGCTTCTAACAAAAGCTTGGAAAACCTTCTACCAAAAGCTAGAAAATGCTTGTATCAGAAGCTTGGAAAAGCTATTACCAGAAGCTTGGAAATGCTACTACGAGAAGCTTGGAAAAGCTTCCACCAGAAGCTTTGAAAAGCTTCCACCAGAAGCTTTGAAAAGCTTCCACCAGAAGCTTTGAAAAGCTTCCACCTAAAGCTTGGAAAAGTATCTACCAGAAGCTTGGAAAAGCTTGGAAATGCTTCCACCAGAAGCTTTGAACCAGAAGCTTGGAAAAGCTTCCACCACAAGCTTGGAAAAGCTTCCACCAAAAGCTTGGAAAAGATTCTATCAGAAGCTTGGAAAAGCTTCCACCAGAAGTTTGGAAAAGCTTCCACCAGAAGTTTGGAAAAGCTTCCACCAGAAGCTTTGAAAAGCTTCCACCAAAAGCTTGGAAAAGCTTCCACCAAAAGCTTGAAAAAGTATCTACCAGAAGCTTGGAAAAGCTTCTACCAAAAGCTTGGAAAAGCTTCTACCAAAAGCTAGAAAATGCTTGTATCAGAAGCTTGGAAAAGCTACTACCAGAAGCTTGGAAATGCTACTACGAGAAGCTTGGAAAAGCTTCCACCAGAAACTTTGAAAAGCTTTCACCAAAAGCTTGGAAAAGCTTCCACCAGAAGCTTGGAAAAGCTTGGAAATGCTTCCACCAGAAGCTTTGAACCAGAAGCTTGGAAAAGCTTCCACCACAAGCTTGAAAAAGCTTCCACCAAAAGCTTGGAAAAGTTTCTATCAGAAGCTTGGAAAAGCTTCTCACAGAAGCTTGGGAAAGCTTCCACCAGAAGTTTGGAAAAGCTTCCACCAGAAGTTTGGTAAAGCTTCCACCAGAAGCTTTGAAAAGCTTCCACCAAAAGCTTGGAAAAGCTTCCACCACAAGCTTGAAAAAGCTTCTATCAGAAGCTTGGAAAAGCTTCTATCAGAAGCTTGGAAAAGCCTGCACCAGAAGTTTGGAAAAGCTTCCACCAGAAGTTTGGAAAAGCTTCCACCAGAAGCTTTGAAAAGCTTCCACCAAAAGCTTAAAAAAGTATCTACCAGAAGCTTGGAAAAGCTTCCACCAGAAGTTTGGAAAAGCTTCCACCAGAAGTTTGGAAAAGCTTCCACCAGAAGCTTTGAAAAGCCACCACCAAAAGCTTGGAAAAGCTTCCACCAAAAGCTTGAAAAAGTATCTACCAGAAGCTTGGAAAAGCTTCTACCAAAAGCTAGAAAATGCTTGTATCAGAAGCTTGGAAAAGCTACTATCAGAAGCTTGGAAATGCTACTACGAGAAGCTTGGAAAAGCTTCCACCAGAAACTTTGAAAAGCTTTCACCAAAAGCTTGGAAAAGCTTCCACCAGAAGCTTGGAAAAGCTTGGAAATGCTTCCACCAGAAGCTTTGAACCAGAAGCTTGGAAAAGCTTCCACCACAAGCTTGAAAAAGCTTCCACCAAAAGCTTGGAAAAGTTTCTATCAGAAGCTTGGAAAAGCTTCTCACAGAAGCTTGGGAAAGCTTCCACCAGAAGTTTGGAAAAGCTTCCACCAGAAGTTTGGAAAAGCTTCCACCAGAAGTTTGGAAAAGCTTCCACCAGAAGTTTGGAAAAGCTTCCACCAGAAGTTTGGAAAAGCTTCCACCAGAAGCTTTGAAAAGCTTCCACCAAAAGCTTGGAAAAGCTTCCACCAAAAGCTTGAAAAAGTATCTACCAGAAGCTTGGAAAAGCTTCTACCAAAAGCTTGGAAAAGCTTCTACCAAAAGCTAGAAAATGCTTGTATCAGAAGCTTGGAAAAGCTACTACCAGAAGCTTGGAAATGCTACTACGAGAAGCTTGGAAAAGCTTCCACCAGAAACTTTGAAAAGCTTTCACCAAAAGCTTGGAAAAGCTTCCACCAGAAGCTTGGAAAAGCTTGGAAATGCTTCCACCAGAAGCTTTGAACCAGAAGCTTGGAAAAGCTTCCACCACAAGCTTGAAAAAGCTTCCACCAAAAGCTTGGAAAAGTTTCTATCAGAAGCTTGGAAAAGCTTCTCACAGAAGCTTGGGAAAGCTTCCACCAGAAGTTTGGAAAAGCTTCCACCAGAAGTTTGGTAAAGCTTCCACCAGAAGCTTTGAAAAGCTTCCACCAAAAGCTTGGAAAAGCTTCCACCACAAGCTTGAAAAAGCTTCTATCAGAAGCTTGGAAAAGCTTCTATCAGAAGCTTGGAAAAGCCTGCACCAGAAGTTTGGAAAAGCTTCCACCAGAAGTTTGGAAAAGCTTCCACCAGAAGCTTTGAAAAGCTTCCACCAAAAGCTTAAAAAAGTATCTACCAGAAGCTTGGAAAAGCTTCCACCAGAAGTTTGGAAAAGCTTCCACCAGAAGTTTGGAAAAGCTTCCACCAGAAGCTTTGAAAAGCCACCACCAAAAGCTTGGAAAAGCTTCCACCAAAAGCTTGAAAAAGTATCTACCAGAAGCTTGGAAAAGCTTCTACCAAAAGCTTGGAAAAGCTTCTACCAAAAGCTAGAAAATGCTTGTATCAGAAGCTTGGAAAACTACTACCAGAAGCTTGGAAATGCTACTACGAGAAGCTTGGAAAAGCTTCCACCAGAAGCTTTAAAAAGCTTTGACCAAAAGCTTGGAAAAGCTTCCACCAAAAGCTTGGAAAAGTATCTACCAGAAGCTTGGAAAAACTTCTACCAAAAGCTAGAAAATGTTTGTATCAGAAGCATGAAAAAGCTTCTACCAGAAGCTTGGAAACGCTTCTCCATTTTCCAAGCTTTTGGGAGAAGCTGTTCCAAGAAGTTTTGAAAGGTGTCTACTACTTGTTTTTCTTCATTTTTCTTGCGTTACGTTCCAACTGGGACAGAGCCTGCTGCTCAGATTAGTGTTCTTGTAAGCACTTTCACAGTTATTAACTGAGAGCTTTCTTTGTCATTTTTGCATGTGTATGTCGTGTCACAGGTAAGAAAATACTCTATGCCCTGGGAAGTCGAGAATTATTTTTTACCAAAAGATCCTCGACCTGTGGGATTTGAACCCACGACCTTTAGTAGCACGCTCTGTCCCAGTGAGGACGTAATGCCTAGAAGAAGAGAAAGAATTCCAATGCATAAAGCCATAAAGACAACATTGTTTCGTTTTAAATCTGCGCACAACAGATTCCTCTCAGAGCTCTTGTTCAGGTCACAATGTGACTTGCACATACATTTGCCCCATTGTCTACCTTGTTGTCCACTCAATCAACCATGTCCAGCCTTAACTACATCGCTCAGAGTTCTCTCAAATAGGGTCACCCACCATCGCCGCTGTGCGATACGTTATTTGCATTCCACTTTACAGCGTCAACTTGGTCGTCACCGTACAAACCGCGCGTCGATCGGATAAAGGGTCTGCACATATTTACACACTGAGCTGACTCTGATGGCTACAGAATGCTGCTAATCCGGTTCACGTTTATTACAGGTCAGTCAGACAGCGCAAAAGACGGCAACATTGAAGCAGGTTCCCTTGCGACATGACATGGTGGTCATTCGCCGAAGTGGCCGGTCAAAATCCAGTCAGTGAGTGACGAATGGTGTGCCGAGGGGTCGAGGTGAGAGGTGAATATCACTTTTCAAAGCCCACAACTGTGTCGACCGAAGAGAGTCACCTGTTCCAGAGTACATAAGTATTGGCGAATGGTCACAACTGTAGCTGTAGTATATACGGAACGAACGGGGGCCCGCTGATACCGAAGCTCTCTAGACAATCGTCAAACATCATCAATCTGGTTGGTGTGCACTCCCGGGACAAGTTGGCCGACTGACGACGCACAGTGGGCAAAAACTGACCAAAACCAGCAAATAATTCTGTATCTCGTATCGCAGGTTGAGTGCGGTTATAGTTTTCGATAAAAATTTATCAAAAAAAAAAAAAAAAAAACGAAAAAAGGGAAATTTGGGATAGTTACCAGGAAAGTTGTTTTGAACAAAAACATCAATTGAAACATTAATAGATTATCTATATGTTATTTTTTTAAAAGAACTAATTTTTCAGTATAATAAAAGGTTTATTTTTTCTTTGAATGACATATTTTTCTTGAAACATTACAATCTTGAAATTCTTAGTTGGAGCTGTATTTAACTTCAAACTGATGAAATATTCTAATATTACATACAATTTTCCTTCCATTATGAAATTTTGTAATAACGCTATCTGCACTTAATAAAACCATCAAATCAAAAATCAAATAGTAGTGTACGCAACAAATTGCAGGACAATTTTTACTGCGGTTTGCCGAGTTGGATAACTACGACAAGTGCTGGATAAATCGAGTTGTGTACAACTTTTTTTTGCAATTCCGTCAAACGTTACTAGAGAGTATCAGAAATTACATCAAGATATCTCTTGGTATGGTAAGATGTTTGCTATGATGCTGATAAATTCCTAATATTTTATTTTCAAATAGACTGCCAGCTACGATAAAGCTTACAGTGGAACAAAATAATTGAAATCGTTTTATTTTTTATGAGGAAAGGCATTTCACTACAAATTTCGTGAAAAGATATGAACACTTTTTTTTTGAAAAAAAAGAGAATCATTTGTAAGGATTGATGTCTTTCTCCATTATGCACAACTGGTACTATTAATCCTTTTTTTAATATTTTTCAATTTCATGAAATAGTTGATTAGACTGATGTTGGCATACAAAAATATTCCATATTACGTTTACCTTTTATCTTGAAATAGATAAGTTCTCTGAAAATGTTTCTAGTGACATCTAGGGAACAAAATTTGGATCAATTTGGTCACTATCAAATAGATATTGGGACTCTGAACTGTTTTACATTCAATTTTCAGTTATTCATGATTTTCAGAAACAGGAAATGTGTTACTAAAAAATGTTTACTTTTGCTGACAGCAAAATAGTTTTCTATTTTATTTCATTGGAACATTTTGCTGCTCTCTGTTGTGATATTTTAACCGTTAAAACGACCAAAATGACAACAAACTGAGTTATCAAATTCCGCAACATCAAAACATCAAAATTAATTTTCAATATGATCTCAAGCAGGGATTGAATCCTGAGAAAATTGAGAGAACCTCTCACGCATCGCTCTCTGTAGCAATCATAATCTGCAGCACTGAGAGACTGTTTATCGTGTTTTGATCAGATCGGGGGGATAACAGTGCATGATGCAACCCCTCTAAACAAGCTCCAAACCTGGGGGACACTATTGCTATAAGCGAGAAAAAAAGATTTTATCAGCGCTCTCTCTTTGGGGCTCTTGTTCGCTGCTCCTATTTATCAGACTTGTTACAACTTGCGATACATTGCCGAGCATGGACCGCATCAGATGGGATGTTTTTCTTCGCTGGCTTTGATCGTGCTTCAAAATCAAATGAGAGCCAATTCTGCAATGCCTGATCTCAAGCTTTGTTAGGGTAGACTATCATTCAAATCTCAATCATTAAGTTTATCTGCAAGAGCAAAAACATTTGGGATCTGCTTAAACAAAAATGATCTGCTTAAAATCTTTGCCCAAAACACCAACCTTCTAGCTCATCAGGATATCGAGATATAGAAGATTGAAGAAAATTTGTTACTAGCGCCATCTAGCGTACAAATTCCGAATTAGGTTTGTTACTGCCAGTCATTGATCTGCTTAACAACTTTGTCGAAGACACCCTTTTTCCAGCTCATCGGGATCTCGAGATAAACAAAATTGAAGAAAATGTGTTACTAGCGCCACCTTGCCGGTAAATAATTCCCAATTAGGTTTATTACTGCCAGATAGCCCATGATATGCTGAACAACTTTACCGACGACACCAACTTTCTAGCTCATCAGGGTCTTGAGATATCCGTTGAACAGATGATTTGGCAAATTTCGATACCCCAAGACAATCTGGAATCACTTGGACCATATTCCCAAGATTTCCGGACCATAAAATAGAAGATTTTTTCGTGAAGTTCTGAATATTTCAGTAAAATCCACCGAAAAATAAAAAAGTTATGCACATTTTAGTGTGTGTTTCAGTGTGTGAAAAGTATGTTGGCTGGATGAAGGTTAACAGGTACCTTAACGGGCATCTCAAGCAACCTTGAAGCAGTCTTCGAAAGTTCAAATCTGTCAATATCCCTTTCGGGACGAACCAGCACAATTGTGCTGTTCGGCACCCATGACATTGAATGATTCTTTAATCCAATAAATCAGACCAAATGTGAATTGATTCACACAGCAAAGATTTCTGGAGGGACAAAGTAGGACCAGCACAATTGTGCTGGTGCCGGCACTTACCCGGTTTTCAGTATTTTGATCAAGTGAAGTGGTTGAATCTGGTTCTAATGTCCACAATAGTGCATAATATTGTATTGGAACATGAATGAGTGAATACATACGAACATTGGCGTCTCGTCCTAAGGTGCACTCGGTGCACTGCGCAGTCAAAGATTTCAGACTAACAAATTAAATACATATAATATAATTCTCAATACTTCCAACATTCATAATGTGCAGTTGCTTGTAAATGTTGTTTGATTTCTTCACCTTCAATTGGTGCATCGCCCTCAGTGAACAAACCGTTTGATTCTCCCCTTCATGGTCTTGCTCAACCAGCAAGCAAAAACAGCAAAGCAAACAAGACAAACTGCCATGCGTCTCCATCGTATTGCAGGGAATGTTCATTTCACCCGTGCACTCTTTCTTGTGCACGAAAATAGCGTGTATGGACACAGCAGGAATGTGCATTTGTATTGGCATTTCTAGAGCAACAGTGGCGTTGTATAGGTAAAATCCGGTTCACTCCGATTTGTGCACCCGAGCGAGAAATTGCCCAAGACGCTCGCATTGGTTTGCAAGAATTGAGAAAGCGCGCGCAACTGGCGTCACGACGTCTGCTGTTGGAAGAGAAAGCGTCAACGCCATAGGCCTTTTCACGAGACGTTTCAAATCAGCTGATCCGGAAGCTTGTTGACAGTTCTTCTATGAAAATGACAGTCCCGTGTTAGCACCGGTCTTCCACCGATGTAAACAAATGCATAGACAGATCTGTCACATGAAAAGGCCTATACATGCTTTATGTGTATGTATGTTGCATGGAGCTTCCAGGTGTCGCGCGATAGTAGGCGCAATATTGATTGGAACCAAAACTAGATGTTATAAACATATTGGCCAAATTGATTATGTTTTATCTTATTAAATACACACAATTTATGTGGCTTTGAATTGATTTATAAACTATGTGTGAATATAGCTTTTCTTGCTCAACAGACCGACAACTGATAAAGTGCGGTGGGCGTAAAGTGGGTTTCAGCGTTCAACAGTCAGTCATCATTTCACTTAAAAGCTTTGATGTATCAACAAAAGTATACAAAGAGATGTACCAGCGCTGGACATCGTCAAAAAGCTAAGATATCGTGATACAATTGACAAGCTGTAAATAATAAGAATTATTATATAGAATAACAACGTTAGGAATAATGAAAAGCCACGAAATCCACGGAATTCATCCTTCATCGCGAAACTTGGAAAATAACGTGTAAATAGTTGAATTCTGAAGGTTCATATGATAATCTCAGAAAAGTTCAGATTTTTGCTCATAAGAATGGTTTATTTATTTGTAAGCCGAGTTTCATATAAAAAATGTGCTAATCGGTTAGTTTCAAGTTAAACGTCTTTCTTCTTGCTTTAAATTTTGTATTGATAATATGATATTAAACTTATTATCTCAGTTCGCAAAATACGAAAAATGCTTGAAATTTACGCATATAAAGGTCATTTTTACTGTAAATATACATTTTTATGTCAAATATTATCAAACTATGGGACCGCGATTAATACGCAACATTTTTCTTTCATCGCCTTGGTACCAGCAAAATTTTGAGAATTTTCCTTGTCCCTAAACATTGTATATTGGAATCATCCAAAATTCTTAAAACATACAACTAGTGATTGAAACGAAGAAAACAAACAAAAAATACGTCCAATGAGCAACAAATATAATAGCTTCCAGACACTTCAAGATTGCATACAGTATTGGAAATTACATTTTAAGCTGAAATACATTTTAAAAAATCAATTGAAAAATTCGTATTCATAATTCAAAATAAACGGTTTGTGCGAGTCAGTGCACAGGAAATCAAATTCCTCACGGGACGCCTCTGCATACGAATCATAAAAAATATGTACGGTACAAAAACGAAAGTGTGACAGTGCATGTACTAAGAGCTTGGGAAAAAGCGTGATAGTGAGCATAGGATGTCTCCTTGCTTTGATTAACTGTCAATACCATGTTGAATCGATAATCCATTTTGGTGTTCTACAATGCATGCTGGTTCAATATCTGCTATAATATTTATGAAGTTGGACAACTGGAGCTGAAAACCTTGCAAAAATGTTGTTTATCATGTTGATCTACGAAATGCGTTTAAAACTGGGAAATTTTAAACTTTTGCAGTACTATGAAATACTCAACTAAACTATTAAGCAATGTATGAAGTTCTGGAGTGTAGATTATCCGCTCATATAAAACAATATCGTTTCGTTTCTTTTAACTTAAAAAATATATTGTCCATAATGAATTTTGAGACCGATATATTAAAAATTAAAATCTGGACTTCATTGCCGTGCGTATAGTGTTGCAAAATAACTAGCTGCATCGATCAAAGAAGTGTGGGCTCAATTTCCGATTCAGGTCGTTTTTTTTGTCAGGAACGTATTACGACTGTGCCATTTGGCGTTGCATGCTAGTCGATTGATGCGTGTGATGCTCCCTTCAAAGGTCATAATCGTACATAATTCTTTCCAGGAAACTTTCCATGGTAGGTTTGACAGCTAAAAGTGCCCATGCAACCGAAACGAAAGGGAAAACAAAACTTACGAGTTCGGTCAGGGGTCATTAAAAAATTATATTTAGAGAAGGGGGGGGGTTCAATGAAAGTGTGACAGTGCATGTATTAGGTTTTGGAAAAAGCGTGACAGATGTGGGAGGGGGAGTCTAGAAATACCGAAAAACAATGGACGTCATTTTTGAATCGTCCCTCAGCGCTTTACATTTCCCTTTTGGTCTCACCGATTGCGAAACTTAAAAAACTCATGGCAAACCAAAAAGCCTGCTGAGCGCAGCTGTCTTATGGACTGTCTTATTAGAAGCATTGTCAGTTTCTTTATTTTCAAATCTGATAACTTTCAAACAATTGAATACATTCGAAAAAAAAATTGATTGTTTCATGCAATTTTTCAAATAGCTGGAATATATGTACAGCCATTCCATGAAAAACCGATCTAGTGGGTCACCGAATTCCGTGAAAATTTGCTATTTTGTTCCTTATCCGAAATAAGGATACACAAGTTTTTGGATTTTTTTTATTAGAGTGACCATTTCCAAAATAAAGTAACCAAGAAAATCGCGATTTTGCAAAATTTTTATTATAAAAAAAATTATAACTTTTGAACCGTTGGACCGATTTTCAATCTTTTTTGACAAATACACTTTTCAAGAAAAATACAAAATTTCCCAAAAATTGTTTTTTTTTTAAATAAAAAAGAGAAATAAATAATTCCCGTTTTTTCGTGTTTTGAAGGCCTCGGGACCAAAGGGGTTATTGCTGTTCTCATTTTTTCTTGAAAGTGCAGAAAATTTTACGTTTACTGTCAAATTTTCAGCGATGTATGTTTTTTAGTTTTTGAATTTTTTTCAAAATAAAAAATCAGCCATTTCTCATTGGCACACACTGCACATTGGTCCCAAAGCCATATCTAGGAAGACAAAAATGATTGCGCCTAAACCGTCAATTTTAGATATATGGTGTCTTCGGCAAAGTTTCTCCATATTTTCCAGACATTTTTTCAGTGATGTGAAATTAGGGTGGCCCACATGGTTTACGGGATCAGCACATAAACTTTTTTGCTGACGCATTTAGGACTATACAATGTTCTACAATGTTGTAGAACACACGATTTAGAGCAACTTTGCCGAAGAACTCAAATTTCTATCTCATATGGTTCGCGAGTTATGATTTTTTTTTTAATAAAAAAGTTAAGGTAGTACTGAAAAATCAGTTTTTTTTTTTTGAAAACTTTTTATACGATAATTTCTTGCAAAAAAATTGTGATTTTTGATCTTCCGACCTTGACGCTTGCTGCGGGAGCGGGTGAAGAGGGCAGGATCAAACATGTCGCGCGTCGGTTGAGCAAAGTGAAAAAGTTCCGCGATCGGTTAGTTCTGTTTGATCTTCCGACCTTGACGCTTGCTCCTGCGGGAGCGGGTGAAGAGGGCAGGATCAAACATGTCGCGCGTCGGTTGAGTAAAGTGAATAAGTTCCGCGATCGGTTAGTTCTGTTTGATCTTTCGACCTTGACGCTTGCTTCTGCGGGAGCGGATGACGAGGGCAGGATCAAACATGTCGCGCGTCGGTCGAGTGAAGTGAAAAAGTTCCGCGATCGGTTAGTTCTATTTGATCTTTCGAAATTGACGATTGATCCTTGGCAGTGCGTCAAGAAAGCCCGAGCAGTCGTCAGTTGTTTTCCCTCTCGGGTCGTGCGCCTATTTTCTCTGAGTGCTTTTATATAGCCGAGCAAACGAGTTAAGCTGAATGTGGATTGTTGCTGCTCAGTCAAGGATGACGGATCAATTGGTGAGCTCGTTTCATGCTACTATTTCTAATCTATAAAATATGTATGACTGCACATTTAATCGATACAACGGTAGGACGTAAATATGATTTTTCAACAAACTATGAATGGTTCGTCACTGTGAGTGTCGACATAAACTCTAATTCATGAATTATTTATGTTTAACATTTTTTTGTTTACACCCCTTTCTTTTTATCTTTATTTTTGTAATTATAAAAAAAAAAAACTTTGAATGGTTCGACACTAAAAGTGTAGACTTGCGAAAGGTTCATTTTATTCAACAAACTTTGGATGGTTCGCCACTGTAAGTGTCGGCATAAGAATAAGAGTGTTCTATGATGTTCCAGCCAATCGGGTTTTTGTTTCTTTTCAAATAAGTAAAATATAATAACACATGCTTTCGTCCTGACAGCTGTAGGAATGTTACATTTAGATATTTGTTCAACAAACTTTGAATGGTTCGTCACTTCAAGTGTCGGCATAATTTTCCTTTACATAGAAATTGTTCATATCAAATGAAAATATTATATTTTCATAAAAGCATATTTATATTTGACAAAACACTATTTATCATGGTCTAATCACTTATCAAAGTGAATCCTTTGACCCAACGATCCTCCCCATTAACAAACATCCTTTCTAGTAACCTTTGTGGAGATGCAGAGGCAAACACGGTCTCCAAATAGCAAAGGTTACACACTAACATTCCTTCCCCCAATCCCACCTGACTGCAAGGACGTGGCCGGCGCCGTTATTGACCCTGTATAAATAGAGGCACTGAATTATGCACACTGAAGAAGATTATGGCCAATCCCAGCCGAACTTCTAGTTGATTCTTTGTGCATTTTCACTGACTTCGGTCAATCACGGAATAGCAACCATTGATATGTGTAGTCAGTCTAAGCTAAGCTAAGCTAAGCTAAGCTAAGCTAAGCTAAGCTAAGCTAAGATAATTTCTTGCAAAAAAATTGTTCCGAGCACTTTTAGAACTTTTGATTGCGTGACTTTTTACCGAAGAAACTACTGCTCTATCTTATGGTTACAGAGTTATTAGAAATTTTCTTCGAAAAAATTATTGTTTTAAAATGCTGATATCTCCGAAAGGAGCATACGGGTTTTCAATCTTTTGTTGCCATTAAAAAGATCTCTTTTTCTCTGTTTATGGTGAAAAAACTGTGAGGATGTTTCTTGTTTGAAAAGATTGACAAAATTTCGAAAATAATATATATTTTAACCGAAAACTGTCCATAACTTGAAAAATAATTGAGTTGGCTCTTTGGTGCCGTCAGCAAAAATGTGCAAAATTGAAAGTTCTGAAAGTGTTTCATACAAAGTATTCATAAAAAAATCAACGCTTTAAAAAATATACACCATAAACAGAATTTAGTAAAGTTAGCGAGAAAAGCGATATTTGCTAGAACAATCAAAATAACTGTATGAAAAGTTAGAGTCCAGCCGGTTGAGGATCTTTTCGTAAAGGAAATTTTCTCGACTTCCTTGAGCGTAGAGTATGATCGTACCTGTCACACGATATACACATGCAAAATTGGTCGATTGACAAAGAGAGCTGTCAGGTAATAACTGTGGAAGTGGTAATAACTCATGAGAAGTTGAGAAGCAGGCTTCTGTAACGTCAGAAAGAAGAAGAAGAAATTTGATGGTAATTATTTGCACTTAAAAATGCGTCATTCTCGATAATCAACGTTCAAGCTGTCGGGCAAGGGTCCAAGGGTCTCTAAAAAAATAAACTTACTTTTCGAGTCTAGTGCATGACTTTGATAACGGCCTTATAATGGAGGTCAAATTACGCGTATATGTCAAAAGATACAAACTCTAGTAGAATTAAATGGAACAGTACTAAATTCGGTTTTCATTTATTTATAAGTATTCCACTAAAAAATTCGAAGATTAATTATTATTTTCAATTTTAATTTTTATTCCATAAATTATTTTTAAGAAAAAAATCTAATGTAATTTCTGAGGATATAAAAAAACATAGCAAACCCAAGATGGTTTGGTTTAGACAATTAGATTTCACACATGTATGTTTACCCATTTTTCTATGACGTAGACTAATTCTTGAATTAAAGCGATAAACGTCATCGTCACCTAATGCTTTAAATCTTAGAGAAAATATTAAGTATTTTTCTATCTCGTACATTGTTTTCGCTCCATTTATAAAAAAATCATATATATTAATCATATGTAATTAAGGCTAAGTAGCTCATCATTCGTTTTGGGTCACAATGATGACTTTTCAGCTTGCATTTCAAAGTGATAAAACTCAGTCTTAATAGTTTATATTGATTTGAAAAAGTATCACTGTACGCGCTAACATGCATAAAGTATGTTGATACTTTTTCAGCTGTGTTAGTGCAAACCCAACTGATTTTCTTTGATTCGAAATCGTGAGATGAATTAGCAACAATCATCAACGACGCGTACAAATTTCAATGACGGGCTACTTCACCTTAAAGTAATTTTTTTTAAATTCTAATGTACATAAAAAACAAAATTATTTCTGAATTTTTGGGTCACCCTATTCCACGAAAGAGCACCCTTATGACGAAATAAAAAAACGGGTCCAAATTCTTTTTAAAAAGGCGTGACTGGAACAACTGGAACAATTTTTAAAAAAATAATTTATTTTTTCGAACTTTGACCGCGCTGGTCTGAATTTGACCCTAAAAAGTTCATAGATTGATAGAATAGCCAAAATAAAGAAACTTTAGTTCTACGAGATGATGAATTTATAAGGTAAATTTTGAAATAATCACTCAAATATGGTCCGTCCCGAAAGGGATATCATATCCCTTACGTTCCGATACTTTCGATATATCGGAATATCGATATTTTGCTTTCGATATTCGATATTTTGGTATCGATATTTCCGATTCAATATATCGGTGATATCGATATTTTCTTCCGATATATCGCAAACTAATATAAGGTAAATAAGTGTAGGGTTTTAGCATTAGCATTAGCATAGTCCAATTCAATTGCCTGCGTAGTAGTGCAATGTTGACAGAATTTTCTTTGTTTGCTGTTAGAACTGTCACAACATTGCTTTTGTTTGCAGTGAGAAACAAAATATAAACATAATTACTTGTTTTTAATTATGAATCGTGGTTTACGGCTAACCAGCCGAGTGGAAGTTTAACAACTACCGAAAAGCTAAACATTACATATAATTTGCAATTGGATTAGATGGGCAAATTGATGTGAAGATTTGCGAAAAAGTTACACGTCTTCTCAGTGAGAATCGAACTCACGACTCCCCGATCTCTAGTTGGGGCGCGTTAACCACGTTATTCCTATACCTAAAAAACAATGCGCTCTCGGGCTAGGCATTGGATATATATAGAAAGCGTTGTGTTTGGATGGGCATCTAATTCTTCCGAAAGAGGTGCACTTTGCGAAAAAGGACCACGTGATTATTGAGCTGAAATCGAATTCAGGTTAACTTCTACGTTCATGAGTCCTCTCATGGCGTAGTGGTTAACGCGCCCCAACTAGAGATCGGGGAGTCGTGAGTTCGATTCTCACTGAGAAGACGTGTAACTTTTTCGCAAATCTTCACATCAATTTGTCCATCTAATCCAATTGCAAATTATATGTAATGTTTAGCTTGACAACGATCCCGTTGTCAAATTTTTCATAAGTTTAATCAATTAATCAACATTAACGAACTATTATTAAGAATGCAGTATTTCCTTAGGAAATTGCCTACCTTTAGGCGTATTGCGCGGTTCGAAGTGTTTTTATTTTTGAATTAACTCAAAAAGTAAATGACTTGTGAGAGTTTGGTCTTCATAATCGGCTTCAGGAGTCAAAATTTAAGTAAGCAACGACATTTTCAATGTTACCAAACGTTGTTTACATGGCTGATCAATGTTACCCCATATCAGCTAAATCAAAAAACCTCTTAAAACATGTATTTAAACATACTAAAATTTTTTGAAAACCGAAATACAGTATATAGTCATGAGCAGTGGGTGCCAGTACTTGTTTTAAAAATATAAAACTTGCGACATTTGCATTTTCAAATGAAAAATTTATGAAGTATCCCAAAAACTGATCAATATTACCCCGGATTACAGTACTTGAAATGCAATCATCCAAATATTACGTAACACAACGTAGTGTTACGGTCCATACAAATTTTAAATTTTCCGTGCAAAACCTGTTACTTGAGAGAGGGAAGAAGTCTTAAGGTGAAGATGAATCGAAGCCAAACCTCAAATTTCCAAGAGCACGAATCTGGAGAACCAAACATCCGTTTAAGTTGAAAACATAATCGATTGGTCACTAGCTGGTGCTGAACAATCGATTAAGTTTTCAGCTCAAACGAGTGTTCGGTTCTCCAGATTTGTGCTCTTGAGAATTTGAAGTTTGGCTTCGATTTATCTTCACTTTAAGTTAGTAAATATTGCGTTACGTAATATTTGAATCATCCCCAAGCTGTTATAGTATATCTGTAGTTGTTGTCTCAAGATTACAGTTGTAATGTTATATCACCTACAAATACAGTTGTTGTTTTCTAAAATTTATGTTGTAGTGCTCAATGAAACATTTGAAAGTATTACTGACAGCAGGGGTTCCAAATTGGATTTTCAAAAATTTGGTGGTTTTGTAAATTTTGTTTGGAAAAGTCTGTACCTTATGTCATATATGGGAAACCTTACAAATTCCAGATCTTTATGAATTTCAGCCTAAAAAAACTAGAATTTTCCAGACAAATCTGTAAGGTTGGCAACGCTTTTGGATTTTATATACCGTAAAACGGGGTATCTTTGATATTTTTTTCGAAGAAAATTTGAATATTTTTGCATGCTGTTTCAAAGATTTACAATTTATATTTTTAAAACAAGTACTGGCATCCTGGCTATCGATTACAGTCGATAAATTGGCAAAAGATTTATTTTGAATGGATATATAATTTTTCATATAATCGAAAGTTGGTTTTCTGTTTTGGGGTAACTTTGATAATGGAGTATGATTCGAACAAAATTGAATGAATTACGAACATTTGTAGGGCATTGCATACCTCTAGGCGTTTAACGTTATATGGAAATTTCTGACTTAGATTACAAAAATGGTCCCAGTTCGTGAAAATGCTTTTCGCTAAGAGATTTGAGACCGTATTCAAGTTCTATGATAACTAGGCTGTCAAAGATAAGTGGCCAACTATTCAAAACTACATCAAATAGTGATCGTAGAACAGATTGTTTGTAAGCGTTTCGAAAATGCTAAAATTGTGTAATTTTTTTAAATTCGTGTAAAAAGCCTAAAATGTTCTTGATTCAAATGAAAACATCTCTTACATGAAGTGTCATACTAATATTCTTTAGTTTTGCATTCGTTTTGCTTAACTGATTAACAGAAATTATGATATTTCGATTAGTATGTGGTGGGTTACGCACTATCAAAGTTACCCGCATTATCAAAGTTACCCCGTTTTTCGGTACATGATAATGTTAAGGGAATTGGGACTAAATGAGCCTTGTAGGTCATCTGAAATCAGTCTCATTAGATTCTTGCTGAAACTAGTCTCTTTAGATTTCCCAGGGTTTTTTTCTCGCACAAATTCGCACTCGATATTCGCACTCAACAGTGACACGAGACTTAGAATTCTATGTTGGTTTTGGTCAATTTTTTGTCCACTGTGCGATGGGTGCGCTGCGCGCAGTCATTGGTGGACATAAAGCTATAGACAGCAAACATATAGGTATTGCAAATGCATGCATAACAAACGGCCACTCGACCGGAGGGCGACAGTCACCGCTGGAACGTCGTGCAGGTCGTTTATGCCGCGTGTATCAAGCCTCAAAGTCCCCGTAGTAAGAGGTCTCTCCAGTAGATACTGTCCGTTCGTGTGAACATGCGTTCGAATTGCGTCATAGCTATTTGAAGAATTCCCGACGACCGCTGGCCGATAGCGCAACAAACGCCAAAAGGTTTTCGATGTCGAAACAAGCTAATGTAATGTAATGACCTGGACCTGCGCCGGAACAGAAGAGACACGATAACCGAACCGCGGTGCGACGGAAGCCGCTCCGGAAGGGAAGTTGCGAGCGAGGGGTCGCTGTAAAAATAGTCTTTACAGGTGGTGTGTGCAGCACACATAGATACACCTGAGCGAGAGCCAGGAAGCAAACGGAACGAGTGAAACTCGGTTGAGAAAGGGACTGTCTCGTATCGTATCGGATCGGATCGGAGAGAGATTGTACAAAATCCACGGAGAAAACACCAAGAAGAAATAGAAGCACCAAGCACTGCAAGCTTGCAGTTTTCAGTGTGTAGTAATTGCGATGTTTTGCTGCAGACTCGGTCAGCGTTGAATAGTTGCTGCTGCTGGTGCAGTCATTAGATCGCCGAGCTCGTTTATGAATGATTTTGTAACTCCTGCCAGTGAAGTGCATCTGAATCGTTGGTTGAGCTGCTCGGTGAGGTTCGTCACCTGTATTGGACACGGTTGGTCAAGTGCGCGCACGCGAGCTTAACTCATCTTCGTCGCGAGATGCTCTTTTGGATGATGATTTGCCGACATTCCAAATAATGCTGCTTAGATCATGTGAATTGATTTGTAACGCAGGGTGTAAGATTGGAGCGCAAGTGGAAGTGAATTGAGATAAGGTGTTGGACGTGGGGGGATAGAGGAAAGGTGTATGGGAGTGGACCGAACGACTGTTTTGTAATCGATTAGGCGATCAGTGGTCTCTACTTGCAGCAGTGAGTGACGCCGGCAATGTCGATATTTATGTGATTAGTGTTGCGGCATTTTCTGAGTTGTGATCTGTGGCGACAAAAAACTGGTGCAGTTTGCTACAAAGTAAGACATTGCTCTTGTGTAGTATTAAATACAGAGGTGTTTAAAGGAGCATTATGGAGGGAATACTTTTTATGGCTACAACTTATGAGATTACTTATGATTAATTATGTCGTTGTTAATGTGTTTGTTGATATGGTCCTAAGGGAATGCATGCATTCAATATCAAGAAGAATGTTTTAGACGGAATGTAGTCCTTGTTGTAACAAATCTACTCGTTTGTACTCAATGTCGACTATGAAGAGTCTATTGTAAAGTTTCTTCCAGAAGCTTGGAATAGCTTCTCCCTGGAGATTGGAAAAGCTTCTTCAAAAGACTTGAACAAAAATTCTCTCTGAAGCTTGGAAGAGCTGCTCCCTTAATCTTGGGAAAGCTTCCGTCAGAAGGTTTGTAAGGTTTCTTCCAAAAGCTTCTCCAGCTTGGATAAGCTTCTCCTAGAAGCTTGGATAAGTTTCTCCCAGAAGCTTGGATGAGCTTCTCCAAGAAGTTTGGATAAGCTTCTCCCAGAAGCTTAAATAAGCTTCTCCCAAAAGCTTGGGAAAGCTTCTCCTAGAAGCGTAATGAAATCTTCTCCAAGAAGCTTGGGGAAGTTCTCCCAGAAGCTTGGAACAGCTTTTCTCAGTAGCTGGAAAAATCTTCTCCCCTGGAGCTTGAAAAAGCTTCTCCCAGGAGCGTAATAAAAGCTTCTCCAAGATGCTTGGGGAAGTTCTCCAAGAAGCGTGTAAAACCTTCTCCCAGAAGCTTGGGAAAACTTCTCTTAGAAGCTTGCGAAAGCTTCTCACAGAAGCTTCGAAAAGCTTCTTCCAAAAAGCTTCTCTTAGAAGCTTGGGAAAGTTTCTCTTAGAAGCTTGGGAAAGTTCTCACAGAATCTTGGGAAAGCTTCTCCTAGAAGCTTGGATAAGGTTCTCCCAGAAGCTTGAAAAAGCTTCTCCCAGAAGCTTGAAAAAGCTTCTCCCAGAAGCTTGAAAAAGCTTCTCCCAGAAGCATGAAAAAGCTCCTCCCAGATGCTTTAAATAGCTTCTCCCAGATGCTTGATAAAGCTTCTCCCAGAAGCTTGGATAAGCTTCTTCCAGAAGCTTGGATAAGTTTCTCCCAGAAGCTTGGGAAAGCTTTTCCAGAAGCATGAAAAAGCTTGGAAAAGATGCTCCCAGAAGCTGGGAAAAGCTTCTCCCAGAAGCTTCAAAAAGCTTTTCCCAAAAGCTTGGATAATCTTCTTCCAGAAGTTTAAAAAAGCTTCTCCCAGAAGCGTGAAAAGCTTTTCCAGAAGCGTGAAAAACCTTCTCTTAGAAGCTTGCGTAAGCTTCTCACAGAAGCATCGAAAACTTTTCCCAGAAGTTTGGAAAATTTTCTCTCAGCAGCTTGAAAAAGCTTTTCCCAGAAGTTTATATAAGCTTCTGCCCAGAAGCCTCGATAAGCTTCTCACTGGAACTTAGGTAAGCTTCTGCCCAGAAGCTTTGAAAAATTTCTCTTAGAAGCTTGGGAAAGCTTTTACCAGAAAAAAAAGCTTTCCCAGAAAAGGTTTTTCCCAAATGCTTGAAAGAGCTTCTCCTAGAAGCTAGAAAAAGCTTCTCCCAGAAGGTTGGATAAGCTTCTCCTGGAAGCTTGGATAAGTTTCTCCCAGAAGTTTGGGAAAGCTGTTCCAGAAGCGTGAAAAACCATCTCCCAGAAGCTTGGGAAAACTTCTCTTAGAAGCTTGCGAAAGCTTCTCACAGAAGCTTCGAAAAGCTTATCTTAGAAGCTTGGAAAAGCTTCTCTCAGAAGCTTGAGTAAGCTTTTCCCAGAAGCTTAGATAAGCTTTTCCCAGAAACTTCGAAAAGCTTTTTCCAGAAGCTTGGATAAGCTTCTCCCAGAGTATGGATAAGCTTCTCCCAGAAGCTTGTGATAGCTTCTCCTAGGAGATTTGGAAAGCTTCTCCCAGAAGCGTGAAAAGCTTTTTCAGAAGCGTGAAAATCCTTCTCCCAGAAGCTTGGGAAAACTTCTCTTAGAGGCTTGCGAAAGCTTCGAAAAGCTTTTCTAAGAAGTTTGGAAAAGCTTCCCCCAGAAGCTTGGAAAAGCTTTTCCCAGAAGCTTGGATAAGCTTCTGCCCAGAAGCTTGGATAAGCTTCTGCCCAAAAGCTTCGATAAGCTTCTCACAGGAGCTTAGATAAGCTTCTGCCCAGAAGCTTTGGAAAGCTTCTCCTAGAAGTTTGGAAAAGCTTCTCCCAGAAGCATGGATAAGCTTTTCCGAGAAGCTTGGATAAGCATCTCACAGGAGCTTGGATAAGCTTCTGCCCAGAAGCTTCAATAAGCTTCTCACAGGAGCTTAGATAAGCTTCTGCCCAGAAGCTTTGGAAAGCTTCTAGAAGTTTGGGAAAGCTTCTCCCAGAAGCTTGGATAAGCTCACAGGATCTCACAGAAGCTTGGATGAGCTTCGCACAAGAGCTTGGATAAGCTTCTGCCCAGAAGCTTCGCTAAGCTTCTCACAGGAGCTTAGATACCCAAGTAGCACACGAAACATCTTCCAAAGAGATGCTTTTCAAAAATGGTTTCAATCGCGTATCAATAAAAGCATCTGTAACTTACATGGTTCTAGTTCGGTTGCATATCAATACCAAGGCTCATAAAGTTTGATTTCCGTTCCAATGAATATGCATTTCACTTCTTGTTTGACGTTCAAGATTTTTGAAACGACAAGATTTGCTGCAAATGTCCTTTGCAAATAGCAATGAAGTCAAGTTTGTCAATATGTTTCCAGCAACTTTTCAAACAAACTCTTGAAACTTCTCCCAAAATGCCGGTTTTAATGTTATGTTTCAAATTACTTTCATTTAAAGCATCCGCAACTTGCATTCAATTTTCGTTTCCATACCCACAACTCAAGAAGATTCATCCCAGTTGCAATCAAGTTGCACTAAACTACGTGTATGACAGCTAGAAGTTTGTTTGTTTTAATCAAGTTGCAATATGGTTGAGTTGCACCTTACGTATCATCTAACAACGAAAACATGGTCTAGCAACAGTTTGTTTGTTTGAATGGTGTTTCTTATATGTTGCGCGGAAGTTTTTGCAAAAAGTTTAGATAGAATAATATTTCAGGCGTGGTCTAATTTCGACATTAATAACTTGTATTCCGAAGGGTGCAGTAAAGTTAAAAGCAACAAGATTTGATTAATGGGCCATGTGGTCGCTTTTATAGTGCATTGGCGAAGCAATTGTTCGAAGAGCTGGTGGAGTAGTGAGTAGAAGAGAAGTTTGGTGATCTTGAGGTCGGAAGTTTGGTTCTCGTTCATATTTTTGTTTTCATTTTTTTTTCTCAAGTATTTTGCCACAAATAAGCAATTTCAATATAACTTAAATATGTTGCAAACAGACTCCACCTCTTGCGCTTTTTGCGTTGCTGTTTAGTGCAATTGAAAATCATATTTTCAACCATTAACAACTTGGATTAGTTTCAAGAGATTATTTTATTCTTGAGTTGAAACAAACTGTGCTGCTTGGGTAAGCTTCTGCCCAGAAGATTTGGAAAGCTTCTCCTAGAAGTTTGGGAAAGCTTCTCCTAGAAATTTGGGAAAGCTTCTCCCAGAACCTTGAAAAAGCTTTTCCAAGAAGTATAGATAAGCTTCTTCCAGAAGCTTGGGAAAGCTTTTCCAAGAAGCTTGGGAAGGCTTCTACAAGAAGCTTGAAAAAGCTGTAAAAGGTTTGTAAAAGGTGACATCAGTACTACGACGAACATCTGAACAGCGGCGAAGACGAAGGTCCAGTTTTCCGCCTGAAAAGATCCTAGATCGTGTCGGGATTTGAATACAAACACTTTCAAAATGACTTCGTTTTAACAAAAGAAATTTACCAAATTTAGAGCAAGTATCGATAAGTAAACAATTGGAATCATAAGATCGAATAAGTCTATAGTCAGTCTGAAATTTATAGAGAACACTGACACGAAGGTCAAATACAACAAGGGAAATTGCAAAGACCAACAGCTTCCATTTTAAGGGAAGTTAAGGTTGTCATTCAACATCTAAAGATCAACAATTCTAGTTGATTGTCTAGGTGTCTGCTTCGGCTGTTAGTTAGGATCTGGGCCACATCTAAACGAAATTATGTAAAACAAGAGACAATCGAAAGCAAATCAGGTCTACCATCGTACGAAATTTCACAACAAATCATCCTGCAAGACCAACTTAATGACCGCGCCGGGTGAAATTTCCCCTTTTGAATCAATCACGTTTGCTCGATTAGTGATGGCTATAGCAGCACCAGTGATTATCGTTTGTTGTGTGCGATAATGCACATAAATCACGGGCTTACCAAGACAGCTTGCAAAAACGTAGATAGCATAAACCCGAAAAAAAAAAACGTTTTGGTGATCTATCCATCTTTGGCGATGTCTACCTTTCGTAGGAGTTAGGAGACAGATTTTGCTATTTTGAAAAATTCAATAAAATAATAATTTAGAATTGAATCCATGATTGATTTAGTCATAGAATATGACGAAGTGAATCACAAGTGCCGGGAATAGGAACCGTATCCTATTTCCGGCACTAGTGATCCACTTCGTAATCACAATGACTTTTCTTCGTCACAAGAAAGATTATTCTGGACTAGCTTAACCCAGAAGAAGAGTGAAATTTTTACGACGATGACGATCATTTTGCCAATTCAACCCTATTGGCAGTTACCTCTTCGTCCAAAATCTGCTCCGACTCCGACCATCGTCGAACAGAACGCGCCATGATTAATTTATGACGATCAAACGACAGCCAACGAAAGTGAAATACCTGTCCGCTGTTGCACATTCCTCACAACTCTTTATGGACCTGCACATGTTTCCAGCGGTTTCGGGTGACAACGAAAGTGAATGTTTTGATTTTTATCGTCATTGGGTGGGTCCGGCAATCGAACGGCCTTCACCTCTCTCTTTCTCTCTTGCACTCTTTTCCGATTGAACCCCGGCAGTTCAAGCGTTTGAAAATGGTTTGAAAATCGTGACGAGCCAAACGGTGATGCGATAACGTCCGCGACGATTGGAGTTGATGACTGCGATGACGGCAACCGTTGCGGCGAGATTGCGCACCGGTGATACGCGCGGGTGTTACATAATAATTGGTTTTCGGATTTTTTTCCTCTCTCTATTTGAAGTAATTGAATTTTATTTGAGGATTATTTGCGGGATTGTTGTGTAGAGTTTCCGACTTCGCATTATGAGTTAGTGATGAATAAAATGGCTTGATTTACGACTTAAACCATTCAGCACGCTTTTTCACATACATTTCTGCAATATAGTTCTGATCGTTCACATACTGTTCTGGAATATCATTACTAGAATATGCATTAATTATCTATGTGTTTAACATAAAACTATGTCCTAGTAGCTGTGATGAATCATGAGAATATTTATAATAATTTTACCTCTTTTTGGCATTGACGTCCCCACTGGGACAGAGCCGGCTACTCAGCTTAGTGTTCTTATGAGCACTTTCACAGTTATCAACTGAGAGCTTTCTTTGCCTAAGTTGCCTTTTTCGCATTCGTATATCGTGTGGCCGGTACGATGATACTCTATGTCCAGGGAAGTCAAGGAAATTTCCATTACGAAAACATCCTGGACCGATCGGGAATCGAACCCAGACACCTTCAGCACGCCTTTGCTTTGTAGCCGCGGACTCTAACCACTCGGATAAGGAAGGCACCATTAGATCCATTAGGTCTGAGGATTATTATTCCAGTGTACAAAAGATATTGAAAGTTTATTGTATCGTAATAAGGTTGAAATGAACCCATCTACATGATCAATCACTACTTGAAGATTCTATTATTCTGAAAAATTCGGACCTTCCAATTAACCTCGAATTCAAGTTATTTTAGTTATCTTATATATAACGGAAATTAGTGTTTAAATTTGTTTTGAAGATTCTTTTAAGCCATTCTCATTCGGGATCACCTAAAAACCTAAACTGTGCTCTTCTACTGTATTATTTGTATTAGTCATAATGTCATTATTTATAGGAATATAAGATGTCGAAAAATGTTTTAAAATGAATTAACTCCTGCATAATATTTGTGTTGTGCTTTTCTCCTACTCCAAGGACTGAAGGCTTTGCTTTCACTCCGAAATAGAATTTTTGTTAACGAGCTCTGAGAGTCATGTTACGTATACCAGTCGACTCAGTTTGACCTCTTTTTGGGATGATTTTCTGTGGCTGTATAAAAAAATATAATTTCCAAGCTACAAAGGTTTATTCAAGTTACAAAGGTTACAAGAGTTTATAAAGAAATTCATTCAGAGATTTTTTCCACAAAGCCCTACAATAATTCTTCTAGAAGTTCCAACCTCGTTTTTTATTTATTCTTTTACCCTTTTTCTTAAGGATCGTTATCTTTTAGAATTCATCCAAAAGTTGATGCAAAAATTCGTCCAGAGATTATTCATGGAATTCCAGAAAATACTCAATATTCCGAGATGAGCCAGTCTCGGGCTGCAAATCTCATTAATAAAGATAATAATAATAATAATAATAATAATAATAATAATAATAATAATAATAATAATAATAATAATAATAATAATAATAATAATAATAATAATAATAATAATAATAATAATAATAATAATAATAATAATAATAATAATAATAATAATAATAATAATAATAATAATAATAATAAAATACTCAATATATTAGACAAAGGATTTCTCAAGAAGTTCCTCCCAAAATCTTCCTAGACGTTTCTCTAGCATTTCATGCACGGGTTACTCCGGCAGTTCTTCCAAAAGTTTTTGGAATATTTCTTCAAGTAAAGTCTCCATGGACTCTTCAAAAGTTTAAGATTTCACACCAGTAAACACAGTCGCAATTATTCCAGCAATTTGTTGGATCATTTCTACACGATTTTCTTCAGAGATTTTTTCTGATGTTTTTAAGGAATTGCTTAAATATCCTGCAGGATACTATTAAGGAATTTCAATTATTATTTTCTAAGTAAATATTTTTGCAATTTATGTAGGAAATCCGCCGCGAACTCCACAAGAATCTTTAAGAAATCGTTGCGAAAGTTCATTGTTAATTTCTGCTGATGTTTTATCAGATATTACTGTAGGATTTCCTTTTTTTCGGGAGAGCCCCAGAAGCAATCTTAGGAGGAACCTCTGATGTGATTCATGAAGGTATCCTTAAGGTGAAACATCTCGGAATCCAAAGATGGCCGTCACAGTGGTCGACTTGTGCCCCTACTCTCGTTTTCAAAAGCACTAAACTGGATAAATAGTTGGCAATCATTTCTTCTTATTTTAAGCTTCCTGATAGTGCACAAAGCCAAAATAAAAAGTGCACTGTTGTTGGATGCTTTTTTCGCGAGATTTGTGCCTTTGAAGTTTTAGTGCGATCTTAGAAGTTGATTCCAAACTGTTTCACCTTAATGGATTCCTGGTTGAAATATTGAAGAAATCCTGTAGCAGGAAATCTAATAAAATACCTAAAGGCATCTCTAGAAAAAATACTAGAGAAATTCGGGGCATAATGGACACATCAAGCAAATGCTTTTTTTAATATCGTACAATGACATTTTTTTTTGAAATTACTCCCTCAAGTTTTATATTAGTACGACGTGCTACATTCATTCATGGTAATAAAAATTATATCATATGCCACAAAAGTGAGATAGAAAATTAGGTCCAAAACAAGAGTGGTAAAAAGGTATCATCGGGGCAAAATGAACACTTGAATGAAATTTAATGATTTCAAACTATTCGATGTCTGTCAGTCATTGCGATGTGTAAAAGGGCTCTCCTTCTATCATAAGAGCTAAAAAACATTTATGTGCTCATTATTTTGCTCAAAAACTAGATTCTTTCACCGCCTTGCTTGTATGCCAAGTTGAAGCAGAGAAAACTTTCAAATTTCAAAGGAGAATTGAAGCAAAACATAAACTTTTTTACCGTCAAACATTACAAATGCAATACAGGTTTCATGCAGTGTATGAACTTTTGATGAAGTATGCATATTCTCAGAGATTGAGGGGCTGTCCATTTCGCCCCGGTTGTTCATTATGCCCCTAATCCCCCTACTCTGGAAAATATCGGTTGAATTTTTCAAGACATCTTTGAAATACGGAAATCATTGGGAAATAATACTTGTAAGGCTATAGAGATCTCACTAAAAAAAAAAACTTTTAGGAATATTCTTAAACAAATGTCTGCATTCATTCCATGAGAATACAAACTCTTTTCTTCTAAAACCTGTCTTGCTTTATCTAAAGTTTCTTTATTCGGAATGACTTCCTTTTTAAAAAAAAAACATTCTTTTGCTATTAGACTTGTACATGGATCTTCAAAGCTTCTCTGGGAGAGGCCTTCCAAGCTTCTCTGGGAGAAACAAGCTTCTTAGGTGTATCTTTACAAGCTTCTCTGGAAGAAGCCTTTCAAGCTTCTCTGGAATAAGCCTTTCAAGCTTCACTTGGAAGAAGTCTTCCAAGCTTCTCTTGAAAGACGCTTTCCCAACTTCTTCTGGACGAAGCCTTCCAAGCTTCTTTTGGAAGAAGCCTTCTAAGCTTTTCTGGGAGAAGCCCTCCAAGCCCCTCTGGGAGAAGCCATTCAAGCCTCTCTGGAAGAAGCTTTTCAAGCCTCTCTGGGAGAAGCCTTCCAAGCCTCTCTGGAAGAAGCCTTCCCAGCCTCTCTGGAAGAATCCTTCCAAGCTTCTCTGGAAGAAGCCTTTTAAGCTTATCTGGAAGAAGCCTTCCAAGCTTCTCTAAAAGAAGCCTTCGAAGCTTTTTTGGAAGAATACTTTCAAGCTTATCTGAAAGAAGCCTTCTACGCTTTTCTTGGAAGAAGCCTTCCATACTTCCTTGAAAGATCCCTACCAAGCTTCTCTGGAAGAAGCCTTCCAAGCTTCTCTGGAATAAACCTTCCAATCTTCTCTGGAAGAAGCCTTTCAAGCTTCTCTGGGAAGAACCCTTTCAAGCTTCACTTGGAAGAAGTCTTCCAAGCTTCTCTTAAAAGAAGCTTTCCCAACTTCTTCTGGTTGAAGCCTTCCAAGCTTCTTTTGGAACAAGCCTTCTAAGCCTCTCTGGGAGAAGCCTTGGGAGAAGACTTCCATGCTTCCTGGAAAGATCCCTACCAAGCTTCTCTGGGAGAAGCCTTCGAAGCTTCTCTGGAAGAAGTCTTTCAAGCTTCTCTTGGAAGAAGCCTTCCAAGCTTCTCTGGAAGAAGGCTTCCAAGCTTCAATGGAAGAAGCTTACCAGCTTTTCTGAAAGAAGCCTTTCAGCTTCCAAGCCTCTGAGCAATTCTCGCTGAAACCAGGCCGCCATCGGCACCCATCGTTAAAATTCCAATTTTATGTCAATGATCGCTAGTTTTCGATAAAACTTAAGGGTGGTGCTTCCTGTTTTCTCAATTTGGTGGATCCCAGCTAGCTGAACAGTTTGCGAAAAAGCCCATTTTTTGATAAATCTTGGGTATTTCTTCACGGGATATGTCTCATATTTCGCTTGGAACACATAGCAAACTTAGTGGCATCGTATAGAGAAAGGATATTGCTTTCGTTTTAACTTAAAAAAAATTTTGGCGGCCATTTTGAATTTGGCCGCCATCTTGAATTTTGTTAGAAAAATCGATTTTTCACCATTAGCGCACCGCTAGTTTTGAATTCTGAGATCACCATCAGAAAGCTGAGGAAAAATTGCGTAAGATAGGCTACAGAAACTAGGTGAGCAATGGTATTTACCCTATCAAATGAACGATTTTCTAAATCATGTTATACGATTTTCACGTATATGGCGAGTGCAATCAATACAAACATCATTTTTTGTACAACAAAGAAACAAGTTTTCAACCTTTGGTGTTTTATTCGAGTCGAGTAAAGAATAAGAATATTATTTTTAGTGAAAAAATCTGGCGGCCATCTTGGATTTTGACGCCATCTTGATTTTAGGTAGTAGAATTAATTTTTCACCTTGATAGCACTCAGCATGTCGAATTTAGAGGCTACCAATTAAAAAAGGTTACGTATACTCTTCTTCTTATTATTCTTCTTTTTACTGACGTTACGTCCCTACTGGAATCGAGCCTGATACTCAGCTTTATTAGTTATAAATCCAGGTTATTAAACAGGAATTTTCTTTTTTAATGCGATTTCTGACAACAGAATAATTTTTCGACATATCTTTGAATTCAGTAATAAAGAATAAATAAATTCAATAAATTAAAACCGTCAAAAAACATACAATCAATGTCAAACAAACATTTTTTTACCCTATGCATTGTTGTTCATTGTATGAAGTTTATAGATTGCGTGTCGGGACATTAGTAAGCCTTGTGGTAATATCTGTAGTTTTAACGTAAAACATTGACAAAAGTGCATTAATTTATAATGAAAGTCTTAAACTTTGAAGCAAAAAACATCCTTGATTTTCTAAGTCATAAAGTATCGTTTTTAGTACCGCCCATCATGCATGTGAAAAATAGCGAAATTGAATGATGAGAAGCAGGTTTTGTTCTAATGTGGACGTAATGCTGAAAGGCAGGTGTATAATTTCGAGGTTAGAAAAACTGGCGGCCATCTTGGCTTTCGACGCCATCTTGGTTTTTAGCAGTTGCATGATTTTTTACCATCTTAGTGCTCATCATGTTGAATTATAAGGCCTCCGTTAAAAAAAATCAGATTCTATCTTTCTTATCTTATTTCAGCTGTTCAACTGATTGTTCATTTGTATCAATGATTTTAGACCAAATAAATGAAAGAAATAATGCTATTTTACAATTCGAAGATATGCAGAAGAATCATTCAGGTAGCAAATAAGCGTTAAAAAATCCCATTTGATAATTTGTTTTTAAACTAGTTAAGCTGAAGGGCTGCCTCTGTTCCAGTAGGGACGTAACGTGAGGAAAAAGACGAACAAGAAGAAGAATAAGTGTAACGGTAGCATTGAAATTCAACATGTTGAGTGCTAACAAGGGGAAAGCTCATTCTACTACTTAAAACCAAGATGGCGTCAAAATCCAAGATGGCCGCCAGATTTTTTCACTCAAATTAATACTCCTATTCTTCATCTGTCTCAAATAATACACCAACGATTGAAAACTTGTTTCTTTGTTGTACAAAAAAATATGTTTGCATTGATTGCACTCGCCATATTCGTCAAAATAGTAGAACATGATTTAGAAAATCGTTCATATCATAGGGTAAATACCTTTGCAGTGTTGATAGACTCACACTCAAAATCTCAATCAATACGCTCTCCCGTGAGAGCAAACTCATTAGAGATCTGCTTCGCAAATCTCACGCTTGAGATTTTGATGCAAAATCAACTCAATCAACTCAAACCGTAAAAAATGATTCAGTCGCAAAACCCGACAAAAACTCGTAAAACCCGAATGTTGTTTTTTACGTTAGAAAGGATTCACATAATTTTACCAGACTAACAAGAAATTATTGCCGTGTGTGTGTAAACTGTGGAAATACGAGACAATGAGATAAAAAGGTGAGCCAATTCATCAATGATTTTTTGACTGCTGAGTTGCATGATTTACAACTCACGCATGAAAAATCTCAAGCGTGAGTTGTGAGAAATTGAGTTTTTCACAACACTGTACCTTTGCTCACCTATTTTTTGTAGTCTATCTTACGCAATTTTTCCTCAGCTTTCTGATGGTGATCTCAGAATTCAAAACTAGCGGTGCGCTAATGGTGAAAAATCGATTTTTCTAACAAAATTCAAGATGGCGGCCAAATTCAAAATGGCAAGCTTCTATGGAAGAAGGTTTCCAAGCTTCAATGGAAGAAGCTTAAAAGCCTTTCTGAAAGAAGCCTTTCAGCTTCCAAGCCTCTATAGAAGATGCTTTTCAAGCTTTTCTGGAAGAAGCGTTCCAAGCTTTTCTGGAAGAAGCCTTCCTGACTCCTCTGGAAGAAGCCTTCCAAGCTTTAGTAGAAGAAGCCTTCCAAGCATCCCTGGCAGAAGCCTTCCAAGCTTCCCTGGAAGAAGTCTCCCAAACTCCTCTGGAAAAAGCCTTCCAAGCATCTTTTGGAAGAAGCCTTCCAAGCTTTAGTAGAAGAAGCCTTCCAAGCTTTAATAGAAGAAGCCTTCCAAGCTTTAGTAGAAGAAGCCTTCCAAGCTTCCCTAGAAGAAGCCTTCCAAGCTTTTCTTGGAAGAAGTCTTCCAAGCTTTTCTTGGAAGAAGCTTTCCAAGCTTCTCTGGAAGAAGCCTTCCAAGCTGCTCGGGAAGAAGCCTACCAAGCTTCTCTAGGAATAAGCTTTCTGAGCTTTTCTTAGAAGAAGCTTTCCAAGCTTTAGTAGAAGAAGCCTTCCAAGCATCCCTGGCAGAAGCCTTCCAAGCTTCCCTGGAAGAAGTCTCCCAAACTCCTCTGGAAGAAGCCTTCCAAGCATCTTTTGGAAGAAGCCTTCCAAGCTTTAGTAGAAGAAGCCTTCCAAGCTTTAGTAGAAGAAGCCTTCCAAGCATCCCTGGCAGAAGCCTTCCAAGCTTCCCTGGAAGAAGTATCCCAAACTCCTCTGGAAGAAGCCTTCCAAGCATCTTTTGGAAGAAGCCTTCCAAGCTTTAGTAGAAGAAGCCTTCCAAGCTTTAGTAGAAGAAGCCTTCCAAGCTTCCCTAGAAGAAGCCTTCCAAGCTTTTCTTGGAAGAAGTCTTCCGAGCTTTTCTTAGAAGAAGCCTTCCAAGGTTTGCTTAGCAGAAGCCTTCCAAGCTTCTCTGGAGGAATCCTTCCAAGATTCTTAAGGAGAAGCTTTCCTAAGTTACTGAAAGAATTTTTCCTAAGCCTCTGAAAAATGTTTCCAAGTTTCTAGGAGAAGCAATCCTAAGCTTAAGTGTTTGGAAAAAGCATTTCTGAGCTAAGATTCTTATGGAAAAGCATCCACAAGCTTCTCTAAGAGTCTTCCAACCTTCTCTGGGTGAAACCTTTCGAGTTTTTCAAGGATCTCGGGAGAGGCCTTGCAAACTTCCCGTGCTTCTTGGAGAAGCTTTTTCCATGCTTCCAGAAGAAGTTTTCCATGTTTCTGTGAAAAGCTTTTATAAACTTCTCCTAAAGTCATCCCTTTCTTCTAAAAGAAGCCTTTTGATCTCTTTTTCTGAGAGAACGAAAGGCTCAGCATTCAAGCTTTCCCAAGCTTCCGGGAAAAGCTTTCCTAAGCTTCCGGATGAAGTTTATCTTAAACTTCCGGAAGAAGCTATCCGGGAAGTCATCCAAGCTTTCGGGAGAAGCTTTTTGAAGCTTCTGGAAGAAACCTTTCATGGTTTTGGGAGAAGCTTCTCGGAAGGTGTCGATTCTCGGGAGAAGCCTTCCATTCAAGCTTCTTGGAGAAGCTTTCCATACTAGATTATGTGAGAAGCTTTTTATCCAAGGCTTCAAAATTCAAGTTATTAATCATGAATGAACGATGTCCGACCATTAGGGCCGAATGCCGTTTGGCCGAATGCCGTTTGACCGAACGTCATTTGGCCGAATGCCATTCGGTCAAATGGGTCGTTTGGCCGAATCAAGAACAAAAAAAAAATTAGTTTGTTCAACGCTGATATGTAGGATTTATAAGTGTGGCCCTGATCTACCAGTTAACTTATCGATCTATATGATGTGGTGCGTCGCTATATAAGTGTTCCAAGAGAATACATAAAACTATCCGTTCATTCCGAAGTTGTAAACTGGCGTCAAGACTCTTAGTTTATGGTTGGTTCGTCTCTGGGCTATCAACGGTGTGCTCGGGTTTGCATAGTTTTTGATAATTTCATAAGATTTTTTTTCCTTCTTTTAAACATAGGCTATTGTTCCAACTTGTACTGGTTTTATTACTATTGGCAATAATTTAGCTTATGTTTTGAATGGGAATTTTACCTTCTTAAAATCAACGGCAGTTCTTTATAGTTGTACTGATATAATAATTGTTTGCATTACACTAGCTTAAATTTTTCCTTCTTTTGATCATAGGCTGTTCTTTCATATTCTAATATTTTTCATAGGTAATAGAAATAAGGCTTATGATACGTTTATAGAGCTGTATATCAATGATGATTTATGCTTCTTTCAGAATAAACTGTTCAACCGTGAAATTCAGCTTTGAAATTCATTACAAACGTATGCTAACTGTAGTTCACTATTGTTTTCAATTTCGGCCAAATGGCGTTCGGTTAAACGGCATTCGGCCGAATGGCATTCGACCAAATGACCCGGAACCGAATGAACCGAAAGTTTGACTGCTATATAATTTAGATGATATTCAGTTGGGCCTTACAACAGTTTCTAATAATTCTTCTTTTTTTCTCTTTACAGAGCATTATCAACGTGCATCGTTGGATTTACTAGTTCTTCACCCGTCAAGTTAAGAAAAATAAATCGTCCAAAATGCCTAAATCGGTAAGTAGTGAATCAGAGTCAACTTCCCTAGCCATCTCAAATAAATCTATCCGGATTCGCTCTCAACTCTTCGGAAGCTGGAATCATTTCCTCTGCTTTCAACTTTTTCAAGTCTAGGCTAACTTGTGAAAAAGACGGAACTACTTGAACAGTTACCGTTTATCGCAGACTCATTTCGACAAATTTTCTAAAATTTTCACTATTAGGCGGCATCCATAAATTACGTAACGCTCTAGGGGGAGGGGGGGAGTAGGCTCAAGCGTTACGGCTCATACAAAAATTTGAAATTTTTCATACAAAAAGCGTTACGAAGGGGGGGGAAGGGGGTCAAAAATTTCCAATTTTTGCGTTACGTAATAAATGGATGCTGCCTTAGTAGGTAGATCAGATTATCTGTTAGCTACTAGTGGAGTGTCGGTTTTGAAAAAAAATCCTTCCGCTTTTTTCAAATGTTAGTCTTCAAATTCAAAAATCTTTGTTCTAACTCTCTGAAAACTATTCAACCAAATTGCATCCGTCGCAATTTCACATCTTCCTCAACCGGAGACGGCACCACCCACACCCTCATTTTCCGCCGGAGACACTTACGGAACGTCTGCTCCCAGAAACTGTGCACTGCAGCAGAAGTCTTACGTAAGCCGAGTCAGCAGCAACAATGATGACTCCTCCGTCCGCCCCTGGAGAAGCTCACATCATCGGTGCAGTTTTGTTTTCGCAAATCGCACCAACGAACGTCGTCGCTATACCCATATTTGCATTTCTGTTTAGATGAGTTGGACCCCTCCGTCCCCCTTTGCACTTCCCTCCGCGACTGGTTCTTGACCTCCCGTCGCGTGTGCTCCACGTTAGACCTCTAACACAGCGAGCGCGGTGCGGCAGACGGCGGCACGGAGAGAAAGATTGTGTCGTTTATCGTTAAGGTAATAGCCCCCCACGGTAATGAATGTTATCTTATTGGGATTTGTTCACGACGTTCACGGTAGCCTCCTCTGTTGACGGGGTAGGCAAAGTGGGAGGGCGGTCGGATTCAATATCGCGTGTTTGCGATGTTTTCTTTTTTACTGCCCTGTCTTATTGCTGGTTTGTTTTCGCTGGAAATTAGCAAGAAGGTGGCACATAAATTGTTTTTTTCTTTTTCCTTTGCTTTGCCATAGTACGCGAATTGCTGTCTTCCCTCGCCCCGGATGGTGGCTTGTCCTACAAATAGTTACGCGAAACGCGGTGGCTACAATCGATTGAGATAGTGGAAAAGATTAGATGAGTGAACCGTTTTGCCGAGTCGGAAGCCGAAGTTCTAATCGGACTGCTTCTAATTGAGTATTGAAGTTAGCTTCTAGAACTTCCAAATTATCGGACAAGCGTACGGAAGTAGTCTTCAAAAGAGTTTTGGAAAAGCCTTCCAAGTTTCTCCGAGAAGTTCTTCAAGCTTCCAAAAAAGCCTTGCAGAAGTTTGTTGGAGAAGTTTTCGGAGCTTCCCGGAGGAGTTGTCAAGGAGTTGTCAAGGTAGAAGCTTCCTAAGCATCTGGGCTAAGTCTTCAATGCTTCCGAAAGCTGTTATACAATTCACGATAAATCGATTAAAGTGATCAAAAATTATAATTATGATTATTCGAACATTCAAGTAATGCTTTTTTTTTTTGAAAATTTCATGTGTTAGGGGCCCAGATAGCCGTAGCGGTAAACGCGCAGCTATTCAGCATGATCAAGCTGAGGGTCGTGGGTTCGAATCCCGCTGGTCGAGGATCTTTTCGTAAAGGAAATTTTCTCGATTCTCAGGGCATAAGAGTATCTTCGTACCTGCCACATGATATACACATGCAAAAATGGTCAAACGGCAAAGAAAGCTCTCAGTTAATAACTGTGGAAGTGCTCATAAGAACACTAATCTGAGAAGCAGGCTTTGTCCCAATTGGGACGTAACGCCAGAAAGAAGAAGATGTGAGGCTCTCCGAGTTTCTAAGTTAAGCTTTCTCAACATCCAAGCGATGCTTTTCAAGTTTTAAAGTTTAATATGACTGAACAAACGAGTAAGACTTCCCAAGTCTTAAGATGAAACATCTCAAGGTACCTTGCGCAGCAATCCAGATTTTGGCAGTAGCTCACTCCAAGGATTCGAGAAGAGAATTGGCAACCATTTTTTGTGAGAAGCTTCCATGGCGGGCTTCAAACTATGACTAAAATTCGCCGGACGCTTTTGGTAAATAATCTCCCAGAAGCTCTTAGAAATATCCCAGATTACCACTTTGAAATCTCCCGGATTTCCTCGAGGAAATTTCCCAGATTTCGACTTAGAAATATCCAAGATTTCCTCTGAGAAATCTCTTCTCAGAAATCTCTCATATTTCATTTGACAAATTCTGTTATGTTTCCTTTGGGGAATTTTACAGATATCTTTTGGGAAATCTTCCAGATGTTTTCTGTCAAATCTCCCAGTTTTTCTCTTTGAAATCTTCCAGGTGTCTTCTAGTGTAAATCTCGGTGGATTTCTCTACGAAATCTCGCGAAAACCTCTGACATACCTTCAATAATTTCTTTAGGAAATGTCCCAGATTACGTTTGCGAAATGTCTCAGATTTGCTCTGCGAAATTTTCAAGAATTCCTCAAAATATTCTGCAAGATTTCCTCTATGAAATCTCTCAGATAACCTCTAAGAAATCTCCAAAGTTCTAAATCTTCTAGATTTCCTCTGGGAAATTTCTCAGAATTGCTCAGATTTTCTATGAAAAATCTCCCAGAGGATATTGAGAATCTCCAAGATATCTTCTGTAGAATCTCCCAGATATTTTCTGGGTAATCTCCCGAATTTCATATTTGGCAAATCGCCCAGGTTTCGTCTGGGCAAACTCCCAGATAGCTTCAGATAATTTCCGAGATTTCGTGTAAATCTCCGAGAATTCTTTTGGGAAATCCCAGACATTTCCTTAACAAAATCTTCAAGCTTCTGTCAAAATCCTTTCTAACAAGCTTCTCGGAGCAACCTTCCAAGCTCTCGGAAATGCCTTCCATGCTATCGAAGAAGCCTTCCAAGCTTCTCGGGGAAGCCTTTCAAGCCTCTTGGAGAAGCCTTCCAAGTCTCTTGGAGAAATCTACCAAGCTTCTCGGAGAATTGAAAGGCTTCTCCGAGAATCCGTCTCTCAAGAGAATCCTTCGAGCTCTCCTCTGCTTCTGGAGAAGCCTTCCAAGCTTATTGTAGAAGCCTTCCAAGCTTCTAGATGAAGCCTTCCAAGCTTCTAGAGGAAGCCTTTCAAGCTTCTCGGAGAAGTCTTCCAAGCTTCTAGAGAAAGCCTTCCAAGGTTCTGGAAAAAGCCTTCAACGCTTCTGGAGGAAGCCTTCCTAGCATCTCGGAGAAGCCTTCCAAGTTTCTAGAGAGAAGCCTTCCAAGCTTCTCGAAGAAGGCTTCAAAGCTTCTGAGAGAAGCCTTTCAAGTTTCTCGGAGAAGCCTTCCAAGCTTCTCGGGGAACCCTTTCAAGCTTCTGGGAGAAGCCTTCCAAGCTTCTCGGAGAAGCCCTTCAAGCTACTCGGAGAAGCCTTTCAAGCTTCTCGGAGAAGCTTTTCAAGCTTCTCGGAGAAGCTTTTCAAGCTTCTCGGAGAAGCTTTTCAAGCTTCTCAGAGAAGCCTTTCAAGCTTCTCGGAGAAGTCTTTCAAGCTTCTCGGAGAAGCCTTCCAAGCTTCTCTGGAGAAGCCTTCAAAGCTTCTGGGAGAAGCTTTCCAAGCTTCTCGGAGAAGCTTTTCAAGCTTCTCAGAGAAGCCTTCCAAGCTTCTCGGAGAAGCCTTCCAAGCTTCTCGGAAAAGCCTTCCAAGCTTCTCGGATAAGCCTTTCAAGCTTCTCGGAGAAGCCTTTCAAGCTTCAAGCTTCTCAAAGAAGCCTTTCAAGCTTCTCGGAGAAGCCTTTTAAGTTTCTCGGAGAAGCCTTCCAAGCTTCTCGGAGAAGCCTTTCAAGCTTCTCGGAGAAGCCTTTCAAGCTTCTCGGAGAAGGCTTTCAAGCTTCTCGGAGAAGGCTTTCAAGCTTCTCAGAGAAGCCTTTCAAGCTTCTCAGAGAAGCCTTTCAAGCTTCTCAGAGAAGCCTTCCAAGCTTCTCGGAGAAGCCTTTCAAGTATTTCGGAGAAACCTCCCAAGCTTCTTGGAATAGTCATCCAAGCTTCTGGGAGTAGTCTGCCATTCTAAGCTTCTTGGAGAAGTCTCACAAAATTCTCAGAGAAGCGTTCGAAGCAGCTTGTAGAAGCCTTCCAAGTTTTTCAGATAAGCCTTCCAAGCTTCTCGGATAAACCTTCCAAGCTTCCGGGAGAAGCCTTCCACGCTGGAGAAACCTTCCGTTTCAAGCTTCTAGGAGATGTCTCCCAAGCTTCTCGGAGAAGTCTTCCAAGTTTTTCTGAGAAGCCTTCCGTTCCAAGCTTTTAGGAGAACAGATAAACCTTCCAAGCTTCTGAGTGAAGTCTTCGAAGCTTCTGGAAGAAGCCTTCCAAGCTTCTGGGTGAAGTCTTCGAAGCTTCTGGAAGAAGCCTTCCGAGTTTCTGCGACAAATCCAAGCTTCTGGGAGAAGCCTTCCAAACTTCTTGGAGAAGTCTTCCAAGCTTCTCGGAGAACCCTTCCAAGCTTCTTGGAGAAGCCTTCCCAGCTTCTTGGAGAAGCCTTTCAAGCTTCTGTGAGAAGCCTTCCATGCTTCTTTGAGAAGCCTTCCAAGCTTCTTGGAGAAGCCTTCCAAGCTTCTTGGAGAAGCCTTCCAAGCTTCTTGGAGAAGCCTTCCAAGCTTCTTGGAGAAGTCTCAAAAAAATCTCGGAGTAGCGTTTGAAGCAGCTTGAAGAAGCCTTCTAAGCTTTTCAAATAAGCCTTCCAAGCTTCTCGGATAAACCTTCCAAGCTTCAAGGAGAAACCTTCCATGCTTCTTGGAGAAACCTTCGGTTCCAAGCTTCTAGGAGATGTCTCCAAGCTTCTCGGAGAAGCCTACCAAGCTAAGCTTTCAAGCTTCTTCAAGAAGGTGTCATCCAATGTCGTTGATAGCCTTTCCCAGAAGCTTAGAAAATTTTCATTCAGAAGCGTTCATGCTTCATAAGTTATAGATCCTCAAAAACTTCTCTTTAAAAGCTTCATATATTTACTTTTAAAGGGTTTTCAAGGGATGCTTAAATGCAGTCTCCTAAGTCATTGAAGATATTTCTAAAGTGGTTTCAAAGACATATCTTGGAAGCTTTCGCAGTCATGGAGGATTGACGTTTTGCACGAAAAGGTCACAAACGAAATTCCGAAGCGTAGTCTCAAAGTCTTCGAATCGAGTCTCCGTAATGATTTGCATCGTTATTGCAGTAAAAAAAAACTCAGCCTCAATACTGATTAGAATAAATCTGCCCCATTTGACGCCACGTTCGCTTCGAACCTGTGCTAGGAACTACACATCACTGCCGAGGAAAAACGCTCGCATCACGTGAGCAGATGACCACAAATTGTTGCTGGCGAGTAATTGCACACCGCATTTCAAACTCAACTCAGCAAAATTATCAATTATTCATCGTGACATCAAGCTCTCCCCTTTGACTACTACTAACTGACTGACTGACGACGACGACGACGACGATGATGACTGAGGTTTTTCTCAAGATGAGCTTTTTTTTGCGGAACTGAGTTCCCATCGTTGGCGGCCGACCGCCTTGACCCTTCCTCACTATATCGGGGAACTATTATGGCTAATCCATTATTCTCCGCGACTTGTGGTTGGTGTCAATCTCTGTATTGGAGAAGTTCCATTCGTGCCGTGAGGGGATGACTAAAAATAGTCTTCAAATGATCGAATCTCTGCAAATAAATAATCACTCTGCCTGCTCACACACCAACACGGCTACACAGGTCCAGTTGACCTTCAATCTCTCGGTGCTGCTTCTGTTGTAAATCCCTCGGCAAGTCCCCATATAAATAGATTGTTCAGTAGGGTGTCCCAAGATAAAATCAATGCTGGATAAGTCAATGTTCGAGAAAATGACATTTGGGGAAACGACACTCGGAGAAAAGTAGCACGTTCACTTGAATCACATGAGTATCTACAAAAACTAATATTGCACGAAAAAATCCACAATGAAAAATTAGAAAGATAAAAAAATAATAGGTTTTGAAAACATCTGCACAAAACGTAAAAATATGACAATTTTCATTAAAATTCACAATTTTTCATAAATTGGAACTAACTTTGAACGATTTCTTAGAAAGTTTATATGTTCTACAAAAATGCTCTTTCATTCGAACATTTGAAACCATGACTTTTCGGATATTGATTTTTTCTGCGACACCCTATTGCTCGGTACATGCGACCAGCAATGATGGGCGGTCATCATTATTATTATTGTATGAATCGCAATCGGGCGGATGTAGGCAGATAGTGCTTTTTCGATGGGCGAATGGCTACGCCATCACTATCGCTTCCTCCACTAAATGCGGGTCAATCAAAACTACAGCATCAACAACAACCGGAGCAGAACAATTTCCATTATCAAAATAAACGCCGATCCGATTTGCGCACTGTGATCTGATTCTGCAAATGGGTACAAGTGTCGAGCGAGGGTGTTTGAAAATCAAACGAACGGGAACGGGGCGTAACATATGGTCGGTTGAGATTCGGGGAATTGTTGTGCAATAGGGAGGCCGGTAAAAACGATGAATTGATGCTCGAGTTTGTTGGTGAATCTTGTTTTTAAACTAGTTCGAATGTTGCAGGGACGCTTATTAACTTTACTCAACAAGTTGTGGAATCCAATTTAACTATTACCACAAAATTAAGTTTGAAGAATTGTTTGATTGGTGCAATTTTCTAGGATTTCTATAAAAGAAAAACAAGATGGAATGGAGTCAGAAATCTCATATTATTAATTTGTTGCAATTGTTCAGATAAAACATCCAAATCTCGATTACTTTTTCAAATCGACGTAAGTAGCTTCAATACTAATTTGAGAAAATTAATTCAGAAGAATCACAACCTGTCTTCTAATACTGTTTTAAAATGAACCACATTTTTAACAATTTTTCGACGTGTACATTGCTTAAATTTTGCATACAATGAGCTCGCGTTCAAAAACTATGGAGTTCCTATTCTTTCACACAAGAATTTTATGACAAAATTATAAGCCGTTTTATTCAGTTACTTGCAACGTTTTTCTACTAGTGTAAAATCGACTCAAGTTGTGTTTTATTTTGATTCGTTGTTAAGTCACTTTGTCTCTTCATACAGCGGAGCGGCGAAAGTAGTAGTTAGGTTGCGAAAGTTGAAAATCTTACTTTCGTCGTTTTGTAAATCCAGAAATTTAACGTTCTAAAAGTGAAAAAGCAAGTTGGGGGCCGTCCATTAATTACGTAAGGGTTTATGGGGGGAGGGGGGGTTTGAGATTTCTTACGCGTCATACAATTAATTTTTTATTTTCATACAAAAAGTCTTACCATGAGGGGAGGGGGGGGGGGTTGAAAAATCCCAAAAATTGTCTTACGTAATAAATGGACCGCCCCTTGGTTCAGAGCGAAACGTGTAGAATTCTGTCTGCAAAACACGTAGGATCGATAAAGTAAGTTTGTATATTTTTTGACTTGAGTCTGTATGAATAAGTTTTCGAGAAATCGTAAGTAGACACGTTACCGAAAGCAGATACATTTAGAAGATAGCATTAATCGAATTGACAGAGTTCGTACGGTTATCAATCCCAAAGTAACGTCGACAGCAAAACACTGAAAACTTCTTTCAACGTGATTCCCATTATAGATTCACGATTTTCATATACCTAAAAATAAAGAAGAATATACCATCAAAACTTGGTTTGTTTAGTTATTCGTAACCTCTGGGCGGGATTTGAATCAAAAGATCAACATAATTCAGAGTTACGTCCTTTTTGAAGTGCACCAGTTGGAAGCACTGATTTTAAATAGATGAAAGAGGCATTCTAATGTCATTAGTCATGTTCCAATGGTGTCAATGACAAACCGTAACTAAATGTTATACAAGTTTTTCGAAAATGAATGATTTTGCATTGGCTCAAGCGCTTCAAAGCTTTACGAAGTCAATTTGATCATATGTATAACTAAATTATTTTTTTGTAGTGCAATATACTGAATAATTTGATGAACCCATCAACTCACGTTTCAATACATTTCACATGCAACTCTTTACTATATTTTGTATAACAAAGCGAAAGTATACCTCAAGGAATGTATTCAGACTTTCAGTTTTCTTTGGAGGGTAATCCGTCATACTTTGTTAAGTTTTTTTTTTGGTTTTGTCTCCAGGTAAAATTTCGTTTCCAGTGTAAACCCAGTGTTGTGTATAAAACAAAACGAAAATATAGCGTAACATTTGCCTAACTGCAAAATGTAAACAAACTTGATTATTCATTATTCGTATCATTTTTTACGTAAATTACTCCCACATACTCTTACTGGCATGCAAAATGCATTATTAATGGTATTTTTATTCAAATTTAAAAGGGCCTATCTGAAAATGGTAAAACTAAGAGGGCTTAACTGGTCATAAAAAGGCCTAACTGAAAATTTCCATCAAAATCAGATAGGCCCTTTCGTAAATTTTTAATTTTCCCCCAGATTTTTCAATATTTAGCCATTGTGTAGTGTTTTTCTCACATAATGGAACCTAGTGAAATATTTGAAAAGGGTCTATCTGCATAACGTAAAAATTGAGAAATTCTCTATTGAAGATTCTGTAACATATTGAGTATTACTAATTTAAACCCATTGCTATTTAATAGTTTTAAATTTTTGTTCGACACTCAGTCTATTACTGAGCCACGTAACGTTTTAAATCTTAAATAACATAGCAACTCACAAAAATTGTTGAATTCAAACATCATCGGCAGATAGGCCCTTTTACGAGTCTTCAAACCAGTTAGGCCCTTTCAGTTAGGCATTTTGATTGAGCAAGGGTTCAGTTAGGCCCTTTTAGAATTTGCTGATATTATTCATTATTGAAGTGATTTGCATAATTATTGATTAAAATCAAAGGATTATATAAGAAAACCCCAACATAACAGCTAAATATTAGAAATTCTTGGATGAAGATTCAGTACTACATTGATTATTTATATTTCAACCCCTTTCTTCTATTTACTAGTTTTATACTTGTGTTGGACACTCATAATAGTCTACTAGGTGGCTCATAACGTTTTAAATCTTAAATAACAAAACAACTCGTGAAAATGGTTGAATTCAAACATCATCGGCAGATAGGCCCTTTTACGAGTCAGCAAACCAGTTAGTCCCTTTGATTGAACATGGTTTCAGTTAGGCCCTTTTATTAAACATAGTTCCAGTTAGGCCCTTTTGGAATTTGTTAATTTTATTGATTATTGAAGTGATTTTCAAAGTTTAAGAACAAAATCAATCGATTATGTGAGAAAATCATCATTGAATATTGAAAATTCTTCACTGAAGATTCAGTACTACATTGATTCCTATTTCAAGCCCATTCTATTTTTTACTAGTTTTATCATACCTAATCTTAATGCAAAGTTAGTTGAAAAACTGATTTTTTTATCCTGAAAAAAAAATCAATTACATTAAAAATTTTGAATAACTTTTATTTGTTAATTTTTATTTGTGCCTCTAGTTGTGAATCGAGTTCTAAAAGTCACGATTTTCACAAAAACAAATTTGTTTGTTTTTGTAACAGCCCTGCAACCTGCAAGAATTCTTCTTCTACTTTTTCTTGGCATTACGTCCTCACTGGAACAGAGCCTGCTTCTAAGCTTTGTATTCAATGAGTATAAACTGAGAGCTTTCTTTGACAAGTTGCCATTTTCGCATTCGTATATCGTGTGGCAAGTACGATGATACTCTATGTGCAGGAAAGTAAAGGAAATTTCCATTACGAAAAAACCTGGACCGACCGGGAATGGAACTCAGATACCTTCAGAATGGTTTTGCTTTGTAGCCGCGGACTTTAACCGCTCGACTAAGAAAGGCCCCAAAGTTTGAAACAAGTGAAAAAGTTAATGGGTTTAAAATAGATATAATCAGTAAGGTACTGAATATTCAACCGAGAATATCCAACATTTAGCTATTACATTGTGTTTCTATCGCTTGATTTTATTTAAGAACTATGAAAATCACTTCAATAAGCAATAAAATTAACAAATTCCAAAAGGGTCTAACTGGAACTATGTTTAATAAAACGGCCTAACTGGAGGGGCCTAACTGAAAGGGCCTAACTGGTTTGAAGATTCATAAAGGGCCTAACTGCTGATGATATTTGAGTGCAACCATTTTCACGAGTCGTTATGCTATTTGAGATTTCTAACGTTCTGGGCCACGTAATAAACCGTAATAAGTGTTGAACACAAATATAAAACTAGTAAAAAAAGTGAATGGGTTTGAAATAGCAATAATCAATAGGCTGCTGATTTTTTATAGAATAGTTTCCAATATTTAGCTATTATAATATTGTGTTTTTCTCACACAATCATTAAATTTTGTCGAAGAATTATGCAAATCACTTCAATTATCAATAAAATTAGCAAATTCAATAAGGGCCTAACTGCGGATGATGTTTGAATTGAACTATTTCTACAAGTTGTTGTGCTATTTGAAATTCAAATCGTTGTTAGCTACGTAATAGACCATTATTAGTGTCGAACACAAGGGGTCATCCGAAAATGACGTCCAACAATTGGGCCTCCTCCAATGGGGGGATTTAAGAAAATGTAACAGTGCATGGATTGGGTATTGGAAAAAGTGTGACAGAGTGTAGGAGGGTTCTAGAAATCCCGAAAAACGATGGACGTCATTTTTGGATCATCCCCAAGTATGAAACTAGTAAAAAGCGAACGGGTTTGAAATAGGAATAATCAATATGGTACTGAGTCTTTAACCGAAAATTTCCAATATTTAGCTATTATATAGTGTTTTTTCACACAATCGCTAAATTTTGTTCAAGATTTATGCAAACCAATTCAAAAATCAATAAAATTAGCAAATTATAAAAGGGCCTAACTGAAACCATGTTCAATAGAAGGGCTTAGCTGAAAGGGCCTAACTGGTTTGAAGATTCATAAAAAGGGCCTATCTGCCGATTATGTTTGAATTCAACATCTTTTACGAGTTATTGTATTATTTGAGATTTGAAACATTATGGACCACGCAACAGACTTTAATGGGTGTCGAACACAGGTATGAAACTAGTAAAAATGCGAATGGGTTTAAAATAGGAATTCTAAATATGGTACGGAATCTTCATTTGAAAATTTCTCAATGTTTACGTTTTGCAGATAGGCCCTTTTCAAATGTTACGCTAGAAATGTTTCATTAATTGCCATGCACAGTGTGTGACAGATTGAAACAAACGCTTACAAAGAAATATTCAGTTTGTGTACGCTTCGAAGTGTTTTTTTTTGTTTTTTACAAGGGGGAAATCTGCAAACAGATCCCCTGAGAAGATAACTCAGGGAATGCGGGGATGACGCACCAACGACGACCCGCTAAAACCAGCCTATGCACTGTGCATGAGCAATTCATTTAGAATTGCTCAAGTGGTGAACAGTGCATCGACATGACCCTTGGACTCAGACCCTCATCTTTGAAGCTGGCAATGCGCCAGCATGCTACCTTGGTGGACCCCCATAAGCGTGTCATCGATGTTCGTTGCTACATGGCTACGCAGCTAACCTGGAGGATGCGATGTGCAATAGCCCCTCTCCGAAGCAATGCCTTCTTGGTGGTCCCGGAGAGACGAAGGGTTTGGCGGCAATGGAAATGGTTTAGTGGGTCGGGGGTGTAGTCCTGTTTACTGCTTGTACGTAGTAAATGGTCCCCAACCCCACACTCCCGGACCTCGGTCCGGAGTCTGTTGAGCAGATTATCCCCCCATTGCTTAGAAGGAAAAAAAAAAAAAAAAAAAAAGACCCTCATCTCCCCGGAACCACCTTACGGTATTTCTTCGGGAAGGGACCAGTGCATATAGCACAACACGTGTAGCAGAAGTAGCCTAGGCAAACTGCTTCTCCTAGCCGACTTAAACAATGTTACAAGGGACCAGCCTCGGCAGGGCTAATCCTCTGCAGCCAACTCTTGGTCGGCGCGCCATAGACGCTGCAATTCTAACATAATGTGAGTGACAGTCGTAGTTACTGCATTCCAGCACTCGGCATCCGCACACATTCTCTCTATAATATTGTCGGGGGACGTGTCCCCTCCGCATGTAGTGAGCATGCGACCTCTCACAACAATGAAACGGGGGCAATCGAACACGACATGCTCCGCTGTTTCCTCTACACCAGCACAATTGGGGCACGCAGGAGATTCTGAGTGCCCGAACCTATGCAGGTACTGTCTATAAGCAACCATGTCCTGACAGAAACTGCGTCAGGTGGAAGTTCACTTCCCCATGGCTTCTACCATACCAATCTGACACATTTGGTATTAGTCGATGGGTCCATCTACCCTTAGTGGAGTTATCCCATTCCTGCTGCCAGCTTCTGAGCGTTTCCTCTTTACACGTGTCGCGGACTCCTCTGGTACCCCTTTGGTTGAAGCATCGAACATCTTCCTTGATGATGAGCCCGATGGGCGTCATCCCGGCTATGATGCACACGGCCTCTTTAGATACCGTCCGGTATGCACTTGCTACTCTTAAGCACATTATCCTGTACGTGCTTTCCAACCGCTTTAGGTTTCTGTTCGTTCTAAGCGCTTTTGACCAGATTGGTCCTTCATACCTTAGTATGGATAGCGCCACGCTTGCCAGCAGCTTGCGTTTGCTGGCAATTACAGCAGAGCTGTTAGACATCATCCTCGAAAGCGCCGCTATAGCCATAGATGCCCTTTTACAGGCATATTCAACGTGGCTAGCGAAGCTCAGCTTGTCATCGATCATTACCCCAAGATGCCTAAGGGATCGCTTGGACTCTATGGTGCAATCACCTACCGAGATAAGCGCCCGTTGCTCGGACCTGCGGTTGTTGACCACCACCACCTCAGTCTTGTGACGGGCCAGTCCTAGTTTCCTAGACTTCATCCATTCCTCAATCAGGTAAATAGAGTGCGCTGCTGTCAACTCTACTTCCTCCATCGATTCACCATAGACCACTAGGGTGATATCGTCGGCGAAGCCAACAATCTTAACACCCGTCGGAAGGGGCAGCCTCAGTACGTCATCGTACATCGCATTCCATAACAGCGGGCCCAGGATTGAACCTTGAGGTACTCCCGCGGTAATTCGAACGCTTTTCTGCCCCTCCTCTGTGTCATACAGTAGAATCCTACCATCAAAATAGCTTTCTAGAAGCTTACACAACTGCACCGGTACCTTGAGGCGGTGAAGCGCGTGTGCTATTGCTTCCCAGCTTGCGCTGTTGAACGCATTCTTCACATCCAGAGTGACAACCGCGCAGTAACGGATGCCGCTCCTTTTATGCTCGATTGCCACCTCAGCTGTTTGAACGATCGACTGGATGGCGTCCAGAGTAGATTTACCTTTTCTGAATCCAAACTGGTTGTTGGACAGGCCGTCCGCACTCTCCGTATACGGTACTAGTCTGTTGAGAATCAACCTCTCCAATAACTTGCCCGTCGTATCTAGTAGACAGATAGGTCTATACGCCGACGGGTCACCTGGTGGTTTCCCCGCCTTTGGTAGTAGCACCAATTTCTGTCGCTTCCATACATCCGGGAAGATTCCTTGATCAATGCAGCGTTGCATCGTGGTTCTGAACATGTCCGGATCCGTGTTCACTGCCGCTTTTAAGGCAACATTCGGGATACCATCGGGTCCCGGTGCCTTGTTTGACGCGAATGATTTCACGACTTCTGCCAGCTCTTCGTTCGTCACTCTCGCCACTTCTTCTTCTTCATCTGCCGCATACGGCGCTGGGGGCCATGGGCTTATGGGATGGTGCGGGAAAAGTACATCGATTATCGATCGCAGCAACTCGGGCGATTTCTCTTGGGGCGCTATGGCTCCTTTGGTCTTAGCCATTACCACTCTGTAGGCGTCACCCCATGGACTAGAATTGGCACTCTCGCATAGGCTTTCAAAGCATGCCCGTTTTCGACTCTCGCCCGCTTTTTGAGAGCCAACTTTGCCTCTCTGAATGCTGCACCGCGTTCCTCTCTTTGTGCTTCTGTGCGTGCGCGTTGCATTCTTCGTCTAGCCCGAAGGCAGATTGCTCGAAGATTTGCAATTGATTCGCACCACCAATACACTGGCGGCCTGTTCTCTCTAGGAGGGGCTTTTCTCGGCATGGAAGCATCATACGCTTGTGATATCATAGCAACTAGCTCTTCACCGTTTAGGTCCAGAGTGTTTCGTTCGCGCCTCAGGGCTTCAGTGAATACTTCGCCGTCGAAGCACGCTGTTTTCCATCCTCGGGCTTGGGTCGAGTTACATCGCGCTGCCTTCTGCCCGCCTGGTATTATACTATAGCGAATCGATTGATGATCGCTATGAGTATAACCGTCATCAACGCGCCAGTTCATGGTACCTAAAAGGTTAGGACTACAAAACGTCACGTCGATGATCGATTCTGCACCATTTCTGCGGAAGGTACTCACTGTACCCACATTTGCCAGCTGTACCTTTAATGCGGCCAGGGATTCCAACAATAGCTGGCCTCTTTGATTGGTGCAGCGGCTACCCCACTCCACTGCCCATGCATTAAAGTCGCCAGCTATCACTACTGGCTGCCGATTAGCTAGTTCGGCCATCATCCTGTCAACCATGTGGGAAAATTCATCAATCGACCACCTTGGGGGCGCGTAACAACTGCAATAGAACACGCCGTTGATTTTTGCTATCGCAAAACCGTCATTTGAGCTAGAGACTACTTCTTGGATTGGGTATCGTCCTGTCGTCCCTATAGCTGCTAGCTGTTGAGACCTATCCGCCACCCAGTTCCCGTTGTTGGCTGGTATGCGGTATGGGTCCGATAATAACACCACGTCAGTCTTGGTTTCCGAGACTGACTGCCAAAGCAGCTGCTGGGCTGCATCACAGTGGTTTAAATTTAACTGTGTTACTTCCGTTTTGGCTGCTTTGATACTCCGCTTGTGCCCGGACATTTGGGTCCGCCCGTTAAGTGTCCGTTGTCTGCTCTGTCGACACATATTAGGCACTTAGCGATTTGCTTACAATCGCTTGCCCTATGGCCTTCAGCGCCGCATTTTCTGCACATCTTACTTCTGTCGGGACCATTGCAATTCCACGACTTATGGCCCTTCCCGAAACACTTGAAGCAAACTTCAGGAGGCTGTTGTATGCTCAGCCGGCAAACCGACCAGCCTACCTTGAGTAGGCCCAATTTTGCTTTGTTGGCCTCTGCAACCGGCAGCCTGATCGCCGCCACCTGGGTGCCCTGCGGGCCCTTTCTAAGGTGGATGGCCTTACTGGCTACGTCGATGTCACACTGCTCTTTGAGGGCAGCCGAGACCTCCGCTGCATCGGTGACCTCATCCAGATTTTTACACTGGAGAGTCGCTTCAGCAGTAAGGGATCTTACATCAACCTCGTCACCAAGTACTTCTTGTGCCAGTTGCTTATAGACTGCACCCTTTTCCTTGGCGTCCTTCTTTAAGACTAGGATCATTTCACCAATCCTAGTTCGCCTTATGCTTCTCACGTCTGCGCCCAATGGCGATAGCTTCTCTGTGCTTCGCATCGCCTTCAGAACCTCGGCGTATTTTGCTTCCTCCGTTTTGATAACGAGGGCTTCGCCTAAATTCCTACGTTTCGCTGTTTTCGGTTTAGCGCTCTCCTTGGGCTCCGTTTTCGGTTTCCTCTGTTTTTTCTTATTTCCAACTCGTATCCACGGGTTGCTGTTGCCTTGCGCCCGTGGTTCCTGTGGATGCACTGCCTGGTTCCGGTTAACCCGTGGCTCCTTTTTCTTGGCTTTCTTGGCCTTAGGATTGGTGTTGGCCTCTCCTTTGTTGCCATGTCCTCTTGATCGCGGGGCTTGGCTCGTGCCAGCTTTTCCGCTTTGGAGGACGGCCGCGTAGGTCACTTTTCCCTTAGCAACCATACGTCTTTTCGCCACGTATTCATCCCCGGAAGCTTCCCTCTTCCGCATCGCGTATCGAATAATATCATCAGATATATTCGCGTTGCCTGTGAAGGAAAACACTTCGGTCTGACACGACCTAGTGTCTTTTTGGCCTTCTACCTTGCCCAGTTGTTCCTTGGCTTTCTCGTAGTCCTGCTTTGCAGCTAGGACTGATTGTCGCAATTTCAGTAGACTTGTTTTCAAGTCTTTGCTGATGTTTGTTTTGCTTTTAACATATTCGATGATGACATCAAGTTGCTCAGCAGCTACCTGCATTTTAGGGAGGTACTCCCTATTGCGATCCATGGCCTCGATTAGTCCCGGGCCATCGGTCACCACACATGTTGCACTGGAGCGGCCAGTGCCTGCCGTCGTCACAGTATCTAGGCTTTTGCCCACACTGTTTTCAATAAAGTTGGTCGCCTCCTTCCTTGGCGGGAACCTTAGCCGGTTACTGATAGGTCCAGAAGCCTCTCCTTCACATTCCGCTAGTTGTTTGTTTTGGTTGATCATCTCTTATGGGTCCCCCTAAGAGCCGCTATCCATCTCCGCTGGAATAGTCGCCTTTATAATCCCATGGTTATCTATGCAAGCAGGGAGGCCATGCTAGGGTTGACATAGTCCTTTATGGGGTACTATGTTCAGAGCCGGATCGGCGCAGGTCAGGTAATGGCATCTGAGCCTACTCCCGCCCAGTTGGAACAACCAGGCGACGGATTTGGAACGTACTCTAAGGCCTGCCACGGTTTTACGGGACGGGGGCAGCCTGCGCCATTAACCCACTCGCCGTTTCGGGCCAGTGTCACCCGACCCTACTAAGGGAGTAGAATGTCGCCGCTGTCAGCCTCAAAGCATATTATCCAGTACATATACCGTTACTTGTCCTTTGTCGTGCGCTGCCAGTATACATAATTGGGGCCGTACTGGCGTTGGTCCCAATGTGCTCGAAGCACTCCTACTCGTAATTCCATGCCTTGTCCGTTTGTATCGCGACCAGTATGCCATAATCAGGATCTCACTGGTATCAATCCTGATGTGCCGGTTGGCACTCCTGTTAGGTAGGGCTAGGGCTAGGGTACTTTAAGCGGCACCGGTCGCTGTGACAGAGTTGCATTCGGATTTTTGTGGTTTTTATGAAGGTTCATCAGAGCCCACTGCGAACTTCACCACATCCTGGGCAACTCCCCAACTCGCAGAGGTCCTGGGGGGGGGGGGGTCCGTTAAGCCCCTGGACTGTCGTCCCTGCTGCCCCAACAAAAAAAAAAACGCATAATGCGAAGCCATAAGGGTGAAAAATTTAAACTACAGGGTGTTCGCAAATTATCCGAACAGTCAAATATTGGAAAGATGATCTTGCATTGAAAACAATGAAAAATCAATGTGCGTATACCTTTTATAACACATTTATATGTTAACACAAAATACAACTTCAAATAATTTCGAAATGATTGTTTGTTACTGAGATAGGCAAATTTATTTTTTTCGGAGACGTTTTTCCTGAGGGCCGCTAGTCATACTGGAGATGTGTTATCTCTAAAATCTAAAAGAGATGAATCCAAATGTCTTATTATTATTTGAAGTTATCTGCAGTTCAGTGGCTTCAAGTTAGACTGGGAATAGAAAACTATACGGTTTAAATCCAGTGAGTTCTAAAGACATTTCTCTTCCGTTATAAAGCTCGAAAAACAGCTCCTTTTAAGACACTTCAAAACATTTGGCTTGGTTTTGCAAATGTTTGAAATCTAAAATGTGCCAAACTTATTTCTTAAGACTATAAAAAGCCAATGTTTAAAACCATGCAAGAATATTGAATTTATTATGCTTGATTGTATAGAGCCATGTTTTCAAAGTTTGTACGGATAATTTGCGGACACCCTGTAATTTACAACATCCTTATAATCCCACCCTTATTTAGCCTCAGGTTTGAGACTGAAGAAGGGAAGCCGATTGTCTCGGAGAAACACAAGGTCACCTGCACCATTGCTCCGGGTAGCTCAGGAAGGGCACAATACTGTAGAGGGCGCCCTGGTACTCCACAGGCTCCGTTTGCGGTTAGGTTTTTTTTAGACCCCCCTAACCATTCATTCTTAGGCACGGTAAGCTTAAAGCGGCATGAATTAGGGGTCACCTGTGAGATGGACTTATACCACCGGAACAGGCAGTCCGTAGTGTTAATTCTTAGCCAATTGAAACAACCGCTACCGACACTACACGGCTATCTAGGCTGTTCGGGAAAAGGAAGTTAACATTGATGATTAACTCCTGACGTGCCCAAACGGCCACAGCCGCTTCGAAGTGTATGGTGGACCAGTATAATAACCAACTATGCAACCAAACAATTAAAGATATTCTGAAAACTGAAAGTAGCACTGAACCCGTGAACAATTTTTTGTTGTTGAATTTCGAACATTATAATCTATAGCTATGATCATGTTGAACTTAAAACGTTTCGTAAGATTTAAACTGTTAAGACAAAAGCAAGCAATGGAATATAACAAAACAATATTAGATAATGCATACTTTTCAAAAGCATCTTCCAAGTAATGCTACCGTCTCTTCATTCAATTTTTGTTCACACATGTCCTTACATTGATTTTGATTATAATTTTCAATTTGACTAGATCAAAATGAACGAAATCGGAAAAAATATTCTGCGAAGAATTACGAATAGCAGCACCCAATCATGGGCTAAAGTTTCTAAAGCAATATTCCAATCTTCGTCAAAATTCTTCAAGACAGCCTTTGCAGCAATTCTTGTCTTCTTTAACTTAAAAGAAAGTTAAAAAATAAAAATTTGAGAGCTCAAGTTTACCAAGTTAATAATATTGTTAGGTCGTTTTCACCGGTGCTCCATTTTTTTTGGTCCAATTGTATAACAGTTCCAAAAAATAGACCACCAAAAATAGAACAAATTTCAAACGCTTCCACCGTTGTTTGGTCTAAATTCAATTTCAAACAAATTTCTCATTAAGGAATTTGTGTAGGAAAATTCCACCACGAAATAGTTCAGAGATTTTTTTAACTACTGTAATGATTTCAGTAGTTCCTTCAATGTTTTCACCTAGATATAGTTCTGACATTTTCCAGAATTTTTTCTATGAATTCCTCCAGGGATTTCCTTCAGAGTTTCACAAGGGAATGCATCTTAAAAGGATTCCACTAGAGATTTTTCATGAGAAACCTGCTGAGATTTTTTGTTTCCCGATTCCCTCAGGAATTTCTCCAGAAGTTTCTTCAGGAATTCTCCAAGGATTTTCTTTAGGGGCATATTGCCAGGAATTAATGCAGAGATATTTTTGAAAACTTCTTTGGGTACTCCTGTGTTTCCTTGATGGATTTCTGGATTTCTTAGAGAAATAAACCATATACTTTCTACAAATACTTCCAAGGATACTTGCAAAGACTTCTCCAGAAATTGCTCCACAGATTCCACCAGGATTTTTTCCGAGGATTCCCACAGAGATTCCTCTAGGGTTCTACCAAGGATTCCTCCAAGAATTACTCCAGTAGTTTCTCTAGAAAATCCTCAAAAGTAAAAAAATTCTCTAGGGAAATTTCGCCGCCAAATAATTCAAAGATTCTTTCAAAAACCCCAGAATTTTTTTTAAAGATTTCCAGAAATTTGTCCAAGGATTCCTGCAGAGACTCCTTCCGGAATTCTTCCACAGGTTTTTCTAGATTTTTTTTCCAAGAAATTCTCCAGGGTTCCGTAAGGGAGTTCAGCAATTTCTCTGCACATAATTTCTTCAGAAATTCATCTAGAAATTCCTTCAGCGATTTCTCAAGGAATTTCTCTAGGGAAATTCCATCGCTTAATATATTGGAGATTTATTCGAAAACTCCTCTAGGGATTTCAGTAAAACCTTCGTAGTTTTCACCTTGACATAATTCAGATGTTTTGCATAAATTGCTCCCAAGATTTTTTCCCTGGAATCCCTCCAAAGTTTCACCAGGGATTTTTACACGATTTACTCGTTCAATTTAGTCAGAGGATCTTCCAAGGATTTCTCCTAGAATTTTCCCATGGAAGAAAAAATATATATTTTAGTGAACTTCTCCGGGTATTCCAGTAATTCAAAAATTTCTTCACTGATTTCTCCAAGAAATCATTCAGATATTTTCCAGGAAAACCACGCGGAATTCCTCCAGAGAATATTCCAGAAATTCTGCCACAGATTCATCCCAGAATTCTCCCGAAAATTCCCACGTAGATTTCTCTAGGGATTCACCAAGCCATCCTACATGAATTCCTCATGCAAATGCCTTAATGAATTCCTCCACAGTATTCCTCAAGAAAATACTTCAGGAATTTCTCAAGAAATTTCTTTAGAGAAATTTTTCAGAGATTGTTTCTAAAATTCCGTCAAGGATTTCAGTAATTCTTTCAAAGATTTCATCTAGACGTAATTTAGATATTTATCAGCAATTTCTCCAATGATTCTTCCAGAGACTTCTTCAAGGATTTCTTTAAAAATTCCGCGAGGGTTCCTCCAAGGATTCTTCCAAGAATTCCATCTACAATTTGACAGGAAATTTCTTTAAAGAATTTCTCAAAAGGTTTCCTCCAGGAATTTGTCCAAGGGTTCCTACAAGAGCTCGCTCTGGGATTTCTAAACGAACTTCTCTGATATCATTTCCACATGTAATAATACAGAGATATTTTCCAAAAAAATTTCCAGGGATTACATTTATTTCTCCAAGGATTTCCTTAAAAGTTTCTTCTAAGAAATATTTCAGATATTTCCCAGAAATTCCTCTAAAGAAACCTCCAGTAAATATTCAGAAGATTTCTTCAAAGAATTCTCAAAGGGATTCCTCCGCAGATTTCGTTCAGAAACTCATACAGAGATTTCTCGAAATAATTCAGGCATTTCAGTAATTCCTTCGAAGACTTCACCTGGACAGATTCTACCGAGAGCTCTTCGAGAATTCTCCATGAGATGCATAATTAATTCTTCAGCAATTTTTATTGGGACCCCTTCAGGAATTTGTTCTGGGATTTGCTCAGGAATTTCTCCAGAAGTTTCTTCAGGGAGTTCTCAGCGAATTTCTTTAGGAACATTTCAACAGGAAATAATTCGTTGTGTTTGGATGGGCATCTAATTCTTACGAAAGAGGTGCACTTTGCGAAAAAGGACCACGTGATTATTGAGCTGAAATCGAATTCAGGTTAACTTCTGCGTCCATGAGTCCTCTCGTGGCGTAGGGGTAACGCGCCCTAACTAGAGATCGGGGAGTCGTGAGTTCGATTCTCGCCGAGAAGACGTGTAACTTTTTCGCAAAACTTCACATCGATTTATTCATTAAATTCAATTGCAAAGTATATGTAATGTTTAGCTTTTCGGTAGTTGTTAAACTTCCAACTCGGCTGGTTAGCCGTAAACCACGATTCATAATTAAAAACAAGTAAATAATTCGATGATATTTTTTTTTTGAAGACTCGTCTAGAGAATGCAAAAATCCTTCAGAGAATTTCTTCAAAAATTTTACCATGAAATAGTTCAGATATTTTCGATAAAGGATACCCCCAGAGGAAAAGTATTAATTAACTCATTACGCGTGGTAAAGATGAACAAATTATGGGTGAAATTATGAAAAAATTCACGTGCTCGGCTGGGATTTGAACCCAGGACTCTTGTATGCTAGACGAGCGCTTTACCAACTAAGCTACCGAGCCACTTGGTGACCCAATAACCGAGTTGGTTACAAGTTTAGAATTCAAATCCCCATAGACCACGCAGACCCCTTTCATAACCTATATCCATCCATCTGATTTTACTACAGCATGCGGGCTGAGCGAGTGCGAGTTTTTTCCAAGAAATCCCAAAGGTATTCCCCAGGAGATAAGGGTTGTTTAGCAGTTTTTCAGAGATTCCTTCACAGAATTTTTGTAAAAACTCCTTCAGGAATTTTTCAACGAATTGCTCTAGGAAAATTTCACCGCTGGATAATTTGATAATTTTTTTTTTCAAAAACTCCTGCAGGGATTTCAGTAAAACCTCCATAGGTTTCACCTTGACATTTTTCAGAAATTTCCTCATGGATTTCATCAGAGACTCTTCCCGGGATTCCCCGAAAATTCTCTGGAATTTTCCCAGATATTCTCTCAGGAATTTCTCCATAAGCTACTTAATGTAGGTTCTTATGGAATTCCTTTAAGATTTTTTCGACAAGGAAAAAAATATATTTTTGAGAACTTTTCAGATTTTTTTAGAAGATTCCAGTATTTTCTTTGAGGATTTTTTCAAAGATTTCAAGAAATAAATTCAAATATTTTTAAGAAATTCAAAATTTCTTTAATGATTCCTCTTAAGAACGGTCTTCCTCAACATTTCTTCTAGAACTTCCTTCAAAAATTTCTCCAAGGATTGCATCATATATTATTTCCGGACCTCCACTTAAATTTTGTCAAAGAATTCCTCTCGGAATTTATTCAAGAGAATCTATGAAGAGTTTTTAATTTTCTACATAATATACCTAAAAAACTACTGGGAGATTACCTGAAAAAATTGCTGAAGATTTTTTGAAGGAATTCTTGAGGGCGTCGCACAGTATTTCGATCGGCCGAAATCGTGAACTTAATTCTGTAGCACCTTTAAACGTGATTTTTTTCGGAATGGTGTCTTCGGACGAAAATTTTCTAAAAATATAGCGCATATATTGACGGTGAATGTTAGTTCGCAACTTTGCCACGGGCGGCGCTGCGAAAATATTTTTTTTGAAATGACGATCTTTAAATATGATGTCTTCGGCAAAGTTGTAGATAATTCAAATACAAACAACTTTGCCAAAGACACCTAGTGTATATTCAGCCGCATTTCCAAAATACGGGAGTATTTTATGAACGACCCCCTAAAACTAGTTTTTCTCGTATATTTTGAAAATGTGAAGTTTCCGGTAGCAACAATGTTCTACAAAATTGTGTAAACAGTCAAAATGAATCATTCTCTAGAAGACACTAAGTTTCTAAAGACCAAGGAAAAGCAGTTATAACCATTTAAGTGCAAAAATCACTCATTTTTGGGGTCCGTGTATTTATTCGGGTGGCAGCTGGTGGCAGATGAAACCTAGTAGGGTTAAAAATACACCATTAGTAGTTGTAAATGTCGATAGTGTCATTAGTATCCACGAGTATCCCTTTTACTTAGAGGAAGTTTCATCAATGACTCTTATTACCCTGAAGTACTTAGTTATGTGATGGGTACAGGGCTATGTGACTCCAAACTGCTTCTTTTTCTTCTCCTTGACACATTTTTCATCTTTATACACATACTCAATAGGTTCCAAATACTTTTATGAAGAAAGTTCTCAATTAGTTTTTACAAAATGACTCGCCATACAACTATTTTTCGCTTGCAGTTTTTGCTATTTTTCGTACATAGACACTATAGTAAGTGCAAGCTATGCAAATTTGGTGAAATATTCTGTTGAGAAAAGAATAAATCATTGAATCACTATTCTGTGAATCAAATCAGTGTTTAAATGTTAACGCAGTGCTAATGGCTGCGACACTCATTTACAAAATGATCTGATATTGAGGCACTTGCCTGATTTTGGATTTGAATTTGATACATCACTTAATTTGCTACTCACCGCATCGTTCTTGCACGTGTCATGTAATAAACACTAGCCTGCTAGTTTATCTTTTTGGTCTTTTAGTGCTATTATTCGACCAATTAAGCGTGTCAGCTGTATAATGCTAGCACGCAGAGCGAATTAAAGTGCTATTTGGTTACTTGGGATGTACGAAAAAACGCAAAAATCTCAAGTGAAAAATAGTTGTAGGGCGAGTCATTTCGTAAAGCGTCTTTTCAGGAGATTGAGAACTTTCTTCAAAAATGTATTCGGAACCTATTGGTTGTGCGTAATGATGAAGAATGTGTCAAAAAGAAGAAAAAGAAGAAGTATGGAGCCACATAGCCCTCTACCCATCATATAACTAAGTACTACTGGGTAATAAGACTCATGGATGAAACTTCCTCTAAGTAAAAGGGATACTCGTGGATACTAATGACACTATCGACATTTACAACTACTAATGGTGTATTTTTAACCCTACTAGGTTTTATCTGCCACCAGCTGCCACCCGAATAAATACGCGGACCCCAAAAATGTCTGATTTTTGCACTTAAATGGTTATAACTGCTTTTCCTTGGTCTTTAGAAACTTAGTGTCTTCTAGAGAATGATTCATTTTGACTGTTTACACAATTTTGTAGAACATTGTTGCTACCGGAAACTTCGCATTTTCAAAATATACGAGAAAAACTAGTTTTGGGGGGTCGTTCATAAAATACTCCCGTATTTTGGAAATGCGGCTGAATACACACTAGGTGTCTTTGGCAAAGTTGTTTGTATTTGAATTATCTACAACTTTGCCGAAGACATCATATTTAAAGATCGTCATTTCAAAAAAAATATTTTCGCAGCGCCGCCCGTGGCAAAGTTGCGAACTAACATTTACCGTCAATATATGCGCTATATTTTTAGAAAATTTTCGTCCGAAGACACCATTCCGAAAAAATCACGTTTAAAGGTGCTACAGAATTAAGTTCACGATTTCGGCCGATCGAAATACTGTGCGTCGCTGGAGGTATATTTTGAGGAATTACTGTAGATATTCTTCAAAAAAATTTCAGGTAAATTTTCTGAAGAATTTATTTAAGAATTTTTTTTAGAACAAGCCCCTAAGACATTCTTAGAGAAATCTCATGTGAAAATTCTTGATAAAACTGGAGGGATCTATAGAGAAAATATTCTTTTATGAAACCATTGATAAATTCATGATACACAGGGATACACTGTGTGTCTGCAAAAATCCCTTGAGTAATTTCTGAGAAAATTGCTGAAGAAATATCTGGAGGAATCCTTGAAGATACATGGAAGAATGCCTTGAGAAATTGTAAGAGGAATTCCTAGACAAATTTCGGAAGGAATCCTTTAACAAGTTTCTGGAGAAATCTCTGCAGGAATTTCCGATGAAAGTTCTGGAGGAATTACTGTTGGAATCCCGGGATAAATCCTTGAAGGAATTTCTAGAGAAATCCTTGCGGAAATCCATGGAGGAAAGTAGAAGTTGAATAATTACAAGACCTCCTGAAGAAACTTCTTGAAAAATAATTGTTCGAAACCCTGTAGAAATCTGTGAAGGAATACATGGAGAAATTCCCGGAAGATTTCTTGGAGGAATTCAAAGAGGAATACTAGGGGAATTTCCTGGAGGAATTTCTGAACAAATTCTTGTAGAAATTCCTAGAGAAATCTCTGAATACATCCCTATCGAAAATTCTGGAAGAACTCATGGAGTAATTCTGTAGAAATTCTTGAAGGAATCTATGAAGGAAGATCCGGAACGATTCCCAGAGAAACATTTGGAGGAAGGTCTGGGAAATCTGTGAAATGGTTTAATACTTTAATGATATTTTTTTAATGTTTCGAGCCATCCCTGGATAAAGATGAAGTTCCAGGTGGATTTCCTAAGAGAAAAGTCCCTAAGAAGATCCTGGAATGAACCTTCAAGGAATTTCTTGAGAAATTCCTGAAAGAAGCCATGTAAGAATTTCTGGAGAAATCCCTTAAAAAAAATCCTGAGGAAATCCTTGTAATAATCTCTGCAGGAGTTCCTAGAGCACGCATGGAAAAATACCTGGGGATATTGTAAGAGGAATCCCTTGAACAATTTTTGAAATAATCGTTTACGACGTTCCTGGATATCTACAGGAATATCTAATGAAATTTGTGGAGCAATTACTGTTGGAATCCCTGTAGAAATCCTAGGGGGAATTCTTGGAAGAATGTAAACATTATTTCTAGAGGAATTTTTCGAGAAATTGAAGTGAATACATTTTGAAAACTGTCATTAGTTTGTTTTGGTCATATAATATTAGATTATTTCTTGAATTAGCAATTATTTTATAAAATCTTGAAAAAAAAAAATGGAAATATCAGGGAATTCAGTTGTGGCTAACGAATAGACGCCCTGTAAATTCACAACAATATTTTTTTATTTTGCTTTCCTTATACTGTTGCAAATATTCATCCCTGAGTCGAATGAAATAGCCCCAGTGATTCTTCCAGCGATTCCCCTAGAAATTTGTGAACTGTTTTGTTTCGAAACTCCTAAATTTCTTCAGATTTTCTTCCAGGTTCGAAACGTTGCTTCATAAAGTTACCAAAAATTCCTTTCAAGATTTTTCGATCACAAACACAATTACAATCGCCAAAGGCATACCGTATTTAAATTAATTCTTCCAGGGATTCTTACATGAACAACTCCATAGATACTCTCAAAAACAAAGGATTTTTTTTTAATATTCTTTTGAAGATTTCTTCCAGAATTCCTTGAGTGATTTCCATGTATTTGCTTTCAAATATTTATCCGAAATTCCTCCTGAAATTATTCAGAAACTCCCAAAGAAGGTCTTCTACGAAATCTTGCAATGATTCTTGAAGATTTTTTTCTCTAGAATTCTAAGGATTCTAAAACCAATCTAAAACCAATTATACTAAAGATTCCTCCAGGGATAGATTACGCATAGTTTGCTACCTTATTCAGCAATTCCATCAAAACTTAATCCTTAGGGCATTTCTACAGACTTTCTTGAAAAAATACACGAGATTCCTACAAAAATACCTTCGAACATACCTTCATGGCAACCTGAAAGATTCCGTCACTCTAATACGTTCACCAGGAGTTTTTCAGGCAAAACCCTGTGAGAATTTAGCCGAAAACTCACCGAACTTTCCAGTATTTGCATCACAGAATGATTCATTGTACATTAAATCGTCATTAGGGCCTAGTTTGCTTAAATGTCTAGAATTCTCTTCTTGATACTCTTTCTGAGTACCGTAATCCGGGGTAACATTGATCAGTTTTTTTTAGATAATTATCAGAAATTTAATTTGAATTTGCAAATATTGCAAGTTTTATAATTTTAAAACAAGTATTGGCACCCATCGCTCGTAACTATAAACTGTATTTTGTTTTTTGAATGTTTCAAGCATGTTTAAAAATATGTTTTATACGATATTTTAATTTAGCTGATATGGGGTAACATTAATCACCCTTGTGAACAATAATCGGCAATGTTGAAAATGTCGTTACTAACTAAAATCATGGCCCCTGAAGCAGAATATGAAGTTTTGATAACGGAATCGTTCTCGGTGATGCCACTCTCTTTAAAACGTGCAATTTGCTTGCTTGTATTATTTGCAAATCTCATGTGAGGCATGAATCTTTAGTAGTGTAATGAATATCGTGGTTTCAAAAATTTGAAAATATTACGAATGAACAAAACTCAATTTTTACGAACACATTTATTTTTATTAGCTAATGAGTATAAGAAAAAGAAGCACCATTAATAAATTGGAAATATTCCATCGAAAAATGTTGATTCCAACTTATTACTATCAGGGACATTCCGATCAATGTTACCCGGGATTACGGTATGTATTTTAATTGCCATCAAGCTTATTTACGATTGTTGAAGACATCATTCCTTTCATGTTCATATTAGATGATGACTGAAAATTTACAATGTATACATTCAATACTTCACAGAGACTGCCACAGACAATCATCTCAAAAAGTTTCCAATCAATTATCGAAAAAATACCCATTTGTCTTCTGTCTAACAAGCTCACCCAAAAACAACCACCTCAAGCTTAATGCTACTTAGTTACCCTCCCAGATGATTACACAACGAAGACACCTGTGGCGGTGCGGTATGGTCGGTCGGCTTACCTAAATCACTTGACCTACAAAGAAAGCAGCACTGCAGCATGTGCTGTGCACCTCTTGGCATACCCCGACCTCAACTCGGCTAAAGTCATACTCGATTCGGCGCGCTCTAGACGTGTGAGGAAACATCAACAACCCGAGGGGCTTAGCTTTGGATCATATTCAACCCCGCCGCTGCCGGAGGGCGGCACATGCAGCGCTCGCAATTTCGCAAAAGAAACTAACTAATGTTAACACAAACGTGTGTGAGCTCCCTACCCTCGCTTGGTCCACGGTCCACGGTACTGGGGAGTAAAAGTGAAAGAAGTGTATTGCTTCAGATGAATGAAGATCGGGAGGTCTTCGTTGACCGAGAGGAATCCGAGGGTACAAAGCAAACCCATGCTCAAGGTGTCTGGGTTCGATTCCCGGTCGGTCCAGGAGCTCTTCGTAATGGAAATTTCCTTGACTTCCCTGGGCATAGAGTATCATCGTACCTGCCACACGATATACGAATGCAAAAATTGCAACTTTGGCAAAGAAAGTGCTTACTTAATAAGCGCTCATAAAACATTAAGCTGAAAAGCAGGCTCTGTTCCAGTGACGATGTAATGTCAAGAAGAAGAATGAAGATCGTCGTCGTACGTCGTCGACGGAAGTTAACAGCAGCTCCTCTAATGAGAGATTGAATCGTTAGCTAACGTCGTACGTGTGTGTTCCTTTCGGTTGTTATTGGGCGGTTTGTGTTTGCCTAGCCGTACAGGTGCGATCGACTCCATGCGGCAAACTGCAAAAGACCTATCTATCTCTTCCATTCGGAGATTAGAAAGACGAGACGCCGAACACCGGTGAGGGTGTAAATCGGGGGATTTTCGTTGAGATCTTACATCGGGTACCTTTCTCCTTTGAACGAGGGGTGGCCAGATTGGATGTTTTACGATTAAGTGAGTTATCGTTAAGTACAATCTTGAACGTCAGAACTCTTATTTGAAAGGTTGAAGGACATCTACCATCTAGGAAGGCTTCTCGCGAGCGTGAAAGGATGCTCGTGGAGTTCTTCTAGCAAAAGTTTGGATAGCTACATCAAGATACTTCAAGCGACTTCTCCTAGAAGGTTGAAAGGCATCTCACCAGAAGCTTGAGCTTGAGCACCCAAAAGCTTGCAAGGCTTATCCCAGAAGCTCGGAAGTCTTGTCCCAGAAGTCTTGTCCCAAAAGATAAGAGGCTTCTCCCTTGGGAGACTTCTCTCTTGAAAAGCTTCTCTTAGATGCTTGGAAGAATTCTCCCAGAAGCTTGAAAGGCTTGTCCAAGAAGCTTGGAAAAAATCCCCCAAATGCTTGAAAGGCTTCTCCCAAAAGCATGTAATATTCCTCCCAGACGCTCAGAAGGCATTTCCCATAAGCTTGGAAGGCTTCTCCCAGGAGGTTGGAAGGCTTCTCTCAGGAGGTTGGAAGGCTTCTCCAAGAAGCTTGGAAGTCTTCTCCCAGAAGCTTGAAAGGCTTCTCCCAGAAGCTCGGAAGAATACTCCCGGAAGCTTGGAAGGCTTCTCCCAGAAGCTTGGAAGGTTTCTCCCAGAAGCTTGGAAAGCTTCTCCCAGAAACATGGAAGGCGTCTCCCTGAAAGCTTAGAAGGCTACTCCCAGAAGCTTGGAAGTCTTCTCCCAGAAGCTTGAAAGGCTTCTCCCAGAAGCTCGGAAGAATACTCCCGGAAGCTTGGAAGGCTTCTCCCAGAAGCTTGGAAGGCTTCTCCCAGAAGCTTTAAAAGCGTCTCCCTGAAAGCTTGGAAGGCTTCTCCCAGAAGCTTGGAAGGCTTCTCCCAGAAGCTTGGAAGTTTCCTCTTGAAGTTTGGAAAGCTTCCTCCAGAAACTTGGAAGGCTTCCTTCAGACGCTTGCAGGGCTTCTTCAGAATCATGGGAGGTTTCCTACAAAAGCTTGGTAGGATTCCTCCAGAGGCTTGAAAGGTTTCCTCCAGAAGCTTTGAAGGCGTCTCCCTGAAAGCTTCTCCCAGAAGCTTTAAAAGCGTCTCCCTGAAAGCTAAGAAGGCTTCTCCCAGAAGCTTTAAAAGCGTCTCCCTGAAAGCTTGGAATGCTTCTCACAGAAGCTTTAAAAGCGTCTCCCTGAAAGTTTGGAAGGCTTCTCCCAGAAGCATGGAAGGCTTCTCCCAGAAGCTTGGAAGTTTCCTCTTGAAGTTTGGAAGGCTTCCTCCAGACGCTTGGAGGGCTTCTTCAGAATCATGGGAGGTTTCCTACAAAAGCTTGGTAGGATTCCTTCAGAGGCTTGAAAGGTTTCCTCCAGAAACTTTGAAGGCGTGTCCCTGAAAGCTTAGAAGACTTCTCTCAGAAGCTTGGAAGGATTCTCCCAGAAGTTTGTATGGCTACTTCCCAGAAACTTAGAAGGCGTCTCCCTGAAAGCTTAGAAGGCTTCTCCCAGAAGCTTGGAAGGCGTCTCTCAGAAGCTTGGAAGGCTTCTCCCAGAAGCTTGGAAGGCTTCTCCCAGAAGCTTGGAAGGCTTCTCCCAGAAGCTTGGAAGGCTTCTCCCAGAAGCTTTGAAAGCGTGTCCCTGAAAGCTTGGAAGGCTTCTCCCAGAAGCTTTGAAAGCGTGTCCCTGAAAGCTCGGAAGGCTTCTCCCAGAAGCTTTGAAAGCGTCTCCCTGAAAGCTTGGAAGGCTTCTCCCAGAAGCTTGGAAGGCTTCTCCCAGAAGCTTTGAAAGCGTGTCCCTGAAAGCTTGGAAGGCTTCTCCCAGAAGCTTTGAAAGCGTGTCCCTGAAAGCTTGGAAGGCTTCTCCCAGAAGCTTGGAAGGCTTCTCCCAGAAGCTTGTAAGGCTTCTTCTCAGAAACTTAGAAGGCGTCTCTCTGAAAGCTTAGAAGGCTTCTCCCAGAAGCTTGGAAGGCGTCTCTCAGAAGCTTGGAAGGCTTCTCCCAGAAGCTTTGAAAGCGTCTCCCTGAAAGCTAAGAAGGCTTCTCCCAGAAGCTTGGAAGGCTTCTCCCAGAAACTTGGAAGGCGTCTCCCTGAAAGCTTAGAAGGCTACTCCCAGAAGCTTGGAAGGCTTCTCCCAGAAGCTTGTTATGCTTCTTCTCAGAAACTTAGAAGGCGTCTCCCTGAAAGCTTAGAAGGCTTCTCCCAGAAGCTTGGAAGGCTTCTCCCAGAAGCTTTGAAAGCGTCTCCCTGAAAGCTTGGAAGGCGTCTCTCAGAAGCTTGGAAGGCTTCTCCCAGAAGCTTTGAAAGCGTCTCCCTGAAAGCTTGGAAGGCTTCTCCCGGAAGCTTGGAAGGCTTCTTCCAGAAGATTGGACAGCTTTCTCCAGAAACTTTAAGGTTTCCTCCAGAAGGTTTCCAAGGGGTAAAGTTGGAATTACTTAGAGATGCTTGGGAAGCTTCTCCCAGCGGTGCTTGTAAGGCTCCTTCCTAGAAACTTGAAAGGCTTCTTCTTAGAGGCTTAGAAGGCTTCCTCCAGAGATTCTTCCAGGTTTCTTCCAGAGGAGCATGGAAGACTTCTTCCAGAAGCTTTGAAAGCGCCTCCCTGAAAGCTTCTCCCAGAAGCTTTGAAAGCGTGTCCCTGAAAGCTTGGAAGTTTTCTCCCAGAAGCTTGGAAGGCTTCTCCCAGAAGCTTAGAAGGCTTCTCCCAGAAGCTTTGAAAGCGTCTCCCTGAAAGCTTGGAAGGCTTCTCCCAGAAGCTTTGAAAGCGTGTCCCTGAAAGCTTGGAAGGCTTCTTCCAGAAGCTTGTAAGGCTTCTTCTCAGAAACTTAGAAGGCGTCTCCCTGAAAGCTTAGAAGGCTTCTCCCAGAAGCTTGGAAGGCGTCTCCCTGAAAGCTTAGAAGGCTTCTCCCAGAAGCTTGGAAGGCGTCTCCCTGAAAGCTTAGAAGGCTTCTCCCAGAAGCTTGGAAGGCGTCTCTCAGAAGCTTGGAAGGCTTCTCCCAGAAGCTTTGAAAGCGTCTCCCTGAAAGCTTGGAAGGCTTCTCCCGGAAGCTTGGAAGGCTTCTTCCAGAAGATTGGACAGCTTTCTCCAGAAACTTTAAGGTTTCCTCCAGAAGGTTTCCAAGGGGTAAAGTTGGAATTACTTAGAGATGCTTGGGAAGCTTCTCCCAGCGGTGCTTGTAAGGCTCCTTCCTAGAAACTTGAAAGGCTTCTTCTTAGAGGCTTAGAAGGCTTCCTCCAGAGATTCTTCCAGGTTTCTTCCAGAGGAGCATGGAAGACTTCTTCCAGAAGCTTTGAAAGCGTCTCCCTGAAAGCTTGGAAGGCTTCTCCCAGAAGCTTTGAAAGCGTGTCCCTGAAAGCTTGGAAGTTTTCTCCCAGAAGCTTGGAAGGCTTCTCCCAGAAGCTTTGAAAGCGTCTCCCTGAAAGCTTGGAAGGCTTCTCCCAGAAGCTTTGAAAGCGTGTCCCTGAAAGCTTGGAAGGCTTCTTCCAGAAGCTTGTAAGGCTTCTTCTCAGAAACTTAGAAGGCGTCTCCCTGAAAGCTTAGAAGGCTTCTCCCAGAAGCTTGGAAGGCGCCTCTCAGAAGCTTGGAAGGCTTCTCCCAGAAGCTTTGAAAGCGTCTCCCTGAAAGCTAAGAAGGCTTCTCCCAGAAGCTTGGAAGGCTTCTCCCAGAAGCTTGGAAAGCTTCTCCCAGAAATTTGGAAGGCGTCTCCTTGAAAGCTTAGAAGGCTACTCCCAGAAGCTTGGAAGGCTTCTCCCAGAAACTTGGAAGGCGTCTCCCTGAAAGCTTAGAAGGCTACTCCCAGAAGCTTGGAAGGCTTCTCCCAGAAGCTTGTTATGCTTCTTCTCAGAAACTTAGAAGGCGTCTTCCTGAAAGCTTAGAAGGCTTCTCCCAGAAGCTTGGAAGGCGTCTCTCAGAAGCTTGGAAGGCTTCTCCCAGAAGCTTTGAAAGCGTCTCCCTGAAAGCTTGGAAGGCTTCTCTCGGAAGCTTGGAAGGCTTCTCCCGGAAGCTTGGAAGGCTTCTTCCAGAAGCTTGGACAGCTTTCTCCAGAAACTTTAAGGTTTCCTCCAGAAGGTTTCCAAGGAGTAAAGTTGGAATTACTTAGAGATGCTTGGGAAGCTTCTCCCAGCGGTGCTTGTAAGGCTTCTTCCTAGAAACTTGAAAGGCTTCTTCTTAGAGGCTTAGAAGGCTTCCTCCAGAGATTCTTCCAGGTTTCTTCCAGAGGAGCATGGAAGACTTCTTCCAGAAGCTTGAAAGGTGTGTTCAGAAGCTTGGATAGCTGGGAGCTTACACAAAGCTTCTCATGGGTCTTCAAGCTCAAGTTCTCAATGTATCTGAAAGAGTTTTTGCAAAGCTTCTGAGAAATGCATTGGAAAGATCCTGAACGGAGCTAATATGTATCTGTGAGTAGATTTTTTTTTTATTTAGGAAATAAAAACTTTCAGAAGATGTTTTCGAAAGATTGTCAGACGTTAGAGACGTTCAAATGTTTTTTGAGAGACACTGTCACATAATTTTGGGAGAACAATTGTAAAGTTTTAATGTTCCTTCGAAAGGTAGAACACTACAAAAGTTGCTTTCAAAACTCCAATTTAAATTCTAGAAAATTATCTAGGGAGAAACAATCCAATATATAAGCTTTTTGCAGAAATCTTAAGAATATTAAATCGTACGTTGTCAATAGCTTCTGAGAAAGATCTTGTTTTGTAGATAAAATTGAAACAGCTCGATAGATGCTTTAGAAAGCTTCAGTGATAAGCCTAAGCTTCTAATAAATATCCTGACGAGTTTCTAAGAGAGGCCGTCAAATACTTTTGGAACAAGTCATCAGACTATGTTGAGAATAATCTTCGAATGCTTGTTCTGAAGTTTACTAAGCTTTGAGTGAAAGCTTTCTAAAGTTTTCTAAAGCTTCTGAAAAAATGATCATCACATTAAAACTACTGTGAAGTTTTCAAAAAGTTTATTAAGAAAAGCTCATCCATTTTTTTCAAGAACTCTTCGAAAGCATCCTGGGCCAGTATTCAGATGCCCCTGAGATGTTTTCGAAAGCTTCTGAGAAGTCTTGAAGAAGCGTCATGATAAAGCTTTTTGAAGCTTCGACATATGGCTTCAAGTACAGTCTAATGAAGCTTTTAGGAAGAACCTTTCAATAGAATCCATCAAATTTCGTGTGAGTATTCTTCAAAATTTTGAGGCGATCTTTTAAACATGAACTACGTTTTTTGAAATTTTCGTGAGAAATCATTCGACGAGCATTTGGAAAATCTATCTAAAGCTTTTGGAAGAAGAAAGCTATTGAAAGTTTTTGAATACAAGCTCAAAATTTGTAAACGTTCGAAGGCATTCAAAAGCCTCAAAGTCGAAGAAATTTCCAATAATGCGAGGTTTCAAAAGCTTCTGAGAAAAGCTCTGATAGCTTCTCTCTTACATCTCTTAAAATGGGCTGCACCCTTGACATTCGTCGTCATTATTCTCACTCAGCAAAATAAATTGCTTTCACGCTTCGATCATTCCGAGTCATACGACGTCGAAGCGACGGCAATCAATCACCGTTTTTTATGATTTTACCTTTTGCGCGACTTGAATTTATAGCCCAGCCTAGCTTCTAGCAAGGGTGAGAGCATTCCTGTTTCCCACTACACAATACTCATCCAAAGCTATGCAATCACCACTAGGAATGCCTTTATCATGAGGACATCGCTGCTGCATCGTAACGGTTATGAATCACAAATTCTTCCGCTGCCGCCCGTAAAATGTCATCCATGTGGTCATCGGTGGAATAATGGTCAGGTTTAGGGGTGATGACGTGATTTTGTACCGACGAATTCCGGTTCGCAATTCTTATCGGTCGATTGTTACATTTTATTCCACATCACAGGGCTGGTAACAGATCTCTGTTTAGAGGCTTGGTCTCTATATCAAAAATGCTTCTAAAATGCTTCTATTTTTGATGGAAGATCTATAAAGACTCTTTTTTCCTTATTCTGCTTGCTGGTAACCCTTATGCAAAATAAACAGACTGCAAAGAAATCCTCGGAGACTCTTCCAAGACTATTTCACAAGTTTCAGAAACTCCTCTGCTAGTGTTTACAGATATCTTAGGGACTCCTTCGTGGATTTACTAAAATGATTTGAAGAAATCTTCAGGTTGAATTCTTTAATGTATCTTAAATGAAATTTTTGGATGACTAATTCCTTAGGATGTATGTAAATGAATCATTATATGAACACATGAAATTTCGGAGTAATATCTGAAGAAAACTGGACAAATACCTGATTCATCTTCATAACTTCATATCATACAGAGACCGTAATTATTTTCATAATGTCAGGAGGAATCTCCAATAACTGTTGTTTGTTCGGGTTATTTGTGAAAGTCTTATTAAATTTCTCTGGTCAGTTCTTGGTCTCGTTTTTCAGGCATGAGTTCCTGTTCTAAGACACTCAATCGCTACCACCCCTGCCCTCAAGTGATTGGCAGTTCAATGCCCATCAGAACAATATCGATTCAATTGGGGAAAGAGATGCGCGAGCAAACTAGGTCGAGACCGTGCCATCGATAGCCATCACAGCCACAGCCGGCATGTGACCTCATACCACGCGTAGCCAGAGTAGATCACCACACACACCTTAAATCGCTCTCGCGGCTCAGAACTGCGCGCACTCTCAGGGTCACACGCAATTCACGCCCGGGCCGGCCAGCCACACGCAAACGAGAGATGGGCGATTTGGGAACACAACTCCACCAATCATCATCCAAAGCCGTTGGACAACAATGGCCATTTTCAGTTTAAATCGAAACTCGCATCGTTATTCAATCTTTTCAGTCAGTCAGTCGGTCGGTCGGTCGGACGGCCGGTAAGTGTTTTCTCGGCCGCCCGCATTCTGGTTCAATATTTGCAGCATTCAAATGATGCAATTACCATTTTTCTCACCATCATCGGTAGGCCGTGCTGGCACGCGGTCATCGCACGTCGAAATAATGATCAAATGTAGGCGCATCTGATGCGCTGGATTTTTTTTTGCGGCGTGTGTAGACTTACGGTGGAGTTGAGCTTACGATCTGGACCAGAAAAAATAGTTTGGTTGAAGGCTTATCCCAGAAGCTTGCAAGGCATTTCTCCAAAAGCTTTGAAAGCTTCTTCCCAGAAGTTTGTGGAAGACTTCTCCAGAAAAGCTTGAAAATTTTCTCTCAAAAGTTTCGCCTGCATGCTTGGAAGGCTTCTCATGAAATATTGAAAGGCTTCTCCTAGAAGCTTGGGAAGTTTCTTTCAGAAGCTTGGATGGCTTCTCATAGAAGCTTAGAAGGCTTCTCATAGAAGCTTAGAAGGCTTCTCTTGAGGGCTTGGAATGCTTCTCCTGAAAGCTTAGCAGTCTTCTCCTGGAAACTTGGAAGGCTACTCCTAAAAGCTTAGCAGGCTTTTCCTAGAAGTTGGGATGTTTCTTTCAGAAGTTTTGAGGGCTTCTTATAGAAGCTTGGAAGGCTTCTCTTGAAAGCGTGGAATGCTTCTCCTGGAAGCTTTGAAGGTTTCTCTTGGGAGCTTGGAAGTCTTCTCCTGAAAGCTTGGAAGGCTCTTTCTAAAAGCTTGGAAGGCTTTTCATATAAACTTGGAAGGCTTCTCCTAGAAGCTTGGAAAGCTTCTTCTGGAAGCTTGTAAGGCTTTTCCTAGAAGCTTGGTAGGCTTGAAAGGCTTCTTGTGGAAGTTTGGAAGGCTTCTTCTGAAAGCTCTTTGGAAGGCTTCTCCTGGAAGCTTAAAAGGCTTCTCGTGAAAGTTTGGAAGCCTTCTCCTAGAAACTTGGAAGGCTTCTGCTAGAAGCTTGGATGTCTTCTCCTAGAAGCTTGGAAGTCTTCTCCTATAAGCTTGGAAGGCTTCTGCTTGAAGCTTAAGAGGCTTATGCTAAAAGCTTGGAAGGCTTCTCCTAAATGCTTGGAAGGCTCTTCCTACAAGCTTGGAAGGCTTCTCCTTGAAGCTTGGAATACTTTTCCAAAGAAGTTTGAAAGGCTTCTCCAGCGAACCTTGAAAGGATTCTCCAGAGATGCCTGAAAGGCTTCTCCAGAGAAGTTTCAAATGGTTATCCAGAAAAACTTGAAAGTCTTCTCCAAAAAATCTAGAAAGGCTTCTCCAGAGATGTTTGACAGGCTTCTCCAGAGAAGCTTGAAAGGTTTCTCCAGAGAAGCTTAAAAGGCTTCTCCGAAGAAGCTTGAAAGGCTTCATCAGATAAGTTTGAAAGGCTTCTCTGAAGAAGCTTGAAAGGCTTCATCAGATAAGCTTGAAAGGCTTCTCCAGAGAAGCACGAAAGGCTTCTCCAGAGAAGCTTGAAATACTTTTCCAAAGATGTTTGAAAGGCTTCTCCAGCGAACCTTGAAAGGATTGTCCAGAGATGCCTGAAAGGCGTCTCCAGAAAAGTTTGAGAGGCTTTAGGAAGAGAAGCTTGAAAGGCTTCTCCAGAGAAGCTTAAAAGGCTTGCCCGAAGAAGTTTGAAAGGCTTCATCATATAAGCTTGAAAGGCTTCTCCGAAGAAGCTTGACAGGCTTCTTCAGGGAAGCATGAAAGGCTTCTTCAGAGAAGCTTGAAAAGCTTTTTCAGAGAAGCTTGAAAGGGTCCTCCAGAGAAGCTCGAAAGGCTTTTCCAGAAAAGCTCGAAAGAGTTCTCCAAAGAGGCTCGAAAAGGTTCTCTAAAGAAGCTTTTAAGGGTCCTCCTTTAAAGGCTTCTCCAGATAAGCTTGAAAGGCTTCTCCAGAGAAGCTTGAAAGGCTTCTTCAGAGAAGCTTGAAAGGCTTCTCCAGAGAAGCTTGAAAGGCTTCTCCAGAGAAGCTTGAAAGGCTCTTCACGAGAAGTTCGAAAGGGTTCTCCGGAGAAGCTTAAAAGGGTCCTCCAGAGAAGCTCGAAAGGCTTCTCAAGAGATGCTTGAATGGCTTCTCCAGAGAAGCTTGAAAGGCTTCTTCAGAGAAGCTTGAAATGCTCTTCCAGAGAAGCTTGAAAAGGTCCTCCAGAGAAGCTCGAAAGGCTCTTCCAGAAAAGCTCGAAAGGGTTCTCCAAAGAAGCTCAAAAAGGGTCCTCCTTTAAAGGCTTCTTCAGAGAAGCTTGAAAGGCTTCTTCAGAGAAGTCTGAAAGGCTTTTTCAGAGAAGTCTGGAAGGCTTCTCCAGAGATGCTTTAATGGCTTCTCCAGAGAAGCTTGAAAGGCTTTTTCTCATAAGCTTGAAAGGCTTCTTTAAAGGAACTTGAAAGGCGTCTCCAGAGAAGCTTGAAAGGCATCTCCAGAGAAGCTTGAAAGGCATCTCCAGAGAAGCTTGAAAGGCTTCTCCAGAGAAGCTTGAAAGGTTCTCCAGAGAAGCTTGAAAGGCTTCTCCAGAGAAGCTTGAAAGGCTTCTCCAGAGAAGCTTGAAAGGCTTCTCCAGAGAAGCTTGAAAGGCTTCTCCAGAGAAGCTTGAAAGGCTTCTCCAGAGAAGCTTGAAAGGCTTCTCCAGAGAAGCTTGAAAGGCGTCTCCAGAGAAGCTTGAAAGGCTTCTCCAGAGAAGCTTGAAAGGCTTGTCCAGAGAAGCTTGAAAGGCTTCTCCAGAGAAGCTTGAAAAGCTTCTTCAGAGAAGCTTGAAAGGCTCTTCCAGAGAAGCTTGAAAGGGTCCTCCAGAGAAGCTTAAAAGGCTTTTCCAGAAAAGCTCGAAAGGGTTCTCCAAAGAAGCTCGAAAAGGTTATCTAAAGAAGCTTTCAAGGGTCCTCCTTGAAAGGCATCTCCAGAGAAGCTTGAAAGGCTTCTCCAGAGAAGCTTGAAAGGCTTCTCCAGAGAAGCTTGAAAGGCTTCTCCAGAGAAGCTTGAAAGGCTTCTCCAGAGAAGCTTGAAAGGCTTGTCCAGAGAAGCTTGAAAGGCTTGTCCAGAGAAGCTTGAAAGGCTTGTCCAGAGAAGCTTGAAAGGCTTCTCCAGAGAAGCTTGAAAGGCTTCTCCAGAGAAGCTTGAAAGGCGTCTCCAGAGAAGCTTGAAAGGCTTCTCCAGAGAAGCTTGAAATGATTGTCCAGAGAAGCTTGAAAGGCTTGTCCAGAGAAGCTTGAAAGTCTCCTCCAGAGAAGCTTGAAAAGCTTCTTCAGAGAAGCTTGAAAGGCTCTTCCAGAGAAGCTTGAAAGGGTCCTCCAGAGAAGCTTGAAAGGCTTTTCCAGAAAAGCTCGAAAGGGTTCTCCAAAGAAGCTCGAAAAGGTTATCTAAAGAAGCTTTCAAGGGTCCTCCTTGAAAGGCATCTCCAGAGAAGCTTGAAAGGCTTCTCCAGAGAAGCTTGAAAGGCTTCTCCAGAGAAGCTTGAAAGGCTTCTCCAGAGAAGCTTGAAAGGCTTCTCCAGAGAAGCTTGAAAGGCGTCTCCAGAGAAGCTTGAAAGGCGTCTCCAGAGAAGCTTGAAAGGCTTCTCCAGAGAAGCTTGAAAGGCTTGTCCAGAGAAGCTTGAAAGGCTTCTCCAGAGAAGCTTGAAAAGCTTCTTCAGAGAAGCTTGAAAGGCTCTTCCAGAGAAGCTTGAAAGGGTCCTCCAGAGAAGCTTGAAGGGCTTCTCCAGAGAAGCTTGAAGGGCATCTTCAGAGAAGCTTAAAAGGCTTCTTCAGATAAGCTTGAAAAGCTTCTCCAGGGAAGCTTGGAAGTCTGCTCCAGAGAAGCTTGGAAGGCTTCTGCAGAGAAGCTTGAAAGGCTTCTCCGGAGAATCTTGAAAGGCTTCTTCAGAGAAGCTTGAAAGGCTTCTTCAGAGAAGCTTGAAAGGCTTTTCCAGAGAAGTTTGAAAGGCTTCTCTAGAGAATTTAGAAAGGCTTCTCATGGGCGTAAATAGCCATCAGACTTGAGGGGGGCCACGGCCCCTTATCATGAGAAATAGAAGTTTTACATTAAATTTAGGATTTAAATAACTTTACTATGCTTGTTTCGATAATATTTGTGAACCAATTATAGTGGAGCACTTTCATACAAAGGTAGGTATATAAAATCTTGAATATCGTCCAACATCAATTGATCAAATTTCTTTGTTACCAAATGTCATTTTGTGGAAAAATAGTACATAGTACAACGCTTCGACGTTTTAAATTGCCATGATGACATATTCAACCCAATCAAATATATCTCGAATGAAATACAAAGATTTAAAAGTCTGCTTTTCATCAGGATCAATCAGGAAACAAATTTACCTTTACAATTCGATTTGAAAATTTTAGCAGAGTTATAAAACAAGATAAAGTTTCAAATGTATCAGTTTAATTATTGATCCTTAATTAAACTTAATTAATCAATGTGAACTACGCTAACGCTAACGCTAACTTAATTAATCAATGTGAAATTCTAACCTCTTGGAACTGAAAAGCCAAAACAAAACCCAAACCTTCAATGAAAAAAAAACGCTTGCTAGTTTGAAAATATGTATTATTGTTGCTCGGTATTTATGCAGCGAGCGATTCATTTGTCTAAACCTCTCGAAACCAAAATTTTAGCGTAGGATTGAATAATACCATTTATGTTCGAGTTTAGACTTTACATCATAAAGCTGCTTGGCTATCGTCATATTGAAGGATTGAAAGTTTTCTTTTCAATTAAAGCTGTTGTCATCAAAATCCTTAGATAACAGTTGTTTGAAGAAAGCAAAATGGAAGGTATTTTGTTAAGGGATTTAATAATATTCAATTAAAGTAATGTAAGGCAAAGCTTCGGCCTTGGTGGTTTAATCTAAATTTTCATAAAAACAATAGCAGTTGCAAAGAAATAAATATCACACAGTGAACCTCATTTGCTATAATTGTGCTAAACAAACTTGTGTTAAAATATTTATCAATTTTTAGTTATAATAGTTTCAAAATTGATAGTCTTCGCTGCCCAAAACGCAAAATATCGACACTTTTACAAAAGACATTCTTTATACCAGCCCAGGCATTGCAGAATTCGCTCTCATTTGAGTATGAAGCACGATCAAAGCAAGCAAAGAAAAACATCCCATCTGTTGCGGTCCACGATCGTCATTGTATCGCAAGGTGTAACAAGTCTGATAAATGGAAGCAGCGAGCGAGAGCCCCAAAGAGAGAGCGATGATAAAATCCATTTTTCTCGTTTGTTTACCGTTGGGGACAGGTGTTTTTCCTTACTGGCACGATAAACAATCCACGAACTTCCAATAGCAATAGTGTCCTCCAGGCTTGGAGCATGTTTAGAGGAGTTTTAGCATGCACTACTATCCCCCCAATCTGATCAAAGTTGTTGCAGTATACGATAAACAGTATTTCATAATGTGCAGCATGTTATGATAGTTACAGAGAGCGATACGTGAGAGATTCTCTCAATTTTCTCAGGATTCAATCCCTGTACCAGCCATAAACTTATGTTTACAGAATAATACACACTAAATTTTCATCAAAAAATTTCCCAAAACAGGGTATATTGAAATATACAAAAAAAAAACAGTTTGCGCAAAACTAAGTGAAAATTTGTGAAATGTTGGTAACTTTTTTTCCCACAATCAGGCAAATTTCGCTTAAACTTGAAGATAATATGTGGATTCGGGCTAATTTGTAAATTTGTCTATCCACTATGGGCCAGAAATTACACTTCAGAGCATCTTTATGATAGGCCTAGAAGGGCGTTAGGCATAAAGCAGTTTCATACAAGAACAGGTAGCATTTTAAAGAAGGCATATAATTCTCATTATGCCAAACGTCCATATGCGAAACGTCTTTATGTGAAATGCCCACCCCCTGAAAAATTCATGAGCTCTTTCATAAAAAACAATCAGTCACCTGTAACTGACATAGATGTAACTAAAGGTCACCTAACAAACGGCTGTTTCATTGGACTTGGTAAAATAAGGAATCTGAGTCAAGAGAAATTTAAGAATATTTTGTGATTTTACATGCAAAAAATTATAATATTAGTGTGACTTACAGAAAACCGTTTGCAGTTAGTCTTTCTAGATTTGTTCAAACTTTAACTTTAAAGTTTGTTAGGTTAAGTTTTAAGAATACAAAATAAAATTTGCTTGCTGCATCATTGTTTATTTTTGAGAAACATTTTTTGTAAAACTTCACCACAACTCATATACACAAACTTTTTACAGTAACAACGATTCGTTCTAGATAATGAATCACAAAACATCTGCTTGTTTTCTAATTAACATAATGGATCAAATCAGTTCTGCTAAATATAAAACGTGTTTCAATGAATTTCAATATCGGGAAGGCCAAAAAGTAAAACAGTATGGCAGTATGTGACGTTTTAAAACTATATATTTCTATTGCCTGTCATTAAACGCGTTTAGTATCATAAGGGAATGTTTGGTACAAAACACTAATTTCAACTATATTGTCGTTTCTTTTCTATTTTTTTCGGGGGGGGGGGGGGGGGGGCAAGCCAATGATTCAGGAAGGCCAGGCCCCCCCTGGCCCCTCCCTATTTACGTCAATGAGGCTTCTCCATATAAGCTTGAAAGGCTTCTCCCAGAAGCTTGGCAGGCTTCTCCCAGAAGATTGAAAGGCTTCTTCCGAAAAGCTTGGAATGCATCTCCCCAGAAACTAGGAAGGCTTCTCCCAGAAGCTTGAATGGCTTCTCCCAGAAGTTTGAAAGGCTTCTTACAGAAACTTGGAAGGCTGCTCCCAAAAGCTTGAAAGGCTTCTCCCAGAAGCTTGGAAGGCTTTTCCCAGAAGCTTGGAAGGCTTTTCCCAGAAGTTTGGAAGGCTTCTCCTAGAAGATTGAAACGCTTCTTCCAAAATGCTTGGTATGCTTCTTCCCAGAATCTTGAAAATCTTCTTCCAGAAGCTTGTAAGGCTTGTCCGAAGAAGCTTGAAAAGGCTTCTCTCAGAAACTGTGAAGGTTTCTACCCAAAAACTTGGAAATACTTTTCACAGATGTTTGGAAGGCTTCTCCAAGACGCTTGAAGGTTGAATGAAGGCTTTTTTCTAGAATTTTGAACTCTTCTCTGGAAAGTTTGAAGAGATTCACGCAGAAGTTCTGTGAGATTTGATCAGATTTGAACATTGACAAATCACAATAAATTGATGATTAACTCAATTGTTATCCATTTCAAGTTAAGGTTGAATCACTCGATGTACAAAATCGATACTTCTTCTTCTTCTTTCTGGCGTTACGTCCCCACTGGGACAGAGCCTGCTTCTCAGCTTAGTGTTCTTATGAGCACTTCCACAGTTATTAACTGAGAGCTTACTATGCCAATGACCATTTTTGCATGTGTATATCGTGTGGCAGGTACGAAGATACTCTTATGCCCTGGGAAGTCGAGAAAATTTCCAACCCGAAAAGATCCTCGACCGGTGGGACGTTTCCACTAAATTTCATCCGCCCGAAACCCATTGCCCCATGCAATTACATTATGGTTGCCCGTGTAAGGTGGAGATAAGATCTTGGTCGGCGCGTACGGTATGTTTCCCCAGTCTGTAGCTTCGGTCAAGTTGTCTTTGGTCGTGTTGTTAGGTCCTAGCTGTCGCCGTTATCGTCTTAATGGTTGTTAGCGCGTGATGATGTAATTGAGATATGATTGCGAGTGACTGACAGCGCTCAGCCGGTGGAGGTGTCATTTTCTGGTCCATCAAGTAAATTATCGTTGCGGGGCTAAATCGAGACAGAAATCGACCTTTGCTTGATGTGTTTAGCCCTAGTAGAGGGGGATATGTCAGTGGTTACCATTGGCTCATATGATGTTAAACGATTGAAGTATGAAGTATGTTTTTGTGTCGATTCTACATGAAATGGTAATACAGTGATGATTCCTATGTAGACAACCTTGTACAAATATGATCAATTTCCAATACTACAGCTTAATGTCAATTAACTGTAACTGTTATGGTTATTATATCTTCAATTATGATTAGTACCATTTATATGATCGTAAATGTATGATTTCAATTTCAATTTAATTGTCACAATTTTGAAATTATTCAACATGTTTTCTAAGCACAGTTGGCTCACTTCTTAGCAGTTTTTGATTCAACACTACAGTTCAATCAAAACCATAACCCAAATAGTTATCCAATCATCCAAACCGTTTAGTTGATCATAATTCACACTTTTCTGCTCGGGTTGCCCCGCATCCTATCTGCTTCATAGATTTCGAGGAATTTCATTGCGGCACGTTCCGTCCGTTTGCTGTGCTGCGCTTTGCTTCATTGATTAGATAAGAAACCGTCGACGACCGTTCGGTTTACAGTTCCCTTCGCCTGCGCCGCCTCCTTCAAGTTTTCTAAACATTTCCCCTGGTGCCGTCCTTCCAATCGAAGAAAAGGTCTTATCGTATCGCACAATTCCAACGATATCGAACGGGGGTGCTAAGTAATTGAACGCCTCGTACTATCGAATGGAACTTGGATTCGACTCGCTTGGGCAACTCTTCGCGCTCACGTGGCCGCCAACTACCGGTATTCGCGCAAAAATTGTGATCTAACCTCTAGCACCCACACCTCGTGAAGATCCACTGATTCAAAGAACAAACTCTAACCAGTTTCCCGAAGATCATCATCTTCGGTCGGTTCGGATGTACCTACGTGTACGGGATTCGGATCATCATCATCGCCATCATAGGCAAACCGCTTCGACACAAGAAAACAGGTTTCCAATTCCTTGTTTTTTTTTCGGATGCAATTTTTGCGGTAACCTCTCGGACCGTGAATAAAAGAGGGAGATAAAAATGTGCGAATCGAAGATCGCGCCCATAACACACAAACCAGCATACAAGATCCTAACCTTATAAGAAACGATCCAATAGAGAGAAAAAGATAATTTGAGCAAGAGAGACAGTGAGAAGTGGGTGATATGAATGGATCTTCATTTTCAAGATCATCATCGATCGTCCGTCATCATTGGCAGGCGGTCTGTCATCGCGAGCTCTTCCTAACACCAATACCATGATGGCTTGAGTGGGTGAAGTAACAGGTTTCTTGGTGGTAGTTGTGTGCGATGTAGCATCGCCGCCGCACTTGTTGCATCATCATCATCGAAGTCGTCGTCATCATTGACTGGGTGTTTCACCTGATGCCCGCAGCGATGACGATTCCATGCGATCACGCTCACCACAATGGAGTATGGAAACCTGTTGCTGGCGGTGACAGTTTTGTTGGCGGCGCAAACAACAATAAAGGGTGATCTCGGGAATGGGAAAAGTTGACTGCACACAAACAGGTCCAAGGTTGGGGCAAACAATGTCTGTGTCGTTAGTGGTGATTCATTAATTTTTTATGAGAGAATGTCAAATTGAAAGTAAGATTTTATGAAGCTTGTTCGTTTGAAGAAATCTTCAAACATATATGAGTAATTTTGTAATGAGGTAGATAACAAACATTGAACTTCTGTGAATTCGCAGAAAATCGAGCTTCAACCAAAGTCAATATAGTCTTATAATGTGGTCGGGTAAAAAACACATGGATAGCTTGTAGGAACGCTCAATTTTTTTTTGTATTTAAATTTGTCATTTCTAAAATGCAGCCAAATAAGTACCACAAAGGTTATCATTCGTCTGCTGAAATTTTGTAATTTTGATTACAATGCAAAATATTTATTAAGTTAAAATATGATGGTATAAAACGAGCTCACCAATTTCCTGATTGGCAGTATCGAAGGGTACTCAGATGAGAAACCCAGAACAATATGCCAAAGAAAAGCGAAGATCAGGGCACACTGTAAAACCTAGGAGAAGCCTTCCAAGCTTCTAGGAGAAGCCTTCCAAGCTTCTAGAAGAAGCCTTCAAGCTTCTAAGAGAAGCCTTCAAGATTCTAAGAGAAGCCTTCTATGCTTCTGGGAGAAGCCTTCTATGCTTCTGGGAGAAGCCTTCTATGCTTCTAGGGAAAAGCCTTACAAACTTCACGGGAGAAGTCTGCTTCTAGGAGAATCATTCAAGTTTCTAGGAGATGCCTTCTAAGCTTATAGGGAAAAGCCTTCCAAGCTTCTGAGAAAAGCCTTACAAGCTGGGAGAAGCCTGAATTGCCATAAGTTTTTCTGAATAGATTGACCAATAAATATGATCATCCCTTGAACTTCCGAGCCTCGTCTTGTCTTCGAGACAAGAACTCCCTTGACTGCGAAAACCTTACTCATACACTTACACTCGCAGCCCATCTTCCAATATTTGCCTCTGAGCCACCTTCATCAACTCCCATATAACCATTCAGCTTTTATTGTTTTTACGGTGATTACCACAGAAAATCCGCTAATATGGGTGCCTTTCTTATGTTTAAACATTTAAAGCTGAATTGAACGATTACGCATTCGCCTTGACTTAACACACATACAAGTATCCCCCAGACGGGTGAGCTTTCTCTCTATTTCTCCGCACAAAAGAAGAGCAAAGATGATCCAAGCGAGAGCAAAAGCTCACCTGCTTGTGCCAATCTTCTTGCGTATGCGGGCAGTTTGCAACGAACGATCACCGTTGCACTATGGGTCAGAAATCGAAATTTGGCGGCAAAAGTTCAAACACATTTTTTTTGTAAATGAAATTCATGATGTGACCGATAATGATACTCGTCTTCTTATAAAAAATCATTGCATTTTAAGGAATTAAAGTTTTTATAAACGGGACAACTTTATTCTCAAATAATAAACCTTCGAGTTGTTCAGTACAATATCTGTAAGTAAATGACAACCGAATTCAATACTATACCATTCAATTCCAACTAGAGTTTGTGATCTCTAAAAAACCTTCTTATTTCCAGATTTCTCCAAACATACTGAACCGATTTGTATGATTTTTGTTCAGAGTAGTTCCTTATATGGAGAATGTCGGCCCCCCAAGGAACATCGGAATATCTTCAAAACTAGAGCACCAATGATTAATATCGACACGAATTCTTAAACTTGAAGAGCTTTTTGAGATCTTGTGCAAAAATATCGAGAAACAAAAAAGTTATCGCGATTTGAATATTTTTTTCGCGGTAAAAAAATGAACCTGCCGGTAGAGGGGTTAACCTTTGCGTCCCTGACCTATTCTAACAACCAAATTTTCGAAATATTTTAGCACTAACTTCCATAATTTTCAGTCGATTTTATAAAATTTTCACGCAACACTACTCAAGTCTCGTAACCTGTACTGGGAACCCCAGTCGGATGATCAGTTCCGGATTTGTACGGTTGTTCTGTGGGGTCTGTATTCATCTGATGTCATTGATGTCCTGTTCCAGGGTCCTGTTGTCGGCTCCAGAACATTTCGGAATTTCTTTTGACCGTATGTTGCAAGAAATTACTCAATTTGCTTAATTCTATATTCCTAGCAAAAAAAAAATTAAAGGTTGATGTGTCGCATTGTAGGGTTTGTAATCATCTGACTTATGTCCTTTTACAGGGTCCTTAAATCGGCTCTCAAAAATCCTGAAAGTATTTTTATATGACCATATGGGGCAAAAAAATACTCAATATGCATCGGATATTCCAGAACTACTTGTAAATGTTGCACACAATTACTCAATATGTATTGTATCATATTTCTGTTGCAAAATCTTGAAGATTGATGTGACGCATGATATGGTTTGTGGTGATTACATTTTAGCCCACAACTGATGCCCAAGGAACCGGTTCCAGGGAATCCGGAACCGGCCAGCAAGGTTCATCCGAAAGGAACATCCGTATAAATCCAGAACCGATCGTCCAACTGGGGTTCATAGTACAGGTCACGAAACTTAAATAATGTTGTGATGTTGTGTCAAAAGTTGTGGAAATTAGAAATTTTGTGGAAATTAGAACCAAAAGATCACGAAAATTTGGTTGTAAAAATAGGTCAGGGACGCTACGCTCTTCTGCGACTTTCTAGAAAACGTTTTTATGAACAACTTTGTCGAATATAATTTTGATTTGACTCTTCATTTGTGCGTAGTAAATTAATTCTGAAAGTTTTAACTTAGAGTGGGACCAAAAAAGTTTTTTGTTTCAGCCTTTTTTGTTTTCAGTTTCACGTGAATGTAGTCTTTAGTAGAGTTGTAGTTAGGAAGTAATGAAACACATTTTTGCTGAACACTTCAAGTTTGTATTTCATGTGATTTTGAAGTTATAATCAAATTTAAATGAAAAGCTGAAAAAAATCATTGGATACCCATATTTTATGAAGTTGGTACGATAAAATTCTTCTTCCAGTGGCGTTCAAAAGGTCATATCTTAGGTAACTTTTGTAGTCAAAACTGTGAGACTGTATTTTTTGTAAATTGAGCAAATTTACTTCAAAAACTCGCAATTCGCTTGTAACTCACAAACGAAGTTGTGTACTAAGCAAAGTTGTAGGATTTAACTAGATCTACGATTTCCCATACACAACTTTTTGGAGAAATGTGAAACAAAAATATGTAGAACATGGTAAACAGTTTTTTTTTAATGTTTGATAAACTGTTGAACTCCATAAACTTTTTTAAACAATCGACTATTGCCAAGGCTGTATAAAGAAACCGGTCAAATAAACTGTTTCAAACATTCCTGATTTGTTTTCTGAGTCCATTTTCCGAATTTAGATTGCAGAAAAAATCATTAGAAGAAAAAACCGTTCTCTTCGTGAATATGTTACTTTCTGTGTTACTTTCTAAGAAAATTGCCTAACTTCTGGCGCTTTTGTATTTATATATTTTGTATAAATTATGTATCTTCGCCATCATTCGGCCGTTATTGATTAGATTTTCAGGAAAAATCACAAATAAGTTTTATTTTTGATAAACGCATTGAAAATTTTGAATTTGGTGATGGTTCCGGATTTAGATCCGAACTTGTTTGGGTACCTAGGGTATCTCCAAATGAAAATTGTGAAGAAGATACAAGAAACTTAATCGAAAAATGTAAAAAATCGATGGAACATTAATCTATTTGATAGAATATTTCACCTGTTTCAGTTTGGCAAGTATTGTGATCATTTATGTAACATGGTCACCGAAAATCGGTTCCGAAAGTGACCCTATGGAGCCACTACCAGAATATCATGTACTTCCGACTGCTCAAAATTTTTGAATTTTCATCCAAATGTGATTCAATATCGTGTCATTAATTATAAAATGGTCAGGTTTCAGATGTTTTTTTTTGCAAACTCTTCTAATATTGTCGTTTGATGGCTTAAATTTTCTGTTTTTTCACTACAAAATTAACATCATCTCATATACAGTCGACTCTCCACAACTCGATATTCTATAACTCGATGTACTCCATAACTCGATGGATTTTTCGGTCCCTTCAAATTTCCATACATCGTGCTCTCCTTAAGTCGATAATTCTATAACTCGATATCTCCACTAGTCGATGTCACGTGGGAGGTAATTTTCTCTCCATAACTCGATATATATTTAAAAATCATTATTATTTGAGGAAACTTGGTATAATCCATGTTTGGAGGTAAATGAATACTTGTAAGTTTTAATAAAAGTAGAAAAACATGAAAATAGTGTTAGTAAAAATAAGGTGATTTTTCGAGCATTTCGAAAAAAGTCTTCAAATAACAGTTTGTAAAATACTATCAACAAAATAATATTGCTTTCTTACAGAAGTGATCATATATGTATTAAAAATACAGAAATTTTTTCCTTCGATTTTGTGATTTTTTTGTGTTGGTATGTTCTATAACTCGATAATTCTATAAGTCGATGGTCCCTTTAATATCGAGTTATGGAGAGTCGACTGTACTTTATCTTATTTCTGGCATTACGTTCCACCAGTTCAGAGCCTGTTCTCAGCATACTTTTTTACGAGCAGTATTACATTATTGACCTGAGAACTTCCTTTAACAATTGACTATTCTATGCATAAACAAAAAAGACTCCATCAAAAATACAATTAATTTGTGATTTTTTTTCTGAAAATCTCTTCAAAATCGAATATCGATGTTGACACCCAGTACTGTAAAGGTTAGTGGTATCCCGACTAGAGGCTTGTAACAAAAATATAATAAAATTTTATCAGAATATGATATGTATATCATATTATGATATAATTTTGTTAGGCTCCGTTATCCATAGAACAAAATAAAACAGAAATATAACATAATGTGTTTTATTTCCCTTTAAGATATTTTTTTGTTCATTTTTAACAACTTTATAACAAAATAAATAGATAGTTATGCATTTCAATAATATACAATATTATCGTATATCGAACAGTATCATAATTTTGATACTTTGTATCAAACATTATACAGTTAACTCTCCCTTACTCGATATTCTGTATCTCGATATCGAGTTAGAGAACCATAGTAAAAGTTGGTTTTCATGGCTAACTCGATGGTCCCTTGAATAGCAATTGCACTGATTTTGTGTTCTGTAACTCGATACCTCCCTAACTCGATGGTCCCTTCAATATCGAGTAAAGGAGAGTTAACTGTAACTTGGTTTGATATGTTTTTGATAGAATTAAAACACATTTTGTTATGTTTATGTTACTATTCATGCACTTTTTGTTATAATTTTAGTTATTTTAACAACATCCTGCATCAAGTTTGTAACAACCTATGTTCGAAAAAAACTTATAACATAATAACATATGCTGATATAATTTTGTTATGTACCCTTAGTCGGGATATCCTATAATTCACAAAATGACCACAAGCTTCAAGATTTCTGAGATCTGAATCAGAATCAGTGATTCCAAATCAACTTCGTTCCTGAAGCAAAAACTTCACGTTTTGATGCCCAAAAATTGTTTTTGTTATTATGATAACATTATATCAAAATTTCGCTCACAAAATTCGATAACCGGTTCGATGGTTACAGGTTTAAAAATATATTTGGGGGATTATACATCCCACAAGTGATCGGCTCCACCCCATTTTACTCAACTTCACCCCATATTACGGTTCCAAAATGTTTTGGATTCGCGGATGGTCGAGATGAATCGGTACAAGTACAAGCGATATCTTCGAATATTTTTAACATTTTTTTCAAATTGGATGGGGTTTGTAGTCTAATGGCTATTGCATCTGCTTCCCAAGCAGGAGCTCGTGGGTACAATCCCAGACCCAGACCCGTCCCTTTCTCTATCTATCCGTGTCGTCATTCTTGATAATGACATGAAATATCATAGGTTCTATCTATCGCTAGGATTGAATATAATTGACTTAACAGCTTACTTACCGTGACCAGCGCCGTTATCAATCTAGAAATATTAAGGGTAGTGTGATTGGACATTGAAGCTTCATCTGAGGTATTCTCTGTGCAATTTTAGAAGAATGGTGCAATTTTAAGGGCGAAGTAGGCCCTCATTGAAATTTGTACGCGTCGTCAATGATTTTTGCCAAATCATGTCACAATTTCGAATTAAGGCGAAGTAGGCCGTCATTGAAATTTGTACGCGTCGATTATTGTGGATAGTTCATCTCACGAAAATCAAAGAAAAAGTATCAGCATACTTTCTGTTTGTAAGCACTTACAATGATTCTTTTTGTGAATCAGTATTACTATGACGACCAAGTTTTATTACTTTGAAATTGCGATCTGCAAAATCAACACGGCTGCCAAAACGAATGACAGGCTTCTTAGCCTTAATGAAAATCAGAAATTGCATAATGATTGTTGCTTCCAGAGACCGAGAATACCTCTGCATCTTCACAATCACCATGGGAAGGGTATTTTTACTAGTGTGGAAGAAATAAGACCTGAAAATCACCTTTGGTTGGTGATGCGACCAATGGATAAGCATAATGTAATATTTTTTTCGTAGAGTGTAATTCGAAATGTGTTTGTAATCTGAAATTATCATAATGATTTTAATTTTTTTTTAAATATCTACATTTACTTTTCCCTTAGAGATCCTTCCACAGTGCTTTTCAGACTGTTATTATCGGGAGAAAACCTCTACAAATCTGAGCTCAACAATGAACTGCATGTCTGAGCAAAATAAAAAAAATGTTACGATCTTTTGAAGGTATACATCCACAAATTCAGAGAGGCATTCTAATCGTTAATCTTGTTCAAATGTTGTAAACGACAAACTGATTTTATATGTGGCTAAAGGTTTTCACAATCAACTCAATTTTCATAGGTCCAAGCGCTATAATACATTACGGAGCCAATTTTATATTATTATGAATCGCAAAAAAAATATATAGCATAGTAATCTGAAAAACTAAACGAACTTGAGCGCTTACATTAAACATTGCTTTTTTTTCAGTTAAATGGCACAATTTAAATCAATGGAATTTCGGTGTAAAGCGTTCGTGAACAAAATTTGAATAAAAAAAAACAAAAGTCCTACAAACAGGGTGTCCATTCATCCGGTAAAACCGGAAAAACCCCGGGAATCACTAACGATCGGGGAAAATACAGGAAATACCTGTGAATTTGAAAAACATACATGGAACATATGTATTTCAAACATAAGAATACCAGTTTGTATCAGTTTCAAGCAATTTGCCCAAAACTAAATTTTTTCCAGAAATTTTACGTCTGTCTGTCGACTCGAACTTCGTATCCTTACTAATTGTTGGTAGAAAGGTTATTAACGATTACCATCCTTGAAACATTTCAAGAAGCGTAATTAGGGTTCACTGGAAAGGTTCTTGGTGAGATGATTGTTAGATTTCCTTTTTGATTCATGGAAATTTCTAATGAGATCTTTGCTGGAATTCAACAAGTAGGTATCGAGCCAATAATTGACCAGTTTCTTGAAAGTTCTATCTAGAAGATTACTCAAGAGGTTATTAGAAGATTGCTAATAAGGTTTTTAGGGAATTCAAAAAATAAAATAAAAATAAAATCTTAGTACTTTTGTAGAGGTTGGCCAAAAAGCTGAGCTAACCAAAAATTTGGCTATTTTTTTGGGAGATCTATTGAAATACTGGACAGATTCCTTAAAAAATACGTTTTGCGTAGTTGTTGATTATCCTGATTCTTGGTTAAGCCTTGTCTGGGTTGCTAATTTGAAATTACCTAGACCTATGACATAGTTAATAAGAATCTTCTGACGAGATTTCGTATGAATTTCTGAATATTTTCAGCGAATTATTCCAATTTTTTCTAACAAATTTCTTGTAAGATTATTCATAGATTCATGACAAGATCTTTGATAGATAAATAAATATATAGGTCCTTTAGATATTTTGGGTCAAACTTTTGTGATTCTTGATGAGATTCTTGGCCAAATCTTTGATAGATCACTCAAGAGATTAAAAAAGATAAATAATCAGCTTCATAGGAGAACGATAAAATAATTTCGGTGATATGGTTTCTGCTAAAAAGATCTCTCCTTGGATCCAGCAAGAGTTTCCCCAGATCAAGAATTTTTAGCATTTAGAAGCATTTTTAGAAGGTAATAGGTTGGCTATTGAATTTTGCCGTTTTGTGGAAATATTTTTTCTTTCTATCGAGATTTTTAGACATTTCGATATACAATCTTCCAAAGGTCTAAACTAATAAATATATACAAATTTAGTTCTAACCAGTAGACGTATTGGTTCGCTATGTAGTTTAAAAATAAGTCATGAATTAATTTTTATTGATTTTACTATAAATAAATCATAAAAAAATAAATGGGCGTGATTGAACTTTGAGTAGTTTATTTCTAAAGTGCTGATTCGCCCTTTTATTTGCATTGAAAATAAATAGTGGCAAAGTAATTCAAAAGTCTATTCAAATTTCAAATACTGTTAAAAACTATTATATAAATTTATTCAAAAATAATTCATAAATAAGTTAAAGCAAATCTCTTCAAATGGTCAAATTTTGCATTACAAAAAAACAAGGACATCAGCAGGATTATTTTGTCATCCTTTTTATATTTTTTTTTTTTGGCATCCGGGAAAAATCCGGGAATTGGAAAAGTAATTTTGAACACCCTGTACAAAACATTCATTAGTGACATGATCAAACTGGCTTCGTAATGCCTTAAAGCAAATGAGCCCATAAAAAAGCAAGTCGATTGTGAGAAGCTATTATGACATGTAATTGCAGCTTCTCATTGACAACATGGGAACATTATTGACGATATTAGAATGCCTCCTCAAACTATTTGAAATTAACGCTTATAAATATAATGGTTACGCTTCGAAAAGGGTGTAACTCTATGTTTTGTCGATATTTGTATGCAAAGCTCCGCCCAAAGGATACAAACAATTAGGCAAACGAGTTTTGATCCTAGTTTTGATGGTACGTCCCTTCTGGTAATCACGATAAATGAAAAACCGTTTAAATATCACTGATTTCCTTTGATTTTGTGGACCTATACCTTCGAAAGGGCGTAACTTCTAAACTAGTCCAACGATTTTTTTTTATTTTGCCCAGACATGCTGCTTGACCATAGAAAACGACTGTTGAGTTCAGATTTGATGGAGATTTTTTTATGATGATAACGGTCTGGGGAGCACCGTGCCTTTCTAATACCAATTTCAGTTTAAAATGCATCCTAATCTCTCTGAACACGACTTTTGTATGTACGTTTCAGTTTGTATTATGAGGTTGATTTCTATTCATCATGAAACTGCTTGAGAATTTTGTCACGATTTTTCTACATGCGGCCCATAGTGCACCGCGTTTGAGCTTGCGGAGATCCTCTCCCGATCTTAACAACGCTTTAACTCCAAAGCCGCACAAGAATCGCGCATCATCGAGCGAGTGCGAAGTCGTATGTCTTCGAGGAGGTCTCCTGGTCAAACTGGTCGGCTCGTCGATTAGTTCACATTTGGCGCTTGTTGCGGGCTCAGTGCTCTTTTGATACTTCTGCTGTTTGTTGATCCAAATCGCGCAGGTTACCACCTTTTTTTACTTGTTTTAAGGTGAAGATGAATCTCAAGTCTTCTAGAGCACAAATCTGGAGAACCGATCATCCGTTTAAGCTGAAAACTTGATCGATTGACCACTCCCTAGTGGTCATCAATCGATCAAGTTTTCAGTCTAAAAGGAAGTTCGTTTCTCCAGATTTGTGCTTCTGAAATTTTGAGATTTGACCTTAAAAAGTGTTCTGTGGGCGGCAGCACCCTCAGGATCCGAGTGTCTCTCTTGTGCGCGCGTATGTGTGGTTCTTTTTCGGGTGATCGCAACCGAATACGAAAAGTATCGAAGAAGTGGGAAGAAGTTCCCGCCAGTCCGAGGGAAGAAAGAAAAAACCCTTTTTGAATTTTTTGGCTGTGTGAATTCAAAAAAAGGTTGTCCAACGGTCACCAACGGCGCGCAATTCTTCGGACCGGGGACGCTTCCGAAAGTGAAAGGCTCGAATTTGGGGTTTATGTCGTGTCTAGTGTTACTGTTGGTGATTACAAAGTGATTTGAGATAACTGAAGAAACGGAATGTGTTGTAGAAAATAGCCGAGTGTGATTGAAAGACGGGGTTTTTCAATTGTCAATTCAGTGGGTTAATGTGATTTACTGTGGCAGCGAATTAATCGGTGTGAATCGAACCGTGAGGGGAGTTTTTTTTTTTGGGACTGGGTTTGATAATAGTGTGTTATTGTAGAGGTCCGGTTGTTCCATTTGGATTTACTAATTGGATTATCTACAGGCAGACGCAGAACTGCTGGAAGGAGCTGAAAATTCCGAGTGAAACTGAGAGTGATTTTTGCGAGGGAAGAAGCATTTGACGCTTGAAGGTGTTTGTGAAATTGAGGTGCCGAGCCGTTGCGAGTGACTTTGAATTTAGGCGGCGATCAAGATGGTTGCAAGCGGGAAAATGGTAATATTTAGTTTTATTTTACTTTATATGTTTGAAGTACATTTGTCACATTATAAATTGAGTAGCACGAAAGCGCAAAAGTACAGTCTGGGTTGGTTTTGAGTGAAGCATACCGGAAATATATTTCTTCGAGTTTTCCAACAATATTTTCAGCTAATTCTACTATCCAACATTAAAAATAACGTAACTCATAGAAAATCGGCTGGTTCCATCCCGTAATAAATTGAATACTTAGAAAGTTAAATAATTGCCTACCAAAACAATGAATTGCGGCTCCGTAAAGCTTTAAACGCGATTGAGCCTCAATTAAATAAAATAGATGGCAATATTAAGCACTTGCAGAATCTAATTTCTTCTAAGAGTAATATAATCTATGAAGACATTCATGTCTTTCATTTTCTATCCCTAAAATATTTATAAAATAAGTTCTGAATGTTTTTTTTTTCCAGGTTTTAATGCAAGGAAATTTCTAGGAACTCTTGCCTCGATCATTACTGAAATTCATGGAAGATATTCTTGGAATAACATCTGCACGAATGTTTATGAAGGAATGTAAACCATGAATGAATGAAGCAAACTTTTTCCTAGCTAAATTAAATGATTAAATTCTACTTGTAACATTGAAGCAAATTCTTTGTAATTTTTAGCAGCAAAATAAAAAAAGACGAGATTTTCTTGGAGAATTTCACGTGATATCATAAAAAAACAGCTGCGTAAAAGTTTGGAGAAATTCCAATAGAATTCCATGGCAAGCCACGGAAAATATCATTGAGTAAACAAAACGGAATTCCTGCAAGAAGTCGTGGAAGATCGTGCAGTGATTCCTGGTGTAAATCTTGATGACTCGGAAGATTCCCATACGACTACTCCATAACTTCTCTAGTAGAAATTTCTCAATAGATTCCTGTAGGCAGAGCTTTAGGACATTTTTCAGTGATTCCTCCAGAGATTTTTACAGGAATCGAATATATTCAGAAACTATTCCAGAGATTGCCTCCGGAATAATTGAAGGACGCCTCCAGGGATCACTCCTTAAATTCCTTGAGGGACTTGTACAGTAGTTTTTTCAAGGTTTTGTCCAAAGACACTGCAAAGATTTCGCAAGCGATGCCTAATAGTTTATCATAGGATATATTTTTAGGGAAATCCGTCAGCAGTCAAACGCTGATGTTTTCATAGGGTATGCTCAACAAATTATGTCTTTTTTTACTTTCTCTTTCATTAATAACTGAGTCACATTAATCTCTTTTGTTGCGTTTTTTGTATGAAACGCTAGTCAAGGAAATTGACTTTCGATCTATAGTGAAAAACTTCCCAAAATCTTTAGTGTTCCACTGTTATAATCGAAAGAGAACGAGAGAGGAGAGAATATCTCATTTGTACATAGGTCCTTTAAAAATGTTCCGCAAGATTTGTCCAGTGATTCTTCCAACGTAACTTCCGGAGATTTTCCAAGGATTTCGAAATTTTTTTAAATTATTCAGCAGGGCTACGCTGATACCTCTTTGGGATTCTCTAAGGATTACGACCAGAGAGTCTATCGGTAGGTGTTCTGCAGCTTTTTTAATTCGATTCCTATAGAAATTCTTGCTGGAAAGCCTACGAAAATTTCTTCATGAATCCTACTCAGACTTTCTAGTAATTGTTCGAACTTTTCCATTGAGTTTTCTTCTAAAATTCTTCAGATTTTTCCAGGAATGAAGCAGCGTTAATTTGTTACGTAACGCTAAAATTGAAATTAACATAAGTACCGGTGTTTTGGAAGACTCTTCTACGTTTTGATACATGGACATTTCAGGTATTTCCTCGAAAATTGATTTTGGTTGATTGTAGGCACTCTTAGAATCATAGAAGAGTAAAAAGAAATTTAACAATACATCACAAAAGGAACTGTTGTTTGAAGTTTTGAAGAAATTTCAAATGATTTCTTTGAAAATTCTAAGAAGAATGCTTTGTGTTCAAAATGAAACATCTGCTAGAACTCGTAGATGTATCAGGAATAAACATTGAAGGCTTTATAGATACGTACACAGCATCTCCACAGTTACATTATAAATTTCTGCAAGGATTCCTCGAAGAAGAGCTTCAGTAATATTTCCAGTGATTCCTTCAGGAACCACTCCAGGTACTCTCTCAGCAGAAATTCTATTATAGATTACTACAGCAATTCTCGAAAAGATTTGTCCAGAAATTTCACTAGTGATTTCTAAATGGAAGCCCAAGAGGATTAAATCAAAAAAATTTACAGCATTCCAATGCTGATTTATTACTCCAGATATATAAAAAAATAATCAGGAAACCTCAAAGTAAAATCTGCAAGGATTTTTTTAAGATGTATCGTCGAAAACGATCAGGAATGCTTCCAGGCACCCCTAACAGTTTTTTTGAGCCTTTATTTTTTTTAGAATGGCTTCAATAACTGCTCCATGCATTGTAACAGAAATTGATCCAGTAATCCCTCTAGAGAATGTTTCAAGAAATCCTCCAGTAAATCTTCGAATAACTTTTTCAAAACTTTTCTAAACTTTCCTCCAGGAAGTTCCTGTATAGATTTTTCTAGGAATTTTCTCAGCATTCCACTCAAGGATTACTTCAGCAGACACTTCCGATATTCTGGAGTGAAGTTTTTGAGTTTTGGTGCAATCAGTAGATAATTTTGATTATTTTCAATCATATGTATCTCGAGTTAGCAAATTTCTGCAGAGCTTTGAGAATAACTAAAAAATCTGCTTCCAATTGTCTAAAAAAGAATATGACCTTTGGGGTATGACCGAAAATCGAATAATTTTAAACTTTGATTGTCTTATTAAATCGTATTCCGAGCTGGCATCACCCTCTTAGATTTCAAGTAAATTCAATTGGATGGACCTTGACAAAATAAGCCACTTTGCACACTTAGTTTTTCCAAAATTTATCTAGACTCATTTGAAAAGGGCCCAACTTTTTTACCAGATTTCAAAAAAAAAGATAGTGATCGAGAAACGGCAACTTCTACAAAAGAATGTTGTATGGATGACTTGTAGGAAATTGTTCAGATTTCTGAAAAAAAAGTACTGAAAAATCTAATACACAGCCTACAAAAAAAAAAAAGATTCTAAATATTTAATGTTTATTTAAAAAATGTCATTTTTTATTTAAATGAAATTTAAACTCAAAATAGGTAATTATGTTGGACACTTTCAAGGAAAACAAGTTTTGCTTACAAAAATTTCTTCTTCAGTACAGGGCAAAACTTGTTTGTTCAGTATTTTTATTAAAAAAAATGACAATTTTCTACTAGTCATCCGTACAACACATTTCATGATCCCGACCACCAAAGGAACACACATGTTATAATTGATACATATTAACTCTTATAAGACTATATTTAGTCATATATCAGTTGATATACCTTAATTATACCATGTGTTTTACTCGGGCACCTAGTTTAGCAGCTTAACGATCAACGCTCCGTCATCGTAATCATCGTCATCATCGAAATTTCAAAAGCAGTTTTTCTGTTCAAAACTAAAAATTATTCGATAAAAATGTGTTCACTGTGTTTCGGTTGGAGGATAGAATACAGTGAATACATTTTCCTGCATATTTTCTTGATTTTGAACGAAAAAACTGCTTTCGAAAATTTCGAATTCAATGACGGATCCTGCCCCCTTAAAAGCAATTGGATGCAGCACTGTTTGATTAGCAATTTTGCCGGTACGTGGCGCTAGTTTGCATGTAATGTTGTCATATTCTAGTAGGAACTAGCTCATGATCCTGGCCTCCTAGAAAGTTCATGTCTTTAGAAAAGTTGTGGCTTGAATGCAATTTGAGACAGCACTTTTAGTTAGTAATTTTGCCGTATTGTGGCGCTAGTATGCATCCAATTCATTACTCCAGAAGACTCTCATGATCATTGCCACCTAGAAAGTTCGTGTTTTCAGCTAAGTTGTGCAGAAATTTAAGAGCTATTTGAGGCAGCACTGTTTGGTTAGCAATTTTAGCTCATGATCCTGGCCACCTAGAAAGTTCGTGTCTTCAGCAAAGTTGTTCAGAAGCTTGAATGCAATGTGAGGCAGTACTAGATATCAGCCCAAGTCTTCTTCTTCTTCTTCTTCTTCTTGACATTAACGTCCCAACTGGGACAGAGCCGGCTTCTCAGCGTAGTGTTCTAAGAGCATTTCCACAGGTATTAACTGAGAGCTTTCTTTGCCTAAGTTACCATTTTCACATTCATTTATCGTATAGCAGGTACGATGATACTCTATGCCCAGGGAAGCCCAAGTCATCTCAAATTTGAATAACAATACTGTTTGCAAAAATTGAGCTATCGAAGGATACAAAGCAGTCCACTTTTCTTTGAAAAAAAAGTTTATGAAGAAAATATTTATACACGAAGACTCCAGAACCGAAATTTTGGAGGGAATAATTAAGAAAGCTATGAAAGAATCACTTCTTGGAAAGTAAACTGGAAAGAGCTCTGGGAAAGTCCTTGGGAATCTCTAAACTACTTTCTGAAGATGAACTAAGACAAATTTGAAGAAATCCTGTACAAATTTGAATCAATTTCTCGGAAAACAAAATGTAGGTACTGGTTGAATTTTTACGAAGCCTTAAACGAAAGTTTTTGATAGAATCGAAAAAAAAATCGATAGGAGAATGACTGGATAAAAACCTGAAAAGCTAAGAAATAACTTGAGAAATTTCCGGAAGAATCTATGGATTGTTTCCTGGAGAAATTGTTGCAAAAATTGAGTTATCGAAGGAGAGAAGGCAGTCCACTTTCCATTGAACAAAAAGCTTATTACAATATTATTTTTACATGAATATTGCAATTTCAGAACGGAAATTTTGGAGAAAATACTTAGAAAAACTATGCAAGAATTGTTTCTTGGAGAATAATCTTGAAGTAACTCTGGGGAAGTGCTTTCTGAAGATGAAATTAGAAGATTTTTTTGTTGAATTCTCAAAGAAATCCATTAAACATTTTGGAGGAATTTCTCGGAAAACGAAGTATACCTACTGGTTGAATATTTGACAAAGACTTGAACAAAAATCTACGATGGAATCGAGAGATAATCGATGGGAAAATCACTGGATAAAAACGTGGAGGGCTACAAAATAACTTGATAAATTTCTGGAAAAAAATTCCTGAAGAAATTGTTGCAAAAAATGATTTACCGTAGGAGAAAAGGCAGTCAACTATCCTTTGAACAGAAAGCTTATTAAAATAAGCTTAAATTTTATACGTGAAGGCTTTCGAACGGAATTTTTGAAGAAAAACTATGAAAGAATAACTTCTTCAAAAATACTCTGGAAAAATCTCTGGATAAATCGTTAGGAGAATCTCTGAAGTATTATCCAGAGATCATCATAGTAGAATTCTTGGTTGAATTCGCAAAGAAATCCTGAATAGTTTTGAAGAAATTTCTCGGAAAACAAAATTAATTAATGGAATTTTAGAAGAAGTTTTGAACGAAAGTTTGTGATAGAATTGAAAATTGATAGAAGAATCAATGGACAAAAACCTGGAGCGCTTTTTTCTCATGTGAAACGTTTCCCATACAATGCAGGGTGTCCGGGTGAAATTTGAAGCTGTCTGGATTTTTAATCAGAACGTTACTTCTAGTTGACCTCCGGCGAAGAATTCGACAAAGCAATGGGCTTTCGTGCCAATCGTTCAATAAATGTTCTGGAAGTTATTCTACGGAACAACAGGTGTCGAGGATCGATTTTCAACAGATCCATTCAGTTTGTTTACTTCGCGGATAGTATGGATATTATCAGTTCAACATTTGAAAAGGTGCCAGACCTTTACAACCGCTTGAAACGTGAGGGCATGGAGGGCAAGGTATTTTGCGCGAATCTTCTTCTTCCTATTGCTGGCGTTACGTCCCAACTAGGGCAGAGCCTGCTTCTCAGCTTATTTATTTTATGAGCACTTCCACAATTATTAATTGAGAGCTTTCTTCGCTTTTTGACTATATTATATTCGTGTATCGTGTGGCAGGTACGAAGATACTCTATGCCCTGGGAATTTTCATTACGAAAAGATTCTTGGCCGGTGGGATTCGAACTGCCGACTCTCAGCTTTTTATTTTTGAATAGCTGCGCGTTTACCGCTACGGCTATCTGGGATCAATTACCTAACAGAAACTCTGCAAAGACATGAACGAAGAATTACATACTGTACCTCATGCGTACAAAGCAGAAGTGACAGTCATAAGGCTAGCAAACCTGCTTTGTAATGTCCAAGGATTTAAAACCTAAACGAACTAGGAGTTCTGGAAGTTCATAATTATTTCATTACCGCACTACATTAGGCACGATTCATCCGTCTATCGTTGGTCTTAAAACGGCAAAAACACCAACCTGCCGTCGTGCTTAGCTTAGCTATTACCCTGTATAGCCCTGATTCGCAGAAAAAAGCTAATGCAAATTTTATTCGCTACTTGATTCTTGTGCATAAATCTCGCACCGTCAATCCCCGGTGTGTAGCAATTAAAACCTTGTAGAATCAGGTAAAAACGTGCACCAGCTCTGAACAGCCCTACATGTCCCCCCCCCCCCTCATCCCGCTCTGTGAACGACTTGAGTTGAGAAAAGTTACGTTTGTCACACCGCACGCGCGCGCCATCTATCGCAATTTTCCACTCGGCCTTGGACAGGCTCGTTCTTCTCCACTAGCCTGGCCGTCACTTATCTAAATGATTACCGCAATAACTGGGCACATGTTAATGAGCCTCGGACGTGAGTTTACCGTCAGCTTATCCTGAAAACGATCATCATCATCTTCTACGTGCACCGCGACAGAGAACACCTCAACTGCAAGTTTGTTGCGCTGACCTTGATGTAGACGAGCCAGCTGCTGCCCGGGCCCGGGCCTTGCACGTGACCATTCTTTCCATTTCACGGTAAATAGACTTCTGGAGCGAGTCTTTGCATTCGCATTTCGATTCGCGGGCCACTTGAGACTATTCATCCATGTGGCGCGACTTTGGATGAAAACGCGAATAAATTGAAATGATCGGCACGTTTTTTTTTCGTTCGTTCGAACGACATTACCTTCCCTTGAGAAAGCTGGCGAATTATTGACGAGGCGTGCTCCGCCGCTGGCTGAGGGCGTATTGTTGAGGGCGATGATGAACTCATCAGCCATCCGTTTCTGTTTGGCGAATCTCATTCGATATGACCGGTTCGGTATGATTGCAAGTTTACCTTGAATCACCACAACCACCACCCGAGAGAAGCAAACGCGATGAATCACGGAAAGGTGATGCTGTGTGCAGCCGATAAAAAGTCCGGTAAATCACTGGCGGGTGCTTCTAAATGCCATACATACATCATGTGACTTCTGATTACCGCAGCTAACAATGGAGAGTTTGAGCATTTAACGATTTCCGCAAACAGGATCCTCTGCTGCTCGGCTGAATCCGAGTTGCTCAACTTGACGTCATTTTTATGATATTGAAACAGACCTTCCGAACTCTCATCAGTGCCATGGGATCGCAATAAATAATTAGCATTGCGGACGAGACGTCAGAGCAATTGTCCGTGGCATTGAATTGCGTGTATGTGTTTGTGTTGTAGCTCATCAATACCCTTCGAGGGTTTGTAGCAGACAACAAAATCGGTAAACAATGTGCTTCACGATCGTTGGCAGTTCATTGCAATCGATCACGACGACTGTCGTGTTTTATGTTTCTCGTTAATTTCGCGGTCTTACGCACAGTTCAAAAGCAACGGAGATACATACCCTGTTTACTATCATACACATTCACAAAGATACCGATCAATCAATTGAAATGAAAACCGAAGAAAAAAAAAACGTTTTTTACAATTCGTCACCATAATTTTTGTCATTGTTGTTGGAGGATATCTTTCTATGCTAGTTCACATTCGAATAAAATCGATTGTAGCTCGTAGTGATCCAGGATATTGCATCAATTTGTAGGAATCAAACTTTTCCTGTAACAATTAGTGAGCTCGTTTCATACTGTTTTAGTATGCTGAGGAGGCAGTGTGCTCTTAGAGATTCCTTGGAATCTCCTGGAGAGATTCCTGGGAATCTCCAGAAAAGATTCGTTGGAATCTTCTGAATAGATTCCTTACTTCAGAATCTCCAGAGAGATTCTGCGGAATCTCCAGAAGAGGTTCTATGGAATCTCCAGAAGAATTCTTCTGAATCTCCTGAATAAATTCTTAGGAATTTCCAGAAGAAAATTCTTAGGAATTTCCAGAAGAGGTTCATAAGAATCTCAAGCAGAGATTCGTAGGAATCTCTAGTAGAAATTCTTCGGAATCTCAAAAGAGATTCTTCGGGATCTCCAGGAGAGATTCTACGGAATTTCCAGAAGGGATTCTTCGGAATCTCCACAAGAGATTCTTCGGAATCTCCAGAAGGGATTCTTCGGACGTGGGGACTGACCTGGTGTAGTAGTTAGAACTCTCGCTTCTCACGCCGAGGACCGACCGAATCCCATACCCGTGATAGTCACTTATGACGTAAACAGTTATAGTGACGAAGGGAATTAAAGTTGTTGCCGAGGTAAACTGGCTCAGGGCTAAAGTTCTCGTCAAAAAAAGATAGAAAAAATTCTGCGGAATATCCAGAAGAGATTCTTAGGAATCTTCTGACGAGATTCTTTGGAATCTCCACTAGAAATTCTCCGGAATCTCCCGAAGAGATATTTTGGAATCTCTAGAAGAGATTCTCCGGAATCTGCAGAAGAGATAGTTCAGAATCTCCAGAAGAGGTTCTGTGGAATCTCCAAAAGAGATTCTTCTAAAACTTCAGAAGAAATTCTTCGGATTCTCCAGAACAGACACTTTGGAATCTCCAAAAGAAATTCTTGTGAATCGCTAGAAGAGATTCTTCTGATTCTCCAAAAAAGATTCTTCCCAAGTAGGTCGTAAACGTCAACAATAATTAGAAGCAGGTCAAACCGTTTATGTTACTATTTTAAATCTCGTTTTATGTTACTATTTTAAAACAGTTCAAAATGTTACCTGTAGTCACACGCGAATGGATCAAGTTGGGTTTAGGTACAGAAATATCTGTTGATGCATTCTAAGCTTACCCTTAAGCATGTGTTACGTGGCCTTCAGTAATTTCTTCGGTTATTCCTAGACAAATTGATTCTGGTATTTTGACCAAATTTTCTTCTAGGATTCCTCCAAAAAATTCTCAAGGTTTTCATTTTGTTATTTTCCCGAAAAAAAAAATCAGTGATTATTCCTCAAGATTCCAAAAATATCTTGAGATATCATTGCTGAAGTTCATCCCTATCGGAGGCATTTCATCAGGTATTTCCCCAGGACTTTCATCAGAGATGGCGTACGGATTTTTGTTCGAAATGCCTCCTTGATTTTTTTTATCAGTAGCTTACCCAATTATTTCTAAAAAAAAACCTTATGATTTCCTTTGGAAATCCTGAATGAATTTCTGGGAGAATCTAGGGGAAAAAACTTGAAAACTGAACGAAATCCTAAATGATAATTATGGAGAAAATTCTAAGGAAGTCATTGGAATGAATTAATGGAAACATTTCAAAAACAGATCCTGATATATATTTTTTTGTTTTTCATGATTTGAATAAATTTATTAGGGTTTGAGAAAAATCACTGCCAGTATTTCTGGAGTTACATCACAGGCTATCCTTAATCCTTAATCACATGATGAATGCATTGAAAATATTAAAGTAATAGCCCAAAAAAACTTTGGACAAATGCCTAGTTCCTAGTCATTCCATTGAAAGCCACTCTAGCCACGTTTTTGCAACAGCTGAGGATTTGGGATACGACATTTATTTGAATGCTTACTCAAAATAATCGCAGAGATGTCTACATTTTCTTGAAGACATCATGTAGGTGCTGCCCATTGAACACGTAAAACAATGTTTTGAATTTTCAACTATCCCTTCCCCCATCGTTAGATTTTTTGTATGAAAATCAAAAACCAATTTTATGGCGCTTAAGAAATTTCAACACCCTACTCCCCTCAACTTCTTACGTAATTAACGGACCACCCGATCCCATAAGTTTGGTCAATTAGGCGCACGCACTCGTGTTCGTTTCCACGCGCCATCTGAGTGATTTTTTACCCACACCAACTGGTGAGCTCGTTTCATTCGTAACGCACATTTTTATCGTAAAAAAAGTTAAATTCACGTAATTCTTGAACACACTTTTGACGATTCATCACTACAAGGCCGGCATAAGCCTTTCTTTCTGTTCTATATAATTTTGATGATACACGTACCTTTCCTTTTATTTATTTGTCGCTATTACTAAGATAACATCGTAAATGTGTCGAGATCGTGTAGCTTTTAAACTCTCTAACTAACAAAAACTCCTTCCTGTGTAAACCATAGAGATACAGAGGTGACCTCAGTCTCTAGTAATAATGGACGTCACACTAACATTCTTTTCCTTTTGAACCGTTTTTAGATATATTCTTGTCAAATTTTGCACGATGTTTTTCGAGTCCACCTTTTTGATATTCATGAGAGAAACCGCTCAAGGAATATCGTATCAAACCTCTGGAAATGTTTGTATCGGATTCTAGATGAGTTCTTTGATGCATCTCTTGAGCCATGTTACCAAACCGAATATCTCAGGACTTACGACCTTATCAGGGTGTCTACTACCTGGGAAATCTGGAATTATCAAGGAATTTTATTCAACCTGGAACAAAACCTGGAATTCTCAGGGAATTTCGATTAAAACCAAGGAAAATATTTTGAGGCAATAATTCATGGTAGAATATGTTCACTACAAAGGATTTTTGCGTCAAATTCCAGAGAAAACCATTATTTTCAAGAAAATTTTCTTCGATAAAAAAAGAAAAAAAATCGGCTGCGTCGCTATCAAAATGCTACTTGAGGATCTTATCGAGTTAGTTCCATCGACTTAACGAAACATCAAATATTTCTAGGTATGTTTCATCAATAAAGTATTCACATATCTAAGGCTAATAGCAGAGGGTGGCCACCAAACCGGGAAAAACGGGAAAAGCGGGAAAAAGACGGGAATTTGAATCCACCGGGAAAAAGACGGGAAAACCGGGAATTTGAGAAGTCACCGGGAAAATCGTTTTGAACGAACATCTGCAAGCTGTAATCTACAAAATTACCTCCAAAATAAATTATAGAAAGTAGTTATGCTTAATGACATTATCATGGCATCTGCAATTTCAAAATAATTTCAAACAATAATTATTTAATTTCTACTATGCTACATCATATTTCTTAAAACTGTTTCACTCTTTTCTAAGCAATGTTTCAAAATATTTTTTTGAATTTTTGTTCTCGCACTGTCAGTGTTAATATTTTTTGAACTTTTATCTATTTTTTACTCGACGTTTTGAATCAAAGTTTAATTACTTATTGCAGAATGGTTAGCACTCTTCTGTAATTGCTGGATACCACAACTAATCTTGTAAACAAGCCTTTATTTATAAAAGTTTTTAATATGTCACTTGTTATCTAGTCGACAAAGTTTTTGATAAGGGTGCATGTACGATTTTAATAACGATCAAGCTGTTACAGCTCCTATAAAATGTGTAGAATATCCATACAAAAAGCATTACGAGAGGGCGGATGGATGTCAAAAACGATAATTTTCGGTGTTATTAAAATTGTGAGTGAGCCCTATGTAAGTGCTTCTACATGTGTGGATTTGTTTCATCCATACCTTGAACTTATTTGCTTTAGAGAAGAAAATTCAAAGTTTTAAGAATTGAAATAATTTAAATTACGTTAAAGAACTACTTGGGCATCTTGATGATTTACTCAGACACCTGGGCCTTTTGTCGGCAATATTATATGAAATTCAGCATTAAGATGCGCTTAAGGTGATTGTATACCAAAGCCAAACCTTGAAACTTCAAGAGCACGAGTCTATTTTTTCTCAACAGAGCTCTGAGCTGAAATTTTGATCGTTTTATCATCACCATAATGCAACCAATCCATCAAATTTTCAACGCAAACGGTTGTCAGGTTCTCTAGATCTTAAAACTTGAAGTTGAAAATTCTAAGTTTGGCTTAAAGGGCTGTTGGTAAACATGGGTCAAATAGCATTCAAATTAAACCCCTGTCGTGTCAAGAGTAGGATCAATTAACCATCTCTTTCCCATGATAGATAGCTCCAGGGCTTCAATGATTTTCGACGAACGCGAGACAAATCGATTCAGATGAATACAATACCATGTCATAGCTTTCAGGATAAGATTCTATATAGATTAGAGCAATCTAATAGTTAACTTATTGTTCCAATAGTGAAACTATTAATAAACAATCAACAAATTACTATGAAAAAAATAACTAAAAAAAATTAAAAACTAAAAATTAAAAATTACTATGAAAAAAATATCTAAAAAAAAAATAATTTAAAACCGTTTAACAAATGTTGCAGTGCATTTCATAGAAACGATATAGAAAAAGTCTATTAAAGTCGCTGGAAAGAATGTATTAAAAACCGGGAAAATTAAGTAAAATATATCGGGAAAACCGGGAAAAAAGCGGGAATTTCAAAATCAAAATTCGGTGGCCACCCTGTAGCAGGATTCTCTTTAGAGATCTGTTGGCGAATTCCGGCGCGTATTTTCTTCGAATAAAAGAAAATTTTCTTGCTGGTGAATAATTGGAGAAAATTTCTTTCCTTCGAAGAAATTGTTTGTCGAAATTCACCAAATCTCTTAAAAGTGTCCATTTTGAGCTTGAGGTTGACCTTGATTGGCCGCCCGTGGATGCTACTCCAGTATCGCCAGATCAGCTGCACTTACACAAGGAACCAACCTGATGACTGCTTGGGACTAACAGACACCTTCAGTGTAAAAGTGCTGGTGATCTTCTATTTTTAGGCAACAATGGCGCCTGCCACGTCAGAATGCAGACCAATGTGGGAAGGGGGAGGAAATGATGTTGCACTTATACTAGCCCACTGTAGACCGTGGAGTCCGACTGCATCTACGCCAGTTCATGCGGAGTGTATGGATTGGGGGAAAGGCATGACAGAGAGGTTTCGCTGTTGTGGTTAGCCTATGTATCAGGCGTAAGGAAAGGTGTGCTTATAATGATGAAAGAATTGAAGCGTTAGGGAAACGGTTTCTTGTCCGTCTCTGGTTCTAGCAAATGCTATGAACGAATAGTTTGATTGTGATAGATTAAGAATGGAAGATATAAGCAAGTGAGAGATACAACTACAAAGTACGAGCAAAAGGACGGGCCTGGGATTGAACCCATGACCTTCTGCTTATGAAGCCGAAGCGGTAGCCATTAGACCACCAACCCCGTCTACTCTTAAAAGTCTCCATTTTTGATGAAAAGTCTCTATTTTAACCAAAATGATCTCCAAAGGATCGCTTTTCCTTATCTTGCTTGTAGATACTAGGACTTCCTCGAGATACTTTTTCACTAACTCTTCAACCGAATTCTCCAGCTGTTACTTTAACCTTCCAGTCGTCGCGCGGTTTGCCACCGTCAGAACCACCGCGCTGCTGTTGTGAACGAATAGCGAGGTTTTTTCAGCAGTGTTGTACAAAAAACAACAGCGCGACGACTGAAGTGTTAATAGATGTTCCAAAGATTCTCACAGAATTTCTTCTAAGAAGACCCGCATTAATTCATGAGTTTTCAATGAAATTCGTTCAGGGATTTTTTTAAGAAACTCGACAAAAATTTCTACTCCATTTTGTCCACATTCACTCCAAAGAGTTCTTTTAACAAATCCTTTAGTAAGTCTATTAGGAACATTTCAAATTCGACCTGTGTTTCGTTATTCAGTATCTTTAGATTTTTTTCTTGGAATCTTCCTAGCATTTCATCCAAGGATTACTGTAGTTGTTCCAAACATTTATCAATGAATTTGTCAAAAAAAAAAAAAACATGGAATTTTCAAATGTTAATCTTCTAGCTATTTTTCCAAGAAATCCTCCGATAATTCCTACACATTTTCTAAGAGGTTTCTTTTTTCAAGGAGTTCCTTTACAGTGATTCAATATTGACTTGTTTTTCTTTTTTTTTTCAATTATTTTTTTTATTTTTTTAAGATTTAGAAAATCTTCTTAAGTGTTGTTATGTGTTCCTCTAGAAATCTTAATTTATTAAGAGCTTACACAAGTTTTATCAGAGGTTACTCTTAGAATTTTGTCAAGACTCCTTGAAGAATGGACAAATCTTTGAAGACTTCCTAAGAAATTTCTTAGAGCTGCTGGAGGAATTTCCAAAAAAATCTTAGGAGCAATCTTTGCAGTAATTCCTTAAGGTATCCTTAGAGAAATTCCTAGTCAAAATCTGAATAAAAATTCTGAAGGACAATTCTGTAGGAAATCGTGAGAAATCCCTGGAGGCATCTCTGGAGAAGTTTCTGGTTGAATATTCCAACACGTTTAGAACGGGGGCCTTGGGAGATGTTCTAGGAGAACCGATGGGATAATCACCGGAAAAAAACCTTGAGGACTAAAGGTTTTCTCGAAAAATATCTGAAATAATTTATCAAGTAGTTTTTGATGAAATCTCTGAAGATTCTTGAAATGATTTTATTAGAAATAATCACTAAATGAACTCCTGAAGCAAACATGCAAATCTCTCAAATCAAAATATATATCCATCTATCTAATCTACAGAAATCTTCGGAGTTATATCTGGATCTTTGGGCAATTACCTGAGCTGAAATTCCTTGAGAAAATAATTGAAAATGCATACAGTAATACAAACAGTATTTTTTTGTCGTAATGGTTTTAGAAATTTCAAAAAAATATGTTTTAGAAATAGGGTAAGTGATCCATTGTTGTGGGTGTTCTTATAGTTGTGGTAGGGCCGTTTATACTGATTACATAGAATTAACCACAGAACAGATACTGCCAATCGACGACTTAGCTTGTTGACCTACGAAATAGTTGAAAACATCGTTTAAATTTTATTTGCTTAATTTGTCACAGAATACATACTTCATAACACTACTTTGGGGAATTAGGGGCATAATGGACACGTTAAGCAAACGTTCGTTTTAATACCATTAAATGGCAGTGTTTTTAATTTACCCCCGGTAAGTTTTCAAGTTTGATGATAGTACGACGTGCCACATTCATTCATTGTGATAAAAATCATATCATATGTCAGAAAAGCGCGATAGAAAATTGGGTCGAAAACAAGGCTGGTAAAAAGGTATCGGGGCGAAATGAACACCTGCATGAAATTTAGTTATTACAATATATTCAATGACTGTCAATCGTTCCGATATGCAAAAGGGCTCTCTCTCAATCATAATAGCTAAAAAGAACCTCTCTGGGTTCGTTACTTTGCTCAAAAATTAGATCTTTCCACGGTCTTGCTTATATGCCAATTTGAAACTGAGAAAAATTTTAAGTCAAATTTTGAAGAACAATTGAAGCTAAAAATAAACTTTCATACCGTCAAACATTTCAAATGCAATACAGATTTCATGCAGTGAATGAACTTTTGATGAAGTATACGTATCATCAGATATTCAGAAGGTGTCCATTTCGCCCCGTATGTTCATTATGCCCCTAATCCCCCTATCAACAAATTTCATAGTACTTACGATGCTTAAAAGTTTTTTTTAATAGTTTAGAAAAGTATTGTATGTTGCCATATAAGAGAAACGAAGAATTTTGTATGGATACTGCAAGCACGTTGAAAAAATCGATTTTATTTAAATTTATTCCTGTAATTTAAACCAAATTATGTCTTAAAAGAAAGTTGAGGTCATATTTTGCATGATTCATAAATAAAATCACAAAAAAAGTTTGATAAATCATACTTTAAATTTCATGTTTAAATCATAGAAAGCAGTGTTGTATACAACGTTGGTTACCTGTAGCTTAAAATTGTGACGTGCTGGAACATTTCTGAGAACGGCATCAGATACATCAACCCCAAATCTACTAGAGACACATAATTTCATCCTTGAGACACGCAAAAATGTCATCTTTGTTACGCAGTGTTATTTCTTGATCCTGGAATTATTTTATAAAACCTGGAAGGAATTTCATTTCGGTAAACAAGTAGACACCCTGCTTGAGGAAAGCGGATTTCCGCATCTTTCATGGGTTTCGGGTCATTTGGCCGAATGCCATTTGGCCGAATGCCATTTGGCCGAACGCCATTTGGCCGAATGACATTTGGCCGAATGCCGTTTGACCGAAATTGAAAACAATAGTGAACTACAGCTAGCATGCATTTGTAATAAATTTCAAAGCTGAATTTCAATTTCACAGTTTATTCCTAGAGAAGGATAAGTCGTCATTGATATACAGCTCTTTACTGTAAGTTCAAGAAACACTCAATGCTGAAAGAAGAACATCCTAATTATAAGCAATTATTCACACTGCCAGCGGTAATAGCTGCTAGCATAGATTTTCGCATTGCGTTTGTAGTCAGATTTTGATAGTAAATAAAACGGTTTACGACTTATTTGTCTTTCTGTAGCATCGATTTGCTTCAATTATTCTGATAGTACTTTTAAATTGATTAGTTTATAACAACCACAAGTTTTGCTTCATTTTTTCACAATGGAGAAACAGTAAGCTTCTTTGACGTAAGTTTGCATCGAGTCGTTCGGTTTAATTTTTAATAAAGCTATCTATGAACGTATTATAAGCCTTAATTCCGATAACTATGAAAAATATTAATATTTGAATGAACAGCCTATGATCAAAAGAAGGTAAAATCCCTTCAAAAAATTAAGTATGTGTAATGCAAATAATGTTTATATCAGTATAACTATAAAGAACTGCTGACGATTTAAAGAAGGTAAAATTCCCAATTAACATATAAGCTAAATTATTGCCAATAGTAATAAAACCAGTACAAGTTGAAAGAATATCCTATGTTCAAAAGAAGGAAAAATTTGCTATGAAATTATCTTAAACATTCCAAATCCCAGCACACCGTTTGTAGCCCAGCGACGAACCAACCATGAGCAGAGAGTCTTGACGCGAGCAGGGCTGGCATCTCCTCAGTGAAAACAGAAAAACACAAAGAGCGCGCACTTTGTGTTGATCATGAATTTGAGTGCAGTGCGACAGCTACACTTTCTCACTGGTTCTTACCTTTTTGACGCCTCTTTGTGTTTCTGCTCTCGCTGCAATGCATCCTTCGACACAAAGTGTTGATGGAAAATGGTGAACACACACTCTTTGTGTGGCTCATTGAGTACCTACCGAATGCTTCTATAGGAGCTCCTATTGGAATATATGGGAGAATTGTTGGAACGGGACCGACGAGTAGGTAACGGAAATCGATGTCCGATGTCATTTTGGAATCCAAGATGGCGACTTCCGGTTTGTGAAAAGCGCTTCTAACCCATGCAATATGGGTATTTTTGGAACGGGGCCGACGAGTAGATGACGGAAATCGATGTCCGGTGTCGTTTTGGAATCCAAGATGGCGACTTCCGGTTTGTGAAAAGCGCTTCAAACCCATGCAATATGGGTATATTTGGAACGGGGCCGACGAGTAGATGACGGAAATCGATGTCTGGCACCAATTTGGAATCCAAGATGGCGACTTCCGGTTTGCAAAAATCCCTTCAAACCCATGCAATATGGGTATTTTTGGAACGGGACCGACGAGTAGATGCCGGAAATCGATGTCCGTTGTCGTTTTGGAATCCAAGATGGCGACTTCCGGTTTGTGAAAATCACTTTAAACTCATGCCATATGGGTATTTATGGAATGGGGCCGACGAGTAGATGACGGAAATCGATGTCTGACACCAATTTGGAATCCAAGATGGCGACTTCCGGTTTGCAAAAATCCCTTCAAACCCATGCAATATGGGTATTTTTGGAACGGGGCCGACGAGTAGATGCCGGAAATCGATGTCCGTTGTCGTTTTGGAATCCAAGATGGCGACTTGCGGTTTGTGAAAATCACTTTGAGCCCATGCAATATGGGTATTTTTGGAACGGGGCCGACGAGTAGATGCCGGAAATCGATGTCCGTTGTCGTTTTGGAATCCAAGATGGCGACTTTCGGTTTGCGAAAATTTCTTCAAACCCATGCAATATGGGTATTTTTGGAACGGGACCGACGAGTAGATGCCGGAAATCGATGTCCGGTGTCGTTTTGGAATCCAAGATGGCGACTTCCGGTTTGTGAAAATCACTTTGAACCCATGCAATATGGGTATTTATGGAATGGGGCCGACGAGTAGATGACGGTAATCGATGTCCGACGTCATTTTGGAATCCAAGATGGCGACTTCCGGTTTGTGAAAATCACTTTGATCCCATGCCATATGGGTATTTATGGAATGGGGCCGACGAGTAGATGACGGAAATCGATGTCTGGCACCAATTTGGAATCCAAGATGGCGACTTCCGGTTTGCAAAAATCCCTTCAAACCCATGCAATATGGGTATTTTTGGAACGGGGCCGACGAGTAGATGCCGGAAATCGATGTCCGTTGTCGTTTTGGAATCCAAGATGGCGACTTCCGGTTTGTGAAAATCACTTTGAGCCCATGCAATATGGGTATTTTTGGAACGGGGCCGACGAGTAGATGCCGGAAATCGATGTCCGTTGTCGTTTTGGAATCCAAGATGGCGACTTCCGGTTTGTGAAAATCACTTTGAGCCCATGCAATATGGGTATTTTTGGAACGGCGCCGACGAGTAGATGATGGAAATCGATGTCTGGCACCAATTTGGAATCCATCAACTCCATCTTGAAACCTTCCAGATATTCTTCAGGGATTTATCCCGGAATAGATACACTGATTTCTCCTTGAACTTCTTCATAGATTTCTGTACGAATTCCTTCAGATATTACTTTAGAATGCTTACAAGGCTGGCATTTACTCTAAGACAGAGGTGGGGAAAAAACCAAACCGGTACGCGTATGTGCTGGTTTGGTTCACCAATTCGCAACACGTGTAAACGAGTGGTGCACACCGGGTTCGGTTGAGATTTCGTGCACACGGTAAACGAAACCGAAACCTCACACGGTGTTTGGTTTTGAAAACACAACCAAGTGTAAGTTTACCATTTCACATGTGTGTACGAGTTTCGTACCGGTGTTTTGAATATAATCCGCGGTATCGGGTAAAATATAGCAAAACCGAACCCGGTTTTTATGGAACACGGTTTTAGGTTTCATATGAAAATTAATATACAGTGGGATTCCGTTTTTGGCATGCTCCGTTTTTGGCATGCTCCGATTTTGGCACCCCCCGATTTTGGCAACAAAATGGATCCGTTTTTGGCAACATCTTTCAATACCATTAAAATTTGTAGATTTTTGTAAATATTATCGTGTCTGTTGCTTTAGTCACTTGAATAGCATATCAACTCCACACCGATTACATTCCAGATCTTTATTTTCGTCGATGTTTCCCCAAATCGCACCAACTACTAAAGACTCGCGTACGCGTTTATTTACTTCAGAATGGTCATTGGTCATACATAGGCAACGTTTCATGAGACCAATAATCTCCACCAGTATCTGAACTTAAGACCATTCTTTTTTCATAGGCATTCATATTGAGTGACCAGCCCATTTGAGTCTGCCAGTACACAGTTCGAACTAAACGTGTAAATTTATGAGACATATAATGCACATAATCGGAGCGTGGTATAAAATGGACATTTACATGGTATGTCATGTAAACTTCAATTATATGTCATGTAATCCAGCAGGATTCTATGTGGTTACGTGACATATAACACAAATTTACATGATTCAAGACTCAAATTTACATGACGTCGTGTTTACATCGCATAAATAAAGTTTACATGACGTGTAATCTTCATTATTTTTAACTGTGTAGGTGATACAATAAAAAAAACACTGTTCTTCAGATTTGGAACAGCTTGTTCGAACAAAGCACCAGCACCGACATAAGAGCAACGAAAAATCTATGACTCACACAGAGTTACAATCATAAGTTTTGTCTCGCTGTCTTTATTATTATGGATTTATATACATTGCGTATGTAAAAACACACCGCAATAATAGATACAAATATGTACAGCAAAATGTCGTGTATCATAACTTTTTTTAAATTTCATTAAATAACATGACAAATGCGACTACAGTCCAAACTACAATTTATTTTCAATAATACCATTGGAGCGTTAGCGTTAGCGTTAACGTTAGCGTTATCGTAGTTACGGTATACTTCGTAGATTGGATACTAGCAACATTAATGTTTCGTTTGATAATTTTATCCAGACCGCTTTCAGAGACAAGGCTGGGGAAAAAACCTTGACCCCATCTTGGACAATATTACCAAGCGCTTGAATATTGCTATTCCTGGCCACGCCCATCTTTAACGTAACTTGGGATAGGGGAAGGAAATGTTGATGTAGCACTTACTTAATGAGAGGCCACCGACTCAACGACGCCCTCATAAGTGCTACGGATGAGGAGGTTGGGAAAAGTATTAGGTCATGGTTCGCCTGAAAAGCTGGCGATGACCCAGGGCATTTGTTGTTTATGTTTTTTAAATTTAATCTTTTGAAAGCTGGCAATCAAAAGAGAAAACAGTGCTTCATTAACTGTGGTGATAATTAGTTTTCGGCTCAATAAAGCACAAAGCAGAACCGATCCTTCTAGGGTCATCGGACAGTTCTGAAAAAAAAAAAAACAAAAAGAAAACAGCACGTTCTGAATATGTATGCGGGTACCCGGGTAACAGTCGTGCAAGCAGAACGCGTTATCAGGTGCCTAACAATAAATCGACTGGAACGTGCAAACCGAGCAAAATTTTCATTTCTAAAACGAGCGAGAAAAAAAGAAAAAAAAATATCGCGGGAATAAAAATTTGAGCTTGAAACGACAACACACAGCCAGTTTCCTTACAACCGACATGTTGGAACGCGTATATTTAACATACCTGCTGCATTACAACCGGAAAACGCGAAAAAAGGCGTAGCAAATAACTTCACTTCGTCATGCATGTCGGAACGCAAAAACCTAACAGATTCTAAGATGCTACTTTCAAGTAATCGGAACAAACTCACCGGATTGATTTATTGGAGTCGTCTGTCTCATCTGGATGCAAAAATACATTCCGTCCTAGATAAGGCAGCTAAAATCAAGCTGAACCTCCGCACCAAAAACACAAAACAAATCACTCACTGCACTTTACTTTTGTTCACTGTATTCTTCTTTTACATAACAATTCAATAATAACACTGTCTAAAGGTGGAAATAGTCAAAATTCTCTATTTTCAATAATACCATTAGAGCGTGCGATAAATACGACTGAGAGTGTTTTAACTTTTTGTCTGTGGTATTGGTGTGTATATTGATCTTTCTGTGTCAACTATTTAAAGCTACGTTCTCGTTTTTCTATAGACTCTATAAGGCGTTAGATTTGTTAAGAGACGATCCAGAATTCTGTACAAGATTGTTAATTAAGGATACGGGTCTCAACATCATCAAAATGTTCCTTACGAGCTGAGTCTATGAGTATCTTAACTGTACCCTGGAGAATCCTTAAGGGATTCTTCGTTCTTGTGGGACTTTTCAGAAATTTTAATGAATTCATGAGGATATCTGCAGATTTCAAGTGGACACTGAGAGCTTCTTGAGGGATCGTTAGAGTGTATAACTGGTTATGGAGGATTATGTCCAAAATCTGGTGGTTCCAAGTAAACTCTAGGGCGTCTTGTAAATTTTAAGCGGGATAATGTGAATTTCTAGTAATATTTTTAATATTTTCGGCGAAAGCTTGATGATTTTGAAAAGGTTCCCAGAGGAATTTGAGGTGTGCTAGTGGTAGCCTAATAATAATAAACTTTTCATTTTTTTCATCGGAGACTTGAGAATTTACGGCAATATCGCAACGGAATTCCAAGATGTTAACTCATAGCAAAATCCTTAGCAAGATCCTGAGAACTCTATGCGAGATCCTTCGGATGCTTGGCAAGATGCTTCAGAGCTCAAGCGTTTTTTCTGTAGATTTCTTATGAGAACCTGAAGATTCCTATAAGGTTCTTGAGGTTTCATAACAGGATCCTGTAAATTTCAGTTGATTTCATAAGGCAGATGTAAATTATATATCAAGCTGAATTGAAAATTATTTCAAGTAAAAATTAAATTCTACACAATTACAAGACATTTATGCATCTTCTCATGTTTATGTTTGCCCTTTTGATACAGTCAACCATTCATTATAAAATGCTTCACTTTATCAGAAACATAAATTAAAGGAGCAATCCTAAACTTATCGATTTTTTCAGATTTTATGCTAAAGTCCAAAAGTTAAACTGATTTTAAATGTTCATTTCATTAGAAAAAAAACGTCATGCCGTTTTGCAATACCCAGCGCTTTTGATTCGCAAATACGTCTTTAAAAGAAAACATTTTTGTTTTCGTTTTCTCTCATAGTTTTAAGAAAATGTCCAGTTCTTCAATAAAAGTCACTTATGCGATTATTGGTTTTACAAGGCCCTCTTATACAAAAATTATGCATAAAGCTTCTAAAAAATAATTGAAGACGTTGAGGCGTAAAAACGCGACCAGAAAATCGTTTGCCAGATTTAATATTACGGAGCTATAGATTCATAGCATAGTATAACCCTTCGGGAAAATGCTTCGAAGTGAACCTTTTCGAAGTCTCAACGCCTTATGATTTCATAGAAATGATGTATTAACATTGTAATGATGCTTTCAAAACCAATAGTTGAAAAATAAAATTTGAAATATGGGTTCCGATTTTGGCACGGTTCCGTTTTTGGCAACTGAAAATTTCAACTTTGTTGCCAAAAACGGAATCCCACTGTATTCAGGAGAAGTGCGGCCGTACCACCAAGTATGAAAAGTATCCAAAGCCCAAATGTGATAAATTGATAATTTAGGTTGGCGACTGTTTCTTGATGGTTTAGCCTCTAAAACCAAGCAATATGGATATTTTCGGTATGGGAAAGGAGTCTAGAGGCCAAAAATGATGATTTGAAAATCCAAGATGGCGGCCGGAAATTCAAGATGGCGACGGTTTCTTGATGGTTTAGCCTCTAAAACCATGCAATATGGGTATTTTTGGTATGGGGAAGGAGTCTAGAGGCCAAAAATGATGATTTGAAAATCCAAGATGGCGGCCGGAAATTCAAGATGGCGATGGTTTCTTGATGGTTTAGCCACTAAAACCATGCAATATGGGTATTTTCGGTATGGGAAAGGTGTCTAGAGGCCAAAAATGATGATTTGAAAATCCAAGATGGCGGCCGGAAATTCAAGATGGCGACTGTTTCTTGATGGTTTAGCCTCTAAAACCATGCAGTATGGGTATTTTTGGTATGGGGAAGAAGTTCTCTTCTTCTTCTTCTTTCTGGCGTTTACGTCCCCACTGGGACAGAGCCTGCTTCTCAGCTTAGTGTTCTTATGAGCACTTCCACAGTTATTAACTGAGAGCTTACTATGCCGATGACCATTTTTGCATGTGTATATCGTGTGGCAGGTACGAAGATACTCTATGCCCTGGGAAGTCGAGAAAATTTCCAACCCGAAAAGATCCTCGACCGGTGGGATTCGAACCCACGACCCTCAGCTTGGTCATGCTGAATAGCTGCGCGTTTACCGCTACGGCTATCTGGGTCCCCTATGGGGAAGAAGTCTAGAGGCCAAAAATGATGGTTTGAAAATCCAAGATGGCGGCCCGAAATTCAAGATGGCGACTGTTTCTTGATGGTTTAGCCACTAAAACCATGCAATATGGGTATTTTCGGTATGGGAAAGGAGTCTAGAGGCCAAAAATGATGATTTGAAAATCCAAGATGGCGGCCCGAAATTCAAGATCGCGATGGTTTCTTGATGGTTTAGCCTCTAAAACCATGCAATATGGGTATTTTCGGTATGGGAAAGGAGTCTAGAGGCCAAAAATGATGATTTGAAAATCCAAGATGGCGGCCGGAAATTCAAGATGGCGACGGTTTCTTGATGGTTTAGCCTCTAAAACCATGCAATATGGGTATTTTTGGTATGGGGAAGGAGTCTAGAGGCCAAAAATGATGGTTTGAAAATCCAAGATGGCGGCCGGAAATTCAAGATGGCGACTGTTTCTTGATGGTTGAGCCTCTAAAATCATGCAGTATGGGTATTTTTGGTATGGGGGAAGAGTCTAGAGGCCAAAAATGATGGTTTGAAAATCCAATATGGCGGCCGGAAATTCAAGATGGCGATGGTTTCTTGATGGTTTAGCCTCTAAAACCATGCAATATGGGTATTTTCGGTATGGGAAAGGAGTCTAGAGGCCAAAAATGATGATTTGAAAATCCAAGATGGCGGCCCGAAATTCAAGATGGCGACTGTTTCTTGATGGTTTAGCCACTAAAACCATGCAATATGGGTATTTTCGGAATGGGAAAGGCGTCTAGAGGCCAAAAATGATGATTTGGAAATCCAAGATGGCTTGAGCTTGAGCTTGAGCTTGATTGGCCGCCCGTGGATGCACTCCAGTATCGCCAGATCAGCTGCACTTACACAAGGAACCAACCGAATGACTGCTTGGGGCTACAGTACTGACCCGATTTTGTCAGCCCCCGATTTTGTCTGCCCCCGATTTTGTCTACCCCCGATTTTGTCAGCTTTTTGACCCGATTTTGTCAGCCTATTTTAAATTTGTCAAAAAATTGTTATCGTCATGTTATACCACGTTTACATTCAAATTGATGATGATGTTTGATGTCATACAGGCATAGGCGTACCCAGAGGAGGCAATGACAATGCCTTTTATTAAGTGTTAAAAATTGATATTACCAATATAAGGGAGGGGGGAGCCCCTGATAAAAAAACTGGCTACGCCTATGTCCATCGCCCTCCTAAAAGTCTATGTAACCATGTAACACATAAAAATTTGAAAAACAGGAACAAAATAAAATGACCCGATTTTGTCAGGTTCCCCATTTTGTCAGTCTAAAATTCATCGAGGGGCTGACAAAATCGGGTCCTCACTGTAACAGGCATCCTCAGTGTATAAGTGCTGGTGATCTTCTATTTTTAGGCAACAATGGCACCTGCCACGTCAGAATGCAGACCAATGAGGGGAAGGGGGAGGAATTGATGATGCATTGAACTGGCTCCCACGTAGACCGTATATTCCACTGCATCCACGCCAGTTCATGCGGGAGTGTATGGATGGGGGAAAGGCATGGCAGAGAGGTTTGCTATTGTGGTTAGCAGACTGCCTATGTATCAGGCGTGCGCGTGGAAGTGGGAAGCGTTAGGGAAACGGTTCCTTGTCCGTCTCTGGTTCTAGCGTTTGCTATGAACGAATAGTTTGAGTGTGATATATTTAGAATGGAAGATAGAAGCAAGTGAGAGATATACAACTACAAAGTACGAGGAAAGGGACGGGCCTGGGATTGAACTCATGACCTTCTGCATATGAAGCAGAAGCGGTAGCCATCAGACCACCAACCCCGTCCCGATTTGGAAATCCAAGATGGCGGCCGAAAATTCAAAATGGCGACTGTTTCTTGATGGTTTAGCCACTAAAACCATGCAATATGGGTATTTTCGGTATAGGGAAGGAGTATAGAGGCCAAAAATGATGATTTGAAAATCCAAGATGGCGGCCCGAAATTCAAGATGGCGATGGTTTTTTGATGGTTTAGCCCTAAAACCATGCAATACAGGTATTTTTGGTATGGGGAAGGAGTCTAGAGGCCAAAAATGATGATTTGAAAATCCAAGATGGCAGCTCGAAATTCAAGATGGCGATTGTTCCTTGATGGTTTAGTCTGTTAAACCACGACTGAATGAGTGAACATTGTTTGTAAATCGCACTCATTCTGTGAGTTGCCGACGTGTTAGCCATTGGATGTGCGCGGAGCAATAGAAACGGAACTATTAGTCATCACCCTCGCGACAGCAAACGATTGGTATGCGGAGTTTTTATTAATTTATTTTGTTTGGCGAAAAGATGTAAGATGGTCGCAAATGCGGAAGTTTTTTCCTTATTTTTTCGCTTCCGTTTTTCGAATAAAAAATCTAAAAAACTTTGAAACGCACACAACAAGTGCGATGAGAATTGCGTGATTACGTCGGATCGATTTGGTGTCCTCACCACACTTATTCAGCATTTGCAATTTCGCACTCAAAGGGGGTCCAATTAGCAATGCAATTTATAATCACCCCTACACGGAGAAAATGAAGTACTCAAAAGTGAGTTCATTACACTCAATTCAGGGTGTTCGTGCGTCAACCTAATTTTGAGTTGATGGGGTAGAAGCACAGGACTGAAACGACTGTCATCCACGAACAACTGAAGTGAAGCCAAAAATTTGGTGCTGGAGAAGGTGCTGATTTGACAGCTCGTCCAAAAATACCGTTTTAGGCACGAGACACACTCGTTTTCGAATGCGACATTCATATTTTGCCTATCAATCTGGTGTTGAGTGCGTATTACTTTATACAGTTTTTCTGTAATTGCTAAATAATTTATCCACATTTTATTAGGCACAACGATTAACGATAATCAAAAGTATAATGTTTTTCTCATACGACATTTGTCGCTTCCGCACGGGGTTTGATGAGGGCAAAGCCTAAATTTGTTTATCTCAGCAATAGCCCCACACAGATGGTGGTAGGCTTCAAGAACTAGCGCTTTCTACAGGGGGTTGGGTAGAAGTTGTTTTCAATAGGGTAACGACTGTTTATTTAGTTCATAACCGCTAACAGTTGGCGCCAGCGGCAGAAAGTACAGACAACAACATTTCGAACAACCAGCTTCTCTCACTGGCCGCCGAGCAGCGACACTGATGTTTGTATTCCACTCACTGATCACGCTACGCTGGATTATCAAATTTCTCAAACTTGCAACACAAGCGCATGGAAGAATGGTAGTCGAGAGATATCAAAACGTATGGAAAATAATGAAAAACGTAAATTACTAGCAATTAGGAAATTGGCTCGAAACGGTAGTGATTAGAAATCAAGTGTAATGTGAATACAGTGAAACCTCCATGAGTCGATATTGAAGGGACCATCGACTCATGGAAATATCGAGTCATGGAACAACAATCCTTTGGAAAGCTGTTTCTAGGGACCATCATAGTAAGCATGAAATTTTGTTTTTAGTATGGTTCCATGAGTCGATATCGAGTCATGGAACATCGACTCATGGAGGTATCACTGTAGATAACTTTTTGTGTTTGGTTCATCTTCTATGGTACTTTCTTTGCTTCAGAATATCGCCCTATTGAAGCCACGAGAAAAAATACCTACAGGTTCAGTTATTTTCACTCAACCGGCAGATCAAATAACTTAACTTCCAGTGGATTTTCAAATCATGATTTTTGGCTTCTAGACTCCTTCCCCATGCCAAAAATACCCATATTGCATGGTTTTAGGACCAAAACCATCAAGAAACAGTCGCCATCTTGAATTTCCGACCGCCATATTGGATTTTCAAATCATGATTTTTGGCTTCTAGACTCCTTCCCCATACCAAAAACACCCATATTGCATGGTTTTAGGGCCAAAACCATCAAGAAACAGACGCCATCTTGAATCGCCGGTCGCCATCTTGGATTTTCAAATCATGATTTTTGGCTTCTAGACTCCTTCCCCATACCAAAAATACCCATATTGCATGGTTTAAGGGCCAAAATCATCAAGAAACAGTCGCCATCTTGAATTTCCGGCCGCCATCTTGGATTTCCAAATCATCATTTTTGGCCTCTAGACTCCTTCCCCATACCAAAAAAAACCCATATTGCATGGTTTTAGGGCCAAAATCATCAAGAAACCATCGCCATCTTGAATTTCCGGCCGCCATCTTGGATTTTCAAATCATCATTTTTGGCCTCTAGACTCCTTCCCCATACCAAAAATACCCATATTGCATGGTTTTAGTGGCTAAACCATCAAGAAACAGTCGCCATCTTGAATTTCCGGCCGCCATCTTGGATTTTCAAATCATGATTTTTGGCTTCTAGACTCCTTCCCCATACCAAAAATACCCATTTTGCATGGTTTTAGTGGCTAACCATCAAGAAACAGTCGCCATCTTGAATCTCCGGTCGCCATCTTGGATTTTCAAATCAAGATTTTTGGCTTCTAGACTCCTTCCCCATACCAAAAATACCCATATTGCATGGTTTAAGGGCCAAAACCATCAAGAAACAGACGCCATCTTGAATCGCCGGTCGCCATCTTGGATTTTCAAATCATGATTTTTGGCTTCTAGACTCCTTCCCCATACCAAAAATACCCATATTGCATGGTTTTAGGGCCAAAATCATCAAGAAACAGTCGCCATCTTGAATTTCCGGCCGCCATCTTGGATTTCCAAATCATCATTTTTGGCCTCTAGACTCCTTCCCCATACCAAAAATACCCATATTGCATGGTTTTAGTGGCTAAACCATCAAGAAACAGTCGCCATCTTGAATTTCCGGCCGCCATCTTGGATTTTCAAATCATGATTTTTGGCTTCTAGACTCCTTCCCCATACCAAAAATACCCATATTGCATGGTTTTAGGGCCAAAATCATCAAGAAACAGTCGCCATCTTGAATTTCCGGCCGCCATCTTGGATTTCCAAATCATCATTTTTGGCCTCTAGACTCCTTCCCCATACCAAAAATACCCATATTGCATGGTTTTAGTGGCTAAACCATCAAGAAACAGTCGCCATCTTGAATTTCCGGCCGCCATCTTGGATTTTCAAATCACGATTTTTGGCTTCTAGACTCCTTCCCCATACCAAAAATATGGGTAGTGCATGGGCTTCATTCAAATATTACGTAACGCAAAATTTGCAAATTTTAGACCCCCTCCCTCCCCCACGTAACAGGTTTTGTATGGATTTTTTTTAATTTTTGTATGGATCGTAACACTACGTAAGACCCCCTCCCTCCCCCTGTTGCGTTACGTAATATTTGAACGAACCCATGGTATTAGTGGCTAAACTAAAGAAACTATAGGCAAAGAAGCGAAATGTTCCAATTGGAATTCCAAGTTAACTGCCAATGTCATTCCAATCGAGCAGGAGACTTGTCAAACACTTTTTCACACAAAAATGTTACCGCCCACGAAAATTTTGCTTCTTCTGAAGTAGCATATTTTCTGAATACTTGAGTGTCGGTTGCAATTTTCATGCTTTGCATAAATAATGCTCTACTCATTACATTGGTTTTCCACACATTCAGTCATTTTTTCATTCGTTACCCAAACCTGTGAAAACTCAACACATAAAACCTGTGACTCACTTTTAGCGTGGGATTCAACATTGGCTGTACTGCGTAATAGATTTGGCATAGTTGCTAGCTGATTTATTTTGAATATGATCAGATTTCGTCTCTTTATAATTTAGACTCTTTAGGCTAAACCATCAAGAAACAGACTCCATCTTGAATATCGGGCCGCCATCTTGGATTTTCAAATCATCATTTTCGGCTCATTAATTTCTTCCTCATAACCAAAAATATCGATTTTACATTTATTTGCTCTGGAATCACTGTCGTATGCCATAGATTCAAACTAATGAACCTCACCGAAACACAACCAGGTTTGGTTCACAAGAAACCCTGGTCTGGTTTTGGTTTTCGTTTACCGGTAAACGAAAACCAAAACTCAACCGGGGTGCTGTGTAAACGAAACACGGTTTGGTTTACGAGACATTCACAAAACACAACCAGTGTCTAAACCGAACACGGTGTGCAGCAGTTGAGTACACCGTGTTGAAGTTTTTTGAACCGCACTGGTACTGTACCGGTATTTTCCCACCTCTGCTCTAAGAGTGCTTACACAGATTACATCGGTAAGCTTTCAACGAATGTCAAAAAAATCTTCGATAAAAAATCAATTGATTTTTTTACAGTAGTTCCTCCAAGACACTACTCAGGGATCTTTATAGGAGTATTATCAAATGTTTCTCTAATAATTGAAGCAAATATATGCCCAAGAATAATTGCCAAAGAAGTTTTTTTTAAGTTTTCTCTATTATGCTTGTTTTAGGGAACCCTCCAGTGATTTCTTCCTAAATAATTTGGCAGATATTTCTAAGGTTCCACTGGCGTTATTTTTAAAACTGATTTGAGATGTTATTTTAATTCCTTCTCGGAAATTTTCTAAATATTCTCTTATAAATAACTTTAAAGATTTACCCTTCAATCTTTTTTGAAAACAATCGTGTTTTTACAAATAATGCAGGGATTTCTCAAAAAACATCCTTCTATAAACCTAAAAAAAAAGAACCCTTCCGAGATTTTTTCATATGTTTATACGCTTATTTCTCCAATTATTTGTTTAAGAAACACTTCAGAAATTCCGTTAGTGATTACTTCGAACGTTGTTATAAGGATTTATCGAGAAATGAATGCAAATATGCCTTGAAGATTTCTGCCAGCAGTCTGGAATTTCTCAAACGATTACATGGATTTAGGATACCTACATTTCTCAATGGCAATTGTGAGTAGGTAATCCGTTAAGGATTACTATTGAAATTTGTTCAGAGCATTTTCAATCGAATCTCCCAGAGTTTCTCCAGTAATTTACACATGGATTTTCTCCATCGACTTCTCCCGGAATACCACCGAAGATAATTCTTCGATTTTATCCGTCAAATTTTGACAACAATTCTTTCAAAAAATTTCGTACCGTCAAACGGGGCTTCTTTTGACATTATTTCCACGTTCTTCAACTTTGAGGATTTATAGCTCTAAGGATTATGGATGGATTTCGATAATTCTTGCATATATATTAGTTGTATATGTACGTAGCAAATGTGCAGAATATGAAGCAAATCCATCAAGAAATAAAAAAAAATGCTTGAATAGCGAAAAATATGAGTCCTTCAAGACAAAAATGGGGCTACTTTGGACACATTTAGAAAGCAATACGATTTGATAATAAAATGATTATTTTCGCATAAATTTTGAACTGATTCTATAGGTTAACGTCTATTTTGACGTTGTTGAACGTTTTTCGTTGATAAACATAATTAAGAAAATTGTAAAGCGCGAAAAAATACACATATTTATATAACACTTCTCAGCAAAATATGGTTTTGTAGTGTTTAATTTCTAGTATGAAATTTCAGTTTTACTTTCTTTAAATAAATAAAACTGTCAGCTACGACTGCTTGATTGTTTAAGTTGACACAATCGAATGATGCAATTACCAAGTACTGCGACGATTAATAAGGTCTGATTAATATTGATTAACATCTGTTAAAATTCTTAATGTTATATTAATGATATGTAGAAGGATCTCATCAATTCCTGTAATTAAAAGTAATTTTTATTCAAAGTGTAATGCATGAAGTACAAGAATAATGTTTCGCAAGATCGTAGGCAATTCAAATTTTACATTTGTAATTATTTTGGTTCTCAATTGTTTTGATATGGCTTAATGATAGTCTATTTATAGCAGATGAAGAATGAAATTGTTTTGTACTACGGATTCATGTACAAATTATTTTTTCAAGGAATATGGTTTATGTTTACTACCAATACGTAATAAAATTTATATATTTGATGACTATTAACTTTCCTGAATCCTTGATTAATTTTGTCGTTGTTGTAAAATATAGGAACCAACGCTTTAACATAAAATAAAAGTCGTAAAATTAAGACCTTTGATCAATTATTTTTGTAACACAACAATTTTTAACATAAAATTATCACAAATTTTGATGAAACATGACGATTCGACAGTTTTGTGACGCTCCCAATAACTTTCCGCGATATGTGAAAAATTCGAACAATGTTTACATAGCAAATGTTTTGTGCCTTGTGAATATGTGTTCGGAATTTTTAAATACATTTTCCTGTTTATCCTGTTATTGTTGATGTTGTTCCGAAAAATGTTCATGTCTGGTTGTAGAGCATGTTTTGGTCAATAAAAGTGCTGAAGACACAAAATAGCTCAGATTATTATTTATGCTGCAAATAAATCAAAAACACGAATGTCCAAAGTAGCCCCCGGAATCAAAAGTAGCCCCGTTTGACGGTAACGATTTTTGAAGAAACAATTGATTTTCGTATGGTGGCTATGTATATTTCTATAAGCGCAACTGTATTTCCAATGTAAATTTTTAATGAATTGCGCTTGTGTTCCATCAGAAAAATGTAACAACAGTGTTTTCACAAGCTAAAAATACCACTTTTTAAACCCAAAAATATTATGTTATGCACATTTTTATCGTTCTTTCCGAGCGGTTGAATGATAGATTTCTAAACTTGTTATTGACTTGGTTTACTTTTATTGAACTAGAAATTCTGTTAAAAAAGAAAATAAGAACAATTTTCTTATGAAATAAATTGATAACTAAGTCAATAACTGGTTCAGTTTTTCATTTTCGAAAGAGTTTCGGTTGTTTTCCATAGTTAGTAAACTGTAATTAATACAGTATTATTAGCTTAATTTTAATCGGCGAAAATATATTGTGTTTGATGGAAAAATGGTGTGCTAATTGGAGATCCACGCACTACAGATATTCCTTGTAGGAATCTAAGCAACCATGAATATACACCTTGACAGGGAGCTTAAATAAACGTTCATTATTAGTTGTACCTCCACCTGAATAAGACTGTTTCTTGATCACTACAAATGGCGACGAAGAGTAAAATTTCATTCTCAAGAAGCACTTAGAAGATTCCCTTCCCAATGCAAGCTCAACGGGAGAAACTAAGGATGTCAAACATAGCCAACTATTCAACATCTTATCGTGCAATCTCGGAAGCCTCGGTGTCAGCAGCAGTACTATAAAAACTCCTTCGCATCCTGTCCGAATAGCTCCTGTAACAAGCCCATTGAAATGAACTCTGAAGGACAGTAACTGTGAGAATAGCGTGTACGATGCAAGCAGTGACTCCAAGCTCTCATTCTTCGGAAACATTTTTGGAAAAATTCGGATAAGCAGCCAAATGAAATGAAGACATTCTAGTAACACAAAACTGCAAAGATAAGTAGTTCTGTTATATTTTATGTTGCAACATTATTTGATTTAGTTGGAATCAAAGAGAAATTTTATACTTCTTTGAAATAGCGCATTTTGTTACTTGTGAAAAAATCTGTTCACACACAAGTTGAAAGATTTGATGTTTTCGGTTCCATTACCATTGCTGAAATTTTATTGAATGCATTGAAATCATTGATAATTTATTAGTTTGTGATTCTTTAAAAAGAATATTCGTGAAATGGCAAATAAGTTTGAATTATGACATAAGCTTCTATCTATCTCCAGGTCATGAACTGTATTAATAAAAAAGCAAAAACCTTGTGTGCTGGGTACATGCTCCAACTTAAGAGGAAAATAACCATCATCGTTTTTCAAATTTTCAAAACCAGTTTTTTTGCTTAAAATTTGAGCAATGTTCAAGAAAATCTATCATTGCATTACACTTGCTATCTGGATTGCAATGATAGATTTTTATGAGGATTTCTTACAATTTGTACGAAAAAACTGGTTTTTCATTTTCGATGATTGCTGATGATTGAATGATGGATTCTTGAGCCTTAAAGGTAACGTTTGTATAAAAAATGCTCTTACTTGTTATTTAACGTGAAATATCTCAGAATCCAAAGGTGCCCGTCACAATGGCAGACTTGTGGCTTTTCTTACGTTTTCAATAGGACAAATCGTGAATGAACGAGCCCGATCCTTTTTGTTTAAAGCTCCATGTTAGCGCAAGAACGGAAAAAGCCTTCCCAAGATTTGGGCCTTCAAAATTTTGATCCAATATCCAAGTTGTCTCAAAGCCTTCGGCTGAAAATGGGTCTCATATGCATATAGCCCACGCATTGAAAAATTGTTCCTAAATTCAAGTAGAATATAGAATAATTTGTTTAATTTTTACAGAAAAATATCATGAAGAAAATTGAAAGTCATCAATAATTTAATATAACACATATGAAAAAAAATTATAAAGTTATTGTAATACGACAATACAATATCGAAACCTAGCACAAGTAGTGTAATTATTTGATTGGTTCATTTTTAGATTGACGATCGATTGCAAAATATGCGAATGTTAAAAATGAAAATTTTATAAAAAAAAATAATTTGTGAACGATAATTATTTATTAACGATAGCTAAATAAAATTAATTTATTCCTATATTATTAAACTGAATTTGTTTATTTATATGTATTTGCATATGAAACGTATTGTTTGCAGAATAATACGAATCTAAACAAAATTTTATGGCCATAGGTGTGATATAAATACATAAAATTAATATGTAAGTACATATAAATGAGGAATAGCTTTATTTCAAGCAAAAGATTCATGACGTGACAAAACTGATCCTTTATATATAATCGTTCTACCAGAGGAATAATTTCAAATCCAAATAGCTGTTCCTGTAGTATTTATCACAGCGATAAACGATATGTAAAACAGTTAGGAAAAATTTGATTACGGAAACACGTTCTACGTGAAAGTTATAAAATAACTCATGTACACGGAGGCCCGACGTAGTCGGGATGAGCCTCTATGTAAAAGTGAGACCCGGGATGCCGGGATGCGCCTCACGAAAAAAAAACTGAACAGAGGCCCGCTTGACGGGATGATCCTCCAGTGAGACCCAGAAGATCTGGGATGGTTCTCACAGTGTCGCGTGTTGAGGCCCGATAATCGGGATGGCCCTCAATATTTTCGAGAGACCCGTGCAATCGGGATGGCTCTCTCGGAAAAGTGTTCAGAAAAAACTGAGGCTCGTATTCGGGATGACCCTCAAGAGAAAGGCGAAAACTTTACTAATCTGGTTGAATTTGAGGGAAGCTTATATTAAGGAATGTAGATATCGGATGACGTAAAAATCTATTTCCAAATTTGTTTGTCAGTTGCGAACATTACTGTTTTAGGTTCAGTGTGAAGAATTTATAAAGCGATGTAATTAAATTGCCAATGTATTTTGATTCTTTACTCAACACTCGTCTTAATCGCTAAAAAAAAAGAAATATTTATTTGATCAATGGAAAACTAGTTCACATGTTGATGGAAACCAGTCTAATAGTAATAAAACTCTCATCGCTTCTCGGCCTAAAGGCTAAGATCTAAGTGTAGTAATAAAACTCTGTTTCTATAGTGAGACCCTTGGCAGCGACTTCAGGATGTGTCTCATGAAAAGTGTTAACTGATGCTCTGTGTGTCACAAAAAAAATGATTCTATATGATTTAAAAATGACCTTCAATATATTATAGTGCTGATAACGGAATGATGACGTGGATTTTAAAGGAAATAATAAACAACGAAATATGAATAATAATTCTGAAAAGTGGGGCCTTCCTTAGCCGAGTGGTTAGAGCCGGCGGCTACAAAGCAAAGCCATGTTGAAGGCGTCTGGGTTTGATTCCCGGTCGGTCCAGGATCTTTTCGTAATTAAATTTCCTTGACTTCCCTGGACATAGAGTTTCATCATATCTGCCACACGACATACGAATGCAGGAATCGCAACTCTGGCAAAGAAAGCTCTCAGTTAATAACTGTGGAAGTGCTCATTGAACACTAAGCTGAGGTGCAGTTGGCTTTGTCCCGGTGAGGACGTAGTGCTAAGAAGAATTCTGAAAAGTACATATCCATTACATCTAAACTGTTCCCAGTTCCTTTGAAGTGACCAGGTATAATCTGGAATGATTAGTCAACTTAATCGCGTGTAGATGCCCGATTCGTCAACGGGATGGTTTGATTGAGATGATTCATTGGAATGTACTTCAGGCTTTAAACTCGACATAGTCGATATAATTCTCGGAAAATGTGAATTCTGTAGGTGTACCTAAGGATGATATTCACATAATAGTGACCAACGGAACCCTGTTGTTGGGATGAAGTACACTGGTCTGTAAGACAGTGGAACCCAAACAAAGGGATGAAGTCCGCAGAAAAAAACCTGAAGGCGATTGCTTGGGATGCATCTCTGAAATTGCGGAACCCTGTTGTTGAGTGGATCTCAGTCAAGGGGATGAAGTACGCAAGAGAAACCCGATAGTGATCGTTTGAGATGGATGTCATTAGTTGCGGAACCCTGTTGTTGGGATGAAGTACACTAGTCAATGATGACTGTGGAACCCAGACAAAGGGATGAAGTACGCATAGACCCAAAAGCATTTGTGGTCAAATACATTTTAGAATAAATAAATTAAAAAAAAAAAACAGAATTTCTTTCGACTAATGTTCAAACATTTCAGAGAGTGAAAGTTTCAAGCAAACAGAGAAAAAGATTCTAAAGTGAAGGCCGTTCAAAACAACACACCGGAGAAGCTCGTTACAAACACTTCAGAAAAGGAAAGAGAAGCAGATAGCAGAAGATAAATCGGGAAGCAGATAGCAGAAGATAAATCTGGTTCCCAAACTCTAACACGAAAGAAGAAATGAAGTTAATGGTGCAAATCGCCACATTCGAATATTCATGAGAACAAACTATATTATAATTGTTTAATGAAAATATATTGACAATCTATTTCATTTCAGGCAAAGCAAAACAAAAACAATACAACAATTTCGACACTATTAAAAAAAATCATATTTGTAAATTTGTTGACGAATTTTCACCGATATGTTTAAAGACTGGAAAGCTGAACACGATTGGAACAAATGGACGTTACTTGAAGTTTTGGACCTTTGAATTAATAAGTATCTTTGAAAGGAAGGAGAGATGTAGGAATCTAAGCAACCATGAATATACACCTTGACAGGGAGCTTAAATAAACGTTCATTATTAGTTGTACCTCCACCTGAATAAGACTGTTTCTTGATCACTACATTCCTCTTAGAGCTCCTGCAGAATTGTTTGCAGGATTCATGCAGGTAATTTACAAATTTCTTCACCTTTCACGTGCATAAGCAAAATATCGCTCAAATCTGTTCGAAAATGATCCTAATGCACTAGTTCATGAATTACTCAACATTAATACTTCAAAAAAGTGGAAACTATGTTTCTTCTCCAAGTATTCTTTTTTTTTCAACGGAATTTTTTTTTAGAACTGAACCAGAGATTCGTTTAAGAGCTGCTCCAATAACTACTCAAAACATTTTCTAGGGATACTTCAATATACTTTTTTAGGCAATACTCCTGAAGATCTTTCAGCAAATTCTCAATGCGTTTCTTCAGAGATACGTCCAAAAACTATTCTAGGGATTCTGCAACGATTACTTCTAAAATACTTACTTAGGATTTGACCTAGAACTCCTTCAGCTATACTAATAATGTGGCAAACCAGATTTTTTCTTGTATTTCTGAAGTCGTTCCTCCAAAGTTTTCTGCAGAACACCTTCCAAGCAAGTCTTTACTAGCACATATACAGTAAGCACCCGATTTTGTCAGCCCCTCGATGAATTTTAGGCTGACAAAATAGGGAACCTGACAAAATCGGGTCATTTCATTTTGTTCCTGTTTTTCAAATTTTGACGTGTTACATGGTTACATGGACTTTTAAGAGGGCAATGGACATGGGCGTAGCCAGTTTTTTCTTGTCAGGGGCTCCCTTCTCCCTTATGTTGGTCACATCGATTTTTTTCACTTTTAATAAAATGCATTGCCATTGCCTCCTCTGGCTACGCCCATGCGTGCATGACATCAAACATCATCATAAACATTAATGTGAACGTGGTAAAACATGACGATTACAACTTTTTGACAAATTTAAAATAGGCTGACAAAATCGGGTCAAAAAGCTGATAAAATCGGGGGTAGACAAAATCGGGGGCAGACAAAATCGGGGGCTGACTAAATCGGGTCAGTACTGTATTTCTGTTGGAATTGCAATAAGGTCCTTGATTTTTTTTCAGGATTACTTTGAGAATTCTTCAAACATTTGTGCAAGAATTCTTCGAATAGTTTTCCCAAAAGTCCAGCGAAAAATTTCCAAAGATTCCCCTTACACAGCTTTTCGAGAAATCACACACATTTTTCTGTGGCAATTTCACCAAACATTCTTGTGAGCTTCTTTCTGGTTCGTCGAGTATTTTTCCTGATTCCAAATTATTTTCCCAAGGATTTGTCCAGGAACTATTTTTAAATTTTGTCCAAAGATTATTAATAAGGATTTTTTTTCAAATATATTAGGGTAGTTTCATACCAGGGGATGTTTCAGGTATTTGCCACCAAAAATATTTCCATGAGTTTTCTTGAAAGGATTCCACCATAAATTTGTCCAAGTTTTTTTTCAGGGTTTGTTGAAAATATTTTTTTAGAGATTTTTAAATATTTTTCCAGATAAGCGCATATGGGACAACAATTTCAATCGCTATAATTTAAATTATTGTGATAATACATTAACTTTTTCATCGTTTTAATTGTAGTTTATATTTATGCACACAAAATTATCTAGCATTTAACGCGAAAATATTGAGCATGATCTTGGGGTTTGGGTTGAGGGTTCGCGTCTAGAGCGTTTTTTAACGTAGTTTTCTTGACATTTTAGGACATAGAGTATCTTGGGTTTTTCTTAGCCTAATGGTAATATCCCCGACCGGCTAGTTCAGGATTTTTTTCGTATATTAGGAAATAGCCATACTTTTCTTGGGCATAAAGTATCGTTGAACCAGCCACACGAAACACTTATACCAAAAAGGGCAACTTTCGCAAGGAAAACTTTTACTTACCAACTGTTAAAGTGCTTGTAGAAAACTAAGCTAAGAAGTATGCTTTGTTCCAGTAGAAACGTAACTCCGGAAAAAATATGACAAACTCAAACATGTTGATATCTAATTTTCTCCACGCCGATGCACGCCGCCGCCGCCGCCGCCGCCGCCGCCGCCGCCGCCGCCGAAACTTGTTAATGGCGTGACGCCGACGACGCCGCCGCCGCCGGTATAAAAATGCTCTTACGCCGCCGCCTATTAAAAATATTTCGGCGCACAGGTCTAACCGGAAGTCGCCATCTTGGATTCCAAATTGGTGCCAGACATCGATTTCCGTCATCTACTCGTCGGCCCCATTCCATAAATACCCATATGGCATGGGTTCAAAGTGATTTTCACAAACCGGAAGTGGATTCCAAAACGACACCGAACATCAATTTCCGTCATCTACTCGTCGGCCCCGTTCCAAATATACCCATATTGCATGGATTTGAAGCGCTTTTCACAAACCGGAAGTCGCCATCTTGGATTCCAAAATGGCGTCAGACATCGATTTCCGTCATCTACACATCGGCCCCGTTCCAAAAATACCCATATTGCATGGGTTCAAAGTGATTTTTGCAAACCGGAAGTCGCCATCTTGGATTCCAAAATGACGTCGGACATCGATTTCCGTCATCCACTCGTCGGCCCCGTTCCAAAAATACCCATATTGCATGGGTTCAAAGTGATTTTCACAAACCGGAAGTCGCCATCTTGGATTCCAAAACGACACCGGACATCGATTTCCGTCATCTACTCGTCGGCCCCGTTCCAAAAATACCCATATTGCATGGGTTAGAAGCGCTTTTCACAAACCGGAAGTCGCCATCTTGGATTCCAAAATGGCGTCAGACATCGATTTCCGTCATCTACTCGTCGGCCCCGTTCCAAAAATACCCATATTGCATGGGTTAGAAGCGCTTTTCACAAACCGGAAGTCGCCATCTTGGATTCCAAAATGGCGTCAGACATCGATTTCCGTCATCTACACATCGGCCCCGTTCCAAAAATACCCATATTGCATGGGTTCAAAGTGATTTTCACAAACCGGAAGTCGCCATCTTGGATTCCAAAACGACACCGAACATCGATTTCCGTCATCTACTCGTCGGCCCCGTTCCAAAAATACCCATATTGCATGGGTTTGAAACGCTTTTCACAAACCGGAAGTCGCCATCTTGAATTCCAAAACAACTACGGACATCGATATCCGGCATCTATTCGTTGGTCTCGTTTTAAAAATACCCATGTAATAAGGTAAAAAGAGCCAAATTGTGTACACTTTGAGCATGTTTTGCCAACACACTCCGTCAGCATTACTCTTTGCGTAATCGCTTACACTCTCTTTCCTACTGCGTGCCCTCATTGTGTTCGTGTTGTTACACTTTGCGCGCGTCTGTCTCCTCTTTGTGCAGTGGTTAAATTCTGCTCTTTGCGCGCATTGTGCGAGTTGATGCCAGCCCTGGACGCGAGTTCACAACTTCGTCCTGAATAAGCGGATCGTTTTATTTATTGTCATGGAGCATTTATAAAGTGACAAACATGACGTCCTGCCACATCATAAACTTCTTCTTCTTCTTTCTGGCATTACGTCCTCATTGAGACAGAGCCTGTTTCTCAGCTTAGTGTTCTTATGAGCACTTCCACAGTTATTAACTGAGAGCTTACTTTGCCAATGACCATTTTTGCATTCGTATATCATGTGGCAGGTACGAAGATACTCTATGCCCTGGGAAGTCGAGAAAATTTCCAACCCGAAAAGATCCTCGACCGGTGGGATTCGGATCCACGACCCTCAGCATGGTCCTGCTGAATAGCTGCGCGTTTACCGCTACGGCTATCTAGGCCACATCATAAACATCAACAGTTAATTAGTTCCGAGCAGGCCTCACATCAGCGTTGAAAAAAAATGTTTTGTTCGTGATTCGGCCAAACGGCATTCGGCCAAACGACCTATTCGGCCAAATGGAGTTCGGCCAAACGGCGTTCGGCCAAATGGCCGGACACCCTTTCATGAGCCAGTTTATTGTTTTCTTATCAAACCAATTGAAAACAATGTTGAAACCATTAAACCCTTCGTTAAAACTACGTCAACACTATATTTGAAACAAATGAGCAACTGAGTTTTAGAGCAGCTTAAGGAAAACCGATGCTTTTTTTTCAAACTTTGACTTTTCAAACAATGAAGTTTTACAAAGTAATGAAGTATTACAGAGTTTAATTTTTCAGTTTCATTTTTGACTAATAAACAAATGCGAATTTTTCGTGAATAGGTTTTATTGAACGCTTTACTATCCTTCTGCACGTTCTTGTTCGAAATTCTGTGTAAACCTTATGTAAACCGCAAAAGTAGAACGACAGATAAAAGTCTCAAAATTTAAAGAATCTAGCAAAGTTTGACAAACTAGTTTTATTATAGGTTTGTAATGTTCTTATAGACAATCATAAAACCTGAAATCGTCAGCTTCGACACATAAAATCTTATTTTAGTTTGGATTAAATTGTTACTCAAGTTGTGAATCACTGATCTGCCGAAGTTTGAACGACCTTCAGTAATTAATTTATGCTCGCTGCTACGCGGCATAGCTGGTGGCGGCTATACCCATCGGTGCAACACACTTCAATGAACCAATACCCCTCGTACCAACCATACCTTTCCTCATTTCATCAAAGCTCCGCTCCAAATCAAAAACCACCGCCGGGGAGTCAGCGGACTCCGGACTCGATAAATGCCTTTATAGGTGGAGACTACCGAAAAATTATTGAACCGCGTCCATCACTGGTACACCGAAAGTGCGCCGCTAACTAGGGTAGGTGTACCAGTATTCGCCGAGTTTTTAATGTGGGTTTCGCCACCTATATTTATTTACAAGCACCATGGCGAAATAAAGCGCAATAAAGCACACATTTTTAAAGATTTTTCCATCAAATTCTGAGATTTCTGACAATGTTTCCACTTTATTTCAAAATTATTTAATGAACACTTAAAGATTTATGCGTATTTATGTCGTCAAACGGTACATCCACCCTACCGATCGAATCGCAAATGGAGTTGTTCATTGCGATTGTTGCGTCGTACGTACACCGCATGCTCAACGCACTATCGATACCCCGGCTACAGGGGCCGAGGAGGGGTACATCAACGACCTTCACCACTTTCGACACTTTCCTTGACCATAAACTAGGATGGGTGGATTAATATGCGTCGGCTTGGCGCGGGTAGCGCAGAAAAAAGTGTTGTTCGGTTCGATTTGATGAAACCGACGTTGCGGCAAGGTGAAGGCGGCTCAAGTGGATTATGTCATGGATGAAGTGAGCAGTCGAGCTCTGCACCATCTCTGGGATGTTTTTTTTTAATAGCAAAAATCTAAAAACGGGTTTCAGACCAATTTCTGATTTCAAGTCCTTTATAAAACCACGATAAAACCTTGAATTGGGTCGAACATTTTCCTCACGTGATCAAAACGAATATTTTACTATTTCGGACCAATTTCAGCTTCTGTGTCAGGTATAAAACCATAATAAAACCTAACATTAAGTCGAGGAACTTGCTCACGTGATCAATTTTAACATAATCTCAAATTTCGTACCAAACGTCCTGCCGCCAAAGAAGCACCAAATGAAAAGTGAAACTTGCTTCACTGTCTACCGTGTGTCCCGGTTCCACAGACACGAGACTGCCGCGGTGGTACACTTCTTCGCATTCTCAATCCAATTAGTCTTAACGTATATCATATCGATCGATCGGCGGTGGTCAGTGGCAAACCATGGGTAGGCCCCGTACCGCAAGAGTTTTTGTGAGTGATGCGTTTTTTTATCGTCTATCACACCATTTTGTGCGTAAACGTGACCATCTAAACTTCTCAAATGCCGTAACGATTACGTCTTTAAAAACTCATTTAGCTGTGAGCTCGATGCGGGCCAAATTAGGGGATTCCTCATACTGTGAGTTTTACCCGCCATAAGCTTAATGACGTAATAATTGCGGCATTTGTGAAATATCGCAAAAAAAGTGTCATAAAACCTATTAGAAGGCCTTCAATTTTTGTTAGCGTTATGAGAGTAAGATTGAAAAGCGCTACGCGTACAATACTCGATGTAAGATTAGAGAACGTTATTTGTCGCACATCGTATCGAGAGTACGCAGAACGTTAAAATACGGCAGACTCCAGTGGGCTGGAGTCGCCTAATCAAGAGTGCTGTTGAGGTCTAGTTCATTTTGGAACCTCTAAAACAGCTAAGAACTGAATTATGGAATTTTATTATACTATTATACTATTACTGTTACTATTACTTTGCAAAAATCACAATACAAAACGTCAAATTTGTATTACTTTTTTAAACAACCAATGGTAACTGCAATTCTTTTTGCCATATTGGCACGATACATGATATTGTACTTTAAGGTTATTCATTTTCATCTAAGAAATTGTCATGAAGTAATGTGGAAATCTTTGGAACAATTATTTATATATTTCAACTATATACTATATCGTTGTCTGGATATTCCCTTAAAACTATTATTTCTACTATTTAATATCAATCAGTGTTCTAACCATCATCTCCTACTTTTCTCTTCCCCGTAGATGAACGTGCGCGTCACGACGATGGACGCCGAGCTGGAGTTCGCGATACAGCAGAGCACCACCGGCAAGCAGCTGTTCGACCAGGTCGTCAAAACCATCGGCCTGCGGGAGGTGTGGTTCTTCGGCCTCCAGTACACAGACTCCAAGGGTGACCTGACGTGGATCAAACTGTACAAAAAGGTACGCTTCCTTCCTTTATTTTTGAAAGCTTTGAAGGCTAGAAACTAGGCGTAGATCGGTTCGGTTGATGCGTGGGTAGAATTAGCTGCCAGTCGAAGAAACCAGTTTTGCATAATTCATTCCCTTGATCGCTTTTAGTGTGACTAGAGACGCGGAGAAATTCCGTATTTTACGACTACGACGTTGTCGTCGTATCCGCTGTAAGCCAGACTTGCGGTCAGCGACCGGTTTTATTCGTAACAGTTTTTCCCCACCTTCCAGTTCACGTACGATGATATCGGTATTTGCTGCTAGAGCATTGAAACATCACATAGCGTTTCAAATTTGCCAATGAAGTTGTTACGCCGCCAGAGAGCGATAAATTGATACATCGCTCTCGATGGTTGGTAGTTGGATTGCTTCCAACGTTGCTGTTTTGTCTGTTTGCGCTGTAAAATATTCCATGGGTGTAATTTTAGGCTGTACAACAAGTTAGTCGCGGTACATTTGAGCCCGGAAGTGTACTCCGTGAGATCATCGTGGAAGGGATATTTTTACTGTTGGGTGTAATTTTGTGTCTATAAGAGGACGAAACAAAATTTACTCTATGGAAATTGAATTATATAGCGCTATACATGTACGTAATCGTTGTTATATTACAAAAACCATAAAATTACATTTACTCTTATAGTTATCATCGAAACAAAAATGTTTCTACTGTTGATCTGGAATGTATTTTTAGATGACTAGAAAACAACCATTTTAATGACAAGAAGTGTCGTATAGAAATTCAATAAATTATATAGCAGTCTACAAATATACATTATCTTACATCACAAAAAACAATGAAATAACAATTTATATTATGGTTGTCACCGAAACGTACATAATCGCTGTTATGTTACGAAACAAATATTGCAAATAATCCTTTAGTTTTCATTGAAACATGGGATGTTTCTATTGTTGATCTGAATTTTGTTTCTAGGTGACTACAAATGATATGACGTTATAACAATATGCATTATCGTTCTTACATTACAAAAACAGTAAAGTGACAATCCATGTCATGGTTGCCATAAAAAAAATGTTAGAAATGTAATATGAAGCTTTGCATTTAGCTGTTTGTCTACGGTTGATATTGTCCAAACATTAGAAATTATTGATGAGCAACAATACAACTACCTCATTTATAATCGTTGGTCGAAATTCTTGATAATTTTTTCATAAGAAAATTTTAATAAAGGTTCTTTTGGGACTTCCTTCATCTATTTCTCTAGAGTTTCATTTGAATTTTTCTATTGACTTCTTATTAAATTATAGAGGGGTTTAAGAACGGATTATAGATTCCTTCGAGACGTTTCTCAGAGACATATTCATGAATTCATATTGCGTTTTTTCTTAAAATTTCTTGGAGGATACTACCAAAAGTTTCTCTATAAAAGAGGCTTCTTTTGAATTTTCTTCAGCGGGTTTTCGTTGGGTCGTCCAGTCATATTTTCATGGATTTTTTTTTAAGAATATTCTACAGAGATCTTTCAGAATTTTTAATGAATATCTTCAGGAAGTTTCTGCAAGATTCTTCAAAAATTGTTTGCAATTTTTCGATAAATACCTCTAGAAAATTCATCTATTTCCCCAGGCGTTTATTCATGTTTTGTTTTCAGGGATTCTTCAAGAAATTGTTAGAGATTTCTCAAACGTTTTGTTCAGACATTCCTGTATGCAGTTTGACATGAATTGCTCCAGAATTCATTGTACAGATTCGTCCAGAAGTCACCCCAATGGTATTTCCTACAAATAGTTTCATAAAAATACTCTTGAGGATTCCGCTGGATATTTCTCCAGAAATTCTTTCGAAATTTTCGTCATGAACTGTTCCATAAATAACTGCTTTGGAAGCTGTTCAAAGATTTCGTCCAAAGATTTTTTTAGGACCATTTCATGAAACCCTACTGGCTTACTGTCTGTTTCTTATACAATTCATCAGGATTTCGTCCATCTAGTTAAGTTTTGTAGTAGGAATGTCAAGAACCCGAGATGAGGTCCTTATATTCATCAGAGATATGACATATATTCCTCAACGAAATCTCAAAGATTATATGACAATATACATTATCGTTCTTACATTATGAAAAAACAATAAAATTCCAATTTGTGTTATGGTTGGCATGGAAATTTTATCATTTTTTTCTTGTACATGATAGAAATTAATGTTGTGTAACAATATAACTATTTTTTATTCGTGCTACCTGAAATTATCTGGGTTTGATAGATATTTAATCAACGATTCTACAAGAAGTTATCTTGGAGGTCTCTTTTACATTTTCTGCAAAATTTTTCAGCGAGTTTTCGTGGGGTCGTCTAGTTGTATCTTCATGATTTTTCTAGAATTTTCTTCAGAGATTTTACATATTTTTTATGAATGTCTTAAGAAAGTTCTGAAAGATTTTTCGAGGTATACCGCCTGAGAATTCTTCATCGATTTGTCCAGGCGTTTATTAATGTTTTATTTTTAAGGATTCTTCCAGAAATTGTTCTAGAGATTCCCCTCTATATATTGCACCAGAAATTTTTCTCTAGATTCGTCCGAAATTTACTTCAAGGCTTTCATTAGTATTTTCTACAAAGAATCCCATGAGAATACTCTTGAGGATTCCGCCGGATGTTGCTTCAGGATTTCCTTCAAAATTTTCTTCTTGAATTCATCTTGAAATATCTACAATGGAAGTCGTTGAAGGAATTCGTCCTAGGATTTTTTAGGGAACATTCCATGAAATCCGTTGGGGAATTTTTCAGGATTTCTGCTTATTAGTTTGTAGACATGTCAAGAAATACAGATGAGATTCTTATATTTATCAAGGATATTTCAACGATCTCTTTACAAAATCGTAAAGATTGTCCAGAGGTATCTGGAAGGATTAAACATCCTTCAATATTGATTTCTTCAGAAATGACTTCATATTCATTTATTAAACAATTCTTCTAGATATTGTTTTCATGATTACTCCTGTACTACGTTTAGAAACTGCTACAGACATTTCTCCCAATTTTCTACATAAAATCCTCTACAAATTACAGCAAGGCTTCCAACAGGAATTATTGTAAGCAATCTCCTATGAATACTCTCAAAGATTTCTCTAGACATTTCTACAGGATTACAACGATTTTGCATAACAAATGTTTCAAAAAGTTTCATTTTGTTAGTTCATGTATTTCCTGCAGTGATTCCTTTAGCGATTTCTATGAAAATTCTGTTTTATTTTATAGGTCCCTCAAGAGTTTATTTTATGAATGAATTACTTGAAAAACATCTTCGGAGATTCCTTCATGGTATGCCTTTGGATATTCTTACACAGATTCCTACAGATATTGGTCTAGGAATTTTACAGAATTCGTCGGTGATTTCTCTGAGGATTCTTCTTCTGAATTTTCTTTTGAATATTTCTTGACGAGTTCCTTCTGTAATTATATGACAAATTCCTCCCAGGATTTCGTCATGAATTGCATCATTTTTTATTTGAGAAACTCCTAGAAGCTCCTTCAAGAGTTGCTTCAGAGAATGTTTTTTGTGTGAATTTCCCTAGATGTTTATTTATGTTGATGCAACCGTTTGACCGACTGTCAAAGTTCGTAGCAGCAACACTATATTTTTTTTTGCATGTTTTGAATGGTCTTGGCAAATCTAGTGGATATGTGATTGTTATTTTTTAGGACCTCTTGTTGCAATCCTTGGAGGAATTCTCGATAAGATTCCTGATGGCACTCCTGATAGAATCTCTAGAGGAACTCCTTATGATATCCCTAGAAGAATTTCTAATAGAATTGCTCGATTAACTCCTGATATAATCTCTGGAGGAACTCCTAGAGGAATGCCAGGTGGAATCTCTGAAGGAATTCTTGATGTAACCATTGGAGGAACTCCTGATGAAATCTCTATAAGAACTCTGATGAAAGCCCCAAAGGTACTTCTGATAGAATACCTATAGGAACTCCTGATGGAATCCTTTTCGGAACTCGTGATCAAATCCTTGGAGGAATTTCTGATAAGGTTCCTAATGTAACTTACGATAAACTTAGGAGAAATCGTAATGGAATTCCTCGAGGAATTCCGGATATAATCTCTTGAGGAATTCCAAGTGAAACTTGGAATGGAATCTCTGGAGGAACTCCTGATGAAATCCTCAGAAGGACTCCTGATGAAATCCCAAGCAGGACTCTGACGAAAGATGTAGGATCTTCTGATGAAATCCCTGAAGGAATTCCTGATGAAATCCCTGGAGGAACTCCTGATGAAATCTTTGGAAGAATCCCTAAAGATATTCTTGAGCGAACTCCTGATAGAATCATTGGAGGAATTCCTGATGAAACCCTAGACCTAGATGAACTCCTGATATAATCTCTTGAGGAATTCCAAGTGAAATCTCAGAAGGAACTCTTGATGGAATCTCTGGTGCAAATCCTGATGAAATCTCCAAAAAGACTCCTTATGAAATCCCTAGAAGAACTCTGATGAAAGACCTAAAGGTATTGATGGAATCCTTATAGGAACTCCCGATGGACTTCCCTGGAGGAACTCCTGATAGAATCTTTGGAAGAATTACTAAAGATATACTTGAAGGAACTCATGATGGCATCATCGGAGGAACTCCTGATAGAATCCTTAGTGAAATTCCTTTTGATATCTTTAGAATGATGGAATAGATGGAATTCCTCGAGGGAATCTTAATATAATCTCTAGAGGAATCCAGATAGAATCTTTTGAGGAATTCCAGGTGAAACTCAAAAGGAACTCTCGGTGGAATCCCTGAAGGTACTCCTGATAAAATCCCTACAGGAACTCCTGATGGAATTCCTGGAGGAACTTCTGATGGAATTCTTGAAGGAATCCTGATGGAATCGTTGTAGACATTCCTGACGAAATCCCCAGAAGAACTCTGATGGAAGCCCTAGAGAAACTCCTGATGGAATCCCTGAAGGAAATCCTGATAAGATTCCTGATGGAACTCCTGATAGAATCCCTAGTGGAATTCCTTATGATATCCCTAGAAGAAACCCTGATTGAATTCCTCGGGGAACTCCTGTTATAATCTCTGGAGGAACTCCTGATAGAATCCTCGGAGGAATTCCAGGTGGAATCTCTGAAGAAACATCTGATGAAATCATTGGAGGAATTTCTAATGAAATCCCAAGAAGAACTGCTGATTGAATCCCTAGAGGAACTACTGATGGAATCCCAGGAGGAATTTCAGGTGGGATCTCGGAAATAATTCCCGATGGAATCCCTGGAGAAACTTCTGATGTAATTGCTAGAGGAACTCCTGATGGAATCTTTTTTGCAATCCCCGAAGGAACTTTTGATAAAATCTCTGGAGGAATTAAGGAATTCCTGATAGAATCCCTGAAGAAATTTCGGATGGAATCGCATGTTCTTCTATATCTTCCTGAGGAAACCCTAGAGGAACTTCCGATGGAACCCCTAGACTCTTAATGGAAACCCCGAAAAAACTCCTGATAAGATCCTTCGTGGAATTCATGAGAGAATGTTTAGAAGTACTCCTGATGATTTAATTCTCTAGAATAACTCCTGATCCCTAGAGGCACTACTGATGGAATCCCTTTAGGAACTCTTGGATAAGGTTCCTGATGGAACTCCTGATAGAATTCCTTGTGTAACTCCTTATGATATACCTAAAAGAAACCTGATGGAACTTCTCGAGGAACTCCTGATATAATCTCTAGAGGAACTCCTGATAGAATCTTTGAGGAATTTTAGGTGAAATCTCAGAAGGAACTGTTGATGGAAGGAAATCCTGATGAAATCCACAGAAGCACTCTGATGAAAGCTTTAAAGGTACTCCTGATAGAATCCCTATAGGAACTCCTGATGGAATCCTTGTAGGAATTCCTAAAGATATTCTTGAAGAATTTCCTGATGGAATTATTGTAGGAACTCCTGATGAAATCCCCAGAAAAACTCTGATGGAATCCTTGTAAGAATTCCTAAAGATATTTTTGGAGGAACTCCAGATGAAATCATTGGAGGAACTTCTGATGAAATCCCATGAAAAACTCCTGATGGAATCCCTATAGGAACTCCTGATCAAATCCCTGGAGGAATTCCTGATAAGATTCCTGATGAAACTCCTTATAGAATTCCTAGTGCAATCCCTTATGATATCCCTTGAAGGAACCCTGATGGGGTTCCTCGAGGAACTCCTGATATAATCTCTGGAGGAACTCCTGATAGAATCCTTGAAGGAATTCCAGGTGGAATCTCTAAAGAAGCTCCTGATGAAATCCCAAGAAGAACTCCTGATGGAATCCCTGGAGGAATTTCAGTTGGAATCTCTGAAATAATTCCTGTTGGAATCCCTAGAAAATCTTGTGATGGAATTGCTAGAGGAACTCCTGGTGGAATCTCTGGAGGAATTTCAGGTAGAAACGCTGAAAAAATCCTGATGGAATCCCTAGACGAACATCTCGATGGAATTCCTAGAGGAACTTCCTAAGGAATCCCTAGAGAAACTCCCGATGGAACCCCTAGAGAGACTCTTGATGGAATCCCCAAAAGAACTCCTGATGGAATTCCAGATACCTAGAGGCACTACTGATGGAATCCCTGTAGGAACTCCTGATAGAATCCTTCGAAGAAATTTTGAAGGAGTTCCAGGTGGAATTCCTGATGGAATTCTCACAATAACTGCTGATGGAAACTTTTAGAGTTCTCCTGATGGAATCCCTTGAAGAACTTTTTAAGGAATGCCTTGAAGAATCCCTTGAGGAATTCCATGTGAACTTTCGGAAGGAATTCTTACAGGAATTCCTTGTTAAGGACTGTTCATTTTATAAAGTGGACACTTTGTTTATGCTATATCTTTTTTATTTATTGATAAAATCGTAATCGGTTTTCTGTGTATCGTTGACCTATTATTCTAAAATGCTATGAAAATACAAAATCTTTGAAAATGCTTTTGGTTGAAGAGCTAAATAGTTTTTCCAAAAACTCTTAAAAAAAGATGTCCGTCAAAGTTTAACATTATTTTTCGCAAAACAAAAATCCTTATTTTTATGAACAAATTGTATGTTTGTATCCTTTACTATTCTACTAAAGGTAAAGCTTTAAAAATATCAATTATATTCCACCATTCTATGACATTAAGTAACTTTAGTGATTTACCCATTTATGGCCAAATTTGCTGATACACCATCCTTTCACTCCCAGCAAAAGAGAAAAGTAAAAAGCGTGTTCAAAACTAGTTTGGATTACTAAAGAAACTATATTAGTATAAACGAAAGCTAAATCGTGAGATTAAACTACAGTCTTAAGTATAAATTTTACTGTTTATGGTAGTTTTACTAAAAAGTCTCATACTTTTAAAATCATGTACGCATATTTATCGATCTACAGCAAATTGTAAACAGTTTTCTCCGAATTTTTCAATTGGTAATCTCAGAATAACATATTATGAAAATAATATGTGGAAAATAAAATCGATTTTATTACAGCAGTGTTGCCAATTTTGATGATTGTCAATGTACTTTGATAGGTCTTCTAAGAATAAAACAATTGTGTTTCTGTTGTGCTTTGAATGTGACGTGGGGACTTACTCAGTAACTCTATGAAGGCGTAAGTTATTTTTCATATTAATACTATATTAGGACTTCCGTCAGGACGTACTTTTACACAAAAAATTCTACTCATATCAATTCCCATCAAATTTAAAAAAAATTTCTTTAAAAATATACGGGAAAATTGATTTTATTATATCTGTAAAATTGTTGCTCCAAAAATAACTTAATTTTTTCCATCAGGCTTCTGATTGATGATGCTTTCGAAGAACAAGCCTTATTTGAAAATAGAAAATATAAACTATCGGATTTTCCAGCCAATTTCTTACAATCATTGATTTTGATAACCTCAAAAAATCGACCGATTTAATCGTTGTTCCATATTCGTGTGAAATTTAATTATTTTGGAGAATTTTTATTATCACAACATTGTACAATACTAGTCGAACGATGTGCAAAAAACCGATTGAAATTTCATTGAATAATAAGAAAGATACAGCATGCACAAGGTGTCCACTTTATAAAATGAACAGTCCTTAAATCACTGGACAAAATCTTGATTAAATTTCTGGCCATAGAGTATCCACGATATACACATGCAAAAATGGTCAATCGGCAAAGAAAGCTCTCAGTTAATAACTGTGGAAGTGCTCATAAGAACACTAATCTGAGAAGCAGGCTTTGTCCCAGTTGGGACGTAACGCCAGAAAGAAGAAGAAGAAGAAGTGGAAACGAGAACTATTGTTACGGCAATCGGCAAAACTTGGCAAAAATTCATATAATACCATAAGAATATCATTTGCACAATTGTTACACGATTCAGAAGATACAATTATCATCAATCCATCCTAGAGATTACCATTGATTGTTAAAGTATCAGATCATAAATACTTTTTAGCCTACCATTGAAACGCATTCGTCACCATTGGTATATGATCATGATCATATGATAAATACTTACTACGCTACCACTGAAACGTATAGTTCACCATTGGTGGATGATTCTGTGAATCATTATAGTCAAATTGAAACCTCGTTAACATTTTCATAAGAACTTCATTAGCATCTTTTGATGTAATAAATCAATCAAAGACTGACCTCAATTCTAATGTGAAACCTTCGTTCTATCGAAAAAGTCTATTAGCACAGCTAATGAAGACATTTCCTCAAACATCCAACCACTTAGCTTATCAATAAAGCTTAGGAGCGATTCGTGAGTAATATGTCCCACGTTCTTCCCCAAATCGCTTCACTAGAAACATCGTCTCATTGTAAGCACCTAAATTAGTGCGTTATCACTTATCACAGAACCCCGCCTCGAGATGACGCAATTCTCGAGCCGAGCGTGCACCTATGTTAAACAAAAGTGCCAAATTTAGCCAGCAAATAGCGGCTAATCAAGGGGACGACCCCTACCTGCAGCACCTTCATCGGTTCGACCGATAAGCCCCACGAATCCAAAGCTCTTTTGAACCAAATTGAAGCCGCCTCGGCATGCAGTCGTCGGTTTCGTTGAAATAAAAGTGACTAATTGATCGCAAATAGCCCCTACTCTGCCGGCAAATGGCTGTTGAGAAATGATCTCCCTAAGTGTAGAGACTCGCTTGGCGAAGTGGTTTCTGGGACTCGCTTGCAATTTATGAATACGTACGTACCTATTCATTACGAAAGTATGCGCACCTGTACTGCAGCATTCGTCACCTACGAGAGCAGTAGTAGCCAGGTGAAGAGGAATCTTAATTCTGCCGCCGCTGACAACCCGGTGCTTTCGGTGCTTAAGTGGGGCTCTGAGTGGTATTTGTCGTGCTGAATAAAGGTACCAATTTGTGGCAAATTTACAAACCTACCAGTGGCAGATGATGGAGTGCTAGAACGTGACGATTTAAGGTTCTTTTATCAGTATTGTTGAGAATGGTAGTACCGTGCTCATGTTTTGCTAATGATTCTTATTACTTAGATAGGAACACCAACAGAACATATGTAATTTGGGAGAAACGAAGAATTAGGTCTAAAAAGCCAACAAAAACAGTTTGGAAGATAAAAGTAAGATATAATATATAATCCAACAAACACAGTTGATAAATAGAATCAAAAGAAGAAACTTTGAAAACACGAAAGCAATATGTAGAATTATGGAAAACAAAATATTAAATTCAAGCTAGATACCATTATCGCAAAGCACATCACCATTGTAAAACCATTACCCATATAATCCAAATCACATCGCGCAAGCCACACCTCTAGTTGACACACATGTAAGACCCCTTTCGTTCCGCTCTATTTCACCACTACCCCTTCACAATCTCCTCAACTCGGTCAGAGCTTGACATCGATGCGGTTCATAGTTTGCACAGCCAGAGCTAGGAGTATCGTTTTACCATTTGGCATTACCCCATGCCAGGCCACCTTTCACTATATCGTACACTGTATGAAACTATGCTAGGAATGCGGCTCTCGTATGTCGTCGCTTGATAACGACCGGCAATGCCGGCATCCAATCACGCATCCTTCGGGCCTCACCGAGTAGCTTTAGTGCAGTGTGTTTCCCTGGAAGTTCTCAATTTTGTCGCAATCGGTTGTAAACACTTGAAATAGCGCTCGTGTGACATTGTAACAGTTGTGTTATCTCTGTGCACTGGTAGAGCGCAGAGAGGAAATGATGAATCAGTACTATTTTTCTGTTGATATGTTCTATGTTGTTCGTTGTTTATGTATTGGCGGCCGGGCAGCCCGAAAATGTCGTCTGCAAGCACATGAAGAAGATTAGGAAAATTATCATACGGAACATCGAGCATCGGATATCGCTGGGAAACGGCGCAGGGCCCAATCCGCAGAACGGGAATGGTTCGACTGCTGAGGAGGACGAAGATTCCGATGGGGAAGATTTGGTAAGATTGACGGAGTGGTATGTTGTTTTGTAGAATTCCTTTCATTTGGGAATTGCTAGAGAAGTAGTTTTCTTTTTTTTAGGTTAAAGCTGAAAATGAGTGTATTACCATACATAACCATAAAGATATTGTTGGGGAATAATTGATTACAATTGGTGGATGATTCAGAGAATCGTCCAAATATAACAATTAGATTAATTTTATCAATGCAAAACTCAATAAATATCAGTTTGATTTCCATCATAGATTTTGACATGGATTTAGACCAGAAGCATTCGAAATGCTTCCCAGAATGATTCTGGATGCTCTCCAGAAGCATTCGGGATGCTTCCCAGAAGCATTTTAGATGCTTTCCAGAAGCATTCTGAATGCTGCGTCTCAGCACGTTTCTTTATGCTTCTTCAGCTCTACTGAATGCTTCCCAGAAGCATTACTGAATTACTTCGGGATGCTTCCTAGGAGCATTTGGGATGCTTCCTAAAAGCATTCGGGATGTTTCCCAGAAGCATTCTGGATGCTTCTGGAAAGTATCCAAAATGCTTTTGGCAAGCATACCGAATGTTTCTGAGAAGCATCTCGAATGCTTCTGGGAAGCATCCGAAACGCTTCTGGGAAGCATCCGGAATGTTTCTGAGAAGCATCCAGAATGCTTCCGGGAAGCTTCTGGGAAGTATCCAGAATGCATCTGGGAAGCATCCAGAATGCTTTTGGCAAGAATCCAGTATGCTTCTGAAAAGCATCCCGAATGCCTCTGGCAAGTATCCAGATGCTTAGGAATCCATTAGCATTCTGGATGGTTCCCAGAAGCATTCTGGATGCTTCTCAGAAGCATTCTGGATGCTTCTGGACTTCCCAGAAGCATTCTGGTTCTCAGAAGCATTCTGGATCTCAGTATTCGGGATGCTTCCCGGAAGCATTCTGGATGCTTCCCCGAAGGGTTCTAGATGCTACCCAGAAGCATTCTGGATACTTCCCAGAGGCATTCTGGATGTTTCTCAGAGGCACTCGGGATGCTTCTCAGAGGCACTCGGGATGCTTCCCAGAAGCATTCAGGATGCTTCCAAAAGCATTTTGGATGCTTTCCAGAAGCATTCGAAACGCTTCCCAGAAGCATTATGGATGCTTCTTAGGAGCAATATGGATGTTTCTCAGAAGCACTTGGTATGCTTCTCAGAAGTGGTGGGGATGTTTCTCAGAAGCATTTGGGATGCTTCTCAGAAATTTTCAGGATGCTTCTCAGAAGTTCCTCATACAAAAATTGAGGCTTCTTTACGACGAGTAAGTTTTTATCAGCTTTTTGAGCTTGATTTGCTCATCCCTCCGACTTTGCTCAGAATTCTGCTCAATGCTCTTGAAATCCTAGAAAATTTCTTCATCCTCTTTTTGAACAGCTGTGGTTCGAACCAAAAGCACTTAGAAACAAAATTTACTAAATTTCGACTGGACATATCTGCTTTTTAAGTGTGGTTTATATTCCAAGCATACGTTTCCATATGATGAGCTCAAAACTCGGAGTCGGAGTCGTTTATAATTATTCCGGAAATTAGGTATTATAGAGTTCTGAGCTGTATTTGCTCATCAACCATTTTGAGCAGATATAGCTCTCTGTGAATAATTTGGTCACAAATTTGATTAGATACAATAATGCTTTACAATTATGCCCTAATGTAAAGCTGTTTATAGTTTGGTACTGTGAAATTATACGTGGTAAATTTGTTCTGTCTCAATATGATGATTGAGCCTTACTTCTTGGCGTTTCATTTTCAAATTATACAATGTGTTTATCACAGTTAAGAAGGATTAATAACAATCTCATCATGCACTCAAAGCCTATTGAATATTTCTGAACAATATTTACGGAGCACCCTAAAAGTAATGGAGCAGAACACCCATATCACAATTAGTCATATTCGCATTGGTTTTCCAGCTGAATTTAATCCTCAGTTCACTGAGCCATATCAGCTCCGAGTTCTGATCCACCAAACATTGTTCGCCCAGGTTTTTTTTTAATAGATTTTGATCAAATTCGATCCACTCAATCGGTAGAGATTCTGCATCCTATGTAATAATTTGGGATCTTTAGATAAACGTGCTCGAAATTCATATTCTAAACGTTTTGAATTATGATTTGGAACATGATCTTGAGCCAAATTTGTGTAGACTTTTCAATATCTTAGATTCAAACGATGATCCAGATTTGCACACACGAGCTAGATTCGATCCTCAGTTTACTACTAATTGTACTGAACCACATTTCCCGTCCATTTTACGAGCCATATCAGCTCCGAGTTTTGAACCAGATCCCCTGATCTATTTTTATTTCGTTCGGTATATTGAGTAAGTTACCTCAGTTCAAACTATGTACCATGCTTTCTGCACCATGAAGAAAAAATCGATATCCCTAACAAGACGTGCTCAAAATATAAATCTATTTGATTTAGAATATCAAGATGTCTACGGAGCATGTTTCTCATAGCGAGTTTTAACTTTTTGAGCCAGATTCGCTTAGTGAGCCCAATTTGCTCACCATCTTGAATTGAGTTCCCTCGATAATCCTTAATATCTTCAAGAATTTCTCCATGAACTTTTTCAGGTATTTGCCCAAATATTCTTCAAGGTATTTCCAAGCTATTTCTCATGATGTTTCTTCAGAGATTGCTCCTGACATTTTTCCAGAGACTTCTCCAAGCATTACTCCAGAAAAATATCTAGAGGGATTCTTGCAGTGATGTCTCCACGGATTTCTCCAGGAATTGCTGTAGGGATTCCAGCAGGAATATCTCCTGAGATTCTTCAAGTAATTACTTCACGAATTCCTAAAGGAACTCCTCAAGAGTTTTCTCCAGCAAATCTCCCAGCTTCCGCAAAATCGCTACATGAAATCCTTCAAGGATTCACCTAGAAGCTTATCTAGAGAAGTGTTCTGGGCCTCAAAAAATACCTTCGGGGATCTTGCAGAGAATTCCTCTAGAAATTCTTCCAGAAATTCCAACGTGAATTCCTCCATGAATTTCTTCAGAAATAATCCCAAGAATTTTTCCAAGGATTCCTTCAAGCATTTTTCCAGAAACTCCTTCCATGAAGATTTTTTTGGAGAAATCCGTAGATAAATTCCTACAGACCCAAGAGGAACCTGTAGCAAAAATATTAAGAAATCCCTGTAGTATTTTACGGAGGAATCCTTAGAGGAAATTCTTTGAGAATATCTGGTCAAATCTCTGGAAAAATCCCTGGAGAAATTCTTGCAAAATACCCGGGAAAATCCCTGGAGAAATTCTAGAAAGAAAAAATCCATAGAACAACTTCTGGAGTAACCATAAAAAGGGTTTTCTGGAGCAATCTCTGGAGAAATTCCTGGAGAAACTGTTGGAGAAATCTCGGAAGCATTGCCAGGATAAATTGTTGAAGATGCCCTTAGAGACATATCTAGACTCATCTTTGTAGAAATCCCTGAAGAAAATGCCTGGAGTATCATTGGATAAAGTTCTGTACTGCACTGTAGATGTTTTGTTGAAGAATTCCCTGTCTTTATTTCTCTGCAAAAAAAACCCTGGAATAATCCTTGGACGTATTGCCAAAGTTCATCCTGAAGAAAATCCTAGAGATTTTTTTTTGAGAAATTTCATGCTAAATACTTTGAAGAGTCCTTGGAAAAATAGATACCGTTTAGATTTTAAGAATATTATGATTGATAAAACGACCTACTGGGTGGCAATACAACGTTATACAATAGGTTTCACTAGAAACATTTGTAGGGATCTGAGTTCCTGGAAAAATCCCTGAAGGAATTATCAGTGGTCATTTGGGAAAATTACCTAACAATGCGAAATTGGATGAGCATCTGCAGAATTCCTAAGACAGTTCCTGAAAAAAATCATAATTATGGAATAAATGAAAATTTGAAGGAATTCTCTGAAGACATTTCTTGAGTTATATTTCAATGAATATTTGTAAAAGTTTTTGAAAGGAGTTTTTGAAAATCATATTATGTTGAGTAAAGAACTTTTCCAAATCAAACCTATGAAGCATTCCAGAAGCAATAGAATGTTTATTCAAAACTTGAAAAAAAGGTTCCTACTTTTAAATTATTTGGTTCTTCTTCTTCTTGGCATTACGTCCTCACTGGGGCAGAGCCTGCTTCTCAGCTTAGTGTTCGATGAGCACTTCCACAGTTGTTAACTGAGAGCTTTCATTGTCAAAGTTGCCATTTTCGTATACCATGTGGCAGGTACGATGATACTCTATGCCCAGGGAAGTCAAGGAAATTTCCATTACGAAAAGATCATGGGCCGATCGGGAATCGAACCCAGACACCTTCAGCATGGCTTTGCTTTGTAGCCGCGGACGTAGCCACTCGGCTAAGGAGGGTCCCTTTTCTGGTTATGTTTGGTAAATTATGATACGTTGACTAAATTATTGTTCTTGTAAAAATTTGAATTGTTTCAGAAACTTATCACAAAATTATTTCAAAAATACTGTCAATTCAATTATGTCTTTTTATATTAGTCCAAAGAGTTTTAATGATTTTTTCCCAATTTTCTTCCAAGAATTCCTCCAGATTTTTTCTCTTCTTCGGATACTACTTCAGTAACCCGTTCAGAAATTCTCTCCTAGATGCTATCTATAATTATCGGAAAACTAAAAACAAAATCTGGCAGGTTACTTGAAATTTCCCATGCTTCAGTAGTTTCAGTCGTAGTGTGTTTAGTAGTTTCTTCTTTATATTCCTTCACGATAAACTTAAGACCGCAACCACCTTTCTTAGATTGGTTCCGATAGGGCTCTGGGAATATCTTCAGTAATACGTCCAGGAATTTTGCCAGAAGTTACTCCAGTTATTTTTTGCTGGTATTCCACCTGGAATTTATCCAATGAATCCTGCAGGGATTGCTGCAGAGATCCTTTCAGGGATTCTCGTGGTATTCTTTTGAAGATATCTCCAGAAATTCTTCAAGGGATTCCTTCAAAGGCTCTTCCAGTAAAAATTTTACATAAATTCTTGCCAAGATGTCTCCATGGATTTGTCCATTAACTCCTTCAAGGATCACTCCAGAAATTCTTCCAAGCTTACTTGCCACCTCTAGGGATTCTACTAGAAATTACTTAACGAATTCATCAAAGGATTGCCCAAGATTCAATTTAATATCTCGAACTCGAAAATCGCTACAGGAATTAATACCTGTTAATTTTTACAGGGAAATTTTTCCAGAAAAAAAAGATACCAGAAAACTTACAGGGTTTTCATTGAGGAAGTCAATTGCAGGATTCTCTGGAGGGATTCCTAAAATATCCTTTGAACATTTTTTGGTGGATCCTATGTAGAGATTTTTATGAAGTAATCTCTGGAGAAATTTGTAAAGAGATTCCTGTAGAAATTTCGATAAATTGCTGAATGAATCCATTCAGGCATCTCTGGAGTAAACGAGGGCCCAATCAAAACTGATATTCAAATACGGTTGCGATCGAAAGTTTTTTTTTAGAAGAATCTCTAGAAAAATTGTTGTAGAAATTCCTGATGATAGTCTGGGAGGAATCCCTGGATATATCTATGAATAAACCTCTGGAGTAATCATTTGAGACACCTCTGCAGAAAGCTCTGATCAATTTCAAAATATGTCACTGGACGGAATCCTGAAGGAATCAATATTCAAATTTGAAATTATTTGGTTCAGTTTGATTGATAATTATAAACTGTTCAATTCGTTTACATAGAAATAAAAATGAATATGAGAATTTACAGGAAGTAATTACTGGCTTCCTTCAAAAATACTATTTAATATTCCTAGTAGATTTGTGAGGAAAAATTAGTTAAAAAACTTCTCAAAATTTCTTATGGATTATTTTCTGGTGTTACTGCAAGAACCCATTCAGAATATTTTTCTCGGATTTCATTAGTAATTATCTCAAAATTAAAAACAGTCAAGGAAAATAAAAAAATAAAAACAATCCTGATGGTTGCTGGTAGTTTTCAGGTAATTCACTACGAATCCCACCAGGACTTTTTCTCTTAATTTCTTAAAATATTCATCTAGGAGTTGTTCAGGAGTTCTAACAGAATTTCTGCCCTTTTTTTCTCAAAACAATCTAGAAGGATAACTCTAGAAATTTATTCCAAACACAAATTACATTTTTGGATACAAGCTTGATAGAGGTATTAAAATAATCTTAGAACATAATCTTAAAGTTAAGGCTAGAATGTTGAAAAATATACGAAAAATGTTTAATGAGTAATGTCTGAAGAAACGAACACTCCTGAAAGAGTGTAATAAAATACGTAAATTTCCCAGTAAAACCTCGAAGAAAACGCTGATAAAATTGAGCATGCAATCTGTATATGGTAATGGGAGGATATATTGCAACATTTAGTAGACGATGTCCTCAAGGAATTTCTACAAATCATGAAGTTCTTGAGTTTCCGATGAAATCTTATCCTTGACATTTATACTGGGTGATTCCTGAAGACAATCCAATGTTTTGGATTGGATTTTTGGAAGGATCTTTGGTAGGGTTTGTATTCCTCGTGTGATGGGAGAATTCCTCGAAAATACTCTTAGAAAGATCACTTATAACAGGGTTTCTACTACCTGGAAAAATCTGGAAAACCTGGAATTATCAGGGAATTTTATTCCACCTGGAGAAAACCTGGAATTCTCAGGGAATTTTGATCACAATCAGGGAAATTACTTTGAGGCAGTAATTCATGATAGAATATGTTAACGACAATGGATTTTTACGTCATAATCCAGAGCTACCATTATTTGCCAGAAAACTCTCTTCATTAGAAAAAAAAATTCGGCTGCGCCGCTCTCATGAGCACTATATGAGTTATTCAATGAAGATCCTTTTAAGTATGAATTTTTATCAGCTTACCAAAACATGATTGATGTTTTTAATGTCTCTTTATTTATTTAACCCTTCAGTCGTCGCGCTGTTGTATTTTGTACAACAGTGGCGAAAACACCTCGCTTATCGTACACAGAATCAGCGTGGTGGTTCTGACGGTGGCAAACCGCGCGACGACTGAAGGGTTAATGAAAGATTAACATATCAAGGGCTGGTAGCAGGTTTATTTTAGATACCATTTTTATGCAAGTCTCTAAAAAGTCTTTATTTTTGATAAAAGGGGTCTGAAGTCTCTATTTTAACCAAAATAGTCTCTAAAGTCTCTTTTTTCCATTATCTTGCTTGCAGATAATTAAGGTACAAAATTTCTTCTCATATTTCTAGAGAACAGTTTCAGGAATTATAATTGTGGTTGCTCCAAAGATTTCATCATTCCTCTACCAATTTCTTCAGCAATTTTTCGTAGGATGCTTACAAGAATTTCTCCAGAAATTGCTTCAGGATTGAGCATTTCAACGTTACTACCTCTAGTAATTTTCTCAGGGTATTCCCTGTGAACAAAGTCTATCCTAGGACTTCTTCCAGATACTTTTTCACTAACTTTTCAACCGAATTCTACAGTCGTTAATCTAAGAGATATCCAAAGTTTCCCACAGAGTTTCTTCCAAGAAAACCAGACAAGAATTTCAACGCCATTTCATCTACGGTTATTCCAAAGAATAGCTCCAAAGTTTCTCGAGGGGTTATTCGAATGAATCTATTAAGAACATTACAAATAATTCCTTATATTCGACCTGTTTTCATTATTAAGTTTCTTTAGATTTTTTTCTAGAAATTTCTCCAGCGTTTTTTCCAAGGAATTTTGGAGTTCATCCAAACGTTTTGAATGAATTCTCAAAAAATCCCCATGGAATATTGAAAAGTTCATTTAAGGTTCCACACCAGTTAACACTCCAACATTTTTTCATGAGATCCTACGATTGTAGTAACAATAATTCCTTTACATTTTTTTTAGGAATTTCGTCCTGTTTTTTCAGGAGTTCCTTCACAATATCCTGCGAGATTTGATTTTTTCTTTTATATTTTTCAATTATCTTAGCAATAATTTAGCAATAATCTTGGAAATCTTCTAATAGTTCTTCAAGAGTGACTCTTTCTAAAAACCTTTTCCATCAAAGGTGACCCTAAAATTTGCTTTAGGAATACGTCACAAATTTTTCTCAACAATTTTTCAGCATACTGGAAAATTTCATTCAAATTTCCACGAAGAAAACTCCTGGAAGAATGTTCGAGAAAAAAGTTGCGAAAACTTCCTTGAGAAATCTTTTAGAATTAATGGAGGAATTTCCGAAGAAATCTTAGGAGCAATCTCTGGAGTAATTCCTGAAGGTATCCTCAGAGAAATTTGCTGTTGAAATCTTTAAACAAAAATCTAAAGAACAATGTTGTAGAAATTCTTGAGAATTTGGAATCATCTGGAGAAGTTTCTAGCTGAATATTATAACATGTTTTAAACGAGAGTCTTCAAGGATGTTTGTAGAAAAACTGATTGGAGAATCACCGGATAAAATCCTAGAAAACTAAAGGCTTTTCGAAAAATATTTGGAGGAATTCCTTAGAAAACTCTTGGTGAGTGAAAATCTCAAAAAAAAATGTCAATCAATCCCCATCGTAATGTCGTCATAATACATGTTTGTCATTTACTGGCATATACCAGATTTGTTGGTATGTCGTCGTTATGTCACGAGAAATTCGAAAAAAAAGTTTAAAATATTCTCAGAGAAATATGTGGTCTGATCAAACTATTCTATCCTGGTTCCTGTTAGGTCTCGTTTGCTTTTTGATTACTGTTTCGTCTCTTTTTGATTACTTTTTAATGGCCTTTTTTCTGGAAAGAGGTTTCTAAATTTCATGTTTTCAAGAAACTCAGTCACCACCAGCCCTGCTTCATGCACAATTTTTAAAATTATTGGAAAATATTCGTTTTTAGAACAAACGATTTTCGAAAAGAATTCTGGAATTTGTACAACTTTAACCTTCTAGTCGTCGAACGGTTTGCCACCGTGCTGCTGTTGTGAACGAAAAGCGAGGTTTTTTCAGCGGTGTTGTACAAAATACAACAGCGCGACGACTGAAGTGTTAAATTGAAAATTTCGTAACAATCATGAATAATTTAGAACTTTTCCGAAAAAAATGCGAAAATTCAACATTTGCTTTAAATAATGTTCAGAGTACTTTCTTTCTTGAAAATATTTTAAAATTTGTCATTTGTTTGTTTTAGGGCCCTTTTCTTCACCTTCGCTTAAGCCGTAAACCACGTTAAACCCATATAATAAAACTAGATTTAAGACCTAAGTGGGGGTGAAAAAAGTCATAGACAAATAAAATACTCTATTCTGGAACCTGGATTTTTTTTGTAAAACCTGGAAAAACCTGGATATATCAGGGAATTTCATTTCGGTAAACGTGTAGACACCCTGTATAAATTCCTAAGAAATATTCTCAATTCATATCTGAAAATATAGAACGTTCAGTTGAGGGAAATCGTTTATATCGTCTCTACATCTAAGAACATAGAGTATCTTTGAGCTTGTTGTGATATACATATTTGAAAACAGTAAATTGGCAAAGAAAGTTCGCAGTTATTCATAAAGTGAACGCTCATAGAATATTTCGCTGCAGATCAAGCTCTGTCCCAGTTTGAACGTAACACTCGATGCAAATTACTAGATAAAAGAATGGAATTTTTGTTTGCAAAATATCACAAGCTCTAATCCAAAGATCTATCAATCATCTATTAAGCTGAAGATGCATCGAAGCCAAACTTCAAATTTTCAAGAGCATAAATCTGGACAACCAAACATCCGTTTAAGCTGAAAACTTAATCGATTGGTCACTCACTGGTGGTGACCAATCGATTAAGTTTTCAGCTCAAACGGTTGTTCGGTTCTCCAGATTTGTGCTCTTGAAAATTCGAGGTTTGGATTCGATTCATCTTCACCTTAATGCAAAATAGCCTATATACGAGAGCAGATTATTTTTCGTTCAAAATGTTTAAGGCTCTAACGCAAAAAAAAACTTTTCACAGAATAGCTTAAATGTACAACACATGTTTAAAAAACAATATTTGTTGCAAAACTTTTCAACGGTTCAATAGAAATTTTTATTTTGGAAGTGTACATCAAAAACACCGTCTTTTATTGAGAGAAGGGAAAATTTGTGATTGAAATAATATTTTTTCCAGTATATCTAAAGTAATTATTATTCTAACAACACATCTGGCAAGAATTGATAAAATAGCAACATATAAAAATGGTTAACATTTAGCTTCACTAAATAATAAAATTTAAAACAGTATAAATATAAAGAACGGCCTATTTTTCAAAGAAGGCAACATTTTTAATTAAACCAATAGAAGAATGGACGCCAAAAACTATTGCGGCATAATAAAACGAAAAGTCATAAAAAACTGCGTTCAGAATCATCGAAGTGATTGTGATACTTTTCCACGAATGCCATTTCCCCGAATGACTGGTTTCCCCGAAAAGGGGTGACGAGAAAGAACGATAAACAGTCAAACGAAGGAAATATTCTGTCGTTCTCGGCTATACACATGTTGGCAAAAATGCTGAGGACGGTTAAACTCGAAAGAATCGCCAATTAAATAAAGAAGGGTGCATATTAGATGGTCAGTTCGTTCACCATCCTGACATGTATAAAGTTACGACAATTATGAGTGCTAAAAACTTTTCGGGGAAGTGGGCTAGTCGGGGAAACGGGATATTCGGGGAACTGGCGTTTGGGGAGCTGGGGTTTCGGGGAGCTGGCGTTCGGGGAAACGACATTCGGGAAAAGTAACTGCAGTTTTTTTGAAATGTTAGATCAATAATTTTCATACCTATAATAATGATTACATCATATTTAGAAAAAAAAATAAATATAACAATTAAAAGCAGGGTAAATTTGTGCTAACTATATAAACATCTTCAGTGCAAAATTTTTTTCCAATAGTGAAACTCAAAAGAAGAATTATTATTTGAAAGAAGGGTAATTTCTGGATAAATAATAAAATACTATTGGCAATAACTTTTCTAATATACTTAAATTTATTTAACAGCGAATGATTGTTGAATAAAGTGTCATTTCGTATCAATTGACTCCAAAACAAGCCTGATGTCATCAGAAAGAATCAATAGAAACGTAAAAACGAAAAATTGAGAAATTCTTGGTTTCAGACTCATTATGCCAAACGACTTTATGCCAAATGACCTACCACTGTGTAATATATGGTCGAACAGTTCGTTCATACAGAACCTCGAACAGTTCGCGCGAATATTGAACGAATTTTCGTGCATTGATATCAAAGCTTTAGCTAGATTTGTTTAACGTTAGAAAGATTTACAAAGAGAACAGAGACTAGCAGCAAAACAGTTTCCTCACTATATGTTTGAATCTAACTTCAGCTTATTGAGCCACTTTTGCTCAGTGTTCTGACTCAAATATATACTATGTTTTGAATTATATTTAATACACATGGGGATTTTTTTTTTATTATCGTACAAATTGGGCCGAAGGGTCTCAGATTTTCATGAAACTTTTTCCACAGGCAGGGCTCATGGATATATGAATAAAAAAAATTGAGAAAAATTCAGGGTCGCCTATTTTTCCGGAAAACTCAGGTGGAAATTTTTTGTTTTCCCTTGACACTACTTACTTTGAAAAATCATAACTCAAGAACGAGGCATCGTAGAAACAAAGTTTTTATATGAAAATTTAAGCAATTTTTTTCAAAAACCAAAAAAAATATGAACTGGAAAAAGTTATCCACAAAATTTTCCACCGTTGGGAAAATTCGTAAAGAAAAGCCGGAAAAACTATGCCCGAACTCGTGGAAAATTTTCAAAAAAATATTTTCGAGAAGGTAATTTTATAAGCTTCAATCACTGAAATTTTTGGAATGCACTTTTTTTTCGTTTTTGAGTTATGGCCAATTTTGTGAAAAATGTCCAGATGTGCCATATAAGACTTTTCTTTGAAAAATCATAACTCAAGAACGAAACATTGTAGAAACAAAGTTTTTATATGAACATTTAAGCAAATTTTCTCAAAAATCCAAAAAAATATGAACTGGGAAAAGTTTTCCACAAAATTTTCCACCGTTAGGGAAATTCATAAAGAAAAGCTGGAAAATCTATGCCCGAACTCGCGGAAAATTTTTATTAAAATATTTTTGAGAAGGAAACTTTATAAAATTCAATTCTAGTAACTTTTAGGATGTATTTTTTTTTTTTGTTCCTGAGTTATGGTCAATTTTGTGAAAAATAACCATATTAGCCTTTTCTTTGAAAACCCATATATATAGTTCAATTTGCTTGTCAGGTTCGGCTTTTGTAACAGCTGAGTTCAAATTTAATAAAACGGAATTAAAATCCTCTGTAACATCGACAATATTAGGCGGAAACCAAGTCTTTATTTTACTCAAAATTTGATTGAACATTTCGTCCATAGAAGCATTGCGATAGTTACTACTAGAAGCATCCAAACGTGAAGATTTTACTTGAAAAGAAATTTCCAAGAATTTAGCTAGCTCTTGTATTTTTTGTACATTGTTTATAGAACCAACTAACTCACCCGAGGAAGGAGTTTCCTTTGGCGACGCCAACGAAGATAGTGGTGAAACTTGTTCCTCAAACGCCATTGCTTCTGGAAGATCCGTTACGAGTGCCTTCTGGTCACCGGTAATGGAGCACTTCACGAAAATTTTCATCTTTTCCGTAATCCACCGAACTCCATTTGAATGAAGCTTACTGATGAGGCCTTGGCTGATCGATCATAGATTTGTCCTTACTGATTTGTGGCCGTCCAGTCCGAAGGGGTTACAGCATAAAGCATTGTATTCGTAATATTGAACTTTGTCCATTTCAACAGCTTCGGGAAAACTTTTTTCACTTTACAAAAAATAATAACGAGGAATATACAGCTGATAGACAACACTTGCACTTTCTCACTGCTCTTTGTTAGTTTTTGGTAAACTTATGATACTCAAGCCATTTCAACGCTTTAAACTTGAATTGGTAAATACCTATTTGTCATATTGTTTACCCATTTATTTAACTGTCAATTTTGTAGTTACCTAACAGGAAAAAATTGCCTACATTCTGATTGAAAAAACTTTGTTTCTATGTAGTTTCGTTCTTAAGAAATTTTGTTTATGAACTTATAAATTTGTAAATATATGGTTCAAACAGCTCATCCTAGCAATGTTTGATCATGTTTTAGGAACGAAAAATGAGCGTATTGAAAAATATTGTAGGATTGGATCTTATTGATCGCTCTTTTCAAATATACTTTGTTTGAAAGCTGGAATAGCTAATCGGGTTTTCATTATTTGTTTTCATAAACAGTAAAAAATGTCCTGGGAAACTGATTCCTTTTCAAAAATTTCATATTTTTGAGATAATTTGAATCCGGTTCGACAAGTCATGATGAGTCTTGAGTCATGATTTTTAAACGAAAAGGCATGTATGGCAAATCTTTGCATTTTTTACAAAATTGTCCATAGATCAGGAACTAAAGAAAAGTACATCCTAAAAGTCACCAGAATTGAAGTTTATAAAGTTTCTTTCCTAAAAATATTTTATTAAAAAATTTCCGCGAGTTCGGACATAGATTTTCCAGCTTTTCTTTATGAATTTCCCCAACGGTGGAAAATTTTGTGGAAAACTTTTTCCAGTTCATATTTTTTTTTTGATTTCTGAGAAAATTAGCTTAAATTTTCATATAAAAACTTTGTTTCTACAATGTTTCGTTCTTGAGTTATGGTTTTTCAAAGAAAGGTCTTATATGGCACATCTGGACATTTTTCACAAAATTGGCCATAACTCAAAAACGAAAAAAAAGTGCATTCCAAAAATTTCAGTAATTAAAGCTTATAAAATTACCCTCGAAAATATTTTTTTGAAAATTTTCCACGAGTTCGGGCATAGTTTTTCAGGCTTTTCTTTACGAATTTTCCCAACGTTGGAAAATTTTGTGGAAAACTTTTTCCAGTTCATATTTTTTTTTTGGATTTTTGAGAAAATTTGCTTAAATTTTCATATAAAAACTTTGTTTCTACGATGCTTCGTTCTTGAGTTATGATTTTTCAAAGTAAGTAGTGTCAAGGGAAAACAAAAAATTTCCACCTGAGTTTTCCGGAAAAATAGGCGACCCTGAATTTTTCTCAAATTTTTTTTATTCATATATCCATGAGCCCTGCCTGTGGAAAAAGTTTCATGAAAATCTGAGACCCTTCGGCCCAAACCCATACGGTAATAAAAAAAAATCCCCACATTTAAATCAAATAGTCTAATTTACTCACATTTGAGCTAGATTAGCTTCTTAGCTATTTTCAAACCATGGATTTTAGCTCTTATTAATGTATTCGAATCCTCTGAGCAGAATTTCAATAGAGAAACTTAAAAGTAGATGGAGTTAACTTTAAGTTTCTCCATGGATTTTAGGTTTTCTCTAGCACAGAGCAGATACATTCAAGTTTTGGTCACACCCGATATTCTGAAAGAACAAAACAACAATTTCGAGCAAAACTGACAATCATTATTTCGCACAGATTTTCAATTATCACAATTAACGTGGCGTTGTTATTCATGTGTTACTACAGACGACCTTCAAAATGCGCGAAATAAATCAAATATAGGCACACGTGTACGGTTATCGCGATGCGATAAAATCCATATGTCTGGCCTGTGGCAGTACGCATCAATGACTTCGCCTTCATGTGATCCGTTGTGATGTGTCCTTTTGCATCGTGTCTCACGTAACCGCCGACAGGCTTGGGGTGACATCATCGAGTTAGGATCAAATCAACAACTCAAGACCGTTTCTGTACATTGGGGCAAAGCGCAAATAACGTCGCAAATCTTGCCGACAGAATACCCTTGCGATTGCGATCGAACGAACAACCAACCAAGAGATTGAGATGTCAGTCATGTCCATGTTTGCGCCCAATGGCACCGTATGGTAATGAGACGTTGCAGTATTCATGCATAGTACCAGAGAATCATTGACAGGTCTTCGGGCCGGAAGTTGTGTGTTTGCTTGGCGCTGACGATGACGCAATTGCCGCCAGCCACCAGCCCAAGTCTCTGTTTGCATTATTTAGAAATGACCGTTTGTCGGTTGATTTCGCGATCACGATGTGTATATTCAGCTGCTGATTCTTGGGAGCGCGTGTACGCTGACTTGGGAAGTAGGAGGTTTGTTTTGGACACATTTGTTGACCATGTCGCTGTCTCGGGCAGCGAAAGGGGAAACTTGCAGAAGGATTATGGATTGTTGTGCATGATAACGATGACAGAATGATTTTTTCGGTACATATTTTTTTTATCGCCGCAAAGTTAATATACACCTAGTTCCAAAAGTAAGTCTTTACCGATTGAAAAACTCCAAAAGCAAAGCACAGAGTACACTGTGCACTTACTACATCACTGTAGGAGCTGAGATTCGATCCCCCATACTGTTCGGAATCTTTTAGGTTTGTAATATCTTTTGACTTTGCTGCGCAAAAAATATCTTGCAATATCACTGCTAGGCGACAAAGCGCAAAGAAAGCTCTCAGTTAATAAAAATGTAAAATATTTGCTCACTCAGATCTGTATTTGTCCAAGTTGCTCCACATCTCAGCCCCAGGAACCCAATTTTATGGCTCTCTCTCTGTCACCTTGATTCCATTTTATTTGCCTGTGAATGAGTCACGTCGTCCACGGCAGCGATTAAACCTAGAAGGTTCCAACCATCGCGTCAGTCATCTTGAATGCCCAGAAAAGGCTCCCCGAAACATCATGCATACGCCATCATCTCCTCCGATGACGCCATATCCCCGTGGCTCATTAAAGCTTTGCTGGATGGCGATCATAACCGGAGCAAAAAGTAGCACTCGTTTTATAAAACACACATGATGCCCCCTCTAGCCCCTTGTCATCTATTTTAAAGTACATTCCACAACCATCATCCATCCAAGCAAAGGGGTATCCAAGTCGAGCCGAAAAAATCACACGTTCGTCGTTGTTTTTCGTCAATCCCCATTTAGCAGCGCGAGGAGCCATCCATCTGTATCGGTCTCTCGCCTGCAGACTATGCACAGTGGCTGGCCTCCGTGCAAAAGTCGGACAAGACCTCTAAAATTGTCTAAAATGGTTGGAGATTTTATCATTGGAAAATTTAATCATTTAAGTCCTATTTCTTTGAATATTATAGGCTTGGACGGCTTCTCCGAGAAATTTGGAATGCTACTTCCAGAAGCAAGAAAGGATGCTCCCAGGAGCTATGAAAGCTCCTCTCAGAAGATTAGAGCTTCTCGCAGAAGCTTGGAAGATATCTCATAAAAAGATGGATATTAGCTTCTACCAAAAATCTGGAAAGCTTCTCGTAAAAGCTTGAAGTGCTTGAAAGGCATCTCGCAGAGGCTTGTAAGGCTTAATCCAAAAGGCTTAGGTATCGTAGATTCGGAAAGGCTATTCGAAGAATCTTAATTTGCAAACCATCTTCGAGAACTCCTTAAATTCAGAAGCTTTTGTGAGAAGCAGCTGTTCAAAAGCAATTGTCAATTATCCATAAGCCTTCAGGCTTCTTTCAGGAGCTTTGTAGACTTGCTCCAAATGCTATTACATACTTTTGGTGCAAGTTGACAAAGCTCCTGAAAGAAGCCGGAAGGCTTATGGATAATTGACAATAGCCTTTGAACAGCTGTGCTACAAACGTTGAAGAGCTCATGGTAGAAGCCTACTTTTATGAATGAAGTTTTCAAGCTTCTAGAGAAACCGTTTGGAGGCATCATGGGGAGCTTTCTGAGAGAAGTTTCAAAAACTTCTGAAAAATTTGCAAAAGCTTCTGCGAAACGCATCTGAGGAAAACTTGAAGTATGGTCTGAGAGTAGACATTTTCAAATCTGTTCAGAAAAATTGATGGCTTCCAGTCGAAAAAATTGATGGCTTCTTCGGAAATCCTTCCAAGATGCTAGGAAACTCTCGAAGAGCTTGCTTACGCGAAACGTTTTCAAAAGTTGCTTTCGAGGCTTTCCGAAACGGCAAGCTTCGAAAAATTGAGTAGGATACAACCGTCCAATTCTTCCACAGTTTGTGGGTAAACTATTAAAGCCACTCGAAACTGCTTGGAATATGCTTTCGGCTGCTTATGGAAGAATACTACAGATGATTCTAGATAAGTCTTAACAATCTTGTGAAAAACTATAAGGGTACATCCCTATGGGGTTGTACGAACTGGTGACGTAGGACCACGTAACAATAGAAAATATATTGCATCCCAACGGCACAGCAGCAGTGTCCTCGGAAACATCCTCAAATTGCAGTATTGTCAATAATTCGTAATAAATCAATTATTGTATGCTGCTATGAGATGAATTAGGAAATTATAGCAAGTATGTGGTAAACACATTAGGGAATATTACACAATTAACTCTTTGACACATTTGTTGGCTCTAGAAAGGGCCGATTTATTTGTTGAATTTGCGTAACACGGACACATTTTGACGGCGCACTGGTTGCGTCCTTTTCGCCCGATGAAATTTGCGGTGCTGATGACGATGTGCGCTTCAACAAGCGGCTTTGGTCGATTTTCTTCAGCCATCTCGAACAAATTTGGGAATATTACACAATCAACTCTTTAAAACACATTTGTTGGCTCTGAAAAGGGCCGATTGAATTGTTGAATTTGCGTAACACGGACACACTTTGACGGCGCACTGGTTACAATCCTCCTCGCCCGATGAGATTTGCGGTGCGGATGACGATGTGCGCTTCAACAAGCGGCTTTGGTCAATTTTCTTCAGCCATCTCGTACAAACAGCTTGCCTCTGGTAGCGAGGAGCTGAGCAGGTTTGGAGGAGCTCTTACCAGTTCGAAAGCGAAAACAGAATGAAACTGAATTCAACGAAGGAGGGACGCTTTATACCCTTAGAATAGCAGGTGATGCTCCTCCTTTCAAATTCTTCGTTTTCTTATCTGGGAAATAGGCTATAAGAAACTGATGTCTGGGTAAGGGATGCACAAGATGAACATTGTGCTGTTATTGCATCCCAACGGCACTGCAACAGCGTCCTCGGAAATATCCTCAAATTGCCGTATTGTCAATTATTCGTAATAAATCAATTATTGTATGATGCTATGAGATGAATTAAGAGATTATAGCAAGTATGTGGTAAACACATTAGGGAATATTACACAAACAACTCTTTAATTTCTTTTCAAAAGCATTCTAAACATGTCGCAATTTTGTTACAAGTGATCATTTTCGTAATCGAAGTGTTCTCATAAAATATGGCAAATCAAAGACACTGTCGGAAATTCCACTCTAGTTAACAATCGTTGTGAAATGTTGAGCACTCACCCCGACGGCACTGCAGCAGCGTCCACGAATAGTCAATTATTCATAACAAATTAAATTTTGTATGAAGCTGCGCGATTGATTGAGAAATATAAGATCTAATAAGGTCAGAAATATTTTTCCTTCAACTCTTTTCCACAAATTTGATGGTCCTGACAAGGTCCGATGGCAGATAAATAGCACTGCGGAAGTTATCACTTGATTGCAATGGTCAATCGGGAAATCCTCAACGCAAACAGCAACAGCAACGGGTAGTGGATCCCCGGGCACAAGTCGAAATCTGGAAACGATGCTCACTCTTGGAATCTCGAGCGATTCCGACGCTCGATTAGCAGAACTCCTCGGATCAGCAACTGTGGGGGCTTCTGGTAATTGGCTCCTAACGGGCTTGCTTCTCGACCGCCGATGCTGAATTTATCACGGGTCGAAATCTGGGAGCGCGGATAAATTTGCGGCGGCGACGACGATGGCTTGGACGCTTCTCCGAGCAGCAGTAGTTTGCCGCTCGGAGAAGCGCCCAAGCCATCGTCATCGCCGCCGCAAATCGATCTTGCGTCTTCCTCTTCCGACGACACAAATTGGACTGTGACGCGGGTGCAAAAGCAAAGCGAGAATGACTCGCCCGACCGTGTTCACAGTCCGACCGCAAAAAGAAGACTGAGGGAAAAAGCAGGGACCCGTTTGCTTTTATAGTGGGAAGCGACACCGTCGAAAAGTGCTCGAACGTGATTGGTTGGATAAGAAAGGGGTCAACTTTTATCAAATTTTCAATAGTTTAACAACAAAATTCACTTATCGGATATATTACTAACGATGCGTAGATACATTTCTGATCGAATGGTACTAAAATCGTAATAATTGGTTCATAAACAACTGAGTTATTAACTTTCAAAATCTCCCCTAATTTCGTTACATGTCTCATTTTCCGTACTTTTAAAGTGCACCCCAATATAGAAAACAAAGACGTAGTCCTACGTCAAAAGTTTTCAATACTTTCTCAGAAAGGCTTTTTATGCTTCACTGGGAGAAAGATTTATAGTTTTCAAAGCTCCTATGAGAAATTTTCAAAGTTTTTGGTTAAAGTTCGGACAAGTTTCTAAGGTAATCTTTCGAAATATTGAAAAAGAAATCTTCAGATAATTCTAACAATAGCAATGTACACTTTAGTACACAGTGAAGTGGTTCTCATCTTCCGGCTAGTTTCCTGATTTTAATCGTCTTCATCTATAGTATCTGCTCAAATTTCTGACTATGTGAACAGAAATAATTTCTCAAGTCCCTTTCAATCAGGTTTTCGCTGAAACCACAGTACTGAAACATCTTTGATGAAGGTGTATGATGATATTGCTTCATCATAGAAGTTCTCTTGTTGATAGATTTTGCGAAAGCGTTTGATCGTTTTGATCGTGGATTCTCCCGTTCTGCTGTCAAATCAATAGAAACTTATCTCACAAATAGATAATAATTCGTTTTTTTTTTCAATGTTCTTCATTACGTCCAATTGATTTAGAGGTACCACAAGGATCTATTTTAGGACCCCTTCTTTTTACTCTTTTCATAAATGATCTTCCAGTCGCATTAAAATTCTGCTCAGTACACATGTTTGCCGATGACGTACAAATTTATTTCTGTGTTGATTCTAGAACAAGTACCAAGAAATGTCTAGGGTAATCAACTACGATCTACAACAGGTGTTTCAGTGGTCTCAAGAAAATCTACTGCTAAACACTAAACTAACACAATTAAAACTTAAGTAGTACCGCCGTGCGAGGTGACATTGGAACTAGGGGGTGACTTTGACCGCCCTTTTCGATGCATCTCTTGACTAGCACGGGAGGCAAAAAACTAATCCATGACCATCCAGTGGCTATTTATAACGTATTCTTGAAGCTTGCCACATTGTTTTCATTATTCTAGTTTTAGTTTGCTGTAAAAATCTTGGCCCATAGTCACCCTTATGGACCAATGTCACCCCGCACGACGGTATTTAAAATAAATTCACGAGTTGGTAAAATATACGGTATTTTATAACAAATCTCACTTACTGCTAAGTTTCTCAGCTATCAAATGAAAATCAATTTGTTCAAGTTCCTTATTTAATTAGCTGTCCTTTTGATCAGTTCATCAACTATAGATCGTGCTGTCATGTTTACAAAATACTTACATCTGGTAACCCTGGTTATCTATCCTCAAAGTTGAATCCATGTAGAAAAACCAGACCGAAAGTATTCTAGTTCCTTTACATCATACCAGTTATTACAGTCACTCGCTGTTTGAAAGAGGTATAATCAATTGGAACCACCCACCATTGAGTCTAAAATTATCCGTTAATTTTTGAGCTTTAAACGGGATCTACTCTTGGAGTTGAATTGAACGCACTAAACAAGCACACCGCAATTAATTAATAGTAAAATCAACAGAACTAGTACATGAATAAGAAATAGCACATCCTACTCAATATCTACAATTTGTAACATTTAAAGAGATTGTAAATCTTGCGTTACATAAAAACAAAATAGCAATGGGGAAATAATGAGCAAATAGCTTAACCAACGTGGCCAGCCACATTCCAACAGAATTTTGAAGCTAAAAACTATAAATAACCTTTCTAAGACACATAATGTTCGAATGCAAAATAGCAACATCAGCAAAGAAATTTCTTTATCAACAACTTGAAAGTGCTCTGAGAACACCGAATATCAGTAGAGATGTGATGTCAAGAAGTAGAGGATAACTGTTATAATGTTTTAACATTACGCCTACATAGAAATGCGGTTGGCACAAATGATTGCGAAATCGCCTAAATTTCTGCCCCAGGCATACGCAGGTTGTTGATGCTTTGATGTTATTGTTGCTCGCATGTTGCTTTAATGCTGTTGTAAGGTTTTAATCTCAAATTATTAAAGGGCGAACACGAAATTATTGCGACACCAAAAATGTCATGCCAATTTTCTTATAATGATTAGAAACAAACCAAAATTTTAGGGTAGATTTATACATATATTTACTTCATAAATCAAAAGAAAAGTTAATCGATGGAGCCTTGAGTGTAAAATTGTAGGCATTTTCGTTTGATGCCCTCCATCGAAGTCTTTACAGTGTCATCCGGTACCAGTTTCTCAGTTTTTTTTTTTTCATTTTCTCAACATGTCCTTCTCGTATTTGACTGTCTTCTTGCTCTTCCGAAGTTCCCGCTTCATTATTGCCCAGTACTGCTCCACCGGGCGCAGCTCCGGATAGTTTGGCGGATTTATTTCCTTTGGAACAAAATGGACAGAATTGGCCTCATACCACTCCAGGACACTTTTAGAATAGTGGCATGATGCCAAATCTGGCCAAAATAGCGGAGCTTCGTCGGTCTGCTGCAAGAACGGCAAAAGGCGGATCTCGAGGCACTCAGATTTGTAGATCTCGCCATTTACTGTCCGCTTGTTACGAAAGGCTCACTCCTCATTCCGCAAGAGCAGATGGCCTGTCAAATGAGACATTTGGAGGCGAACTTCGACATTTTCTTCTTCTTAAATTTGTCGTCCACATCGAACTTGCTCTTGCCGGTAAAAAACTCCAATCCCGGAATTTGCTTAAAATCGGCTTCTATTTAAGTTTCGTCGTCCATCACACAGCAGCCATATTTTGTCAGCATCTTCTCGTAGAGCTTTCGTGCCCGAGTTTTAGTCGTCGATTGTTGCCGCTCATCGCGGTTTGGGAAGTTCTATACCTTGTATGTATGTAGTCCAGCTCTCTTCTTTGCATTCTGGACGTAGCTCTGCGACATGCCGATCTTCTGGTAAACCTAAAAAATTTATAATTTCAACTTACAGGACAAATTTGCCGGAATTTGGTGTAATTATTTTAAAATTCCTTTTAATCCAGATAATTTTTAAACATGGGGTCTTCAGTAAAGTTGTTCTGGAGCTGGACCGCTATCTGATGATACCTCATTTATTTCGGAATTTGACCGCTAGGTGGCACTAGTTGGCATAGAACTTTTATTTTTGTTCTGCAGATATTTCAGGATCCTGATCATTTAGAAGGATGGCATCTTTGGCAAAGTTGTTCAGTAAGTTAAGAACTATCATTGTTCGAGCTAGTTGATTCAAAATTTTGCCACCAGGCAGCCCTAGTGAGCATGAAATATTTTGGGGATACTTCAGGATCCTGACCTTTTAGAAAGATGGCATATCCGATAAAGTTGATGCGTAGCTCAAGGACCATCATTATTTTAGCTAATCTTGAACTTCAAGGATTAAACAAAAAAAGCATCTGAGCTACTGAACAACTTTTCCGGAGATGCCATCTTTCTAAGTGGTCAAGATTCTGAGATCTGCAAAACAAATGTTTGATGCTCACTAGCGTCACCTGTTGGCAAAATTAAGAATCAACTAACTCGATCACTGATAGCCCTTGAGCCACTGAACAACTGTGTCGAAGACGCCGTCGTTCTAAGTAGTCAGGCTTCTGGGATATTCGCAAAACCAAGCATGTTGTATAAAGTACAACGCGCGACTACTCGCTTTACAAAAAATCGCGTGCAACTGAAAGGTTAATGAAAATATGTGTATCAGCTTTCTATTAGATATTATTGAAATTTTAATAATATGTATTCACGGAAATTTTATTTAGTGTATTGAAGCTACTAACTTGGCGTATAAACTTATGAGACCATGCGATTATGGAGGCTGTAAGTAGGGTTATTACAATTATTAGATCACGCCTGGAATGTTTCTGACAAGCATTCAGCGCAAGCACGAGGAAGTATAAGATATGTTAGGTCTCGACACGTAAGACAAATGATTAAGGTGAAGATGTATTGAACCACAGCTTAATTTTTCAAGAGCAAAAATTTGGAGAACCAGAAAACCATTCATTCTGAAAATTGGTTCGATTTGTCATCGCCAGTCAGTGACCAATCGATCAAGTTTTCAACTTAAACGATTATCTGGCTCTGCAGATTTGTGTTCTTGAAGATTTTATGTTTGGCTCTTCACCTTAAAAACGTCGTAGTAAAAACAAAAACTTAACAGGAAGTTAATAATTTGTTTTATATTTGTGAATTACGAAAGGTTCCAAAAACAGCCCTTCATTAATTCACCTCCAAATGTATCCACAAATCAGATATTATTCGAATATTAGATTGAAAGAATTAGGATAAGGATATTATGTAGAGTCCAGATAGCCGTAGCGGTAAACGCGCAGCTATTCAGCATGACCATGCTGAGGGTCGTGGGTTCGAATCCCGCTGGTCGACGATCTTTTAAAGGGAAGGAAATTTTCTCGATTCCCAGGGCATAGAGTATCTTCGTATCTGCCACACGATATACACATGCAAAAAAGGTCAACCTATAAACTATTGTAGATAAATTTTGGCCATTTTGGACGTATAGGTACCATTTAGGGTTTTCTTCAGTAGCTCCGGTTAAATAATTTGAATTAATCTTTCCTAGGATCATCAATCTTGAGGCACATCAATGCTATTTCAAAGAAAATTCTTAAAATGAGAAACAATGAAACTATCTGCTTTGTAAAGGTAAAACTACTGAAAGCGAAATTAGATTTATTTTTTGAACACGGTCGATAATTATTCCGGAATTCTGGTTTAGTAACAAAATTCCACTTTTTGCTTTCGGAAGAGAATGAGAATTCTGGAATGTTTCTGGTGGCAATACTGGAAGGTTTCTGATGAAAATCCTTGAAAAATTCTGATGTTAATTCTGAAACGACACTTTACAGAGTTCTGGAGGTGTTCTGATGAGAGTGTAGGAAGATTCCCAAAGAGAATCTTGAAAGCGTTGCGATGAATATCCTTATTTCTAAAGATAATCCTGAAAGGTTTCGATGAGAATCCGGGAAGGATATCGATGAATGTTCTTGTTTCTGATGAGTATCCTAGAATAATTTCAATGACAAGTCTGGATGGATTCTGATTGTGATGAAAATCCTAGAAGAATTCTGTTGTGAAAGAATTTCGATGAGATGCCGAGTGGATTCTAATAAGAATTCTGGAAATAAATTAATGAGAAACCTGGAAAGATTTTGATAAGGGTCAGTAGTGTTGGATCCGTTGAATCTGTTGCATGCTCCTTGTGGGCGAGTGACGGAATCCGGATCCATTGTGTCCGGTTCGCGTTGCGCGGAAGAAAAAACGAAATGCGCCGGTGAAAAACAAAAAAAAAAAACGCGTCAGTAGAGTTTGATACGTTGAATCTGTTGTATGCTCCTGTCGAGCAGAGCTGCCAGATGGTTTGATAGAAAATCTGTATCCACGAGGTTAAAAAATCTGTGTCCCATACAAATAAATCTGTGTCCATACAAAAATTGTTGAAAGAAAATCTGTGTTCCATACAAATTGAATCTGTGTCAGAATAAAAATATCTGTGTAATACAGAGAAATCTGTACATCTGGCAGCCCTGCTGTCGAGCGAGCAACGGAATCAGTATCTTGTCTGGTTTGGATAGTGCGGTCATTCGTGTATATGCTCACGTATTAATTTCGAATTATATATTTTAAGTGCGTGCTAGAATAAGGGCGTAAGTCGCATGATCGATTTCTCTTCATCGATCCTCTCTTCTGTGAATAAAAATGACAAGATGCAAGTTTGTCAGCATTTTTTCACCTCAGGAGGCAAGATTGCATCGTTGCCTAGCGGTTTGAAGTGAAAAAAGGCTGACAAACTTGCATCTTGTCACTTTTATTCACAGAAGAGAGTGTCGATGAAGAGAAATCGATCATGCGACTTACGCCCTTATTCTAGCACACGCTTGATTTATCGTTTACCAAAACGAATCCTTTCCCATATCCAAACTCCCAGTGTTTTCCTGTGGAAGTGCAGAGGACTCCTCGGCTTTTGTAAAGCAAGTAACACGTCAACATTTCCCTCCAATTCCCAAATTGACCTGCATTCGGACGCAGCCGGCGCCGGAATTGTTTATTATAATAAAAAAGAGCACCAGTATTTACACATTGAGGATGATACTGATCCCGAGTAGCGTCTGTTGGTTCACTGTGTAAGTACAGCTGTTCTTGCAATAACGGAGTAGCAACTGCGGGCGGTCAATCATGCTCATGCTCATGCTCAACCTGGAAAGATTTTGATAAGAAATTTAAAAGGACTTTTTTGAGATTACTAGGAAGATTTCAATGAAAAATCTGAAAGGATCTAATGAGAATCCTGGGAAGATTCTGATCACAATCCTAGAATAATTATGATGAGAGGAGAGGATAGTTCCATGAGAGGATTCTGTAGAGAGTCAGAGGAGGATTCTGTATTAAATCTAGAGAGGATTTTGATGATAATTCTGAAAGGAAACATCATAAACTTTTGAAGATTCTCACCAGAAATCTTCCAATATTCTTTTTAGAAAATTTTGAAAAATAAATCTTCCGAAATCAAGAAGTGAAATTTTGTTACTGAACCAGAGTTCCGCCATAATTATCGACCTAGCGAAAATACTCCAATTTAGCTCCTGGTTATTTGACCTTATCGAAACAATTGGAATTAATATTTATAATGCAAAAGTTCGTTGACTAAAACACAAAACATCGACACTTTTATTACATACATACTTTATACCAGCCATAAACTTATGTTTACAGAAAAATACACGCTAAATTTTCATCAAAAAACTGCCCAAAACAGAGTTAATTGTAAAATACCCTAAAATAGAAGTTTTTTGCAATACTAAGTGAAAATATGAAATTTTTGTGACATTTTTCGCACAATCAGACAAATTTAGCTAAACTTGAAGATAATATGTGCAATCATTTCCGTGAGTTCACACATGAACTTTTGCCCCACTATGGATCAAAAATCATTTATGCAAAAACTAATATATCTCAAAGCATCCTTATGATAGGCCTAGAATCGCCCTTACATGAAAAATGAATAAGGTTTTATTATTACTTGGTCCCATGCAATGGAAGTTTGACAAAAAATTGCAGTTTTCACGTCGAAAAACAACAAATAGTCATAACTTTTCCAAATCTCAAGCGATTTTTATGATATTTTGAGTGAAAGTCTCTTACTTGAACAGCATTGGTCTGAATTGAGCTAGAAATCTTAAAAAGAAACTCTTGCCTCACTCGAACTTTTGCCCCACTTTACTCTAATGGGTATTTTATGGTTAAAACTGGGTCATATGGGACCAAACCCTTGTTATGAAACTGGACCTAAAATGATCACATGTAGTAAAAATAATCTACTTTGCTCCAGATAGTCATATTTTGTCGAGTAAATGTGTTTTTTTTTGTTTTCAGTATGGAAATCAACATTGAAATTGGGTTGGTTCTCCAGAACTGCATACATACAGAGTTCCGGCTTCCTTTATATGAATATGTCAAATGATCAAGTAAACATTGTTATTCAAAATTGTTCACATAAGACTCAATACATACTATATTCATATTCATTTACATAACTACATTCGAAATATACTGCAATTTCACCAAGAATCACTAGTGGAATAGGAGATGCACACTACATTTCCAGCTTTGTGTCCGAATTGACCATCGCTATCCAAATCTTTGTGGATGCATTTGAAGGGTGCAACTACTCTCCTGCACAAAATTGTCAAAATTTTGAGAATTGGTCTATTGAGTCCAAATAAATGAGCAAAAGAGTGTAACAAAGTTTTTTTTATTTCTTTATTAGTATCATCCAAACATTACATTCAATTTTTATATCTCGGTGTTCTGTGTAAGGCAACACGATCATCCTAGTTTTGATATCCATTATTAATGAAAATTTCACAACATTTAACGAAAGTTATTTTGCCCCGATACCTTTTTATCAGCCTTGTTTTCGATTCAATTTTTTATCTCGTTTTTCTAAAATTCGATATGATAAATGCAGCATGATGTACTAATTACGAACTTGGCCACTAGCCGAGGGCAACTGACAAATATTTCCATTTTATAATGTTAAAATAAGCATTTGCTTAATGTGTCCATTATGCCCAAATCCCACTATTTATAGATTTTCAAACTCTTACTGAACTTTGCAATGAATTATTGAACTTGTCCTTCAATATTATCGTAATAAAAATTGAAGAGCTGTCATTGCATCTACTAACTTCCAAATATTCCTGACGACTCAATTTATGCTCAATTGATTTTTGCATTTTGTTTATTTTTAGTTGAACTATTTGGAACACATGATAAATATTTTAATTCAACCTTCCCCCACTGTGCAATGACCAAAACGGTCGTGCTTTTTTTCGCTTTTTCGGTTAGAGATAGCGGCAAGGTACGTGGCGCACATCAGCTCCAGCGCCGCAACAGCTATTTACACAAACAATTTACTCATGGTGTGCCCTGCCTCGATCCCCCATCCCTTCCTCACATGCCACCAACTCGCGCGAGCTCATTCACACTTGCTTGCTGGTGGCTCTCTCTAGAGGCTTTTTTCGGTTGAGTCACAGCGACTAATGAAATGAAGTCAACTGGCGGGTTGGCTGTCTCGTATTAATTATAATTATGACCGATGACGTCGTGCTGGCTGTCTTGAAGCTGTTTGGCGGTCGTTAGGATGAGGGGGGCTCAACAGATGAGAAGTAGATGAGACCGCTTTTAGCCAGACCACGGCAGATTATGCAACTTATTGACTGTTTCTATGTTTTGGAATTTCGTTTCACTGCTGCCACTCTGGAACAGACAGGATCGATGCCTTTTTCCCGATGGGTAAATGTCTTCTAAGAACCATAACTTCCATCGAGATTGTTAATCGATCGACGTTTCTAATTGGTTTCCATATTCTCTCCACTTCCAATCTAGGTCATGAGCCAGGACGTCCAGAAGGGTGACCCACTGCAGTTCAAGTTCCGTGCCAAATTCTACCCGGAGGACGTGGCCGAGGAGCTCATCCAGGACATCACGCTGCGGCTGTTCTACCTGCAGGTCAAGAACGCGATCCTCTCCGACGAAATCTACTGCCCGCCGGAAACGTCGGTCCTGCTGGCCTCGTACGCCGTCCAAGCCCGCCACGGCGACTACAACAAAACGACACATGTGCCTGGATTCCTGGTGAACGATCGGCTTCTGCCACAGCGGTAAGTTTCCCGAAACTTTCAGGATTCTCGATCGTACGAAATACTCATTGATCACTTCTCTCCCTTCAGCGTCATCGATCAGCACAAGATGTCCAAGGACGAGTGGGAGAACTCGATCACCACCTGGTGGCAGGAGCACCGCGGAATGCTCCGCGAGGACGCCATGATGGAGTACCTCAAGATCGCACAAGATCTGGAAATGTACGGCGTGAACTACTTCGAGATTCGCAACAAGAAGGGCACCGAGCTGTGGCTCGGCGTCGACGCCCTCGGACTCAACATCTACGAGAAGGACGATCGCCTCACTCCCAAGATCGGGTTCCCCTGGTCAGAAATCCGGAACATCTCGTTCAACGATCGCAAGTTCATCATCAAGGTAGGTGACAGTCGCGATTCGCAGGGCTGGTAGCATGTTTCTTTTTAGCGACTTGAATTCTCGGATGACTTTCTTGGAATAAATTCTTGGGTACCTTTCTTGGGGTCTACCCCATATGGCATAATGCCATTTGGCATAATGCCGTTTGGCATACAGTCGTTTGGCATAATAGTCGTTTGGCATAACAGTTGTTTGGCATAATAGTCGTTTGGCATAGTTTGAAAAAGAAAATTCTGCAATGGTATAGTAATATCCAGGACCATAAGATGCGTCATAAAACATTCAGGGTGGCCACCGAACCGGGAAAAACGGGAAAAGCGGGAAAAAGACGGGAATTTGAATCCATCGGGAAAAAAGCGGGAAAAACCGGGAATTTGAAGCGGTCACCGGGAAAATCGGTTTTGCACGAACATCTTTGAGCTCTAAACTCACAAATTATTAAAAATTGTTTATTTAAAATAACAGCTTTGATTGTATTGTAACGAAATATCTATGAATTTGTACAAATAGGGCAAACGCTTTCTTAGAGGAGGTAGTGTGTTTTGACATGTTCCTCTCTAATAAATGATTATGTAACATTTTTCTATGATCTACCATTCGAAAATGAGACAAGCAATCGAACAATATCCACGAAATTGAATTGCTAAGCTATTTAAAACAATTATTTTTCTCGAAAATTTTGCTTCTTTGCACCTATAGTGGTGCAACAGTACCCATAGTGCAGGGTCTCATAAGCGCCGTTGAAGGAACCATGCTTAAAACATACCACCACTAAAGGAACAGTGTTCCTAATATTGGTGCAAGGGTTTTTGCAGGGAATTTTTGAATAAATCGTAATTTCATACATTTAAATGATGGAAGGACTGGTTAGTTAAAATCACATATTTTATGATTTTATCAGACAGTTTCAGCTGTTTTTCCTTAGGTGCACTACTAATAGTACATTTAATATGTCTTATTAAATATCAATGGTTTGACTTGACTATTCTTTAAAATGTTTTATTTTACCAATGGTTAACGATGTTTCGATTTACTTTTAATATTTCCTTTTACTGGCATGGATACCATTTTTTGGACTTCTCTATAACTTATTTAACTTAAAGTTTTACATCGAAGTTGAGAAACTTCAGGAGATTTAAGCACTCAAAAATATCGCATTGAAAATAAGTCCAGATGTTATTGAAAACAATCCTTTATTTATAAGAGCTTGTAATATGATATAAGCTAACTAATCGACTAAGAATAAATAAAGTACAGATACATGCTTTTACTTGTGTGGCTTCGTTTCATTTTCAAGGGATGTACCAGCCTCGGCCGGTAAATCTCTCAAATAAAATTATTTATCTATCCTGTTTTTCATCATAAACTTATTTGGTTTAGAGAACCTTTCATTCTCATGAAGAAATAATCGAAGGATTAGAAATTGTGGAAATATCTTCACCCTCATTAACTGTTTGGGACCCTGGTTTACTTTGGCATATGGGGCAATTGTCTTGACAGTAAGATACACCTAAGCAAGAAGCGTATTGTTGAAAAACATGGGTTTAAAAAAAGGCTACCAAAGTGATCAAAAACTGACAAAAATCTCCTTACTAGCAAAAAAAAAACGGGAAAATACTGAATAATATACCGGGAAAACCGGGAAAAAAGCGGGAATTTGAAAATTGGATTTTGGTGGCAACCCTGAACATTATGTTCCTTCTTTTTTCAAATAACATGACATAACTCAGGCGTTGGACACAATTTGTTAAAAAAATGCGCTATAATATCTCGTACATAATGGCCCCGGAAGTCATGTATGATGCAATTATAAAAGAGCTTCATTTTATGTTGGTTTCCTTTTAAAAATGAAGATTTTATGTATGTCCTATTAATAACTGACAGCAGAATGTGCGATCACGAGCAGTTTATCAAAACCTCCTTTGCCTAATGGAACGAATTTGATTAAATGCAATGCTATTTACAATTATGCCAAACGGCTATTATGCCAAATAGCGATTATGCCAAACGACCGTTATGCCAAATGGCATTATGCCAAACGACTGTATGCCAAACGGCATTATGCCATATGGCATTATGCCAAACGGGTTAGACCCCTTTCTTGGAATTCTTGATAAAGTCTTTGAGATAATTCTTATGGTTATCCGTAGAAAAATACCTGAACGTAACCAAAATTCCTATTTTGTAAATGCACTCAGTCGATTCTAATCTGTTCCTCATACATCCCCGCAGCCCATCGACAAGAAGGCACCGGACTTTGTCTTCTTCGCTCCTCGCGTCCGCATCAACAAGCGAATCCTGGCGCTGTGCATGGGCAACCACGAGCTGTACATGCGCCGCCGCAAGCCGGATACGATCGATGTGCAGCAGATGAAGGCTCAGGCCCGGGAAGAGAAGAACGCCAAGCAGCAGGAGCGCGAGAAGCTGCAGCTGGCCCTGGCCGCTCGGGAACGGGCCGAGAAGAAACAGCAGGAGTACGAAGATCGCCTCCGAACGATGCAGGAGGAGATGGAACGCTCGCAAGCGAACCTGATCGAAGCACAGGAGATGATCCGCCGTCTGGAGGACCAACTGAAGCAGCTGCAGTTCGCCAAGGACGAGCTGGAAGCCCGCCAGAACGAACTACAGGTCATGATCAAGCGTCTGGAGGAATCGAAGAACATGGAGGTGGCCGAACGTCAGAAGCTCGAGGACGAAATTCGCGCAAAGCAGGAAGAGGTGCAGAAGATCCAGGAGGAAGTCTCGGTCAAGGACACCGAAACCAAGCGCCTGCAAGAGGAGGTTGAAGAGGCCAGACGGAAACAGGTAAAGCGTAAAGTATGTATTCATTTTTTACGATCGTTCTCTCCGTTCCTGACGTATAGCCGAGAGCACCCACGATGAATGCACCACTCTTTCACCATCGCATCATCACGATGTTGTACATATTCAGCACCGCACGATCTCTGTGCCTTCTCAATCTACGTCTACCGAATCAGGCCTCATCACCTAACAACCGAGTGTGAAATCACCCGCATGAAGCGCAAGACGGACTTGCGACCAGTCGATCAAATTCAACTACTTCTTCTTTTCTTCCTCTACAGGGTTTAACAACTATTCACCAAAACAACTTTTGTAACCAACTACTTTTATTGTCACGTTTGATGTTACTTTCATGTTTCCTTCCACCTTCATCCACAACCTTCCAAAACTAACGCTTGAATCTAATCGCAGAACGAAGCGGCGGCGGCTCTGCTGGCAGCCACGACCACCCCCAATCACCACCACGTCGACGAAGAGGAGGAGGACAACGAGGAGGAGCTGACGAACGGTGCCGAGAACGGAACCTCGCGGGACTACTCGAAGGACTTCGACACCGACGAGCACATCAAGGACCCGGTCGAGGAACGACGCACCCTGGCCGAACGCAACGAGCGCCTGCACGACCAGCTTAAGGTGAGTTGGCGGGTTCATGAGGGGTATGATTAACCTTTATGGTTGGGAAAAACGGATTGACGGATTCATCCGGTGACACCTTTTAAAGAAATTCTTAAAGAAATTCCTTCAAGGATTTCTCCGAAGTTTCTTGCACGATTTTTTGCAGATGTACATTAAGCGCTTGTATTTCTTCAGGAATTATTCTTTAGTCTTCCAGGAGTTATTCTAGGTAAACTTAAAGTAAATATAAAGAAAAGCCAACCTGAAGGCGAATTCCGACTAACAATTTTATCGGAGAGAAGATTTTTTTCCATTGTTCACTAGCAAGAAGTATTTTCAAGAGAACAAATCTATGTTTGGTCCTCTAGATTTGTATTGTTTTCAACTGAAAATGTTGGCTCCGATTTGTCGTTATCACTAAAAATGTCTAATGAAATACCTTTACGCGTAAAGGAGTTGCCCTGAGAACTTCTCAAAAACATCCTTCTAGCCTAGAATATTATTTTCAATGTTTTCAGGCATTACTCCAGGGTCATGCAATTAATTGCTACTTTAAATCCTACCGCAATTCTAACTGGGATTAATTCTTGAACTTTTTCCGATATTTTTTAAGCAATTTTTCTCGGAATTCCCCGAGCATTCCTTTTAGATTGTCTTAAAATAGGTTTGCCTTCGGAAATTTCTTAATGGATTCCTTCAATATTATTCCAAATGCTAATACAGTAATTTCTTCCAGGCTTCAACTGGGATTTCTGCTTGAATTACTCCAGGGAGCCAGATCCTATCCTTATTCACGTCGTGGATGTGCCCAAATAGCTCTGCACCCTATTTCTTATGTGAATGAGAAGAGGAACTCATCTTTCATGAAGCAAGTTCTTGCATAATTTCTAAAGAATCACAGAATATCTTCTAAAAAATGTATGAATGCATAAATGCAGAAGTTCCTTGATGGTGAAATTGCTGGAGGTTTCTCTCTAGGGAATTACTGTACTAATGCCTGGTATAAAGAGACTCTTAGGAAGTAATACTAGAAGTATTGCTTCATGGAATTCTGAAATTCTTGGATAGATTTGTCTAAGAATATTTTCAAGGGTTTTTTCAAGGATTTTTCCAAGCATCCATCCAAAAATTCTTCCAGGTATTATTATGTGGTTATTTCCAATAATTTCTCAAGGATTTCGTTCAGAAAATTCTTAAATGATTGCAAACCTGTGAAAAATTAATGAAGACACACCTTTAAGCACCTTAAGAGCACAAATCAGAAGTGCCGGGCGGCCGTTCAAGCTAAATAGTAGCTGTCTGACTCTTTAGATTTAAACTGCTGAAGATTTTAGGTATGATATCGATTTATCTTCATCTCAAAAGAATCCTGAAAGGATATCTCCTAAGCTTCCTATGGAAATCCCTACAATAAATTTTCTTCGAAGATTACTCAAGTTATTTCTACAGACATGGACTACTTGTAAGGTTACTTGTGAGGAATCACTGCAGTAATTGCTTTTGAAAATAATCTAAAATTTGCAATGATTTCTCCGGGAATTCTTCCAGAAATTTCTCTGGAAACTCCTACATGAATTAATCCAAGAATTATCTCAGAGAATATTCTGTTAACCCTTCCAGGAATTTCTTCAGGATTTCATATCAAAAACTTCGTCATGTTTTTTTTCCCAAGAATTTATGTAAACAAGTTACTCAAACAGTGTTTCCATGGATTTCTCCAAAATTCCAGCAAAATTCATTCAGGAATAGTTCTAGATGTTTCTTCAATAATTTCTGCAGATCTTCTAAAGATTCTGTCAAGTATTTTTCCAAGACTTCCAGGTTTTTTTTTGTTTAGTCTTACAGGGATTATTTCCAGAATTCCTAAACATTTTTTATTGATTTAGAAATATCTCCAAGGAAACGAATGTCTTAGGATTTTCGGAGGAAATTCCTGAAGTTTTTTTTGTGTATGTTCAATATTTATAACTGAAATTCGTTGAGAAATGTCACTAGAAATTTCTAAAGAGTTTCCATTAGCGAATCCCTCTATGTGTTTCTTCAAACATTTCTACCATTAGTTCAGTGATATCTCCAGAACTTTCTTCATCAGTTGGTTTAGGTATTGCTCAGAGATTATTTTAGGGGTATCTGCAGGAGTTGCTCAAAGATTTTTTTGCACAATTTGCTCCCGTGGTTTGACCTGGTATTCTATGAGCATTTTTTCATGAATTATTTGAGGATTTTTTTTCAGAATTTTTCAATGAATTCATTTAAAATTACTTCCGGACTTGCCAGTCCAATTTCGATCCATGTCAGTAGAAGCGATGCAATTGTTATCTTAAAACAATACAATTTTCTTCAATATGAGATTATCAGCGACAAGAACAAAATTTACCTTTAGATTAATCTAATTAATAATAGATAAAATAGCTGACTCTTGAAGTTTGTTGTTGACTGACGCCATCATAACACAGAATGAATCATATAATGAATACTTTCAGGATGAATCAATCCATGTACGAAACTTTCACGTAAGCTTGATAGGTTAACCACAGTAAGAATGACCGCAGCTACATTGAATGTTTACCTATGATTCGGCGATTGTTACCTTAGTCAGGTGAAGCCAAGAAAAATTCATTTCTACGAATCTACGTGATTTTTCACGTAACTATGACGTTTGGATTATTTTGAGTGTACAAGTATTCCTCGTTCCTTAAAGAAATCATCAAAAATTTGTTGTTGCAATTCATGATACATATTCTGAAGAAATATATGAAGTAACCTAGAGAAAAAAACACCATAGATTCCCTGGAGGGCAATCTCTTGAGAATTTCTAGAGAAATTCCTCAAAGGATTCATGGAGACATTTTTGAAAGTATACCTGAAGAAATTCCTGGGATAATCTCTGGACAAATCACTGATGTGGAAAGCCTGCACCGATTTCGGATATATTTGGGAGTTCTTTGCAATGCTAATGCATACACTGAAAAAAAAAAAATCTACAATAATTTCTACCGGATTTGTAGGATTTTTGGTGTCTCTGGAAGTAGTGAGGCGGCATTCTTAAAAGAAATCTTTAATACACGATTTTTTGTAGATTCCTAGAGCAAGTTTTGGAGAAAATTAGTTCGAAGAGTTTCTATAGGAAGCTTTCAATGAACTCCTACAAGAATCTTTGGAGCAACCAATGTTAAATTTTGTGGAAGGTTCACTACACTGAAGATATGTCGCCTATGATTTCCATAAAACCGTTCTTATTATGAATCATTATCGTCAAGAAATAATTTGGGCAAACGTTGTATGAGGAATATTTTACAAGCATATCACATAAAAATCATAGCTTTTCCTTGCGACAATAAAAAATCAAAGTCGTTTGATTTCCGAAGTTGCAGTATCTGCAGTGTAGATTGATTCCACAAAGAATTTCAAAATCAAACGGTAAGAAAAAGCCAGTACAAAAGGAGGAATGTATCGATAAGCGTATAAGATCAGAAGGTGGACAAATCAAAACACAATTCAAACGTTATTTTTATTTAACATACATCCGTTTGACATAAAGTCATTTCGTATAATATTCGATTGTTTTCTCATTTTGTTTGATCTGCCTTTCGTTATATTTTACCTTTCGATCGTTTCTGTCTTTTCTGCCTCTTGATCATATGTTCCTTTCGAAATTTACTGTCTTCTTGCATTTCGTACCATTCGTAATTTTTGTTATCTTTCCAATATCCGGTTTTTCGGCTTTTGGTGTCATTTTAGCATTTTGCCCTAGGGTAATGCTCATTTTTGGTCTTTTTCACTCTTAGGTATTGTCCACCTAGTCCCTTCGTTTGGGCTTTCTGGGTGCTGTTTTCAGCCTTTTGAAATTCCAATTTCCAAATGACCACAACAGTAATGGTTCCGATGAACTTGTTTTGAAATTTAAAGATCAAGGGGACCTTAAACGTTGACCGGCTCTGGTTAGTGTTCAAAACGCCGTTTACACCTGAAATTCTTCAAGCCTTCCAGGAATTTCTTAAGAAATTCGCTTCAGAAATAATAAAATAGATTTTCCTACGAATTATTCCATGAATTTCAGTGATCACAAAGAAAGAGTTGTGTGTTTCAGACCTCTACAAAAAAAGTCGTCAACAAGACTTCGCAGAATAATGGCATTTTCACTATTTTGTTTACTTCAATAATTCCTCAAAAAAAAAAACTTTTTTAAATAAATTCATTTTTTTTCTATAAATTTCTTCTAAAACTATCAGAGTTCTTAAATGTATTCATTGCATTTTCCATAAATTTACTTCCGGGTTTGAGGGAACTTTGCACACATTTATGAAAAAAAATGCTTATTGTATTTCAGTAGAATAAACCGTAAAGAACCAATAGGATAATTCCTTAGAAATGCTTGTAGGAGTCCCTCCTGGAATTATTGGAGTAATCTACGATATTGCTGTTAAATCTCTGGTACAAATAGGGGAGACAGACTTGGTATTTTCCCTAAAAAAAGTTGTCCCAAAAAAAAAAACAAAAAATATTCATAAAAAAAACAATTGCCTTTTTCTGGCTTCTGTGTTTTTGCAGTCTTTTGCAATTTGGCCTTATGTAATTTTGCAACTTATGCTGTTTTCTGCCTTATATAATTTAAGCCTCTAGCATGGTATTTTGGTCTGACAAGGGAAGGTCACGATGGTGTTACACGGGGTTTTCAACCGGACTATTTTTGTTAGATTCTACATGTCAAAATATGAAAAACCCCAAAGCCTTTCGGGTGATGGACCAGTGGTGTAGCCAGGAGGGGCTATGAAAGGGGCAATTTTGTACGTATATTATATTATTAAGCTAATTGGCAATTTGACAAAAATATTTTTTTAGTATCTATTGTGATGGCAGAGAACAGAATTGACATTAATGTATGTTTAAAATGTATTTTCCATGCCATTGGCGTAACTAACATGGACTATGGACACCAAAACAAATTTGGTTTTATTAGAATAGTATACAAATACTAAACCCATCCCGATTGCGCCTATGGCATGGAAAATACATTTCAAACATACATTAATGTCAATTCTGTTCTCTGCCATCACAATAGATACTAAAAAAATATTTTTGTCAAATTTTCAATTAGCTTAATAATATAATATACGTACAAAATTGCCCCTTTCAGAGCCCCTCCTGGCTACACCACTGGTCCATCACCCGAAAGGCTTTGGGGTTTTTCTTATTTCGGCATGTAGAATCTAACAAAAATGGTCCGGTTGAAAACCCCGTGTAACACCATCGTGACCTTCCCTTGTGAGTCATTTGCCACAAAGCCACTTGGATCATTGCATAACAATGCTGATTCAACATACATGGCCAACGAAGGTACTGATTTTGATGGCAACGGGCTATTTGGCATGATATTGTTTGGCAGGTATAATGGTCATTTGGCATAATGGTTATTTCGCATAATGGCCATATGATATAACCTAAATAACCAACCCGTCTTTCAAAATATACCTGCTCGTGATAAAAAAAAATGCCAAATGTCCTTTATGCCAAAAGGCGTTATGCCAAATAGCCTTATGTCAAATAACCCAGGCTCTAATACACTGTTCAAGGTGAAGATCGAAGCCACATCTCAAAATTTTCAAGAGCACAAATCTGGAGAACTAAACGGTCGATCAAGTTGAAAACTTGATTGATTGGGTATTACTAGCGAGTGACCAATCGATCAAGTTTTCACAGGGTGTCCATCCATCCGGGAAATCCGGGAAAACCGGGAAAAACCCGGGAATTACAAATGACCCGGAAAAATACGGGAAATACCCAGGAATTTGGAAAACACCCCGGGAAAATATGTATCTATCAGTTTGTTTAAATTTTAAGTCGTCTATTATTAGTACTTCACATTATGAATAATTTTTGGTAAGTAGGATCTTTGAAACATTTCTAGAAGGGTTATTTAAGGATTTTTGGCAAGGTGATTTTCGAGATGAGTGTTAGATTTCCATTTTAGTTCTTGGTAAATATTTAATGAGATATATACTGGAATCGAATCGATAATTGACCAGTATTTGAAAGTTCTTTCTGAGAGATCACTGAAGTATTAGTGAATTGCTAATAAGATTTTTAGTGGATTCTAGAAAAGATCCTAGGCTGATTTTGCTTGAAATTCTTAGTAGATTTTTAGAGGTTGGCAAAATGCTAAGCCAAAAAAAGTTTGCATTTATTAGGAGATTTTCTGAAATCTTGGACAGATTCATTAAGAGTTCCCTTTGGCGGATTTCTAGGGTTGTTGATGATACTGATTCTTGATGAAGCCTTGTCAGGATTACTAATTTGACTAGTCTTTGATCTATTACAAAGTTATTATTAGGCCTCCGACGAGATTTTGTGTAGATTTCTGCAGATTGACAGCGAATTCTTTCAATCATCAAAAAAAAAAAAAAAAATTCGTAACTAGACCTTTGATGGATAAAACAATAACGAGGGCCTCTAGGTATTCTTGACCAGATTTTTGTTATGTGTTTGACAAAATTCTTGATATCTTGATCAAATCTTTTGAAGATTACTTGGAAATTGCAATCTTGGATTTATGTCAAAAGTTTCAGCCAGTTTCATAGGAGAACAATGACATGTATTTGGAAATACCGTCTCTGTATTTTTTTTTCTTGGATTCAACATGAGTTTCATCAGATTAACTATTTCTCCATGAACAAGCCATGTCTAACGCATAATTCCTAAGGCATTCTTAGAAGGAAATGGGTTGGCTATTTGTTTATATAATTCCAAAATTTCTCTGAACTTTCTATGAATTGGGTCCTAAAATGTTTATTGAATTCTTGTTCTTATTTAATAATACGAAAGAGCATGTTTTTGCGATTATTTTAGCAATTTGTCAAGCTCAAATAACAGATATAACATATTTAAACTTTAATTTTAAAAATAATTCCAAATATGAACCTTGACACTTTTGATCATGTTTGACGATCACTTTGTCGAAAAAAAAAACGCCACAGGGCTTTTAGTTGTAACCTGAGAGTTTTAGCACTGGTTGTTTCTATCTGACATTTCGGAAGGGACACGGTAAACAAAATTTGAGTTTAAACCAAGGGGTCTGACAAAATCTCAAAAACCGTAAAAAATGTTTTTTGGACTTACACCAACGAAAACCATTTAAATATTTAGTAAACATGTGTTTCTGGTCTAAGTCCAATGAGAAAGAATTTTGGGGTATTTGTTAGGTTATTATTTGCGCTTTTGCACTTGTAAATGTTTTATTTAATAGAGATACTTTGTGTTAGGGAAGTGTAGGAGGATAAATTATAATTTATTAGAATTTTCTGATAGAGGCAGAGTTCACATGTTACTTAGGTATTGGAAAGCAAATGAGAACCACATTAAATAATAGATTAACACTAATGCTCATATTTTTATATTTTCATTTCATCGCGGTCCTCATTGCCCGAGCGGAGACGATAAAACTCGAGTTGGATATAATCGACGCAACTACGATACGGAAAAGAAACAGATGAGAAACTATCGATACATTTATTTAACTATAAAAACCACGTTTTAACGTAATAACTTTATTTATTTCTTCTCGTTTCAGCAATCCAACAGCCAAACCATCTCTACTATCTTTTTCATTTCCTCTTCGTTACATTTATAGTCCCTCTGGTACTGAATCGAATGACGCATTCCGCTTTTTATCAGCGCTGTCTTTGCTGTACGTTGTGCATGATGTCGGAGGTGGTGTGCTGTGTAAAACATCTGATGTGCTACACGGCACGCTACTTCCGGCATTTTGTTGGCGCGCGGGATGGGCAGTGCTGGTGATGATGTGGAGGGCGCTATTCGGTTTAGTGCCAGAGGGACTATATCTATTTAATGTATCTGAAACTTGTGGGACCGCTTTAAATACCGGCGCCTGCTTGTGGAAGATCCCGGTGTGCTAAACGGTATAGGACATGTTAACGGGGGAGGCTTGGTAGGTCCTCACCTAGCCCGTGTCTAGATAGGCGGACGGATGTCTGCCAGGGTGTGGATCGAGCAATTACAATTACATGTGTTTCTGGTCTAAGTCTTAGCGTTTGGTACTAAAATTGGGACAGGGCTTTAAGACCCTATTCGTGGGGGTCACGATCTTTTAGATATTTCAACAAATATGTTATATCTTTTGATCTAAAACTCTTTAAAAATTTTAACTAAAAATACAGAGCTATTACAAAAACTTCAAAATGTTATCCGCGAAAACCGCGACTTCAGAAATTTGATCCGCGACTGGAAACAGAAGCACCAATCCGCGCCAAAAAAAATATTCAAATTGTCATCGAAATCATCAAGTCGCAATACCCAATCGATTTTTCGTAAAAAATATGTTAACATTGTTGTGTAAACTTAATTGTTTCGATACATTTTTGTTTCTTTGATGCACTTTTCTTAGTACCGTAATCCAGGGGCAAATTAATCACTATAACTTTCTGTTATATTATCCTTAGGAACTGAGATATTGTCAACTTAATTTCGGCAAAACCAGTACTTCGTTGATCTCCATCAGTGCATGTAACTATTTTTTTTAGGCAATAATGTATCATAGACCTAGCTTGAAAATAAAAAATTGAAAATGGTCCACTGGGGCGAAATTAATTTTCATATAATAAAGTAAAAATAAGAGTAATAAATTTCTCCATCTACTAAATGTGGGTCCCCTAATACAGAAAATGACGTAAAAAAATCTTACAGCTTTTGCATTTGACCATTTTATTGTGATGTTTAACTTTGGAAACTAGAACAATATACCTAAATGTAGTTTATTTACCTTATAATAGGCACGTTTTCCGAAAATAAACGGTTCGAAAAACTACGCTAGTTATGCAGTATGATGTTAAAATCGAGTTCAATAGTTCAACAAAATTCATATACCGTCGGACGGGGCTACTTTTGATTCCAGGGGCTACTTTGGACACTCACCTTTTGTATTTATTAGCTGCGTAAATATTAATCTGAGCTATTTTGTGTCTTCAGCACTTTCATTAACCAATATATGCTCTACCTCTAGGCATGATTTTTTCTTGGAACAACATCAACAATAACAGGATAAACAAGAAAACATTTCAAAAAAGCCCGAATAAATATTCACAAGGTATTAAACATTGGCTATACAAATATTGTTTGAATTTTACCCATGTCTTGGAAACTTATTGGGAGCATCACAAAACTATCGAATCGTCATGTTTCATGAAAATCTTGTGATTTGTTTTGCTTAAAATTGTTGTTTTATTAAAATAATTTATCAAAGGTCTTATTTTTGCGACTTTTATTTTATTATAATGTTTTGATTTGTGTATTTTACAACATAAAAAAATAAAATAAATGTTTGTAAAGGTGAATAGACATAAAACACATATATTTCAATACGTACCAATGCCAAATTCACAACATAATCTCTAAAAAACTATTTTTCGTCATATTTTACATGAAGTTGCAAATGCCTAAATTAAACTACACTTAAGCCAGCTCTAAACTGCTAAGAAGCTAAAAGCATATTACAAAAGCAAACTTACTTATTTACGATTTTGCTAAACTTTACTTTATAGATTGCGTTTTTAATGAAAATAACTTACTGGTATCAAATTAGTTACCGGTATTAATGTGATCCTTCAACATATCGTTCATATAACAGTAAGAATAAAAAAAGAGTTTTTATACATAACTCATTTATCATCGCAGTACCTAGTAGTTACGTCGTTCGTTTATGTCAACTTGAAAATCGAGCATTCGTAACTAATAGTTCCATTTAAGAGGAAGTTGAAAATTTAAGTTTCATACTGCAAACTGAGAATAGTGAATGGCATGTTTCGTTGAAATTTGTTATATATGTGTAATTGATTCTAGCTTTGCAATTTTCTACATTAGGTTTATCAATGAGAAACGTTCCATAACATCACAGTGGACGACAATCTATTGAATCAGTTTAAAAGTTATAAGGAAAAATCATTTCATTAGCAAATTGTGAAAATGTCCAAAGTAGCCCCTTTTTTGTCTTGAAGGACACACTTTTTTCGCTATTCAAGCATTTTTGATATTTATTGATGGATTTGCCTCATATTTTGCACATTTATTACGTACATATACAACTTAAATATAGGCAAAAATTATCAACATCTATTCATAATTCTAAGAGTAACAAATCCTCAAAGTTAAAGAATGTGAAAATAATGTCAAAAGAAGCCCCGTTTGACGGTACTCAAATTTTGCATATAAACTTAGTACCAGCGGATTGTTTAGTACTGACTTTTTCAACAGTATTGCTTACACCTAATAAAAACTGTTAATATTTCTGTGCAAAACTATCCTTATAAAACTAAAACTGTTTGAAATCTTGGCACGTATGAAGCATCCTTAAAACCAAATTCGCCAAATGACCCGGATTACGGTAATATTTCATTAGTCCGACAGTAATTGACCAATATACAGTACATTGCATTATACATTTAAAGCTCTTTCGACGTTTTATAAAAGATGCGTGAATATTTTGACTTGCAGATCCTTTCCTTATCCCACTAACCCAATATCCTTTCCACGAAAACTGTGGATATGCAGAGGTATACTCGGTCTCTAGTAACAATGGTTGTCTAACATTCTTCCCCTTCCCCGATAACCGTAAGGACGTGGCCGCCACCATTATCGACTTTTAAATTATAAGCTTTCGGATTGTGCATTTTCAGAATGGTAGCAAATTGTTTAACTTACATTTTTTCCGATATTATATCTAGATACACAATGAATCCTAATCATCTTAGCAAGTGCCTTCAGGTTTTATATTCTTTAATGCTTTTTGTTAAATGTCGAATTACAGATGAAATGTTATTGCTTTTTATGTTTTCCTACACCACATTTTTTACTTTCAAGAATCCGTCATCGTAATTATTGCCATCATCGATACTTCACCAACAGTTTTTCATTTTAAAACTGAAACTTATACGATGAAATTGTGTTCACTGTTTTTCAGTTGTAGAATTTAATATTGTGAATTCATTTTATTTCAAGTAATTTTTCTTGATTTTGAACGAAAAAACGCTATTTCCTGCAAAACTGGGCCCTAGTGACTAAACTATAAATTACACTTTACAGCACTCAATGAGATGACGAGAGTTTACATTTTTAAATACAAATTTCCTAATGATGAACTGCACAACTTGTGTCAAAACAATTTATTGGCGATTTTTGTGGCATGATTTAGGAAATCCGCGATTTTCGCGACAGAATTGCAGTCATTCGTGATGTTTGCGCCTGGCCTGGCGAAATTCGCGACTGTTGTAACAGCTCTGATATCGAGTCGCAGGATCTTTTTGTAATCTGTTTTTTAAGTTCTTGGACATCCGGGAAAAATCCGGGAATTTGAAAACTGATTTTGAATGGACACCCTGTTTTCAGCTTGAGTGGCCATCTGATACTCCATATTTGTGCCCTTGACCGCTCAAGTTTGTTTATTATTTTACGTTTGGCTTCGATTCGCCGTCAACAAATAACGTGGTAAAATCTACAAATGAACATAGAAGTCGCATAATAATGAAAGTACTATAAACGGTTTGAGTAGACTACAATACGAAACGGTGGGATATCCAGATAATTTCGAAAATTGGTGTCTGCTGTCCACTTAGAAAGATGGCATCTTCGGCAAAGTTGTTCAGTAATTCAAGGGATATCATAATTTTATCCAAGACATTCGAGATTTGGACTTCAGGTGACGCAAGTGAACAAGAAACTCTTCATGAAAATGCTCTTTAGCGGCATCTTTTTATGTGGTCAGGATTCTTTTATACCTAAAAACAAAGCGTGAACTCACTAGCGCCACATGGTGGCAAAAGCTCAAATCTCATAGTTCAAACAAAGATACCGGTGGACTTACTAAACAACTTTGCCGAAGGCGCCATATTTCTAAGTGGACAGGCTACTGAGATATTTGTAAAACAAAAGTTCCATGCACTAAAGATTGGATTCGGAAAAATGAGACACACAAAAATGATCACTAAAAATTCATTTTAAATCGGATACTTCTCAAATTCTCAGGGATTAAATAACTATATGTAAACTATGTTTTGACTAAATTTTATTTACTGAATTTCCTCCCCTGCCTCTCCAAGTACGTTTCTCTTAACAATGCTCATGAGATCTTTGGCGAGGTTTTGCCCATCTTTCTTACACGATTTGTCCCAGTTTTTCTTCAAAGCTTCATCGGTTTGGTATGTTTTTTCCGCTTTTCTTCAACTTCTTCTTCATTATCGCTGAAAACTTTTCGATTGGACGAAGTTCTGGTGTATTTGGCGGATTCGTCTCCTTCGGGACCACATTAACGCCCTTCGCTTCGTATCAATCCATTACAGCCTTGGCGTAATGGCACGAAGCGAGAACCTGCCAGAAGAGCCAGAGGGGAGGAAGGGCAGCAAGCGCTTTTGCAAGCATTCCTCTCTATAAATCTGCCCGTTTATGGTGCTGGTTGTAAGGAACGGCTTGCTGTACCGTATTCGCAGGTCGCCTGTCACAACAGGTACTTGTTCGCGAATTTGTCCATCTTTTTCTTCCGGAACCTCCATGCGGGACGTACCGACAAAAAACTCGAGGCCAGAGATTTGTTTGGTGTCCGCCTTGAAGACGAGATATATTCCATGACGAGACAGCCTGGCATGACCAGCCACTCACGGTAAAGCTTCTGCGCACGTAATTTGGCCACCGTGTTCGGCTTGTCAGTCCGATTTGGCGCCTTCCTGACCTTAAAAACACATAGCCCAGCCCGCTTCATGGTCTGCTGGACGAACCACGTCGACGAATTGACCTTTTCGGCCAAGTCTTGGGTGGAAAGGTTCGGGTTATTCTTAAAGTACTGCCTTATCTTTCGCGCATTCTCTGGGTATTCCGTTTTCGGTTTTCGGCCGATTCCATCGCGGTTGATGGTTTTCGTCTTCTGGAACATTTTTACAACGCGGGACACGGTGGAATGGTGGATTCCAAGCCTTTTGCTGATCCATCTGTACTACTGACCAGGATTATCGATCACCGTGCTCAAGATTTGCTGACGTAGCTCTTCTTGTTTCAAATGCACCTTGAAAACTACTTGACAGATTGCGATAATGTTGCACCTGTTGCACACATAAAGATAATACTCTAAACTAATATTACTCAAAATTTAATTTTACGCGATAAAAAGTTACACCCAAAACAAAATGTCGCATACACCCGATTCTGTTTTTGCACGGGGGATGCGTACCGTGCAAAAAAAAAGTTTTCAGTTCAAAATTTCAAAAACCGTAACACTGTTTCTCGACGTTTTATGCAAAAATAAGGTTTTGGCAAAAAAAAATGTATGGAAACTTTTTTGCACGGCCGTGTAAAAAAAAAAAACGTGCAAAAACAGAATCGGGTGTATTTCCGAGTCCAATCTTTAGCATCGCCTGGTGACAAAATTTTGAATCAACGAAGAAACAACTGATATATTTGCAAACAAAAGCCGCCTGGTGACGGAATTCCGAAACTAAATGTCAGCCTTTGATTTTCTAAACAACTTTGCCCAAGATGTTTTTCTAAATTTATTGTAGATCGCGAGTTTTTCATGTTTAACATAAAAAAAAAAACAATGGTGCTGCACAAAATACAACGCACTACTACTCGCGTTACAAAAATTAGCGCGACAGCCGGAAGGTTAAAAAAATAAGAGGTCCTCAAACGTTGTCCGGCTCTAAGTGTTAAAAATCCCATTAACACCTTACTAAATAGAATCGCCTTCAATAATTCCGTTTCCCCTCCTTTTTTACCACCCCACAGGCCCTCAAGCAAGACCTGGCCCTGTCGCGGGATGACACCATGGAGACGGCGAACGACAAGATCCACCGCGAGAACGTCCGCCAGGGCCGCGACAAGTACAAGACCCTGCGCGAGATCCGCAAGGGCAACACCAAGCGCCGCGTGGACCAGTTCGAGAACATGTAAAACAACAGCTTGCTTGCTTGCTCCTCGCCAACGCGATCCCAGATCTTCTTCGGTTTGTTCTTTTCTTTCGAGATCATCGTCGGTGGGGACGTTAGTGCTTCTGTTTGGGGACGACTTTCTCCTTCCGATTTCGGTTTCGGGGGTGCGTTCCAGAAGCATATAACATTTATATAGTATATATTGTGTAAGGTTAAAAAGAGAACGAGGAGAAGGGGGGATAGCGGAAGGATTGCCGCTTCTTTTTCTAGTAGTAGTTATATTAGTAATAGTGGTAAAGTGTAGGAAAGTGCGGAAGCGAGAAAGTGCGCGCGCGTGCATGGGGCCCTTCAGGGGCCGGTCCAGGGAACTACAATACACACACACATACAGACAGACAGACATGATGAAATAAAGTTTAGCAATGTACTTTACCATTTACGCAAACACACACACACTATTATCATTAATAATTGTCTCGGAGTTAGGATTTTTATGCTAACTAACTTCCGCTAACTTGACCGCTGGTTTCTGGTTCTGGCAAGCACACACTCACACATACTTAAATAGTTGCACTCGTGCACACACACACTCACACATAGGGACGAGCAAATGGCGGGACTGGACGCAGCAATGATACAGATATCAGGAGAATTCATTTGTAGTAGAGCATAGGTGTGTGTGGACGAGAGTGTGATTGGGTAGTATTTGTAATTTCGGTACATTTGTAGTATTGACTATCTTCCAGTATGGATTTGGAGATGGGAGTTTATTTTTCGAAGGAGTCAGACTCTTTGCGTAGTTCTTTTCATTTTTGTAACTGTACCTTCACTGAGAAAAAAGTATTTAAGCAGCAAAGTTGCATTTTCGTCTGCTTCTGGTTTCGGAAGTTTGTTTCCTCCTTCATTCCTCTCGTAGTATTTCCTTCGTTTTGCGGACAGTGTGTCCAAAGTAATTCGCCGATATAACTTAATATAACAGCAAGAAGCATATAAGTTACACAAGTAGGAACAAGAAGTTGAGAATAAGTTGAACATTGTTATTACTGCATTATTGTATAGTAGGAAGAAGACAACTAACTAAATAGAATGAAAGAGAAAGGAAAAACAGAACTTTACCAGAGTTTCGACCTGTTCAAGTGTGGGTGCCTTGCATCGCGGAGTATGAGGGAGAAGACAGATCGCTACTTCCAATATGCGGTGTTCCCCCTCATACAGATGCTTCTGAGAAACGAAAAGCGCAGCTAATACATTCAATCCGGATTTGCTGCGATTCGCGACACTGACTAACTGTTAGATAAAACAGTGTCCTAACGCAGAACAGACAACATCATATACACACACCCGTTCGTACAGAAATGGCGGAGATCGCATGTAATTGTTATTAAGTTTAATCAACTTACTCGTAGGGATTGAAACTAGGTTTAGTTTTAGAAAGAGAGTAAAATACGGAAACCCCTAAAACATACGTTGTTAATTCTAATATTTAGGAAAACAGTCCAATCTATTAGAACTATTTCAACATACAGACACAGACAACTCTCAAACCATAGATCAACCATGTTTCTCTGGATTTGTGATCAATTTCATTGCAGTTAACACGTTTTCAAAACGCGCACGTCCAGAGCAATCGCAAACAAAAAACGAAATCCTTCCATTCAATTAAAACGAAAAAGCAACTGATGAATAAGCCCTAAAAAAACGTTATTAAATTTTCCTCTTCTGTAAAAAATATGATTTTTTGAACTCGCGTGGCAATCGAAAAACAATTCGGGAAACGAGTCGTGGTGTACGCCACACAAATACACATACACACGCGCGCATGTAATAATTTCTATCTGCCATTATTTTACGTTTTTATTTTATTATTTTTGTTTAAATTATTTTTAATTAATTGGATTAATTGAAAAAATATCAACATGTAAGCGAAACAAAAAAAAAACACACATACACATACAAACACTTTTTTGATTTATGCAACACAAATACACAGACACATAAAAATACGGAAATTGCGTCGGAAAGAGAGTGTAATTATGAGAGAATAAAAAATGAAACACTAGAACACTTAGACACATACACAAAAAAAACGAGAAATGCAAAGAAGAAAAAATACAACAATCGATACATATAATAGTGAAGAGAAACAAACAAAAAAAAACGGGAGAAATGCGAAGACCATCTCTTCAATCACTCGACACACAGAGAAAGGGAAGTGGAGAAGTGGGTGATGGTCATTCAAACAAAAAAGGTGGGGCTGAATTTTTTTCCAAAGATTTTTTTTCTCTTTTTGATTGCGCGGCGCAATGCTCTTGCTTCTGTTTGTCCAAAAAATGTCAGTATTTTTTTTTTGCTTTCTTTCTGTAGTTTCCAGATCAGTTGAGTTCCGTTGTGTCCTACGTTCTACTTGATTTTACTTTATATATATGATTGTATCTATTCTGTATTTGGTGGTAAAATCTTTGATAAAAATTCACGCCATATAATGTAATTGTTGTTTGGTTTTGATTGTTTATTGTTATGATTTCTTCGAAATTCCTATTTTCTTTTTTTCCTGTTCAGCTGTTTAGTCACTCTCGTGAAACGCATTAACAAATCCCGCGAGGCGTTCGAAAGGTGGTGGCAGTACTACGATGAACATTCGAATGGAGCTGATTCAAAGGTTATCAAATGTTCGATCGGTTATTTCATTGTTCGCAACCGTAGTTATTATTTTGAACCTTCAATAGATTTACTGTTTTCTGTATCGTTTTCTTAAGTTGATTCAGTTTATCGAAAAAATCACAGGAAATATTAAGAGCTTTGTCCCAACTTCCAACTGGAGCTCTACTCAAAACATTTGCTAAAACTATGAAACGGAAGCCTATTAACAACGAGTACGAACTGTAACAGGAAATGGATTTTTGTAACGCTTTTTTTCCGTTTGTAAAACGGAGTTTTAACTAATATGAAGTAAATTCTCAAACTTTCCTGTGTATACAGCAATCCTTAAAGATGACTCTAAAAGTCTTCGCACTGTACTACTTGCAATATCCAATGCTTCGAAGCGGAACTGGTTTCTTCCTCCACGGTAAACGCAATTTCCAATTAAACAAAGCTATTCTAAACGAGCCTTAAATCAATCTGATGCACATAGTTTCTTGTTTGGAGATTTCTATTATATAGGCTAGCTGCCTCTAACAACTATCCTATACAATATACTTGTGAAGTATAAATCAACATGTGTCAACAAAACGGTTTTTCTGTTTTGCTTATTGACGAGAATGAAGAATAAAATTAATTGTATTTCTTATAAAAAAGCAGGATGTATTTGAATTTCTATTTTCGAATATCACAACTCCATTCTGATGTTTAAACACACGTTTCGAATGATCTTATGGTCACAGTTGGCCTTCCGGCGAAACTAGTTAGACTGATACGGATCATGCTGTATGATTCTGAACTGTTCGGGTAACAGATGAGGTGCCGGGCGCGTTTGATACTTTAGATAGATTGAAACATGAAAAAGTACCGTAAAGTGTCCTAATTCAGCGCATTGCATAATTCCGCGCATTTCATACAAAATTATTTACATATGGAAATACACATCAATACTGCAGCAACTTTTAACGCCATTTGATGCTACTTTGATTTAGAATAAGTTTGAATCACAAATAAAAGCAAATAGAGCAATTTTTCGCGGCGTAAAAAAATAATCAGTGGAGGCCCGTCTGAGTAGACGCCATTTTTTCAATTTCCTTAGCGTCCGTGCTATGACTGTAGGACACAAACAAACGTGATTTCTATATTGAAAATGTTTCGTTATTTATGCAATATTCTATGAAACTACTTGCTACAGATGTGTTTCATGATGCTTCTATGAAATCTTATCAAATATTAGCATAATTATTGAGATTTATCCCAAAAAGTATTGCGCGGCATTAGGGCACGTCATTTTTCATAAGTCCCTAATTCCGCGCACTGCTATTTACAGAACAACAAACAAGTAAAACATGGTATATTGGTCTTCACAGCTGAATATTTATCTGAGGAAGTATTATGTATCCGGTAGAAATCAAGACCAACATTTATTTATAATTATTGTTTTCTCGGGCCCCGTGCGTCGCAGCTAATATGTGAATAGTGCGCTGTGTTCATAAAAATCGTAAGAATGCAGCGCCACACTAGAAAACTGATTTCAAAATCGCGCGAGTTGAGGCGCGTCGCGAGTCTCACTGGCGCGATCCGGTTTGGTGGCGGTGCGACAATATTTTCATGCATAAATACGTTTCGCAAACAACCGGAATATCGTGAAAGCCCACTTACAGGAAAACTAGCGGCCGTTCAGAAACTACGTGGTCATTCATGGTGGGAGGAAAAGTTTGTCCAAAACCAAGGTCCATAAACATTTTTGTTATTGCATGAACAGTGCAGAATACGAATATACAGACTTAAATTATTTTACAGGAATCCGTGAAATTCAACGTAATACCAACAGCTGAAAATTTCGGTGAAATAAATTAACGGAGTACGGTAATTTTTTACAGTTTTCGGTAAAATTTTACCGCAATTCGTTGAATTTCGACGGAATTACGGTGTTTTATTTTACCGGACTGATCAGCTGTTGAGATTACGGTGAAATTCACGGATTACGGTAAAATAATTTAAGTGTGTAGAGGTAGTCGGGGCGATTTCGCCAAACTGCCTATTTTTTTGAAATTTCTTCTAGAATAACATGCAACCCCAAAGCTGACAAGGAAAAGGAAAAAATATCAACGTCTCCGCAGTCGCGAAACGTCCAAATGCTGAAAAATTGAAAAGTATTGTATTCAAAATAAACTGTTATAAAAACCTCAGTGTGGGGAGCAGTTTTTCCAAAGCTGCTGATAATTCTAAACACAAGACTATAGTTATTTCAAATGTCTGCAACTTTTCCTGGCATAACATTTCACTTCAAAGGCTTTTTAGGTTTCGGTGTGAAGCAATCGCAATTGCATATTTGCTGAGATGTTCATGTGAGGGTTTGCGCATGATTGATACAAACACATAGGAATAAGTAAAAAACTCAGCAACGACAGAATAAGAAGACCGTCTTCGCGAGTCTCGTATCAGGAAAAGACTATAACAAATGTTTATCCTTATTTCATGTGATAGTCAAAAAATTATAAAAAAGTCGTTACGGATCATACAAAACTTTACTTTTTTTCATACAAAAAGTGTTGTGGAGGGGGGTAGGGGGTTGAAAATGTTCAATTTCAGCGTTACGCAATGAATGGATGCTGCCTTATACAAAATTAATGTTAATTTGATTGTTTTGCAAGTGCGCGGAATTAGGCATTCTTCTGCGCGGAATATGGAAAAGCGTTAAAAAAATGCGCGGAATTAGGCAATTTCAACGAGTGAACTATTTCAAAAAAATCACAATTGTAACGTGTGAATACAGTCTAGTTTATATTTTTGCCATAATCTAAAATAGATTTGCTAGCGATCCACCCATAAAGCTTTTTTGTTGATGCAATACTAATTTTTAATTAAGCATTTGAAATGTTTTATTCGTTAACTGCGCTGAATTACGGCACTTTACGGTACTTCCGAATTCACTTTTTAACATCGGACTCGATGGTGCTACTAGGATAGGGGTCATCCAAAAATGACGTCCATCATTTAGGGGAGGGGGGGGGGTCTATGAAAGTGTGACAGTGCGTGTATTAGGTATTGGAAAAAGCGTGACACAGGGGGGAGGGGGGGTCTAGGAATCCCGAAAAACGATGGACGTCATATTTGAACCGTCCCATATCTGGCGTGCAGATAAACGGCACTATAATCCCACGGTCGTATATGCTTCTTGGCTTTGGCGTTATCATAGGTTTACAACTGACTTAAAACCAAATTTTAGTCTGTTAAAGCGTAATAAAACCTTGAATGCTTGAGAGGGCAGTAAATGAAGGATAGGCTTGATTGTACCAAAACGAAATACACAGTTGCAGAAACAGATAGAAGTAGATCTAGTGGTGTTAGTGTTGGTAGTGTTTTTTTATAGCAGTGTTGAAATAATTTTGTATTCGAAATCTGCATAAAACCATGAAATTAATTGATTTTTATTTTACTAAAAATATCGAAAATGACCACATAATAAGCATAAGCATAGATGACCGTACAATTCGTACACGGGAAAAAAATTCTGTGGTAATAATTACTATTGTAGCTGACTACGCCCATTCTTGAAACTACCATGGAATTTTAGACCAATTTACTATGTTTACGGTACATCCCACCATATAACTGGTACATTTGACAGAAATAATTTACAACAATCTGATTTGAACTACAAACATGGTAAAATCAAGCGCATTTCTGGTCTGCTGAATATTGCCGGTGCGAGCGCTTAAGTTAACCCCCTAAAATAGTAGTTCTTACCGCACAATTTTTTTGCGTGTAGTTGCTACTCCGTGATTGACCAGAATAATCGAATTTTCACAGAGATATAATTGGGTTTATTCTACGACTGGCGTGAGGTGAGAATTGTCGGTGTCGTATAGCGAGGTGATAATTCTCGACTCGAGTGAAGTGACTCGCCGTGTAAATCAAATGGAGAGTCACTGCACTCGAGTCGAGAATTGTCACCTCGCTATACGACACATACCATTTTCACCTCACGCCAGTCGTAGAATAAACCCAAATGAATGGGGATTAGCTTACCATTTTTAATGTGCACAAATTGAGAGATCAAGTTTTAAAAGCCAATAACGGCGCCCCCAACATCCTTACGGTAATCGGGGAAGGAAAGGAATGTTAGTTAGACAACCGTTGTTCCTGCAGTTAATCCCGGAGGTATTCCTGCAGTAAACCCCCAAATAAATGTCTGAAAAAAAATCCTGGAGAAAATCCCCGGAGTAATTGTTGGAGGATATCTCTGAAGGAATCCTTGAAATCCCAACAGGACTCCATGGAGGAAATCTCAGGACAAATTCCTGGTGCAATCTCTGAAGTGCTTCCCGGAGAAATTCCTGGTTTTAAATCTCTGAAAAATCTCTTAATAAAGAATTTCCGGAGAAAATCCTCCTTATTGATGAAATCTTTGGAGATGTCTTCTAGAGGAAATCCCCGGAAGAATTTCTAGATGAAATCCACTGAGGAATTCCTGGATGAAATCCCCGTAGAAATTGCTGTTGGAAATTCCCTTTAAAATTCCTGTAGAAAATCCCGGAGGATTTTTTCAGGGAAATCCCTGTAATAATTATTTGGAAAAAAAAATCTCTGGAGGAATACGAGGAGCAAATCGCCAGAGAAGTTTCTGTAGGAAATCCTAGGAGAAATTCCTGGAAGAAATCCCCTAAAGAATTCTAGGCGAAAATCTCTGGAGTAATTCCTGGTTTGAATCCCAAGAGAAATTCTTGGAATAAATCTCCTGAAAAATTGTCTGAAAAAAATCCACGAAAGAATTTTTGAAAAAATTCTTCAGAGGATTTTTTTTTAATAAATTTCTGGACTAAACCCCCAGAGAAAATCCCGAGTGAAATCCTCAGAGGAATTGCTGTTGGAAATCCCATGAGAAATTCTTGGAGAAAATCCCAGAGGAGTTCTTTGGGGAATTCTTGGAAAAAATCTCCCTAGGATTTTCTGGACGGCTTCACCGGGAATTCCTATCGAGCTTCTCTGGAAATCTCCTCCGATAATTCCTATGGAGCTCCACCGGGAATTCCTTCGTATTTTTGCCATAGTTCCTCCATGAATTTAATTCAGAAATCCTCCAATAACACTGTTCGACAAAAAAAGTCGATCTGAATGCACAGAGACCGGACACCCCGGGCTTGAAAGTATAAAAATAAACAAAAATAATGGCGTTTTCAGAATGTTCGTGTCTGCCCCAGGTCATTTTTAAAATATACTTGAACTTTTTGCATTTTTTATTTAAAAATCACAGTGTTTTATATTCAGGACAGCGGAATTCATGTGCCATATAATGTTTTCAACTTTAAATACAATATGAAGAGTTGTAATAAGATTTGCAGGGAGCCCTCCCCCTTTTTTTGTACCCTCCCCATTTTTAAAGTATCGCAAATGATGGAATATTTGATATACAGGGGATTGTCAAAATAACTGGGACAGGCAAAAATTGGGCCAACTTTGGAATGCTGTAACTTTGACAAAAATTGACCGATTTCAATTCTTTAAGAAGTAATGGACGGGTCAACTAATCTAGTTTTGAGGTGCATCCACGGAGATAAACTATGACTACCGGATATCGGCGATAATCCGGATTTCCGGAAGCAAGTCTTATGCAGTAAAATTATGACGTGTTTTTAGCAAAGGTCTCGGCTAAAATATCAAAATTTTATTACACATGAAGATAGAAGATCAAATTCTGAAGCGATTGGTGCGCCAAGTATTAAGATTGGTCCAGAAACAACCAAGATATGGCCATTTCCTCGGAATCGGTGCCGGTTGTAGATCCGAATTGGGATCAAACAATTTATTCACTCAAAATATATCGCGAAATATTGTTTTCAGCCCTAGCTTATCATAAAATACCCTATTATAAATTGAAAAAGAGTCTTGTACAGATTTGGCCACTCATGGCGCCGCCAAGTGCCCCGGGGGAACCTTGCATAGGGGACATTTCGATTTTGACACCAAAGCATATCATGCGACGGCTCATTCTTCATGTCTTGTCGTAAATAGGGCAACTGTAGACTCAAAATTGATAGTTGACTACATTGACTACTTCCGGGACCACCGGATGTCCCCGAGGGAACCTGTCATTGGGGACATTTCTGTTTCATGATTGAATATACCAGGCCCATGACAACCATATATCGATACACAGTGCTCTTCGTAGCCAGGATGTCCCGGGCGATAAGTGAATATCGCCCACTGTTAGTTGTAAGAACTGTGGAAATAAAGACCATTGTTTTGTTTAATTGTTTGCTATGGTTTGATTATCAATTTATGATATTGTTAAATCAGATAATAATGTGCCAAAAAGTTGAAGCACATTCAACATTTCGATGGTTTTGGAAGGAGAGCAAACGTTAAAAGGCATCCTGCAAGCCTCCAAGCAAGCAATCAGTGATTTGATTGCGAAACTTGCTCGATTATGGATCATAAACATTAAACAAAACTTATCATTCTGATTACCTTCTCGATTCAAATCACCCGAAAATGGGTAAACACATGGAGATGTTGACTACGCTAAAAGTCGTCCCGTGCCATGGGCCTGGAATATACAATTCAATAACAATTTTCATGTATTGTAACAGAACACTGTATTGGTTTTTAATGGTTCTATGCCAGGTCCGTCACACTCGGGCTCAGATTGTGTACCACTTCTAGTACTGCATTTGGTCCCTCGGTAGTACAAAAGGTACCCAAGTTTGACAGATCGCAGTACACTTTTCACGGCATTCTAGATTACCTTATGAGCCATAAAATTTTGGGAAACTGCAAGGGACATCGAGGTCTTTAATTTGTCTTTGTCTATACCTTACAATATTGGTCAAATTTTTATTTTCGTGTCAAACAACTGTTACTTTTTTCTGTGTAGCTTGACTGATAGAAGTAAACAAAAGAAGTTAAAAAAGCTAGAAATATTAGGTAAAAAATGTTCAAAAGGTAAAAATATTTAGTTTTGTAAAAATAAGTGATTTTAACTGTGATATTTCAAAGCATGAATGCAACAATGTTGAAGATCTGAGCCTCTATATAGGAGTTGAAACTGTTGTTACTGTTAGCACAAATATCCGGTAGGTTGGAACAATCCATAAAAAAATACATATTTTTTCTTTTCACCTCCAATCGAAATGCATTTCATTGAATTGTTTGTGTATTGCAGTACAATACACAAATTGCCATTCAAAACAATACATGAACAGTAAGTTTATCAGTAATCTACGAAATTGTGTTACCAATAAAAAACAGTATATCTTATTGTTTTTCTCAAAACTATGTATGAGAAAATATCAATTTTTGTATTGTTACGATACTTAACAACCCATACGTTATATTGTAAAAACCTCGTATACCATACAGTGAACTGTTCAACACAATATATTGTATTGTAATTGTATTGTTATTTTACAATATCGCTGCATAATGAATGAGAGGCAGATAGAAAATAGTCATAAATTACTAAAATTTAGTAATTCTGTGACTACCCGTGTTTCTGTGTGTATTGTATTTTCATTGCTTTGAATGGTGCTGTTACAATACGTTATATTGTTTTTGTATTGTAGTTTTTATTCGGGTATGTAGCAATAGGGCGATATTCAAAACTGAAGAGGCAATAGATAGCTCTTTTTTTTTTGTTCCTTTATTAAGGTGAATTTAAGCACATTGTCGTATGGCTAGTTCTTCACCTGACTGGAAAGATGGCTCTTTTGAAGTGATAGTAAAATCGAAATCCTGAAGTAAAGAAAGCACCATGGCAGATGAACTAAATACAAAAAGTTATCTATTCACATTACGCTTGATTTCTCAACACTACTTATTCGATTCCTAATTGATAGTGATTTACGTTTTTCATTATTTTCCATACGTTTGGACAGCTCTTGACTACCATTCTTCCACAGACAAACAGACGTAACACTCTCATCATTGTGCATCGACCACCTTTTTAACGGTCGATTCAAAAATATGGTAGGTGGCCAAGCCGCCACCTGCTGCGCTCGCATCGTTTTGACGTTTACGCACTACCGCCATCAGTTGGCCTGTCGGCCAAACACACTAATTTTAGCATTGGGCGTACATGTGACTCGTGACTATGATTTTGATCGAGATTAGTTCTAAGTGTTACGTCTGTTTGTCTGTGATTCTTCCATGCGCTTGTGTTGGAAGTTTGAGAAATTTGAGAATCCAGCGTAGCTCGATCAGTAAGTGGAATACAAACATCAGTGTCGCTGCTCGGCGGCCAGTGACAGAAACTGAATGTTCGAAAGGTTGTTATACTTTTCGTCGCTGGCGCCAACTGTTAGCGGATATGAACGAAATAAACAGTCGTTACCCTATTATAACGAGGTCTTAAAAGTATATTATAGTATTATACTTTTATGATTCTCTTCATTGAGCTTCTGCTCAGTGGGTTCGAGTGCGTGAAAGGATTGAAGCAATCATGTAAATAAGAAGCTTCTCTGATAAAAAGCATCTGACGAGATACGATCACATCGAAAGCCGGTCCCATACCAACCATCTCATTGAGCCAACGAAGATGTAGGGTTGTGAAGGAGAATATGGTGTCGTGACGAACTTTGGTTTCAGGTTGGCCGATTGCGCTGCAGAATCGTTACCCGTTTTGTGGCGTAGTTGGTTAACGCGTCCAGTCTAGCGTATTGGGAGTCGTGGGGTCAAAGATTCTCCAAAACCACGAAAAAATGAAGATCTTGAAAACTCATATTTCTATCTCGATGTGATTTCTGTTGAAGAGCTAGTCCGCTAAGACCACGCAAATCCTAGCGAGGCTAGCCCGTGCACGATTGCAACCCAGACAACCAAAATGTACGTATAACGAAATCACCTGGAGGCTCTATATGTGCAAAATTTCACTTATAAGATGTTGCGAAACGGCCTTCTACGTACAAAAGTGGAGGCGATATGCGTGCATATATTATGTGATGAATAATAACATACAATGCGAGTGTATAAATATTCTACCGAACTAACCTGTGATCTTATGCGACTTAACTTATGATAACAAATGTTGATTTGACAGCTGCTACGGATTGATCCGATTTACTTTGTACGTGTGTACGGGACGAAACAAAATGTACAAATGAACTCAGAAAAGAAGTGTTTTATGCGAGGAAACTCATCAATCTGACGAGTTTATCCACGGTGTTTAGCGAGTTTGATGTAATTAGTATGAATAAACGAGTTGTAACATGAACTTTCATGCGATTTCTGGTTGTCTGGGAAATCATTAAGAAATACAATACAGTAGATGTTTCCTTCAACTGGACAGCTACTGACTGATATCTCAACCAGCAGCTGCAACTCTCTTTATTCAAACCATAGGTATACATTTACACTTTAACATCCTGCACAAATATCATACCACAGATAAACAGACGTCACACTCTCTTCATTGTCCATCGACCACCTTTTTAACGGTCGTTTCAAATATATGGTAGGTGGCCAATCCGCCACCCGCGGCACTCGCATCCTTTTTGTTCGCGTTTGATGTTTACACACTACCGCCATCTGTTGGCCCGTCAGCCAAATACACTAATTTTAGCATTGGGCGTACATGTTCTCGTGACTATGATTTTGATCGAGATTAGTTCTAAGTGTTACGTTTGTTTGTCTGTGATCATACCTCTCGACAAATCTTCCACACTTTTACCTACGACGACGCATGCTCCCAACGCTCCTCATTAGGGTCGCAACCTCGACTCCTGATCGTCTCCTCTTGTCGCGAAACTCCTCCTCGTTCCGAACTTCGTGCATGCTCCGTCCTCCATTCGAGCTCCTCCTGACTTCGATCCTGTCACACGTTGCGGCCAATCCATCCAGCCTGAGGATCCCGTGCTGCGCCACGCGGCTTATGCGGCCAATCCACACTGGTCCAGGAATCTAATTTAGGCGGACATGAGGTTTTCGTCAAGATTTATTGATTTTAGAGCCATAGTTTATTCTGAGAAAATGTTCAGAATTTTCAGTACTACAAAAAGTACGGAACAAAAAAATTTTTACGGTGATCGCAAGAGTGACGTATACGCCAACTTTTTTATTTTAACGAATCGTAAGTTGGTATGTTCAGCAAAGTTGTAGCAAATGATCATAGAAACAACTTTGCCGAACAAACTTTTTCTCGGTTTTGCTTCAGAGCTGAGATAATTAAGTATTTTTAATAAAAAATCGTTTTTTGCCCTTAAGTGTTTTATTTTTTAGTTTTATTGGCCTACTATGTTCTACAAAGTTTTTATACTTATCATTTGCTACAACTTTGCTGAACATACCAAAGTTGTATTTCTTATGGTTTTCATGTTATTTGAGTTTTTCATCTTAAAATTAGCTATTTTGTATGTCTTGTATCTCAACTATGAGCACCTCAAAAAAATATATCTTATCACCAAATGATTTTGCAGTCTTTCAAGTACCTGTGAGCAACATTTGGAGAAGATGATATTTTTCTATCTCGTTTAAAATCGATTTTACTAATAGACGTTATGAGATAAATCCATATTTATTGAATATTCATACATGCTCAACTCACAAAAGTCATGGCTACCTAAGCATTTGAAACCAAAGGTAACACGTGTATTTATATAGAAATATAAAGTACATCGTTTTTCAGTTGTTTTCGATTAACTTGGAAGCTTCTGCAAGAAATTCATCGTCTTTTCCTCTACCAGTATTTAATCTATTCCTAAGCAAGATCACCGGGTTGGATGTCAACATAAGCCGTATAAAATACATATACAAAATTTACAGTCCGATTGAATTCTGTGGCATGATTTTCCCAGAATCTTCTGATGGATTCCACGTTTCATGTTTTTCTTTTGTAATGCGGCATGCCGGACAACACCACTTCCGTGCAATAGTTGTAGACGTATCAGTAAGTGTAACAGCATTCTAAAGGATCGCCACGAAAAGCCCTCATAGGAAGGTTAGGGCTGAGACTGTACGAACCTCTTCCAGCTGATAGGAACTCAAATGGTCGTAACACGGCATGCCGTGGGAAGTAGATATTGTGTATTTCTTTCACTACTGGACTGCGAAGTGCGGCCTTATAAGTTCGAAAGTGTGAATAAAAGTGAGGGATTGCATTGAATCCTGTTGGTGTCTTCAGAGCACTTATTCTTCGATTTACGAAGAATAAGTCCCCCGAAGACACCTTCCCGATTTGATTCAATTGCGCACTTTTGTTAGCGTTTCCGCACTTGTAATAACTTCTTTTCACGGATCTCAATCATTTCAAAAGTAGTCAACTTTAATCGGAAGATTAACGAGGAGGCATTTGAACAGTTTTTGTCAGAAACGTACTGTTAGTATCGCCAGTTCACCACAATAGATCAACTTAATGGTCGCAGTGGTATCATGTCCCCACAGAGGAAAAAAAAAATCGCCAGTTCTACGATTGGTACGTACTCTCTCCAACGGTGCAAAAACTACTTCGCATGTAGTAATGTTGTCCGGCAGTGCAAAAACTACTTTCGCATGTAGTAATGTTGTCCGGCATGCCGCCGAAGAAGCCTAAAAAATGCGGAATAGATCCATCAGAAGATTCTGCGAAAATCATGCCACAGAATTCAATCGGACTGTAAATTTTGTATATGTACTTTATACGGCTTATGTTGACTTCCAACCTGGTGATCTTGCTTAGGAATAGATTAAATACTGGTAGAGGAAAAGACGATGAATTTCTTGCAGAAGCTTCCAAGTTAATCGAAAACAACTGAAAAACGATGTACTTTATATTTCTATATAAATACACGTGTTACCTTTGGTTTCAAATGCTTAGGTAGCCATGACTTTTGTGAGTTGAGCATGTATGAATATTCAATAAATATGGATTTATCTCATAACGTCTATTAGTAAAATCGATTTTAAACGAGATAGAAAAATATCATCTTCTCCAAATGTTGCTCACAGGTACTTGAAAGACTGCAAAATCATTTGGTGGAAAGATATATTTTTTTTGAGGTGCTCATAGTTGAGATACAAGACATACAAAATAGCTAATTTTAAGATGAAAAACTCAAATAACATGAAAACCATAAGAAATACAACTTTGGTATGTTCAGCAAAGTTGTAGCAAATGATAAGTATAAAAACTTTGTAGAACATAGTAGGCCAATAAAACTAAAAAATAAAAAACTTAAGAGCAAAAAACGATTTTTTATTAAAAATACTTAATTATCTCAGCTCTGAAGCAAAACCGAGAAAAAGTTTGTTCGGCAAAGTTGTTTCTATGATCATTTGCTACAACTTTGCTGAACATACCAACTTTCGATTCGTTAAAATAAAAAAGTTGGCGTATACGTCACTCTTGCGATCACCGTAAAAAAATTTTTGTTCCGTACATTTTGTAGTACTGAAAATTTTGAACATATTCTCAGAATAAACTATGGCTCTAAAATCAATAAATCTTGACGAAAACCTCATGTCCGCCTAAATTAGCTTCCTGGACCAGTGTGCAATCCTCCTCCAGAACGATACATGCAGTGAGAACACGTTCCTGGGCCCATAACCTGTTGAAAAAAAACGACTAAACAAGGCTAATCCTCCATACCGCGGGCTACTGACTGATATCGCTATCACGTCAGCACCTCTCTTTTATTCACTGTCTGGGTATATATGTATGGAGAGACAAAGTGACTTAACCACGAATCAAAACAAAACACTACTTGAGCCGATTTTACACTGGTAGAAAAACGTCGAAAGTAACTGAATGAAACGGCTTATCATTTTCTTATAATTATTTTTGAGGGAAATAATAGAAACTACCTAGTTTTTGAACGTGAGCTGAGTGTATGCAAAATTTGAGCGAAGTACACGGCAAAAAAATGTTCAAAAGGTGATTCATTTTAAAACAGTTTTAGAAGATAGACTGTGATTTTTCCTTATTAATTTTCTCAAAACCGTATAAAAGTTACTTACGTCGATTTGAAAAAGTAATCGAGATTTGATGCAATCTCGCACTTTTATTCGCATTTTCGCACTTATGAAGCCCCCGCATATTCAAGAACTATATTCGTACTGTATCCCGTAGTGTGCACAACAATTTGCAACAATATATCAATAATTTCGTTAAACATAAAAAATAACAATAAACCGACACTACCGAAAACGGTTTTTACAATTTGGTGAACAGTAATCGGGGAAATCACAATATGGGGAATAGGCGGTTAAGTTATGTAACCATTTAAAAACGTCGATTTCTCCGAACAAAATTTTTCGTTAACAGTTTGCCAAATGATGGATATATTGTCCACTCTTCCACACAAATCACTGTATTGGAAATAGCTATGGAATAGTTGACCTATATGATTGGAATGAAAATGGGTAATGTATGAGTAATTATTGAAATATGGTTTGTTACGGTATTTGAACCGTATGCGGTACTGTACTTAAATGTTTATATTATATCTCGCATAACTTCTGATCTCGCCCTAAAAGCCATTGGTAACCATGTGTGTAGCTCGTTGTTTCTGAGCATTTGAATGAATTTTCATGTTATTTAATAACGCTATGGGGAAGAAAGGATCAACATCTACCAGCCCGTGATGTTGGTTTGGATGCTATTTCTTTCATTTGCTCAGAAACAACGAGCTACGCTCGTGGTTACCAATGGCTTTTAGGGCGTTATCTCAGAGTATGCGAGATATGAATGATTTTCGAACAAATTGAATAAGAAATAATTTCAACAACAAGTTTAACCTTTTTTTCTGTATTTCATTATGCTATATTATTTATAAACACAAAACTTGAGCTTAAATCAGAATTTTCATTATCCGTCCTGCTCATTCCCGTCGAGCATTCAGAAGCTCGAAAATTACAAAAAATCGTCGGTCGTCTACTGGCCCTCCCGGAATGATTAAGCAAGGATCGGGATTATGGATATAATCCTGTCGAGGATTATATCTGGTGTTCTGGTGATGCTGCTGCCGGGGTACAAGTCCGTCGGTGTAACAGGAACTGCAACATAAAAGGATAGCCAGTTTTACCATTCAAATTAACAATATCAATTCTAAATTTTACTTACGATGTTGCTACGGACGTGGTTTGAAATCGTTTTTGATGCGTATTTTTCTTGTGGCCCAGACGGTAGCCGGGTCTTCAATTTTCCTTTTGTTGAACTGAAAAAGAAAAACGTAATCAATAACGCTGTATTCATGGCTTACGTTCACCAACTTACCTGTTTCCTCAAGCCGTAGGCCGCACAATGTCCCATCGCTGTTTTTCTGCATCCTTGAAGGAAAAAACGGAACAAACTTTTCGCGACCGAGGTTTTGGTTGTTGTTTTTTCACGGTCTCGAAAGAGGCACAGAAAAATGCACGCTAAAAAATAATATACTCAGTGATCAAAAACTTCATCGAACAACATCGAAAAAAATAATTATTTTTGTTTTCTCGTATTATATTATTAAATTATTATTAACACAGTTATGCAAATGTCGACGTGTATAAAGTGCATCTTTTCGAAAAATGAAAGTATTGTTGTTATTTCACTTACTGCCAACTATATTTTTAGAAGCGTGTATCGGCGACCGTTCGCCAAACTGTTGCAATGATGTCTTATATAGTAAAATGCACATACATGAGTTGTTACTCATATAAAAGAACAAAACATGCCTATATTGTTCAACAATATCTACACATTATAGTGTTACGTCACTGTTTAGGATAGTTTACTTTAATTTTTAACAGTTCCTATCTTAAGGCTTCATATTGTTCAATGAAATAGCAACTGCTTGTGATACACTTACCATAACAGTTAAAAGAAACTTACTGTTTGGAATCAACAGCAAATTGTATTTTTCTATGCGGGCCGTACTTCGCAGTCCAGTAGTGAAAGAAATACACAATATGCTGCTCATCTATTTTTTTTCCCGAATTGGCGATATTTTATGAGCGGCAGTCAGACAGAAAACACCCGGAACCCATCGATCCAGCCCTTTCTTTCTTCTGGTACCGGCACCTCAAAGCAAAGAACATCAAATTTTCCATGCCTCAAAGTGCAGTTAAATTTAATGAAATACCATGAGAAAATGTTTGTGAGATGGGGTATAATAAACAAGTTGAAAAGTGAATCAAATTTGAACTAATTTCTTGAAAAAAAAACAAAAGTTATAAATATATCGTGAATACATCGCAAATGGTTTACCGTTATGGTTGAAACAGTATTTAAACCATACTTGATACACCCACGTTCGAGAATTCGTACCATTGACATTATGTTCACCATAGGGCTCATTCACAAATTTCATAACGCTTTAGGGGGTGGGTGGGTGTCCTTGAGATGCTACAGCTCATAGGGTTTATTCACAAATTTCATAACGTCAAAAATGGCCATTTTCGACACCCACCCACCCCCTCGTAACGCTTTTTTTATGAATATTTTACAAATTTTGTATGAGCTGTAACACCACGAGAACACCCACCCACCCCCTTTAGCGTTATGAAATTTGTGAATGGGCCCATACAAAATCTGAAAAATATTCATACAAAATGCGATACAAGGGGGTGGGTGGGTATCGAAATTGGCTAGTTTTGGCGTTATGAAATTTGTGAATAAACCCAATAATGTATGAGATAAACCGCTATTTAGTACGGTAAACATTCTTAACAACCCGTTGCTCGTATACACTGTAAACTCGGCAGTCCCGCATAATTATGAACCGTATTTCGACTGTTTCCGTTATTATCCATAACAACATGTAACAATACCTGAATAATTTCGTATAATGTACAAACCAACAATAAAGCCACTGTACCAGAGATTGTTTTAACAGTTTGGTGAATTGTTATTGTGCAAATCACAATGTGGGGAATAGGCGGTTAAGTTATGTAACCATAAAAAATGGCCGATTTTTCCGAACAAAATTTTTCGTTGACAATCTGTTGAATGGTAAGCATACCATCCATTTTTCGACCAATCCACTATAAGCCGAACGGGTTTGGAATGGTCAAACAATAAAATCAAAATTAAAAAAAATAACGTAAGGGTTTTGTTATGGTATTTTAACCATATGAAATGCTATGCTGTTGTGTTAATACCATAAAAGAATTTAGAAATACTATTCATAAAAACCAATGAAACAAATAAGTACGTGTAAGAAAATCTTACTTCTATAAAAACATATATAACTTACTCATTAATTTTTATAGAAATAAATTACTTCAGTTTTAATTGTCTCTGTTTGAAGTACACATACTTATTGCTTTATTGATTCCTAATTAGTATTAATTTAGTATCATATAAATAACAAAGTGCTTTAAACAAAAAAAAATCTCATTGAAAGTTGTATTTCTAAATATAAAAAAAATATATTTTAAGCTCTTGAATAAATCATTATTGGCACAAAAGTTGCACTGGGATGGTACACAAATTATGTCACGCTAAATTTCAACCTTTTTTCCGGCGTCGAATGAGCCACTGCAGCCTTGGAAGAGATTTTGAAGTCGCCGATGGAATAGCGCCTCAACGCCGGTCCAGTGGGGTAGTACGTACTCCCAGATGGGAAAAGTTATGAAGATTCACGAAGAAACAGCAGTAGGACCCAAAACCTTCATCGGAACAGAACATGCAGAACTTTTTTTCACTTTTTCACTTGATAAACAAACACGCTTGAAAGAAATAACACAACGGCTGAGTGCGTTTCAAACTTTCAAAAATATAATACATTTTATTTCAATCATCTCGATTGAAAAATTAGAAAAACTTTAAAAATAATACAAAAATTGTTTTATTGTATTGTTTTATCGTTTTTCAACCAAAACGGTTGAAAATACAAGACTCGCTTTGACCTATGTGGGAATTGTACTCAGCTGCTCTGTTATTTTTTTCAAGCGTGTGCCGCAAAACGGTGAGCATTCATAAGCTCTGAGCGCTCACAAATACACACACGTCAACAGTTTGCCAAAATGTTGAATTGAATTGAAGTATATGGTGAAATGCATATAGAAGTGTGTTACGCAAATAAAATTACAAACTGACGAAATGTAGCGTCATAGTTTCACCATATCTAAAAAATCTCAACATCCAAAATGTTTTAGAATATCTGGATAATTTTATAAATGGTCACTACTTGGCAGACAACCCAAAAACCGTTCTTTATAGTTTAAAACTTGAGATTACTTATTGTTCAACATGAAAGCAACTGTTTGTGATACGTTAACCTTAATGGAAAGGGTTTATTCACAAATTTCATAACGCCAAAAATGGCCATTTTCGACACCCACCCACCCCCTCGTAACGCTTTTTGTATGAATATTTTACAAATTTTGTATGAGCTGTAACACCACGAGAACACCCACCCACCCCCTTTAGCGTTATGAAATTTGTGAATGGGCCCAAACAAGAAATTTACAGTTTAGAGAGTAAGATGAATAGACCATTTCCGTGAAAATATTTTATTGGCTCATATGTTTTCTGTCATTTTACTGAACAAACTTTCCTAAGGAACCGATATGTTTTAGAGCCTTTAACTAATAGAAAACAATGAAAAACTTGCGGCACGTTAGTTCACCCCTCGGTCCCCTACAATTTGTTTCATCTCGAAAAAATGCAGACCCCTTTTTCCCCTATGGTTTTGCCATCACGTTGTGGTGAATTCAAGATCAGCTGGTATGACCAGATGATTTTTGTTTATGTGTTCATTCATCATAATGGGCTCCGCTGGTTTCGCTCCCTCCTTCCTTCACGGTTCCTGAAGTATCCGTTATCACCGCTTCGGCCGGTTATGACCGCATCCGGCGAACACTACACGGTTCTGTAACGCAAGGATTGTACACGGAGACGGAATTCAACTCAATTTTGGGTTGTTTCAACGCAATTCCGTAGTTGAGCCCAATAACTCAATTTTGGCTAAATTTCCAAGGTCCCCACTAGGTAGTTTGGCTTTAATTCCATTAGAAAAATATACTCAATTTTGGGTTGATTTAACGCAAAATTGAGTTCTTTCGACCCAAACATAAGAAAAGTTGCATTTACCCAAATTTGGCTTATTGGGCCAAAGTACCCCCATTGGGTAGATGCAGCTCTCTCTATTTTTGACAACATTCGTGTGGGAGAAAGAGAAAACCGAGAGATTTTGGGTTGAAACTATAATCGATATACTTAATTTTGGGTAAAGTAAACTCAAAAATTAGGTTAAAATATTTCTCCGTGTAGTCAACAGATGCCTAATCTCTCTGTTTTGTGCCGACGAAGATTGAATGAGCCGGAAGATTCCCGCCTAGAGGCAGCAACAGCCGCTCAAAATTTACTTGCGCGGCTGTTGCTGCATCAAGGCGGAAATCTTCCGGATCAACAGCCAACAGATAGATTTAGGCATTTGTCGGCATGAATAGTACAAAATAGCCTCTAAAAGAACTAGCGGTACCGTAACTGTTGGCTAGATGAGAGATTTGTTGTTAGGGGATGGTTTTGAATTTTGAATCTGTGGAGGAAAATATATTTCCAAAAGGAAGACCTGAATCGGGTTGGGGTTGAAACTGTGATTCACAACGGGTTGCGCAAGTTCCAACCTTTTTTTTTTCTCTCTCGATTTGATGGCTCAGACCTTTTGATCCATAAAGCCAAGGGTTGTGAAGATAGTAGTGGTGTTGAAACTTTAATCGAATAGGTCGCCCGAAACTGAAGCCCCTCTGGTATTTTTACTGTTTCATACTCTTGACATAATTACATCCTTTATTTAATTTTTCTCAAACATACTTGTTGATCTTTTTCAGGTATTTCACTATTTGTATGTACTCCCCGGGATTATTATTGATTAATATATTTACTATAGGTGTTTTATTATTAAGTATAGATATGTTTTTACGGACTGATTCATATTTGGGACAATAATGTAGAATGTGTGTTAAGTCTTCATTATCACCACAATGATCGCATCGAGAATTAGCGACAAGATTCCAATTCGCTAGTTTGTTTTTAGTCACTACATGACCAGTTCTTATTCGTCCAATTTGTATTGTCTCTATAGTTGATAAATTCAGTCCTCTAAACCATGGTTTATTGTCGATAATTTTTGAGTGCTCGTAATGGAATTTTCCTTTGTCTATGGATATTTGTTCATATTGGTCCTGCCATTGTTTATTGACTTCATTCTTAAATAAGTTAAACATATCTTCTAGTGTATAGCCTATAGTTTCTTCTACATTCCTTGTTGTGCCCATTTTGGCTGCGTGGTCCGCTCTATCGTTTCCTATCAATCCTATATGGCTTGGGATCCATTGTACATAAATTTTTTGTATATCAGATTGATTGATATCGTTCAACAATTTTATTATTAAGCTGTTTTCTGTTTGGAATGGTTTTGAAAGAAGTGTGCATGTGTTTTTAGAGTCTGTAAATATTACTAATTCATTTACATTTTTTCTATTCGCATAGTCTATTGCTTTGATAATGGCCACTATTTCTGCACTCAAAATTGTAAATCCAGTTTTTAATTTGCAACTATATGATAATTTCTCTTGAGCATCATAGTACCCGCACCCTACTAAAGAATTTAAAATAGAACCGTCTGTGTATATTTGATAAACTCCCTTATACTTTTCTTCTATTAATTGTAATACCATTTGTTTTTGTGTAATACTGCTTAAATTTTTCTTTTTGAGATCTTTTATTTCATTTGATATTGTAATTTTATTGTGAATAGTAGTGTTGTAATTTTGACTTGATCTTGGGATGAGTTGAAAAAATAAGTAATTATTCAATGAAGCTGTTCTTTCTAAGTATGAAGTGTGTTTTGGAAGATAATCTAAACTCATAATGTTCTGCAAACTTTTTTCTATCAAGCTATTATTGTAAAAAAAGGTTTTTGCAATTTCTTTCAAAGTTAATAATTCAGCCCTACATTTGAGTGGGATTTCTCCGGATTCATATAATACAACATGATTGGGTGTGGAATTTAATTGCCTAAGACAGGTTCTGATAGCTAGATGCTGCACTGTTTCTAGTTTTTTAAATGTTGTTTTTGGTACTGAGCCTATAATTGTTAAACCATATTCTAGATGGGGCCTTACTATTGCTTTGTAAATTTTTATCATTTGGTTTGGATGAGCTCCACTACGTTTTCTACTAATCATTTTGAGTAAATTTATTTGTTTCTTTGCTTTAGTTATACTATTGTTAATATGTGATTTAAACGATAACTTGTGATCTACTTGAACCCCTAAAATTTTATGGTTTGCTACTACTGGAATACGTGAATTGTCTAACTTTATCGAAATGGTAGGATCATACTTATTTTTAAATATTATTGTTGCTGATTTATTTGGGTTGATTTGCATACCTAAATGTTTAAACTGTAATGACAACCTTGTAAGAAAGTTGTTCATTTTTTCTGCTACCGTTGCTGTACTAAAACCTATTACAATTGCTGTAAAATCGTCGGCAAACTGTATGAGGATTTCACCTTCTTTAGCTATATTGTGGATCAAACTTGTATAAATGTTAAAAAGAACTGGAGATAATGGACATCCTTGTGGTAGGCCTTTATTTGAAATTTGAATTATTTTAGTGCCATCATTTAGTTCTAAGATCATTTTTCTTTCTTTTAAGTATAAAAAAACCCAATTTATAATTTCTGTCGGAATTTTTAGTTGCTCCATTATTTTCAAAAGTTTGTTGATGTCAACATTATCGAAAGCTTTGGTTAAATCTAGAAAAGTGGCTGCTAATACCATACCTTCTCTTTTTGCTTCATTTACCTTTACTATGAGAGTGTTTACACAATTTATTGCGGATGTGTGTTTTTTAAAACCATATGAATTTATAGGAATTATTTCATGTTCGTGTATATAATTATTCAGTCTATTTTTGATTACATTGTTAATTAGTTTGATCAAAACATTTAACATAGCTAATGGCCTGTAAGATTGTACATTATCTGGATCTTTGTTTGGTTTGAGCAATGGTATTATTCTAATTGATCTCCATTCGTTGGGTATTTGTCCTGTGTTAAGAACTTCGTTCATTAGTTCTGTGAATCGGATGATCAGATTTAAATTTAGGTGTTTTAATATATAAAATGATAAATTATCTATTCCAGGAGTTGAATGATCTTTTTTAGACTTGATAATCTTAATAATTTCTAAGTGATCAATTTTTATTAAATTGTCTGATATGGGGGGGTTAATAATAATGTCTGTGATTGGTGGAAAATTCTGGTTGATGAACTGCTGAGCTAATGGTTTATTATTCAAAAGGTTCAAATTATTTTTCGCTGGACGACCTCCACTGACCATTTTAACTGTGTTCCAAAGTGTTTTAGCATTCATATTTTCATAGATTGAATCTATTAGTTCCTTCCAAGAATTTCTTTTTTCTCTTCGTATTTCTCTTTTCAAAACGGCTCTACTTCGCTTAAAGTCTGTGTAATTTTCATCTGTTTGGTTTCTAAGAAATTCCTTTAATTTATCGTTTTTTATTTTCAATAATTCTTTGATTTTCTCCGTCCACCATTTCTTTGGGCTCCTGTTTTTATTATTGTTGATGGTGTACGTACATTCGTTGAATTTCTCTTTAATTATTTCCGTTATATCATCTGTTGTATGGAAAGCATGTGGTTGTAGCATATTCAGTTTATTTATGGCTTGTTTTTTATTGAAATAAACTTTATTGTTATCGTATTTACTTGCTGTGTTATCTATATCAAATTCAATTACTCTATGGTTACTAAAGAAATCTTCATCAAGTACCTTCCAATTTATTTTACTGGCTATTTCTGGTGATGCGAATGTTAGATCTATGGCAGACGGAGTAGTGTTCGGTGATTTTATCAGAGTACTTGTACCATCGTTCAATAGTACTAGTTCCTGATTGTCTAGTAAGTGCTCTATCAGTTCTCCTCGTGAACAATTCTCATGAAAAGGATTCCAGAGTCGATTGTGGGTGTTGAAATCTCCTGCTAATATTACTGATCCGTGAAAAGTGTCTATTGTTTCAAATAATTTCTTCAAAGGTTCTCTGATATCGTTATTATTAACCGGTAGAGGTGGAATATAAATTGATATGAACAATATTTTAGGTAGAGTGTTTTGTGTGACTATAGCTATTGATTCTATTGGCTGTAAGTTAGGTAGTTTAAAATGTTTGAATTCTATTTCATTCTTGACCAGAAACCCTACTCCTCCATAACCAGCGGATCTGGTTTCTGTCAACAATTTATATCCTGTAAAGTTGTAAGTTTCTTCCGGTTTTAGCCAAATTTCGCTTAGCATTACTATATCAGTGTTGTGCCTTAAGAGGAAGTTTTGAATGGACTCTCTTGTATCTATTGGTCGTAAGCTTGTGACATTGTTTTGTAATATTGTAAGTTTCCTGAAATTGTCTTGCATTTCAACAGTTTTTGGTATTACTTTAATTCTGTGGTAGCTACTTCCGGGTTAACTATTTTATTTAATTCTTCGCTGATGTTTATAAGTAACAAATCTTGTTCTATTGTATCTGTTTTATTTGTGCTTTGGATTATGGTTTTTTGTATAGCTTTGATTTTTTCGAACATATTGTTAAGGTTGAACTGGCGAATTAGGTCTTCTTTGATCATTTGTGTGATTTTTTCTATTTCAGAGGTTTTGTATGGATTTGTTAGAAATTCGTGTTTTGTGTCTTGTCTGTTAAATTCATTTTGGGGTGTTGTGAAATATGGTGTTTGGTTAATCGGTCGTTTGGTTTTTTGTCTCACGTTCGTCGTACTGTTTTGACTGTTGTCTTCGAGTCGTGGAAAATCGCGCAATGAATCCAGTCTAGTTTGTAAGTTACTTTTGGTCTGTTTTGGGTATTTGTCAGATGCTTCAAAATATGATGATTTATTTACTGCCATGTCTTGTCTGATTAAGTCCTGTCGCAGTCTTTCCGGGCATTCCTTATTCGAAGCCTTGTGGTTTCCTGAGCAATTTACACATTTAGGTTCGGGTGTATCGCAATTCTGTTCGTTATGGAATTGTCCACAATTGCAACATCTGGTTTCCTTCGATTTACAAAATTTTTCTCGATGACCAAATCGCCAACACTTAAAACAAATTTTCAATGGAAAAACGTATGGTTCGACAAATCGATGAGTACCGTAGATCTCAATGGACTTTGGTAGAGTCTCGCCTTTGAAAAAAATTTTGATCGAATATGTGGGCTGAAACTTATTTTCTCCTACTCTCTTCTTAATCCTTTCCACTTTGTAAATTTTTAGATTGTTTTCACAACTGCTGTTTTCAATTATTTCATCATCTGTTATGGATGGAGGTACATCCCCTACCACCCCTATGCTCTCCTTGAACCTAGTAGGTACGAAAATTGAGAAACCAAAACTGTCTGTCAGAAGTTTGGAGTTCAACAATTGCTCTGCATCTCTTGGTTTTTCGAAGCTAATCTGGAATTTGCCTCTACCTACACCTTTCATTGTGTTGTATTTCGTCACGCCTATGTTTTTCAGCATTTTTGCCACTTCCATCGGGTGCGGGTACTTTACATTGTTGTTCTGTTCCTTGTCCTTTATTTCTTTGTGGATAATAAATGTCTTGTAGTTTTGATTTTTAATCCAGCCGTCATTGTAATTTCCATCGGTGTTGTCCTTGTTTTGTCTTTTTGTTGTGAATTGGTCAGTTTTGCGTTTAGTACCGGTGTTCGATTGGGATTTGTGTGCGTTATTGTCTTGATTTTCGTTGTTTGTGTTTGAGTCTCCATTTTGTATTCTGTTTTCGTCATTTAGATTGTCGTCGTCGTCGTCAGTCAAAACCCGAGTCGCATGGTATTTGTCTTTTTTCGGTTTCGTTTCATTGTGTTTGTTCCGTTTCGTTTTCCTGTCGTAGTCACTGTCATTCTCGTCGTCTCTGTCTTTGTGCTTAGCCTTCGACTTCCGTGCCAGCACGTGTGTCCAATCATTGTCCTCCATCTTGTCACTAATTCCCTCCGCCATCATGTTCCCATAATCGGTTTCCCTTCCCTTCCCTCTTTTGTACAAAATATCCCCGAAAAGCACACCAAATAATAAACACCCTATAAAATCAACTTAATGGAGAATACTTACAACAACTTAGATGTAATCTTATCACTAATATATACAGTAACACTAGAGGTTAGTCAGTTTATTTTACACTTTTCTGAAACGTTCGCGGAAAATTAAAATTAAAATTCACAACACTCGTCAAGGATCGTCTGAACTGGTCGACTAGCTTGGAGAGAATGAAGTTCCAACCTGGTTCAAAAACGTTTGATTGTGTTGTCTAACTTAGAAACAAGAAACAAATGTTGTGATGGTTGTCTCTTGGGATGTCTCGAAATTAGCTTGTTTGAGTCATTTCACGTTAGTTCCGTTGGCGCTCCTGTTTGGGGCGCCCTGACCGGGATCACGGTCAGTTTGAGCGCGCACCTGGTTTGACGTTTCCAAATGTAAACAAGCATCTCAATGCAGGGGTGGAATCGAAAAACTATTGCAAAATCACCACGCTGATACCCATAGGGTTGAACAAACTGTGCCGCATCTCGAATTATTTTTCAAAATGTGGTGAGTATCCATGTTTTTAAAAATTTGTAAGAAAATCAGGAGTGCATAGAAACAAAATCTGAAAGCGTTGATATTCATTAAAAATGATTATCTTTCGAAGAAAAATACAAAAACTTGGCGTTAGATCTGACGGAAATGGTCTATTGTAATTTTCTATGCGGGGTATCCTTTAATGTGTAAAAAGTACCCACTTTTTTCTCATATATGGAGCTGTCAAATAAGGGGTATTTCAAATATTTGCATAAAGGGTAAACTATGCCCATTTTCAAATTCAGAGCGCTTACTCGTTAATGGATGAAAATGTATACTGCTTCGCGACTAAAAATGGGTGAACCATCGTGCGAAGTTTGATTTTTTACTAACTTCGCCGCGTCGCAACTCGATTCTCAATAGTGCGCATAATGCACACTGCGGAGGGCACAGATGCGCACTGTAGCGAAGCGACTCGCGACGCGGCGAAGTTGGTCAAAAATCAAACTTCGCACGGTGGTTCACCCATTTTTAGTCGCGAAGCAGTATACTTAAGTCTGTGCAGATTAGATGGTGATGTTTACCGATGTATGTCTCAGCACAATTACTGCTAGAAATATATATATATATATATATGAGGGCTGAAGTCAAAAATGTCGGTAAGTGCAAAAAGTTCATGCGTGCAATCAGAATATTATGTTTTGTAATGTGTTTGTATTTGTTTCAGAAACTTCGAATCTGCTGTTTTGCCGATTTTGTTAATGGATAGTATAAGGGACTCTGCATAACCACATTTCCCGTGATGTTCCGGATTGCAACGATGATGGCCATGGATGGAAAATAACGCTTATCTGCAGCCTAATGGAGATTAAATTTTAATCAGGGCTTTACAAAGTTAAATAATATTTTCTCAAATAAAAAGCTTGTTTTGTTCATTTCCATTTGAATTAAATTAAAGTGACTAAAAATAAAAAAAAATATTTCAAAAATAGAGTAAATTTTACTCTGTTTCTCTAAAGCTATTTTTTGGATAATGGGTAAAATTCACTCGTTGATTTGACGTACAAGCCGTCTACTCTTTAAAGAGTAAAGGCCCTTTACTCTTTTTATGAGTTAAACTAGTTTCTCTTAAAAAGGGTACTTTTTACTCTTTAAAGAGTACTTTGGTCTTACAGTGTAGTCGAATCTCGAAATACCATAATCACTGATGTCGAAACTTTACTCCAGTATAGTATGGGCCCATTCACAAATTTCATAACGCTAAAGGGGGTGGGTGGGTGTTCTCGTGGTGTTACAGCTCATACTTACTTACTTACTTATTTGGCTTTACATCAATTATCTTGATAAAGCCTCGCCAACAATATTTCGCCAATTCCCTCGGTTCATGGCCGCTTCTCTCCATCCTCGACTGTGACCCACGCTCTCCAGGTCCTGGTGTACCTGGTTAATCCACCTAGCTCGCTGCGCCCCACGCCTTCTTGTTCCGACCGGATTCGTGGCGAACACCATCTTTACAGGGTTGTTGTCCGGCATTCTTGCAACATGCCCTGCCCAGCGTATCCTTCCAGCTTTAGCTACCTTCACGATACTGGGTTCGCCGTAGAGTTGAGCGAGCTCGTGGTTCATCCTTCGCCGCCACACGCCGTTCTCCTGCACGCCGCCGAAGATCGTCCTTAGCACTCGGCGTTCGAAAACCCCAAGAGCTTGCAAGTCCTCCTCGAGCATAGTCCACGCCTCATGCCCATAGAGGACTACCGGTCTTATGAGCGTTTTGTACATCGTGCATTTGGTGCGGGGGTGAATCTTTCTTGACCGCAGTTTCTTCTGGAGCCCATAGTAGGCACGACTTCCGCTGATGATGCGCCTTCGTATTTCCCGACTAACATTGTTGTCAGCCGTCAACAAGGATCCGAGGTAGACGAACTCGTCCACCACCTCGAAGGTATCCCCGTCTATCGTAACACTGCTTCCTAGGCGGGTCCTGTCGCGCTCAGTTCCGCCAACCAGCATGTACTTTGTTTTCGACGCATTCACCATTAGCCCGACTCTTGTTGCTTCGCGTTTCAGGCGGGTGAACAAAACTGCCACCGTTTCAAATTTTCTCCCAATAATATCCATGTCGTCCGCGAAGCAAACAAATTGTCCGGATCTCGTGAAAATCGTGCCTCGACTGTTAAGTCCGGCTCTCCGCATGACACCTTCAAGCGCAATATTGAACAACAGGCACGAAAGTCCGTCGCCCTGTCGTAGTCCCCGCCGAGACTCGAACGAACTGGAGTGTTCGCCCGAGATCTTCACGCAGTTTTGCACACCGTCCATCGTTGCTCTGATCAATCTTGTGAGCTTCCCGGGAAAGCTGTTCTCGTCCATGATTTTCCATAGCTCTATGCGGTCGATACTATCGTATGCCGCCTTAAAATCGATGAACAAATGGTGCGTAGGGACCTGGTACTCACGGCATTTCTGGAGGATTTGCCGCACGGAAAAGATCTGGTCCGTTGTCGAGCGGCCGTCGATGAAACCTGCTTGATAACTTCCCACGAACTCGTTTGCTTTAGGTGATAGACGACGGAAGAGAATCTGGGATAGCACTTTATAGGCGGCGTTTAGGATGGTGATTGCACGATAATTTTCACACTCCAGTTTGTCGCCCTTTTTGTAGATAGGGCATATAACGCCTTGCTTCCACTCCTCCGGTAGCTGTTCCGTTTCCCAGATTCTGACTATCAGCCGATGCAGACAAGCGGCCAACCTGTCCGGGCCCATCTTGATGAGTTCGGCTCCGATACCATCCTTGCCAGCGGCTTTGTTGTTCTTGAGCTGTTGAATGGCATCCTTAACTTCCCCCATCGTGGGAGCTGGTTGATTTCCGCTGTCCGCTGTGCTGACGTAGCCATCGCCTTCGCTGTCCTGACCTTCTGTGCCTGTGTTCTCTGCGCCATTCAGGTGTTCATCGTGTTACAGCTCATACAAAATTTGTAAAATATTCATACAAAAAGCGTTACGAGGGGGTGGGTGGGTGTCGAAAATGGCCATTTTTGGCGTTATGAAATTTGTGAATAAACCCTATGGTTGACCAAACCATTTTTAATATGGTTCCTAATGAAAAAAAAAATCGTTTCTGGTATAGTTGAGATGAGGTTCAGATTTATGCGGGATGTTAGCCATTTCAATAAAAATTTGAGGTTTTTAGCCGACATTTTGTTCTTGATCGAAACACTGTGCTCTGCCCCTAGCTTTTCAAAACTGAACATCACTGTTCAGCACACCCGCGCACTAAACGCACCTACAGCCCTTGTGCCGTTGTGTGACGCTCAGCCCTTTCGAGCGACAGTTTGTTTATTTTTTTTCTTGTCTGATGCTCAGCCGGCATCTGTCATTCATGTTTTTGTGTCCTCAATGCGTGGTCGGTCAACAAATTGAAGTAAATTTCATTATAAACGCCTAAAATTAATGCAAATTGTGAATAATCCTTAAGTTAAACAGTGTTGCAATCGATTAAAAGTGCATGTAAGTGAAAACACCGGAAAAAAGTGGTCGAATCGGACATAACTTTGTCGCATCAAAAACGATGGCTCACAAGCGGAAAGCTGACGGGCAAGTTCCGGCCGAGGAGAACGATTTGCTGCTGATACGACCTCTGTAAGTTGTTGGTTTGTTTCCTACGAACACTTTGAATATGTGGCTTAACGTTTTGTTCGGGTTTTCAGCGGAGCCGGTCAGGAGGTGGGTCGCTCCTGCATCATGCTCGAGTTCAAGGGTAAAAAAATCATGTTGGATTGTGGGATCCATCCGGGCCTGTCCGGAATGGACGCGTTGCCTTTCGTGGATCTGATCGAGGCAGACGAGGTGGACCTGTTGTTCATTTCCCACTTCCATCTGGACCATTGCGGTGCGCTGCCGTGGTTTCTGCAGAAGACCAGCTTCAAGGGACGCTGCTTCATGACCCACGCCACTAAGGCCATCTACCGGTGGATGCTGTCCGATTACATCAAGGTCAGCAACATCAGCACGGATCAGATGCTGTACACGGAGGCGGACCTGGAGGCCAGTATGGAGAAGATCGAAACGATCAACTTCCACGAAGAACGGGACGTGATGGGAGTGCGGTTCTGGGCTTACAATGCCGGACATGTGCTGGGAGCTGCAATGTTCATGATCGAGATTGCTGGCGTGAAAATTTTGTACACTGGGGACTTTTCGCGGCAGGAAGATCGCCACTTGATGGCGGCGGAGATTCCGGCCATGAAGCCGGACGTTTTGATTACGGAATCTACTTACGGGACTCACATTCACGAGAAGCGAGAGGATCGAGAAAGTCGGTTCACCAGTTTGGTCCAAAAGATTGTACAGCAGGGCGGACGGTGCTTGATCCCCGTGTTTGCCCTTGGCCGAGCTCAAGAACTGTTGCTCATTTTGGATGAATACTGGAGCCAGAATCCGGAACTTCAGGAGTTTCCCATCTACTACGCGTCGTCTTTGGCAAAGAAGTGTATGGCCGTGTACCAAACGTACATCAACGCGATGAATGACAAAATCCGGAGGCAGATTGCCGTCAACAATCCGTTCGTATTCCGCCACATTTCCAACCTGAAAGGCATCGATCACTTCGAGGACATTGGTCCTTGTGTCGTAATGGCTTCGCCCGGTATGATGCAAAGTGGTCTCTCCCGGGAGCTCTTCGAGACTTGGTGCACAGATCCCAAAAACGGTGTTATCATCGCAGGTTATTGCGTGGAAGGAACCCTCGCCAAAACCATCCTCTCCGAACCGGAGGAGATTACCAGCATGTCCGGACAGAAGCTCCCCTTGAACATGTCTGTCGATTACATTTCGTTCTCAGCTCACACCGACTACCAACAAACGAGCGAGTTCATTCGGATATTGAAACCCGCCCACGTAATTCTAGTTCATGGCGAGCAGAACGAAATGAACCGGCTGAAGTCTGCCCTCCAGCGGGAGTACGAAAGCGATCCGAATGCCAACATCACTCTGTACAATCCGAAGAATACACACGCCGTGGAGTTGTACTTCCGGGGCGAGAAGACGGCCAAGGTTATGGGGAATCTGGCGGTTAAGAGTCCCGAGGAAGGTCAGAAGCTTTCTGGGGTGTTGGTTAAACGGGACTTCAAGTATCACCTTCTGGCAGCGTCAGATTTGTCGAGTAAGTATACTTTAACCTGTTTCTACGACGGTTCGTGGGCCTTCCTTAGTCGAATGGTTAGAGTTCGCGACTACAAAGCGAAGCCATGCTGAAAGTGTCTGGGTTCGATTCCCGGTCCAGCCAGGATATTTTCGTAATGGAAATTTCCTTGACTTCCCTGGGCATAGAGTATCATCGTACCTGCCACACGATATACGAATGCAAAAATGGCAACTTTGGCAAAGAAAGCTCTCAGTTAACTTCCACTGCAGTGGAAGTGCTCATAAGAACACTAAGCTGAGAAGCAGATTCTGGCCCAGTGTGGACGTCATGCCAAGAAGAAGAAGAACCACAGTTTTCATCACTAATTCCAACTAATTCAAATCCCTCTCCCCCTTAGAATACACCGACATGAGCATGTCGGTGGTGACCCAGCGGCAGAGCATCCACTGGAAGGGTTCCATCGCCAGCCTGAGGCTTCTGCTGGAGCGCATCGGCGGTCCCGGAACGGTGTCCTCCGACGCCATCGACAGCGACAAAAAGTTCAAAGTATTCGACTGCATCGACGTGTCGTTCGACGGGAAGATCATCATCATGGAATGGCAGGCCACTCCGGTGAATGACATGTACGCCGACACGGTGCTGGCCACCTTACTCCAGTCGGAACTGAGCGGCAGCATGGTGAAGGGGGCCACGGCCACCAAGCCGGACAAGATGCACTTCAAGGAGTGCCTCATCGAAACGCTGCAGGAGATGTTCGGAGCGAGTTCCGTGCCGAAGCTGTTCAAGGGCGACAGTTTGACCGTGACCGTGCACGGGAAGCAGGTGGACATTAATTTGAATACTTTGGTAAGACAGATAATTATTATAAAATAGTGAGATACGAATGATTGATTACTATTTTACATTACAGGAGGTGTCGTGCGAGCAGGATGAGGTCCTGTACCAAACGGTCAAAACGACCGTCAACAAGTTGCACCAAAATCTCGTACAAGTGTCGTAAATTTTTGGACGCGTTTTAAGCTAAGCTCGCAAGTTGATTCATTACATAACTTGTCCATTTTTCCTCTCATCCTACAATGGGAAATATTATGCCCTTAGAATTTAGAAATGATGTGTAAATGTCATCCGAAAAGTTCCTATTACTTTTGAAAAACGATAATTTTGGATTGATATTTTAGGTATCTGAGGAATTTACCAACGATTAAATTAGGCTGATTTTGCATTCTGTCTGTTTTCTAGGGTCAATATGATCACAGAGCACTATAAACGGCAAAATACATACGTTGTTCCCAAATCAAAAATCTTAAAAAAAAATCTTGAGTAATTTTCTTGAAAAATATGCATTATTTGTGTTTGGGGTCATATTTATCAATTGGTAAATGATGGAAACGGTGTACCATTGGCACTGCGTATACCTGAAGTAGCTTCTTTGAGTGATCCTTAACGTCCTTCGCCCTGACACTTGTTATCCCTGGCTCTACCCTGTTTGGCATATTCGTGGAAAACCAGCGTTCAATAGAATTGATTAGTACTAATAACCTACGTTATACCTACTTTGAGGAAATCAATTGGTCATGCTTATAAGTAGGGAAAACCAATATTGAAATGTAATATTTGTTTATAATACATATATAGACAGCTGGAAATAGATGAAGTTCAAGAATAAAATTTCCGATGAAGTTAAAGAATAGGTTTTCCGAAAAAGTACTTTTGAGATGTTTTTTATTTGTTCGATTCTTAATATGTATTTCATAAATCTCATTATTTTTTTTACAATAATTTTCCCTTATTTTGTACCCTGCCCTCAGGTGATGGGATTGACGTTGACTCAAGTGATTACATATTGTTGATATTGTGAAAAATTACTCTAATGCTAATATATTGATCACGAAAATAATCGTAATTATAACTTATAAAATGTAAGCTAGTCTAATAGCTATAAGTTTTATAATGACATGTGTTTCAATGCTTAAATATATTTTACAAAATATATTTTACACTTGATTTATCACACTTTTAGCATGAGTTTAGTTACTGTCGCATTAGACTGGCCCTTAAACAAAGAAGTTGTAAAACTCAACGGGGCGCCCCCTAGATATGAGCCTTAGGGTAAGAAAAACGCTCTCTCAAAATTTCAACTCAATTGGTTGCTCCAACAGCTGGCGCAATCGTTATGAAGTTTGTATGGGATATTCGTCTCAAATATATTGAAAATTGATCCTATGTCACTGTTTCGTTCCGTATACTAATTGTTCGCGTTCAAATAAGCCCAGAGTGACAAATACACTAGTTGATACCCTAATGAACATAATTGCAGAAGGTTGTATCTGGATTTAATCTCATTTTCATTACTTTTTCAGTTGTTGAAAGTTAGGCTTAGATCAGCACTCCCGTACAGTCACTTATATGCATGCGACATGTGCCTCAGCTCGCCCAGCGTCATAGATGGCTATGATGCGCTTAGTGGTTACCTCCAAGCTATGTTGAAGAAATACAAGCAGTATTGCATGATATACTTCAGATGGTTAAAACAACAACTTTATTAATTTTGATCGTGGTACAATCTTCTACAATATTCTTCGCTATTACATCAAGTAGTGTTTTTGACATTCTAGGTCCAATTAAACGCGATCATCAATTTTCCTGAACCAAACAGTAGATGATGTGCTGTTGCTCATATGTTTGAGCTGAAAATCACATATTAACTTCAATTCAAATGCGCCAGCTCATGGAACGACCAAATGAGCTGAATTTTTCAGAAAGGCTTCCTCTAACCCCATATGGGGCAGAAGAATTTCTGTAAGTTAAGATTACAATCCTGTCAATTACTTTTACTTACGCACAAATAGTTGTTTCGAAATAAAATTAACTTGCGCCGACGCTAAATTAACGTCAAATCAAATACACACACTTCTTTGATTGAGCTATCCACTTGTACTTATAACAAATATAATTTTGATCATTACCACTATTCGGAAACATTCACCTCCCTAGACTTCAAGTCATTCTCACAAATCTACTTACTTCTAACTTGCAAGGAATAGAGTAGGTGCTAAGATGACTACCTCTCACGCAGGAGACCACATATCAAGTTTGTCGACTCGCTCTTTGTTTTCATTTTTGCAATGTTTTTTTTTTAGATTGATAAAGCAGCACCGAATCTATTCAGATATGTTGATAAAGCAGAACATAATGCTGAGTAAACATTGCAAAATATTGTAAACTCAATAAAATTCACTTTGAGTCAACTAAAATACAGTTAAATTTTGACGTTTGACATTTGTAAATTCAATCAAAAATATAGTTGTCAACAACTATATGGTATAGTTATGTTTAACAATATACTGTCAATTCAACTATATTTTTAATTATCTCCAAATTAACCTTAAAATATAGTTGAATTGACCGGAAAAATGATTACGAACACTATATTTTGTTCTCCGTGGGCACAAGAGTGGGTGTGGATGGTCTCTGCGTCTCACAGGTCATTGAAAATAGGCTTTTATGTTCAGGTTTGCTAACAATGTAGTAATTATTACCTTAGTAATACCGTAAGGTGCCGTAATTCAGCGCATCGCCTAAATCAGCGTATTTGGTCTAAAATTTGTCGAAATTAAAGAAAAAAAAATGAAATTGGCCTATACCGCTATTTGTATATTATTGAGATTTATTGAGATTTATTATTATTACTGTCAACAGGTTAAAATTATACACCCCAATGACATGCTTAACGGCTATAAAATACACCTTAAAACTAACAAAGAATTCTCTTAAATCTACTCTTGTTCACATTGCGGGAAACATGAAAATCAAATCCTTCGAAACATTTATTAAAAGTACGACACATATTACGCAGTGGTTCATTTAAGCAATAATTTGTTCTTGCGGCATTTAAATGCAGAAAAGAGTGTGATCGTAGGTTACGGCTTCGAATATTAATATCTCACCTGCCGAGTAAAACAGGACAATCTATTTGATTTTGAAGTAGATAACTGATGAAACAAGCTTTTGAAACATCTCGCCTTGCGTGAAGAAGCTCCAAGTTAATCAGCATACAGCGGCTCTCATAGCTTGGTAAATTCGAGGGATTTCTCCAGTAGAGATTACGAAGAGCGAAGCGGACGAACTTGCGCTGGATTTTTTCAATTCGTTGAATCTCATTTTGGTAGTATGGGGACCAAACTATGGCTAAATATTCCAGTATAGGTCGAACTAAGGAACAATACAAAGCTTTCAGGCAATATATGTCCTTAAATTGTTTCGCAAATCGTAAAACAAAACCTAACTGCGAAGAGGCTTTACACACAATGTAGGAAACGTGATTTTTAAAAGTTAATTTAGTATCTAATAAAATGCCTAGATCCTTAACTGTCGTTTCTCGTTGCAATTTAGTATTATTTAAGTAATAATCTTGCACTAACAATGAGTGTTTTCGGCCGAAAGATATCACCGAGCATTTTGATACATTCAGTAGCATCCGATTACGTCGACACCAATCAGCGAAAACTTGAAGCTGTTGCTGCAAGAACACAACGTCGTTCTTGTGTTTGATTACATAATACAGCTTCAAATCATCAGCGTATGATAGACTTAGGCAGTTCAAAATTAAATTGACATCATTCATATATAATAAGAACAGAAACGGCCCGAGATGGCTGCCTTGAGGTACGCCAGAAGTAACCGGAAAAGGTGATGAAATATGGTCGCCGATTTTTACGGACATGCTGCTGACGATCAGATATGAGCGTAACCATTTGAGTGAGTTGTTTTTGAATCCTAACTTATCGAATTTAGCAAGTGCGATTTCATGATTCATTTTGTCGAATGCAGCCGACAGATCAGTGTAAATGGCATCTACTTGGTGACCTTTTTGTATCTCGCGAATTACGAAGGTAGTTAGAATAGTTAAATTTGTGGCTGTTGATCGTTTGGGCATGAAGCCATGTTGGTTAGGCGAGATATAATGTGCACATGTTTGAACAAGTTTATCGAGAACGATTAGCTCAAAAAGTTTAGAGATTGCACTTAATGCAGCTATTCCCCGATAATTCCCAACGTTTTGTCTGCAACCCTTCTTGTATACAGGAAAAACAAATGAATCCTTCCAACAAGCCGGAAATTCGCCAGTAAGCAGAGACGTATTGAAAATTTTAGCTAAAGGTAACGCCAGAGAACTAGCGCATTTTTTAAGAAGAACTGATGGGATGAAATCTGGACCGTATCCTTTCGAAGACTTTAGTTTGTCCAAAGCGCTGATCACCATGTTGGAAGTAACTGATACAGGAAGATCTGGATTTGACAGCTGTGGTACATTGCGAGTAGTTGTACTGATGTCCTAAGCGGTGAGTATTTCGTCGGTGAATACACTGCCTAACTGAGCTCGAAACAATTCTGCAGTTTCTGTTGATGAGTTGGCTTCCAAATCAGCTCCGTTCGTCATTGAAGATGGTAGACCTGTTTGGTTCCGCTGGTCACTGACATGACGTTAAATCGTTATAGGAGGTTTGACTGTATTGTCCAAACCATTCCATATTTACTCAAAAACTAAATATGTAGTAGTTCAATGACGACATAACAAGGAATGTAATATTACTGAGACGATGCCCACTAGACTGGCCCTTAAACAAAAAAGTTGTAAAATTCAACGGGGCACCCCCTAGATATGTGCCTTAGGGTAAGAAAAAAGCTCTCTCAAAATTTCAACTCATTTGGTTGCTTCCCCAGCTGGCGCATTCAATTCAAAGTTTCTATGGAATATTCGTCTCAAATATATTGAAAATTGACCCTATGTCACTGTTTCGTCTCGTACACTCGTCTATCGCGTTCAATTGAGCCCAGAATGACAAATTCACTAGTTGATACGCTAATGAACATAGTTGCCGAAGGTTGTATCTGGATTTAAGCTCATTTTCATTAAGCTTTCAGTTGTTGAAAGTTAGGCTTAGATCAACACAATCGTACAATCACACATGTGCATGCACTTTGTGCCGCAGCTCGCCCAGCGTCATAGGTGGCTATGATGCGCTTAGTGGCTACCACCCAGCTAAGTTGAAGGATTACTATGCAATATTGCAAATCTACTTCAGATAGTTAAAACACCAACTTTATCAATTTTAATCATCATACAACCTTCTACAATATTGTTTGCTATAGTATCAAGTAGTGTTTTTGACATTCTGAGTTCAATTGAACGCGATCAACAATTTTCCTGACTCAAACAGGAGATGATGTGCTGTTTCCTATGTGTTGGAGCTGAAAATCCCATATTAACTTCAATTCAATTGTGCCAGCTCATGGAACGACCAAATGAGCTGAAACTTTCAGGAAGTCTTCCTCTAAACCTAAAGAATAATCCTGGGGGGTGCCCCGTGAAATTATACAACTTTATTTTTCTCCCATACTAAGGTGGGCCAGTCTAATGCCCACCAGTGCGTTCAAAGATGCGTGCATAAAATGAATACGCAAAGCGGTTCTATTTTAGCTATTCTTTCATTTCTGCACCGATCGTTGATATCAAGGTTGGTAGAGTACGACCCTGTTTCCGCACCGGTAGTTGCTATAGGCCTTTTCATGTGACAGATCCGTCTATGCATTTGTTTACATCGGTGGAGGACCGGTGCTAACACGAGCCTGTCATTTTCAAAGAAGAACTGTCAAAGTGCTTCCCGATCAGCTGATTTTAGACGTCATGTGAATAGGCCTATTCTTGCTTCTTGTTTATCATTATTGACAGCTACAGTGTTTGCACGACATAACCTGAAGTGTTTGTTCCGCATTATTTGGACGTTTAGACAACAATTATCGCTAATGAATTCCTTTAATTTCCACCAGGAATTCCACCGGAATTTTCTTCAGAAATTCATCCGGTGATTTTTTCAAAAAAATCCTCCAGGGATGTCCCATGAACTCCTCTTAAGGTTTCCCCTCCGGGGTCGAGGATTTCCTCCATGGAGTTCCACCAAAAAATCCTCCGGAGATTTGTTTTTCAAGAATTCTGCCGGGATTTTTTTTTTGCAGCTCCACCGGGAATTCCTTCGGATTTTCTCCATAATTCGTCCTGATTTTTTTTTTTCGAAATATCTCCGGAATTTTCCAGAGTTCCTCAAGTACAGGCAAACCTCCATGAATCGATTACTGAAGTTCCCATCGACTCATAGAACAGAAATGCTTTGGAAAGTTGATTGAGAAGACCATCATAGTAAACATGAAATGGAATTCTTCTGAAGTTGCTTCGAATAATTCACTACATTCCCTCCGGGAGTTTGACCAGAGTTCCTCAGAAAATTTCTCAAAAGTTTCTCCGGGAATTTCTCTAGACTTCCTCTGGGGATTCCTCTAAAAATTATTCCGGATTTCCATCGGCAATTCTTCTGGATATCATCCAGCAATTCTTCGGAACGTCCTCCGGATTCTACCGGAAATTCTTCTAGATTTCTTCCAGAAATTCCTCCAGCGATTCATTTGGATTTCTAGAAAGTTCCTCCGGAGTTTCTTTCCGAATTTGAATTTTCTCCTTAGTTTCTCCAGGAACTTCTTCGAAGTTCATCAAGCAATTACTCCGGTGTTTCTCTAGAAACGCTTCCAGAGTTCCTCCAATAACACATCCGGAGTTTCTCCAGGAACGCCTCCTAAGTTTCTCCATGAACTGCTTCGTAGTTACTCCAGGATTTCCTTTGGAGATTTTCTGAGGTTTTGTCCAAAATTCCTACAGGAATTCCTTTAGAGTTCCTTCGGAGCTTCACCGGTGATTCCTCCTGAGTTGCTCCAGAAATTCCTCTGGAGTTCTTTCAGAAATTCTTTTGGATTTTATCCAGCATATGCTTCGAGGTTTCTTCAAAGCTTCAGGAAGAACTCCGGAGAAATTTCTGAAGGAACGCCGGAAGAATTTTTAGAGGATCTACAGAGGAAATCATGGGGGAAACCCGGAAAATTCCTTGAGGAATACCCGAAAGAACTACGCAACAATTCCAAAGGAGCTACGAAGGAAATCCAAAGTACTTCCCGGTAGAACTTTGGAGGAACTTCGGAGGATATACTGGATTTCATCCAGAAGAATTGCTGAAAGAACTCCTAAAGAATTTCTGGAACAATTCAGGAGGAATGATCGGTGAAGCACCGAATGAATACCCAGAGATCTTTAAAGAAATTCCTGTAGGAAGTCTGGACAAAATCCTACAGAATCTCAAAAAGAAAATCCTAGAAAAACTATGGAGCAACTCCGGATGTGTTTCTGGAGGAACTCTTGAGGCGTTTCTAGAGAAACTCCGGGGTAATTGCTTGACGAACTCTAGAGATATTCCTGGAGAAACTAAGAAAGAAATTCGAAGGAATTTCTGGTGGAGCTCCATAAGAATTCTCGGAAGAATTCTTGGAGAATATCTCCAAAGGAAATCCCCGGATCATTTCTTGGAGGGAATTCTCGAGAAAGTTCTTGGAAGAAATCCCGGGGGCATTCCTGAAGGAAATCCTCTAAGAAATTCCTGAAAAAATCCTGTTGAAAATTTTCCAAGAACTACCTGGAGAAAATTTCCAGAAAAATTCTCTGACAAAAATCCCCGAAATAATTTCTGAAGAAAAACCCCGGAGAAATATCCTTATGATTTTTTTGGGTGAAATACCCAGAGGAAATTCTGAACGAAATCCCCTGAGAGATTGCTATTGGAAATCCCCTTGGTAATTCCTAGAGCAAATCGCCAGGGAAGTTTCTGGAGGAAATGCTCAGGGGAATTCCTGGACCAATCACCGGAGGTGCTTCTGGAGGAAATTCCCGAAGCAATTCCTGGAGGAAAGCACAAAACAATTTCTGGACGAAATACCCGTAGGAATTGTTATTGGAAGTCCTATGAGGAATTCCTGGAGAAAATTCTCAATAGAGGTCTGAACGAACATCCCCGAAGGAATTTCTACTTGTTTTTTCGGAGAAATTCCTGGAGTAAATCCCCAGAGGAATTCTATAAAACAATCCCCGGAGGAATTTTTTAGAAAAATCTCCAGGAAAATTTCTGGTGCAAATCGCCGAAGGAATTGCTATTGGAGATCTCCTGAAGAATTTTTGAGGAAAATCCCCGGAGGAGTTCTTGAGGAAATTCTCCGGAAGGAATGCCTGGAGCATATTGTCAAAGAAGTTTCTGGAGGAATTCCTGGACGAAATCTCTGGAGGAATTTCCGGACGAAATTCCCAGAAGAATTCCTGGAGGATATCCCAGGAGAAGTTTCGAGAAGAAAAAATTCTCTAAAAAAATCCCAGAAACAATTTTTGAAGAAAATCCTCAGAGGAATTTCTCAATGAATTTCTGGACGAAATCCCCAGAGAAAGTCCTGCACGAAATCTCCGGAGGAATTGCTATTGGGAATTCCCTGAGAAATTCCTGGCTAAAATTCTCAGAGGAGTTCTTGGGGATATTGCCGGAGTAATCTTGAAATCCCTGGAGGAATTCCTGAAGAAAATCCCCGGAGAAATTCCTGGTTGAAATCCCAAGAGAAATTCCTAATCCAAATCCCCCCCCCCCTAAAGGAAATCTCCGAAAAAATTCTCTGAAAAAAAATCCCCGACAGTTTTTTTGAAGAAAATCCTGGACAAAATCCCCGGAGGAATTGCAATAGAAATCCCCTGTTGAATTCCTGGAAAAAAAATCTCCAATAAGGTCTAGGAATACCCCCAGAGAGAAACCTTGAAATTCTCGGAGAAATTCCTGGAGAAAACTCCCGAAGGAGGTTCTGGGGAAATCGCCGAAGGAATCCTCGAAACCCCTGGAGAAATTCTAGAAAAAAAATCCTGGAGAGAATTTTCGAATGAATTCCTAGTTTAAATCCCAAGTCAAACTCTCGGAGGAAATCTCCGGAAAAATTCTCTGAAAAAATTCCCGAAAGTGTTTCTGAAGAAAATCATCCTAGAGAAAATCCTGAACCAAATCACCTTGGAAAAATCTCCGGAGGTATATCTGGAGAAAATCCCCGGCGGAATTCCTAGACGAAACCCCCGGAAAAAATCGTGTATTAAATCATCGAAGAAATTTCTTAAGAAAATCCCAAAAGGAATTTCTGCACGAAATCCACGGATAAATTTCTGAAGAAAATATATACCCGACGGGATACCTGGAGCGAGTCCCCGGAGAAATTCTTGCAGCAAATCCCCGGATGAATGCCTGAAAGACTGCACGTCACTTTGTTTTTAAGAATAGCAACGGTTGGATCGGTTGGATAGCGTTGCCAAATATACAAACGCACTGTTAACCGACAGGGTGGGTTGCTGTTTCCCAACGACCGGTGCAATGTCGCGTTATGATGGTCGTTAGCAATTTGTGTTTATTCACGCTGCCGTGGGCATCGTCTGAATAATTCCATGCCTTTTACACAAATGCACGGTAATAGAAACCATATAAATTGAAAAGGATCCATTCATTGTGCATTTGGGTTTCGACTGAAACACAATAAAAAAAATCTAATTTGCATAAAATCTTATTGCTCATACGATGGAATACATCTTACTAATAGTATCCACAGTGAAAACTTGTTGAAATTTTGAAAATTTTCTTATTCTATCGTTAAAATGAAAAATGTGATTTTTTGGCGTTTTTACTAAGAGTGTTGAAAAATCTCATTATCGAACAGAATTCACATGATTTTGACTACATAAACTAGGTTTTTCAAAATGCTTTGTGACAAAAACTACTTCATTTCATCAGTTTTATCTTATTTTGCTGACAAAAGAATAATTTGTGAAAATTGTATGAATATTCTGTAGGAATTTGTATATGTGCACGGTGAATGGAGGCCGCACGGTGACTGGTGACTAAACGGTATAATATAATATAATATTGTCGAACAAAATGCAGTAATTTATAACTTATTTAATTCTCTAAGCATTTTTGCACTACTTTGTATTTATTACACAACACTGGTGACATTAGCGTTCTTTATTTCTGTTATGTGGTAGTAACCTCTATCGTTTTATTCTAACGATCATAACATAATTATCGTGAGCGTAGTAGTGGAAATAACATAGAAGTAGCTTTTGTATTTGTAATTAAGGTATCATGGTATTAGTTCCCTGTCCTTTGGTTCAGAAAGGGGTTACGGGCGCGTTCTGCCAACTCGGTCGAGGCAGATTTCTTGTGTGAACAAGTTACAACATGGACGTTCTAAAGTGCCAGAATAAAGTGTTGTGCTTGTGGGGAGCATTTGAAGAATGGATGGATTCGCGTTCGTGCTTTACTTCTGCTTATCTATAAAGTTGTATATAACTAACTAGACGAGGTTGGTGGTCTGATGGCTACCGCTTCTGCTTCATATGCAGAAGGTCATGGGTTCAATCCCAGGCCCGTCCCTTTCCTCGTACTTTGTAGTTGTATATCTCTCACTTGCTTCTATCTTCCATTCTAAATATATCACACTCAAACTATTCGTTCATAGCAAACGCTAGAACCAGAGACGGACAAGAAACCGTTTCCCTAACGCTTCCTATTTCCACGCGCACGCCTTTCTTACGCCTGATACATAGGCAGTCTGCTAACCACAAAAGCAAACCTCTCTACCATGCCTTCCCCTAATCCATACACTCCCGCTTGAACTGGCGTGGATGCAGTGGAATATACGGTCTACGTGGGAGTCAGTTCAATGCATCATCAATTCCTCCCCCTTCCCCTCATTGGTCTGCATTCTGACGTGGCAGGTGCCATTGTTGCCTAAAAATAGAAGATCACCAGCACTTATACACTGAGGATGCCTGTTAGTCCCAAGCAGTCATTAGGTTGGTTCCTTGAGTAAGTGCAGCTGATCTGGCAATACTGGAGTGCATCCACGGGCGGCCAATCAAGCTCAAGCTCATCAAGCTCAAGCTCAAGCTCAAGCTCTATAAAGTTGTATATAACTAGGGCAAACGCTCCCTTAGTGGAGGTAGCTCCAATAGTGGAGGTAGTGTGTTTTGGCATGTTTCGCGCTAATAAATGATTATGTGATATTTTTGTATTATGTACGATGCAAAAATGATACAAGTAATCGAATAATATTCATGAAATTTAACCGTAAAACTATTTAAAACAATTATTTTGCTTAATTTTTTTGCTCCTTTGCACCTATAGTGGTGCATCAGTACCCATAGTGGAGGGTCCCATAAGAAATCAATGGTTTGCACCACTAAAGGAACCATCCTTAAAATATACCTCCACTAAAAAAAAACAGTGTTCCTATTATTGGTGCAAGGCTTTTTGCAGGGAAATTTCAAATGAATCGTGATTTTTATACATTTGAATGATAGAAGGATTTGAGATCTATCGAATGATACGTTAAAATCATATATTTCATGATCTTAACATCGTGTTTTAGCAGTTTTCCCTTAGGTGCACCACTAATGGTACACTTGCCCTAACCGACCTTTAGCTTAACTATTTAAATTAACAGTTGCAAATACAATAATCGTTTTGAGCTTACTAACATTTCGTCGCGGTAATTTTATCATAATGATCTTTTATCTACATCCGTTGAACCGTTCTGAATGGCCGTTGTGAGAATATCACCAAGAACTTCTCACATGCAATAAAGCTGGATTGTCATACATTGAAACATCAAGGTTCTCGCTCTTTCGGATTCATTTTTTGTTATTTATCATTAGTTTCAGTAAGAATCCAAAGAGTGAATTTTGTGTGACTTCAATGTAGGCCAATACTGCCATAAAGCATGTAACAATCACTAACATTCCTTCTCTCTTTATCCTTGTTTTCATATCTAACCCACTTCGAGGAATAATTCATCGAAGAGGAAAGGCATCTCTTATCATGGCAGCGTAATGGCCGAGAAAACGTCGGTTTGCGGTCGCATCTCTCCAACCTCGGTTCTGCCCCACGCTCGCCAAATCGATACGCATCTGATTCGCCCACCTAGCTTGCTGCACTCCACGCCTTTGATAAGTATAAAGTTTCTGTAATCATTGAATACTAATTGAAAGGTAAATCAAATGAACTTATCATTTAACTAATAAAAAATTTGTTCCACAGAGCGATTTACAAACACCACTTCCACGTACCCTTAAGCAAAACCAAATGGAAATCTAGTGATCATGACAAAATCCACGATGTATCGCGGTTGTCTTTATCGTGCGATCATAGCAACAACGATTAACCTTTTGTCGTTAAGATATCACAACAAACAACGCTCGGCGAATAATGCATCGTTCTGCATGTGTGCTAGAGATTAAGTGTTCGCGAGTCATAGTTTTATCATTCTGAGGATTGTTCCATTTTTTCTGTTGATTTCCCTTCGGATATATTGTTTGAGAGTCTAAAATCATTCGGGCATGATTTTCGCGAAAAATAATAGCGCGAATGCGCCATGATTCAAGTTGATCGCTACTTGTAACAACATCCGATAAACTCTTTGTCCCACGACAAACAATGCATCGGAAGCTCCATATGTAGATACAATGCGCGCGTGGTGAGCAAGTAAATTGAAAACGTTTTTTTTTCTCTTATAAGCAGGTGAAATCAACTCACCTGCAAAAAAATTTGAACGGCTTCCGCAAATGAAATGTAATATGTTGTTACCAAAATGTTAATAAAAACTTAAATTTGTTTTACCAATTTAGGATGATAGTGTTGTCTAATAACACAGAACACCTAGATATAAGCAATGAATGTAATGTTTGGAATGATACTAATGAATAAATTAAAAAAAGTTAATCTTGTGTTGATCACCTGTGTCAGCATTTTCTCTTTATACAGCGTTTGAAAACCTATCTTTATGAGTGATTAATGGTCCCCTACACTCAGGCAAATGGACTATTGATAAACATAGGAACCCCTTATGAAAATTCGCCACAAGGAATCGGGTTGAAATTCTTAAATATGCCTTATGAAACCGAAATTTGAAAACAAAAATAGTTTTCGCGGCAACCTGGAATCGAACCAAGGACCTTGCGATCGATAGGCTCGTGCGTACACCCCGCGCCTATCGCCGCCTTGGTGAGGAGTGCTGCTAAAAAGATACATAAAGCGTTCGTATTGGGATAATTGTTCCATCTTTCATAAGGCAAAATGTATGAATTTCGATAGTCCAGTTCGCTGCGTGTATGGTGCTGCGATTAGAAAAAAGAAAATAAAATTCTAGATTGATTTATTGTTTGAATTTTGCACGCATTAAAATAGGCCAAGACATTTTTTGTGAGCGGCAAAGTGGGCTTTGAACAAAAATTTAAGCGAAAGGCGGCTGTGCATCAATTTAATTGGTTTCATCGAGATAACCAAGGCGCCGTCCACGCTCGAAGGGGAAAGGCAAAGACAAATTAAAGACCTTCATGTCCCTTGCAAATACCCAAAATTTTATGGCTCATAAGGTAATCTAGAATGCCGTGAAAAGTGTACTGCGATGTGTCAAACTTGGGTACTTGGGTATTATTTTGCTACGATTACCAGCGAACGGCCGTAAAAAGCCACTAGTGCGACTATAGGGGACCGTCCACTAAGGGAACACCGACCCTAACTCAACAAAGGGAGAGACAAACCGAATTGAAGAGAGTTTCATTACCCTAAAGCACAATTTTATCGCAAAAAGGAAAATTCGAGAGCACGGTGAGTGAAATGCAAAACGACAGATTTGTAAGGATCCAGTGTGCGAACATATGTAAATATGAACGAAGATAAAAAGTAGACAAGGCATTTTTTTCGTATGTGAACACACAACGAAGGCAAGTGATTTCAGTTCTGTTTGCTTCTAACAGGTTCTAACCGGCTGTTCTGGGATAAGTAGATGAATTTGTACGTCATATTTTGTTTTTAAATGTATTTAGGATGGTACATAGGGGCGCTTCTCAGTCTGCTGGATAAGATCATCATTATGATCAAGATGTTTTTACGGTAGAGTCAACAATCGATCGTTGCAGTTTCGTTAGTGGCAGTCTGTATTAGTTGCACATTCATTACACTCTAAAATTTTGATACATTAAGGCTAAGTAGCCCGTCATTTATTTCAGCACTCATGTTGATTTTGCAGCTTGTAACTGCAAAGCAATAAAACTCAGCTTTCATTGTCAAGATCCATCTGGAAAAGTAACAATTGTTTAGAGCATTATTAAGATAATCTATTTAAACAATTCAATTTAAAAGACAATTTTGTGTTATATGTGTTGTGAAAATGTATAAATGAGCATTATGTAGTATATAACATAAAACTATATAAATATAAAATAATCTAAAAATTTCCAAGCATGGACTCGATAGGAATTTTTCTAATTACAAAGTGATTGATTAATATTTTATTTCGAATCTGCTAACGTGGTTGCCACGATTGCCATTTGAATACCATATCCAACATGTTCTGACATTTTTATATAGAAGATATGTACATTACTTCAAAGTCTGTCTAACCAGCTTCTTCCATCAGACAACCAAAAAGAAGAAAAGCAAAACCCACGACTGCTTTTGCTTCTCACTTGTCATGCCAATCTTATCATCCCGGTCGCCCTCACTTCGCCAGGCCTGCTATTCCAATTCAAGCATACCAAATTCGGTCCTATGTATTGCCAAGGCGGGACCTTTTACATAATGCGCGATCCTCCACTCCCGAGAAGCAGCCGAATTCGCCGTCGCTCACGCGATCTTTTCGTTTTCGAAACCGGACTGATGACGTACGATTTTTTTTTCTTCTCCGCAATCTTTCGCGAATGTAGGTACCAGCAGAGCGTCCTCGTCGCGATCTCGCACAAAACCGGTTCTCGACGCGCAGCGCAGTAGATCAGCGTCGATCACGACGACGAGCCCAATTTCTTGTCCAATCAGCGACGAGCGCGCGGAGACTCAGACTACCCCCCTCGCCACCAACTTCGCAGTCACGCAACGGAAATTATAAGATTCGCATGGGGGCTCGCTCGATCGTTCGCTATACGCAGCGAGTAATTTAGGGTTTCGTGCGTCGTGGGTAAACCAAAGACGAAATAAAGACATAGTAGTCGAGCTCAGAACGAGTAATATTTCTAGTACTACGTTCGGTACATGTAGGACCGCAGTACACTTTTCACAGCATTCTAGATTGGGATATATTACCTCATGTGACATAAAAGTTTAGGCAATTGCAAGGGACATGAACGTCTTTATTTCGTTTTTGGTTGAACTACTATCAGATATATGAAGCGTTGAATATCGTGCGGAGTTGTTGTTATTGAGTGCGCTGAATTGATTGCCGTAATTATTCTTCGTCGGTTCCAGACAAGATCTTCGGAGGATATGCGCACCGCACTACGTTGTCCTCCGTATGTTGTCAACATCGTACGAGCACAGCGCAACGGTTCCCAAACTTGGTAATGCGTCACACCCCTGTTGATTGTATCTTATCTCATATCAATTTCATCTGCGTGGTATTAACCAAACTGATAACGCATAGATTCACACAACCCTGCTGACCACCCATTGTATCCAATGCATTCAGTTTGATTAGTTTTCCGGGAAACCCCATTTTCGGCACAGCTTTTCACGTAAGCATTTCGGCCTTGAAAATTACGAGCAGTTATGCAGTGCGTAGCAACTTAGATATTCGCCACTGTATTGAAAATGATGACGCACAGTAAATATTACAATACAATATACAAATTTTGTACTGTTGTCGATCGGCTGTCAACAAAGTAGGCTATTTCCTAGTTCTAGCTGCAAAAAAACAACCATTATGTGAAGATGATCTAGAAAATCACTTCATATCTAGGCCGAAGTTAAGAATTGGGATTGCTTGATGACGCGAGCATAAGGAAGAATCCGAGCTCCACCTCTGCGACTTTCAGGTGTTTATCTTAGTGCTGCTTCTACATTTCAATTACCTTATCCCGTGGCGTGGGAAGAGGGTAGGACAGGTAAGACGTGTACTATGTACAAAAAAAACAAAAATTCAAATAAGTAGAAAGCTTGAAAAATAAATTATTATAATCTGTTCACTCTGCATACAAACTCGATCAACGTCGTACTTATTCTTATGCAGAATGGAGGACATGATAAGGTTTTTCATGATTTTCTCATGCATAGTGAAGCGTGGCATGGTTTGTGCATGATCCTCAAAAAATCTGACTCGTGTGAAGAACGATTGAGAATAGGATATAGTTGGGGGGTCCGTAGCCTTGAGGTAACGCTTTCGCTTCATAAGCGGAAGGTCATGGATTCAATTCCCAGCCCCTCAAAAAATAACCCGTCCAGCCACCAGAAGACGCCGCACGGAGGACCGTGCTTAGGGGAACACATCCATCCTCCGTCAGTATCAGATGGTGACTGAGACAAACTGACCCACTTCGCAGGCAGCTAGCCTCAAACGACTCAGGAACACGGCAAAACGAACCACCGCAAGAGCAATTGACTACACGCAGAAGAATTTCTGTAAGTTAAGATTACAATCCTGTCAATTACTTTTACTTACGCACAAATAGTTGTTTCGAAATAAAATTAACTTGCGCCGACGCTAAATTAACGTCAAATCAAATACACACACTTCTTTGATTGAGCTATCCACTTGTACTTATAACAAATATAATTTTGATCATTACCACTATTCGGAAACATTCACCTCCCTAGACTTCAAGTCATTCTCACAAATCTACTTACTTCTAACTTGCAAGGAATAGAGTAGGTGCTAAGATGACTACCTCTCACGCAGGAGACCACATATCAAGTTTGTCGACTCGCTCTTTGTTTTCATTTTTGCAATGTTTTTTTTTTAGATTGATAAAGCAGCACCGAATCTATTCAGATATGTTGATAAAGCAGAACATAATGCTGAGTAAACATTGCAAAATATTGTAAACTCAATAAAATTCACTTTGAGTCAACTAAAATACAGTTAAATTTTGACGTTTGACATTTGTAAATTCAATCAAAAATATAGTTGTCAACAACTATATGGTATAGTTATGTTTAACAATATACTGTCAATTCAACTATATTTTTAATTATCTCCAAATTAACCTTAAAATATAGTTGAATTGACCGGAAAAATGATTACGAACACTATATTTTGTTCTCCGTGTATGGCTTATGGAAATCGATTGGACCAACAGCAGAGCACTCTCCTACCTGCTTGATGTGAGAGCAAAAGAGCAGAAGAGAGTGAAAGCAGATGTAAATATAGATTAGCTAAAAATAGAACTGTATCGGTAAGGAAGATACAGATAAACTGATTCCGGTATCCCGGTCAACCATCCTATGCGCTACTTTAAATATCTTTATCCAATAATATAGATTTCTGTCGTTTTTACTTTATTGATAATTTTGTTACGTTTATTTATGTATCTTCATCGATCCATAACACTTCATAAGTAACTTCCTTTATCAAGCATACGATATAAATCTTCAACGAAACGGTACTAAATTTCGTTCAATCATCTTTTATCGGTAGAACTTCAGTTACCTTTATGAATATTCATCGGAAAATGTGTCACGAATGATGCCAAAGTAACGTCATAAATTGACAACGAAAAATTAAGCTTGGTATCGAGGCACCTTTATCACTCTTTTCAATATCATTTCGTAAATCAGCGTAAAGATACTCATCGTATGACAGGTTTCGATGTTTTGATTTTGCAAAGATCAAACTATTTGAGACCAATGATGATTCTCCTCGACTCTTTTAAATCATTCTTTTCAGATCCAAAGCATTACGGATTATCGCCTTTCGTATTACCAGAAGGATGCTATTTAACCAGTAGGGTTTCGTTCTACTTCGTCGTAAGAGCTACTATTCGTCGTATCAAACTTAAAATGTTCCACTAAGGCGGGTGTTCCAACTTACCTGCAACATAGATTCATTTTCCGAATGTAATTTTGTGAAAGCTTTTATGATTCGTCCACCTGTACACCAAAAATGCAATGAAACTACTGTATTTCGATAAATAACTTCAGTTCAATTATCCACTTTTCACTTTTTCACCGAAATCGCATGGACGAACACGATTTGAGAGAAATGCTAAGCGATCGACATCAGTCACACCACTTTCGAACACAAGTTTCTTCCCGCCCCCGTGGGTGACTTATTTCGCCGGGCACTTATTTTCACTATGGAAAACCTTCGTACTTCTTCACTGAAGGATTTCATTCCAATCACACGCCGTAAAACTTCAATTAATCACCAAACTTTACGAAATTTCCTCAACCGCCGCGTATAATTGAGAATGTAAACAAAGTTCAATCCGTCGTACTGAAAAAAAAAGCTTGTGCGCATCAATGTGTGTGCGACGCTGGCGACGCTCGACGTAAAAATACGGTCACTTTGATTGTGTTGTTTTCGCTGTACTGTGAGCAAATGCCATAATTGTACGGTCAAAAGGAATTGTGTTCATATGTTTGGGCTGAATTTTGATGACGAACAATGAATTTTAAAGGAAATTAGTATATTCCATCATGCTGAAGGAATGGAGGGAGATGCCCGTAGATCTATATATTCTAGTAAAACATTTTATTATAGCGTTGATATATTGTGTTTTAACCACTCAATACATCACAGTGAGCCGTAAGTTGTGGGACGAATCTGGAAACTGATTGCGACGGAGTTGAAAACGATACGACGGATTGAGAATACGATAAGATGCATTTTCTTTGCATTATTTCCAAAAACAGATCAAGATTGATCAAAATGTTCTTGTACAATGCTAAAGCCGTTTTGAGAAAGAATTGTTTGGCATCGGTTTGTATCAGCATCATTCACTGCAATACTGGGAAAATTGCAGCTCTCACTGATCAATGCTTAATACGATGGATACTAGCACATCAGCCTAGGTATTATTACAAATATTTTTCGGCAGTAAGCATGCCTGCAGCTAGAGTTCTGGCTATTCTTGAGGCCAACTCTTCCCCTGTATTGAACTGCAAATGAATCAATAGTTTATGAATACTTTCTGCCACCCTTAGTTATAAAATAAAGTTTGGCTTAGTTGGTAAGTATCCTCCGATTTCCCGTATCATTGAAGTTCAAATCTCAATTTTAAAAAGTGACAAAATAGTTCATCATAAACATAAACAAATCGACAAAGTGCGTGTAGAACCCCACAAATGTTTTGGTTCACGATCAATTTTTTTTTGCAAGTCGATAAAGTAAGAGATTTTGGTCTCGAAATTTTGATAAAAATCCGTATCAACATTTCACGATGCTACTTAATGAGCGTTAAATTTCTTTATGAATCGATGGCGATCGCTATCGATTTGTTATATGAGCGTCTTTAAAGCTCGACATAAAGAAATGTGAAGAAAATTGAAGAAATGGTTGACCGGGGTTACATTCAATTAGAATAAACGGTGCTCTCGTGACGTTACTTTTGAATGTTCATGAATTGATTCTAATTCGATTTTTGCTACTTTTGATGAAATGCAAAAATATGCTTAGGCTAATTACGCGCTTTTATCATGTTTGTCCATTTAAGATCCGGGCTCACAGTGACAATTCGTGACAGCAAAATCTCGGCTCACTGTGACGTAGATAAATTTTGTATTGGTTTCTCCCTCCCAGGTTAAAATCTGGGAAACTAACTGTAAGAATTGTTACAAAAAAATTCTTTAATCGTTAGAAAATAAATGGAGCAATCCTACAAAGCATTTCTGATTGAATCAATGAATGGTTTCTTAAAAATACCAACGACCAACCCTGTTTATGCTCTGGACCAAATTTCCGTGAGTATCCCCGGAAGTAATTCATGAGAAGTTTTTAGAAAATCCACGAAGAATTATCAAATTATTGAAGAATCATTTGAAGAATTGGATGGATGGATGGATTAATCTAAAACCAGTGCATCGTGTTATACAAAGCACGAGTGTGGTGGTGCTAGCGATTTCTGAATGTGCGATCACTCTATCAACGTATTGCTGAATCTCTTGATAATTTTCAGAACAATTTCTATAGAACTCCCAGAGTGTCAAGATGTTCTTGGTTGATTCGGAATTAACTAGCGAAAAACGATTCAGAATTGCCGTAGATAGTTTATTAGTTGTTCTTTTTTTTTAAATGATTTGTTATAATTCCCGCTGATATTTTCTGGTCTCTATTTTAATGTGAGTCTTTAAAAAGTCTCTACTTTAATGGAAGGTCTCTAAAGTCTCTGTTTCAACCAAAATGGTATCTGAAGTCTCTTTTTACTTATTCTGGTTTTGTATTGAATCCTTTGTAAATTGTAAAGGCTCCAGAGAAGCCTTCAGAGACTATATCGGGTTCAACAGGCTGTTCAAAAATTTCGTTTCAAATTCCCCGAGGAAAAGCTTCGGAAATTATCATTGTGATTTTATTGGAATACTTTCATGGTAACGGTGCTCCCCTGACCGTTATTATACGAAAAAAATTTCCATCAAATTTGTGCTCACCAGTCGATTTCTATAGCCAAGCTGCCTAGGCAAAATTAAAAAAATATCGTAGGCCCCGTTTTGAAGTTACGCTCTTCTGATTGTATTAGTCCACAAATTCACAGGAAATCTGAGATATTCAAATGGGGTTTCATTGGCCGGTGATTATGCGAAGAAATATATCATCAAAATTTGGTTCAAAGTTGGTTTGTTTAGTTATTTGTAATCTTTGGGCTGCATTTTGGATGAGACGATAGACGAAATTTGGAGTTACGCCCATTTTAAGGTGTAACCATTAAAAGCACTATTTTTTAATAGACTAATTAGGCATTCTAATACCGGTAAGCATGTTCAAGTGTTTTCAATGATACATTGCACTCACATGCTGCCAAAGTCTTTCAAAATTTATTATTTTTGACGTTGGATAACGTCCTTCGGCAACATATGGGGGTACGATTCCAAAAAACGAAAAATTGAGCATGTAACGAAAAGTGGTCAGGTTTTGACCGCTAATAACTCAGCCGTTTATCGATAGATTTTCAATATTTATACATCAATCGATCGGAAATTTATCTACGCGTCGAATCAAATGGAGGAAACTATTGATTATTGGCAACAAACTATTGAAAAATCGTAAAATGTTGACCCCTTTCTTATCTAACCAATCACGTTCAAGCACATCTTTGGGTTCCGCTTTCCACTATAAAAGCGCACCGGTCCTGCTTCTTCCCTCAGTCTTCTTTTTGCGGTCGGACTGTGAACAAGATCGGGCGAGTCATTTTCGCTTTGCCTTTGCACACGCTTCACAGTTCAATTTGTGTCGTCGGAAGAGAAAGACGCAAGATTGATTTGCGGCGGCGATGACGATGGCTTTGGAGCTTCTCCGAGCGGCGAACTACTGCCGCTCGGAAAAGCGCCCAAGCCATCGTCATCGCCGACGAAAATATATCCGCGCTTTCAGATTTCGACTCGTGATAAATTCAGCTTCGGTGGTCAAGAAGCATGCCCGCTAGGAAGGAAATACCGCAGGCCCTCTGAGTTGCTGATCCAAGGAGCTGCTGCTAATCGAGCGTTGGATTGGTGAAATCGTACAAGATTTCAAGAGTGAGCATCGTTTCCAGATTTCGGCTTATGCCCGGTGATCCACAAACCGCTGGTCTTGTGTGCTATCCACGTCACGAAACATTTAGCTGGTACGTCGTATAAGCAAATCGGCGCTTTTCAGGGCCATCAAATGTGTTGAAAAGAGTTAAAAGAATAATATTTCCGACCTTTGTCAATGAATAATTGATGGCACGAAAATTTGATACTGTATTCGCGGACGCAGCTGCAGTTTATTTATTTATTTATTTATTTATTTACTGACTCAACGGACTTCTATGGTCTAATTGAACGATAAAACTTAATCTTAATATTACATACAACAGAACCAATTAGCTAAACAGTAAAAGAACAACCCAACAAACATTTTAGTAGAACAAGAGTTGAACAAACCACTCTAAAGAATACTTCAGCTGAATAAACTGTTGTTTAGCTACTAATGTTACTTGGGAAGCACAACAAGCATTCTAAAATCATCACAAACTACATACTCATGAACAACACATATACATCGCATCTAATTCAATCAATCACAGTGGTTCCCAAAGATAGTCACGGAATTCTCTAAAACTTAATCCTGCCGGCCAAGTACTCGGCAGAAGTGCGGTCGATTTAAGACGAACGTTGACACCGACTTTAAACGAAATGTAGGGCAATGATGTCGAATCTTTCCAAGCGGGAACAAGCTTCTTGATCACGGCATCCTTCGTGCCTAGCGAATCGTTGACTAGCTTCATAATTTGTTGCTCAGTAACGCAGTTTTTCACTCTAGTTATGAATAACCAGAATCGATCATTTGGCGACCTCTCTTCCTCTATGCTGTCCAGACAGTCTACGGGTTTTGCACTCGGCTGAGTTTCAGGTAGAGACAATAGGGATGACTCTGCAAGCGGACGATTCGTGTTTGATTCCTCATCGATATCACTGGTTTCGGTACGGATCGCAGTACCATTCAACAGCGATTGATGTAAAGCTACTATTTTCTCCTTCAGTTCGGCAATTTCACCATCGATGCGTGCTATCTTGGTTGGTTTCGGTGTAGTAGGTTTTACTGTCTCACTGTTGAGATTATTGCGATCATTTCTCATTTTGCGTATGGTACTGATACACTGATCACACATCCACCAAAAATTTGAAACTTGGCGGTATTGTATGAGATCCTCTCGACTCAATTTCACACAAGCTGCGTGGAATATATTGTTGCAGAAACCTTCACAACCAATGCAATCAGCACCATGGGCGATAGCTTCTGAGCACTGTTTACATGTCGATGTAGTTGTATTTGAAGACATCTCGGATTGCAGTTTTCGATACCGAATAACAGTAGTTTTAGTTTATAGCATGCGTTTTCGCAAAATTACCGTATTGACGTCTCAACAAAGATTGATTAATCTAACGTTTCATACACTTATTGCGATTATTGACGGCAAGAAACACGCGATAATGAGGAATTAAGGCAGCGAAAAAGATAACTACGCGATCACAAGACGCACACTCACATATACTCAACAGCAGTGCCGTCGGGGTGAGTGCTCAACATTTCACAACGATTTGAAAATAGAGTGGCATTTCCAACAGCTTCTTAGACTTACCATATTTTATGAGAAGAATGCTTCTGAAAAGAAATTCTCATTGAACAATTTTCATCATTTTGGCACCCATGGATCAGAAATTTTCATTCATACTAAAGAAAACTATTGATTATCAATAGCTAACCATTGAATATTTTAAATGTTTCTACAAATCGACTCCAATGATTAACAATACTGATTTTCATGAATAAACTTTGGAAAAATTGATAAAATAATATCAAGGCATGTCTTATTTTCCATAGAAGAGCATATTTTTCTTGTGTATTCCTAGCACAGACATCATTGCTCGATATCTTAGCCACTTGCGTCATGCAAAGGGAGACGCCCCTTTCGGTCTTCTTCTAACTCCTCTTTATTCTATCGTGTTCAGTCGAAGCCAACCAAGCTTCAATGAGCCCCGCGCACATTAGTCAATCGTCGATCAGCAATTGGAGAAGGACTCCTATCGGAATAAATTTTACACATTCGTCGCTGCCGCTGTTTCTGCTCTTGTTTATTCCCAACCCAAGCTAAATGCTGCGGGTTCCGCAAAATCGCTCATCAACCTTGAAAATTGCCGTCGGAGGAGTGAGCAACCAACGAAAACAAGGAAGCACAAAATTACCGACCGCATTTCGATTTAATCGTCGTCGGTGTCTTTTGGTGTGTTTCTGTCTAACAATGGATTGACAACCCAGTTCGATCAACGGTGACTAGCCCCAACCGTCCTTTTCAGGACGACCATTTCATTTTGAATGAGTTGTGAGAATTTTCCACCGTGAAGAGCGACATTACTGGTGATTGGATGTGATTGATTCAGGTTTTGGTCAGTAATTTGCATGTAATCATTTATCACGGCTAAATAATGCTTCTCGAGAATAACAGTGTCAAGAAATAAAATTCCCATTGTGCGCGCGCGGACAATCGTCGACAGTGTGTGCATGAGTTGGATAAATCGCGAACGGCACTTGAATTAAGAATCCATCACGGGTTGCCTCGCATTTAGTGATGATTGAATGATGCCGTTGTTGTCGTCGCATGCTAGAGTGATCAGTATCAACTTGGCGAACAAAGAGCTAAAACTTATCAACAACAGCTTTGTTGACGTTTTGATTTGGTAAGAAATTGTCGATCGAATCGAAATACACACACAGAGAAGACTGCAAAAATGCTACCGCCGCCCGACACGAGCGACGGGAACCTAGATAAAACTTTGTTTGCCATTTATCTCCGTTGAAAACTTATCATTCGAAATTACAATTGATAACTAAATATTAATTATTCAATAGTGGCCCTGTAAAGGGTTGTTGTTTGAAATAGTGCTTCAATGCAATTTAAGCGCCTTCGCCACGGATACGACGAGCCAGCTGGATGTAATTCGGCATGATGGTGACACGCTTGGCGTGGATCGCGTACAGGTTGGTATCCTCAAACAAACCGACCAGTTAGGCCACGCTCGCTTCCTGCAGGGCCATGACGGTCGTGCTCTGGAATCGCAGATCGGTCTTAAGGTGACACGGGAGACCGTGTTATTTTCCCTATCTTTTGTCTCACTCTAACAATTATCATCAAAACTTGCAGTAGCAAATCTCTAGCTTTAGTGAACCGATTAAACTGAAAATTTAATGGGCTGTGCACTACATAGGGATCATGCACAAATTACGTCACGCTCCAAGGGGGGGGGGGGGAGTCAAGCCAAGCGTGACAAGCCTTACAAAATTGCCAGAGGACTCATACAAAAAAACGTGATATAGGCGGGGGTGGGGGTCAAAAAAAGTTGAAATTTAGCGTGACATAATTTGTGTACCATCCTTTATATATATTATTGTGTATTTCTTTCACTACTGGACTGCGAAGTGCGGTCTCATAAGTGCGAAAGTGAGAATAAAAGTACGGGATTGCTTTCAATCCTGTTGGTTTCTTCAGAGCACTTATTCTTTGATTTACAAAGAATAAGTCCCCCGAGGACACCTACCCGATTTAATGCAATTGCGCACTTTTATTAGCGTTTCCGCACATGTAAAAACTTCTACGATAGTCCAGTGGTGAAAGAAATGCGCAATATGCTAGTGATACATTTTTCGCATCGATATATTGAGTTGTACTTGAGATTAATTTCTTCAAATGGAGAGGGTGATTAAAACACAGTCCCGTGGCCTTAATCAAGAAGTCCTGATCGATTTCACCGCCAGATTCGCAAACTCTGCACCTGTTAGAATGTAGAGCTGGGCTTGTCAGATGATTATAGTTTGAAAAATGATTAGATTTTTTGTCATTACCTAGAAATCTTTCATAAGTTCGTGACGGTCCTAATCAGGAAATAGAAGAAGCTAACGTTATCCAACGTCAACTTGGCGGTCGTATCTCGGAAACAACCTCTTACTTTTTTTTTCGCACATCGATACGGCATGAGATACCTTACCTTGATGGCTACAGCGTAGCGTCACGCCATTGACGGGCGTATTGTAGAGCTCCATCTTCGTCGGTCTTGGGCGAAACTTCTCCAGTTGCCCCGAACGTTTAGGGTCGCCAGGTTCTCTTCCACTGCGTACAGCCAGCGTATTCGTGGTCTTCCCCGAAGCCGCCGGCCTCTAGCTGGCTCCCTGCTGAATATTATTTTCGCAATTCTTTCTTCCGACGTTTGCACTAAGTGACCAGCCCACTGAAGTCTGCCGTATTTTACACGATTGATAATATTCGCATCTTTGTACACTTGATACAACCAAGCATGGGAAAATTCACTCACTCACCCGAACGCTACCGATAAAATATCTGCAAAGTATCTGCTGCCACCGAATGTTCAATGACTGCCGAACGCTACTAGGGTGAGCGCAATCCCGACAAATCGTAAACGATTGATATAAACCGAAAATGGAAAGATATACGGAGCGGAGAGAGCACCTATGCTCTCATAAATTGGAGACAAGAAAGAACGCGTTCGACATTCGATCACTGAAAGCTTCCCGCGAAATGTACATATTTTGCATTCACTGAAACATTTCGCCTTGTGTATTACCAGTCAGTGAACGCTTTTCAGCTCTCAAACACGAATGTCACTCGTGCGGAATCGGAATGTAAAGAATCATTTGCTACAGCAATCGGATGCCTTCGGTACAAGGAGTCAGTAGTGAATCATTCTGTTACCGTTTTAGTCTAACTTGTCGCTCGGCAAACAAGAAGAAAGCGCATTGGAAATTGAAACACTCAGCTTGGTTGGAGAAACGGCAATCTCGCTCTTGACCGCTTGTGGATGTGAGCGAGAGAAATGCAATATTCGAGTGAATGTTTCCCATGCTTGGATACAACTCGTGATTCATACGTCTGCGCCACACACCATTTTCGAGTTTCCCACCGAGTATTGTCCGCAGCACTTTACGCTCGAAAACACCGAGAGCTTTCCGGTCTGCCTTTTTCAACGTCCACGCTTCGTACCCGCAGAGAGCCACCGGAAGAATCAATGTTTTAAACAGGGCGAATGTTGTTTCCGTTTGCAAGTTGCGAGCCCTAAGCTGGTTACGTAGCCCGTAAAAGGCCCTATACGCCGGCGCAACACGTCTTTTTACTTTTCGGGAAACGTCATTGTTACATGTTACGAGTGTTCCAAGATAAACAAACTCTTCAACAACTTCAAAAACATCCCCATCTTACACTATTTCAGCACCAACACCGTTAGACCTATTTATATTTATACCTACATCCATGTACTTCGTTTTGGTAGAATTAATGGTCAGACATATCCTCGCTGTCTCCCTTTTCAAAGGTACGAAGGCCTCCTTCATTGACCTGTGATCGATTCCAACTCGGATAAAAAATACAATACAAAAACAATATAACGTATTGTAACAGAACCATTAAAAACATTGGAAATACAATACAGTATATTGTAAAATGACAATATAATTAATTAAATGATAATACAATTGCTTTGAACAGTTCACTGTATGGTATATGAGATTTTTCCAATATAATGTATGGGTAGTTAATAGACCTGTTCATATTTGAAAAAATCTCAAAAAATCTTCCGGTCAAGTAGTATTCTGAATTCACATGCTAAGAACATCGTCTGGTCAAATGTTCAGCTCATTTGATAAAGATTACGGTATGCTTCAAGTTAAAAATGTGTTTTTAGGCTTATTTCAACGTTTGAAAAATTATAATTATCTATTTTCATAATTACCTATTTTTTACAATTTATTTTCGTAAGATAAATGGAAACTTTGAACGGGATTGACTTTTAGATGTGCATACACGCAGAAGAATTTCTGTAAGTTAAGATTACAATCCTGTCAATTACTTTTACTTACGCACAAATAGTTGTTTCGAAATAAAATTAACTTGCGCCGACGCTAAATTAACGTCAAATCAAATACACACACTTCTTTGATTGAGCTATCCACTTGTACTTATAACAAATATAATTTTGATCATTACCACTATTCGGAAACATTCACCTCCCTAGACTTCAAGTCATTCTCACAAATCTACTTACTTCTAACTTGCAAGGAATAGAGTAGGTGCTAAGATGACTACCTCTCACGCAGGAGACCACATATCAAGTTTGTCGACTCGCTCTTTGTTTTCATTTTTGCAATGTTTTTTTTTTAGATTGATAAAGCAGCACCGAATCTATTCAGATATGTTGATAAAGCAGAACATAATGCTGAGTAAACATTGCAAAATATTGTAAACTCAATAAAATTCACTTTGAGTCAACTAAAATACAGTTAAATTTTGACGTTTGACATTTGTAAATTCAATCAAAAATATAGTTGTCAACAACTATATGGTATAGTTATGTTTAACAATATACTGTCAATTCAACTATATTTTTAATTATCTCCAAATTAACCTTAAAATATAGTTGAATTGACCGGAAAAATGATTACGAACACTATATTTTGTTCTCCGTGTAGTCATCATGTCTGTAAACTTAAAATCTGAAGATTTCATACAGGTATGCTTTCCAGAGAAAACACTCCCCGGAAATAGAGATTTTCAAGAACCTCGAGACACAAACCTCAACCAAACTATGTTAAAACTTGCTCCAATCATAAAACCGTGTTCGACAAAAGTTTGTAGAATTCGATAAACTACTGTGTAGAGGTATTTTCGATTAGGTTTGGTGTATCTTTCGCTAGTTGTGATTTTTTAAAGCTTGAAAATAGCCCAAAAACACAAAATTGATTTGAAGCACACCTAAATTTACTCCAAATTGACTGAAATTTTGACCAGAAGTTCATTTCGACATGTAAGTAATAATGAATAGGTCTAGTGGTTAAGTATCGTAACAATACAAATATTGATATTTTCTCATACATACATTTTAAAAATACAATACGATATATTGTTCATGTATTGTCTTGGTTAACAATTTGTGTATTGTTGTACATTACACAAAAAATTCAACGAATTGTATTTCAATTAGTGGTAAAAAGTATAGAATTTGTATTTTGTATGGATTGTCCCTCAACTTACCGGATATTCGTGCCAACAGTAGCAAAAGAATTTTAACTCCTATAGAAGAAAAGATATTTATCGTGGTTGCATTCGTCGTCACAGTTAATGTCAAGTGACTTCTGCAAAACTACTTATTTTTACTTTTTGAATATTTTTCACCCAACATTTCTTGCTTTCTGAAGTTGTTTTGTTACTTCTTTCAGTAAAGCTACACAGAAAAAAGCAAGAGTTGTTTTACGCGAAAATAGGAATTTGACCAAAATTGTAAGGTATAAATCTCGCGTTCAGTATCATACAGGCGTATCTGCAGTGATCGATTTCTCTTCGTCGATTTTATCTTTAGATTAGTACACGCACTTCAATCGATTTTGGTAATATTTTACGATGTAGCATGACAAAGGACGATGAGTTCTCTCTACTGAATCGAAAACAGCAATCAAAAACAGTCGCCTGGCCAAGTAATTAGCTAAAGAGAAAATCGATGAAGAGAAATCGATCATTGCAGTTACGCCCTTATGATACTGAACGCGAGAAATCCAATAAAAACAATACAGTGTTCTGTTACAATATATTATATTGTTTTCGAATTGTATATTCACACAAGAATAATGTTGCTTCGACATTCAATTACAATACGCTGTATTGTATCCATTACGTTATATATTGTACATTAATAGTTTAATCCATTCTCTGAATGGTACGTTTTTATCCGGGAATATCAATATCGTCCGAAGAGCAAAGGAACATAAGTAACCATGTGATGATAGTGCCGTTTCGAACCATCCAGCATAGCACGTATCAGTCCAATTAGTTTTGCCGGAAAACCATGTTCAGACACTATCCACCGCAATTAATTACTTTTCACTGAATCGTACGCCGCCTTGAAATCAGTAAATAGATAGGTCTGTTATTGAGCGGCCCTCACAATAACCAGCTTGGTATTCGCGACGAAGACGAAGGACTCCTCGAGCGGTCCCTGACTGTTAAACAGGACGCGCGACAGTATTCTGTACACCGATTTCAACAGGGTGATCCCTCTATAATTGGAACACTCCGGTCTGTGCCCTTTCTTGTGGATTGGGCGCGTGAGGTCATCCAACCAGCCGGTGGGCATTTCTTAGTCCTCCCATACCTTCAAAAGTACTCGGTTGATCGACTGATAGAGCTGCTCACTTCAGTGCTTGATAAGCTCAACCGAAATCTAGTCCTTCCCAGCAGCCCTGTACCGCTCTCTGTTCTGTCAGGTACCGACCACAAGCATACGGCTTCTGGCGATATTCTTCACATCTGTCACTCTTTGGCACTCTTCATTAAACCACTTGTTACGTCTTACACTGTAAACTCGGCATTACCCTTTAAGGAGTAAAAAATGCCCATTTTTTGCCGATATATGCAGCTGTCAAAATAATGGGTACTAAACAATTTCCAATAATGGGTATTAAGTGCCCTTTTACATATTCCGTTTATTTACCCTTTAATGGGTAAAAAAATCCTTGGCAACAATCGGTAGATTTATGCAGCAGCCTAAATACTACAAAGTTTTGTTCTTGTAAAAATACAATGAGTTCGAAGAAATGCAGAAAGGTTCAAAGTAGGTACATAAATTGCCTTTTTTGTATGTTTTATTTATTATCCTATCCTATTTTGCAGGATTATTTTGCTGCTGAGTACATTCCGCATTCCCGAAACCTCTAGTAGCAGTGGCCCCATTTTCCAGATCAACAACTCAGTCAGATGGCTCATTCTCCTGCATTGGAGCAATAATAATACATCGTAATAAATATATTGAATAAAATGTATTATATTCTCGAGATTTCATTGTTGATTATCCTACGAATAGTAATATAAAAATTAAATTATATTCTCATCTTTAATTTTAAATTTACTCTGTTTCTCGTGAAAAAATATTTTGGATAGAGGGTAAAATTTACTCGTTGATTTGACGTACAAGCCGTTTACTCTTTAATGAGTAAAGGCCCTTTACTCTTTTTATGAGTTAAACTAGTTTCTCTCAAAGAGGGTACTTTTTTACCCTTTAAAGGGTACTTTGGTGTTACAGTGTAGGTGCATCGGCACAAAATTGACCTGCTTAGCCTTGTTCCACTCCAAAACCTCTTTCGAGTAATGACACGATGCCGAATCCGGCCAGAAAATCGTAGGACCATCGTGTGACCTCAGAAGAGGAAGTAGGCTTTTGGAGGGCATTCCTTTAGGTACATCTGTCCATTGACCGTTCCAGTTGTCACGAATAGGGTGCTCCGCTTTCCACACGAGCATATTGCTAGCCAAACCAAAAAATTTTTGGCTTAGTTTCACCACAGACAAACAGACGTCACACTCTCATCAATGTCCATCGACCACCTTTTCAACGGACAATTCAAAAATATAGTAGGTGGCAATCCACCACCCGCAGGGCTCGCATCGTTTTTGTTCGCGTTTGACGTTTACACACTAGTGCCATCTGTTGGCCCGTCGGCCAAACACATCTATTTTAGCATCGGGCATACATGTCCTCGTGACTATGATCTTGATAGAGAGTTCACAGACAAACAGACGTCACACTCTCATCGCTGTCCATCGACCAACTTTTTAACGATCTATTCAAATATTGGGTAGGTGGTCAATCGACCACCCGCAACGCTCGCGTCGTTTTTGTTCGTGTTTGACGTTTACACACTACCGCCACCTGTTGGTCCAACGGTCAACTACAGTGTTTTTAGCATTGGGCGTACATGATTTCGCGACTATGATTTTGATCGAGATTTGTTCTAAGTGTTACGTCTGTTTCTCTGTGGAGATTTGTTCTAAGTGTTACGTCTGTTTGTCTGTGGTTTCATATTTCTGCTTTCTAACGTCCTCGGGTGTTACCTATGTATTTGCTGTTTTTGTATTTTTTCTTTTCTTTTTGTTGTATTTTCTTTTCTTCCTTTTTTTTGTAAATATTTGTACTAGGTTTATATTTTTATAATATTGTTATTACTTGTATAGGGTAGATGCACCAATAGTGGAGGTACTAAGCACGATTGAACTTCATTTAACCGTTTAAATTCGAGAAGCGCAATTAAAGTACATTTTAATGTTGCACCGGGAAGTAACGACCATTGCCTTAATAATAAAAATGATTTCATCGCAGTAATCCACGGCATGTCAGTGAAAAATAATACCCTCACTATTGGTACAATGTTCCTTTAGTTGCGGTATATTTTTAATTTGTGTTCCTATAGTTGCGGTATCCGTTGTTTTCTTATGGGATCCTCCACTATAGGAACACTTTACCGCAACTATTGGTACAAGTAAGACAAGTTTTAGCAATTTTAGCGCTATTTCATCAGTTTTAAAGCAATTTGAACGCTCTATTCAACTATTCCGTGTATCAACAAGCCCTTACGTAGATTGGCAGTGTCGGTTCTGTGGCTAATCTAATGAAATCAGTGAAAATGACACTACCGCAACTATAGGAACACCCACAACTAAGGGAACACTTACCCTATTTGTAAATAATTATTCCCTAACACTAAGATTCCTCAAAATAAAATTGTAAATATGTGAATAAAAATTCCTGAATTTCCTTTCCTTAGATACCAAGCTCTCTAAATTATAATGTAAATAAATAACAAAACATCTTCATATAATTTCAAATTTAAATTTAAATCTTATCCTACTGTCAAAAATCCCCTTGGTATCATAGCAAATCCACTCCTTTTATCCTTTGCCCGTCAGCACCTCTCTGCAGAATGACAACTGCGCAGAGAAAATGGCTGCTTGGGCACGTCAGGAGTTAATCATCAATATTAACCTCCTTTTCCCGAGCAGCCTAGATAGCCGCGTAGTGTCGGTAGCGGTTGTTTCAACTGGCTAAGAATTAACACTACGGATTGCCTGTTCCGGTGGTAAAAGTCCACCTCACAGGTGACCCCTAATTTATGGTGTGATGCGTACCGTGCCTACCCAGTACGGCAGGTTAGGCTAACTATAGTCTAAATTTAGTCTAATTCGTTAGATTGTTAGCCTAAATTTTTTTCTAACGTTAGGCTAAATTTAGTCTAAAATTAGACAGATCTGACACAGTTTTGTTAGATATGCTGCAAGTTCGAAACGATCAGTTAGACTAAATTTAGACTAACGTTAGCCTAACGTTAGACAAAATTATGTATGGGCTGTTAGATGGATTTTATGCTGCTTGTGCATATCCCAGCTGTCATCCCAGCATGAAGTGTGATTGTAGTAGTGAACTTTTTCGATGTTCACTACCACTACAATCTCACTTCTGCTCAGCATGGAATGATAGCTATACTCCACTGCACTGTGACGTCACGCCTTCATTTTGACAGGTAGTGGTCCTGTTGTTTACGTTTTGTACTTAGACGATTTCTAGAATTCTCGGAGCGATATTCCTATAAATAATTAAAATGCCGTGGAAGTGCTGTGTGTGGAAGTGCAAATCCACTGTTAAATCTCCCGGTATTCGATTCTTCCGTTTTCCCACAGTCGGAAAATGTTTGAAAAAGTTAGCTGAAGAAAGATGCGAAGCCTGGGTAAGTGCTCTCGGTTACGGAGACAAGTTTTCTCCTAATGGCAAACGAATTTGCAGCCAGCATTTCCGAAGCGGTAAGTGAAGATAAAATAATTAGTTCGTGCGTTATTAATATTATGTTTGCGCAGGAAAACCAGCGCGACTCACGGATACGCATGATGCAGATTGGGTGCCATCACTATGTTTGCTGAGGCCGTCTAGATTCTCGCCACGATCATCACCGGTGAATCAGAAAACTATCGATGTTCCGGAAACATGCAGTATCACTCGAAGCGGTAATGTATTATTATTATTTTATATTTATACACAATCATAAAGTATGTTTTTAGATTCCACAGACTCATTGAAATCGAGCTCGTCCTCATCGTCACAGAGTGGCAAATCCTCCCGAATATTATCCCGTGCGTCACCATCTTCGTCAACATCAATCGCATCAACAGTCTCTTCCCGGGGAACGAAAAGGAGCGCCAGTTCAAGTCCTGTAAGGAACGCTAATCGGAGTCCAGGAAGAAGCACAAGTTCAGAACATAATAATACCACGTCCCGTTCCCCATCAATCGCTTCGATAGCGTCCCGTAGAAGTGGAAGTGACGCCAGTTTGTCCCCTGCTAGTGAAACCAAATCATCTCGTTCACCATCATCCAGTTCAACAGTGTCCTCCCGTAAGAGCGGAAGGAATGTCAGTATTACTCCTGTACCGAAAGCATATTATTCTTATTCGAGTAGCTGTTCACCAGAGCGATCAAACAGAGGTAAAGTTCTAATTAATATTTAGTTTGATATCCAAATACCCCACGTGAACAATTTAGTTAAACGGTACAGTGGTCAACTATTATGGGTCACCCACTATTAAAAGTCATTTCCATTTGAATTGCATGTGGAAGAAAGTGACTAATAATCGTGACTAGGCGACCCATTATAATGTGACCATTGTACAAATTGTTCTTGATCTACTCAACTTTTTGAAATTGCTTACTATTAGTTGCCCAATAGCGAAGATGAAAGTTTAAAATAACATAACATAGAATACAGCCAATTCTCATACAAAATGCTCAACCTTGACATGCTGTAATTTTGTTTCCCTATGAGCCATCGACATGAAATTTTGGCAGAAAACTACAAATATCCCCTATTTTTATCACAAAATTTGATTTTTTTTTAATTACCTCTCGTTTGAAAAGTTTAGCACCAGGTAAAATCGCTTAAAAAATATTAGTTTTAATGTTTCATTTTTTTTTTGAAATTTTGCCCAGACGACCAGCATAGCTATAGAAAACAGTTGGTGACCACAGATTTAAGATTTTTCCTGATAATAACGGTCAGGGGAGCACCGTGGCTGTAACTATTCATTCTACATTTTACATCATCCCCCAAACGGTTTTTTAGCGAGAGTAGCTGAATAAAAGCATCATTATGATGAACTTAAACCAATATCAATGGAATTTTGAGTCAAGATCTTTTTTATTTGCTTTTGCTAATTGACCCTTTTGGAACGAATTCTATTGCGAAATCAATTGAGGTACCTTCATAACCAAGCTTGGATTCTATCCTTTTTTATGAAAATTTCCATAGAACTATTCAGTAAAAGCAGGGTTGCTACGGGAAGTATGAAACATTTTTCGGTTCTAAAACATTCCCCAGAATTCCGTTCCCCAGAATTCTATTTCCCAGAATGTACAATTCCCCAGAATTCCATTCCCCGGAATGTACCATTCCCCAGAAAGCTGCATGTTTATACTTTTTTATTTTTCTTTTACTCATGATTATTTTGCATATTATAATGATACACCCTTCTTTCAGTAAATTATAATTTAAGTTAATGAATTTGACCGAATGATTCTTTATTAAATTAAAGGGTCGTTAATAAAATTAAAAAAAAAGTAAATTCTCATAAATGATATAGGCAAAATATATCGATGAAGAGCCTATATGACATAAACCTATTCGACATAAAATGAGTTGGTATAAAGCCAATATGGCCGTCAATATGACAAGATCGAAAGTACACAATATGTTATGCAGAATTAAACAAGTCATTTGTACATTTTTTAGATTTGACGTAAAGAAGGGTGTATCATTTAAATGTGCAGAAAAGTAATGAATACTTATTTATTGTTGAATTTCAATAATATAGCTAATCAGCTCGGAGATGCATAACATAATACCTACTAAGAAAGGCTTTGTTGTATTTGAAAACGACTTTTGGGGGTATGGGGGTTCAAATACATATTTTAAACTAGATTTTTTTTTTAAACTTTGAAATAGGTTTATAGTGTTCTTGGGAATGGTTCATTCTGGGGATTGGTTTTCTGGGGAATGGTTTGTTCTGGGGAATGAAATTCAGGGGAATGGTACATTCTGGGAAATGAGATTCTAGGGAACGGTTTTCGGGGGAATGTTATAGAATCCATTGTTGGCATCAAATTCGCGCCGAATGATATGCAATTTGCGCCAAATATTTAACCACTCTAACTTCAGCATTTTTACTTAGAGAAAAACATTAATCTGCATAAGGTACCTTGGGGCAAGTGGGTATGGAAAATCGTAAAGTTAAGGTTCTCGACATCCAAAATACTTAAATTCAAAAAGAATAAAGTTGGGTAAATATTTAAGAATGTCTAAAACTAAATCTAAGCGCTACCCCTTATTTGATTTTTATGCGAAACTCCAGGAAATAATAACGAAAATATTTTGAAAAACGTATCTTCCAGTTTCACTTGCCCCACTAATGCAGCATGTAAAAATAATGTCATTTTAAATGACAAATTAACACAAACAAAATGATGAAATTGAAACGATAAAATTTTAATTCTTGCTGATTCAATTTTCTTTTGTTAGGTCATTATTGTTCGAATAAATCGACAACATGATAATTACATCTTCAAAATTTATTTCTTTTACCATGAGACAGCGTTTACGTTTCTGTTTTGAAATTTGTTTAGTATTTTTTTTTTCTTGATGAAGTTGGATGTGAAATAGGAAAAATCCACGAGAGCAATAACTTTTTGGAACGAAATCCGTTGATTAAGTATTTATTGAGTGGCTAAGCCAAACCCCCATTTTTTATATTTGCAGTTAGCTTTGCACATGCATTCCACAATGTTTCCCTGAATTTCCTTAGATTGAAACTTCCCCATCCAAGTCTTCCTTTGAATGCACTGTTCGAAGTAGATACAGAAATATCGTAATGTATGTAAATTATAAATTGTTTTTTGAATATTCAGTACGTTCTGTTAATTTGTGATAATTGCAAAACTTGCTTACTGATGGTTACTTGAAGAAAAAACACAAATTCCATTTATAATAAGACATATTTCATTTGTCCCATGTGGTTTAAAACTGATTAAGTTTTAGTTTAGCTATTTTAAAATTCACATCGAATAAATTTTAAAATTGGGTTTATCAGTTTAAACTTATACGCGGTATTAAAAATATATACGCCGCTTTTTTACACCGAAAATATTGAAACTACACGCCTTTACCTACACTACGCAGTGTATGTTGACAGCTTTATAATCTTTTGCTCTATTATGCAATAATGATTGCATAATTGCATGTATATTCCTCCTGTCGTAAGTTTATGAATGGCCTTAAAAGTTTACGCTAAGTTTTGGAAGATAAGTTTAAATATTCACTAAAATCCACATGATACCCCATTTACCCACTTACCACGCTGTAGCTTAACTCTCTCGAATTTTTTCATGATTTTCTCCAGGATGTCATACAACATCAGATCAGGATTTTTTTCTAGTTTCCTTCATGTTTTCATCCATCAATTCTTTTACTGATTTCTCAATGTTTTTTGTTCAGGATCCTTCAAGAATTAAAGCAGTAATTTCTCTCATGTTATCTCCAGAAATTACTCCAGCAATTCCTCCACGGTTTTTTGTTTCAGAGATTTCATAAATAAAATCTCAAAAAAAAAATCATCCTAGATTTTTTCTATCAATCCGGGGATCATTGATATCTCCAAAAAAATCTAGAAAACTCTAGAGATTTTTCCAGATGTTCATCAAGGTATTTCTAGGTCATTTTTTCCAGTAATTCTTCTTGCAAACAAATTTCAATTCATGCAAAAATCAGCTACTAATTCTTGAGGAATATTTTGTAGAAAAAAAAACCTTACCATAAAGCCTGGAACAAAGCTGTGTGGGCTCTCTCCTGAAGAATTTTTTAAAGGTATTTTTGATATTTTTAATTATAAAATTTTCCTGGACTAACAATTAAAGAAATCACAATAATAATTATTCGAAAAGTCCCTGCAAAAAATCTTGGGATTTTTTTTATAATAATCCTTGTGGGAATTACTGATAGCAGGGCTGGTAGTGAGTCACTTTTTAGTGACTTGGTCACTTTTTTCGACCTGGTCACTGAAAAGTTACTATTTGCAACAAAAAGTCACTATTATTTTGCTGTCTCACTGCTACCAGCCCTGTGATAGTAGCTTTATTCTCCTGAAGGATTCTGAAAGAATTCCTTCAACCGTTAAATCGTCAAAGAAGTTTTTGTAAGGATACCTGTAAGAATTACAGGAGAAATCCATAGAGAAAATGTCTATCCATCTGGAAATGACATTGGAAAAATTCCTTTAGTTTTGATCGAGAAATCCACAAAAGAATTTTTTAAGAACTTGTGTAGGATATGTCTGAAAATGAATATAAAAATCTTTTGACCCTCAAGCATTTACATTGACGGTGAATATTACTTATTTATTTTTGCAAAAACTCCATCTTGATTACTCAAAATCCTGACCACTTTTCGGCAAAATTATTCTAGCTATCTTCTATGGACACCAAGAAACATTTTGTCACATACCACTTCTTGAAGAGACATACTCTACTCACTACTGAACTTCACTTCGCTAGCCATAATTTCTGTTTAATTTAAGATCAATTAAAAAAAGCTATTAACATGTATATTTAGAACTAACACGAAATTGTTAGATTCCAGGAAAAATTCCGAGATTGAAGATTCACGGAGCGAAAATTCATCGAAGTTGCCTTTGTCCCAAGAATCGACTGCGCCAACAAACATCATTGAGTCCTCCCGTGAGTGCAACCGGAAAGAGGATACATGCTCAAGATCACCAGAGCGTGGTGAGCCACAGAATGATGTTAAAGTAAGATCATTTTCGCGTCCAAATGTAACTCCCTTAATGTTGTACGATTATAAGGATGACAAGCCCAAGATGAAGAATGTTTCTACAATGACGGAAGCCTCTTGCGACCCAAGCACATCGAATAAGATGATAGATCAGTATAGGCGCGAACTACAACGGCTTCAGACAAAGATCAATATCATTGAGAACAAGGCTTATTTTTGTGAACGTGGGTTTGAATTCATCTCAGTAACCAATGAGAAATGCCTGTATTATACTGGCATATCAAATGTTTCTACTGTAAAGAAACTGTATGAATATCTCAAACCACATTTAGATTCACCGTTCTGTAACTTCTCCATAGAACAAATGTTTGTTATGACACTGACAAAACTACGGTTAAACCCTCAGTTCCAAACTCTTGCATATGACTATAACGTGTGCTTGAATACTATTTCAAAATATTTTCACCGTACGCTGCAAATAATGGACACATGTCTCAGTTACGCCATAGAGGTGCCATCTAAAGACATTCTTTTAAAACACACTCCGAAAAGGGTCAAGGAGAAGTTTGGAGATAAGAGAATTTTTGTCATTGACTGCTTTGAGATCCGTTCGGAGACACCCGAAGATCTGAAAGCAGCAGCCTCACACTACAGCAATTATAAAAAATCTGAAACCACAAAATTTCTCATCGCTGTTTGTCCGGATGGGAATATTTGTTTTATTTCTCCCGGATATGGAGGCAGATGCTCTGACAAAATGATTGTGAAAGATTGTGGGTTTCTAGATATTTTGGAAGCAGGAGACGTAGTGTTAGCTGATAAAGGATTTGATATCAAAGACTTGGTTCAAGGCAAAGGGGCTTCACTCAATATTCCAACTTTTTTAAGAGATAAAACGCAGTTTCATCCATCAGACATCGAAAGGGACAGACAAATAACGAGCGTGCGCATCCACGTGGAAAGGTGCATTGGTGTTTTGAAGGCCAAGTATTTAGTTATGTCTCAAGTAGTGAGTGTAACATCACTCTCTCGATTCGAAAACGGCCGTAACGTAATAGATTTAATTGCCAGGGTTTGTGCTATGTTATATAATTTTAATCCTAGTATTATTCCTGATTAAAATGCTTGTATAGTTGTAAGTTTGTTATAAGAGGACCTTTCAATAAAATGAATTATTTATTGAAATAAAATGTGTTTTATTACATGCTTGAGTCAAGATGGACAAGTTAACGCGTTCTCCAATGTAACAATGAAATGGAATTGGAGTAGTAGTTTCCAAGAAGCTCTGGACAAATGATTCTACGAAAATATTGTTCACATTTTAACATACATCGCAACCAAACTGAAACATCCTTTTGTACAATGATGTGAACTTGCTCGTTTCTACTCCACACAACAAACAAACCGAAATCAGAATTTGTTACAAATATTTGCGTTTGTAACTGATAGTAGTAACTATGCGATCTAACTAGTACGAATGCATCACCTTCTACTTTTATAAACGGGTCTCTTGTACCAGCTAGTTCCATTAAGGAAAGCTGCTTATTTAAATCACTTTTTCTTAGCCTAAACGGACACTTGATTTCAACAGTTATTCGTCCGCAGCAGTCACATGTTACAATCATGTCTGGCGATGCTGCTACAAACGGTTTTTCGCTGTTCAGGAATATGCCACATTCTAGGAATTCTACATTAATATGATCCTTGTATACATTTTTTACGTATTCTTTTCCTTTAGTCTCATTGCTGCGACCGTAGGAAAGCGCAGGCGTGTCGAAGTTGCACAAGTACGGATGACATATTTTTTTTAATAAGGAAAGTTTTGGAGGAGGAGATTCGATAGAAGCATTTACAAACTCTTTCATGATAGACGCAGTCACTCGACCGATTCGTACATAATGCCAGAACGGGTTGAAACTTTGGTCACGTGTTAATTTCTCAACAGATTCAATTTCCGATGGGCTGATGCTGAATACTATTCTCCTTCCGATTTCCCTCAATTCCTCCAAGCTTGCACCCTCGTAATGTGGTTTAAATATTCCTTGAATGAGGATGTTCTGATTTAAGAATATGTTATCAGGTACATGATTTTCTTCGCATTGATTACACATAAACCCATGATGGTCACAAAACTTTCGCAGGACAGCAGCATTTGATCCCTCTTGTTTCAACTCTTGAAGTAGCTTGAGAAAATCAGCCCGTGTAGGTCCTTCCGAAATTGAATCGTTGAACCGTTTAATTTGTCGTCCATAATTAATATCACTGACTTTGTGGAACAAATCGTCTTTTATATTTTTAGAGGGTCTGATCCAATATGCCGGAACTTCCGTCGGAGTTATCTATATAAGAGGAAATAAATAATATAAACAACATTATGCATTACAGTTGAAGTGATAATATAGTTCATAACAACAGTAGAACTAGAGGTTTTTTTTTTTAATTTTGAAAAAAATAAGCAGACGGTTTCGGATTCCAAATAATAAATATTTTAATATTTGAAAGAAAACCTTAATGAGGCTGACATACAATACTTGCCAAAAAATTAATCACAATGCCATAATTACAGGCGATTGACTTTGTAGGTCAAACCTCTTTAAATATAATTTGAAAAAGACCAAGCAGGAATCCAGCAAACGAAACGAACCCTAACAGGGATTAGGAGATAAATGTATCATTCAGGAATGAATCCAGATATTCATCCTAAGATTCCTTTAGAAATTCCTGCAGTTATTCTTTCAAATATTTTCCAATGTAGTCTTCAAAGATTTTTTTCAGCCATTTTCCCCGTTTTTCTTCCCAGGCATGTCTCCAGAGAAATAACAAGCAAATTTATGAAAAGTTTTAGGAGATTTTATGAAATAATAACCCATGAGGCAATTAAAAAAAGTCTAAACATTTGGAGAATCTTATTAAAGTAATGAATTCATTGTTGACAAATAAGAATTTCTGAAAAAAATCATGGGTTTTATGAGAAAGTTTTAGAAGATTTCCTAGATAACTGTCGGTTTTCATTAAAATTAACTTAAAAATATTTCGCTTAACTGCTCAAAGATTTATTATCTGAATAACATGCTAAGCAAATTGAAAGAAGAAACAATCGAATATCTGGATTATATCCCATACAATTTTCTGAAGGAAATGCTTGAAATACATCGGACAAAACATAATCTGAAATATCTTAGCAAATATCTGGAAAATTTCAATATCTCATATTCTTGTTCACCATATTAGTTGTTATTTATAAGTAGTGTCAAGCTTGAATGCAGGCCTTAAAATTATGTAATGTCAAAATTTTTTTGAACATTTCCAAATGCATTTCTTATAAACGTATTTAATACCATATTTGGAAGATTTTTTCATGTCAAATTACGAGAATTATCTAAAAATAAACTTGGACTTATGCGATTTGACAAATTCTCACGCCCGACGAGGGTAGTGTTTTTAAGTGTGCAACTTTAAATAACCTTTTGAAGATTACATGGAGATTTTGAAGAGAATATCATTGAGACATTTTTAGATGAACTACAGGATAAAAGACTGGAGAATTTCCAAGCAAAACAAATCTTTTAGTCCCCAATGATGAATCATATGAGAAACTTTTTGAGTAATTCATGGGAGCAACTGTGCATGAAAAAACGATTAGTGGAAAAATATCTTGAGGATCCACTAATCAACACACCCTTCAAACTAATTATCCAGTTGATACTCTTGTAAAAGATTTTCTAAAAAATATTAAGAGTTTATAAGAGTTTATGCCACAGTTTTTGAAAAAAATCGTTCAGGGGATTTTTTTCCAAAATCCAATAGATCTTGGAAAAAAAAATCAAAGTAATTCCTTAGGAAATTATTGGAGGTAGAAGCATTGGAGTGCTCAAGAAATTCCTGTAACAAATTCTAGTTCATGGTATCCCTCATAATATGAAAGATAATCATATCCCTCATGGAGTTAACACCACGTTTATTAAGGACCCCCAAAACAGCTCACTTGCATAACATCTTACGCAGAGGCGCGTCCACGTTCTGAGCCATGGGTAGGACAAACTTTAACAAATATTTTGTGCACAGTGAAACAAAGAAAAATGTTAACCCTATGGAATCTTAGGCTGGAAATTGAAAATTACTCTATTCAGGGGTTTAGACGCAAATAGTGTCAGTCATTACTTTAAGACGAAGAAAGTATTTCGTCTTTACATGGTTGGTAGCTATTGAGGACCTTAAAAATAGAAAATTATAGACCTTTAGTCTGAAAAAATGAGACCTAAAGGGAATCAAATAGAGGTAAAAAAAAAGACCGAACAGGAATCAAGAAAACAAAACGAAACCTTATAGGAGCCATGAGATAAAAGTTTGATTCTCCATACCATCAGAGCACATATTTATTTAAGATCTAACACTATTTTCTTAAGAATTCCTCGTTACATTACTTCAAGTATTACTGCTCGTGTTGTGTATGTGTTTTTTTATCTTCTCTAAGAATTTCATCAAAAATCATTTCAGGTATGTTCAGATATTACTCCGGAAATGTATAAAGGCGTACATTTAGTAACTATTTCTCAAGGAATTTCTCCAAGAATTCAACCTGGATTTTCCCAAGGAGTACCACAGAAAAGAAATTTCTCCTAAAATTAAATTCTTTAAGTTTTGTTTAAAAAAGTTTTTAACCCCGCCATGATTCTATCTAGTGATTCATACATCGTTTTCTCTGAGACATTCGAAGATTCCTGGGCAAAACATCTTCTAAAATTCAATCAAAATTTATCTTCCTCAGAAACACATCCAAAAATTTCAAGGGATTTCTTATGATTTGATCTAGCCAAGATGCCGTCTGCAATTTCTTTAGAGATGTCTTCTACACTAAGATTTTCTAAAGTAAGTTTTAAAACTTTATTTTAAAGGAATTCTTCCAGGAATTTCTCCAGGAAAATGCCAAGAAATTTGTTCAGAAATATGAATCCGTAGAGAATTTCTAAAGAAAATCTTAAAGTAACCTCTGATAAAACCTGTGCATGTTTTAAAGTCATCCTTATTCAGCAAGGATCTCTGTAAGAAATACTGGATTTATGACGAAGTTTTAGTAGAATTTGTGCAGGAAATGATTGGAGGAACTATTGGAAAAAAATCTGTAATATTTTCTGGTGTAAAAACTTAAATAAACTTTTGAAGAATGCTTGGGATTTTCTTTTAAGTTTTGAAGAAATTTTTGGAAAAGCTGCAGGAGTAATACTTGAATGGAATGCTGGAGAAATTCCTAGAAAAAAAATTGTTTGAAGAACTCCGCAAAGAGTTTTGGATTTCTGGGAGGAAATGTGGATCAATAATTGAAGGAAACCATATGAACTATTTTTTTAACTTTGAAAAAAGGTTGATTTTTGGATTTCCGCGGATGAAATTATGTAGAAATCTATGGAAGATCTCCTAGAGTAATAACTGGAGAATTAGGTTAAAGGAATAGTGAAAAAATATCAGTAGGAAATTCTAGGATAGTTTGGGAAAAAATCAAAATAATACCTGAGGAAATTACTGGAAAAAGTAGCTTTGGAGTTCTCATGGATTTCCTAGAACAATTTCTGGAGAAATTCTCCTAAGCATCCTTTGAAAAATCGCTGGTAGTATTTCTGGAAGAATTGGTAGAGAAATCTTAAAAAAAAGAGGATTGGATTCCTCTGAAAGACCTTGAAAATATTTTAAATAAAATCACTATGACAATTCCTGAAGCTTGTACAGTTTTGCATGAGAACAGCAAAAGTTCTGTTAATTTGTGTTGCAATGCTTTGATAGACTTTATCAAGAGTGACAGCCCATTTAGAAATCGCTAACACCATCACTGCGACTGGTCTTTAATTCAGTACTTCTTCCAAATATTCTTCAAGAGTCTTTTGAAAATTCTCTATGAATATTCCAGAAACTTCTCAAGAATTACTTCCAGGAATGCTGACGGAAATTTGTCCCAGAACATATGCAGGGTTGGGCGTAGATTTTTTTGGGAAACCATCTATTGATTGTCTCAGAAATACCGGAGAGGATTGCTTCATCAATTTGTCTAATAGTCAAAGAAATTTCTTGTAACAATTCCTACAGTTAGTTTCCCATGATTTTCACTATAGATATTCTCAAACGTTCTTCACACGAGCCAGCAATTTTTGGGGGTCATGCACAAGCCATGTCACGCTTCACTAAATATGAGAAAACAATTAAAATCCATATAATGTCTTCCATTTTCAATCAGAATTAGTACGATGTTGATATATTGAACAGATGATAAAGATTTTAATTTATTTCTCAAACTTTCTGTTGATCTTTTTTTTTGTTGAATCGTGGGTAGGACAATCTATAGGCTGTCCTACCCAGGTATTTTTGTGCGTAGTACATGTCCTACACACTTCCCGCGCCACTGATCCTACGTATTCTGTACAACTTTTTTTAAAACAATACTTTGGTTTTAGATTATATAGCAAATATATCGTTAATGTGAAAATTTTCCATATATACCATGAAAACTTCTAATTGTTTATCCCAAATTTGTATATGTTTCAATATGCATACAATTGGATGATTTTTAAATTCTGAATTCTCTTGGAATTTATGAATTTATCCAGATATTACTCCTCAAATTCCATCAGCAGTTTTGAAAGCATAGGTTGTCTTAGTATGGACATAATTTCACCATTTTGACATTTGCAGATCAAAATCTGATTTTAGCTCCCTAGATTCTTGTACAGAATAAATTTTGATAATAATAGATATTCGAGCTGTTTAGTGGAAAACAAGTCGAGTCTAGTGCACGATACTGAAGACGGCCTTACAGTTGAGGTTGAGATACGCGTATCTGTCAAAGGATACAAAATCCTAGTGGAATTAAATGGTAAAGTACTAAATTCGGTTTTTCATTTACTTATAAATTTTGAATATTCATTTAAATTTGTACCTGTCGTTATATTTATTAGTTATCATTACAGTTTTGCAAAGAAATCCGTTATTTCCGAGTGATTTATTTGTTATATTAAATTAATGCTAAATCAGAAGATACGTATTAAATAAATCTAAAAAAAATGTATTTATTAGCGTTGATACGAATATTGATCAGACTATCATGTACTTTATTGGAAATTATAAATTCAAGTGCAAAAAATCTGAATGAGAACAAAAAATCATATTTCAGCTGTGGTTGATTTAAAAACGGTCAAAAATACACCCTAATATTTATGTTAAAAGCAAATTATGTTGCCTACCCTAAAGAATAATGATATTTGAAGTTTGGTTATTTTATTTCTCTTGAAAATACCCGAAAAGTTATAATTTTGTGGTGTTATCTTATGTAGAGAGAAAAACTACTGATTTTCAAGAATTACAATTTTGGCAAATCTTATATACAATCTTATATACAATTTTTTAATAGTTATATTTCAACAAAAAATAAATAAATAAAGGTTTTGATCGGCAGAAGAAATTATCTTCTTAGAGCACAATGTTCGATGTTAAATGTTATTCGACCAAATAAAATTATCTCAGTTAGCTTTTTAAGTACGTTATGGGAAAATAAAAAGAACATATTATTATTTTTGTGTTTGAAAAATACTATGATTTCCGTTATCAAAATTATTCCCATACTTTCTGATACATCCTTTAGGAATATCACCGAAAATTGAGACAGGTAGTTCCAGTAATTTATATTACTTTTGTTAATACTAAAGGGTATCCCAGAAAGTATGGGCACGACTTTGGTAACGACAATTTTTTCAAACATACGAATATTTTTATATTTTTATTTGGGGCATTTTAAATGCTGCCTGTGTTAATCTTGTTTGATAGAAAAATGGTCATTGGCATAGAAAGCTCTCAGTTAATAACTGTGGAAGTGCTCATAAGAACTCTAAGCTGAGAAGCAGGCTCTGTCCCAATGGGGACGTAATGCCAGAAAAAAGAAGATGGTAAATGTATTTTTTTCAGATTTTTATTGTAATTACTTTATGGTCTTGCACAAATTTCCTACAACTAAACCGCTCAAATAAAATGCGATTTATGAAAGAATGATAAGAGGAGCTTCCAGAAATATAATACCATTATCAAACAGGTAACGAAGAAAAGCTTAAAATTCAAAATCTGCTCAGATTTCTATCTGCACAATTCTCAAAATGGCAGTATGGTTAAGTCGTGCCCATACCTTCTGGGACACCTAATATCATAAAATTAATTACTTTTTTGTAAATGTTATCTAGATTTCCATGCCTTTTATAATCTTCGCCTATAATTGCAAATTCCACCTAAGTATGGTAATCCTAACAAGATGGCTTGAAGGAAAGGATATGCCAATTATCTCTATATTGAGCTCACCTTTTGATTAATTGCAATAGAATGCAAATTGGCCAACGCGTATAATACAGCTGCCACGTGAGAACAAGACTCGGTAACTCCTACAGGGCATTTACAGTGTGCGGATTTGATGGAACCCAGAGTGGATCTAGATAAGAGTGGCGTCAATGTCAAAATTGGAACAGCGGCGAACTGTCATTTCCATACAAATCCGCGTTCCAATCGAGCAGGAGACCTGTCAAAACTGGAACATGACGTCACTCTTGTTTACAGGCACTCTAATGGAACCATGTTTCTCGACGATGATCCAGGGAGTGTGTGGTGGCTTTGAGAGATTCATAGATCGTTGGACCTGCAGACAGTTGTGATGTTAGAACGGAATAGTTTTTTTTGTTCAACTTTTGAATTCATTTGTAGTATGCCACTTCGTAGTTAGCTGAAACCAAAACTTACCTTCCCACGAACGACATATAAATTATTAATGCAGCAGCCTTCAACGGAAGTAACAAAACCAGATTCAAATTTATTGTACGCATGAAAACTTTTTTCAGATTGAATCAAGTTTCCCGAAAACGGCGATTTGTGATTGAGTAGATAGTCCACGACGTGTCCGGTTGTTACGGTTGTTGGAATTTCCACACCATTTGTTCGGGCACAGTAAGGATCGATAGAATTGATCACACTTATTTTCTCTAAATATCGGTTCTTTACGACACCCGACAACTCCTGTATTGCAAGGGATAGCCGGAAAAACGAACAACTAGGAGCCTGCTCCATGTTCACTAGACGATCACCAACAAGCAGGAACCGCAAGACGAATACGAATGAAGAAAAATGGCTAAGTCCAAAACGTAAACGGTGATGGCAGCTGACAAAACGACGCGGAACTTTTATTTCTCTGACCGACGCACGCGACTTTTTTTTTACAAACTGATGCGGCAAAGATAGCTGCAGGTTTTGTCCGCACTGTTTTCTCAACCGTCAACAATGTGCGAAAAAATCGAACATGCAGCATAAATTCGGGTTTATGATTTATGCTCTTCGATTTTTTTAGGTGGGCAACATATCTAACAAATGTCTAACAATGGCAACCGCCTAACTTCTTCCGTCCTGGGTAAGAATGAATGGTTAGGGGGGTCTAAATAAAACCTAACCGCAAACGGAGCCTGTGGGGTACCAGGGCGCCCTCCACAGTATTGAGTCCTTCCTGTGCTACCCGGAGCAATGGTGCAGGTGACCTTGTGTTTCTCCGAGATAATCGGCTGCCCTTCTTCAGTCTCTATCTTGAGGCTTAATAAGGGTGGGATTATGAATATGTTGACATTTAATTTAAATTATCACCTATATGGATTCGCATTATGCGTTTTACACAGTGTATTCTGTGCTCTTTCGCCTTTGGCGACTTTAAATAGATACCGATCTGGTTTTTTCGTTGCTGGTCTTTTTCGTGCTGAGATTGCAAAAAGCTTAATCCTGCCTAGTTTGGGTAGTGGCTACGGTTAGGTTAGCTCAGATCAATCTTCAGCATAAAAGAACAGCAACGATCAATCTTTGCAGACTCATGCAAAATGGTGCAGCCCAAGTGGCGCTAGTTCAAGAACCCTACTTTCGTAGAGGGAACTTCTATCTAGGTAACCTTGTGGACCCAGTTTTTGCTACTTTTAGCAAGCTTGAAATGGCAAACTCGCGCTCCATGCCTCGCGCATGCGTGCTCGTTAATAAAGCAATCGTTGCTACACTCATTTCTGAGTTAACTACCAGAGATGTATGTGCTGTCACAATCGATGTTTCTGTTGGTGACCTCAACAAGAAATACGTCTATTGTTCGGTATATTTACCACATGATGAACCATCCCCAACGGATGACTTCAAACGAGTTGTCGTACACTGCGTAACAAAAGGCCTTCCGCTGATTGTGGGCAGTGATGCCAATGCTCATCACATCATCTGGGGCAGCTCGGATATCAATTTGAGAGGCTCCAGTCTGATGGAATACTTAAGTAGTACAGACCTTGGATTACTTAACATAGGCAATCGCCCAACCTTCATGGTTTCTAATAGAGAAGAAGTGTTAGACATAACGCTCTGCTCGAATAGAATCAGTCACGAGTTGACGAATTGGCATGTATCAGATGAGGAATCATTATCTGATCATCGCTACATCTTCTTTGAACATTCAAATGTAACTGCGCAGACTTTGCGTTTTAGGAATCCCCGGTCAACAAACTGGGAACTCTACATTGAATTGGTTGCGACCAAATTTCATGGATATTCTCCGTCCATTGAAAATCCAAGTGATCTGGATGATGCCGTTGATACTACAACATCCTACATTATGGAAGCTTTTGAAGAAGCATGTCCTCTGCGGTCTGTAAAGACTACAAGAGGGACCCCATGGTGGAATTCCGATCTGACTAGACTCAGGAAACAATGTAGAAGGAGTTGGAACAGACGCCGTTCAGCTGGATCAGAGTCGTTCAAGTCAGCTCGCAAGGCTTACAAGAAGGCTCTTAGTTCTGCTGAACGATCCGGCTGGAAAAACCTTTGTACAAATGTTTCCAGTTTGAGTGAAGTCAGTCGGTTGAACAAAATTCTTGCAAAATCTAAGGATTTCCAAGTGAACGAAATTCGCTTACCTAATGGTGACTTTACTTCTTCCGATGAAGAAGTTTTAGAATGTTTATTCAATACACACTTCCCCGGATGTGTGGACATAGCATCTACGGATGAACCAAATGTCTTTTCATGTAGTTACGAGTCTCTGGCATCGGCTCGCAGTATCGTAACTACTGAATCGATTCAATGGGCACTTAATAGTTTTGCTCCTTTCAAATCTCCAGGAGCGGATGGGATTTATCCTGTTCTGCTCCAAAAGGGATTTGAGTTTATCAAACATGTTTTGAAAAAGCTACTTGTAAGCAGTTTTGCTACCGGGTACATTCCCAAATCCTGGCGTGATATTACTGTAAAGTTTATCCCAAAAGGAGGACGTGCGTCGTATGAGGAAGCGAAGAGTTTTAGACCAATCAGTCTGACCTCTTTTCTTCTGAAATGTCTGGAACGGATTATCGATCATCACATCCGTGATGTTTATTTGGCAAACATGCCTCTTCATGTGAATCAACATGCTTACCAATCTGGAAAGTCCACTGTGACTCTTTTACACAAAGTTGTATACGATATCGAGAAAGCATTCGCTCAGATGCAATCGTGCTTGGGTGTTTTCTTGGATATTGAGGGTGCCTTTGATAACGTGTCTTTCGATGCCATATTGGAAGCCGCACGAAACCATGGGCTACCTACAATGATTACCAATTGGATTCATCAAATGCTCAAAAACCGACATCTCTTCTCGACATTGCGTCAAGCAGCGATTCGAAAATTGAGTGTTTGCGGATGCCCCCAAGGGGGAGTCTTGTCACCACTTTTGTGGAATCTCGTAGCAGATACGCTATTGAGGCAACTCAATAATTGCGGTTTTCCAACTTATGGATTTGCCGACGACTATCTAGCTCTGATAGTTGGTATGTGCATAAGCACCCTATTCGACCTGATGCAAAGTGCTCTTCAGGTAGTCGAGAGTTGGTGTCGCCAATATGGCCTTTCGGTTAACCCGAATAAAACATCTATTGTTCTTTTTACGGAAAGACGAAACCGCGATGGAATTCGACCTTTACGTCTTTTTGGCACTGAGATTAATGTGACTGATCAAGTAAAGTATGTCGGAGTCATTCTAGATTCCAAACTTTCATGGACACCTCACATTGATTTCAGAGTCAAAAAAGCTTGCATGGCCTTCGGTCAATGCCGGCGAACCTTTGGTAAAACTTGGGGCCTCAAACCCAAATATATCAAATGGATTTACACAACAGTTGTTCGACCAATATTGGCATATGGATGTCTTGTGTGGTGGCAAAAGGGCGAAGTGAGAACAATCCAATCAAAATTGGGCCATCTCCAAAGGATGTGCTTGATGGCGATGTCTGGTGCGTTCTCTACAACTCCCACAGCAGCGCTCGAGGCCCTTTTCGACGTTGCGCCACTACACATATATCTTAAACAAGAAGCACTTTCTTGCTCTTACCGTTTATGGGTACTGGATCTACTGGAGAAAAATTCAGTGAATCGTAGATCTACACACACTTCGTTGTTTCCACTTTTGGTGAATTGGGACAAAATTGTCCTTGTTCCAAGTGATCTCACAATTGCTTGTAACTTTCCTTACAGGACATTTATCACACAATTCCCTTCACGGGAAGAGTGGACGTCTGGCTATTTGGAAAGAAGTATATCAAACAATATAGTATGTTACACTGATGGCTCCCTTCTTGAAGGTAGAGCTGGTGCAGGAGTATATTCTCGTGAGCTAAGGCTGAATCAGTTTTACTCACTTGGTAGAAACTGCACCGTTTTTCAGGCGGAAATATTTGCTCTTATGTGTGGAGTGCAATCAGCACTTCAACAGCGCGTAATGGGTAAAGTCATATACTTCTGTTCAGATAGTCAGGCTGCTATAAAAGCTCTCGCTTCGGCCAACTCAAGCTCGAAGCTTGTTATCGCATGTCGAACTCAAATTGAGGAACTGAATTCAGTCAACTCTGTAAACCTTGTATGGGTACCTGGCCATTCTTCCATCGCTGGAAATGAATTGGCTGATGAGCTAGCTCGCGATGGAGCATCGCATGACTTCATTGGCCCTGAGCCGGCTATTCCAATTTCGAAGTGCTGGGTGAAGCTTCAGATAAACTCTTGGGCGGCAACTCAGCACAAGCAATATTGGAATAGTTTGGAGTCGTGTCGTCAAACAAAATTGTATATTACTGAGCCATCTCCAAAGGTGGCGAAGTATTTAACAAATCTGTCAAAGCAGAATTGCAGTCTCTTGGTCAGAGCGTTGACAGGCCACTGCCGACTCAACTATCACATGGCAAATATTCAGCGTGCTGACTCATTTGTGTGTGATAGTTGTGACTCCGATTATGGAACTTCGTATCACCTGATATGTAACTGTCCAGTTTTTGCGCAAATGCGATTCCAATTACTTGGTAAACACTTATTAAGTGAAACTGAATACAGAAGCCTGAATCTTCAGGACATCCTGTTATTCTTAACCCGCTGTGGTAATGAGCTATAGGCTCTCTTTACGCTCATGCGTTTTGCAGTGCCCTTTTTAGGGCGCTGTTCGAACCCATTGTGGTATGGAGCTACATGCTCTCATTTCGCTTATGCGATCTTCCCTCTTCAAGGGACCCACTCCTATTTCCTCCCATCTTTTCCTTCCCTTTCCTCTCACATCGGGTAGATGATGAAATAGGCTCAAATATGGCGATGGCACAAATCTCCCAACTGGTGGGGAACGTGCCTTTGGAGCCGGCCTTCTGATACCTGATACCTGAAATCCACTCCTTTTATCCTTTGCCCGTCAGCACCTCTCTGCAGAATGACAACTGCGCAGAGAAAAATATAGGATGACGTCATGCCGACAAGGAGTCTGTTCGGTCATGAAACCAAATAAAAAGGTATGCTGGAGTAGGAAAAGGGATCTTTAGGTAACAGAAATTCACAAGTAATAGTGTTCCGTGATTAGCAAACTAAAATCTATTCCTCAGGAACAGAAATTTCTAGTTCGCGCCGTGTGATCTTGGTGAAGTTACCCGTTTTTCGATCAGTGGTTTCCTGGTTACCTACAGGACGAAGGGATCGACGCAGCCCTGTGCAAGAGACGCCCCTCTCGTGGTACCAGAGTGTAGGTACTCCTCATCAGCGTCCGTTCGATACCATTCTGGGTCAGAACCCTAATATCGACAGGATTGACGTGCCAGAAATTCGCTACAAGGCAAAAGGTCGAAAGCCGAAAAGTCGATACGCCATCCCGACTGAATGTCATCTTCAGGTGAAGTTAAGCTTCTTATACCCTTTCCTTAATCCTTTGAATTCCCCATATAAATGAAATAAACCTAACCAGTGTAATGAATTTAAATTTTAGTGTTAGAGTATCAATATTTAACGAGCATTTCCTTTTCTACTATCTCTTAGTTGTGTAAATTAAAGTCGCGATACAAGTGTGGGAAGTGAGTCCGCTCCAGTAGTGATTCTCCGGATAGACCCTGAGAGGGCTGAAATGTAAATAGTTTTTAAAAGTTTTGCCAAGTTAATGAATTTTGAATTAAAGTTTTTTGAAGTTTTTTTTCTAGTGTTAATTTCCTTAGTTTTTTAGTTTTCTTTTCATCATCTTCTTAAAAATTATTGAAATTACAAAGCGAACTATTAGAGTTAGTAACGAAACAGTAACACAGGGGACATCGAATTTATGATGAGCAGTGAAAAACTGGAGCCACGGAAGCTGCCGAAGTCTGCTTTTACATACGTCTCATCATCCATAACGAGGTAATGTGGTTTCGTTAACATCTGGGTGTAGAGCTTCCGTGCACATATTTTACCTACCGTATTCTGCGGTTCATCGCAAATAGGCGCCTTTTGGACTTTGCCCGAATGTAGTCCTTCACGTTTTTTCGCATCTTGGACAAAAGTTTTGGATAGATTCAGTTTCTTCCACATCTCGAACTGAACTGTTGGGATTTCTCTTGAAAGCTTGAACTATCCGTTTGTGATCCTTAACACTATACGGAGGTCCATTTCCGATCGATGATCAAACGTTCGTGGTACCGATTCAACACACGAGACACCGTAGAATGTACCATTTTCAGCTTTCTGCTGATGACACGACGAGATTGATCCGGATTTTCGAGGTACGTGTGCAAAATTTATTTGCGTCGCTGCTGTTTTTCCGTCTCCATCTTCACAACGATTGCACATTTACTAGTGAAACTTAAATAGCGTAAACAAATACACGTTGAACAAATCACATCCAAAATTTCAAAGGAAAATCCCGCATAAACAAAAACTATATCAGTACAATTTCCCGAAAGATCCACAACCATTTGCAACAATATCTGAATGATTTTGGTTACAATGAAAAATAACAATATATCCACCATACCCGAAACGTTTTTAACAATTCGACAAACGGTAAATAGGAAAATCTCAATGTGGGGAATAGGCGGTTAAGTTATGTAACAATTTGAAAACGTCGATTTTCTCGAACAAAATTTCTCATCAAAAGTTTTCCAAAAGGTAGATATACTGTCCATTTTTCGGCAAAATCAATGTAAGCCAAATTGATACATTTGAACCATATGTTTCTAAGGGAAATAAATAACGTATGCATAATTATTGGATTACGGTGCTGTATTGTATTTTTACCTTATCTTATTCTGTTATGTAATATAATGCAAGCACTAGGATAATTCCTGAGGCTTTTTCTCGGAGAATTTGAGAAGAAATTCTTGAAGAATCAGATGAACAGTCACGTAATTTTGCACTTTTTAAAGACTCGAATTAAAATAGAAAACCAGACCCGCTACCAGCCCTGCGATGATTCAATTAAAGTTAAATATCACCTCAAGGATATTCTTTCATTCTTTCTGAAATTCACGGAGTATCGCCTTTCAATGCATTTATGTATTGATCGATTCCCTTAAAAGAACGCATCCAGCAACCGGAAGCAGCGCTGCAATCACTCGCAATATTCCACTTGTTCGATTTTTTTTCTACACTCAACGCTAGATTAAATGTAGCCTACAAATACCAACAAAATGTAACTATTTGTCGAACTGTTGAAATGTAGTTCAATATTGTCAAATGCAAATGTGTGAGTGTGTTGCACAAATTTAAACAAAAACAATTTGCCGAATGGTGGCGGTATATTTCCACCATATCTTGCTTGAATCCATTCCCATATAATTTAACAATATCAGAGCAGTATCATATATTGTTACTGATAAGTATGGGTTGATCTTACTGTTTGAAATGGTGAACAGCTTTGAAGTCCATATGGTTATACATCAAAGCAACTATTTCTGATACATTAACAGTAACTGTTACAAGATGTTTATTATTCTTAAAGTAAGACAAACTGTATGTTGCTATGCGGGATACCCAACGGATTAAAAGTTACAGCCATTTAAAAGTGGTGCAATTTGATTCCGTACACTCTTTACTTTTTTATTTTTATTGAACTTTATTTGTTATTCTTACCAAGTTGCGAAAAATAATTCTATCCCCTTAAGTGTTTTTGTACCAAGCGTAACAAACATAACAGAACATATTTACAATTTCGTCAATTATCGAAAGTTTACGTGCTATTTTTTAATAAATAACTTATATTTGATTTATTTTAAACATGTTATATTCCTCTTTACGCCTTTAGTGAGGAATTTTGAGTTAATATTGAGTGCGATGTGACATTTTATTAAATGTACCTTTTCTCCTTAAAGTGTTACGTTTTTTTTATAATTGATCCCTTACGTACATCAAATATGTACTCAAAATTACAAATCTATGATTTATCAATCCTATTGTTGCAATAGACCATTTCCGTCAGACCTAACCCCCAATTTTTATATTTTTCTTCGAAAGGCGATTATTTTTTATGATTATTGACGCTTTCAGATATTTTTTATATGCATTCCTGATTTTGTTACAATTTTTTGAAAATTTGGGAATTTGAGGTGAATTTTGTCGTGCGGCACAGTTGTTTCAACCCTATGGGTATAGAAAGTGGAGATTTGGCCAAAACTTACAACATCCCTGCATTGAATGTTTGTAGACACAACAAAATGTCAAATCCAGTAACAACAAAATTGACTCGCTCGTTGGTTTGTTGCTTATCAACCTCACGCTAAACTTGTTCCGCTCAAAAATGAGTACAGACAGGCCCAAAACGCTCGATATTCGGAATTTGCTTCCATTTTTCTCTTGATTATAAAAGCAAGTTTTTCAGGTTTTTTTCTATTTAAATAGTTAAAGCGGAAGCAAATGGGGAATCAAATTTCGCATTTGCGACCATTTTGCAGCTTTTCGATGGAAAAAATCCCCGAATACTCCTCATCTTGCCAACGGTTAACTGTTTGCTGTCACGTTGAAGATGACTGACAGTTCGAAGGAGTGCGAAATGCACAGATCTTTCACTTTCTCAGACATTTTTGCATTCGTTGCCTTATTTTCTGTAGATCACAAAACACATGCGATGCGTGAATCTGGTTAAGCGTGCTGCTTCTATGCGCTCAGCCACCGAAATCACAAGTACTCCACGAAAAATGGCCGTCGTTGCAGCTGGACCAGCTGGACAAATTTGATCTTCACCTTTGAAATCCCATTCCAAATAACCCATTCACCTCATTGCGTGAATCTGCCGTGGTGCGCCGGATGATCCGCGATAGGTTCCTGCTCTCTTGTGGTTATGTGACCGGAGGCAAACTGGCACGAAGATTCCATTGCGCGGGAGCATATCATTTTTATTCCTGGATGTCCATGGAAGCCACGGTGGAATTCGAATCAAATAATATATTGATCGAACTGATTTTAAATTGGGGTCAAATAGCTTAAAAGACGATATGCTGCCACACAGTGAAATTTTTCGTCGCCAATTTTCCAATGACCGCATACCCAGGATAGAGTAGGAACCTTTTCAGGTTGAGCACCACGGCAACTTCCTACGAAGGATAAGAAGGGGATCTTTAATCTGTTCGTGAAGAATTCCGTCACGATGGCTGCCTTCGCTCTCTTCCTGATGGTTCCAGTTTCCACTTGTTTGGGGTCTTGAAAATAAAACAATTAACATTAAGGTTCCGACGATGGAACCTGTTAAGATAGATAGGTCGTTCCCGGGACAGATATGGGGTTTGCAGTCATCACCATTACCAAAAAAGGAACAAGTAGTGCATCCAAACCCAAAGATCAACAAAGATGAGACCAATGTTCTAAATTCACTTAGGTGGTGCAAATCACTGAAGCATGCCACTATTTCTTTCTTTTATTTGCCGGCTGACGTCACTATTTGCTCTGCATAAGAATAACGAATGAGTGAAAAAGAGAACAAATGTCACGCATCAATGATCTGCGCCACCTGATTAAATCTCAATTATGGGAGTAAACCCAGAAGCTTGAGTGGAGACCACGGAGGAACAGCTGATCAAAATTCACCACAACGTGGAGATAAAATCATAGGGGAAAAAGGGGCCTGATAAAAATCGGAGAGAAATAAAATGTAAAGCACCGTGGGGCGAACTGTCGTGCCGCTAGTTTTTCATTGTTTTTCAATAGTTAGGGGCTACAAAACATATGGGTTCCTTAGGGAAGTTTGTTCAGTAAATTGAAAGAAAGCTCATGAGCAAATAAAATTTTTTGACGAAAATGGTCTATTGCTGACTCACTGATGTGGATTGACGCATGAAAATGGATGAGTCCCACTTGCCTCGTTTAGCGAGGTAACTGCGTCTAATGACTCATATTACTACTTTCTTCTAAGATTTTCTCAGTTTCTAAATTATCAAATTTATGCACATGAGCATCGGCAAATATGTTGCCAAAATGTGACCGTGTTGATGGATTTGCAAAATATTTGCATTTCATAATAATATTGAAAAATTTGTTTGAACTATCCTTTTTTCAGGTCCCACTCTACCTAGTGTACCTTATGTCTATTATTTCGTTTTTTTTTCTCTCTATTTTTTTATTAATAAATGGCATGGCATGATTCTAAAGCATATTAAAAGTCTAGTGGTAGTTTTCTTTGTAGTCGTGAATCGCATAACAAGCCAAGATATGGGACACTAATCTTTCTGTTACTCTTTCCATAACTTTCAAAAGGATCAAATTCCGTTGACTTTTGGCTAATAGTCTGGGGCAGCCTTAAATAGTGGTTACAGTGTGCGTATGGTGTTACCTGCATGTTTCTCTCGAAATAATTGGGTCCTAAAATTTTTAATGAAATCTTGTTTTTATTTAATAACACGAAAGAGCATGTTACTGTAACTACTTTAGCAATTTTTCCCGCTCAAATAATGGCTATATCAAGTTTAAACTTTAATTTAAAAATTTGGTACATAGATGAACCTTGACACTTGAGATCATGTTTGACGTTCGCTTAGTCGACAAAAACACCACAGGGGTTTTAGTTCGACCACTGGGGTTGTTCCTATCTGACATTTCGTAAGGGACACGGAAAACAAAATACACCCAAAATTTGAGTTTAAGCCAAAGGATGTGACAAAATCTAAAAAAATGTTTTTTGGGCTTAAACTAACGGAAAACATTAGAAAATTGAGTAAACATGTGTTTTTGGCCTAAACTTAAGCGTTTGGCACTAGAATTGGGACAGGGCTTTAGGACCCTATTAGTAGTGCCTATTCACAATCATTAGGTAAAACTAAAACTAGTCAATGGCTAGCATAAAATTGGTTATCAATACAGATCAATACATGCTTTCACCATGATGGGAAGTCTCTGCTCGGTTGTTAGCATAATACGAATGTATTTATTATATGCATTGTAGGTCAGCGATCTGCGATCGTACGAGAACCTTCGCGAGCATGATCGATTAGACTCGAACTGGTTTCTGCGACCGCTCGAATATACGGTTTATTGCGCAGTTAATTTAATACTGTTGGGGCTGTTGTCGCACTGCTGCGAAGGATACGAGACAACTCCGTAATCTCCGCTCTTACGCACACACGTGATAAGAATTTACAGCCTACTGCGATTTTGGGGGCTCGCCTCACTCGGAGATATCCACATATATCGCGCACGCCTACTGTGCCGTTGATGGAATTTTGATCCCAGATGCTATATCCTCAGATAATCTCCATCGATAAACAGGGAAACACTTCGTCACGGAACGGCATGTGACCGTCGTCGTTTTTACGCCGAGAGCCATTGTCGCCAACACGGAGGCGGTCAGCTGTCAATAATTAGCAAAGTTTTACCCCTCGCACTCTCTCGTCAATATATGTACCGTAAAATGGGTAACTTTGATAGTTTCTTTAAAGGAATTCTGATTATTATATATGGGGTTACTGAATTTAATGCCGTTTCCAGAAATGTTCCACCACGTCACAAGTTTATGCTACAGGTCGACAAAGTTGTATAATACATTGGTTTCTTTGATGTTACATGAAATTTACTATTGGTTTATTAAACTATGATTTATTAACGTTTTAGTAATCTAATCCACCAAGCATGCAAAACAGGACTTCAACTTTTATTTCAGATATAATTGGGTGTAAATTGCACGATTAAATTTAAATTAAATCGACTATTTCAACATGTTTGCAGTCTCCATACTAAATTCTTCTTTTCTGTTATATGGCAAAATTTTCTATACCATCAAAAGATAACTGCTGAGCATCGAAAGTATTATTAACATTGTTGGTAAGCATTGTTTTACACATGCAATTTGAATTGCAAATAAATTGCCCGACATGCTTGTGAACTTGCATGCAAGTTGGCTGAAATTTTCCGAATTCTGCATTTTCAACAGCCAATATCTCGAAAACTAGACGTGCTGTGATATTTTTGAAATCGACAATAGATTGAACAATCCTAAAATTATTTCGTTAGGTTATTTATTGGTCCCGCACTATCAAAGATACCCCGCCTCACGGTACAAGTGATAAGAAAAGACACACCCTTCCCTGCTGCGCTCCCCGTTGAGCTCATTTCCTGTGCGGAAATTTTCTTGTAAAAAACAATTTACACAATATTCAGAATCTGAATACTGAACGGTGCCACAATCGAGAATCGAACCGAAGCGTTGACGTACAACGTACGTAAGTGACAGTCGCTGCGATGAAAAATAGAATTTTCTGATTTGCGTTCGTCCGCGAACCAGCCTCCAAATTGCGCGAAAACGGAAAAATTTTACTCGCACGCTATCATCATCATTCAGTTTAGTTGCTCCGAACGTTCGACGGTATTCTGAACAAGGCACAAAATATTTTTGCCATTTGCTTTTGTCAGATGGCGTAATTGGGGAGAAGAATGCACATGTGGCGTGATGCGGACGATTGATGTCTTCTTGTGCGTCTTCGTGCGCTCCATTGATGCTATGTAGTTCACATTACAGGGACTGGCAAAAAAAACAAGCTAATGAGAGAATTTTCGCACAAATTTGTCAACTTTTTAGAGGTAAAAATTTAAACGAAATTCGTACGATGAGAACACTTAGCAGAAAAGCCGGCTTTGTCCCAGTGGGGACCTAATACCAAGAAGCAAGATTTGAAGAAATCCAATGAAGACTCTTAGTGGTGCTCTCTGTTAATGGATTTCTTATGGTACGATAGAAGGTATATTTTTATTATTATAAATATCTGACAGAGTAATCTAGTTTGTTCCCAAGTAACATTAGTAGCTAAACAACAGTTAATTAAGCTAAAATCTGCTGGAGAGTGATTTGTTCAACTCTTATCCCACAAAACTGTTTGTTGGAGTGAGCCCTCATACAGTAATGACCCGATTTTGTCTACCCCCGATTTTAGCATCCTTTTTTGTCCGATTTTGTCAGCCTAAAATTTATATTCATTTTAATTAGACTAAACACGTCTATACTGGCAATATTGGGTGCATAAAGTCAATTATGACCTTGGCCACGCCTATGCAATCATCTAAAGATCGAATTTTTGAAATTTGAAATTCTTAATAATTATCCAAGAAACTTATCAATGTTACCTTGGATTACGGTACATAGAAAATGGAAGTGAAAAAACAATGTTTATATTAACAAAATCATAAAACTAAGTCCTTAAGTTATAATAAAACTCAAACCAGTCGAAAAATGTTATCCCGAATTTAGCTCTTTCCCGATTTTGTCAACCCTAAATTTAACATTGGACTGACAAAATCAGGTCATTACTGTAGTTCAAATATATATTATCGTAATCAAATACAAGCCACTTATGATCTGGCGTGGAATCTTTTTCTGAATGACCACTCTTGGGTCAACTTGTCCCTAATAGATCGGAAACCAAGTGCTTATGGCCAACCATAAACACTTGAAGGACTTGTTAAGCATCGTTCTCTTTTAGACAAGATATAAACTTTTTAGATAGTTTCCAGAAGATTTATATCCACATCTTCTGGGAGGCACAGATGAGGTCTTGAGCTCAAACTCCTGAGCCAATTTCATTCCAATTTATATTACCGTAATCCGGGATAAGATTGAATAACGGGGTAACATTGATCGGAATGCCCCTCAAGTGAGTAAGAAGCTCTAATCAACATTATCAATGGAATATTTTCAATGTATGAATGGTGCTTCTTTTTTTGTATTCATGAGTTAATAAAAATTAGCTTTTCCATAAACTTGTAGTTTGGTTCAAACGTAAATTTTCCAATTTTTTGCAACAATTTGCAATCACGTAAAAATGATTATGAATGACACTGCCAAAAATTCATGTCTCACATGAGTTCTGCAAATGATAGAAGCAAGGAAAATACGATTTTTACTTAAAATGGCATCGTCAAAAACGGTTCTGTTGTATTTTCAAGTAAGGAAATTACAAATTACTTTGGAGAATGCAGAATTGCCCTAGGAAATTGCCTACCTTTAGGAGTATTCCACGGTTCAAGGTGTTTTAAATTTTAACCCGTATCCAACCGAGGTAAAGATTTTTTTTCAAATTGTGAACGTTCAAATCATCAGATTTAGATGCGGTTTTTCACTTTACTTTAATATACTGGCACGAGTGGACAATTTTATTTCCGATGGCCGAAATTATTCCGGTGTTCTCATGGGTCAGGTCGGGTAAAAATTCGATCAACTTCCTTTCCTAAACAGTTTAATCATAGTAAATCAACACCTCAAACTTAACAGGAATCATATTATCAATGTCGTCACTGTGGTCTGATCTTGAATGTTAATTTGAATGAACAAATAAACATCCGGAAAAGTTTACATTTGAGGTCATGCACAAATTGCACACTCTAAGGGATAGGGGGTCAAGCCCAGCGTGACAACCCTTATAAAATGTTCAGAGCCTTCATACAAAAATGAAATATGAAACTAGAAGCCTTTGGATTGCACGTTGTGAAAACTGCATCTAAATAAGTTAAACTGAACGTTTACAGTAAAAATTTGAATAAAAAAATCGTAACCCGGTCGGATACGGGTTAAAATAACTAGAAGAGTAAATCACTTTTAAGTGTTTGTCCTTCGCATTTGGTTTCAGGGGCCATTATTTCAGTAAGTATCGACTTTTTCAGCTCAATCAAAAAAATAACATAGTCGCCGTCCACAAATTATTTACGTAACGCTCTAAGTAGGCTAAAGCGTTACGACTAATACAAAAATTTCAAATTTTTCATAAAAGAAGCGTTCCGGTCGAAGGAGGATATCCAAAATTGCCAATTTTAGCGTTACGTAATAAATGGACGCTACCATAGAACATTTTTTATGAAAACTTTATTGAATACTCATTTAATATAAAAAAAATGATCTATGTTTCCCCGGATTACGGTACTCACATTGTTGAAATGGCAATGAAAATTCCTGGTGGTAGTTAACCATTCAACTTTCGGATAACTTGTTCTAAAATGGCGGTATCGCGAGGACTGCACATCAAGAGAACTCAAAGCAACAAGAAAAAATGCTGATTCAATTTTTGAAGGTTCGATACCCATATTCCCAGCTACTTATCAGAACTCACAATCAAAATCAAGATCAGGAGGGTTTGGACAGTTTTCAATAATTATTGATGGCATGTTACTTTTCCAAAAGGTCTCATTTTTATTGTTTTTATTATTGTATAGTCTTCCTATTTTTCATTTTAATATTAACACTACGGTAAATGAATTTAACGTAAAAT